>NC_056618.1:29004144-30227894 GCF_018340385.1 Cyprinus carpio
AAAAAAAAATATATATATATAATATATATTTGTATTTATTTTATTTGTGTTTATTTTTTAAATAAATATTCAAATATATGTTTGTGGATATGTAAAATGCATTATATTTAAATATTTTAAATATTAAATATTTATATTAATATAATGAATGTTGGATTACATTAACAATATTACATATAATGATATTTTATACAATATCAACTTAAAATTAACAAATATATATATATATATATATATATGTTTATATTTATATATATATATATATATATATAATATATATATATATATATATATATATATATATATATGTATATATATATGTATATGTATATGTGTGTAAATCAGATGATATCAAATCATCATGATATGATATTGATTCTAAAACCCAATGATTCGATTTAGGAGTATATTGAGCGATTTATTGATATTATGATATTATATACCTACAGGTTTCTTATACCTTTTCCAAAGTAAAATTCAAGCACTTTCAAGGTGCATTTTTTTAAGCTTTTCCAGCACTTTACAGCTGTGGTAAATGACATATTTACATGCATACTTGAGTTCTCCACTTTAAATCACATGTTATTTTCCATATAAAAACCTTGCATATAACACTGCCTAATATAAATAGCCAACATACAGTATATAAATTATAGAGTTTAAAAAAAGAAAGAATTTACAGGGTATCTGCAGGATTTTTTTAAATAAAATTGAAGGCTTTTTAAGACCTGCACAAATAAATTGAATACTGTATGAGCGTGGTAGGGCAATGCGAAATCACAAATGTATCCTAAGTGTATAACAAACATTTATCTGAAATTTGTGCATCCTGTACCCCAACTAGGACATTCACAACAATAAATACACTTTTTTTTTAAATGATAAAGAAAAATAAATTAAGTCACACAAGAGATCAGTAAGCTTGACATGACAACAGTCAAGAAAGTCTTTCAAGATGTGCTAAAACGTGCAATGTTTAAAAAAAAAAGTACAGAACGAATTTAGAAAAATAAAGCTCTTAAAACTTAATTTGCCTTTTTTTGGCTGCTACTATTTGTTGCAGTCTGGGTCTCATGCAGACATGCAAGACTAAGTGCTAGGAATCTTTTCCAAAATACAAGCAATAGCAGAAAAAATACAAATGACGCAATGAAATAGTATGCCATCAGTATGTGTACTGTATATGTTGCATCTGTGTAATGTTTTGTTGGTATTTGCAGTCTTACTTTACGCCAAACGGCAGTTTCACGTAGTTGTAAATTTGTCCTTGATTCGTTAAACTTCCGTTCAACGCTTCTTTGTGTTTTTTTTTTTGTTTTTTTGTTGTTGTTGCTTTTGTGTAATTTTATACTCCCGCTGCGATTGGAGCATTGGTTTCCGAGGAATCAGGTGCGCAGGAAGAGGGAGGAGCTACGGGAGCTGGTGCTGCAGCTTTACCGGAGACAGGGGGGCGGGGCTGAGCAGAGCGGCAAATAAAAACAGCCGGAACATGTCCTTTCACTAAACTAATAATTAGGGCCTTTTGTTTTGTTTATTTGCTTGTCCTGTTTTATTTTATTTGGTTTTTCTACTGATTAACAGATAAAGGATATATTTATAATTTAACTTTTTTTTTTTTTTTTGTATTATGGTTTTTTTTTGTTGTTTATTTTTCATCTGTTTTATTAATTTCCATACAAACGTAGGTTTTTGAATAAAAAAGCTGAGTATTTCAAATTGACTTGGAATTTTGATGTGTGTTTATAAATACATAATTGGATATACAAATCTGCCTTTTCCCCCACAATTGCAAGTTTTTTTTTTTTGTTTTTTTTTATCTCATTAGTCAAGACTTTTTTTTTTTTCAATTGCGAGTTTTTATCTCACAATTCATAATTTTATCTCGCAATTGCGAGTTTTTAACTCACAATTAATACGTTTTATCTTACAATGTATGTTTTTATCTCACAATTCATACTTTTTATCTTGCAATTGCGAGTTTTTATCTCATAATTTGGACATTTCTTCTACAATTGGGAATTTATATATCTTGCAATACTGAATTTATATCTCACAAATCTGTTTTTCTCACAATTGCAAGTTTTTATCTCAGAATTCAGGCTTTTTATCTCGTAATTTGGACTCTATGAAATTGGGAATTTGTATGTATATATATATATATATATATATATATCACTTTAATGACTATATCTCACAAATCTGCCATTTTCTAACAAGTTAAGCTTTGTATTTCACAATTGCTATTTTTATTACATAATTCAGACTTGCGTTGTGTTTTAAGTTTTTATCTCACAATTTGGACTTTTCATAGAATTGGGAATTTATTCTGTATATTTTACGATTCTGATTTTATATCTAACAAATCTGACTGTTTTTCTCACAATTGCAAGATTTTATTCAACAGTTCAGACTTAGGTTGTGTTTCAAGTTTTTTTCTCACAATTTATATCTCACAAATCTGTTTTTCTCACAATTGCAAGTTTTTAATCTCATAATTCATACATTTCTTCTCAGAATTGGGAATTTATGTGTCTTGAAAGTTTATGTCTTACAAATCTGACTGTTTTTCTTGCAATTGCAAGTTTTTAATCTCACAATTCAGACTTTATTTCGCAATTACGAGTTTTTATTCCATAATTTTTGACATTTCTCAGAATCGAAATTTCAAGAGTTTATATCTCACAAATCTGCATTTTTTCGCACAATTGCAAGTTTTTTCTCAGAATTCAGACATTTTTTTTCTTTTCAGAATTGGAAATTGAATGCATCTATGTCACAATTTATTATTTTATTTTTATTTTTTCTTTGGTGGAAACACGCTTCTGGGTAGTAAATGATTAGATGTGATCTAGATTAAATAATCAGATTCAAAAAGTGAAGGTAAAAAAGTAATGGAAGTAAATTCCAAAAGTAATGTTCATAATCAGATTACAGTTACTTTACAGTTACTTTTTTATGGATTACATGATTACATTTTATTCACACAATAGTAGCAAGTTATTTAAAATTTATTGGCTTTATATATAAAACAAAATATATGTACTGATTTAAATTTTTAACACTCTGGAGTGAGTGACTGAATATTATTGATGTAATTATATCACTGACGGCCACAGCTGGAAGCAATAGTGCCATCACTACAAACAAGCATTGTGTTCCTGAGAATTCGAGCAGTACTGGAATCCCCATAATGCACTTATTTGCCCCATTAAAGAAAAAAAAAAGAAGAAGAAGAACATAAAAGCAGCCCTTTTTCCACAGGCACACAAAAACAGGAGTGTTTGTGATGAAACTGAAACAAAGCATCGGCCCGCTTTCACTTGTGTTTGTATGAGTTGGCCAGAGCTCAGCTGGACCCCTCACTGCCTACTAAAATAATAATAAACATCATAAACTTTATTTAACCAGTACCTGGCATATATTTAAAATGCTTTTCATTAATGGAAAACTTTAAAAATGGAGAGGGATGAAAAGAAATGAAAGCCTTTTTTAAGAAAATTAAAGTTCGCTTTGACTGTACAGGCATTATCAGCCCCCGCTGGGCTACTTTAAGCATTTTGTTGGAAAAAAGGTTTGATGGCCAGTGCTGATTGGTTTTTCGTGTTCATTTTTCTTCCAAGGAAAATAATTATACATCTAGACATGTGTATTAATTGGATGCATGACAGTGAAGAATTAAGTATTTAGTGCTAAATGGAAATGTTTTTCTAACTGTGCAATTTGTGGCTCTTTCACGTTTCATATAAATATATATATATACACACACATACACACACACAATATATAAACAGATTTTCTTCAAAATATAGTGTCTTTTTAGAATATTATGTTTTATTTCATGTTGATTTTAGGGTGAAATTTGCCCATATATTTCATATATTTATCATATAATAACTTTTACTAAAAAATATCATTGCTATATATGAAGCTGGTCCTTCATTGAAAAGTAGTGTTGATCATGAACGGACCGGGATTTGGAGGAGAGCAGGCGTGCGTTGGCCCGGAGCAGATGGGAATGGGATTTAAAGCAGCCGCTGCTGGTTGTCCTCTCTTTCTCTCACTAATTCAAGTGTTGTTAACTGGAAGATTATTCCTGAGGATAGAGAAGGATTCTTCAAGGAAAATTAAGAGATTATTGCTGTGCCTTTACAGGAATGCCAACTTGCCATATCTTTATTTTTGTTTTATGTGTATTTTTATTTTTTATTTTTTTGTCTAAAAATGTCCCTTAAAATTCACTAGACCTTTTCATTATTTCCTGTTTTTCCATTCTTGTTTTATTTGATTTATTTATTTATTTATTAAATCGTAGAGTGGAGTTGTTGTTTTTTATGCACTTTTCATTCAAATTGGTTTGCTGATTATGTAATTTCTCAATTTCAACAATTAGAAACGTAAAATAGAAGACTTGTGGACACCCGCTGTATCCAGTATATGATTTGTGTTTATTAATAGAAGTACTGAGCCTCCCACATTAGAGTTGGCCTTAAACTCCAGGCCTGACTGGGGTACTGTGGTGGGATTTAGGATCAGTGTTGGGTTTTCCTCTAATCACGTCTGACAATGGAAGTAGCCTGATTGAGCCGATGTCAGGCCCACTGCTCCAATTTTACACTATACGGCCCTAGATTAGTTAATCTGGACTAGAATCTGAGATTAGAGCTGAATTAGACGCTCTGAAAAGAGGAGATCTCGCGTGTCCCCTCAACCCTGCTTTATACCCCATAATCTACTCTCACAACAAGGCTACTGATTTCTGGTTCTGTCCTAGGAGCTGACCACGGGACTATATATATATATATATATATATATATATATATATATATATATATATATATATATATATATATATATATACACACTGTATATATAGTAAATAATCAAAAAATGTATTTTGTTATTATTATTATTATTATTATCAAAATTATTTTAAAATAGCTTCAGCAATTAGATCCTTATTTTAGTATTATTAATAATAATAATTAAAAACAGTAAATAATTTAAAAAAATGATGATGATTACTACTAATAATAATAATCATAATGTATGAATTAATTTGGTTATGATTGTTATCATCATCAGCCTCATCATCTTCATATAAATTATTTTAATAGCTTAAAAAACAGATGCGTGTTTTAGTATATATAAACTAATAATAATAATTAAAAATAAGAAATAATGTAAAGATATATGACATGAAATGATAATAGTTAATAATAATTATTATTTTTTATTATTATTATTATATCAGTTATTTAAAATTATTTTAGCAATCAGATCTTTGTTTTAGTAGCAGTAGTAGTAGTTAAAAATATTTTATTATTTATTTATTAAGTATTAATTTACAGTATTATGTCATCAAAATTTATAGTTTCTGCAAACACATTCTTGTTTTTGTGGTAATAATAATAATTATTTGTTGGTATTAATAAATTATAATTTATGATAATTTATTTTTGTTATTATAATTTATATCACATACATGTAGTTGTTGGTTTGTTTGTTTAAATAATGCTAGCTTGTACTTTATTCAAAACATTTAATATACATAATTATTAAATATATAAATACCTAATTTTTGTCAAAATGTCATTTTCTGTTTTTTTTTTTTCTTTTCTTTTTTTTTCTTCAAGCCCAATAGCCCACATCCCCATTCACTTTCATTGTGTGTAATAGAACTGCCAGAAAATCTGCAAAACATCTCCATTCAATATATTGTGGATGAACTATTTCTATAAGAAGTGCATATGAACTGTAAGTGGCTTTCTGATAAATCATATCAACCGAGTACAGTAAGTGTGAATGGAAGTGACTGAAGATGAAATGCTTATCTGGCTGTCTGGAGAGTCCCCCAGATCTCTGCCGGGCGAGCGTCCAACGACTTACCATTTTATCCAATAACTAAAGTCTAATCATTAATCCTTCTCGAAATGTCACCGTCACTGTCTGGAGCTAACTGTGTCCCTTGTACTCAACATAGTTTTGCAGACAAAGAAAGTACAAGGTTTGTTTATAAATAGGTCTGTCTGAATTCAATAGGTCAAGGTGTTGGAGTGCTGCCGTGTTGACCTGCTCCAACCCTTCCTTTGTCTTTCTCTAAGCTATTTTAATTCAGGACACCAACTGATACACAGGTGAAGCCAAAGTTACCTAAACGCTTACACAACCTCCTGCTGAAGTGAGAAGTTGTGACAAGTGGACCCATGACTATTGTCATAATGTCTATTACCAGAATGACTGTTCAGCTTAATTATCATCATCATTTGAAAACCTTTTTAAAAAGTCATAAAGGTCACATGAAACCATTTTAGAAACTTTTGTTATCTTAACTTTGTGTATATATATATATATATATATATATATATATATATATATATATATATATATATATATATATATATACATATATATATAGTTTTTATCTGTGTTATCATATCACTAATAATTGTGAAATTATTGAAAAGTGTTTTCAGTAAATGAGTAAAGCTGAATTAAAACGAAAAACTATATAAATATTTAAGTTTAACTGAAATAAGTTTCTGAACTAAAAATAACAAATCAAAATTTTATTAAAAAAAAACATAAAATAAATAAATGTGTGTATGTGTGTGTGTGTGTGTGTGTGTGTGTGTGTGTGTGTGTGTACTACAGAATGGAATGTGAATTGAGATGTGTTAACAAAATTAGGAATGCATTTTGGTGCATTTTTGGACATTGTTAGAAGGACGAGTGAAAGAATGAAAGGTGGAAGAAGTGAAAGAGAAAGAGAACACTAAGCTACAGATATGGCAGATGTCACACAGGATTTGATCTGTCACACCCACCGCCTGCTTCCCGTCAAACACCCTTTACCATCAAACTCAACGGATTTAAACCAGCGTCCGCCAGCTCTGTTTCTGAACCATCTGGCGCTCCTAACATTCACATAGACTGATAATAATAATAATAATCATCATCAACTTGAAATCGTCAAATGTATCGACCATATGCAATATCTCTGACTATCGTCGATACACAATACTATCGTCTATCGGCACAACCCTACTTTACAAACAGCAAGTTAGTGTTAATTCAACTCAATATGTGTTGAATGAACACCTGTGGTTTTAATATCCTCCACCGAACCATTGATACCTTACGAAACCTGGAATTGTTTGGTCCACTCTTGTGCCATCTGCCATGATGGAACACACCCAAAACCCAATAAAGACGAAGTTTCTGTAAGCTGTACGGTCACAGCATGTGACAAACTTGTAGAAAAAGGGCTAACCCTACAGGATGTCACATCTAGCCAAACACTTAGCAAAAGATCTTGCACGGTAGATTGCGCAATTAATCAATGATATCATTGTATTTTGAAATCCCATTGCAGACAATGGCAGCAAGGAAACTCATAATTGAATTTCTTAACGGATCAGACTGCAAATTACGGGACTGAAATTGGAAATCTCGGCAATCCAGATGGATCTCACAGGTGGGCAATAAAGTGGTTTAGATGGCATTCTAGAAAAGCTTCCTCAGAAGAATTAACTAATAGGATTAGCGGGCAAGAAAAATCTTCCAAAGAGCCATCTGCTAAGCCGCATGTGGAGACGTCAGCTCAAAGCTATGTGATCGCATCCCTCTGTGACAAGGAAAGGATCTAGTGACAATGCAAACTAATTAATTCATCTATAAACAGGTTTTTGGGACTGTAAGGAGGGATGCCAAAATTGCATCCATCAGTAAACTAAAAATTAACAACTTTTTCCTTTAAAGTGTGCCGGAATAAGGAATCATTATGCCTGATTTATCTTTCAAATGCATTTGGTGGGTTTTGGTATTGTTGTTGGCTGGGCATTTTTCCATAGATGCAGGTATGTATCTACTCTACATGAAGGCCTTGAGGAGTTTTGTGATGCCTGCAGTGTTGTGACCATGTGTTCTTTGTTCTTTATCAGATTCTGTGGATTATTTACCAAATGGATTTACAACTTTTTTGGACACCAATGAAGTTTTGAATCACTCGTTGGTGCCATTAAAAAATAAGACCTGGTACGGTGACGGGAAAACAGCTCTTTCTAGACGGAAAAGAGACCTTCTGTTTCCCAGTGGAGTTAAACTTTGCTCACATGAGACAGTGCAACAGGCAATACGGAATCATCTCAACTACTTTCACCTGCGAGGTAAGAACCAGACATTTCGGGTGCTTTTGAGAGATTCTGGGATAGTCACCAAAAATAGCAATTGTAAGGTACAGTACGTTGCAGATGACTTCTATAGTGTAAATGGATGCTCTTTGAGATCATTATGTGAGAAAAATGAGCTCATGCTTCTCTACTTTTCATCAATAATAATAAACTAAGCCAACCTGACCAATTCCATTAATGTCCAAGTAACCACATATTTCAACCACGGTTTCGAAACATCAGAAACACACTCTCTCTTTGTCTCTGTCTTATAAACATGCACAAATATTCAGACGCACTCAACACACTTTTCCACATCATGCTCTTTCTAAAATTCACATATTAGCCTTTGAAGTTAGATGCAATCATAGTATTAAACTCTATTGGAGACCACCACTGAGAATAATCTTTCTCACTGTTGCATTAATAGGACCCAGATGACCCTAGTGAATCTAATAATGAAAACTCGAGAACCAAGTGTTGCTGTTTTACATAAAGGTTATTCTCGCAGTGTGTCAGTGGAAAGTTTATTACGTTTAGCCACGGAACACTATTACAGGGTACTCTGGTGCTTCATTACATGTACAGCAGGGTCCAAAAGTCAGAGATGACTTGTGAATATGTCTGTTTTGCATTTTTATGATTGAATACAAATACAATGTGTGAAACGCTGATTTAAGTATTTGGTGTTCCCCCACATTATATACCAAAAATAAATTAATTCATACAAAAATTAAAGCAAAATAATAACATACACTCTTAAAAATAAAGTTCCAAAAAGGTGTTTTCGCAGTGATTCCATAAGAGAACTATTAATGTTCCTCAAAATAACATTTTGTGCAATAGTTTTTTTTTTTTTTTTTTTTTTAAGAGTGTATATAGGCGTGCAAGTCATTTGAACTACTATTATGATACTTTGTGAAATGTTTTCACTTTGGTTGTATGCAAAACAGTAGCCTAGACATTCAACTCAATAACTTCTCTTGAGTTCTATGGAAAATTAGAATCTAAACAACATAAGGTTGAGTAAATAATGACATAATTTTTTATTTTGGGGCAAACTGTCCCTTTAAGGCTGATAATGAAGGTGTGGCTGTCAGCAAGATGCTTTAGATGTCTGACAAAGCTATGGAAGTCAAATGCTGTCAGTATGTATTGTTCCAGTAGGAAAGGCCAGAATTCTCTGTTTCTCCCTCATTGGTCCTCATTCACTCCTCACTGCTACTGAATCACTGTAGACGATGATCAGATCCTTCGCTCTGCCAGGAAAACTTGTGACCTTTGCCCTCCTACGCACTTAAGTTCTGGTAGTCGTCATACATAGTCGGTATGGCAGGCAGATGTAGATGGAACGTTTCAAACCGGAGCCGCAAAATGTTTAGCAAGGGTTAACAATCCCCCATCTGTGCATTTCATTTTCCACTTGCAAGATACTTTGAGAAAGTATGCGACATGTACCAAAATAGTAATTTTTGGTTCACAAATTGAGAAATAAAAGAAACTAAGTCTGTCTGGAACGATTGACGTGTGTGGATACGGATAAGAGATGTTTCCATTATGTTAGTTATTGCTTTTTCTTTATTCAATTTAGAAAATAAAGAAATAATTCTGTTATTTCTGTATTTCTGTCTTCTAAATGAGAGGGGTATCCATTCAAATTGATGTCAATTTCTACGACAGCAGAGTTCATAGCTGGTGATTTGGCAGATTTTGTCTTCTATGCTGTTTATAGTTCACTAGTTCTTTTCCAAAACCTAGCGAGCTGCATTACTGTCTGCTGTCTTTGCTGGCAGCATCATCATAAATGAAATTCAGCCTCTTAAGTGACTTATCTGGAGTGCCCTCATAGACAACAACCCTACAAATTGCATTGTTCAAATTACAAAGTGCTCTGTTTTGGGTAAGCACGTTGCTAAAGCTAATGCAGTGATGCACTAATAAACAATTTTATTGATACTTTGTGAGATTATATTCAGAAAGAAATAGGTACCTTTTCCTCAGTGTTTTGGCTGTTTTTCTCTTCCTGTTTTTTTTTCCTACATTTGAGAGCTTGAGTGTGTGTTTACATTGTATGGGTTGGCATGCTTATGGGTATCTGTAGATCTGTCTGCATTTGTTTGTGTACCTCAGTGTGCCAGGAAACAGTTTGGGAGGCTTTTAAAATCTTCTGGGATCGCTTACCTGAGAAAGAGGAGTACCTGATCTGGATGAGGAAATGTCAAAATAGTAGCGTTAGTGTGTTTGACATTGGCCGGAGCTTTAGCCAGTCAGCTGAGCATCTTGCTCTGATTTCAAGTGTAAGTATCCTTGCTTATGTCATGATACGGAACAAATAACTCTCAAATCAACACTTTACTGTAGATACTGAAAATTCTTACAAATTAAAAACAGCTAACTATTTTTTATGGTATTTTGCAGAGGATAGGACCGGCTTCAATGTCATCAACAAGGTGAGAACTGCTTATAAGCATCTACCATCATAATACCATGGTTTTCTTTGAAGCACCTTGGAGTACTATGTTAATAACATGGTACATAAATATGATAATATTGCAAGGAGAAATACTTTTAAACTTTTAAGCTTTACACTGTCTTGCATTTCACACAAGTTGCCACCAAACTTGGTCAACACAGCACATTTATCCATATTTCAATGGAAAAATAATAATGTAATATATACAGTAGACAAAAACAAGAACCCACATCACATTCAGCTGTTTTTAAAATAACAGTGTAATCAAATAATTCCTATATTTGTCTTATGATAGTGCACCCACCAGTCCATGGCAACCTGAATGCAGGTAGGACTCATGGGCATAAAAGAAAATAATGTGCAAATCAGTAGTGCTCTGGTCTGCTCTGCAGCCTAAATATAAATCAATCTGCAAATGTCCAGTGTGGAGATCAGATTATAACATATGTAACATAACACTAACACTAAATGAATAATCTGAAACACCAGTTCCTTAGCAAGGCACCTAATTCAGAGCACATACTGATGCTTTGCAGACAAAACCACCCATTAACAGTAAAATCTGGATACAGACCCCTGGCTTCAGACTGCAGGAATTTCAGTCATACCTTTAGTCCCTGCTATATCTAGTTCACTTTCCACTAGCTTTAGAGACATAGCTCTGCTTATGGTTTAATTTATATCCTGGGGGACTAAACTTGGTTGCCAGTAAGAAATTTTGTAGATTTTGGGTATGTTCCTGGCCTTCAAAGGCATTTATAATTGTCTTCTTTTTCGCAGACATCAGACAACGACTACTGCGCCAACAAAAGCAACCGTGGCCACAACCCAAGAAGGTCAGTCTAGATACTACATTGTTTAATATATATATATATGTATATATATATATATATATATATATATATATATATATATATATATATCTATATATATTATATATATATGCCACTTGAACACTATTCCCTGTGTTTATAAATAATTCAAAATAAGTCTGGAAGCCTTATTTCTATTTACTGGATTTTGCAGTCAGTTGATTTAAGTTATGCTCTGATTAATCTTTATTGTTAATGTCGGTATGAGACCCTGCAGTCATATCAATTGAGACCTAGTGTTCTCTGGCTCAGGATATGCACTGCTCTCAGAATAGACTTTAATCCTTTTTAGGTACTCATTAGTTTGTAATGCGGTAGAGGTGTCCGGATCCTTAGACTGAGTTCTTCCATTTAGTCAAATCTAAGTAATTATTTGTGCATGGACTTAGCCTCAACAATACGCTACATGTTTGGCCCTGATGTCCTGAAAACAAATAAGAGCATGCAATTAATTGATGTAACTTCATCTTATGGCACACATTTTCTTTTATTTCTGTCACTTCCCCACTTTCTTTCTTTTTTTTCCCTTACCTAGTCAGTGTTCTGGTTCTTGAGGCAGTGACAGATTCACAGGACATCACACCACAGACCACTGCAGACAAAATCTTAATCACCACTACAGCTGCAGAGCTTCAGATGACACTTGGAATCACTCCAGAGCCTGACACAGCCTTTGAGGCCTCAACGGAGATAAGCACTAGTTCACCTATAGAACACACAAGTGTGGCCACTGGGAAACCTATTTTAGAAACTGAATTGGAGTTTGAACTGGATGCTATTGCGGGTCCTGTCAAAACATTAAATATTACCGTTCAACATGAAGAGGTTGAAATGGTCTCAGAGTCTGATAGAACTCCAGAGGAGTTTACTTTAAGAGCATATGATTATGAGATTCCCACCACCTTTGAGGACATGCTAGGAATAAGCACTTCTCGTACAGTAGTCACCAATGATTTTACTGAAGAGCTTTATTTAGAAACAGAGTTGGGACAGGATGTTACTGATGGTCCAGTTGTTTCCATTCAACATGAAGCTGACGTTGTCTCAAAGTCTACATTATTGACCACTGATAGAACTCCAGAAGATTATACTTCAAAAAAACATGAGCAAAATATTCCCACAACCTTGGAAGACTCACCAGGGGCAAGCAACAATACTCCTATGGTAATCATCAGTCAAATCACTGAAGAGTTTCATTCAGAATTGGAACCGGAGATGGGAGAGGATGCTACTCAGAGTCTGGTTAAGACAGCAGGTGTTACCATTCAACATGAAGAGGTGGAGATTGTCTCTGAGTCTACATTAATGACCACTGATAGAACTCCAGAAGATTCAACTTCAGGAAAATATGAGTATGTTATTCCCACATCCTTTGAGGACTCGATAGAGATAATCACTAGCTCATCTACTGAACTCACAAATGAGGCCAGTGTGAAACAGGATGTTACCGAGCGTTCTGTTAAGACATTATATGTTACCATTCCTAATGAAAAGGTTGACATTGTCTCTGAGTCTACATTGATGACCACTGATAGTACTCCAGAAGATTCCACTTCAGGAAAATATGAGTATGTTATTCCCACATCCTTTGAGGACTCACTAGTGATAATCACTAGTTCACCTACTGAACTCACAAATGAGGCCATAGTGAAGGCTACTGTGAAACAGGATGCTACTGAAGGTCCTGTTAATCCAGAAGATGTTACCATTCCACATGAAGAATTTGGCATTGTCTCAGAGTCTACATTAATGACCACTGATAGAAATTCAGAAGATACTACTTTAGGAAAATATGAGTACATTCTTCCCACATTCTTTGAAGACTCACTGGGTATGATCACTAGTTCACCTACTGAACTCACAAATGAGGCCACTGTGAAGGCTACTGTGAAACAGGATGTTACCGAGGGTCTTGTTAAGACAGCAGATGTTACCATTCCACATGAAGAGTCTGGCATTGTCTCAGAGTCTACATTGATGACAAATGCTAGAAGTCCAGAAGATTCTGCTACAGGAAAATATGATTATGGCATTCCCACAAGTTTCAAGGACTCAGTAGGGATAAGTATCAATACTCCTAAAGAAATCACCAGTGAATCTACTGAAGAAATTATTCCTGTAACTAAACTGTACATGGGGCAGGGTGTTACTGACGGCCCTCTTAAATCAGTTGATTCTACAATTCTATATGTAGAAGCTGATGTTGTGTCAGAGGCTACACTGATGCCCACTGGTAGAACTCCCGTAGGTTCCACCTTGAGAAAATATGAGACAGATCTTCCCACAACCCTTGGGGACTTGCCAGGAATAAGTACTAATACTCCTGTGGTAGTCACTAGAGAATCCATTGAAAATTTTATTTCCGAAACTGAAGACGGATGGGGTGTTACTAAAACTCCTGTTAAATCAGCACTTGCTACCATTCAGCATGTAGATGTTTCAGAATCTACAATGATGTCTACTGATAGACCTGCGGTAGACTCTCTTACAGAAATACCCCCTGTTCAGAGTGTCTTACCAAAGAACCCAGCGCAGACAACTCCTACAGAACTGAAAGAGGTTTCGCCTAATCCCCCCACAGAAAGACTGCCAAAAGCTCTGACAGATAAGGATGTTGTTGAAATCACACACGTGACCACAAAGCCAGAAAATCTGTCACCCACTACACCTGTAAATATGTCACCTGAGGTAGTATCAACAGAGGGTGGACCTGAAGACATTGCAATTGTTACATTACTTGACAAAGATGAAGAGGAAGAGACACCCTACACTAAACCTACACCAGAGGTGACAACAGATGAAGAACTACCAGGTACCATGACAGAGAGTACTCATAAATTTTCAAAGGAAACACATGAGCTTTTAGTTGACTCATCTGATGCTGAAGATGATCATTTAGGTAAGGAAGAGGACATTATAACTGAGACCGCAGAAGTTGTTGAGGTGACAGCTGGAGAGACACCTAGATTGACACAGGAAACTACAGAAGCTACTGAAGATACTGTGTTTACTGAGAAAGACAAACATGTTGATAAGGACACAACTGCCATTGCAAATCCTGGTGAGATGACAACAAAGCCAACAAAAGTTGCTGAGGTTGAATTTGACATTACCATAGACGATGTAACAGTTCTTGAAAACACGCTTGAAGATTTTGTTGGAGGAACAAGTGAAGCTACTGCTGAATTGGGTGATGTAACAGAAGCTGTCATCTTAGAAGAATCATCTGAGAAAAGTACTGATGTATCTTCTACTAAGAGAACAGAAACTTCTACTAAGACCACAAGTCAGACCACTACTGGAATCACATCCAAGACCACACCTGATACTTCTTTTGACATTGATACCCCTGAAACTGACATTGTAGAGTTTGTATCTGAAGGTATGGAAGATAAGGTAGAAGACACAACTAAAAAGGATGAAGGTGGTGAGGAAACACTTTTCAAAGCTTTTGAAGGCACAATGCCAGATCTTACGGTTACTAGGTTGGAAAAAGATATACTGACAACTACCCTGAATGAGGACATACATGAAGTTACAGAGCCATCAAAAATTCCACAGGACACACCTAAAGTTGCAGTGGAAGTCACACATGAAGTCACAGATATGCATGGGACCAGAGGAGACTCCTTATCTGAGACACATGAAGTTGCAACAGAGACACCTAAGGTCATTACAGAAGCTGATGCCTCGACAGAGACAATTCATGTCATATCTCAAGCACCCAAAGGTATATCTCAAGCACCCAAATTGGAGACAAGTGTATCTATCTTGAAGACACCTGAGGTCATATCTCAGACACCCTTGTCAATATCTGAATTTTCAGAGGTGCCTGAGAAAGTACCTAAAACACCTGAAATGGATGTGGTCCAAACGGAACCTGCAGAGGATGATATCCCAACTCCTATCTTGAAAGTCGAGGATATGACGGTTGTACTAAATGACTTGACAACTACTATTCAAAAGACTTTCTCTACCACATTACAAAACTTGCCACAGGACATTTCTAATGATATTTTAAATGAAAACAGCATGGTGAGCACATTGAATTTATAATTGACAATTGTTTAAGACATTTTAGTTAACTATACTGTATATTTTTTACTCTGTAATTGTGAGTTCCGCGAAACATTTCTCAATATTTTTTATTTTACTTTTTTTTCTTTCTCCCATATATAAAGATTGGAAATGAAATTGATGACATTATAGTCCAACCAGTACGTCCTGGCAACCATATTGTGGAGCTGAGTATCAAGATAAGAGGTGAAAGTTATGATGATGCTCTGAGAGATCCATCAAGTTATTACTATCAACATCTATCCGAACTGTTCATCGATAAGGTAAGCAGCATCTATGCATTTATATATTTATGTACTTGGGGACAAGTGACAACAGTGTGTGGGGAATGAAACATTTAAATTATTAGAATGTATAATCTCATAACCAAATGGTATTGGTATAGTAATTGTACATTTATAGCATTTCCTCTTTTTCTCTCTTCTTTTTTTTTTTTTTTTTTTTTTTTTTTTTTGAAGATTGAAGAAGTATTTAAAAGGCTCCCAGGTTTCAAGAAAATATTCGTCCTTGAGTTCAGGTATGATTTTATGGTAATATAGATGATTATGCATACAGATAAAAAATAATAGCAAAAGAATATGTTGATTCCTAATAACATTCTTTTTTTTTCTTTTTTTTTTCTTAATAAAATATCCCAGGCCACAGAAGGACCTTGAAGGGTAAGTATTCTAACACTTTTTTTTATAAATCACAGTTAATCACATCTCAAAATGAAGAAAACGTGTAATTTGGGCTATCACTACTAAATTCACCCAGGCCTGATAAATCCATTTCCCACCCTGCCATATCACACAGCTGCATGACCCATATCTCCAAAACATCTAATGAGAAATTCATGTGTCTGAATTTTCCACCCACCATATGTAGTGTTTTATAGAGCGTTGCTCTGAAATCGCTTTCACACTGTTTTCTTGGTAAGGTCATGTGGTTGCTGCCTCATTAGCCATGCAAAATCAATTGACTGAAAGGATGGTCTTTTAGGTGTGACATCTTATGTGTGTGTATCAGTGGGCTACTTCATCTGGCCAATCGCCACCTTAAATGTGAAAAGTCGCTGTGCTAAATGCATGCCCAGTTGCCAAGCATGATGGGATTGAATGCTAATATTCTCTGCTCTCAAGGTAATGTATCTTGGCAATGTTTCCCATGGTTTATCAGCGTGGCCTTAGATAACCCAGATAACTGCATATTGTGAGCTTTATGAGGCCCCTTAAACCACCTGAGAACAGAGATGTTCTTACTTAAAGCCATTTAAAACTAATTAGCATTTCTGGTGTGCCAAGGAAATTGAATCCTCATGGAGGTTTTCTGTCATAGGAGAGAAAATTGATCTGGTCGTAAACACACTAGGTTTTCTAACACTCATAGAAAAATATGTGGCAAAAAAAAAAAAAAAAAAAAAATCTAGGTCAGCTCCCCCCACCACCCCCAGTAACCAACAGCTGGATGCTGTATATTCTTTGACATTTTTGGTTGCTAGCTACTAAAAAACTGAAACCAGCTTAAACCAGTGTCTCTTAGCCTGTCCAACCATCACTTTTCAGCTGGAGACCAACCAGACCAGCTTGGTGGTGCTAGTAGAACAACTATACCTTAATCCATCTAAACCCACCAAGCCACCTTAGGCCATTTATTGTAAGCTACTGCTGTTCTTTTCTGAATTTATTTCACTTTAATTTACCACTGGGAATTATGTAAACAAAGTTGTAGAATATGGTCAAATATGACAAACTGACAAAAACAGATAACAGGTTCCAACATGGAAACCTCCTGCTATACTGTAGATGAGTCATTTCATACATAGAAGCTCCAGTCTTGAGGCCAGTTTACAGCAAGTGAGGCCTTTGACGAAGCATAGTTTTTATTTATTTTTTTACCTATAACAGTCACTGTTTTCTTTGCATTCCCCAGAGGCCTGGCTGTGGTGGTACACTACGCTGTGGTTCTTGAGGGTGATGGTGCAGGGATAAGTAATGAGACCATGGATTACATAAACCTAAATTCCAACATGGTTGAGAACTTCTTCACAGATCCTGATGAGCTACCTACTGTGGTCTACACCATCACCAACTTCCGAAACTACATCACTGAAGCCCTCCACAAGGAGAATTTCATCAGAAACACCACTCTGGAAGTGGACCCTGATTCTTTGCAGCTGGAAAATGGTAAGATATTCTCTAAGAAGTAGAAACACATTGTGGATCCATTATAGGGAACCCAAGACATCAGGGTGTTGAGTTGAGTGCTTCTTACTGATTTTTCTTATAAACATTCAGGTTCAAGTTTGTGTTCTGTCATAGTGGTAAATTGCAAACTGTAGCTGAATGAACCTGAAATGCAGTATGTTGACAATGGTGGCATATCCTCTTACACTTCTTGGCTGTACGCGGTTTTAGCAGAAGCAAGAGCTTTCATGGTTCTTATCTCTGGTTTTGGCAGACTAATCTTGCAGCCCTCAGAGCCAATCTCTCGAAGAGACGCCAGTATGGGTATGAACTGTGCTTGAGCAGTTTTAAATATAATTTGATATGATTTGTCTCTGTTTTGGCTTCACAGTGGAGACATTGGAGTCTTCCAAACCAACCAGCAGACCGCTTGACTCCAGTGACATGATGGTGAGTCAATGGTCATTGGCAGGACCACCCAGTAAACGGGTAACCACGACTGTCCAGTCCAGAATCCCTATCCAGAGCTGCAGTTTAGGATTCAGGGTTTTTTTTCACCTCATCACAGTGCAATTACTCTCAAGTGTGAATGTGAATCCTTCCAAAGCTGTTAAATGAAAAATGAGTCACACTAATGGCAATCACATGTAGGTTTTTGTTGTTACATGATAAGAAAAATTACCTTGCACATAAAATGGGTTTTCATGGCATGTCATTAAAACAGATTATAGCACAGCTATGGGATAATACAGCAGGTCTGTAAAACTATTCAAGTCAATTTTCCAGCTCAAGTATTCTCTAGACACAAGTAAGCATGCTATTTTATTAAAATTGTTTAGCTCAGGCACTATGAAATATTGAAAAGAATCTGTTTTTAATCTCAGTATGACATATATTTATTGCATAGGCCGAGCAGCTTTCTTCACAGTCTGTAGCTTAATTAGAAAGACACATTGGATACCCAACATGACAATAATCTTAGAATTTACTCTCGGTTTTTCCTCTTACTTTTGACAAAACTGGCACTACATTCAGTACCCTTATTAAGTAGATTTACTGTCTTGTTTTGGCTGGTGCGCTATGTTAATGTCTGTATCTGGAAACGTGTTCTCTCTTTCATTTGATAGTATGCTTGCCTCCAAAGACATGTTAGTTACTTAAAGTTAATTAGAAGTTGATGCTTTATCTGATCTGTCCTGTTTAAGATGGATATTTCTTTGTATGATCAGCTAGCTGTTGATGCAAATTATAAACCTAGCTTAGTAGGGTGCATAAAACTAATTCTATAGGAAAGTCAGTCTAGCCATTTGTCCTGCATTAAATGGTCAGTGGACCTAATTCAAGAAATACGAGCATAACTAATTTCTGTGTAAATTATTCGTGAAACCATTCTTATGTAAATAGTCGCACTGAATTAAAAGTGACAGTTTACATAAGAATGGTTTTACGAATGATTTACACAGAAATCCGTGCTGCTCGTGTTTCATGAATGAAGCCAGTGTGTGCAACTGACGGTGATCTAGTTCCAGTAGCACCTCACTCATTACTTGCATAAAAATAAAACGGTGTGAATAACTCATGAATGTATATACAACCAGTTGTTATATATACAACATGACATATTCCAAATCCGAATGAAGGTTAAATGTTAATTTCTGGTATATGGAACAGTTAAAGACTGTCTTCTGGTCAAATATGCATAAGTCAATAAACCAACTAGGACGAGATCCTCAGGATGGTGTGAAGATTATGTGCATGTGTGCTTTTTTTAGTATGTCTATGCAATTTTTTCCACTGACATATCTCTGGAAAAAAAGATGTATTTCCAGTGTAATTCACTAAGAAGTTTGAGGAAAATTTTTTCCATTTACACCAAAAGTGTTCTTTTTTCATTCTGTCCACTTTTTGTCTTCAATTTTTTGTATTATTTTTATTTTTGACGGTCAAATAATGGACATAATTTTAACAGCTGAAACATTAGGACATTCAGTGGACATAGGCCTCAGTATGGAAAGTTATAGGATCTTTTGGCTCATCTTTTTGTCAGCAACCTTTTTTGTAGTCCTACCTTAAATATATTTGCTTTATTTCTCAAAAATAATTTAACAGTCAATAGTAACTAACCATGACTGTTCAATCATTAAATCCTAGGATAATGTTCTTGCCTCTGAGAAGCCACCAGATGTTCCCAGGCAGGAATTATCCAACAATGACATCTTCATTACAAATAATGACTTCCTTGACCACATTAACACAATAGATACCTGGATGGATGATCGGAATAAGGACACAAATGATGTAATCATCTTTGAGGAAAGTCCCACTCTGTCTCCCACAGATGTGTCTTTGAAGAACTTTGACATTGAGCTTACCTCTAAATTTGAGATCTCAAGCAGTGCACCTGCTCTTGCTACAGAGAGTGAGTCTTACCTCCCATTAATTATTTCCCACCTAAAGGCAGTAATATGGTTCTAAAAAAGTGTGTTCTTGTTTCAGATGATGGTATTCTTGAAGAGGAGGGATTCTTACAGACTGCAGCTACAGTCAGTCCTACCACAGGCACGATAACTGAAGTTGACTTACCTGCGGAATCACCCTACAAGTTGGAAGATAACTCAGTTTCTCCTGTGGAACCTCCTGATGTTGAGTTTACTACTCAGAGTGACTTGATGGACCTGGGTTCGGGCTCAGGTTTCTCTGGGGATCATCTAGGTCCTGACATTTGGGCTTGGGAGTCAGGAATTCCAGAAGAAGTCCTGAAGGAAGATGAGGTACAACAACCTCAGGAAGATCAGGAAACTATAGAGGAACAGCTTGAGCCTCCCCACCAAGATCTGACACCTGATGAGCCATTCTTGGACAGGGTTCTTGTGACACAAGATATTCGTACTAATCCTCACTACACAACAACTGACCAGGCTCCAGTTTTTTGGACAATGGAGACTTTGACTGTCGAGCTTTCTATGCAAACCCAAGTAGCCCCTGAACAATATGATGACTATTTTCTAGATGAATCTACCACTATGTATACACATGTGACAAGTAGACCCTTGCTACATATCTACTCTTCAGCAGAAACCCAAGAGGTGGATGCATCAAAAAGTCCTGATACAATCATTTCACCTGTTGATAAGGACTATTCAGAACGACCTGTTACACCCACTGTGATCCCACCAAGCACAGCAGTAGCTATGGATGAACATACTACTTCAACAGAAAACAAGCAGATTCAGGAAACACTGGCCTCCACAACCAAGTCAAATGAAATGCCTTCAACCACGCAAATACCTGTAATCCTAGAAATTGATACGGTTTCTGTGGAAGGTCCTACTACTTATTCAAAAGCTGTTGAGCATTCTGTAACCGAAGGTGACACAGAGTTACCTGCATTCTTATGGCCAGCGGTAGAAGGTTCAGATAAAGAAGTCAAGATTCTAGATGAGGAGATGGAAGGCATCAAGCTTGTGACAACAGAAAGCACAGTGACTAAACTCTCAGAGGAGGATTTAGCTGGGGATGAAATCTTGGTCGCAACAACATTCACAACAATAGCTTCTGAAGAGCCAAGTGTAGATCATTCAGCTTCTCTGTCTCCTGAGAAGGACTCTCCATTCACTCAGATATCACATTCATCAATAGATGAGACTGAACCTTTATCAGAATTAACCACAGAACCTCTACCTACCCAACCATCTACTCATTCGGTTCTTCAAGAGACTACTCCAGAGACTCAAACCGATGTAATGCAAGCTTTTGATACAACTGTTGTAAAAGAGCCTGATTTATCAGAGAATATTGAAGATGGCGACTCAACTAAAATATTTCAGCCCACAATGTATGTCAGCCAAGATGTTTCAGAACATTTGGAGACCCTCAGTTCCACCACTGTACCATCATTTTATCAGCCAACATTCCAACCTACCAAACAAATAACTTCAGATGACTCAGTACAAGAGCACACAGTAAGGTCAAGACCTGACATCACAGGCCTGATCCTACCTACCAAACCAGTGAACTCTGATGCTGCTACTATGAAAGTTCCTGCTCCAGTAAACCCCAACATAACAGAATTCAAAGTTTCTTTTGACATATTCCCATTTGATGGGCCAAGCCATGACGAAGAAGGCGGTAGTGGATTTGCTCGTGGGACTGACTTGGCAAGTATTGCCTTGCCAGCCAGTCCTGGAAGGGCGTTGATAGTGTTTTTCAGCCTCAGGGTCACCAACATGATGTTTTCTGAAGATCTGTTCAACAAGAGCTCTACCGAATACAAGGCTCTTGAGCAGCAGTTTATAGAGCTGGTAAGATATATTTATTTATTTGTTTATTTGTCAGGGACAATGCAAAAGAGACATATTGTAACAGGTTACAATAACTTGAACCGATCTGTTGCATATAGGGTTTCTAGCTGAAGCTAATTTGCAACCCCATTTGTTTGTTATGTACTTACATTCTTAGGTACTCACTTTGCTCTTCTTTATGGAAAGCAAAACATCAGTTAGAAGGCCTTGAGTTATTAATCACAACTGGTTTTTAACATGTACAGTATATAGTCAGTAACGACCTTAAGGAACCCAAAGGGTTGTTAGAGAGAATGTATAGGACTGATTACTTTAATTGCACTTCAATCTTTTGTGTTCCAAGGAAGTCTTAAATAATGACAAAATTTTCATTTTGGGGTAAACAATTCCATATAGCACATTCTGAGGTTACACACAGGACAGCGTCAGTTTAGATTTGTTGATGTTTGTTGTTGTTAGGGGCTTTGCATACTATCCGTTAAATCGATTAGCATAGCTGTCTTTATGAACACTGTCTAATGAGATAATTGATGGAATTAGAATCTTCAGTCACCTTCTTGACTTCTATTAACGTAACTAGGTATGAATGGTTCTGGATTGCTGCTCATTGGAATATGCTTTAATTCTTTTTTTTTCTAGCTTGTACCATATCTACAGTCCAATCTCAGCAATTTCCAGAATTTAGAGATCCTGAACTTCAGGAATGGCAGCATTGTGGTAAACAGCAGGATGAAGTTTGGCAAACCAGTTCCCCATGGTGTGACAACAGCAGTTTACCTTATCCTGGAGGACTTCTGCAATACTGCTTACCAAACTATGAATCTTGCAATAGACAAGTATTCATTGGATGTTGAATCAGGTAAATCAAAGAACTTACATAAACACACAAAGCACAGAAAACAAATTGGGGTTATAAAGATATAAAGACATGAGCAAATTTTTGGTGCCGCCTGTGGCCAACAATATTCACCAAACATTATTGGATTCTTTAAAGGGCAGAATGCCTGCCATATTATGCATTTGCTGCCAATTCAAAGTCATTTTAAATCCTAAAATTATTAGCACCAGTCATGACTAGGATTTAGCACTATTTGTTATAGATCTTCACAGTTTGTGCACCACTTATGTTTCATTTGTCATATTTTAAGCCAACACTGAGGAGTAACAATTGGTTTGGTTAGCCGGTGTTTTTTTTTGTTTGTTTTTTTTAGTGTGGTAAGGCTTTGTGACTCATATATGTTACAAGAGCCAGACTATGATTGGAAAAAGAAACATTTCTTCAACTGATACCAGTACTAAAAGGCTACTGAACAATTGTAATTGAACAGGCCTTAAAATGGGTGAAAAATATCTTCGACTTTCTCCTATGCTAGAGGACACAAGGTTAGGCTTATTCCAGTCTGGCTTTGGAAAACAATAGGCCTTGTTGGGATGAGTGATAAGAGATTGATTCTGTACTGCAGACAGATTAGAGGTGATTTATTCTAGTAAGACGTGCAGAGCTCAACGCGTCAGGCAAGTGAGTCATATTTGTTTGTGTCCCTGTGTAAATTCTGTCTGAGCTCCTTTGTCAACACACATCTTTAATGACCAACTGCTGATGAATTTGAAATCAGAAAATTATCTTTGTTTTGACGCCACATTTGTAATGAATTGTAATAATGCTTATATAGCAATTGCAGCAAATGCAAAAATAGTCACATTTATCAACTGACATCCAAACTTTTAACATCATTGTATTCCATCTTAATTTTATATCAGACAAATCGATGACATGATGTTTTTGTTTGGACTATTATTTCAAAAAAATATATAAAATTCAATTCACATAATCAATGAGTTGAATACAGCTCTCTGTCAGAATGATAGTTGTTCCTGGTATCATAATGAAGAAAAAAAGGCTCAATTAAAAAAGAAAGAAAGAAAGATAGAAAGTAAATAGCTCGACACAATCTTTTAATATTTTTAAAAATATATTTTCACAAAATAACAATAACATACTCCACTGCTTTTGAATATTTGAAAAACATGTAAGGTGTAAAATGTCAGTTATTAAATGTTATTAATTCTTGCTATATTTTTATTCATAAAAGTAAATAAATATAATAAAATAAAAACAATGGTTTCTTTGTTAAAAAACATTTATATACTATTATATTTACTATTAATATTATTCGATTTTATTTTTATGGTTTCTGTTCACTGTGAGAGTATACATATACACATACATACATATATATATATATATATATATATATATATATATATAATAGGTCTTTTTGTTTCTGGTAGGTGACCAGGCTGATCCATGTAAGTTCCAAGCATGTAATGAGTTCTCCCAGTGTTCAGTCAACCGCTGGTCCGGCGAGGCAGAGTGCGTTTGTAACGCTGGCTATTTTAGCGTGGATGGGCTGCCGTGTCAGAGTATCTGCGACATACAGGAAAACTTCTGCCAGAATGATGGGAAATGTGACATCATACCTGGCAAGGGCGCCATTTGCAGGTGTGTACTGTATAAAATCTTCTAAAGCAACAACACGGCCAAAAATGAAATTCACTCACCTTTGTTTTTAGGTGTCGAGTCGGTGAAAACTGGTGGTATCGAGGCGAACACTGTGAGGAGTATGTGTCAGAACCACTGGTGGTTGGCATCGCCATCGCCTCAGTCGCGGGGTTCCTCCTCGTGGCTTCGGGCGTGATCTTTTTCCTCGCCAGAACTCTGCGAGACCAGTATGACACGGATGATTTAGAAGACCCTTTACGGTACAAACTGTGCTTACAGCATAAAAAACACACTTTTAATGCTCCAAATAAATCATAAGATCATATTTTTTTTGGAAGAAATTAAGAAGCTTGTGTCTTTCTTTAAACTTCAGAACAAGCAGAACTCCTTAGTGGACTACAAAGTGGATTATTAATATCGGTTTATTTCATTTGAATGACTTCTATGGTGCACATGTGAAGCCTAAATGGCCTTTTTAAAGCATTCTGTCAATGTTTTGAATGAATGCTGTAAATACAAGTACTCTGAAATGTGACTTGAGTTTTCTCTGAGGTCCCAAAAGAAAAATAATGTTGAATATTCCAACTTGTTAAATGGCATTTGGTTTCCTCACCTGGTTGAAAAGGAACCAAATATTCTCAGCTGTGATTGTGTTTGAAAGCACTGTGTTCTGGAACATACATATGAAGTGCACTGCAATATTTTATGGCCCAAACGTGCATATTTTGTTTTTATGACCTTGTACGAATAAGCCACAATATGTTCTCTTTGGTTGTTATGAAACAAATGCTCATAGGCATGTGCAGTTTGGACCAATTATTGTTTGTGGACAAGTTGTTCCTGTCATAAGTTTTATTTTGAACAAATTTTTGATACATCATTCATAGTACATCATCTGATATATCATAGTGATAGCAGAGATGCCAATTTTTTTTTTTTTTTATCCGTCAGCTCTAGATAACACACAGTGTCCTCAAGAAGTACTTGGACGCTTATAATTCATTCAAGTCATGTTGGATAGATCGTATTTACAAGTTGAACACACATGAATGCCACCACAAAGTCATTATTAGGAGTGGGAAACTCAATATTTTCTTTAAGCCCAGAGTTTCCAAGTTGTGAGCGCGTCAATGAAAAAGCGTGTCGGATGGAATCAATGCAGCCAAAGACTACAGTCATGCAGTGTCTGTATTGACTATAAATTTGTTGAAATTAATACAATGACTATTTATTTATATATATATATTTTTTGCAATGTAAAATAAAAATATGTAAGTTACCTATACAAGATATTATTGAGTATATAATGATTCAGTTTACATCATCTAAAAAGCAAAAGCACAATGATGCACATGCTTTATTCATCATTTTGTAGATCTTTGAGTTTTATGTAGAAAAGTTAAATCGGCATCTTGTTCCGACCAAAGTAATTTGAACACACTTCACGTCATAATTACAGTTTGTCAACTCCTAAGTATGAACGTCCCAGGAGGACTTGAATGCAGTATTAATCCGCAATGTATTAGACAACTGTGACTGAATTAGTACAGTATCCGAACACATTTAAATTTATTTTAAATACAAAATATTTTGTGATGGTCAAACTTAGATTTGACTTCATACATGCACTAAAAATGATCATGGGACCATTCAGTTTAAAGCTGCAAAAATGGCTCAGACAAGTAAAGTTAGCTCTAATACTTGAAATGTTACTTTGAAATACATTTAAATAGATACGAAAATGCTTGCATTTATTTTGCATCTAAACTTTGTCTGTAAACATAAACAGCAGACTTCACTAGCACCAGGGCAAACAGGGAAATCCTGGCAGACGTAAGATGACGTAACGTCTCTGCAGAGGATCTATCAGTGATCCTGATCAACAGGTTATAGAGGAATGAATGCCGAGATGGCAGAACATTGAGCCGCTCTCACTCGGCCAGAGATAATCCACTCACTTTTTCCGTGGCTCCACTATCTGACCCTTGGGCAGATATAAATAGGAGGGACAATCTCATTTTACGAACTCATGCCAAGGGCATGTTTGATCCCAGATACAACACATTTTTTTAGGTTTGAACATTCTTTTTTGAATTGGATTCGAACCTGTGTTTCCCAAATAAGCACCAAGGCTCATTTTTTTCCTGATGTGTTGATGTTGCCGTCCATAATCAGACTTTTATTTCCTGACATTTTTTCACAGATATTCAGAGAATGTGCCATCTCTAGAAAGAGCTACTAAGTACAATCCCATGTTTGAAAGTGAAGCAACTACAGGTTATAATCGGTACTACCGCCGCTACCCAGATGCCCCTGCATATAGCACTGGCAGCGCTGAGACCTCCACAGACTTCAGCAGCGATGAAATACGACACATTTATGAGAACAGCGAACTTACGAAAGAGGTAATGATGTGTTGGCATGCACGTTAATAGACCTAAAAATGTACAATATTTATTTCGACATGAAAAAAGTTTTGTGGGATGGAAGTAAGCTAACTTCACGTGGTATGTTGTACCTGGATGTTGATAGTTCAGTTTACAAATTATTGAAAATACATCTTTATGATATAAAAAGTCAATTTTTGAGAGTCATGCGAGTCACAGCAATGCAGCAAATGTTATATCAAAACGAAGCTAATAAAAGCGAACTACTTTAGAAAGTTAAGAAAGTGACTACTTTACAAGATGATGATTTTGCACGAATTCGTACAATGTTACAATGTAATTTTTAGAAAAAGAATTGTAAGTGTGTATTTTTGATATTATTGTTCATATGGTACAAAAGTATATCGTACAAAGATGTATGAATGAGATTAACGTAAAAAAAAGAGTAAAACTATGCCAATAAAAGTGTAATAAACTAAACTGATTATAAACAGAATTGATTAGAAAACAAATATTTTATGAGGTTTAATTCCATATGAATTCGCACTTTGTGTTATTTGTGTGAAAATTTGTCATTTTTATAAAAAGGTAAGCATGAATGTCCACCCCTGAACCTAACCATCAAATGTGGAGAAAGTAGATTGTACAAAGACATAAAAATAAGATCATACAAATTTTTATTTTTTTTCCAAAACTAAGCCAATAAAATGTGCAGTAAACTAAACTAATTATAAACTGAATTCATTTGAAAATGTAACAATTTACAAATTGGCGCTTTAGTATGAATATGTATGTTATTTAAATGCAAACGTATGAATTTTAGAAAATGATCATGAAGGTTTACCCCTAAACCTTACCATCAAATGAAGCATAAGTAGATTGTATGAAAAAGTATGAATGAAATGAACATTAAAATAATAACAAAAAAGAAAAAGTTACGAAATGCCATGAGAGTGTGCTAATAATTACATAAATAATCAGGTGCTCATGGCACACATTGTCCGTAGAGCTGTACAGTTTTGTGTGTTTATGCAAGTGGTCTGCAGCATTACTTAGTGTTTTCATAGCGTTCACTGTGCCACATGTTTGCATAGAATATTCCTCAAAATCTTTCTTAAAAGCACTCCATGTCCTTCAACTAAAGCACTGTTCCCTGTAGCAATGAAACTGTCATAGTCTGCTTGACTGATATATGCTCACTTTGGAGAATATTCTGGCAACTCTGAACAATGGAGAATTTGTCCTCTTTGGAAAACACTTGATGGGCAGATAAATCATATTTTTTATGTAACTGAATGCACTAAAGAGTTTAAGAGGCTAAATGTCTTTTATTCACTTATTCCTTCAATTCATTAAACATGTAGTGCAGAGTTAATAGGTGAGGTACTAATATTTACAGTACATACCTACTAACTACATAAATAATAGCATTTATGTAATATGAAATAGTTATGTAAAATATATCAAATGCAACAATAGTTTAATTATGGATTATTATATTCTAGAAATATAATATTTTAAGTAGTAAAATTATATAAAGGTTGCTCTTGGTTTAAAGTACTAGAGTTGGTCTAGACGTCTAGAAGTAAAATGAGGGCTAAGGCAAAGAGGTCACTTTCTTTTGTTATATAACTGTATTCTTCTCCCTCTTTCACCTTCCTACTCTCACAAAAGGAAATCCAGGACCGTATTCGAATTATCGAGCTGTATGCCAAGGACCGCCAGTTTGCAGATTTACTCCGACAACACCAAGTGTAAGTGTTTGTACTAACACAAACTGATGATAATAGACCTGACACACACCATTAGAATGTTCTGGTTTGTATACAACCTAAAATCAATGGACAGCATCTGTGAAAATTGTCGATGACCATGGAAAATAATTTTGGCTCTTCCTTCAGTTGTGAAAATAAGCGAAACATTCATTTACAGTTGTGCACGTACAATGAAAGTATATAGGGCAAGACATTTGCACAGGATAAACAGTTTACATTTTTAATAACACATTTCTGTGTGGAAGATTTTAGTTTCAACAACAATACGAGCCCCACATCCCTCTGGAATGTCTTGCCCCATAGACTAATTGTAAGTGAAGTACTATAAACACCATTTTTGTTCGTTTTTAAAAACTGACGAATGAGTCAGAATTACTTTACATAGTAATCGACTGCATATCACAGATGCTGTGGACAGAGCTTAACTTGATTTGAACCCAGCACTTTTCTTTAACATGCACTGTGGCAGCCAGTAAGAGATCTGAGCCAAGTAACAGACTGCAAACCCACTAAATGCATCTCTTACTGGAAAGCGAACTTCCCTTGTCCTTCTGTAAAGCATGACCTCAGCTGCACATAAACATAAATCAATAAATTCTATAGAACAGGGGTCGGCAACCTTAGGCACAAATGCTAGTGCTGGAGGGGAAACCACTGGCAGGTGAGCAAAAATAGCAAGAGAAA
Source organism: Cyprinus carpio (assembly GCF_018340385.1). Taxonomy (NCBI): domain Eukaryota; kingdom Metazoa; phylum Chordata; class Actinopteri; order Cypriniformes; family Cyprinidae; genus Cyprinus; species Cyprinus carpio. The sequence continues at coordinate 29,033,550 of NC_056618.1, forward strand.
TTAATATTATATGCATTAACTTTATTTCATTGTTTATTTTAAAAATAGGTAATGTGCTTCGGCATGCCAGACAACCTTTTGCAGTAATACTTCAGCTGGTTTTTTTAGTTATGAGGGTTACAGGAGACCAAACACACGTGTGATGAAATAAATCTATCTATCTATCTATCTATCTATCTATCTATCTATCTATCTATCTATCTATCTATCTATCTATCTATCTATCTATCTATCTGTCTATCTGTCTATCTATCTATCTATCTATCTATCTATCTATCTATCTATCTATCTATCTGTGTCTGTCTATCTGTCTGTCTATCTATTTATCTATCTATCTATCTGTGTCTGTCTGTCTGTCTGTCTGTCTATCTATCTATTTCTGTCTGTCTGTCTGTCTGTCTGTCATCTATCTATCTATTTCTGTGTCTGTCTGTCTGTCTATCTAACTCTGTGTGTGTCTGTCTGTCTGTCAGCTATCTATCTATTTCTGTGTCTGTCTGTCTGTCTATCTAACTATGTGTGTGTGTGTGTGTGTGTGTGTGTCTGTCTGTCTGTCTGTCTATCTATCTATTTCTGTGTCTGTCTGTCTGTCAGCTATCTATCTATTTCTGTGTCTGTCTGTCTATCTAACTCTGTGTGTGTCTGTCTGTCTGTCAGTCTGTCTGTCTATCTAACTCTGTGTGTGTGTGTGTGTCTGTCTGTCTGTCTGTCTTTCTATCTATCTTTCTATATATCTGTCTGTCTGTCTGTCTGTCTATCTGTCCATCTATCTATTTATCTACATCCATCCATCCATCCATCCATCTATTCAAAGCCACATCACGTCAAACAGATTGCCAAGATTTTAAACTGCAGCACTGGCAAAATATGTGACACAAAGAGCTGTAAAGTGACAAAAATGATCACTGACAGGTTCATATGATGTTAAAATGTATTAAGGCAGTTTTAAACACTTAAAACTGGTGCCACTGCTTACATCCAAAAGCAATATTTAATACTAAATTGAAAAATTATTTTCATGCCATTGAAGAGCACAGATTTGTTTCTTTTGTATCATGAAGAATGTATTTTCGAGACAGTCCATTTCTGGATATGAACTGAACTCTTTGTGCAGTGGTAGTTAATACGTCTTCAAAAGAGCTCAGTGTTCTGTGCTACAATAGCATGGCAAGTCAAATCCAGACAGCAGGCCGTTCGTGGGTGTTCTACCTGTGCCAGGTGCTGTATAGAGTTCCAGACAGGTGGAGAGTACCAGACTGAAAAATGAACGCTGGGGCTGAGTAATGGTTAACTGTCATACCAGCTGCGAGCACAGGGCAGATCGTTCTCTAGAGTTTGGGGCCAGGCCACACACACTCAGGGTGTGTTCCAAAACCTAGTGAGCTGCCTACGTAGGAGACATTTTAAGACTTTGTAGGCAACCTACTGATGCGAGGGCTACTCCAGTTGGTAAGCAACCTAAATCTGCTGAGTTCCTTTTGCCAAATTCTATGGCAGTAACAAGCTCAATAAATAAATAAATAAATTATCCATCCAAGATGGCAGATGAAGGAAGATTACTATTTTAGTATATTTCTAAGCTAGTATAATTTTGTTAGCCTAGCAACATGTTAACATCTCACTTTAAGAACATTAGAATTTGCCCTTAGAAGGTTCCATTTACTTAGTATGCCTTTTATTTAGGCCGTAGACAGCAAGGCAGCTTACTAGGTTTTGGAACAGAGCTTGATTGAGACTAACACATGGAAACACAAGTATAAGCATATATAAATGTAAAATAGATCACATAATACATGTCTGAACACAAACCAAGAACATTCTTTGGTTCTTAGACTCGAGCCTGGCAGAAACGTTTCAGTTTAGAGTTCAATTCAAGCCGTCAGTCAAGACAGAAATAGCAGACGTCTTTATTTGATTCAGTGTCACATTAAAACAGACTGCTTTCCTCAAGCAGGAAAGGCTGTCATTATAATGAGTGAAGTTTCATTGGTTCATGTTCATCTGTGTACTTTTATGTTGTACTGTATGTCTTCATTATAGGGCACTTGACGCTAGACGAGAGAGCTCTTCCAATTAGAGTTTGATATTGCTAAACCCAAGGTACTTCTTTTTAAAAAATTTCACAGCCTTGTGATATAATAAATGCAGTCTGCACCAGACATGCTAAATGTAATTCTGGTCATCTTTTGCTCAACAGACACTTGCCTTTTTTCTTGAATGCAAGAAGAGGTCCTCTTCTGCCATGGTGGACTTTGCAGGAAGATAGTTTGTGAAGATGTAAATGGACTTTTGATTTTAATTGTTTATGGATGAGTGTGCAACCATCACAATGATGGATTGACAGATTGTGATCTAATGTAGAAAAACGATGTATTTATGAAAATGTTTACTGTTTTTACTGATGGGCTGCATGAGTTATTGCTGCATTGTCAAGGCTATATCCATAAACACTTATTATTGACACATATCTATATCTCTGACCACACCAGAAAACGCAACTATATGTCCGGGCTTCATGTTGGTTCCTCTCTTTTTTTAATGAAAAGCCTGTGTTTCTTTCTTATGGTTTTTCATTTGTCAGTGCCTTCACTTTGATTGTTAATCTTCTTGTTATTTGCGACATGGGACATAATTTCTTGTGTCCTAAAACATGGACTGACTGAAGAGAGAACGTTTCGCAATAGTTATACTATTTCAATGAATACAGAGAAAAGTAGTTCTATAAATATATTTGCAAGTTTAACATTTGGCCCTCAGGTTTTTTTTTTTTTTTTTTTTGGCGAAAGCACAGCTTATTGACTAAAAGTTTTATTATACAAAATTGATTTTAACTTTCCAATTTCTTTTAGTAATTTGTTTTGTGTTTAGTGACTATCCTGCTGTTCATTTTTCTACTTTTGTAAAACACTTGCCACGCACACAAGTGTATTAAAGTTGGAAAATCTAAATGTTAATGTCCATTATCACAACAGATTGTTCTATTTATGTATATTTTTAATATTGTTGATTTCCTCAATGATTTTCATGGTGGTCGCAGCACAAGTTCTATTTTACGAATAAAGAATAGTGCACAATGTTTTGATTTATTGTTTAATTTATAATTTGTCAACAAATTAATAATCAATAAATAACTATGTACACACCAGAGATTACTTATACAAGTAATTTGCTTCACAAGTTGGATTAGAACTCATTTTATTTGCAGTGAAAGTTCCAAGTTTGAATTAGGTTTTGTTAAGTCATTTGTTTGTATACTTATTTTCTTTTTCTATGAAAAGCTCTTTTAGATACTATGATCCTTTTGTCAGATTAACCTCAGCACTATGTTCAGGTGCTTAAGATAACGTTTTTGCGTATTTGGCTAAACTCTTACCGCTACTAGGCATCTTACCGCTAATAGTATTAGGCTAAACTCTTATAACTAATTTGTATTTTAGATGATTTTTTTATATGATGAGTTGAATTTAATGTACTTTTCTGAAGCAGTCTTAACCTCAGATAGCATATCCACAGACTCCCCACAGGTTAGGAAATTGAATTTTTGAAAGCTACTAGTAGTTGACTATTAACCACCTCCCACAAGGCTATTTACTAATTACTAATTTGTAATTTAGCAAATCTTTTTAGCCAGTGCAAAAAATCTTTTTTTTTTATTCTACTATTTGTTGGTTAGCAAATGGGAAAGAATTATGTTTATTTTGCCATTAGAGGAAGATAGTGTGTACAACAACATGCAGTAAACAGTACAACTGTTTGCACTACAAACCAGTGTGTTCATAATTAAGATATATGGTAAGACACACCAATTTTCAAAATCAAGCAGCAAAACAAACTCTTTTGTACAGCTAATAATAGCTGGACGCGGATGAGACCGGAAGCTAGATCCATTGAATTTACAAATGGCTGTGCCCATTTTTATGGAAATAAAAAAGTGGATAGCCCCCTCAGAACCAGACAGCATCTTGAGTAGTATTTTTGTTTTGCATTTTAGATGACATATTGATCAAAAGCAACAGTAAAGACATTTATAATTTATAATAGCAATTTGCATATACTCCAGAATGTTATGAAGAGTGATCAGATGAATTGCATAGTCCTTCTTTGCCATGAAAATTAACTTAATCCCAGAAAAACCTTTTCACTGCATTTCATTGCTGTCATTAAAGGACCTGCTGAGATCATTTCAGTAATCATCTTGTAAACTCAGGTGAGAATGTTGATGAGCACAAGGCTGGAGATCACTATGTCAGGCTGATTTGGGTTAGAATGGCAGACTTGACATGTTAAAAGGAGGGTGATGCTTGAAATCATTGTTCTTCCATTGTTAACCATGGTGACCTGCAAAGAAACGCGTGCAGCTATCATTGCGTTGCATAAAAATGGCTTCACAGGCAAGGATATTGTGGCTACTAAGATTGCACCTAAATCAACAATTTATAGGTTCAGCAAGAACTTCAAGGAAAGAGGTTCAATTCTTGTAAAGAAGGCTTCAGGGCATCCAAGAAAGTCCAGCAAGTGCCAGGATCATCTCCTAAAGAGGATTCAGCTGCGGGATCGGAGTGCCACCAGTGCAGAGCTTGCTCAGGAATGGCAGCAGGCAGGTGTGAGCGCATCTGCACGCACAGTGAGGCGAAGACTTTTGGAAGATGGCCTGGTGTCAATAAGTGTGTATTACTAACACGCTCTTTAAATAACAAAAAAATACTGCACTATAGATTTTAGACCAGCTTTTAGTTGGTCAATTTCACTTTCCTCAAAATAGCAATGCACCAACAATGCTCCTGAACACACTTCGTTTTCAGACCAGCGCACAAAAAAAGGCGCAAATGCGTTTGTTATTTAAACACTGTGGCACAGGACGTGAAAATGATGACTGCGTCAGGCTGAAACTAGCAAAAAACACTTGCATTGCACCGGGTGTATCATAAGCCCCTAAACCTACAATGTTCCCAGATATTATAAAAAGCCTACTCAGCTTTTGTCTTAAGCAGAGGGGCTGAACCCTCCTCCTGGAGGGCCACTGAGTTTACTTGCAACCTTTTCCAACACAACTTATGCCAAGTTCACACTACAGGATTTTAAGCATGATTTAGACCCGATTTGGATGCTAACGAGCTTGCTGACAGGTTAGACTGTGATCGGGGGCAAATCAGCGGGTAATCAGCACTCTGCAATCTTTATGTGTAAACTGCTCAATGACGCAACAAAGAGGCTCGCAGACGCCAAACAAATATCTAGCATGCTCTATTATCTGGACTGGTCGGGCGACTCGACATCCTGTGTTATCAGGTGTTGCGACAAGCTACAACCAGTGAGAGAGCAAAGCATGGGTTGAGGTCACCAGAAGAAAAACAGCAGCAGTAACATGGCTTTAAGAAAAGTGTGGACACAAGAAATTGAGCAAACTTTTTCAGAACAGATCATTGCGCAAACAGCTTGCACCACAATTTTTTTCCCGATGTCCATTTTCAAATAAACAACTCCTGTTTCACGTGTTGTTTCACATCATTTCAGTTCCACTTCTTTCTGTGTTTTGTGAGAAGTCTGAACTCAGCTTTTCTATAATTATCAAGTAATCCATATGACTTGATTAGCAGATTCAGGTGTTTGTACAGATTTGGAACCGAATTGATTTGGCACAGAAATTGGCCCTCCAGGAGCAGGGTTTGACACCCTCCATCTGAAGCAACTTTGACTACACTTATTGCGGGGGCAGTTTGACTGAAGAAACTTGGGTGCCTTGTTCAAGGGCACAATGGTAATGGAATCCCCCAAAAGTACAGGGATTTCCTCTGTCAGGAAGGTCCCCTTGATTACTCACATTTTGGGCAATGTGATGCATGATGACACATGCTAAACACAACCCGGTTCACAGTGTCATCTCACCAAGCCAAGGTTATGCAATAGTGGTTTGACCGTGACTTTGGAAAAAGTAATTTCAGAACTTCCCTCGGATGCTCCAATTACTCCTGTTTCTGAGATGAACTGGAAAGTAAAGGTCAAGGAGTGGATAAGGTTTCCTCAGACACCCCTTTATCTCCCATTTCTGTTATTTTACGCTGTCTAACCTTCTCTTCTTCCCTCACTCTGCCAACTCTTTTCAAACGTAGTCCAGAAGACGCTCAACAAGTGGCATCAATAAAACAAATCCCTGTGCCAGTACCGGGCGTATAAGGTACAGTAACTCCACCATGGAACAAGTGACTTAACCTTTGGATGTACAATGCCTGTGATGTGTCTCCTTGAGCTCAGCCCTTACAGACAGAGAAAAAGAGAAAGCGGGAATCTCCCGCTTCTCAAAAGGAGAGCCACTGTTATGTGGAAATGGTGAGGCAGCTTCCATGGGATATCTTATGAGCCAACTCTCTGTCCTCATCCTTCATGAAAACCTTAAGTAACTCAGCTGTTGCGTGATTCTGGAAAAATGGCAGGCCTTATGTTGCTGATCTGAGCCTTCACTCAGTGCTGGCCCCGCCGGCAATTGCCTCCAGTGGATGAAATGCAAGAAATGTTGCCTGGACCTCCAAAACCACAACACGTTTAGAGTTAGCCCCCATCCAAGAACCCACTCCCCCTGTGAACCATTACAGCAGAGCTATGGAAACGCATGCACAACACAAGCCGGGAGTGGCTGAGAAGTGGCTGTGTTTCAAATCACGCACCGCTAAAAGTGGATAGTGACATCAAATCAGTGTGGGAAAGGGGAATATTTACCACAGCAACTGGACGGGTGAATCATTCATTTATGTGGCGTGAAAATGTCGTGGGGTGTAAGGCGAAGCTGACTCATCACACCCTTAGAGCTAGGATTAGTAACCACATTCCCTCAGCTGTTTATTTGTAAAACTTGGAGATGTTTTGGATTTTCGTTTGTTGATTGATGTGCATTGTGCACGTCTGAATCTTGACTCTGAGAAGTTAAGGTCGTGAATGCCAAGTTTGCACAGCTGAGGATACAGTAAAATCCTTGAGGCAAGGCTTGCTTTTCTGGCCAGCAATCAAAACCTGGCTGCATGTGTGATTGATCCATAGTCAGTTTGCACAAGTGTGGACAGATGTGTTTGCAGTGCGCATCCCATGCCTTGATAAACCCCCGACAGACACGCTTCAGCATTCTTCATGTATGTGGAGATGGATGTGTGATGGATTTAGCTCAGTGGGAGTCTCTGGAAAGTTTGGGAAAGCCTGTTTGGAATGGTGACAGGATGTGGTGCTGAAAGACGATTTTTAATGCACAGGTAAATGATGTATCTCTCTCGCATCCTCTCCATCCTGCTTTCCTCTGCTCTCGTGCTCTGCTGAGACTGCAACCCATCCGTTAAGTTGATTTAGCCATCCCTGCAAACCATAAGTGGAGCGGAGCTTTTTCAGCAACTTTCTGGAATTTTCTTAAAGAGCCTGGTTTTTAAAGGTGGATTTGTGCAAAAGTGTTCTCACTGAAACAAAGTATATAAACGAAAATAAAACTGGTTGGAAAAAAGTCTTTAACCACCAGACCTTTAAATTATAGTGTGCTTACCTAACTGTCAGCACGTATGCAATAAATGTTATTAATTATTCATATATTTTATGTACATCACTTATTGATATCAATTAATTGAAGTGAGTTTCCATCAGATTCATTTGTAATATGCAAACCATTCCTGCCACTAGGGGGCTCTGTATTTACACAGTTCAGTGTGTAAGTGACATTCAGCCATATACAGCTAAACTGAGTAATTAGTTGCTGTGCACTAATTTTCACATGCTGGGCACTCAACACACTTTAAGAACAACAAAAGCACAAAAACCTCAGTCCACATTTACCCGTAAGATAATGACTGGGTACCTGATTGTTTGTTTATCCTTGTTTAAGAGCAGTTACTGAGAGACACGTCTCCACTCGGCCTGTTATGGGGAGCGTTCACTTCATCCAGGTGTTTTCATTGTATGGAAGCAATTACCTCCGAGTACAGTTGCTTAGTAATTTGGCACGCAAGGAACAGAGAGCAATATATACAGACAGACAAGACAGACAGACAGACAGATAAATAGACAGACAGACAGACAGTTGCTTAGTGATTTGTGGAGAAAGGGACAGACAGACAGATAAATAGACAGACAGACAGACAGACAGATAAATAGACAGACAGACAGACAGACAGACAGACAGACAGATAGATGGACAAACAGACAGACAGATAGATGGACAGACAGACAGACAGACACACACACACACAGACAGAAATACACAGACAGACAGAGACAGTAGGTTGAATGGAAGGAAGAAAAACAATTAGACAGACAGACAGATGGAAAGATAGACACAGATGGTTTGATTGGAATAGGTGGTAAATGAACTCATACTTAATAAAAACGGATGAATATTGATGGATAAACAAACAAAAAAAATAGTGTACCTTTTTGTTGGAACGAGTTTGTTCAACAAGAATATTTTTTTATCACTTTTTTTTTTCAAGCTGAACAACCAAATAAACGATCTCTCTGTCAAATGTAGCATTAGCAAGTTATATTTATTAAGAAATAAACAATTCACAGATTCATCTGAACCTCTGCTTATTTTGGATAGATGGACTTTTAGGAGCCAATTCAGACACATGGATAAATAAATGTAAAAAAAAAATAGTTTGGCTTTTGTAGTAATTAGCTTGTTCAACAAACATATTTTTCATCACTCAAATGTACATGCAGCATTAGCAAGTCCGATTTGTTTTAGTGATTTGGTTAATATGGTTCATATACTATAGATAGAACTATTCACCATTGAAACAAACGATTCACAGATTAATGATTAAAAACCATTTTAATGCAGCTGTTTGTCACTGTTTCCAAATCAGTGAAACTAATTACAGAATATCTGTGATATTTATACATTTCTGAAGATACTGTCTCCAGGTTAGAAGAAGGATAGTGTTTGGACGGACCAACAAACCGACCATATGGACTGTCAGTCGAGACGTCTAGCCAAAAAAGGAAGAAATAGAAAGAAACAAGGAAACACATGAAAAAAAATATATACATATTTTCAGTGTGTGATATTAAGCAGAGTTACAGTGCCGGAGCAGAGAGTGAGACGCAGAGCCAGACAGCAGCACGTGGCTGGACTATTTCTCTCATTCCCCTCTCACGTGCCCGTGAAGAATCAAAGCTACGAGCCAGTTTATTGGCCGAACTGATCCAGCAAGCAAATGACATACAGACTTCCCTCCTCAGGCCTTGGACGGGCCCAAGTATTGTGTGTGCGAGATATAAAGCTCTTTGATTTGAGGAGGGACTAAACAGCAGTGTGTCCATATCCATCATTTAGTACCGACGTCTCTGTGGTCTCATGCAAATATGTGTTTGTGTGTTCGGCGCCGTCACACGTAGGTCTGTTTGTGTGAGCGTGTAAACCTGCTGTTGACATGTTGCACTTCATCTGTCAAGGAACCGTGGAGTGCTGTGAATGATGAAGTGTTGATGAAAGACTGCAAAAACATCTCTTTGTCTCTCAAACCTGCTGAAAGAAGCTGTTTTGACGCCAGTCACCTTCGCATCAGCCCCTGACCAACACCACGTCACAACCAATTTACCAAGAAGCGAGCGAATGATGGAATACATTCGTCAACAAGGAAAAACTTACACAATCGCTGAGCCGAAAAACCCCCGGTGGGATTTCTTGTGTTTCAGCCATACAATACAGTACTGGAGTGAGCTGAGAAGGGGTTTGTATGCATCGCTCAAAAAGAAGGATGTTTTGAAGACCCGTCGGGACATTTCCTGTCAGTCTAGATTGTTCTGAAAGGCCTGCAGAAACTCCTCGGAGAAGTTTAAAAAACAACACATCAGGATCGAATGTCTGTATAATTGTAACATTGTTGAATGAAGATAAGTGACACAGATTTACCCGTTTTTTTATTGTCGGAAAATAGGTTTAGTCACAGTAGAATGTTGACATAAATACAGCAGAGCCTGGGCTAATGAGAAAATAATGTGTGCGCAGCTACAGTAAGCGAGAGCAGATCTTCCGAGAGGCCTTGAAGTTGTTTAACGGACAAATCGCACAAGGTCACACCAGCGATCAGTCTGCGGTAACGGCGGCGGCCGGGGTCCAAGCGGGAACTCTTTTTCCACCCTGGTACTCATTAGATCCCAGAACGATTTGCGTCGAGACAATTTGGAAGGAATCCATTGTGACGGATGCGCACACGTTGTGAAGCACCAAGGTGATAAGCACCTAATGTGCAAATGTTATACTACCTGAAATCAAGCGAGTGCATCATGACATGATCTACTTTTCTGTTTATTTGATTGAAAATACATTAAATTGAAATGCAGTAAATATTGAATAACTGAATACACCTCTTTCATTATGCACACGTATATATACGTGTATATATATATTTGTAGCAATAGCCAACAACATTGTATGGGTCACACACACACACAAACACACACACACACACACACACACACACACACACACACAGTATATATAGTTCTTTGGATTTAAAAATAAATTACAATAAATAAATAAATAAATAAATAATAAAAAAAATTAAAAAATATATTTAAAATAATAAATAAAATACATTTGAATTACAACCAATTATTTTGACATAATATGTTATTATTAATATTATTATTATTATTATTATTGTTATTATTATTATTATTATTATTATAAATGCATTTAATAAAAAACAAAAAAACTTTTTGGCGTTGTTGGGTTGTAAAATGTCATGTGGTTCGACTCCCAACAACAACAACAAAATAATAATAATAATAGTAATAATAATAATAATAATAATAATAATAATAATAATAATAATAATAATAATAATGATGAAACCTTATAATTAGATTTTTTTTTTTTTTTTCCAAATAATATCAATGGCCAAAAGTGCTCCATTTTTTTCCTGAATTTACCCTAAATAACTTTTTGCAAAAAGAAACAGTAAAAACAACCTTGAAAGATATATTTAAAAAATGTTTTGGCTTCATTCATGTTCGCAGCCACGTGCGGGATGAGTTACGAGTTAAATTTTAATACTTAGGGTCTCTTGTTCAAATCTCCAAATCTAAGTATGAGCAAAAGCAAAAGAATAAATTTGTTGAAGTTATTAATAAAAAACTACCAGTAAATGTTTTTCCAGATATATTTCTGGAAGCTTTTAGAATCAAAATGCCAGGTTGTCAAACTTTGGAATGTCTGAAACCCATCGTCTCATTTAATATGCCGGGTCTCTTTTCTTACTGTGAGAAATATTTCGCATTTAAGCATCTCCCTCGAAGGAACTGGTGCTGAGGTGTAAAGTTGCCAAATTCAGTAACATAATGATACCGCCGTTTGGCTCCAATTGCAACCATCAGCTGGCAAGTGTATAAGAGCCCTGCTTGGGAAAACACACACAATCACACACCTCTGGACTGAATCAGTGACCAAAGCAGGTGAATGTGTTTGAAACCGATTAAATGTGAAATCTGGAATTTCCCTCCGTAGGGGCAGAGGGGAAATTATGGGATGGGGAAGCCAGTAAATGGATGGACCAAAACAACACACAAGAAAAACAAGAGAAACTACGAGGGAAAGGAGATATTGATTCATTCAGTGGCTCTTAATTTGTGACATCTCTTTCAATTCCTCAAGGTTTTTTTTTTTTAATTTATTTTTGGAGCCACATGACTTGAATGACTTGAACTATAGTGTGCAAGTCGACAACTTTATTGATATACATGTGTGTTTTGGATGTTGACAATCCCCTTCATCTCATCCTGTTTTGTTCCATAAATAATAATAATATAATACAAAACGCACCTGCAAAGTAATATCTGTATAAATGTATAAAATCTATTTGTATAATATTTTCATAATCCCATTCTTAATTATTAAGATATAAACACTGAATAAATGTAACTGTGTTTTATATATATATATATATATATATATATGTATATATGTATATATATATATATATATATATATATATATATATATATATTATATATGTATATATATATATATATATACTTAAATGTACCTTTTATCCATACATATAATTAAATGTACCTTTTCAACAGTGCATATACAGAAATTATAAGAAGATTGTAGGCCTTAAAAATGTGGAATAACAATTTCATAATATTTAATATACATTATTAATAATATAATATATTAAAATAAACTTTTTTGGCAAAAATTGCTAGTACATATTTGTTTTCTTACAGTGTTAATTATATTTCTATAATATTCTTATAAGAAAATATTATATTATGTATTATATTATACATTTATATTCTGTATAATAGCCCTATATTATTATTTTATATTATTATTTCTGCTTTTATTGTGCAATTTTTCAACAAAGAAAGTACACAGAAAAAAACAATGTAGGCCTAAACCTACAAAAAGTTTTGGGATAAACTTTTAATTATTAAAAAAAAAAAGTTTCCTATAAAGCTCACTTCATGCCTAACATTGTTAGTTTCTCGAAGTCAAATTAAGCAGCTTTTTTTTCATTTATTTTTCAGTCATGTTGTTCTAGTTTCATGACCAAAAAAATGGAGAATGGAGACTATTTTGGATGATTTTCAGCAAAGCGAGAAAATTAACAGCGTGTCGAAGACTCTCGGTGACGTGCGAGAGCTGCATATTCCACTACAGAGAATGAAAAGACAACACAGTCCAACAGCGACACAATTTCAACACAAGGGAGCATAATAAATCAAGACATGTGCTGAAGTGTCGCTTCTCTCACATTTTTTCCTAGCATCTTTCACGACAGGCACTTTAATTCGCTCTTTCTGAACCTTAGTGTGAGGTTTAGCTGGCAGCACATGCCTTCTTCAGTGAGTCTTTGTGTGTCACAGTTTCGCGTTTCAACTCTCCGGGCCCCGCTGCCCTCCAAAACCGGAGTTCAAAGCACAACGTCAGCCTGAGCTCTGGGATATCTCGATAAGAGCGCGACTAATAGAAACCACATTGAACCGGGGCGATTATACGGTACGCCGGCTCAAAGAGAAGCGATGGTTGCGGCAGCTGGCAGCGTCGCGTTTGTGCGACCCTCTACCCAGATAAGGTAACAGAACAGCCTCCAAAACTGCCTCCCAGAGCAAATGTTTATTTCCATAGTGATTACATTTCCATACACAGATGGAAAGTTTGTTTCAACGTATTTAACTAACCCTCAGCTGGGTTGTATCAAATGTGTGAAAAACCTGATCCCGTCAGTCAAAGAGCCGAGAGGAGACGCGATTTCGGCTTTCCAGCACGATTTCCTGATTGATTCTGGAAGAGAGTCAGATTAAATCATTTTCATCATTAAATCATATTTTTATTTATTTATTTTGGTTTTGTTTTGGTCTAAGTAGCGGACAGCATGTTGTAGCTATTTGTGCGGGAAAAGGGCTGGAAAATTTCACCAGGTCTCCAGTTTGCTTCCTTTCAGACTTCCATGTTTGGCCACCAGCTTAAATCCGTTAACAATCATTCTTTTATATGAATGAGCAGTGAATATTACTACTTAAGTCTTTCTAAACAATCCGAGGTGCTTTAACAACAGTATGACTTTTTGTTTAATGTACTGATGGTGGCCGTAAAGGCAAGAGAGCTGTTTGGAAATTGCTCTAAAACTCTTTTGCATTTCCAGTGATGTCAGTGCTGAGTTTGTACTGCGCTTTAAAGCTTGGGCTTAGCTTCAAGGTGAATACTAGGGTTGGAAATGGGGAACAGTTTTTATTCAGAACTGATTCCATTTTGTAAAAAATACTGGAACCGGATCGTTTTCATGACGTTTGGTTCTGTTACTGGTTCTGCAGATGTGGACAAAACAGAGCTAAAATAGTATTTCCTGCACCGCTATCCAGTAGCAAAGCTGTGGCCAAGTCATAGTGACAGACAAACCTTTGATTTATTTGTACTCAACATACAATTCAACCACCTTGTTTAACTCACAATCAAAGACATGTACATTTCTTCTGAATCGGTCTAATGATTCATTCTGAATTATTTGGAATGGTTCTTGAACATGGTCATTCATTTGAGTCATGTTGATTTGTGTTGATTGTTATGTTACTCTTGAATAGGATTGAATGAATAAATTTCTCTAAAATGTTGTAGGCAAATTGATTTTCTAATAACAAGAGAGAATTTTAATTTTTAGGTGTTTTATATTATTTTATTTCATTTAAAGCTAAACATTCAGAACATTTGTTGAAATAAACAGTATTTGTGACCTATGCTGGCAAAATGACAATGAGCAAATAAAAAATCTTTTTATTATCACAATCTCCATTAAAAACTTTCAAAATGACGCATGATTTGTCGGAATTTACCAAACAATTGACCAAGCTTCACCAGTTTGAAGTTGATAGAGTCAGAAAAGACAATTGAGAAAGTTTTCTGAAGATTCCAAGGCTAAATCACCTAGCACGTTAGCAACATTGTATCTATTTTCCTCTACTTCTTTTCTTAATAATAATAATTCCTATATTAATAATCACAATATAGCTCTCTCTCTATATATATAATTTTATCTTTGTTATTAAAAATGAAAACAAATATGCAAATAAACAATAGTGTCAGACTCTGGTCCATGTTTTGTGTGTTTTGCTCCCCATGTGTCTTCCTTGCCCTTATTTGGTCTTTCCTGTTCCTGTCCTCATTGTGTGAATTCGTATCCAGCTCCAGTGTCGGCTCCAGTTCCCGAGTATAGCCCACGAAGGGCTCCTGCCCCCAGTGAGGACTCCAGATATCCCGTTAAGCCCAGGGAGAGCTCCAGATCGGGAGGGCTCCAGATCCCCAGTTAAGCCCCTGGAGTGCTCCTGATCCCGGGGGGAGGGGGCATGTGGTAGTAAGGCTCCAGCTGTAGAGGCTGGGGTGGGGGCTGGGTCTGTGGCCTCAGAGGCGGCTCGGCCATAGCTTCCTGAACAGTTTGATCCACCATGGCGCCCAGAGCTGCCAGATCCCCCATGGTGCCCGAACTGCCAGATTCGTCATGGGTCCCGGAACGGGCGCCGCCCTAGAGGCCTTCTGCTCCTAGAGGCCTCCAGAAAGCGCCAACCCACCCCCAAATCCTCGTTGGATGTTATACGGCGCGAGGCGCGCCTTCCGGGAGGGGGGAAGCTCTGCTCCGTGTTTTGTGTGTGTTTTGCTCCCCATGTGCCTTCCTTGCCCTTATTTGGTCTTTCCTGTCCTCGTTGTGTGAATTCATATCCAGCTGTGTTTGATTTATTAGTTAATTTGCTCCCAGGTGTGTCCTATTTGGTGTCTACGTATTTAAAGTGTTCCCAATTCCTAGTTCTCTGTTTGCTGTTAAACATCATACCTGTTTGTATCCCTTTGCTTTGTTTAATTAAAATTTAAGTTTGTTTATTCTCCTGGATCTCCTCGTTCCATCCCCGAGTGACTGTGACAAATAAACAAATATAATGTAAGAAATAATTTAAATAGAGCATTTGAAAACAAATATGCAAATAAACAATATGTAATGTAAGAAAGAAACTATTTAAATCGTGCATTACTTTTTCATCTTGCATCTAAAAATCATTTAGTGTATTATGAATAAACTGATTATTATAACTACAAACGCAGTTAAATCAAGATCAGTGAGTATTTCCCTCTTTTCTTTTGTAGCTAGATTCTTTTTTAGGCTATATTGAGACAGACCCCCTATATATTAAGACCTACTGTAATGCACCGATCTAATATAAGTCTAATATTACACATCAGATTTTTTTCCCCCAACAGTTGACCATATGTCCACTTAAGACATAACAGATTATGTTTGTGTGAATACTCGCCAAGACAGATATTTTCACATGCTGTCTGAGAGATGCATCTTTATGCGCGCGCTTTGGATGTGTCAGTCTACGCTGTTTTTTTTTTTTGCACGTTTTGTTTTACATCAGAATGGGTTTGAATTTCACTGGTTCAGACT
The DNA here is from genome assembly GCF_018340385.1 of Cyprinus carpio. Taxonomy (NCBI): domain Eukaryota; kingdom Metazoa; phylum Chordata; class Actinopteri; order Cypriniformes; family Cyprinidae; genus Cyprinus; species Cyprinus carpio. Next base: position 29,049,467 of record NC_056618.1, read on the forward strand.
CCATCAAGATGCCATCAAGAATTCACTATGAATATTCACAAAGATGGAATGCAATATACAAACAAAGAATTTTAGATGTTTATTTACTATTTTGAGCATTGGGATTACTAGATGAGGGCTTAAGGAATAAATTTTTGTGAAAACCTCAAAATTGACCAATTTTGCTCAACATTAGCCCATTGCATTCTGACTCATTTTGCCAGCACGGGTCACATTTTATTTAAAATCAAACATATTTTATCAAGTATAGTATCGTCTATAGTATTTGTAGTATAATATCAGGTCAAATACTTTCTCTAAAGCACTAAAAGAATTGTTTAGGAACTGGAATCGTTAAGTGGAATCAAAACCAGAGGTTTTATAAAATAAACAAAAATCCACATCTGCTACATTCATAAGTAATAATCAACTAGCATAATGCAGTACGATCACTTTTACCATCAAAACGCTTCTACAACTTGTTTGGATCTGTTTCATCCTGTCTTTCCACTCCACTGGTTCTCTATTTGGCCTGTGACAGACTTTGGCTCTGGTCGGTCTCCATTGCAACATCCAAAACATCCTATTTTGATTTTTCCTTTGAAGGACGCACGTGGGCCACACCTAAATGAACTCTGCTTCCTGTGGAAAGAAGCACTTGCGAGGTCTCAGCTTTTTCTCCTTCTCTCACACTCTCATTTTCCTACCCTTCAGTGCTGAAGGATCCCACCTCTGTCCACGTGAGGAGACTGTTTACGAACTGTTGTGTTTTTTGAAGGACAGCACAGAACTCCCTATTGGAAAAGCAAGAGTGTATAGTGAGGCCAAAGTAACAGGAAGAACGACAAACTCAAGTTTCAGACATCAAGGGCCTGTTGAATCCAACCGAAGCCCTTCAGAGTTCAAATATTCCTGAACTGCTTTTTAATGGTTCATATTTGAAGAAAATTCCTTATGAGACTTCGATCATACTGACTGATGTGCACTGTGACTGTGTGCAGATAACATTTCTACTGGACGGGTGCCTGTGGAAAAGACGGTGCGGCGTGGCAATGGGGGCCTGCAAAAGCAATGTTCGCTCTACATGCTGCGCGCATTTGTTCTATGTTCCTTGGCTTCCAGTATCCTTGATTGGAGGGCAGCCGAAAAGTCCAGCGTCCAGCCAAACATTTTAAGAAGATCTAAAGCATGCCATCGCACTGGCAGGTTTATGAAAGCTATTTATCTGTATCTGCTGCATATGTACGAAGACATGCGCTGTAAACTTCGTAACTAAAATAACAGCTTCGTTCAGAGGAAACAGGATGACGATAATGTTAATGACAGCTGTTACACAGACATATACTCAATGTTTTGTTAAATTATGTAATATGTTGCTGTTATGAGGTCATGGTTTCTGAATTACATAAGATGACAGTATCAGGGTCAAAGAGAAATAAGAGTGTTCACGATTACAAAAGAGAAATCTTTTTAAAATCACGTGCTGTATTCTTAGAAAAGTATTTAGTGTTGGTTTTCTTGCGGTTTTAAAAAATGCTTTACATTTTTTAGCAAAAGCTTAAAATCAATGACTCTAAATATGTCATGTGGTCTTTCCAAAAATAAAACGTTGTAAAATATTTTCCCTAAACATTTCAGTACAAGTACACATCTTAAACATCATTTCTAAAAAAGTTTTAAATGCATTTTTACAGGATTTTTACTGTTTTAATGATTCTTGAATTTTTATTAAAAATTTTTTGGGAACATGAAAATAACATACAAAATGTTAATGTATAACGGTTGCACCATATGACTGATTTGGCGAATGATTTTTTATTTTTTTATTTTTTTGCTGAAGCGGTTTCATTTAATAATTTTCCCCCCTTATAAATAAAACTTAAAAGATTATGCCTGATTATTCAATCAGTGAGGGGTTTTTCTTCATTTTGATATCAGGACAGTTGTATCACCATGACATTTTTTTTTACTTCATGCCTGCAAAAATACCACAATAAATTTTAATTCAGAAATTGCATCTTGTTTATCATATAAGAGGTTTATTCAAATTATTATATTCATGAATTGCGTTTTTAATGTAATGTGACTTTGCCTCCACTGACACACATTATTCATAATTTTCCTCACACAAGATAATCAGGGGTTTCCTGTTGCTTTGTGTCTTAAACAAAAGGCTTTTATTTAAGGAGGTGTGTTTATCAGTCGCTCCGGGAAGGCAGTGTCTTATGTAATGTCAGATTATACCACGATTCAATGTAAACCTCATGGCGGGGGAAGAAACGGGGCACTTTTTCATCCAGCGATCCCTGTTGTTCGTTACTGGTCCCTCTGTGGGTGATATTTGTGGTCTCCCAGCATGCTTTAGCTATGATCTCACTCCATACAATTCATTGCAGGGGTTTGATGGTCCGTTACTGCATTTTTAAAACTTCTGCGCACAACTGGCCAACCTGGTCCACATCGTCAGGCCAAATGCAAGATAATATTTCATACACATTCTTCCAAGAGACAAAACACCATGGTAAGTCACAAAAGAAACCCAAATATTGTCAGGAACTTAAATACATCATTGCGTACGGCCTCTGATCCGCTGCGCATTGCTGTTGGGGCCTGGCCAGTCCGGGGCGGCTATAATGGCTCCTGCAGACTCCGCTATAAACTGCAAGCCGGAGCATGCCAAACTTCTGGAGCTCTAGCTGACTGTAAAACCCACCGAACTGGCAGCACATTAGCCTGTCAAAGAAGCATAAATGACGAGGAAAGAGAGATGGAAATGATGGTAAGGTAAAGATGTGAAAAGCAACAAAGAGTTTCAACTGATTTTCAACGTTAAGACGCCAAACAAAATCAAACATTATACAGGTCAAAGTCCACAGCCATACGTTTTCTCTCAAGACTGATCTATGTAGATCTCATTACTTCAGAACGCACTGATGCCTGGTCTGTACTACCCGATACCCCCATAAATCAAGTGTGTACTCATCCCTGGAGAACTTTGCATTTATCTGCAAGCTCCTCTTACACAAATCCTGCCCCTAAAGAAACAGTTCATCCAAAAATGAACATTCTGTCATCATTTACTTAACCTTATGTCGTTCCAAACCTATATTAATTTTTTTCTTCTCTTCAACATAAAAGAAGATATTGTACAGAACAGTTTTGTCCATATAATTATCCATATAATGTTATAAAAATCCATGTATCTCTGCTGCGATTGGGGCTTGGCATAAGGCTTATGGAAAAAATATATATATACAAAGTATAAGACAAATTCATGTACACTATCTTCTGTCTGGCAAAACCTAACCCTCTTAATTCAAAACAAACGTTTCCTCAGATCCTGGCTCCAGACAGGAGTTGCACATCTTAGATACATTATGTATGATCGTAACAGCTCCAAGAACAGTCTTGACCATGATCTCTAAACACCTTTTGTTTCTATTCACTATCAAATCCAGACACGAATGAATTCATTTCAAAACATCACACCATTACACTGAGAGACTGCATGTGGTGGTTAATTAGCATGTTAAACTAAGCTAATCATCATTTAAGTTACATCAAATACCCAGTATTATTGGAAATACGTGTCTGTGCTGCCAAAGCAACATTGCTTTTTGAAACAGAGGAACGTGAATCTGGTAACATTTAAATATTACATTGGTTGCTATTGTGAAACGTTCAACGAATGGTGATAAAAATGCTCTCACATTTAAAAATATCGTCCCTACAGACACTTAACCCAACCCTAGACCTAACCAACAGTGTTAACAAAAGCAAACGTGAGATAAAAATGCATTTGCAATTTCTGAGCTTACAGGTTATTTCCCAAGTCTTTTAGCTCTTTATCATGATTCATGTTTTAAGAGACTCTAAAGGCTGTTTCACACTGAGTGCGACGCGGAAAAACAAAGCGAATTGCTGACGAACGGAGCTTTCACACTGAGCGTGAAATGATTGATCACCTGCTATTTCACGCCTGCACGCGGTGGCCAGCAATGCATTTTTCCTCAGACACAGTATGTATCTCAAAAGTGTCATCACACTGAAAATTTGCACAAAATGTTCATGTTCAGTGTGAAAAGGCCTTAACTGGGAAATACGCATTGCACATGCAACACTCTACCATGTGAGCTACGGAGCTCATTTACTATGCCAGAAAAGGCATGCATTTGGAGCTGGTTATGTGATGCAAATGTCAAAATGTATTTGTTTACAAAGCATGCACTACGGTAAAAGCTTTTGAGGTCATAAAATAGTATTGTGCTAAGATCTGAATGAAAAAAGTCTTTTTTAATCGATAATGTGCCCTAAAATTAAAATTTTTGTGAATAGTTTGTTGGTATTTTACCGCTGTAGTGGTAATTTCAGCTGGAAACTGCATTGAATTATTGTGTTATATATATATGTAAATGTTCTCAGTTAGCATATGCTGTTTTAAATGCTGCTCTTTTGGATTAGTTAACTATAGACTACAAAGGGGAATGGTATCTTTAAAAATATACAGCTATTAGATTATATATTTGTTTAATGAGAGAAGGTTTTTTTGGTATATGGCAGTGAAGGATGTTTTTTTTTTTAAACATGCTCAATTACCATTAACTGAATGAACGCATTAACCTGGACTTTCCAAGGGAGGACAGTTTAGGAAAGCATGTTTAATTGTTGCCTCCTTTCTCTTGGCTTTTAAGCTGATGTTTGATGTTAGTATTAGAGTACATATGTGCATTTAATTTCCTACTTCTTTGTATTCAGGCTGGGCATCCACACTGCTGCTTACAGCGTAATTTCTTCAAAAAGCAATACATTATGAGCAGCTTGGCAAGCTACTTTTCAAATTAGCTTCCCCAACACTAATAGCTGTCCTTGATTAACTTAGATTGAGTATTACATGTACCTCATCCTGAAAAACACACATTTTCAAGCTAGTTTGACTATCTTTAGAAGGAAACCTGGCAATAACAATGAAAATCCTTATTGCGCAGCAGGAAAATCTAAATCTCATGAGCTGAGAAAACATCAGCTGTGTAAATACATACAGGGCATTCTCTGTGGAATGGAGGCATTACTAAAACTTGGCTCTAGAGGAAATGTTCTTCTTTTGGAGACCCACCATTTTCCCCAAGATCAAGTTGTTTTTATTGGCATTTGGGATTTAGAACATTAACTTTTTGTGGTTTTCCATATTGTCATATAAGGTTGTATGGTTTTGTTAGATTAATTTTGCAATACATGTACAAGCCTCTCTTATAGGATATTGCTGTCACCAATATAATAATCTTACAATTTGGATTCATACCATTACTTATCAAACTGTAACATGGTAAGAAGAATGTCAAAAGGACTTTAGATGTTAGATGGGGGATGGTAAGATGTTTTAAAAGAAGTTACCTATGCTCATCAAGGCTGTATTTATTTGATAAAAAAAAAACAGTAAAACCTCTAATATTGTAAAATAGTATTACAGTTTAAAATAATTGTTTTCTAACTGAATACATTTTAAAATGTAATTTCCTGTGATGCAAAGATGAATTTTCAGCATCATTACTCAAGTCTTCAGTGTCACACGATCCTATAGAAATCATCCTAATATGCCTATTTCCTGTTCAAGAAACATTTCGTGATTCTTATCACAGTTTTGCTGCTTAATATTTTGGAGGAAACCATTATTTCTGTATTTAGAAGCTTTATGTAGCACTTTTATGGTGTCCACTTGTTATGTAGCAAAAAAACATGCAGGTTATATGACATGAGTGAAATATTCCTGTGTCATTGTTAACAGCTTTACAGGCGATTAAATATGAAATATAACAAGACAGTGATTAAAGCAAAAAGCTCCATGACATTTACAGAACGACATTCCCTCACTTATCCTGATCTGTTTTCAATTTTTTGACCTTTCTGCTTCTCATAAAAAGCATTTTATAAATATCCAGTTGCATGTAAAGACTGTTTACCTTTGTTTATCTCCAGTTAATGCATGTCAAAATCTGCAAACCCTCATTTCCATGGTATTCTAGTCCAATAAATACATCTATGTCCAAATGCCTGGTACCTGTAAAGTGTGATAAGCCTTGTATTGATTGTTTTCCATTTGGCAGGGTTCACGTCTGGGATCACTGTAAGCATATGGTCTCCAGACGGACTTCATTTATCTTACACAATGCAAAATGGCGAAAAAAAATCTTGAATTGATTCCAAAGATCACATACAAGAGATCACCTTTCATGAACCCAAACATGAGGCCTTCAAGATGTTTGCCAACCAGCCACATCCATCTATGTGAAATTGACAGTGGCTACCATTCTAGTGTGACAGCCGGTTGAAACAGGATTGAGAATTTAAGTAAAAAGACCATATTCACTGGCTGGAGCGGGTGCTGCACTTGGCTGTTTCGTATCGATCTTACAGTGGTTGGAAACTATCTATGACTGGCAGGTTGTGCTGTTTGGAAGAGCAATAATGAAACTGCGAAAACGTGTCTCCCTACATCCTCAGCCTGGGGCGATTGTTTAAAAAAAAAAACTGGATTTGTGTCAAAACTCTGTCATCGAGCTTCAACAGCGTCGTCACTTGTTGCCATAATTGAATCATGTCTTCTGTCCAAATTCAAGGGTCTTTCCCTACCAGCTTGAAAAAACACTGTTACATAACCACCGGTGCTTCTATGATACATCAGGGTTATGTTGGCTAAGTGATTAACACCATCTGTGCAGGAGATCCTTTTGCTTATGTCCGTAATGGATGTGAACTGTGTCCACGAAGGGCACCACCGAACCTTTGGCAAAGGAAGTGGAAAACAAGCAACATGAACTAAAATGAACCAAAACAAACATTTACAAAAACACAATATTTCAGAGAACAAAAAATTGCAAATGCCTGTTCTAATGAGCATGTTTCACTTCATATTTCTAAGTAGGGTGACCAGACGTCCCGTTTTTTTCCAGGGACAGTCCCATATTTCAGCTCTATTTTAGGTGTCCCGACTTATTACGAAAATATCATGTTTTGTCCCGTATTTCAAATTTTCTTTAGGACTGGGTGATTATAGCCTTCTGTCACATGAGATCCGTCTACTCAAAGGTAACCCAGTTCATTGTAGAACAAAATTACCATCCAATCACAACTCGTTAAGGATTAACTTGCAGTTAGCGAAGGCGCGATAGGCGGAATCACACTGAATGACACACACCAGCTCGCGAGATCCCAGGTCTCTCAGACATACTGCGGTCAGTTCTCCTAAACTACTTGCGCCTGAATTGTCAAATACACACACAGTTGTCAAAATGTCCATTGTGTGGAGTAAATACAGTCGGTTATGGTTTAAGTGACTGTAAACAGGTGGGTGAAAGCCGGATATGTGTCTGTATACATCCATTTTGAATGCAACTTTACATTTAATAAAGAAGCACAATATTGTATTAAAAAGATGTTTTTCTAAAACGTTTTCTAAACATTTACATATGCTTTATTGGTTCAGTAAAATAAGTGTGTACATCTAAATAGTGAGTAAAAAACTTATTTGTCCTTCAGTCATGTATTATTTTGAGTGATCCAGGACTGTATAAAAGAAAAGAAAATAAATTTTACGTTATAATATTTTTTTAAATTTCATTTACAATTAAAATGGCTCTCTGAAGGCTGGCACAACACCTGCTGGTCTTTGCTCATCCGCCAAAACATACACCCACATTTGTCCAAAAAGCAGGCAAACCTGACTAGAAATAGCAACATTACGAAAACTGGACTGACTAATAAATTTGTCAAGAATTTCAACTTTATCACAGCAGGCATTTAATAAGCGCCTTGCGGGCTCACTCATTGACATCCACTTACATAACTTTCTGGACACGCTGTAGGGAAATCTATGATAGCTAATCGTAATCCAAACCTTGATCTATGGCTGCAAGTCTCTCTACAGCTGCTGAGGGATTAGTCATGGCTATAGATAAAAACAAACCAACAAACACACATGATGGGTTGAACCGTCGTTACTTCAAAAACACTTCAGGATATTGTGTATCTGTTTTTCTAAAAGGAATATATTAAAGGAAACCAAAAATCGCAATTCTGCCATCATTTACTCGTCCTTGTGTCATTTCAAACCTGTATGTAGAAGACATTTTAAAGAATGTTCACTCTGCTCTTTTCCACACTATGAAGGCATAACAATATGAGAGTGATTAAATGATCACAGAATGTCACACACTCAAAACAGCCACATTACTACAAAAATTGGGCAGAGATGTAACTAATAAATGCGTAGCCGCTGTTTTACTAGCAGTGCAAACAGAAGCTCAGCTTCATCACAGCAGGCGTTTAACAAGCTTCTGACGAACAGAGCCCATTCACTGACGTGAACCTGCATCACTTTCTGGATGCATCGCAAGGAGATCTATGATAGTTAATCGTAATCCAAGCACTGAACTACATCTGCAATTCAAACTACAGCTGCTGAGGAGTTAGTCATGCCTGCAGATAAGAAAAACACACATGATAGCAATGAACCATCATTTCCTCAAAAACACTCCAAGATAAAAAAGTTTTTAAAGTAGTGCCTGGATTTATGATGGTAGAGAGATTGAAAACACTTCCTGCTTCTGTTTTTCACTTAGATTTAAAGGGATAATCAAGCTAGTTACAGTTAGAGCAATTTTTAGGGTGTTTGTGGTGCTTTCTTGTCGGCATTAAATGAAAATTCACCCTAAAATTAATCTCATTGATCTTATCGTGAACAGTTCATCCATGCATATGTTATTTTACCTCATAATTTCGAATCAAAAGTTACTCAATCTTCCAGTTAAACAACTTGGTGACATATGACATACTTTTCCTCTAATTTCTTCCGTTTTAACGCTTGAATTCAGATCTGCTTCCATCAATTCAACAACCAACAGTTAGAGTTCTCACTCTACATTTTGTCTTTTTCAATCATGTTTCACTCAGATGTACATCAAAATACAGATGAAAAGATCTGTTGCTACTTCCATTACATCACATATTTAAAATGTCTTCTTTCCAGTACTATGGTGGAAAAAAAATACATATGGGTTTGGAATGGGAGGAAAAAGTTCAAGTAGTGTGGTAATAGTTGTTTTCACATGCCTCATGCAAACACACCATGAGCATAAACTCATCAACATGACCATTAAAAACTCTTTCTCCAAGCCTATTATACACATACAGATTTTATGTATCGTTAATGAAGAACAGTAATAAAATTAGCCAGAAAACACTTGTTTATGAGGAAGAAATGTTACGCTACCAGACTACATTTACCATCATTCTCTGCTGGAACACTGGAATCATAGAATACAAAGATAAGTCATCAGTTTCACCAAATGTGCACCTATTTATACTGCATTAACATTATACTGCTTCTAACCTTTTTGGAACGTCAAAATGAGAGAATTATACAATTGTCCAGCTTTGAAGTCAAAGCCAAAAGTCCACTTTATTCAGACCAAAAATTTCTAACATCATGTTGTAATTCCCGAACTAGCAACTTCCCCAGAATAATTCCTTCAAAGTGTTTCAATCTCTCTGCTGTCATAAACCAGGTTAAGTATGCTGGATAAGTAAAATCCATTATTTTTTGCTATTTTTTTTTTATTTTTATTTTTTTTTATGTATACATCAGTACTTATTTCTTGTCATTAATAGACTTTTCATATCACAACTGATCAGAACTGATCTTTATTTTTAAAAAAGCAGTACTGACAGTACCACATGTTTAGATACTCATCCTGTTGAACGTACATATCAATAACAAGTGGAAATGTGAACTGTGAGTGTGAGCATTCTGTCCTTGCCCATTTCTTTATTCATGGAATGTCAAAAAATAATTTACTATAAGAGCTGTGCTTTACAACATTTAACATTTGCTTCCATAAAGCTCCACAAAACATTTGAGAATTCTTGGGTTACAACCAATAATAAATGATAATCCACAAATTTAAATGCAAACTGATGTTCTGTGTCATTTTAATTGATAGAGATCTGTTCTGGTGCAACAAGACGTACCCAAATAATTCCTAGAAGTTGTTTCAGACAAAAAGTACTTCGAGATCCTGGTGAGGAAACCCAAACCTTTGGTGTTTCTTGATTGTTACGTGCAAACATGGAATAAACTTTTCAGCAGACCATTGGAAACAAGAATGGTTAGCATACGGCCAGTGGAATATTATATGACAGCTGGTTTTACTGAAACCAAAAGTATGTTTAAAAGGTGTGTATCCTTCATGTTATATCCTGAATCAACAGAAGAATTAATATTACCAATATTTAAATCTTTGCCAGATTAAAATAACATGCCTGAAATTCTTCAGCATTCAGTGTTTTTGTATTAAGATTACTAACATTTATAAATGCATTCAATATGTGGACCTTAGGGTTGGGATTGGTAAATTTTGTAATATTTGGAATTGGGAATGATGTTTTGTATTTCTTCAGTCATTATGTAACATTTATGTGTTTTTAATCACTATTTTTGTCTTGTATTCAGTAAAAAATATTTAACCAATACTGAGAAATTTATTTGACAGAAAATGAATTAAAGGGATACTCCACCCCAAAATGAAAATTTTGTCATTAATCACTTACCCCCATGTCGTTCCAAACCCATAAAAGCTCAGTTCTTCTTCAGAACACAGTTTAAGATATTTTGGATGAAAACCTGGAGGCTTGAGACTGTCCCATAGACTGCCAAGTAAATAGCAGTGTCGAGGTCCATAAAAGGTTTGAAAGTCATCGTCAGAATACTCCATCTGCCACCAGACATGCAATCTGGGTTATATTTCTACGTGTATTTAGCTTTGATTTGAAAGAAAACAGCACATTCTTGTAGCGCGGCTGATACAGAAGAGCATACGCAGCATACGGTGATATGGAGAGACACAGAGGAGACTGTTGACAAAGGAATTATTGAATAAAGTAGTTATTTTTGTTTTCTTCACTTACAAAAAGTGTTCCCGTCACTTCATATAACCCAGATTGCACGTCTGATGACAGATGGAGTATTCTGACAACGACTTTCATAACTTTTATGGATCTTGACACTGTTATTTACTTGGCAGTCTATGAGACAGTTACAGGCCTCCCGGTTTTCATCCAAAATATCTTAAATTATGTTCCGAAGACAAACAAGGCTTTTACGGGTTTGAACGACATGGGGGTAAGTGATTAATGCAAAATTTTCATTTTGGGGTGGAGTATCCCTTTAAGTACCATTCAAAATTTTCAAATCAAAATTTACAGTAAAGACTTTTACATAGATTTCTATTTCAAACTTCAGGTTTGCCTTTACATTAATAAATTACATTTCAAAATATATTATAATTATATTTCACTACATAATATTTCACCCCCCATTTTTTGAACAATAGTATTCTGATATTTTTTAAACTGGAAGCCAAGACAAAAATACTGCTGGAGAAAACAGGCTTTTAAAAACATTTCCACTTAATAGTCTCTTCTTTTCACTGCTAGGCTATTTCCTGTACCTCTTTTTCTGGTCCATCTAACAGAAATACAAACTGTATAAAACGCTCATGTGGATGGTCACAGGTGATGGCCAAGATCATCGAAAATGAAGCCTTGGAACATTTAACAAGGAAAGGTAGAAATCGGAGTTTAGAGAAACTTTCCATAAAACCATGCAATGGCTGCAGTGGCTTTGTTAAGGGTGTCATCAGACAATGTGATTTATTACTCTCAGAAACAGCTGCTGCTTCCACCAAATTAAGATGTTTTGGCAGTGAATCATAGATAAGGAATTTGACAGCGTTACAGGGGAAATGTGGGAGAAGTACATATTTGAGGCTAGATTCTGTGTCAGTGCTTCCATGGAGCTTCTGTATGTGAAGCGGGACTATTCAAACTCATGTTTCAGTAACACTGAAATCAGGATCTGATAATTACATAGCACTTAAATGGCTCAAAAGTATCATGGGATGGCTGTGGCTTAGTGGAAGTTGGTAATTCTAAGGTTGTAGGTTTAATCCCAAAGTGTGATGCATGAGATACCATCATTGTAGCCAGAACTTTGATGAATGTCAAAAGGTCTGGTCCAAAATGTATCTTATTCTGGACTTCAGTGCCTCAAACAAAAATCATTCTTAATTGTACATTATCACTTACATCAAGGTTGCTTAAAGCTACTTCCATTTCCGCAGTAAGCCACTGTGTTGAGGGATGAATAATCTAAATTAAAGTATATCAAGTCCAGACAGTCCTCAACAAACTGTCCAAAATATTACTTGCAAATGGAGTTGTTGACAAGACCTACTTTGGGAGCATCTAGATGTGGTGTGATGGAGATTCTAGGTCACCACTTAAATTAAAAAAAGCAGAATTTTAAGCAAACAAATGCTTCAGTGCTCCAGTTTTGGCCAGAACCAACTTCAGCCTACCATCAATGGTCAATCAACAAAGCACCACAAGAAATGTTCATATATGACAATCATAAATGAGTTGGCTGAAGCAGATTCAGCCAAATTGTTCAAGGCCAGCCAATATGGGTTACATCTGCAAACAAACTGCATAACCAGCAAACCAAAAAGAGCATCTCCTGAAATTTGTATATTTATATTGGCTGCTTACTTGATCTAGTTTTGTCATATGCAACAATTTTCCACTCGAGGTATTTTATCTTGTGACTATTATGACTACATTATAGTTGATAAATATCTCTTCCTAAGGTCTTTTACTGAAATTCTTTTTCTGATTATGTGGGTTTTGATCACAGATTAAAGCAGAAAATATACATATTTATTACTGTTAAAGGCTACAACTGCTCCAGCACTCCCCTTATAAACATACATTATACTTAATGTAGTTATTGCCAATAGGCTAATGTTTTATTTGTCAAAATTTTCGTCTCTTACCTCCGTCTGCTCAAATATGGCACTTGGAGGACGGATATCCTCATCATCATAAGACGATTCATCGCTGGTCATAACAGCTCAATAACGACCACTAATTTTGTATATAAATGTTAAGTATAAATAAAAGTTGAAAATAGTCAAGAATAAAGACGATATCTGAAGTATAAATGAAAATCCATCAGTATTTCTCGGTGACTGCCCACTTTTGGACTAAATCCCCAATAAATGCCTTTCATGAACAGGTGAACTTGAACAGGTAACGCTATGTGCTGCTTTATTAAAACTGTTGACACTAGAAGACACTAAACCATGTTTATGAGCAAAATATTCAACAGAAGTGTGGCAATTACTCATGTGCCTCTAAGCAAAATATATGCATATAATATAATAATAATAAATATATATTTCTGTAAGTATATAGAAAATGCATATGTTTTATAGGCAGTAACTGGTCAATAATTATAGTTTTACCATCATATTTCCATAGTCGATATAAAATAAGCTGTTTAAAAGTTTAAAAGTGTAAACATTTTAGATGTCACCCTTCCATGAAATGTGTCTTGTCAGCTGCCCACATGTGGGTTTTTACTGAGCACACTCCTGTCTATAGTGTTAAGTGTGCTAAGAGTCTCGGTGTGATCCAGGCCCCTCAAGCGAGAGAAATTAAAGTCTGACGCACTGCAGCCTCTTTCACCATGAACACGTGGAACATGTAACGTCCGCACATTTATGCACAAGATGTCCAGAGCATTAATAGGTATTAAAACCCAGAGGGTTTGGGTCTCATCTGGATCACAAAAGCGGAGCTAAAAGACTCTCTGACCTACATTCACCCAATGATCGTCTTTTCCCCTTAGACATGCAAATAAATTGGTGGAAAATACCCAGCATGCTGTTCCTACAAAGGGGCTCGGGACGTTTCTCTTCAGCTGGTTCCAGATGTACAGCTGGTCCTCACAGTGTTCGGGTTGAGAGGGGCTCCCTGACCCCCTTAAGAGTTAAGGGACCAGAACGAATAAAAAAGTATGAATTGTATTTTTATGTGTTTTGGAATTAACTGATAGATCCACACACACACACACCCACACACACATACACAACAAAATGTCATTAACTCACATACAAAATTTGATTAGGAAACCCTGTGAGCTATTCAAGCACTGGCTGGGCCCCACAAAGAGACGGCCATTCCCTCATTCTCACTGGCCAAAACAAAACATAAACCCCTATTATGGCCACCATCCACTCACACACAATTATTTATGTCCAACAACTTCCAGCTGATAAAATGTAACAAACTGTTTTGTTCTAATCTTTACTCAAATCTCAGCAGCCCAGGGTGATCTGTAGGAAACAGATGGGTTACATGCTGGAGAACATGTTCTGTGATTTACTCCAGCAGATAGAATACAATGATTGATGGTTTAGGAATAGAGGTTAATGTCCATGAGCACATGCTGGAGTTCTTTGAGATCAATGTGCTTCTTTTGGGTCAGAGACCAAAACACGGCACTGGAGGGTAGGAACAGACAAATGATGAATGGATGTCACAAAATAGGTGAGTGTTTTTTCTAGGAGAACGAGGGGTAAGAAATTATGGTTCATCTGACTCAGCAGGGAATTTCAGAGGGGTTTCAGTTTTAAAAAGTCAAACGCACATTTGAACCATTCCAGATCATAAAAGCAAAACATTTCCTGTTTTGACATCAGTGGTTAAACTTACTGGATATTTGCACCAGTATACAGTGAAATTTCCCCTGTCAAATCAAAAGTGTACCCAGAAAAAGAAACTTTGTAGTATTTAGCATTTAAAACTCAGTTTTACAACTTCTGTTTTCTCTAGTTGAACACTTCTACTGGTAAAGCAAGTGTCTGGAGTATGTTGAAAGTCAACAGAGAGTGTTGTTGAACGTTTGCCGCGGTAATTCAGAGCCGCTTTGAGCTGGGCTTCATTTTAGCATGAAATGTTTCACAGATGGTACCAACAATGCTTCTATGTACACATATCAAACAGGCATTGAAATCCAAAGAACTGCTTGATGTGTGCAAACTGAATGTCAGAATAAAGTTTAGAATCAGAAATGTGCCATTAACATGATGTGACATTTTCATTGGCCATTTTTGCCATAATATAAGCCATGCAGTTCAGACGTTTAGAGCAAATCCAGCTTTAACTTCTCGTCCATGTGGAATACAATGGAACAAGCCCAAACCTGAGAAGCATTAATGCGGCCTGTGTCAGTGATACCTGTGAGGAAGGCAATTCAACCTGACAAGTAAGTCATGGAACATCTCATTTATATAATCCGTTATATATGTATAGCAGGGGGAGCTGGAGGGGACACTTTAAAATGTTTGTTTCCTCTTTCGAAAAATTTCATAGATCCTCGTCACTCCAACTGATGCCATTTGCTCAAGGCTAAAAGACAATGGTTGTATTGTAAGGCTAAGAATGATTTTCCCTTCTAAAAGACTCGATTTGCAGGCCAGTCATGGTGGAGCTGTTATATAAGCCATGATTTCAGTGACATACACACTGCATGGAGACTGTCATGTCTTTCCTTTAGTTTCAACAATTATCATTTTGATATGTAGCAGGAGAAGCCACGAGCAGATTGTGTGTCAAATGTGTGTGTTCATCTGTTAGTACAGTCGTGGCCAAAAGTTTTGAGAATTACATAAATATTGGAAATTGGAAAAGTTGCTGCTAAAGTTTTTATAATAGCAATTTGCATATACTCCAGAATGTCATGAAGAGTGATCAGATGAATTGCATAGTCCTTCTTTGCCATGAAAATTAACTTAATCCCAAAAAAACCTTTCCACTGCATTTCATTGCTGTCATTAAAGGACCTGCTGAGATCATTTCAGTAATCATCTTGTTAACTCAGGTGAGAATGTTGACGAGCACAAGGCTGGAGATCATTATGTCAGGCTGATTGGGTTAGAATGGCAGACTTGACATGTTAAAAGGAGGGTGATGCTTGAAATCATTGTTCTTCCATTGTTAACCATGGTGACCTGCAAAGAAACGCGTGCAGCCATCATTGCGTTGCATAAAAATGGCTTCACAGGCAAGCATATTGTGGCTACTTAGATTGCACCTAAATCAACAATTTATAGGTTCATCAAGAACTTCAAGGAAAGAGGTTCAATTCTTATAAAGAAGGCTTCAGGGCATCCAAGAAAGTCCAGCAAGCACCAGGATTGTCTCCTAAAGAGGATTCAGCTGCGGGATCGGAGTGCCACCAGTGCAGAGCTTGCTTAGGAATGGCAGCAGGCAGGTGTGAGCGCATCTGCACGCACAGTGAGGCGAAGACTTTTGGAAGATGGCCTGGTGTCAAGAAGGGCAGCAAAGAAGCCACTTCTCTTCAAAAAAAAACATCAGGGACATATTGATCTTCTGCAGAAATTATATTGAATGGACTGCTGAGTACTGGGGCAAAGTCATATTCTCCGATGAAGCCCCTTTCCGATTGTTTGGGGCATCTGGAAAAAGGCTTGTCCGGAGAAGAAAAGTTGAGCGCTACCATCAGTCCTGTGTCATGCCAACAGTAAAGCATCCTGACACCATTCATGTGTGGGGTTGCTTCTCATCCAAGGGAGTGGGCTCACTCACAATTCTGCCCAAAAACACAGCCATGAATAAAGAATGGTACCAAAACACCCTCCAACAGCAACTTCTTCCAACAACCCAACAACAGTTTGGTGAAGAACAATGCATTTTCCAGCACGATGGAGCACCGTGCCATAAGGCAAAAGTGATAACAAAGTGGCTCGGGGACCAGAATGTCGAAATTTTGGGTCCATGTCCTGGAAACTCCCCAGATCTTAATCCCATTGAGAACTTGTGCTCAATCCTCAAGAGGCGGGTGGACAAACAAAAACCCACAAATTCTGACAAACTCCAAGAAGTTATTATGAAAGAATGTGTTGCTATCAGTCAGGATTTTGCCCAGAAGTTGATTGAGAGTATGCCCAGTCGAATTGCAGAAGTCCTGAAAAAGAAGGGCCAACACTGCAAATACTGACTCTTTGCATAAATGTCATGTAATTGTCGATAAAAGCCTTTGAAACGTATGAAGTGCTTGTAATTATATTTCAGTACATCACAGAAACAACTGAAACAAAGATCTAAAAGCAGTTTAGCAGCAAACTTTTTGAAAACTAATATTTATGTAATTCTCAAAACTTTTGGCCACGACTGTACACATACCAAAATTTCAGTAGCTGATACAAATTTCACGGTTCAACAGTTCAAGTCAACAACAACACAACAAATGTGCTATGGAATTTATTTTATACATATTTTTTTAAATAATTACATTCATTTTTATATTGTTTTATTAATTTATTTCATTAAATTAATTTAAAAGTGAATATAATGTGTATATATATATATATATATATATATATATATATATTTAACTATTAATCTGCAGGGGCTTGTATTATTTTAGCACGTCTATTTTCCTTATTTATTTATTTATTTTTGGAGCATGTGAGCAAATACATTTGAGGATTCAAAAGATAAAAGTTTGTTATTTGCATTGTTATTAGTTATGTTGGCTATGCTGGTCCACCAATGAATGCTGATCTAGTTCAAATTTTCCAGGAGGTATCGTTACAAATGAACTGTATAACCTAGAGAGGTGTTGGCATACCATGATGCAAGCTGAAACATTGCAAAATCCATTGCTCAGTTGAAAGGTGAGCTGCTTGACCTAAGGGTGAGGCATGTTCCTATGAAGGGTTACAGGTCAACATGTTTTCAGGTATGAAAAGCAAAGCAGTAATGACCTGATTCTGATCTACAAGTCTTCTCTAATTTGTCCAAGACTCAGCGCTATCCAGCTCTGTCTTTTGAAGTGACTCATTAAGAGTTTACAAGGCAATCCAGAGTGGTACCAGCTGTAGAAACCATATTTATATATACATACATATGGTTAAAGCTGTAGCCAAAGGCATCGCATGCCCTGTTGAGTAGATTTTGGCAACACACTTGGTTGTAAACTGTTGTGTTGGTACAGCAAGCAGTTGTAGACATGATCACAGCTGCAAACGAATGACGTTTTGTTTGAGTCATGATAGGGAGTGGTTTTCCAAATTGTTCTTTTTTCTTTTGGGTTTGTTTTGCTTGTAATGCTCTTTAAAATAACTCTTCTCGGAGCACGGGACGTTCTAGAGTAGAGCTCTTGTTTTATGGTGCTCTGTGCTGATGATGTAGTAGGAGACACATGCTAGGCCGTAGCTGCATAATTTTTGGGCAGCTTGATTCATGAATATGTCTTTGTTCACATCCTGTGTGTCAGACGAGGCTTACTGGAGTGAGTGCTTCCCTTTGCATGTCGCATGCAGTGGCACGTGTTGGAAGCACTTGTCGTTATAATCACTTTCCACCTACCTACCACCCCCACCTCCCTAATTTTCGCATATGTCCCTAGAGGAGAGGTTGCTTGGCAGAGAATGTGTGGCTGGATGCCCTTCTAGACAAGACGTAATGTACAGTGGTTAGCAGTTGGCACAGATAGACAAGTGCTTCTGTCCGTGATGATGAAATAGAGGGTTACTATATTTGCACCAGGTCATATTATGGAGGAAGGGAAGTTTATGCCATATTCCTGTCCATCTGATGTCCTGCTCATGTACTTTATCATTTATTATCTTTCTGGAACTCAGACTCACTTTGGACTGTTAGCCATTGTAGGGATGCCCCAAGTCCGTGTACTAGGTCCAGTCAAATTTTAGAGAGAACACTCTGACATAAGCACAGACTTGCACACCCACAAACACACACGCTGCAGGGAAAAATCCTTGATGGAAGAAAAAGTGAGAGAGCATGTGGCTGAGTGAGACCAGTAATGAAAGCCATGCTCACCCCCCACAAATGTGTGTGTGTATTGGTGAGGGTGGGTGTGATTGAGGCATGCATCAGCAATCTCCTCCCACCCTGGTCACTATACATCCTGGAGGACTCCTCGCATTGTCTATCACTCAGCAGAGGCACACGGAGAGCTCAAGAAGTCCTGACCTGATACCAGCACCAGCAGAAGAACCAGCAGCAGCAGTCTTAGAGAAATCGGGCAGCATTCCTTCTCGACTGGAGCAGAGCACCATGGCAGGCAGCACTGTCCTTCACTTGGGCTTCCTTCTGATGTTCGCAGGAATTCTCCTCCTTCCATGCAGCTCAGCACAAAGAGTCAGAGGCAAGTTCACCACCACGGTGCCACATATTCACAGTGTTATGCCCTACAGCACGGGGCACTCATGTCTTTTTGTGATCACTGTGTTTTTTTATGATACACCTGTTTGTGATTCAAAAAGGCATGCTTTTCTGCAGTAGTTCTTGTACAATTAGGATTGTAACTTGTTGGTAAAAAGATTTTTGTGGAGTTGCAGTTGTTGAGCTTTAACTAGGACAAGGTTCATTATGATTAACCTGTTGCATTTGCATTACAAGATGCCCTAAACTGGTCATGGGTTTTATTTTTCATTCACATTTAAGAACATGCGGTGCATTTTGCACTTGCAGGTGCATATAGCCGTGCATTGAGCAGATTATTAGGGGAATTATATGCAGCATGATTACAGTTGGGGGGTGAAGCCAAACTGCAAAGGGGAAAAAAAAAATGAAGCTGGAGCCTGAAGGGTGCTGGAAAAAGAGACATGTGCAATTTGTCTGCCATTGTCCAGAATCCAACTTCAGAAAGCAGCCAGACACTTTGATTTCTTGTCTTTGCCGGTTGTAAAATGACATTTAATTTTGATTGGCTAAAATTTGAAACAGTAGAACGATAATGGTTACCTCATGGTGTGTGCAGCTGGCCAAAATCAATGTTTTTTGTGCATGTGTACGTGTGTGTATATATTCCATAATGGCACTTGATTGTGTGTTCTAGGGCTTGCTGAATGAATATATTGCATCTTAGCATCCTATTCATAGTGCATTTTGTGCATGTCTACATATGTTCCAGTGCCAGAGGTATATGTGCGTATGTAATGTGTATCGTTGCAAGATCTCTAGCTCCCAGCATCCCTGAGTGCTCAGATTAGCAATGGCATTAGTAATACAAGCTCTCGGTTCACTATCAGCACTCGTTTATCAGCTATTAAAAACCACCTCCATCTCCAGAGGGGAGGAATGTCTGCGCTGGCTCAGTGCCCTGTCTCTTGTACCGAGTGTCATTCAGCACAGCTAGTCAATCAGCCCAGCAGCGCTCTGTTTATATTTTGTTGGCCAACTTCATTTCCTTATGGATGTTGACTGGACAAAAAAACTCAAAAAGAGTTTAAATTACCGGGTGGGGCTCAGTTCAGCAAGTGTGAAGACACATTGAAAATGAATAATCTCATCCCTAAAGAAAAGAAACACACTTATCTTTTCAGGCTTGTTTGGTTTGCTGGTTTTAGAGTGGTTTGGGGCACTTTTCAGCTAGTTCCACTTCCACAAAAGAGCTTAACATCAGCTTGGTCATCCTGGAAGACCAGCTATACCAAGTAAGACAAGCATGACCAGGCTGGGAGCTTTTAGACCATCTAAAACCAGCAAAGCCTCTTAGGCTGGTTTTAGATGTTTGTTTTTTTAGCATGGATAAACTTGATTGATAATAGAATTATATTGAAATAAAAGGAAACATAAATCTAAGATGTCTACATGTTCGCCCGGCTTAGACGTAGCTTCTACTTGTTACTTTACTTCATTATTTACCGTGGGGCAAAGACGGCTTAACAAATCATGTGCAGGCAGCTGTGCTGTATAAGCAAATGTTGGAGTTTAACAATGCATCCTAAGAAACCCTGTGATTACTTACATTTCACTGCTGGTCATATGCTCTCAATATAACCATGTATGTGACAAATAAAAATCTTGCATCTTGAGAACTGAAGCAAAACACTGAATTTTTAATGAACATGTGCTTGGGAGTGGTGTTAAGCAATCAAGGGTCGTCTATAAGCTATTAATACTGGTTGTGGTGATATCAAAATGTGTCTAAGTGAGCACCTCAGAAAATTCAGAACAAGACAAAGAGGATGAAAGGATTTGGAGGGGGGGGGGGTGAAGGGTAGAGGAGAGCAGCTGTTGAGTGCAGAGATCAGAACTGTTGTAAATGTGCCTGAAAGACGAATGATTTGCTGAAGTCTGGGGAAACAGTAGATTTACACTCCCTTCACGCCCTCAGGTGTTTTGTGTCTTCTGAAGTTTAGTGCCATTTTTTAAAATCATCTCCTTGGATATTTGGATCATGTTTTTCCTGTAACATGGTGCGTAAGAACCTGGAGTTCTGCATAAGGACCAGATTTCTGGATTTTCCATGAAAAGTGCTGATGTAAAGGAAGACTTCACCCAAAAACAAAATCTGCCATCATTTACTCAACCTCATGGCGTTTCATTACTGTATGGCTTTCTTTCCTCTGCAAATTAAGATATTTTGAAAAAAAACTACTGAAATAAGTGATTTGATAAAAGGGAACTGATTTTAAATGCAGACTTGGCAAGTGTCTTGTGTAGCATGGCTTCAGTCCAAGAGGAATGCTATGAATCAGACTGACCCTTCTGAAAATCAGTGTGTTTGTAAATTATGTTTCAAATGGAACAAGTGCCAGACGTCCGATAAAGACTGGACCGTATTCACGCACAAGCTAAAAAAGAACCGTATCTGACAGAACACAGCTTGGGGCAGGGCTTTGGATGGGGGCTGATCAGTCTGAGTCTGGAAATCATTCAACATCAGCGCCAGGAAAGAGCATGCATGATTACGCTTGTCAGTGGTGTCAAATAAGATATACCTACCCCTTTGCTTCCCCTCTATATCTTTGCTATTTGCCCACCCTCTGCGTTTCTGGATTTTTAAGGTACAACATCAAATCTTTGGATTCATTTTCTTTTTCATCCATGTGCAATCCGATAATTTAGTGATCATTTTATTTACTTTGCAAAGTGATTTGCACAACGTGACTTGGCTAAAAACCTAGTATTACTCGAGTTATTGAATCCTTAGGGATAGGACATGTTTTTCTAAGCTGAAACTTAATATAAGATTTTGGCTTGTTGCCTTTTGTTTTCCCTTATATATATATAAAATAATAAATAAAACCACCAGATTTGACCAGCATGATTTCCCTAAAAAATATGTTTGTGTTTTTCCTTGCCCTTGACCACAGAGGTCAAACCATTGTTCAGCCCTCCTCCACTGGAATGGTAAAACTCTTGTAACTGCAAAGCGGCTTTTTACGATACTTGTCAGATGTAAATCTATTAAATGTTGGGAATGGAAAAAATCCCTCAGCTACAGCTTTTGTGGTGACAAGCTGGTTAGAACAGGTAAACCAATAACAACACTCTACTACAAGTGTCAGGCCTATCCATGACTCAGAACCTTGGCCCCAGTCTAAAGCTACATTGTCATGGTTTAGGAATTGAAAAAGACACCTGAATGAATAGATGAAGAAACAAGAACGCACCTGCCTGTTAATTATACATGATCAAAGTGATACGGTACATTGTTGTAATGGTAGGGAACAACTAAAGTAGAGTTCATTTTCAAGTGCTTTTCACTGAGGAGTTTATTTTACAATGATCCCAGTGATTTAGTGGTTTGTATTTTTCCCCTTGTACAAATCCAGCAGCTTCCCTGACCACACACGCTTCCTCTTTACTGTTTGTTTAACTGATTTCAAAAGATTAAGAAGACGAGTTACTGAATTAGTCTCTCGGCTTTCCATGTCTATGCTTCAATGTAGGGTGATTTGAAAGGCGTCTCCATAGACAGTTCAGAAATGAAATTCTGTCATTTTTCTTTCCAGCTGCTGCTATTTTTTCATCGAACACAAAAAGTAATTGCAAAGTGACCATTGACATCCAAAAACAACAGCTCCCCTCTCGTAAGCTGTTAACTCAAGAATCACTGCAACTGAATCAGTCGAGTTGAACTTAACAAGTGGATCAATTAATGATTTTTTTTTTTTTTTGAGTCTGTTCTTTTCAGTACACTGGTTATTCCAGTTCACAAGTCAGACTAAGTTGTTTGTGAATGATCTGGTTCATACAAATAATTTATCCACTGATACAGTTTTTGAATTCAACTCATTGACTCAATGATCTGGTCACAGCAGTTCTTGAATTATCAGCTGACTAAAAGACTTGACTTTCTAATACAAAGCTGTGTGAAGATCTTTTATGGTGCTTTTTGGTGGTCAGCCGGAATTGTTACTGTTTGGAAAAGATTTGCATGAAGATTTTTCAAAATATCACATATTTTTTCTCCGAAGCTTGGTGAGTATATAATGACAGATTATTCTGGGGTGAACTTGACAGATAGGGGCGATGAGCTTTACCTGCCACACTTGCAATTACTTACAAAGTTAAATACACACATCACTTTCCAACAGCCTAGACCAACCTGTTTAAATCAGTTTAAGGAGGACATTTCGTGGCCGCTTTAACTCAGCGTAATCGTTAAACAGTTCTGATTGATGGGAAAAAGGTGGAAGTGGAAAAATCTCCACTCAGCTTGGTGGCTTATTGGATTTAGAATGGGCCAGAAACTGACTCGAGACATTTTCCATGCTGCAAATTATCCAATGAAATGGCAGTGAAAGACGACGCTGGTATAAAAGGAGGTAATTTATAATGAATTGCTTGGTGCATGATTGAAAAGATAATGATCAGATCACTTTAAATGTGTGTCTGTGTCAAATTCCTGAAACTGTACAAAGCCTCAAAGGCTCATAATTCCTCTAAATGTAATGCTGCGTAACTAGGGTGTAATATTGGAGGTCCATATGCTACTGTGCTTTGAGGGTAGTGATGAGGAGCTCAACTGTGAAAGCCATTGTCCTTGATTTACCTCAACGATGATTTTCATGGCACACACTTTTGCGCTCCTCAAAAGAGTGCTCCTCCATTCCCCTTTGGCCTCATAAATCAATAAACCCAATAAATTCACAAACCCCATCCAACTCATGGGAAACATAAAGTCTTACTCTTTACTCTTTAAGTAATTAATCATTTATTCATTGCAGTGTTCTGAAAGTCACTCTTTTTGTGCAGTCCCTCTTTACTGCCACTGAATGTCAAACATAGAAACAGATCGTTTGAAGAGCTGCAGCACTGTTTTTTAAGCCAATTAAAAGTATTTCAAACACTATATTTTCTTTTTTCACAGTAAGAAGACAAAATATGAAAGTTCGAATCAACGCCACTGGGGATACTATAGTTCTGAAGTTCGTTCGACCCAACCCTGATGTCAAACTTGAAGGCTACATCTTAGGCTATGGTTCCAGCATGTTCTCCAAACAGTTTATTCAGCTTCCAGAAAATGGGGAACCCTATGAGACAGAGATTGGTAAGTTCGAGTTTAACCACAGGCAGCCGTTATTTCACTTAAGAGCTCGAAGGAAGCCCACAAAACAATCACTAATGTTGTTTTGTGGGCTACCACGGGAATGGAGGACTAACCACAAATGCTGATTCCTTGACCCATTGAAACCACCGTCTTGATTTGCACACCTATGTTTGTGCCAACTCTTCCATTATTTGAAAACACAAACTGTAATTGAACCCCAAATGAATGCTATTTGTTAAAGTTTTGGTAACCACAGTATTTGTCATCACCGAAAAGCAACACATCACGCTTGACAAGGTAAAAAGGTCACATATTACTCCCAGCATATATATATTCTGTAAAATAACTGTTGTCTATTCATCATCACTCTCCCAGGAGCTACAACCCTAAAGTTCACTCTGAGGAGGTTAAGGTCAGGTCATAGGTACCCTAAAACTGTTAGTTTTTACAAAATGGGCCCATGCCAGGTACTTCATTTTACTACTGCAGGAATAACAGAGTGCAGTTGCTTGTAGATTTGTCCGTACTATATTGGTCAATGTTAAAGATTTTATAAATTTGGTATTGGCCGATATTGTATAGTTAATTGTTCATGCCCATGTCACTTATTTTTAAATTTTATACTGTTTACTGGCATTCAAAACTAACTTTTAAGTTAATTTAAAACAATATGAATATTTTAAAAACACTGTACAATGTAACTTCTAGCAAATCTCAAAATAAATGTCCATTTGAAGAGTTTGGTTCCAAAACGCTATAAATCCATTTTGATTAATTTGAGTAAAAATTTGTTTTCTTTACCAATATTTTTCATATTGAAACTGTTGAAAATACACAACAAAGTAAACTGATTCACATATGACAGCCTCTGAACTTGGTCAATACTAATCTTATTAATAGCTTATGTTTCTTCCCCAACGCAGAAACCACCACAGGTTAATCAACGCCGTCAAAATTATTCAATTTTTTAAGGCTGCATGATAAATCGCATGCGATTGTCATGTGCATCTCGTCAGTAAAGCCGGTTCTGTGATTAGTAGTAAATCTCCATTACATGATTTCAGATGGAGCAGCATTTAATAGACAAAGCCATAGATCACTGACAAGCTACGCAATATTGTGTTCATAATCGATGGCGATTCCTCTGCGTTTATGAACGCGATATTGTGTAGCTTGTCAGTTACTGTTTACAATGCATGGAATGGTGCGCTTTTTGGTTGAGCAAATGTATTGCATTTTGCAGAGAAGGGAGACTGGCATTTGTCTCAGTTTGGAATAAAAGGGAGAAAACATGGCAGAATAACGAAGGGGATATCACATTTTGTGTAAAATTAAAAATTTACTTCTCAATACTATCCAGATACAATACTGATTTTGGCGGGAACGTTTATCGCAGTTTGGAACCAAACTCTTCATTTACATTATAATGTTGTGATGCGCAAGCTCACTTACATCAATTAAAACAGTGATTTTAGTTTTTAGTGCTTTATTTGAACTAAATTGGATAGAATTTTATTGGCTTTTAGAAAATATACAGGCTATTTATTGGTTTATCGGCTATAAAATGAAAATAATTATCAACTTTGCATAGAATTTTTATATTGACCCTTTTATCAGTGATCAGCCATGACATAAAAATAAGTATTTGTTTTATGTAGAATCCGGAACTTATCGGTTAACAGCTATGACATGACAATAATTAGCGGTTAGTCAGTGTCAGAGTTTTAATAGCTAGAAAATGCAATTCTGGTCACTAGTGTTGACGGCAAACATCATTTAAGATTAAAGTGGACAAGGTCTCAACCTTCAAGTCAAGGCCTTTAAAGTTCAGTTCAATGGAAAACACTGACACAAGAATAAAAATAATTACACATTGACGCTTACACACTTATCCAGAAGTTTGCAAACAAAGCATTGTTTGTTCCAAAAGGAATGGCGTCTGAGTTTTTGGCTTCTTTACCTACGCAATTCAATACAGGAAAACACAGTCACATCATTATTCAATATTGGCTGCAGGCTGAAGGATAATTTTACTTGAATTTACAGTGTGTGCTGAGATTTCAATATGATACACGTGCACAACAGATGGTCGAAAGGCGAAAGCAGTTATTGGCATCTTTCCAACTGGACATGCCACAAGCACATACACTCATAAATGTCCAGATTATTGTGGACTTTGGTAATGACCCATTTTGTACGAGTCTAATGGGCTTCTTTGTCTAAATTTGTTTTCCTGTGTACATATTCATAACTGTTAGAAAGGCATAAATAACAACCTTATCACCCCAACAAATCAAATTTTGGCAAATGTGCTGTTTAATTCTGTTACAGTGGAAACATGGATGTTTAGCAAAACTTTGTCATCACAGAGCTATAAACTGTGTGAAAAGCTTCACATTAAACAACTAAAGACATTTTACTAAATAAAAGTCTACCAGAATTTTTCAGAATTGTGGGTCCATGACAAATAAGTGTGGTTGATACAGAAAAGGCCGTTAAAAATTCTAGCTAGAATCACATGTAATAAGTGATTTGGATAAACTCTTACACCATTTTAAACACAATGTTTAATTTAATGACTCATGTGGTATCACAAACAAAACTTTTTTTTCCTATTTATGCTTGCTTTCACAGATGCTGAGCCCAAGTACCTGGTAGCTGTTCAGCCCATCCCAACCAATGATGTGAAGAAGCACTGCACAGGTAGCATGCAAAATAGATTAAAAAGAAAAAGAAAAGAAACAAAGAAATGTATTGGCAATGGATTAAAAATCAAAATAGTCCATGACGGTATATTTAGAGGAAAATATACAACAGATGTGCTATTGAACCACTGGGAACCTTTGAAGACATTCAGTTAGCATTAGCTTATGGTAACATTGACTAAATCTGGGCTTGAAACAGGTAAAGTGAACCTGGACAAACCTCTTCATCTGGTGATTGATTCTGTCACACCAACATCTGTGCTTCTTTCCTGGGGAACCTACTTAAAGACACCCTATGAAGGAAACATCATGAACGAGTGCTTGGAGGAAGGGTGAGTTACACACAGAACATCTGGATTTTACTTTTTCCTCCACCAACATGTTCCATATGAGTGCCCTAAATCCCAGAGGAAGACTTAATTTACTTCACTTCATATTTAGGGACCATATAACCTAAAAAACATGGGGGGAAAGATAATGAAATATCATGGCACCCTTTCTCCATTATTTAGGAGTCCTGTTCTCAGAAGCCTTACAGTGCAGTGCAGATTTTTATTTAATGTTTTCACTGCACTGGCAGGAGACTGGATTTATGTCGCGTAACCGAGAGACCCATTCAATGAGTGCAATGTTTTTCTACACTGAGAAATATAAAGTGTGGGATATGGATCCCTGCCACTGCAGGTGTGGTGTGTGTCTACATGTTTAAATGCTTTTTGAGGATACAGGCACTGTTGGGACGCACTGACATACTCTCAGCCTCCCTAACTCGCTCTGGTTTTCATATGCAGAAGTATGTGAATTTTTTTTCTCTGTTAAGGGGAGACTTTTGGAAAGGCCATTGGAAATGTTGACCTGGACCAAAACATTTGGGAGCTAAAGTCGAGCACTAATGCTCTTAATACACCAAACATAAGCCCCACTGTTTAAAGCCTGACCATAGCTATGGTGATAGAAATCCAGTTTGTTATCATTGTGGGACCTTATCATCATTTGATGCCAAAGCTAGGGTGTAGAAATGACTCTTGAGCTGTTTGTCTACTGGACACTTGAATAACCAATGTGTCTTTGAACCAGGCATTACACCATTCGCTATAGAGAAAGAAACAGAAAGTGGATCTACCAGACCTGCCCCACATCTGATACTGTAATCGACAACCTCAAGCCCAACACACCCTATGAATTTGGCGTCCGATCCAACAAAGATGACCGTAGTGGAATGTGGAGCAAACCAGTGATCCATAACACCAACATGGGAGGTAATAGAGACGCCAAACATTGATTCAGTCAAGTTATCAAGTTATTTTGGCTGAGGAACTGAAAGATGATCATACCATTTTGTTTTCAGAAAAAAACAAGCAGATAACCTACAAGCAAAACCGACCCATTGTCAAGACTTTGGTATGTGGTGTTGTTTCATGTGAACTTGCTGTACTGTAGTATAGAGGACAACTTTTTGTATTTTTCTGATGTTGCCGTAATTTAATTCAAACCATGTTCACATTCTGAGTCAAAAATAACTCATTTAGACTATTTAGAACTTACTGTAATATGTAACAAGTAACCAACAGGTAAGGCCATTAAGAAACCAGTTTAAACAAGTCTGGGGTGCCTGTCTAAGATGGTTTAGCTGGTCTCCCACCATGCTTTGCCAAAGTTGCCTTTCCTAGTTTCTTGTCTGCCATGGTCTGTTTTTGAACTGTCATGAAAACAAAGAAATATGCCTGCGAGCAAACTCTTTCTCACTTATTATCAATCTCTTGAGTTAAGAATCCAGTTGTTGGCATATGTATGTGTGTAATGGACTTTATTTTCTGAGTGGAGGCTGGAAATAATACATGCCTGTCAAGGCATTTCAGAAACACTTTAGACACGGTGGAGAGACCCTGATTACAGAGTTCTTTTACATGATATTGAGACTGAAAGCTGTTCTGCGTTCTTTCACTCTACACTTATTTTCTTAAAGAGGGAAGGGAAAAAAAGTGTGTAACTCTCTTTTTACAGGCTGGAACCCACAGCAGTCTGTTCCCGCTTCGACCTGGTAAGACCATCAACTACTACTTTTAAGAATTGCCCCTAACGTAGTAAAGAAAACAAGATAATTCTGTCATTTGCAAACAATCATGTCATTTCAAAGCTACATGACTTCCTTCTGTAAATTAAAAATAATTTTGGACAAATCACACTGTTCTCTTCCATTCAGTTAAAGTATATGGTGACAAAGGGCTTTCAAAATTTTAAAATGACAACTAAAAAAAAAAAACATTTATCAAGACAAGTAGATGAAGTTCAGGTAGCTTTGTGTGAGAAGCTTAATCAAATTTAAAGGTGTCATTTTTGTGCTTCTAATTACCACAGTCTACCATTGGTCGAACAAGCAGATATCTCCGCCCCAAACTTACACAATTGGTTGAGGCAGTGTTGCTATGCAAGGCTGGTCGGAATCCTCAAATAAACAAAGGAATGTTTTGATAGCCGAGCAGTGTTTACACTTTGGAAAACTGAACCTATAAATGACTTATAATTGTCTCTAGATATTAAGATAGAAAGGTTAAGCTATTTTTAGGTACATTTAGGTTTTTTTTCGTTTTTGTTTTTTTTGTAGCTTGACAAATCATGGTCACTGTATCCAGCATGGTTACTTGTTTAATTATGTAAGAGTAAATCATCACAGTTTGATGATTTTTTGGTGAATGTTTTATCCTTTATCTGTGTTTCAGTCAATGTGTAAAAGGACTCAAACTGCATTCATTGCTTTTTTTCTGTGGAGATCTGTTTGAAAGCATTTTATGTTGGTTTCTTCCTTCGCAATCCTCTTTCTAGCTGTTGTATACCACAACATAAGCCAGCCAGGACTGCCCAAAAACACAGGCATTAATGGAGGTCCCAAGACATCTTTTGGTAATTTTCCTTCTTACTCTCTCTGCACTCTTCTTTCATACAGGATTTGGTTTTATTCCAGTCATTCGCCTTAAACTGGCATTTTAAGTCACAGTAAAGACATTTAATACTTTCTCCCTCTCAAGAGCCTTGTTGGGGATGCCTGCTCACTTTTTCTCTCTCATTTTGTTTTCCATTTACAAAAACATTGCATTATTTCCCACAGCGCCACCAATGGGCCAGCAAGGAACTGTGGCTGCTCCAAGAGCCAATGAGCCAAAATGGCCTCAGCTCCCATTGGGTAACCGAGAGACGTTTCGTTTTAAATCACTCTGCTTATGAGCAGTCAGTTGGTAATCGCTTTGCTGGGTGTGGGTGGGGATTAAAGACATCCGCTATTATGATTGGCTGCATGCTGGCATGCCTTGTAAGAACGTTGAGTTAGAAAGTCCCAATCCTGCCGTGATGAGGATTCCTGACCGGTCGCCTCCACAGTGAGGAGGAAGTGTGAGTGTAAGTTTTCCCAGGGTGCTGCACAGCGAAAGCCCCTCTGTGGTCACGCATGGTCACGCATTGGCGCAGTCTCTGTAGGCCTGCTCACGCTCCACCCATCAGCACCAGTCAAACTCTATGTGTCCACCAATCAGCTCTTTTCCTGTCACACTCATCTCTGTCCATCCAGTTCCCTATCATTTCCTCACCTGTCAATCACATCATAACTGTTATAAATGTTTGGTTTCCTCAGTCCCCCATCTGTTTTATTACTGTGGCCATAAATGGCATTATATGTCTTTATTTCTGTCCTTTTTTCTCTTTGTCCCTCTGTGTCACTGTAAATCCTTTGTTTATACAGTATGTAGTGGTATAACAGCAAATTATGGCACAATTAAAACTTATCCCGCTAAATAAAAATAACAATACCATGATTTATGGTAATATGCAATTTAAACATGGTTACCATAAGATAACCTTTGCAAATATCAGAGTGACATGGTGTTATCATGTATTGCGATCACTGTGTCATGGTAATGGCAGAGTACATATTTTGTTTTGTTTTTTTTATTATGTGTGTTTTTATTCATGTCGGTTTTTTTATGGAGGACTTTTTTTCATAGTTTCACAGTCTAACCTCATCTTGTATTTCATCTTCTGAGCTTTAAAACCATCTGTTTTTCTGATCTCATCATCCCTTTCATTCACAGAATTTTTGCATTTTGATTTACTGACCTTTGTTCAGTCTGCATGAAGTCACTGCATGCAGAGAAAGAATCAGTCCCATGTTAGTTCTAGCAGGGAAAGGCAGAATTCTGGGAGTCCCACCTCCTTTCCTGTCTTCCTCTGTCTCTGAACTCTGGATAAGATAACAGTACAACACTCTGTGTTTTTCCACTTGGAGCCAAACTGATTATGAGACCAAAGTCATTAGGTTCATTCTTAACCCCCCTAACAAAACTGTCAAAACAAATACTCAACGTCGGTAACAGGCACTCAAGCATCCATACCATCAAGAGTCAATGGGATGGAACTGAGTAACTTTTACAGATGTGTTTAATATCATTGCAATGCAGACAACAACCACACATTCTTAACATAACACTCTTAAAAATAAAGATTATTGACACTGATGGTTCCATGTAGAACCTTTAAGATCCATGGAACCTTTCCATTAAACAAAAGATGTTTATAATGTCCTTTACACTAAGAAAAATGTAGTTATTTTAAGAACTGGTTACTGAAGGGGTCTTTGGAGAAACTTTAATGACATCACTTCAAACCTCAACCCCTGGATCCTTTATTTGTAGGAGTGTACAGTCCACCCTGTTAGGAAACATGCTCCAGTCATGGCCTCAATAATCAGTCCTGCTGGAAAATCCAGATAAAACCAGTTTAAGATGGTCCAAACTGCTGGTACAAGCTAGATGGATTATCAGTTGTCCTACCACCTGGTGGGACCTCTGGTTGACCTGTTTTGAGCTGCTAGACCACTTTGGCTAAGCTGGTGTTCCATCTTCAACTGGTTGATCAGCTTATGGTGTAAGGACTTGGTTTTTCCAGCATGGAGAGCTCATCTACTCATTTTTCTTAAACAGATTCAGACAGCCATGTTAGAAATGACTCCTCTCAGCTGCTGGAGATCCTTCCCATCCTTCCCCAACTCCTATCCACTAAACCCTCCCGTCCTTCGGTCACCCCTACCCCCTATACTTTACCCAGCAGTACCCGGACATCCCCACATGGACACTCTCAAACCAGTGTGCCTAGTGCCACTCAGATGCCACATAGTTCCTCTGGTAATTCCTACGTTTCCTTCTTGTTCATTTTTAAAGTTCTTTTAAAATACTATTTTCAGGATCTGATGGTTGACAGGTAATGAGAAAATAACATATTGCTTCAGCGAGTCAGTATTTACCATGCAGATACTTGGGTATTTTATTTTGGCGCCTTGCCGTTCAACCTTTGGCTATGTGTTCTACCACCGCAAACTTAGACTAAACATCAGAATATCAGACTTCAAAGCTTTATTAAATTCATTCTCCACTGTTTGGGGAGGTTTTGGAGAAAAGTGATATGCAGGAAATTAATGGATGTTCAAACCGCGTTCACTCCGGCTCAGTGGATTACAGGAAGAGCTGTCTGTAGTCAATGTGAGAGAGACCGCCAGTAAAAACAGCAAGAACCAGTGACATCAGTTCACATAATCCTCTCATTTATTGGCTCTGTCAGGCGAGCTATCACAACTGTCCCATCGGTGTATATCATGTCTGTGTTATTGTCTGAATACACAGCTTTCCTGTATCCTCCCCTACACCATGTTTTGTCTTCAAAGGAATGCACTGCTGCACTTTACTGCAATCATCAGCACACCAGATTTAGTCTTACTGAAGTCAGAACAGACATTATTTATTGTTAAATTCACACATCATTCAAGTTTTACTATAAACAGTAGCTTTTCTGTTTCAAACCTTGGAAGCTGCTTACGTAGACAGTGTTTTTTAGGCATCAGAGATGTTTCAAAATGTACGCAACATGATTATCGCATGCATCCAATGTGGGAGCCAATCCCATGATGCATTGCTATGTAAATTCAATAATAAAATCCATTCAAGGCGAAAATAAAAGCAGTTAAGTTATAGTTATATAATTATAGATGTAATTCTTCCAGTACCAAAAAGTATCAATAAAAATGTGATTATAAATGAGCTAACATATGCAACCTTATACAATATTTCCAAGTGTTGTAAATGCTTGAAAATGTTGTGCTGTTAGCTTAGCAACATGCTAACACAAAACTATTGAAAATGTAACTGTAAGCTGTATCTTGTGTACTTTACATGAGGATCATTAAATAGATTTGCTACCAAGAGAAAGTTTTTTAAATCAGTCACTTAAGAGGGTGATTTCAGTTAGGATGCTGCTTATTTAGGCACTTGTTCATTAAAATGAGCTTTTACTGTACTTGTACTTTTAGTTCAATTTAGATATTGGATTTGTTACCCAAAACACGGTTAGCTAACTTTAACATATCTCATCAGTCCACAGATGGCAAATCTTTTAAACACATAGCAGCCCTCACGTGATTGTACAGTACCTGCCTCAACATGCAGTACTTCCCAGAGTTGACAAGGCATAACCAAAGCTGCTGTTGTTGTTTTTTTTTTTAATCTAGGTACGAGTATCCGGAGAGACTCCATCTCCTCTCTTCCATCCAAACCCATCGATTCAATCTTAACAGTGACCACCAGGAACCAGACGTCACTGGGCAGATACCTTTTCTCTCTCTCTAATGGCATGAGACCTTCTTCCCCCAGGCTTGGTGACCCCTCCAGAAAATATGGGGGTAAAAGTCATTACTCTTACCCCTCTTACCCAAGTATTTTCCTTTCTTTTACGCTTTTTCTTTTCTGCTTTTCTTTTTTATTATTAGTTTTATTTATTTATTTATTGGAGAACTTGCCTCCTTACTCCTGCACAAGTATTTTGTCCTATTTTTCAGCAAAAAAAAGAGACAATTTTATTAAAAATTAAAATCAATTAAAATCATAATCAGGTTTGTTTTCAGGGGATATCTCAGAAATTTTAAACCTCACAAAATTTTGTTAAAATACTGTATGAAATCCAAGGTTATTTAAAATATATTATGGATATTATGACGACCCCCCCCCCCCATTAAGTACAGTATATACATTTTTTATTTTTTTATTTTTTTTGCAAATCAACAAAAAAATACTTAAGAAAACAATTTCCCCCTTTTCTCCCCTGTCAGCTATTTATTCTTTCCTGTCAGCAAAATTATTTTGGTTGCAGTTCTCTTGGGGCAGTTTTTCTTTAAGAGCCAAATTTTCTCCTTTGCAACATGTGGTGTGTGAGCAAACCGGCCATCATACTCTGTTACACTTGACAGTTTTACTGTCAGTGAAGTATGTGCGATTTAGCCCAATGGGCACGCAGACTGCCAACATTTGCACTAATCTGATCTTGAAAGGCTTCTCTTCCCCTCAGGTAGTTGAACGGCAGCCTATAACTCTTTATGTAAAACCCCAGTTGTCTTCAGCTGCTGTGCACCTCAGCAAAACAACAGTATGATGCTACCTTAGTCTTCCTTTTCTCCATAACACCCGCTCTTTTCCCCTTCAACAGCTAACGGTGAGCACCATAAGGGACTTTCTCTCCCCAAACCAGCCATATGGTCCAGAACAAGAATGGGTAAACAGAGCAAACTCGTCCTCTGTGTGTGTTAGCCATCATTAACCTGCAGAAAGTTTGTATGTGACGCAGCCCATGTGCCCATGTTGGTGTCCTTCCCATCCATAATCTCCTGTAAACTCGTGTCTGTCCGTCCATCCATCCGTCCATTCATTCACCAGTCAACCCATTTGCTCGCAAATCTGCCATGTTGTCTTTGACGTTTGTTGTCATTTTGCAAGCTTCTGCAGATCCCATGCTGCCGCGAGCTTTGTGGTGTAATTGTCAAAGCTTTTCTCCAGATTGGTTTATTTAACTTCTAAACCATCATGGTGCTGTAGGACATTTATTTTCAAGAGAAAAACATGTCTTTTGGAGGACACAGAAACCCACCGCAATGTCCTAAACTGTCTCATAACATTCTGTGGCTCTTTTATTTGTGCATTTCAGCAATAATGTTTGAAACTTCTGCAGAGGACTGTAGCTGCTTCTGGTTAAAGTTCATTGTGTGCATGACGACTTGCATGCTGTATTGTAGTCACAAGCTTCCATGTGGTATGAGGTTTTTTTTCAGTCTGACATATTGTTAATCTGTGTAGCAGAAACAAAAACAGCCAGATTATAAAAGAGTACAAAATTGTGGTATTTATCCATGAAATATTAATTCTCATTACTGTTATTTTCAACAAAGTTAACATGGAAAAAGATGTTGGATGGTAGCTTACCAAGAATTGCTTTAGCATTATGAATAGACTTTCATAACAGCAATTCCACAACATAATTTATTTATTGCTCAAAAAATTATATATATATATATATATATATATATATATATATATATATATATATATATATAAACCAGCACAAAAACAGCCACAAAAGATGTGCTGAACACAATATGAAGAACATATCGGTTTTGGTTAGTCTTGATTTTGGAGAACACAGCTGATTTCTGCAATCTGGTGTACTTTGTAAAGTGGCTCTCTAAATTTATAATAGGATGTTTAATTACATTACACCATCTCGATATTTGTCTGGTTGTACCACTATTCCCTATTATTTGATAATTTGATTAATTACTGCTGCCATGATCAGTAGAAAAGCTAAAAAACAATCACAGACAAAATAAGGTCTGCAAAATGATTGGCACATCGTATTTCTTGCAGCTTGTGCAAAAACAGTGGAATACAACAAAATTAGCGCAAATTGTTGGCAAATTCTCTTTTACTGACCAAAAGTTCTAAGAAGATCTTGGCTGATTGGTTGTTTACATTGAAGAGAGGACCTACGGCAGATTTGTTTGACAGTGACTGTCTGATATCGTCTAATGACAACAGTTTTAGATCACCCAAAAACATTGGCATCACCACCAAAAATCTCAGCTAGCTCTATGGAAATTACTTACCCTCTGCAAAAGTATGACATCTGTTGGTCCTTAGGTTTATTTTCAGCAAAGTATGGCTTTTTCGCCACCCAACTTTGCAGTTTTTACTCGTACCACAGGGTTTAGGGAGCTGAGCTCCTTTTGATTGCCCTGTGATGAACTGAGGGTTTCACAACTGGTGTCTCGGATGTAAATTGAATCAGTTTTCCTGGGAAGAGTCCACATGCTCTTGCCTGTTTGCTTTTGGCTTGACTGCAAGATGGCATTGAGAACTGAAGGCTTGAAAGGCAGTTGAAGTGCCAATGTTTAGACTTCAGCCATGCAATCAGAAAGAAAACAGAGAATTTTATTTAATTTGCCGTTAACTTCACAAGTGAGTTTGACCTCTCAATTTGCTACTCTCATTTAGCAAAGCATCCAAATTGCAGGTTCTTAAAAGTAAACAAGCATTATGCTCAATTTTATTATTTAGAGTATCAGATACTCCAATTTCCATAGAATAGGAGGAAGATTTGAAAAGCTGTATTTTCATTTTAGGAGATTTTATGTTTGACCACATTGTGGTTCAGAATGAGGGCATTTTATCTTGAGTTCCATATTTGAATTCAAAATATTTTGAGTTAACAACATTCTGCTCTTGGAGTCTGATATATTATATGATTGTTAGATATTTAACTCTATAACAAAAAATGTTATAAAAAAAACAGGTGTTTTCCAAGGACACGTTTTAGGTGTTTCACAAAAATGTGGGTGATAGTGATGTGTTCCACTGTTTTTCATAAAATCATAAATTAAGAGAACATGATGAAGATGTGTGAATATTATGAGAATGTGTGGGGATTAGAGGGAAGAGCTACTTTTGGCCTGTTATAGAGCTTTTGGTGACATTTTCGTCTTACCATGTGCTTGTTAGTTCATCGTGGAAACAGATGAAGGAAATGGGAGAGTAGGATATCTGAATTTGGCAGGATTTTACTTCATGACTTTTGCTTCCATCATTACAGGTTCTCCAGCTGCACGCCTTCCTATTCCAGCAAAACAGCCTAATCTTGTTGGCAAACCTGGAGGAATAGGTGGGTAAAATGTCAATTAAACTGAAAAGACAAAAAACTTTTGTCCAGCTCATGGAACCCCATAATCTGCTAAATTAAAACCACAAAAATGTGTTTAGACATTAAACATTAAACACTAAACGGCTTGGTAAGATGCTATGTTTAAAACATTGTGTATTCACTTGTTTATGTAAACCGCAGACAAGATAACAGGCCTGAGTCAGGACAAAGCTTCCATCTTGAAACCCAAGCTGCCACCTGTTACAGCAAAACTATCCAAACCAAAGACAACATCTTCTCCTACAGTGACAGGTTTGTCTTCATGGGATGTTTTATACTATCATCTTCAATGTTCTGCTGAAGGTTAAACATCTTTTGAGTACATGGTGTATAATATAGTTTACACTGTAAATGTTTGGTGTCCTAGCACCCCAATTTGAGACATGGGAGAACTCTTCAGTATTCAGCTCTGTTCCTGCTTCTAAAGTTGATGCCATGGGCAAAGAACGCTACATTGGTAATGAGACTTTCTTAACTACTGTAGTCATGCATTCCAAATACTCCTAATGATACAAATGTCAATTTCAAAGCCAAAGTATAGAAGAATCTGAATTTAAACACAAATGTGTTGTTGCACAGCTCCACATGTGGTCTACAAGACAGATAAGAAGCCAGATGAACCCTGCTCCATCACCACCTCTCTGAGTTATTTCCCTGAGGAGGAGGCTGGAGAGCAAAATGTCACCAACCCTCCAAGAACACCCCCATCCAACCTTACTGTTGTAACCGTGGAAGGATGCCCCTCCTTCATTATTCTTGATTGGGAGAAAACAGATAATGAGACGACAGGTAGGATTAAGGAATGGATCGTCAAAGAAAAAGCATGGTCTAATGTCTATTGCTTTATACCCATTTGTATCCAAGGAATATAATGTGTAATATATTGTGGTGTTTAAATGCATTTAAACCTTGCCTTGATGAATCAAAGTTGAGGTTTAGGGTATGATGCAAACACTAACCCTTGACTTTAATCAAACACTAACCTAACATTCTTTGATCAGTCAAATACTACCCCTTGACTTTAATTTATCCAACACTTACCCTCTTATTTGATTGGTCAGCTTTGATCAGTCAAACAATAATCTTTGATTTATTTGCTCAAAAACCAACCCTCTATATTTATCAATAAAATAGTCACTCTCTACTTTGAGTCACTTAAATACTCTCAACTTTCAATCAAACACCAACTCTTTACTTTGTTTGATCAAACACTACCATTACCAAAAAGTAGTATACTTCAAGTTTAAGTATACTTAAGTAAAGTTCAAGTATATTTGTAAGTATAATCTATATAGCAAGTATACAAATATTAGTGTTCTAGTAGTATACTTGTAAGTGTACTGTTTCAATACTCCTTGGGCCTAAATTATACTAAAAGTGAACTTACAGGTATACTGATAGTTTACTAATTAAATACTTTGTACACTTTGAAGTATAGTCTTAGTAAACTACTACTCATAAGTTTTCTTTAAGTGAACTTTACATCATACTTCAAGTATACTACTATGTCCCTATTTAGGTTTGAATTTGTATATATGTTGTTATATGAATATCTGAACATACAAAACATCCAAAGAAAGAACAGGGTATCTGCTTGTAAACAAAAACATTTTATTCTAGCTTCATGCATTCTTTTTTAAACACTTTAATGTGGGTAAGTTTCAAAAAAAGGAAATAGCATTTTAACAAAAACTGAAAAAAGACTATGAATTGGATTCAGAATGATAATCAAAACG
The DNA here is from genome assembly GCF_018340385.1 of Cyprinus carpio. Lineage (NCBI taxonomy): Eukaryota > Metazoa > Chordata > Actinopteri > Cypriniformes > Cyprinidae > Cyprinus > Cyprinus carpio. Next base: position 29,088,175 of record NC_056618.1, read on the forward strand.
TAGAGTCGATCAACACACCAAAGCTTGACTGTAATTATTACCTCTTCATCGGTCAACATTTTATTCCATAATGTTACAGTTTTGATGCTGTTTCATGCCAGATTATCGTGTTCGATTACATGTGTTAGTATCTGTTGTTTCTTTTTCTTCTTCACTTGTGTTTTTTTTGGAAATTCTGTACAGAAGATGTGTACTAGTGCCCTCTACTGTATAACAATGAAAACATGGATTCTAGGAGCACAAGTATAGCTCAAATATATTTAGACTAGGGGTGCACGATAAATATCGGCCAATAATTAATGTGCATCTCATCAGTAAAGCCTATCTCTAATCAAAGTCAAACACTTATCATCTACTCTAAATCAAACACTAACTCTCAATTTCAGCCGGACAAACACTAACCCTAAACTTTGAACAATCAAACACTAATCTTCTACACTGAGTCAGTAAAACTTCTCAACTTTGATCCCTCTAACTTAATTGGTCAACTTTGATCAGCCAACCACTGCTTTTAGTTACCCCCCAACTTTTATGAGTATAACCCTGAAATAGGAGTCAGTCAAACACTCTCCATGTTAACCCTCAACTTTTATTGGTCAACTTTGATCAGTCCCTAATCCATTTCCTTTTCATTTGTCTTTTTTCTCGCAGAATATGAGGTTATCTCAACTACTAAAGGTCCTGATGGTGAACAGGTTTCCATTCTGACCACCAACCAGACTCATACAGCTGTGGAGAACCTCCTACCAGACAGCAGGTACAGTCTCAATGCAGAACTGCAACCTCTCTATTTAAGGCACCCTGCTGAATTTGATAGATGTATTTTAGTTGATGTGGGTGTCAAATACCAGGAGTGTTAGGACTTACATGCATCCTGAGGTCTGGACAAGGTGTTGGACGTGTGCTTTGTGGTCTGGCTGTAGGGGAGCCGCCACGCTTGCTAGCTTTTTAATGAGGCTGAATATAGGCTCAAGATCTGGTGACACAATATAAACCAGTGCTTGCTATGGACTGCATCTCAAGGCACGTGGGCCTTGGTAATGTCTCTACATCACACATGGAGGATCCATTAAAGGGGGGGCCACAGACTTTGAGTCTTCAGACTCTGCAGAATAAATATATCAAGTGTCAGGGCTCAGAAGACAGGAAATAAGGACCTCATTTTGCTTGGAATTTGACAACAACCCACCAGGTTTCCAATACAGAAATCATTTTTTAATCATTTTAAATTAAGCAGACTGCCTGCTGTGTCAGGAGTATAACATAAGATGTGAAATGGAATATATCTAATGATTTTATGCGGATCAAAGCAGAAACGTATTGTTCCATCACCTGTCTTTTTCTTACCTTACAGTTATGAATTTAAAGTGAAGCCTAAGAATGAACTCGGTGAAGGGCCGCCCAGCGAACCAGTGACCTTCAACACAGAGTCTGGTAATGCATTTTAGTTTCTTTTTTTCTTGTAGAATTACTTAAAAAAAAAAAAAGCAAAACATTGGTCCCCCAAATCAAAGTCATATGGTGCGATGCACTGTACATTTTTCAAGGTGTAAGGAAAATGCAATTTTTTTCCATCCTGATGGTTGCATTTTGGAGTCATTCAATTTTTACATTTCTTAAAATGGTATAAAAGCTTTTTAAACAAATCCGTGACTACAAAAAGTACATTTTTGGCACATCTGTTTTAAACTAGAAAAATAATTAATTTTGAGCTTATCTTGGCATAATCATACATTAAAATATATGCCGTTTTAATGTGGAAGAGATGTCTTGGAGCTATCTGAATGTTTGTTTATTTTAACCATAGTTTAACCATGAGTCATTCCTATATTTTCATATCCCATCTAAATTTCAGTATTATCATAAAATATGTTTTTAAAGTCTTAATTTAGGCATAAAATGCCAATATAACCAGGGAACCACTGCAAACTGCTTTGCCATGGGTTTGCATGCTGTCTGTGCACAATATTTGTGGCCTCTCCTTTATCTCTTAGAGATAAATGTAATGAGTTGTTTGTCGTTAACATAATGACTCCAGCATGTCCCCGTACTGTTGTATTGTTTGGCCCTATGACTGCCTGCAGATGAACCCCTGGAGTGCTGTCACACAGCCAACCTTTCCCTGTCTTACAAGCTCCCTAACAACTTATCATAAAAAAGGAACAAATAGAGAGCCATATCATCTACATGTTTTATGGGAGGGGGCTTTAGTTTTAAACCTTGCCTGGCCTGCATAAAGAAAGACACTAGCAACAGAATGGAAAGCAGGAAAAAGGCAACTAGGAAGGAAAGAGAGTCCATATGTGCGATGACGGGAAAAAAATAGAGGAAAACTGAATTATGAGATTTTACCGCCAAAGCTTCTGAGGCTAAGTCTCTCCCCTATAGCTTTGGCAGATCCGGCAGGTTAGTTCATGCCAGCTGATCTCTCTTCATAAGGGAGATTCAAAATCCGCTGGAAAAGCGCAGTATTTTCTGCCTGTTGGAATTTATTGTACTTTTTTTTTTTTTTTTGCTTAAGGCACTCTGCCCACCCATGGATAGCCAATGGAGAGTTGGCCGATTAGTGTCAGTAACTTTCCTACGGTCTACAGATCATTTTGATTGTCTCTACGACCAGGTGGCTCTAAAACAAAACCATAATTTCTGATTTCTCCTCATTCTCATCCTGTTTTCTCTTGCAGCGGATCCACGAGTAAGCGAGAACGTCTCAGGTACGTGTTTCTTCTTTGCACCCTATTTCTCTCAGGTGACAAATTCCTATCTGTTGAATACATGGATAATGTAACGAGCAGTCCTAGTAGAGGAGCGTAAGAAAAAGAACGGGTAAAGGAGCTCTGGAGACTTCCTATGAGTTCACTTCTCCCATACCAAGTTCTCAGCCAGACAAAACATTTACCCAAGAGTGGCAAATGGATATCTCCATTCTCCTCCATCCTTGCTCTCAAATAAGGGCCTCGGTACTTTCTTGCACTCATTGTGCTGCAAGAATGGGCCAGTTTGATATCAATCTCCCTCGATTTCTTCCTGTGTATTGTCTATTCCAGCCGAAATTGACAGAGTAATGGAACAATGGATATAGAGGGCGAAGTTAGCCAATAGTTAGACAAGCTTATGACAGGATTTAATGGAAACGGAGACTAATGGAGCAGCCCCTCAGCTCTTAATGTCCAGCAGGCCTTTGCAAACACGTGTATAAACAAAAATGGTGTCTGTAATCTTTTCAGACGGCCACTGAAAGAACATAATATCTGGCCTTGTCAGTTCTTAAAATAACATGTTCTCGGCATGCCATTCAGGTAAAGATGCTATTTGGACCCAGTTCCCCTTCAAAACTGACTCCTATTCCGAATGCAACGGGAAGCAGTATGTAAAGAGGACATGGTACCGCAAATTTGTTGGCATCCAACTCTGCAACTCCCTTCGATACAAGATCTACCTGAGCGACTCCCTCAACGGTCAGTCTTTGGAAAACTGATCCATACCTTGGGTTCATTTTGTGTTAGAATAGATTACAAATTGGCAGCTCTTTTCTTCTTTGTCCCTTCAGGTAAATTCTACAATATTGGAGACCAGACGGGTCATGGTGAAGACCACTGCCAGTTTGTGGACTCGTTCCTGGATGGAAGAACGGGCACTCAGCTTCCTGCAGACCAGCTACCAACCAGGCCAGGTATTTAAACTACAAGAAAAAACAAATATGATGTTATTGTGCTTTTAGTTAAGAAATTCAAATGCAAGAAATTCTATTATGTACCCATCTTTTCGGCCTTCCAAACCTAGAATGAGAACCAGTTTACAAAACAATTCTAAATGATTAATTCTTAAGCCGCTTCTGAACTCAGCAAACCATGATCCATTTGCAGAAGTTAAGAGCTCACTAGAAAGGAAGACTATTATTCAGTTATTCACACAAATATTATTGTATGATAGATATATAAGTCATAAAAACCACTTTCATGAAATTTTTGCCTTTGCATCCTCCAGTTCCCATGTGGACTAACTGCAAGGAAAAATGCAACCTGCCCATAAGTAAGGAGTAAAAAAATGATTCTAATGCTTTTCTTGATGATTTTCAGGCTTCTACAGAGCAATGAGACAAGAGCCAGTCCACTTCGGCCAGATAGGTGGAACCTCCCATGTCACATACGTTGCATGGTATGAATGCGGTACACCAATCCCAGGGAAGTGGTAGGACCGGGGCAAGTGTCTGCAAGGAACCCTAAAGATTAACTCTTGTTGGTTGGGGTTGGTGCCTGCTAAAGTCAGATGACAGGCTTTTTTTTTACTGTCATACCCCCCCCCACCACCACCTCCACCAATGATGGCGAGTTCAGTCACTCCTCAGCCTACATCACCAAAGTTCATACCATGTATAATGTGTACAGGATCAAAGAGTCAGGGAATACTTTTGAGTGCATTTGTGACATGTAATAGCAAAACAGTGCCTCATCTTGTTATTTATCATACAGTAACTAGAACAAAGTAATAATAATAATAATAATAATAGTTCATTATGAGAAAAACATTTCAGATACATTGAAGTGATGAAAATAACATAAAAGAAAGGTAAAAAATACTTGTTTAAATATTGGGAAGCTGGCTCCCTGAAACTATTTTGATATTTTGTGTAATATTATTTATCAAAGTTTGTGGTTTCTTCACTGGCTTTCTTCCAGTGAGAATGGCCCAGGCTTTTATTAAGCGCTTTAAAGACAGCCTGGGCTTTTGTCTACCACCAGAGGCAGCTGTATTAGTTTAGGTCTCTGATATGTCAGATGATATGTATAGCTGGGACTCTTCGCAACGTTGCTTTTACAAACACATTGTACTGGCTCAACAAGTCTGGTTACCCACACTAGAATAGACACAATGGACTCAAGACGACGACACGTCTTTGTTTACAACAGGTTGGGATGAACATAATCATTGTCTTTACATGTGCACACACACGAAACATGCAAACTAACATTCATTTAGATGCTTTGTACCATGGCTATAGTCTTCCATTGTAAGTCCTGGTATATTTGATGGTTCTAGATTGTAAGGACCACCTTACACTTGCAATTTGCACAGCACAAAATATTTATATGTATATGGAGAGAGTATTTTTTTCAGGAAACTTTTGAGAGAATTAAAAATCCTTCCCCTCAAGCTTGTAAAACATGATAAATAATAAAAATAAATAAAAAAATAAAACATTTTTTGAGCGTTAACCCACTGAATACTTTCGAGGAGTGTTGAAGAGTCTAATACTTCAAGGAGAGCTTATCTGGGTCCCATATTTTGTACAGTTTTGTCCCTGCCAAGCCCTTGGCAGAGTTTCTCTGGCTTATCCGTATTTTCATGGAATTTGTTTGTAAGATGAAACTGTTGTTTGTTGTCGTTCTGGATTTGTTTTCTTCTGTATGTATTTTACAATAATAAAAACCAGAAGTTTTGTTTCTTTTTTAATCCCATGTGTCCTGTCTTTGTCATAGCACCATTTTTTATGGATTTCTAGAGAATACAATGAAACGCAGTCTCTCAGGTGGGTCTGTTAACACTTGGAACTCTGGGAATTTGACCACCATTAAACTCCACTCAACTTGCCTCAACTCAAATTATAAAAATAAACATCAATACATGCTTTACTGCATTACTATACTTTTCCAGAGCTAGAAAAAGAGAAGAGTTTGCCCTGCCAAACGCAATACAGGGACATTCTCCGAAAACCACAAAGCTAGAGAGAGAGAGAGAAAAAGACTATAAAATTCAAAATGCCTCTCTGTGACTTTATTAGGTTTCCAACCCAAAAAAAGTAAGGGGAGAGCATATAAGAGAGAGATAGAAAGATGTAAACGTTATTTTGGGTTGAAGACAGAATAGTCATAATATATATACTGTGTCCAAATAAGCACAAATGGCAAAACAATCTGTTTGGTCATAGTTTTCCACAACTTTACATAAAAAAATTTGCTGTTATGCAACCTAACGTTGTAGCCAATTGAATGACGTATGTATGGCTATAGAGATTGTTGGGAAATGGGTCTAAAATCCAGATTGGGATTTTAAGGGCATGAGATTTTACTGGAAGACAAAGATGGAATGACTTTAAATGGGTTGACAAGATTTTGAACTTTTGATAAGATTTACCTAAACTCATCTACTGCAAGCCACCCTCACAACTTTACTTGGCTGGTTTCAACAGCGAGAAATTCACACAAATCAACAACTCTCTCTCTGCAGACTTTACAGCTCACTTTAATCTTCTCACAGCTGCATTCAAAGTAGCCACTGCATGGTCCGTGCCTGGCGTGTCAGCAAGAACGCAGCCAGGAAGAATTAAGCTTCCTGCGACAAGTCCAGTGTCCAATTATGTCCCAACACGTGCTGGGAGGACCCCGGGAACATTCACAAATACACTTCGGTTTGTTATTAAAAGGGCTTTGGATTTACAGACGAGACTTTGGTTGCAAATTTGGGCTTTAGTTTATGTCTGTGCAATGGGTTTGCTCAATGCAAGCCTGAGGATTGCTAAAGTACTAAGACCTGGCAAGAAAATGTTCAGTTTTGGGTTGCTTTAATAGGAGCTGTACATACAGGATTCATTCTTGTGTGTGAAGTGGAGTGGAGCGAGAAATTTTTTCACAAATTTAAACTTTTTTAATATATATTTATGTTATATTTATGGGCTTTTTTGGGACAGGACTGTAGAGAAATGACAGGAAAGCGTTGGTTGGAGTGAGGGAAATGGGATCGGCAAAGGACCTCGAGATGGGACTCGAACTTGAGTCGCTGCGAGTGCAGTTGCGCTGCACATTGATACACTAACCACAAGGCCTTTTTTAGATTTATTTTTGGCGTTTTTTCGCCTTTATTGCAATAGGACAGTATGTAGACAGGAAAGTGGGAGGGACAATAAGGTACTGAGTCTTACTCAGCAAATATTGCAAGTAACTGGGATTAATTTTGATTGGGTTTTAAAGCCCTAAACTGTGCGTACAAACCAAAGTGGTTTTTGACGATTTAAGATTAATGGGGAAGAGGAATGAATGTGCTGACTATCAATCCGAACCAAAATAAACCCCATAAAGCATATGAAAACGTGCTGTGGTAATTTTCATGGCTCATTGGAGTACTGCTGAATTGCTCTCTTTTTATGTGTATGTGAGTGTCCTTGTCAATTAATGTCCTTGATCAGCTGTGGTGAGATGGATATATATGTGGTTTTAACCACAGACACACATGCACATAGACACAATAACCAACTCAGCATATTTTCAATGTTATTTACAATCAAGGGCTAACAGAACATACTAACTAGCCAAACATTGACCCTTTGACACTGACTCCAGTGGAAAACCAGCCAATTGGACTGAAGCTTTCAATATGTAACACATGGTCTATGAACAGCAGGATAGATGAGCACTGAAAAGATTCAGTCTATAACACAGAACTATCCTTCACTAGTTTTGTCATTTAGCCCATCCTGTTTTGAAATGTAAAAGTTTTTCAGTCCCCTCCACCCCTTTTTTCTTGGAGGAGTGCAGTATCCGTTTGTTTTCTTCTTTTTCCTCTTCAAAGACTTAAAACCAGATGTGCATGTGCATTTTGTTCACAAGATGCTTCGAAACCAAGATGGAAATATTGAAGTGGAAGTGAGAGTGTTCTTTATGAACACTTCAAACGTTTTAATAACCATGTTTTTTTTGTTTTGTTTTTTTGCTCATAAGCACCACAAAAATTCTGTTAATCCACCTTGGAATTAAATAAAAACAAAGTAGTTTAAATATTCTAAAGCTGCAATTTGGCATCCTGGAATTGATTAAAATACATTTCAAGGAAATTCAAAAATAATGATTTCATTAGAGCAAAACTATACAGTATTATATCCTTGAATAATAATAATAATAATTATTATTATTATTTAGTGTATTATTATATAACAGTACAGCTACATTATTATAAAAAAAAAAATCCACTATTACTACAATTCACTGTTAACATCATTAACAGTGAATTGTTAATGATGTTATATTTCAGGGGCTGAAATATAATTGGACAAATAAATATAATACATAAATAAATAAAATGTTCATTTTGTTGAGAATCCTTAAGTTTAGAACTCATGGACATTACAATTTCCTCCTTTGTGATGCTTCACAGGCCTTTACTGCAGCTGACTTCAGTTGTTGCTTGTTTGTCCGTATTTTGTCTTCAGCAAGAGAAATGCATGCTCAATTGTGCTGTCATCAGGTGACTGACTTGCAGAACAATGCATTGCATTGCAGAACATCCACTATTTTGCCTTCAAAAACTCCTGGGTTGCTTTTGCAGTATGCTTTATATTATCCATTTGTACTATAAGTGCCGTTCAAACAACTTTGCTGCATTTGACTGAATCTGGGCAGGGAGTATATACCTATACACTTCAGAATTAATCCGGCTGCCTCTGGCTTCTGTCACGTCATCAATAAACACCAGTAACCCAGTGCCACTGGAAGCCATGCATGCTCATGCATCACACTGCTCCACCGTGTTTCACAGATGATGTTGTATGCTTCAGATCATGAGCTGTTCCGAGCCTTCTCCATACTTTTTTCTTCCTGTCATTCTGGTACAGGTTGATCTTAATTTCAGCCGTCCAAAGAATGCTTTTCCAGAAGTGCTTTTTTAGATATCTTTTTTTTTTTTTTTTGGCAAAGTCTAATCTGGCCTTGTTTGCACCTTGTGGTAAACCTTCTGTATTTGCTATCGAGTCTTCTCTTGATTGGAGACTTTGACAGTGATACACCTACCTTCTGGAGAATGTTCTTCTCTTGGCTGAATGTTGTGAAAGGGGTTTTCTTTACCATGGAGAGGATTCTCCGAACATCCACCACTGTTGTCCTCCATGGACGTCCAGGCCTTTTTATGTTACTGAGCTCACCAGTGCATTCTTTTTTCTTTTCTTTTTTTCTCAGAATGTACCAAAGAGCTGATTTGCCCACTCCTAATGTTCCTGCTATCTCTCTAATGGATTTGTTTTGTTTTTGAAGCCTAACAATTGTCTGTTTCACCTGCATGGAGAGCTCCTTTGACCGCATGATGTGGGTTCACAACAACAGCTTCCAAATGCAAATGTCACTCTTAGAATCAGCTCCAGACCTTTTACCTGCTTAACTGATATATAAATAACAAAGAAATAGCCCACACCTGTCCATTAAACAGCCTCTGAGTCAATTGTCCAATTACTTGTGTTCCATTGAAAAAGGAGGAGGTACATATTAAAGAGTTTTAATTCCTTAACCTTTCCTCCAACTGTGATGGGAATACCCTCAAATTAAAGCTCAGAGCCCATAATATAACTGTAACTCAAATATGTTTTGGTCAACAGCTAAAATAATAAAAAAGTTCCCTGTGTCCAAATATATATGGACCTAACTGTATATATCTTCACAATATAAACATCACAGTATTACCATTAACAATTAATTGATTATTATTTTATGACACATTTTTTGATAAACCTGTGCATCCTTTTTTAATAAAATTAAATAATAACAACAATAGTATTATTGCTAATAATAACAACAACAACAATAATAATAATAGTGCTGCACCACTGCTTGAGGCTGTTGTAATGAAGGGTAACTTGGCAAATCTGTGTCCACTCCGAAATTCCAAATGGCTACTAAAATAAATCATCCTGGTCAGAATCTGGACTTAGTGACACTAAATGAACTGAGAGCTGGAAGAGATGAAAGCAGGAGAAAGACTGGTATTACCATTACCATCCTGTTGAACGCAACTCACCAATCAGCCAGCCAATCAACACAGAGACATGCACCATCAATCTTGTTTCTTCTCTTTCTTTCTCTCACACGCTTTCTTGGGAGCCAGGCATCTTCTCCAAGCAGGCCACGTCTCCATCCTGCTCGCTCACTCAGGGAATCCCGACACCAAGAAGTGCAGGGTATTTCCTCCATGTGATTTGTCAAATCTCAAACCAGTGGGAGAGACATGTCAGCCTGAGAGAAAAACAGACAGACTCAGATTTTCCAAAACAATGTCTTGAGAGTCACCTCCATCAGAGAAACGGTACACACAATTACAGACACAATGTTATTCGCTTTTCAACACGAAAATTATTTCCATCGATCCAGTACGCGGTTAACTGAAGCCAAATCACATACTCCTATAGCACATTAATCATGTGAAAGACGAGGGAAACTGCTCTTGTTTTCTCTTCTCTTTCACCTCAGATGACTAAGCAACAGGCTAGCTCTGAGTTTAGCATCCATATGCCTTTCTGAATGTCAGTGGATAAAGATACCTTTGTGCAGCCAGAGTGTTTCTTCAAATATGAAAATGACAGTGGTAGAAATGGCATTTGTAAAATTATTTGGTTGAAAATGGCTGACATCTTTGTTTTCGCTAAGGCTAATTCTAAAGCTAGCATTTTATGTAAAGGAAATAGACTTACAGTTAACAATATATTCGCACTTTATGCATAATTTGACAAAATCTAATGGTTGTTTTTTAACAACTGATATAAATCATTTCCACACAACAGATATTATTGAAAGTTCACTCTTTTGTAGTATTAAATATGAAATTATTAATTTTTTTCTGATAAATTTTCATTTCTAAAACTAATACTATTAAGGATAATTTTTAGTAATCGAAACAAAGCTGAAATAAAATATTAAGGGAATTTTTTTTAACTTAACTTACTTATTTTGGTTGCCAAAGAAACAGTTCTAATTTTAAGCTAACTTAAGCTAAATATAAAATGGTAATGTTAATAAAAAATATTTGTTGTTGTTATTTAACAATTTTATTGTTATTTCAATAATATTTTATTTCAATTATTTTTTTACTAAAAGATAAAGATAAAACAGAACAAAATCTATTTGTTTTGTTTTTTTTAAAGGAAAAGTAGTAAAAATAAGGGCATGATAAAAAAAAGAAGAAGAAAAAAATAACTTTAAGACTAGTTTTAATGTGACCTCAATATAACAAAAAGTTATCAATCCCTGAGACATAAAATTACTCTAGTTTTATTGACTGACTAACTGGACCAGACTACCAGTCACTTTCCAGCCAATCAAAATCAAGTATTGAGACAGACCATCCTATAAAACAAAGCTTAAGCCAAGTAAAATAGTCATTAATTCTTCTTCTATAATTGAAAATGCACAACTTTTCTCTTCTGTGAAAATTGATGCAATAAATGCAATAGGGTTTTCTACGTGCCAAGATGCGAGATAGACTGTCAAAAAAAAAAAAAAAATGAATTTAAGGATTCAAAAAAGGGCACATTTTTCAAAATAATGAAAACTTGCCTTCCACTTGTCAGCTAACAATAGAAGATTGTGTCCAGAAAGATAATTTGGTGACCTGATTTCCGAGTGCAACAAAATTGCTTCAGACCATCTTTCCACCAGACGGTACAAGATGAACTTTAATTCAATTTCTTTAGCTGACATGTAGGTCAAGAGCTGTCTTCATAATTTTTCCTAACGTGTTTTCATTGAAATGACTCCTTGCCCAAAGTAATGCCTGAAAGCTTGACAGTGTCCTGCTGAAAAGATCAGTTTTTATGCTAATCCAGGTTGTTTTTTGCTGCTTTTAATTCAAACTTTGTTTACATCTCACAATACTGAGTTTATATCTCACAATTCAGACTTTTCTTAGAATTAAGTTGATATCAAAGTTTATAAACAAGCAGTTTATAAACACAATTGTGAGTTAACTTTTTTCTAGGAATTGTGAATTTATATCTTGCAATCCTAATTTATCTCACAAGTGACTTTTTTTAATCGCAATCGCGAATTTATATCTCACAATTCTGACTTTTCACTTAGAATTAACAGTTTTAATGTTGCAATTGCGAGCTATAAACTTTCACATTTTTTTAAAGAATTGAATTTATATCTTGCAATTCTAATTGACTCACAAGTGACCTTTTCAATTGCAATTGCGAGTTTATATCTTACAATCCAGACTTTTATTTTCAGAAATACCAGTTTACATCTTGCAACTGCAGGTTATAAACTCATAGATTGTGAGTTAACATCTTAGAATAGAATTGAGTTTATATCTCACAATTCTGACTTTTTGTGTATTTTTTATCACATTTGCGAATTTATATCTCACAATTCAGACTTTTCTTTTCAGAATTAACAGTTAATATCTTGCAGTTGCAAGCTATAAACTCACAATTGTAAGTTAACATTTCGCAATTTAGCATCTTTTCTAAGAATTGTGTTTACATCTCTCAATTCTGAATTTTTATCTCTCAAGTATTTTTATCACAATTGAGTTTATATCTCACATTCCACTCTTTTCTTCTCAAAATTACCAGTTTATATCTTGCAATTGCGAATTATGAAGTCTTGCAGTTCTGACTTTTTATCTCACAAGAGAATTTTCATCACATTTGCAAATTTATATCTCACAGTTTAGACTTTTCTTCTCTGAATTCGTGATTGAGAGTTTATATCTTACAATTCAGACTTTTTTCCTCAGAATTAAGTTTATATCTTGCAATTGCGAATTATAAACTCACAATTGTGAGTTATCATTTCGCAATTTTGCATTTTATTCTAAAAATTGTGAGTCTACATCTTTCAATTCTGAAATTAAATCTTGCAATTATAAGTTTATATCTACAGTAGTTTATCTAGTTACAGTATCTTTGTTTCTCACAATTCTTAGGGGGAAAAAGTCAGAATACCGAGAAACAAAGTCTAATTTGTGAATATAAACTGAGAATTGCAAGGATAATGTCTGAATTGTGAGAGTTACAATTAACCTTTAACCTTTACCTTTGAAAATGGGTTTACATACATACATACAAAAAAAGGGGGATTTTGTGTAGCATGAATTTGAATTGTGATGGTATGGTTCACCCCACTTAGTAACGGCTTTGTGGCGAGCAAGAGCAAGATTTTTCAGATATTTCCAATCCACTGGAGTCATTTCAGAGTGACTGCATCAGTCATTATCCTTCCCCCCTCTTTATTCGCTTGACCCCATCAAGTGGAATGAAGCAACACTCCACAGATTCTCATGTATTTGGACACCTGTGATTTGAAATTACATTTGAGAGAAGGAATAGTTTCCATATTGCACTTCAACAAGAACATACGCTGTCAATTACTATCATGTGTGTTCAAATCGTTTAGCAAGAAGGCCTCCAGTAACAGCAAAGTTTGTTCCTGTAAAAAGGTCAGTGCTGTTTACAATGCAGTGCCGTTTGGTATGATAAAAAAGGGCATTGGGTTTCTTCATACGTAAAAACCGCAAATCAAACATATGGCACCGAAAATGCTAGAGAGAAGTAGTGAGAAATGAAGCAATCGGTTTTAAGACCAGGCTTTGTGTCAAACGTTTTGTTCTGCGCAGGAATTTCCTGAAAGACTTTCTCCATCCTGTGCCCGTGTTGACCCAGCCCTGCCTTCACCTTCAGCGCGGCTCTGCACGCCACATGGCTCGTTTTCGAGTACACCGAGAGCTAAAGCAAAAGAAAAGCTGCTAGAGATGGCTTCACCACCTGTTCTCTGGCCTGGTCTGAAGGCCAAAAGTGGACAGCAATTCTTTACAGGACCTCTGGAGCCAGAAATGCAGAGAGGATGATGGAGAACAGCGCTGGGTTACATTACACAAAGCGGTGGGAGTGGTTTCTGAAAGAGTCAAGGAAGCTGGTGTTTCATCATCCAAATCCGAAATGCAAGTGCAGATTTGCTGGTAAATGCCAGTGGGTGTAAAAAAAAAATATTTTATGGTGTGCTTTAAGGTAATAAATGAAAAATCTGTCAAATTCTTCATAAAAATTTTATGACTTGCCATCTTTCCTGGAACACAAAAGGTGAAATGTTGAAGACAATCCGGTCCACTCTTTTCAAAATAATAAAAGCGAATGAGTGAAGATCTAAAATTGGCAAAAAAAGGCATAATAAAAGAATCAAAAAGTAGTACTTATACAATTTCATCTATATGCAACTATGATATACATTGTCGTCATATGATGGGTCTCTATTCACTACTAATTGTGTTGATTATTCGTTTTATATGCACTTCTCACAAAAAAAAAAAAAAAACTCATTCTAATGTTAATAAATTTTGAGTATTCTAATTGAGCAACCAAATGCCCAAAATTTGTCAATTGTATAAAATACACAAAATTACTTTTCTTACTTCATTGGCACTGATGGTTCCATGTAGAACCTTTAACATCCATCGAACCTTTCCATTCTTTATAGTGGAAAATTGTTCTTCAGATAATTAAAATGTTCTTCAAAATGATGAAAAAAAAAATATTTTATGAACTGATCACTGAAAAGATTTTTGAGGAACCAAAAATCTTTGGCAACACTTTGAAAACCTGCCAAATGGTTGCTGCCTCCACCATGTCATGGAGATGCTGTGTTTCAAAACTACTTTGTTTGGCCTTCCAAAAGAGGACACAAAAATCAGTGGTTAAGTTGTATTTACAAGCTGTATTTACAGTTCAAGCCAAATATTTGTGTGTGTGCAACACATATTATGGAGGACTGTTTCCAGAACCTGCACACACTAGCCTACAATGCCAACTGTTCTGATTCAAAGCCTGTAAGTATGTTTTCATATTTAAAGAATTTGTATTTTATGATTTGATGGTTGGTTTTTATATTTGTAGAATTTGCGATTGTTGATTTGTAGTTTATTTGATCACAAATGCATTTTAGATCTTTTATCTTCTTTTGTGTTCAGCATAAGAAAGAAACTCATACAGCCTGAGTGTGAGTATGTTATAGTGCTGTCAAACGATTAATCACGATTATACTACGGGGCCGTTGAATGCTTGATTCTGATTGGCTGACGAACATTCTGAGGTGTGCAATTATTTTCAGGGAAACGCACGGCGAACGTAGTTCCAGGCAGCTCTCTTGACCGCATTACAGTTCCATATCACTTTGCATAGTTAACGGTAATAACGGAAATTAGCATACAGTACCTATACAGCACACAGGACTAACAAAAACAACAACATGACAGACAATTTTCTGAAAGCCTCCATTACCAGCTTTAAAATGACATTTTGGAACCAGCAAAAGAGACACTGGATGAGATGCGGAAGAAATAATCCTACTCACAATAGCGATTTTAAGTACAAAAACCGGATGAATCCCTTTAAATATATCATCTGATCGATGTCTTGAGGTGTGGTGACCGTAGTATAAGTGGAATAATTGACTCCGGGCCGTTGAATTACTACAGTAGTATATTAATTTCTTAGTTGAACCATCACTTTAAATTGTATTCTTTTCCTTACAAAAAGTTTAATATGGGAGATTAGGAATATAGTACTTTTGATAGTTTTATGGTGCTTTTGTGCCCTTTTAGAGACTTGAAAGGTCTGGTCTCCATTGTAAGTGCACAAAAAAAAAAAAAAAAAAAAAAAAAAAAAAAACCCTTTGAAACAGCTTGAGAAATCTAATTTTATTGCAATTCCTGTACATTTGAAAAATGTGGAGCAAACCTTTACGCAAGCCATTTTTCAGTCGCATGTAAATTGACCAAAAAAAAAAAAAAAACTATTTGCATCATTTGGCTCTTTACAGCTGAATCATTTAGACTCTTCCTGATCTATAAAGTGAAACATCTCTGGAAGCAGAAGCCGTAGATAATATCTGACATGATTATTGGACTCGGGATGGACTGGAGTGCAATGCTGCGAGTTTCTTAGGTCACAATAAGAAGGAAAAACACTAAAATATTCTGAAGCAGTTGGAAGATCAGCAGTCCGTGATGAGCCCTCTGAGGTTTCCCGGAGAAAATGTGTCACCTCTCTCTCGCTTTCCTTCATCTCCCTTTCACTCCTGCCTACCCCACCATCTGCTCTGGTGGAGATTTTCCTTGGAGCCCAAAACAAAAGAAATAACTAAACCGGCAACGGCTCCAAAAGACATCACTTAATCACGGCTGGAGCGGGATCTTACGCCAGGGACCTCGAAGGGGACGCCCGTCCAATTCTCTGTCATGTCCAGGCCTTAATTGTTTAAACAGACAAAAGAATAGGGAAACGAATCCTCCGAATATCTCTCCACCTGATGAGCTCTGCAGTTGCAGGCCATGGCCAATCTGGCTGTCATACAATCAGGCAACGAGCCCTTCGAGCGATTGTAATCTCGACTTTTGGCGCAAGTCACGGATATATGCTTCGAAGTTACCAATTTGCATCGTTGTAGGTGCAGAAAGGCCTTGGGCCCGGTGAGGGTCTCTCCACGTATGCTTGCGATTCGCCAGGTTGTTTGTTTCCGAGCATTCCCTAATAAAGAAAACAGATTTGCTAAATTGCGCCACTCTGATCCGGTTCAATTGCGCATTTATCAAGAAAAAGTTCTTCCACACTCAAGATGGCTGTCTGCAGATCCAATTAGAGGTTTGTCATTTGGGAAAAGAACCGGATGCTGAAATCAAAGAATGAAAGAACAAAGGAAGGATACGCGATCGTAGATTGTCTGCAGCTGAGTTCGTGACTCAGGAACAAGGGGGCGTGAATTCACTCCCCAACAAAAATCGCTGTCCTGTGTTCGCAACCTGTCCTTGTAATGTTGAATGACAATGTTTGTGATTCCACGACATCTGCGCACACACATGCATGGTGCTCATTTGGCCGCAGAAAGAGGGAAAGACCACTGAGGGTTAAGTGAGAGGGGCCTTGCGGCTTGCGTGCTTGTGATGTAATGTAATTACTGCTGATGAATGGACTGCGTACACTGTCTCGCCATCCTTAGACCAGTCATCTTTTAAGTGATTTGAATGTTTCGAAGGCTGTTTTGATAGTCCTGTGGTTGATTAAAGCAGCGTACATGAAATTAGGCAGTGTTTACCAGAAACATTTGGCTATATGTAAAGCATACTGTACAGTCAGGCAGTCATTACTACAAAAGTTAAATGAAAAGGCTAAAGTAGGGGAATAAACAAACGATCATGAAATTTTTGTTGAAATTACTTTTTTTATTTGACATCTTATGTTTAAGACAAGCTTAGTATTTCAGCTTAAATCTTCTTCTAAGATAAATGGTGCATTGGATCATGCAAGCAAATAAGCTCATCAAATAAGCAGCTAGCATTCCACAAATATAAATACTGCAACAATATCATAATATTCATTTAAACACACTTTTAAATGTAATTTATTTTTTAAATAATTCTATATGTTATTTACTTACTGTTAATGTAATTCATTTATATGCATATTTAAATATTGGATTCACATGAATAATCATTAAAATATTTTTTTTTCAATAATGATGCCAATGCTGATAATGTATGTATTCGATCATAATATTTATTAGAAATGCATTATTATTATTATTATTATTATTATTATTATTATTGTTGTTGTTGTTGTTGTTGTTGTTGTTGTTTTTGTCAATGACCATTCTCATCCAAAGATTCTTTTAAAACTATCAACTACAATACATCTGTAATAATAATAATACAAATAATAATAATAATAATAACAACACATTATCTATCTATCTATCTATCTATCATTATTATTATTATTATTGATAATACACCTATAATTATTGCATTACACATATTTCTATATTATTCTATCTTTTTAACTAATAATGGGCATTTAAAAAAACTGTAATAATAATAATAATAATAAATTATTCTTCTATTCTTATTAAAATGTTTGAAGAACTAGTAATAAATTAATTAACTATTAATCATTAAATTAATTAAAATTTTAAACAACAACTGTAATACATCTGTAATAATAATAATAATAATAATAATAATAATAATAATAATAATACTTTATACTATATACAGTTTTTATACAATTATGTTTTAACTAAGAATTAGCATTTTAAACAACAGTAATAATAACATTATTATTATTATTATTATTATTATTGATGATGATGATGATGATGATGATAATTTGTAATAAATCTTTACGTTTTATTATTATTGTTAATAACAACAGCAAAAAAAACTGAGTAATTATTATTCTTACATCACGGTTCTCATGAGTATTAATATATCAAAATATTAAATACTACTACTAGGGATACTACTACTACTACTTCTGTTACTATTACTACTACTACTACTGCTAATAATAATAATAATAATAATAATAATAATAATATTAACTATTATAATATTGTAACATGCAAGTATTGTATTGGAGAGTAATGCGACATGCATATCCCATTGGACAGGGTAAGTGAGAGCGTGAGGGGAACAGACCATCAAGCATTGAGTTTGGCAGCACACATGGACTCTCAAAGTGTTCAATGAAGGATCTCATTTCAGACATTTCATAGTCATATTGACTACTGGCAAGCAGAAAGCCATGTGTGTGAGAATTCAAAGTCTCAATTTACGAGGCCAGTAGCACTGAGGTGTGAAGGGAAAATGGTTTGTTGATGTATACTGGCCAATCTGATTCATTTAACCCTCCATCAGTGCTTCATCCAAATGTACAGCGAGTGAATTACTCAATTGAAAGTGAAGGGTAAAGTCCCTCAACATTAAAGAGCCTTTGTTTCAATGTTTGCTATGAACGTCATCTTTGATTTCAAACAATCCTGGTGCTTCACTGATGTCTGTGCATCAGATTAATGGCCGACTCTTTCAGGAAGAGCTGACACATTTGGACAACATGACTGTCTTTATGTCACCATAAGGAAGAACCATTGGAACAAATTATCATCGACTCCTAAAACGCATGTCGCTTTACCACTAGGAATTACATGTAGATCCAGACAGCAGGTCAAGGTTTCAACCACATCATTTGGACCCAAAAAGCATGTTTAACCATTGCCATCCATTCAAAAGTAGCCATACAGTGGGTACGGAAAGTATTCAGACCCCCTTAAATTTTTCACTCTTTGTTATATTGCAGCCATTTGCTAAAATCATTTAAGTTAATTTTTTTCCTCATTAATGTACACACAGCACCCCATATTGACAGAAAAACACAGAATTATTGACATTTTTGCAGATTTATTAAAAAAGAAAAACTGAAATATCACATGGTCCTAAGTATTCAGGCCCTTTGCTGTGACACTCAAATATTTAACTCAGGTGCTGTCCATTTCTTCTGATCATCCTTGAGATGGTTCTACACCTTCATTTGAGTCCAGCTGTGTTTGATTATACTGATTGGACTTGATTTGGAAAGCCACACACCTGTCTATATAAGACCTTACACCTCACAGTGCATGTCAGAGCAAATGAGAATCATGAGGTCAAAGGAACTGCCTGAAGAGCTCAGAGACAGAATTGTGGTAAGGCACAGATCTGGCCAAGGTTACAAAAAAATTCTGCTGCACTTAAGGTTCCTAAGAGCACAGTGGCCTCCATAATCCTTAAATGGAAGACGTTTGGGATGACCAGAACCCTTCCTAGAGCTGGCCGTCCGGCCAAACTGAGCTATCGGGGGAGAAGAGCTTTGGTGAGAGAGGTAAAGAAGAACCCAAAGATCACTGTGGCTGAGCTCCAGAGATGCAGTCGGGAGATGGGAGAAAGTTGTAGAAAGTCAACCATCACTGCAGCCCTCCACCAGTCGGGGCTTTATAGCAGAGTGGCCTGACGGAAGCCTTTCCTCAGTGCAAGACACATGAAAGCCTGCATGGAGTTTGCTAAAAAACACCTGAATGACTCCAAGATGGTGAGAAATAAGATTCTCTGGTCTGATGAGACCAAGATAGAACTTTTTGGCCTTAATTCTAAGTGGTATGTGTGGAGAAAACCAGGCACTGCTCATCACCTGTCCAATACAGTCCCAACAGTGAAGCATGGTGGTGGCAGCATCATGCTGTGGGGGTGTTTTTCAGCTGCAGGGACGGGACGACTGGTTGCAATCGAGGGAAAGATGAATGCAGCCAAGTACAGGGATATCCTGGAAGAAAACCTTCTCCAGAGGATCAGGAC
Source organism: Cyprinus carpio (assembly GCF_018340385.1). Taxonomy (NCBI): domain Eukaryota; kingdom Metazoa; phylum Chordata; class Actinopteri; order Cypriniformes; family Cyprinidae; genus Cyprinus; species Cyprinus carpio. Next base: position 29,108,089 of record NC_056618.1, read on the forward strand.
CTCAGACTGGGCCGAAGGTTCACCTTCCAACAAGACAATGACCCTAAGCACACAGATAAAATAACGAAGGAGTGGCTTCACAACAACTCCGTGACTGTTCTTGAATGACCCAGCCAGAGCCCTGACTTAAACCTAATTGAGCATCTCTGGAGAGACCTGAAAATGGCTGTCCACCAACTTTTATCATCCAACCTGACAGAACTGGAGAGGATCTGCAAGGAGGAACGGCAGAGGATCCCCAAATCCAGGTGTGAAAAACTTGTTGAATCTTTCCCAAAAAGACTGATGGCAGTATTAGATCAAAAGGGTGCTTTTACTAAATACTGAGCAAAGGGTCTGATTACTTAGGACCATGTGATATTTTTCTTTTTTAATAAATGTGCAAAAATGTCAACAATTCTGTTTTTTTTTTTTTCTGTCAATATGGGGTGCTGTGTGTACATTAATGAGGAAAAAAAAAAAAGAACTTAAATGATTTTAGCAAATGGCTGCAATATAACAAAGAGTGAAAAATTTAAGGGGGTCTGAATACTTTCCGTACCCACTGTATATATATTCTTTTCTCAGTCCAAACCTTGTGACCTACAGTATATGTCTTCATGAGGCACACCAATGCTGGTGCATAACTGCGCATGCGTTTGCGAAGGGAGATGTTTTTCACTCATCCTGTTCGTCTCAAGAGGGAGTGTTGTAATGAACAGACCAGATACTATCACAAGACATCAAACTCAGTGAGCAAACCTTCAACAGGACACATCTCTCAGGAACAGCATGTACAGAGATGGAGAAAAGATGGCGAAAATAGATATTGTAAGACTGCAAGGACCCAAAGCAAATCTTTCCGACAGAAACCTTCATGTCGTTACTGCAGACACATCTATCCATAAAGCATTTGTCTTGTTTAGGCCCTTGAGTTACAGAATAGATGCTGACAGTATTTATGTCTCTCAAATGAATTTAGGAAAAATGCTAAATTTAGTTGATTTCTTATTTTTATTTTAAAACATTTTTGGCCTGTTCTCATTCCTTTGTTTAGATACTATTCACATTTGTTGTTCATGAAAACAAATTACATTTTGTCCTTATTCACTATATTTGACTGTATTATTACATTTGAAGACACTTAATAGACTTAAAGACTTGAAGCTGTGTGTTACTATATGTCAACCCTATTACCTTCATACTTTTGTTTAAAAAAAAAAAAAAAAAGAAAACTATCACACCAAAGAAGTTTTTGTTGTTGTTGTTGTTTGTAAGGCAATGTCAAAAAATAAACCCTGTTACCAGCATATTTTATCTCAAAATATTGTATTTATAATATAATATAATATAATATAATATAATATAATATAATATAATATAATATAATTTTATATAATATAATATAATAATTACCACACACATCACACTGAAGAAAGTTAAGTATGTTTACATTGCTTTTTTTTAGCTTTGTCATTAAGACAATATTAAAACATCAACCCTGTTACCACTATATTTTTTATCTGTTTTGTAAATGAAAAAAAGAAAACACTACAATACTTTCAAGTGAACTTTTTCAAAAAAGTTTTTTTTTTTGTGGTTGTTTTTGTTTCTTTTTTTGATTTTAAATGTAAATGTGTATCATTATCTTTTTTGTCAACCCTGTTATTATATTTTCTTTTAGATTGTACTTTACATAAAAAGGTCCTTGGGCTGGGATTTGAACTCAGGACGTCTGTAACACAACAGTGTTATACGTCGGTGCATTTGCCCGCTAGGTTTCTGGCGCCAACCAGTTACGCATTTTTATCTTATATTTTCAGTTTGCTGGTAAGACAATACTAAAACATCAACCCTGTTACCATCATATTTTTATCGTTAACTGTTCTATGAATATAAAAAAAAAATAATAATAATCATAAAAAATCTGACACCTTTATCATGAAACGTAATCATATTTTAAAAACTGAACCATTAAATAATGTTTAATGTAGAGAATGTTTAAAATCACACAAAAATACTTTAAAAGATCTTCTCAAACTTGAAAAGGCAACGTTTCATTACCCAACATATGTTTCTTCAGATTGATTCTTTCCAAGGTACTGCAAGGAAAAATTGTCTTCCTGTTCCTCCTCTATCCTTTTGCCAGATGCCAAAGAAAAGACACTAGGACAGAGACATAAAAACCTCAGTGAGCTGCTTCAAATAATACATTATACATATGCTCAATCAGCACATCGTTAATTATGTACCATGAGTTGATAGATACATTTGTGGTTCTTCCCAGTTTGTCTGGATATGCAGCTATACCAACATGAATCAGCATTTTTGCTTGCTGCACTGATTCAGTGATGTTTTTAACTGCTCATATTAAACATATCAACTTCTTACTGAGTGAACATGTTCTCAATTAAAATACTTAAAGGACCCTAGAATTAATTTTGTCACTGGGACCTACAGTAGATGGAAACTGCATGGAAACTACATCTTCCAGTTGGCAAGAATACTAAAGCCTGGCAAAGATAATATCATTTTAAAACCCAATGTACTTAATTATTAGCTATTTTAGTCAGTTAGCAGACACTTTCTTATCCAAACACTGGAATAAGAATATATCAGTCCCAGGCTGAATACAGTAGTTCTGTTACAGTAATATTGTAGTTCTGCATCTGATATTAGCCTGGTTTCCAGTAACTGCTATTGTGTTCCAATGATTTACAGTTCCATAAAACACTAAAACCAGTACAAAGTACTACAAAACTCAAATTTGAAGGTCCCACAAGAGAACAGAATGGGTGAAAGAGAACATATTTGATGCTAATTTAATAGATTAGATATGTAGCGCAAAGACAAGTGTTAATTTTTGCAAGAGTTTGTAACACATCAAAACTTTTTGCAAAAGTTTGCAACACATCAGGTCTTTCAGTTGCATCAATCCACATTGCTGCTGAAAGATTTAGGCTACAACTTGTCTGAGAGTTGCCACCATGGCAAGTGATAAAAATGTGTTTAAGTGCTGGAAATTTAAAGGGATATTTCACCCAAAAAAGCTTTGTCTTCAGAACACAAATAAAGGTTATTTTCGATGAAATCCGAAAGCTTTCTGACCCTGCATGGACAGAAATGCAACTGACATATTCAAGAAAGGTAGTAAGGACATCATTAAAACAGTTTTAAATTTAAAATAGAGTAACATTTTGAAATAAGTAACTGTTAATCTGTATCCTATTACATTTCTAAAGTGACTGTAAACATAAATTCAGACTGATAATGGAGCCCAAAACAAGTGTTTATGAAATACTCACCTAAACCAGAGCAGTATGGGACTCCTGCAACCTCTGTAAACCTCGCCGAGCTGACAGGGCCGTGAAGAATTGAAAACAGTCACGATACAAGATGAAAGCAATTATAATCAGGATGGAATGAACCTCACAGTCATGGCAGGCAACAGTTGGAGAAAGCAGGCCAAACCCCGCCACAATTTCACCATCGAGGACGGCACGAGAATTATTAAAAAGCTCTCAACTTTGACAAGCCTGTCCAGGAATCAGACATTAGACACATTGGAAGTCTGTTGTTTACAAAAGAATGACGTTATTTCGATCTGAGGAGCTTTTTGTGCTCATTTTGATACTATAAATGACCCCTTAGCATTAGCGCACTTGCTTTATCCTCCTTTTTTCTGCTTCAACTTCATATGTTTATACCTTTCAGAGTAGGTCTGCCGCAGAAACCACACTGGCTTCGGTCCTGCCATCCGACTCTCTCCACAACGAGACTCCAGCTCATCAGAGCGCTTAGACAGCATCGAAACGGACAAGAAAACTGTAAGACAAGAACCACAGTGTCATTGCTGGAACATCCAAAGTGTTTTTTGAAGACGAATAGGGTTTCCATCTGCATGTCAGGTACCAATCTTTGCAATTAATAGTTTTAAATGAATACGCTTTTAATCAGAGTCTTGATGTTGTGGGTTTGTTCTTGAGATCTCTCGAGACCACATTAATGTGACCGTGGTGTGGCTCTCATTACTCAGTGTCTTGGTCTGGATCTGGGTCTCGGCTTACGGCCTCGGACAAGACCGCAGTCTAATTCCAGCGTATTAAAGGTGAAAATTACCTCAACCACAAGTCAGCAGGGTATCTTCATCATTCAGCAGGAGTCACTGAAGGTGTCTGGCACGCGGCCGGCCATTGTGAAACCTAAAATCCTCTTGATTTAAATCAGTGATTCTCCATATTTTTTTACTTTGTGACCCAGTTTTAGCCTACTTTAAGCTGCACACTTCAGGAACAGGCAGCAGATCATGTTCTTAAGAAGATTGTTATTTACGATTTATTTTATTTTTTTGTAAACTTTATATTACAATTTACTAATATAGCTAAAATAAATAAATAAATAATAACTTTATTTAAAAAAATTATTAACATTTTAAGCACAAAAGAAGCAGCTCATAAAGCAGTTTGCTATTTTCATATTGCAACATTAAACAAAAATACAAGCATGAAGAAAGTGTGAGTAAAATAATAAATATGTACAAAAACATACAACAGTATATATATTATTAACAGTAAATGTTATATTTATATTATTATTATTGGTCCTTTTTTCATTTCAATCTTTATAATTAATATTTTGCACTGAGAAATATTTTATAATTATAATACACCTTATGTACCTTTTATTTATTATATTACTGTTATTATATTATTATATACCTTATAAATATAATTTAGATTTCTCTCATTGTTTTGAACTAATTTACTTTTGAATATAAGAATTATCAATTCAGCAGTTATCTTCACTTAAATTATTATATTATATTATATTATATTATATTATATTATATTATATTATATTATATTATATTATATTATATTATATTATTATATTATATTATATTAGTGTTATTTTATATTATTTTTTATTATTTTTTTTTATTTTATTTTTTTTTGTTTTATTATATTTTATTAGTATTTTGTAATTGAAATGTGTACAGTTAACAGATTTTCCAGCAGTCCAAAACAAATATGTTAGTAATTTAATAAAAAAATAAATAAAAAAAAATCAGCATAAATAAATAAACAAGCAAGCAAACAAACAAATAAATAAATTTAACTCCTTAATTTTTCTAACTTACTTTTTGTTTTAAGTTCAGTTAACCAATTAAATCTTACAGTACAGCAAAAAAAAAAAAAAAAAAAACATTAATTGAAAATAAGGCAAAACTTGGTTGTTGGATATATGGAATTAACTGCATTTTCTTTTTTCCTTTCACTTTAATAAAACTGACAGGTCTCGGTTTGGATCTGGTTCTTCAGTGTTTCAGTTCTGATATGGATCTGGGACTCAAGGGGTCTAATATTGGTCTGGGTCTTGGAGGCTATGCTTTTGGCTCCAACTTTGCTTTTTAGCATATAGATGTCTCCAAAAAGCCCTTTAACACACAGACTGATGTTATCATGCTGGCTTGTGGCTAGTTTTACTCTCCTCAAGCTCTTATGATATCAAAATCCACGGCTGTGATGGGGTTTGGTGGTAAATTTATGCCGAAGGTGGATTACAGTGGTCGAGCTGGCATGGGGTTTCTTCTTAAATACGCGGTTTACCTCAGAAGTCTCAGCAGGGCTTTCTGGCCTCCTTAAAGATGACAAACACACCCTGGGGGATGAATAAAAAGCAAAGGAGGACATCGTTTGAGCAAGAGAGGAGTGTAAAACCACCTTTTCCTGTTTGCCGAGATAAATGGCCTGTCGACAGACTGCACTCTGGGAAAAACGTTGAGCTTCGCTTACAGCATCGACAAAAACAAACCTCTTTCGGTCCTTATATGACCCTCATAAATACACTGTAAAAAAAGTTTTTCGAAGCTGTAAATACAGATTATTGGAGTACGTTTTACAAGAAATACTATTTTTTCGGGTTTTCTACTTCAAAACTTCATGTTTAATTCAATGTGTCTTTGTAATTGTTTACGAAATTTACTACCCGTTTCTGAGTGAAAATTGTTTCTACATCAAATTTTTTACAGTCCCCTCAGATTCAGCTTCATTAGAGGAAAGCAAATGCCTCCAAATGTCTGTCATCTTTGTAGAGGTAACAAGCACGAGCCCGTAAAAGAAGAAGGAGCCCATTGAACACAAACCTCTCCAAAGCCATAAATTAGCCAGGCAGATCTCAGAAGTCACAGCAAATACGTCCCAAACAGCTAAAAAAGTACCACCCCTGTTAAAAACAGTGACAAGCACCATAAACAAGTTTATACACTCAGTGTTCCTTTGGCCAAACAATACAGGCAGCGTTTGCCACACCAGCCTCATCTAATGAGGCATGCTGAATCAGGCTTTTATTACCAGGAGAAAACCTGGATGAAATATCATGTCCTTTTACCACAGCAATAGGCCTCTGAGACCCACGTAGGCCAAGGTAACAGGGAAAAATGTGGGCCTGAGGCTGTCCTGACCTTTCTGGTTTATGAGTACATTACTAGCTTGGCCTCAGACCCCATTCAAAACTCCTATAAATGAACAAACTGCTGCTATAACTTCATATGACTCGAACACTACCAACGCCTCAAAATAAAAAACCCAAAAAGCTGGTTTTGTAATCGACATGTGATCAGCTGTCGGAGATTTTAGGTGCTTAATCAGAGACATAAATTGACAATTTTTCAGTTGAGGAACTTTTCTGTCCTCATAGAATAGAATAGAATAGAATAGAATAGAATAGAATAGAATAGAATAGAATAGAATATTTTTAATTTTATTTCTTAAAATGAATAAAATAAAATAAAAGTAATTTAAGTTTTGGGATAGATTAATTAAAGCTTTTTACTTTAATACTTACAAGCTTGAATACTTTTTATTTGGTTATTTTAATTTTAAATGGTAAAATTAAATATTAATAAGTTTTTTTTATTTTATTTCATAAAAACAAATCTTTTTTGTATGTAAAATAAAATAAAATAAAATAAAATAAAATTATGTTTTTGGATAGATTATTATGGTTATTTACATTACATTAATAGTGTTTTAATTTAATAAGATATTTTCTAAAGAGCTTTATGTGTTTTATTGGGTTTGTTTAAAATTAAATGCTTTTTTAAATAATATATTTAATATATACACGTGTAATAATTAGAAAATTATACTTGCAATTGTACAACCTTGCAAAATAAAAATAAAAAATACTTAAAAATACAAACACACATACACATGTACAGTATGTGTGTGTGTGTGTGTGTGTGTGTGTGTGTGTGTGTGTGTGTGTGTGTGTGCATGTACAGTATGTATGCAAGAATGTACATGTACTGAAACCTATTTCCCCTGTGGGCTCAGTTTGACAGATGCAGGATTGCAGTGGGGACCAGGAAATTAAACACCATCACTTGTCAGGTGGTTTTAGCCAAGGGAATCTCTTGGCTTTGGAGCCCTTCTCATCTCGCACTGTTGATTAATACTCACTGAAATGCTGGCTGACAAGATGCTAAACCAAACCAGAACACAAACAAAGTCTCTAATTCTTCAGCTCCACCTGTAAATATCAGTGAGAACCAAAAGGAAACACAGCAAATGAAGTTAAAGCACTGTGATCCATTACTTTTCAGGAGCAGGAAATGAAATTAATTTCCAAGGCATGGTAAACCTTACACCAGCTGTTACAGACGGGAAATGTCACTGTACTTGATATAATCCAGTGCTTCCCAACCTTTCTTCACGTTCCTTCAGTCTTGTTAGGGAAAATAAATAAATATATATTTTTTAATTATATACTGTATATATATATATGTCTCTTATGCTCACAAAGGCTGCATTCACTTAATCAGAAATTACAATTAAAAAGAGAAATATTCTAAAATATTATTATCATTTATAATAACTTGTGGAATGTGCCACTCTGTGATGTAATACTGTGGCTAAACACCCCCTCCACAGAAGAAGATCAATGCCTGCTTCTACGTCACTGCATGTTTAGCCCCACCCACCAATTCACACATGTATGCTGCATCCGAAAACTTAGGCTGCCGTATGAGACAATGACTCCAAACACTTAATTACAATAATACTGATTTCTCGCTAGAAATAACATCAAAAGTGCAAAAAGTTAGAAATATATATTTACACACAAACTGACCACCAAACACAACTTTCAGACGCCATCTTTATTCTTTTAGCTTAACTGTCGCAGAATGGAACGCACGGGATTGTGGGATATCAAAGGCAGTGAAGGATATGTTTTTACCATTTTATATTTTAACTATCATTAAAACCGTATTCGATTACCACGATTTGAACAGATGAGGATAAATAAATAATATCCAGCATAAAGCACAGTTTTAAAAAACGGTTTCATGTGCGCACAGCACCCAGAGTAGTTTTGTTTTGTGTGAAAACATGACGGCGATCTTCGCTCCATATAATACCTAATAAAGTAGCAAGGCTGCTTTGTCCACAGAGATTATGGATTTACAGAGCGTTGCATTGACATTCATCCTGTGTGTAGTTTTTGTCTGGCCAAAAAATGGACCAAATTTGCATGCCCTGATGTAAGTTTTGACCGGTTGATGAAAAACAAGCTTATGTGGATTCTACACATTTAAACAATTCGGATAAGGTATCTAGAATTATTTATGGAGCAGATAAAATACATATTTTATTAATTATCATTTTGATTTAACGATTTTCTTTAATGGCTGAAATGTGAGGTTTACCATTTTATAAAACTTTTTTTTTTCTTTGTTTTATTTTTTCGTTTATTATATTAGATAAACTGTTGTCAGTTATGTTGTCATTTAAAATCCGGACATCATTGGTAATGTTATTGCTTTAATTTTATTTATCATTTGTTGATTTTAAATACAAAACTTGAAACGATTTGTGTGTCAGAATCTTTTTTTTTAAACATTTCCAGCACATTTTAACTATACCGTGATAATACTGATAACCATGATAATTTTGGTCACTATAACCATTATAAGAAATTTTCATACGTTACATCATTTTTATTTAGTTGTATATTTTATTTTGTACGTACATTATATATTGTTATATATTATGTTATATAATAGTATTTTATAAGAAATACACTATAAAATACGTAAAAACATTTTTAATAAAAGATATTTAAAATATTAAATTTACAATTTAAAAATATGTTTTAAATATTTAAAATATTTCATTTGAATTTATAACTAAATTTAGTTATACTTTTGTTTAATTTGCTGAGACATTGGCCTGTATTGTCACTGTGCATGTACAGTAAATCAAAGCAAATGCTTAAGGCTAAAAATCTATAAGACTTCATTAACAGCCTAAAGAAAACAATTTCTGGAGAATTTGATGACAAACACTGACCAGTACTTGATGTTAAAGCCAAATTTTCACTTCCACTGAGAAGAACCCCTGATCAGAGATGATTGATGGCGTTTCCCTGAGTTTAAACAGCACAACAACAATCCTGGAGAACAGCTGTGTGCAATTACCGCAAATTGCACTGTATCTACAGACTGATTCCTAGAATCACCTCAAACGTCCTTCAAGCTCGCAGGCACTACAAGAAAACAAGCAAACAACATATATTACATTTTAATCTCTGACTCTCCCATCTCATTGCTTTACGAACAAATCAAAGTGAAATCTTGCGTCCAGTCCAAAAAAAAAAAAAAAAAAAACACCCCGAAAGATTGTGTTGGTTTCCTAAAGGGAAAAACTGAGAAAGAGGTTTATCATTAAGCTGAGCTAAGGAAACCTTCAGAGAGAAGAAGTATTGCTGTGCTCGGTTGATGGAGGAAGCAGAAAAGCTGGCGGCGGGACAGTGTTGTGTGGTCTTGACTGCGGAGAAGGGCTTCGGAGCAAAGGGTGGCGTAGCATTACATCACATCCATAGGGACTTCATTCGCATCACATCATGAACAGAAGTGCTGACTATGTTTTGAAATTAGGAAGATGAGCCGCATGACGCCATAGTCGCCTGTTTTTCTCCAAAACAATGGAAGGCAGTGGGGTCCAAAACAACACTGAACCCTACTGACCTCATTTTTGTGGAGAAAAAAAAAGAGAAAAAGCACAGCGAAATTAGCTGAAATATCTTCTTTTTTTACGTTCCACAGAAGAAATTAAGTCAGGTTTGTAATGACCTTGTAATGAGTTTTTATTTTTTTATTTTTCTTTCTTTCTTTGTGGTCGTTGACAGTATTGTTTTTATTTATGGACTGATAAAAATGTTAACAAAATTAAACAAGAATTTTGAACCAGTGTTTAGATTTCCATTCTGAAAAAAACAAAATGTATGCAAAGATGCATATTTATTATACAGTGCCCCATTTGCTAATTGAAATCTAACATTTCTGAAAACTTGTAATTCTTAATATAATCAATAAACTGGGTAATAAGTATGGTGATATCTATTAGTCACTTTATAATTAAATTCTTTTAGTAATTCACTTTCAGCCTTTTTTAAAAGTTCTTTTAATACTTAGTTTTTATTTATTTATACATTTTCAGTTTTAATTTTACCCTATCCACATGGGGTGTCTTGCCTTAAGGATGTTTGGGGAAAATACACCACTGAAAATAATTATTTTTGTGCAACCTCATTACAAAGAAATGCACTATGAGAGAACATGTGTTTTGCAAACCCAGGTTTTGCGATCACATTTCATCATGTGGAATGCAGACAAAGAAATAATTACCTCCAAATTAATTTTACTTCTTCCCGTGACGAAATACAATATAACATTTAGCTTAGGGTGCAGGTGACCTTGTCTGTTCCTGTCAGGAGAAACCAGATGAAGGAGTGGACTAAACGTAGCCCTGCCAACACATAAACAGGGGACAACCTGCACACAATGCTACAGATGTCACGTGAACACAAACAGGTGGCTAATAACACATGCTAACTTGATTTAACAACGTGAATGGACTGGCAGAACAATCCCACCTGCTGCCCATCTGGTAGAAAAGGGCTGAAAACTTAGACAAGGCCATTTTGGAGTCTAAATTGTATATAGAACTGCATGGCTTCCAGAATATGATTGTTTTTGGGATATTATAGTTGTTTCTCATGAAAAGATTCTGGAGAGACATTTGTAATATGCAGTTAGGTCTTTGCACACGGAGAACCACCAAGAGAGACGCCAAATTTCTGTGGAAAAAACCAACAATAACAAACGCTAGCATGCTACAATGCTAGCGATTCCATGCTGATTTCAAATACTTAACAGGTTACACAGCGTGTCTGCTAATGTTTCACACAAATTTCACTTCGAAAACTCATCTGACTCATCCTTACTGCCCGCCAAACTAGTCTTTAGAGGCTTTCTGAGCTGAAGAGCAGAAAACACAACCAGAGGTCTTATCAAGTGCACACTCACATGTAGCGACAACGTGAGCTTCGTATTTTTGTTTTTCCTCTCGCATTGCCATTAACATACACACAACTGAAGTAACAGAAAAGACAAAGAAGCACAAAACAGAAATCATGTAGCTTGATGCTAGCGTTTAAGGCAAATAGCTTGAGTCTTTAAATGATATGCAGTGTATCTGGATTAATGCTGCCTTTACGTGCTATTGGAAACGTCCTTCTTTCCACTTCTTTAGTTCTAATTACGAGTCTGTCATGTTCAAGTGTTCTGTTGTTTAAAAGCTCAGAAATCATGGTGGACAGTCTATTCATTTTTGCCTGTTTCTTGGGAAAATGTTATTAAAGCCAAAAGGTATAGATTAGAAGATATTTAGTCAATATCCAACAGGATTTGAATAAAATCGCATTCATTGATGAGCATATAAACATTCACAGCTCTATCTAGATATTCACCGGCTGACGATTCTTAAATATCAGTCAAATAAATGCTACATTTTAGTACTACAGCTATGTTTCTCTTCTCTGCCATATATGGGGTCAGTTTTACTAAACAGGGCAAATTGGTGGGAAGGTGCAATTCCAAAAGAGCGCCAATGGGCATGGAAATTTCTGCGGGTGATTTACTGACAACGTGCAAATTAAAGAACACAGATGCAACATTTCATTTGCATATCGACCAACGCAGTATATACCAAGCACAGCACAAATTAGCGTAGTCGCAAATACAAAATAAAGACATAAAGAAGCCACAGTACATAAAAAAAAACAGAGGCCAAAAAATTAAGGCTTGCAAGAAGTTTTGATAGACCTGGTATTGTATGACTCCTAGTTGATGGTTCCAAGTCGTCTTTTATTTCCTGAAGCAAATTAAAAATTAACATGGCTTGGTAAACGATATGTTTAGGCAATATGTTTTTCTTGCTTTCTAAATAAATTAATATGTGTGGAAAAAAATCCTCTCTCTTCTACCACGCGCTGTCTGTTACCTGCGGTGCCTCCTCCTAAGCAACAAAAATTGCAGTCATTTCAAGTGCTAAATAGTTTAAGACATGCTTTATTTGGGCGTTACATAATGGCGCAAATACCAGTAATTTGAAGAGTGCAAACAAGTAATCAAATTATTATTAAAACATTATTTTTAAGGAATATTTACCAGAAAAAATTATTTACCATGTATTTCTAATGTATTTAGCAGAAAAATGTAAATACACAACATAGTATTTCTCAATGAATAAATATTCAATAAAATCATTAATTAGAGATGATTTTGATTATTAAAATGGAATCCAGAAAATTTATGGAAAACGCAGAATTTGGTAAAAAAACAAAACTGAATTTGAGAGAAAAAAAAAAACATTTCAAAGGGCATTAAAAAGTATTTTTTGTTAAATATAGATGAATTGCTGTTAAATTGAGTTTCACGATTTCAATTAATTACACATTCTTTTTGATTAATACATTTTCATTTGACCATTAAAACAGGGTCTAGAAAAATTAAAATGAAAAAAGAAAATGGAATCCAGAAAAGAATTTTAAAAATAAATAAATAAAACAAAAGTTGGAGAAAAAATAAATAAAAATAAAATTGATTTTATACAGAATCCATACAGAGAGGACAACCGCACTATTAGCTGTGAAAATCGCAACTCTGGGGTAATTCTGATGAATGAAAGAGCATTTGTTCTACCAAAAAAGGTCTATAAAACATGAAGAAAGCTATCCGTTAGCATTCCCATTCATCTCTATGGCAGCTGCATGGCTGTTAATCAGCCATTTTTGCTTGTAGGACAACAAACCTTTGAGCCAATCACCTGAGCTGTAAATCCCATGTGATCATTTTGAAGCCGGAGAAAAATTACCTCATGACATTGATTTGCTGATGAGTACTAGATAATATACGTCTGCTTTTTTATCTACTTTCTGACACACAGCGTATATTCGTTTTGCTGTTCAAAAACAGCCCATGCTAAGGAAAAGTTAATGCCAGATTATTTAGGATTTATTATTATGACTTTTAGAAAGCAATTTTGTTGCCAACTTGGAAAATCACAACGATTATTCCCACAATGCACATTCATTTAAGTCGTATTAGCTTCTGAAACAACTTGAAAAGTTATGATTGTCTGGAAAGGAAATGTAGAAACTGAAGAATTGCTTTATGGGATGCTCAACATAAAATAAACCTCAGAGATACTGTGCTCACCTCAAAATTACTGGCAAGCGAGCGACAAGGAAAAAATCCAGATGGAAGCAGCTATACAAGGCATATGCTGAAGCTCCCTCGTGTCTTTTTCTACTTGCTCATCCATCTATATTTCCAGCGTAATCTGCAGCTCTCCCCTGGTGAATGATATGAACACATAAATATCACACAAACATCTGCTTTTCTGTGTCTGACTTCGACATAACCAGCTAAAGCTTGGAAAATCTGCGTAGTCCTTAGGTTGACAGGAAAAGACGTCTGTGTTATATCAAGGTTAGTAGTTTAATCTTCCCCTACATCATTTAACTAGAGCAAAATGGAATGGAAAACCTATTTCTGTTCAACCTATTTCTGTTCTGGAGGCTTAAAGATAAAGTTAGAAGTAATATATTATAGCTTATGTGTCCATTTTGGACAACATTCATAGACTCACTCAGAGAAAAGTTTGCCAATATATGTACTACACAGCTTTTTAAACAACGAAGCAGAAGAAAACAGCAATCAATAGCAGCATTAAACTAAATATTTATTCAGCTATTCAACAAAAGATTGAAAAATCGTTCAAATTCAATTAACTTCAATTCAATTCAAGTTTATTTGTATAGCGCGTCTCACAATACAATTCACTGCAAAGCAGCTTTACAGAAACTTAAGTTTCTACATTATATTTAGTAATAGCTTATCAGTGGTGACTATCTCAAGTTGATGTCCATATGGCAGAAATGTGCAGTAAAAATCAAGCAGTTAGTTAATGTCATGTAATCAAACAGAGGGTGAACACTAATAACAGCAATGATTTGATGTTGCGATCAAACTTATAGCAAATTTGGTAGTTCTGTATGTTGTCTGAGGGTTGGCATCATCTGAGGTCTTCTGGGGGGGTTGGCATATGACAGATTTTCTGGTAAGCAAAACAAGTACTTTAAAGGAATTACTGAGCTTATTGCTGTTACTATGGCAGCCAACAACAGCACTGCATAATCCTCTACGCATTTTTATATTTAGTAATATTTAGTTATATATGTTGGAGAAAGAGATAGGTGAGATTTCTTTTGCACATCTGACAGTGTGACTTTAAGTAGAAGTATTTTGAATGAGTTAAACCTGTATCCTGTTTTCTGAGTAACACTGAGAATATCACTATATATTGTTGCAACACTGCTGCCAAGACCAGTCTGACGGGGCTCATGCTTATAATAGTAGCTTGGTGGAGTAGACTCATTTAGACCAATATAGTCATTTGGTTTGAGCCAGGTTTCAGTCAAGCAGAGTACATCAAAAATGTTTTTTGTTAATTTATTTAGCATTTTTCCGGTTTAATCACAATCAGGTTTTTACTAGATCCTGCATTAAATTTATATTTTGACCTCACTATTCGGGGAACAGACACAGTCTTTATAGATTGGACAGAGCAAGTACTACTATCATTTAATCGGGTAGAACAAAAGCCATCATAGCAGTTATTTGAGAATTGGCTTACTAGTCATATGGAGCGTAGCGTCCTGGAGATGTTGTCTGACAGGAATTCCGCTCCGACTCTGCTGGGGTGCAGGCCATCAGTACAAAAAAGCCTAGGATGCTCCCAGAAAAGATTCCAATTATTAAATACTCAAACAGACTCAAAAAATCTAATTTGTTATTAAGGTGGGAAATTTATGTCAACAGAATGTCAGGAGGCCAGTTTCATGCCTCATCTGAAGAACGTTCCTTTTTACAGGGGCCTGTTTTACGCTTCATAAAAAGGTTGCTTCATTTTACAGTCTGTAAAAGTGTGTCTCTAAAGTGTATTCTGACTACGTTTTTGATTACTTTTGGATTACATTTGACCTAACTCGGAAGAAAATATTTTCTATTCTCTGTTATCAATATCATGAAGTGCATTAAACTTTATGCCAAGATTTCCCATACTGGGATTCCTGAAAGAACTGCTGGGGATTTGGGAGGTAAAGAAAAGCTAAAAAAATAATTAAATCATAAAAAAAGTCAAATTTATTGTCTATTTGTGTAACCTCTCCATTTTCTGCATAATTATAGTCACCTGACTAGTGGTTGGTGTTCCATAAAATTGGTAATTTCAGTTAATATTGCAATTCTGAGTATATATCTTGCAATTCTGAGTTATTGAGTTACTAAGCATTGTGAAAAAAGTCTGAATTGTGGGATAAAAAGTTGCAATTAACCATGACTGAAACAAGCTTTAACATTCTGCCACACTGTAGTTTTTAAGTTTTTTTTTTCCACTGATTTCATTATCAAATTGATCAAACCAGCTGAAGCTTATTTGATAAATTTTTCCAGTCATTATAATTATTAAGATTCCTGGTAAAGATAGTGCTGTGATGGTGGTTATTATCTGTAGATGATGTATACCTGTTCTGCAAGTCTTGGATTAGACCATCAGCCATCCATCATCCGTAAGATCGTCTGCCTCCGATCTTCATAGATGCCAAAAAAAATAAATAAACGAGAGAAACGAGGTTTCTGGCCACCTCATCTATTTAAGTGAATACAATAAGACTATGTGCCAATTCGTTGAAGCTTTCAGCAGTATCATACAGAAAATGAAAATAAGGGGAAGAGACTAGAGGGCATATGTATAAAAAAAACGTGATAAACAATACCTGCCAAGAATACTTTAACTCTTAGGAATCTTTTCCTTTAACCACATTGAGTGGAGAGGACAGATTAATGGGCTTTATTTATGACCTAAAATTAACAAGCACACTTTTTCTTCTCATTGCCAAGAGCACAGTACATCATTATTTATCCCTCCCATCTCTCTTGTCGCTCTGTAGATGTCATCCATAACCTGAATATATTTTCTCCACTACACACCTGGATTATCTGCGAATGTTGACCTACTTCTGCTGCATGTCTCACATGATGCATCAAGATTCAGTCTTCCGAAGGCCAAGCTGGGTGCAAGTACAATGGTTTGCTTTCAAGACAGACTCTTTTGAAGGAATATTCCGGGTTGTGTAATTTTAGTACCACTACGGTACTGTTCCAGTGTTTATTAATATTTTTAAATATTTATTTTTTAGGATTTTTTGTGGGGTTTTTTTTTCACATGTATTAGTTTTATGTCTAGTTTTATATAAAACTGGGACGTCAATATTTTGTTGGATACAGATGTTCTTTCACCTCTGCCACTTTGACACAACTCAGACCTCGAATATATACCCTCAACCTCAGGAGGAGACCACCGTGAGGAGGAAAACAAAGTTCATGGAGAATTTTGTTCCATTCACCAGTTCTGCTTCCCTTCAGCTTTCAATTCATCTCACCATGGTAGTCTTGAGATTGCAAAGGCAGAAAAGATCTATATTTTCTGTGGAACTGCATTCAGCTCTTATTACAGCGGCAAAAAGAGGTTACATTTTATCCCACATATGGTCTGTATGAGTCACAGATACTAAGAAAAGTGACTTTGAATCTACATCAAAACACATGTTAGAGCAACAATATCCATCCAAATGTTGTCAAAACCTAACAATTTTGTCTGAACAGTTTCATATTGAGAGATGGTGTTGATTTGTAAAGGGTTTCATTTTTCCAACAAGCACTGCAGTTATGTGGTTAGTATTTTAAGAATATTGTTTTGCCGTTTGCTGTCTTCATGTTCAGCTATGCAGATGATCTTTTGCCAGAAAATCAAAACAGCTCGATGATTGAACCTGTTAAGGTTTTTTGATTAAAAAAAAATACATTTTATTATTGTAGGGTGGTTGTATCCACAGGCTGCTAAGACACATTTATATGCAAACACCAGGTAAAAGTGTATTTTGCATCCAATGTCCCTTTTAAGTTCCTACTGGAAAGAAAATAATTTCTCAGCAATAAAATTATACTGTAAAACTAAGAAAAGTAAACAAAAACATAGCAAAAACATTTGCCTTTTTTTAAATATCAAAGCAATATTGATAGACAGAGACTAGTAACACTGTTCAAATGAAAATAAAAAAGTTTCAAGACTTTCATGGAGGATCTCAATACTGCAAAAATTCAGAGATCTCAAAATGAACTCAAACATTTCCTATCAAACTCTTTCAATATCAAAAGATCTGAGCTGCTATCCACAATTACTGTACAGTAAGTCATTAATATGTGTGACTATTTTTATATATCCTATAAAATGTAAGGAGAAACATCTAAAATTAATTCACCTCTGAGCAGTAAAATGTTCCTCTGGGCAACTCATGTTGCAACTGCATCTTTCTCATCTTTAAACAAACTATATATATTTCACCAGCAACCACAAATACACACTCTAACTATTGATCGCATTTCAACATGACAAAGACGACGCCAATAATCCACATCACAGTGATAAAGCTCCTGCTGTATAGCCCTTCCTTTGTCAGGCACCCAACACAGTGACCAGCCAAGTATTCGTTCACCTCATACCATATAATACATTCATGTCTAAAATAGCTTAACCAAACACATAAAAATAAACCTAAGCTTTAACCACAAAAGATGAGCTCAAGCAGGTGCAACAGAGTATCTGTGGCAACACATATACTGTGTCTCTTCACATCAACTAGCTTCTCGAATGTCTACGAGGCATTGAATAATGGAATATATTTTAAGAGACGTAGCATTTTTACTGAGCCAGAGCTTGTCTTTCACTGCGCTGCACTTGGCGTACTGAGTCCCAAAGGCTTTAATGTCAAATCAAGAGATGAAAATAAAGTGAGGGATGATCTATCATCTCAACAGTACACAATGAAAGCGCACCAGAGGGCTTAGAGAAGGCTAATATATGAAAACGGGCAGCAGTCCTTATCTGAATTACAACTGTCACACATTTCCACTTCTTTGGCCTTATGAGGTACTGTAAACCATGAAGTTATGCTTTTCTTAAACAGACCTTGTTGAAGCTCACTGATCTTTAAAGCGGGACTAGAGGAGAGTCGCTCCTTCTACAGCCAGAGATGGAGATGTCCCTGTGTGTGGATTTGAATCAAAGGTCAAAGATGGAGAATCAGCAGACTGTGAGAATGAACATTTTTGGTTATTTATCTTGCTAATGCAAATCAGTTGAGTAGTCATCCATCTCACAATGAGAAGAACCTAACCAATGAGAATGTGCCAAAAAACCCAGGAAAGTTTTGGTTGTGTTCTTCTTATTCACACATGCACATCTTGGGGTATCCATCATTTTTCAATATTCTTTGATTTCCATTGTTACATGCTGTTCAGCTCAAAATCCAAGATGACTGGATTACTGTGGCTATTTTTTGTGTAATATTGACTATCTGGTCCTATGGAAAAACAAGCCTTTACAAGCATTTTGTGAAACGGTAAATGCAGCATGTTTTAAAGTCCACCAAGTGGTGCGAAATCTAGTACAACTTTTAGTTTTATCTGAATGTTAAATAAATTGTTCTTGCAAAATCAAAAGCATTGGTTTGAATCCCAGTACCATCACATACAGTCATGGCCAAAAATATCGGCACCCTTGGTAAATATGATCAAAGAAGGTTGTGAAAATTAATCTGCATTGTTAATCCTTTTTTTGATTTTATTTACCACAAAATCACAAAAATCTAACCTTTCATTGGATAAGAATTTATTTTATTTAGAAATATTTTTATGAAATAAATGTTTTTCTCAAATACACGTTGGACACAATTACTGGCATCCCTAGAAATTCTTATGAGTAAAATATCTCTGAAGTATATTCCCATTCATATTCACAATTTTAAGCACTCCAGGGTGATTATGAACATGAAATTATCCAGCCATGGCTTCCTGTTTCACAGAAATATAAATAGGAGGGAAAAAAAGCCCAAATCCCCTTAATCATCCATCACAATGAGAAAAACCAAAGAATATATTTCTAATGTGCAGCAAAAGATAACTGAGCTTCACAAATTAGTGAAGTGGCTTTAAGAAAAGAGCTAGAGCAATGAAAATTCCCATTTCCACCATCAGGGCAATAATTAAGAATTTCCAATCAATAGAAAATGTTACGAAACTGCCTGGAAGAGGATGTGTGTCTATATCGTCCCAATGTGTGGTGAGAAGGAGAGTTTGAGTAGCTAAAGACTCTCCAAGGAACACAGCTGGAGAATTGCAGAAAATAGTCTTGGGGTCAGAAAACCTAACAAAAAATAAAATAAAATAAAAAAAAATGTCAAACAGCTCCTACATCACCACTTGTTGTTTGGGAGGGTTTCAAGAAAAATTCTCCTCGCTCATCCAAAAACAAACTCCAGCATATTCAGTTATCAGACATGACTGGAACTTCAAATGGGACTGGCTTCTATAGTCAGATGAAACTAAAAAATTAGCTTTTTAGCAGCAAACACTCAAGATGGGTTTGGTGAAAAAAGTACCCCATGTGTACAATGAAATATACTGCTGTATTTTTGATGTTGTGGGCCTATATTTCTGATGGAGGTCCTAGACATCTTGTTTAGATACATGGCATCATGGATTCTATCAAATACCAACAGATAAAAAAAATCAATAAGTTACTGACTCTGTTAGAAATCTTATAATGGGCCACGTTTGGATCTTCCAACCGTACAATAACCCAAACACAAACCTCAAAAACAACACAAAAATGGGTCACTGAGAACAAAACCAAGCTTCTGCTATAAACATTCCAGTCCTCTGACCTGAACCCTATAGAAAATGAGTGTTGAACTGAAGAGAAGAAGCACCAACATGGAGCTGGGAATCTGAAGGGTCTGAAGAGATTCTGGATGAAGGAATTGTCTCTGATCTCTTGCCATGTGTTCTCTAACCTCATTGAGCATTATAGGAGAAAATTTAGAGCTGTTAAACTGGCAAATAAAGGTTTCAAAAAGTATTGAATAAAAGGGCGCCATTAGTTGTGGCCAATGTGTATTAGAGAAAAACATTTATTTCATAATGATATTTCACCCCATTTTAAATGTTTATTATCCAATGAAAGGTTAGATTTAAATAAAAGATCAAAAGGATTAACAATGCAGATTAATTTTCACAACCTTCTTTGATCATATTTACCAAGGGTGCAGATATTTTTGGCCATGACTGTATTAAGTGCCCTAAATATTCTAAATCTGGATTTAAAATGTAAATTTAAAGGTGCTGTATGTAGGATTGAGACCGAGTGGTTGAACTAGGTATTGCAGCCCAAATTCAAAATATTGGAGAGGGTTTTTTTTCACCTGGCCCCTCCTCCTCAGACTTGACACACATGCAGGTTGTCAGATTGATGACACCAACAGGAACGAGTGCACTTGGTGATGAATGAAATTAAATACGCTGTGTTTCCCGCCAACTAGCAACCCAGAATGGCGAAATACTATTGGGTAAACTGGCAGTGTTTGGGTTTCACAAACCAAAACAAAGATCGACATTCCGGCCTAGAACACATTTTCAAAGAAGAATAAATGACTGTAGCATTGTTTTTCAGATAAACAAGTATGTTAACTTAGCATGTTTCTTAAATATCTGCAAACATTTTATGGTATTTTTATGCTTTAGTAGAGTCAAAAACTTGCATACAGCACCTTTAATATCAAGACAGTTAGATTAGAGTTCGGGGGGTTAGTTGTTAAAGGGATAGTTCACTCAAAAAGAAAAATTCTGTTAACATTTACTCACACTAAAAGAACAAAAGAAGATATTTTTGAAGAATTTTGCTAACCAAACAGCGGATGGTATAGCCACTGACTTTCTTTTTCTTTTCTTTTTTTCCCCCCTTTTTTCTCGAAATATCTTTTTGTGTTTAACAGAAGAAAGAAACTCATACAGTTTTGCAACAACTTTAGGGTAAGGAAATTATGATAATTTTGATTTTGGGGTAATACATTTAAATAGAACATTTTTGGAAAAATAAAACTTGTTTTACAGTAGCATCATCTAGTATATATGCAGTGGAATGCAGTAAAATGCTAATGTTTTGCAAAAATATATGGTCGCTTTTTTTTTTTTTTTTTTGTCATGAGATCACACTGGAGACTGAATAACTACTCATGTAGTGCTTTTTTTTGGTGATGAGATTTGTATGGAGTATGAGTAATTTCTGTTTTTGAGCATGAATGTGGCAACGTCTATAACAGTCAATAACACAATCTCTAAAACCAAAAACATGCATGTTTTGTTGCACATCTGAGTGAATTAGTGCCAAAGAAACATCACAACGCTCAAAATAACTTTTGGAACCAAAGCAAAAAGTGTTGTCGGTAATATGAAATTAATTTAAATTTGTCACATCACACTGTTCACTTGCAATACAGATGGTAAAAATACAGCAAATGGCAAATGTGACAAAACTAGAACGCTCATGGGAGGTCAGCGAATTTTCAGTACCAGAGTAAGCTCTCATTGTCATGTTTCGTGGAACTCAACAACTAAGAAGACCCAATTATCATGGCTTTCGGGGAATTATTATCAGTATTCAGACTCCATGACTCTAGAGTCATATGGTTAATATCACTCCTCACTAGGCTGAGAGATCTGAGCAGTTTCTGTCTCTATCTTTCACTTTCTCCATTCCCTAACGTCTATCCGTGACATGCCATTCATCAGCCCATGCTCGGAGTGGAGGTCCGTTGGGACAGAAGCTCCAAACAGACCAAATGTATCACTATCTGGGACGAAGCAGGAGGACGTGTCAATCAGACCCTGGCCAATTGGGAATCAGCATGTGCTTGGCAACAGCATCCAATAATAACAAATCCAACACTACATCATCTCTATTATTTTTAACATTTTATGTTTATGCGCAGAACAGCTGGTAAAACCGGAGTAAGCCCGGGTGGTCTAATTTCAACGCATGCAAAAAGGAGAACAGCAAACACTGCATAAGTGGTGTTTTGGTTGCATAAGATGCTAATGTTCTGCCTTCTCCACCAAGCAAGTTCAACCAAGTTCTTTCTCAACCAATCAGCTTTGCCAAAAAAGTATTAACCAGTCTGAAAATGCATACCTGTCTAAGAAAGGAGTCCATAATAAATGCATAAAACATTAGCATTAGCATTGCCATTCATATCAATGGCAGCTGAAGATTTGCTCCAGGCCAACAACGCAGTCCAAATCAAACTTTCATGAATATCTTATCAGTTCAAATCCCTCCCTCTCCCAGGGTCCAGACAGAGGTATGGTGGTCTCGCTCAGGCACACACGTTTTGTCTCCTTGAACACACGTGAGGTCATCTTCCCTCCACGTGCCGTCAACCTTTAACAAAGCTGTGTGCTACAGAGCGCTAAATGTCTGGGTCAAACCAAATTCCTTGGTAAATGTTTTCCTTTGCTATATTACCACTCTTATTCTAATTTTAGCAAGAGGTTAGAAGTTGGTTGAAAGTAGAGAAAAGTACTGACAGATCAGGAAGTGGGAAGCAGTTGGGCTGACATCCTGAGGTAGGCCGCTTTTACGGTGAGGTAAGCACACTTTGCCTGCTTAAATTACTCTAATATCAACTGTTAGCCACAGTTGAGACCTTTGCTTAGTTTTCACTTGTACTACAATCTAAGGTCCAGAACTTTAAGTAAGAACCAAAGAGGGTGCAGAAAGTAACCCAGTTCAACCACAATGCTGTTTGTTTTATCGTCTGGATATGTTAATTTATGCAAAAGTGCATAAAAAGGCAAACTTGAATATATATTTTTGTGATGAACATGTTGTAAGAAATATGAGCCAACATGAAAACAAATGGACACTCTTTTTTCTTTATCTTGAATACTCTAATATTTTATTTTTTAGTACAGTCAAGTCGGAACGTCTCAAAACGATGAAGATCATTGAGAAGATGTGGTCTGCTTCATCTAACTCTACGCAGGCTGATGTCAAACAGCATTTGGCGATTCCTGGCCTGTCATGAATTGTGCCATGGGAAAAAGTGCACTGAATCATGGATTGTCAAACTTGCGGTTAACATATACTGCTTATTGGACAATTTATCAGATGGGAAAGGAGAAGAACAGCTAGGAAAAGAAAGACAACAAAGGTGGAGAACCTGAATAAATGCCAACATGGAACACAGCAGGAGAGTGTCTTCCCATACCTTCCCACTGATTCACAAGCTTGGTGGGCCACAAAGCTAAGCAACAACATGCTGAACAACAGCCAAAACCACAAATGCATACATGCACGCAAACATATAGATCCGGACATTCCTGTAAACCCTAAATCTTACAATCTGGTTCTGAGCCCAGAACTGAACCCCCTGCTGAGCAAGCAAAACAAACACTGGGATATTTGGCGAAGATGACTGAGTGACTCAGTTATGAAGAGGCTTTGCCTTATCAACACCTGTTTATGCTTCACACGTGAACCGCAGCAGACAAACTTGACATTATTTACCCAGGTTAAGGTAGTTTATGTACATGAGGTTGCCAAAACAAGAATCTGATCTTCGATTAAATCAACTGATTCATTAAGCATATGAATGAGCTGATTTGAAAGTGAATAATGACTTACAATTACAGCCATAAAATAAAGCAAGCTTCACTAACCTCTCATCCCCTCTGTTGCGAATGCATTTTGCATTTTGACAAAAAGATAAATTAAAGACTGAAAGCATCTCTGAACAAAACAGGCCTAAAACAGATGTTTCCATCAATAATTCAATAATAATTGAATTCGCATGATGATACAGAGGCCATAAGGGCTTTAATAAGGAACATGCAGGTCATTATGTAACAGCACTGGAAATGAAAAATTTTAATCATCTGCAACTTCTGATCATCTGTGAAGATTTTAAAATAACATAATACATCACATAAAAATGTCGCTAATTTTTAGTATTGTGGTTCATTTGGTTTTATTGTTAGAATGCTTTCTTTTAATATTTTCTCAGTTTAATATGTAAACCATCCGTAGGCTGATTTCCCTTCTAAAAGTGGTCTATTTTGTTTGATCCGACCAGTCTAGCATAGCAACACTGGCTCAGTCAATGACGTGCATTTGAGGCTGTTTCACTGCCCAATGGCAGATGAGGGGCGTGTTTAGGAAACCTGTTTGAAAGCAGTCATTGTCTTGGAAATTACACAGAGCACTAATGCACAGATTGAACACTTACCTTTTAAATAACGCACTAAGCTTTAAAAAAAAAAGTTTTATAATGATAAAACCATGATTAGTTGTAAATAACTGCTCAGATGTTACTAATATCTAAAAAAAATACAGTTATATGACCAGTCAAAATACCAGTCTTGTGACCCTGATCCAAGTAAGAATCATTAAAAAGACCGCCAAAAAGAACCACCATACTGACAGGAAATCCTTTGCCCTCTCATAAACCGTCAAACTGTGTGCCAACACAAATCCCTCACACTGACAGAGGCCAGTATTTTTTCGTACGAGCCGCACGTTTGACTGTTGAGCGTGACGCAAACGGGTCACTTACCGGCATCGATTGAGATCCCAGAGACACACGATAGCCAGGAATTCCCAGAACACGGTGCTCTCTTTCTGAGACACGTAAGTTCAGGAACGACATAGGACACGGAAATCTAATTACCTTTGCAGTAAATCGTGAAGTGTGAACAAAACAGGCTGAAAATGTGTTGTCAGCTGTTTTTGGAAGCCTTTTGGCAATACGTAGGCTAACCCAAAAGTGGTAAAACCAGTGGACCAGAAAGGAGAACCGGTACTTTGTACTCACATCCAGTCATCCTGAGCAGGATTTAATACTAAACAAGTAGTTCACATATAGTAATTGCCATTCCTAGCCAGTTGGCTCTTCAAAAACAATCCTAAAAACTAAGTTAAAGGCTTGTGTGGTAGAAAAAAGAGAAGGTCTGTTATTTGTATGCAATTTAAACAGCATACCTTTGTGTTTACCTGTTTGTTCAGCATCACATCTGTGATGAATGTGTTTAAGAAGTTCGTTGATATTAACATTTCTAGTTGAAATAGGTGTTGACTGATACAGAATGTGTGCGCCCTCTTGCGGCAAACGAGGTAATTACGAGTGTCATTGAGTGACATTGTGACCAGGTCATTTTACCATTCACATTTTGGTATGCATTCACATGCACACGGCCATGAGGTCATTGTCTACAAAGGAAGAGAAAACGCCTTAGTCTGTGTGGACTACCAGCTATAAATAGTGAATTATGAGTTGGATTGAGTAATATTCCAACTTGTGTCTATGTGAGGACAGAAAATAACAACCAGAGTGGTCTGGCATCTGCTCTAAAACCTCGCCACTTGCTAATAACAAGAATAACATCACCATGTTTTTCGCTAGCATAGAATATTTGCATTTGGTAATGTAATTGTGAATTTCTTTAGAACAGGGATAAATAAGGTCAGCTCTTGTTTTGAATTTCTGTGGTCTCATATGCCTTTAAGCTAATCGAACTTGTTTGACAGCTACATTGGATATATAAAAACATGTTACGGGGCTAAAAGTTTAATGTTAGGCCAATATGTTTGACAGATTCTGGATTACTCTGGACCAACAGTTTTTATTTATTTGTTTGTTTAGCTTGTCTTACTTCACTGTAAAACTGAACAGAATCTGGCACTGATTTAAATCAAAGCAAAACAAAGACGAAACAAATATCTAGTGTGCAGGTATGTATTTAATGCAAACTACAATGAATTGCAGTTTATGTATCTTCTACATATCACAAATATTTTCTTGTAAATGGTTCCCCCTGGTGGAGATGCTCTCTTGACTTGGCTTTTAGAAGTCTGGGGCCTTATTACAGAAATAATATTTAAATGACATGGTTACTAAACACAGGGTTAATAACACAGGATTCTGGATTTCATTTCAAAATCAATCAATCAATTTTAATTTGGTAAGGAAATGTATAACCTCATACATAAAATCTCCAAAATAAATTCAGACCCAACAGCCTACACGTCATTTCATCAATGTTTAACATACGTCAACAGTCAATTAGTAAAAAAGCAGTAAGCCAAACTCTTATGATTGGTGTGTTTACAATACATTTATATTATTTTACAATAGAGCACATCCATCAGACATGGCAAAAACTGACATCTGACAATGTGCTTGCTGTGCCAAACCTTAGCTGTCAAGTTTGTTTAGATGGGCAACACAACAGCACATTTTTGTATATACTTAAAAGGAATAGTTCACCCAAAAAGGAAAATTTGCTGAAAAAAATGCACTCAGGCCATCCAAGATTATTTTTGTAACAGATCGTTGTAACAGATTTAAATTTAAATTTAGCAGTATATAATTTGCTCACCAATGTATCCTCTGCAGTGAATGGGTGCCGTCAGAATGAGAGTCTGAACAGCTGATAAAAACATCACAATAATCCACAAGTAATCCAAACTACTCCAGTCCATCAGTTAATGTCTTGCGGAGCGAAAAGCTTTGTGTTCGTGAAAAACAAATCAAACATCAAACCATTGCTTCTGTACAAAATATGAGTCTTCTCTTGTGAAAAGTCATCTTGTCTGAATCAGGACAGAAAAATGCACAGATTATGCCCTGCTTACAAGCAAAAAAAAAAAAAAAAAATAAAAAAAAAAAAACATCCAAACTGGTTCTAAACAGACATGCCAGTGGATTTTGATGTAAGAGGACAACAGGGAATTTTCCACTGGAGAAAGCGTTATTGTTGATTATGGACAGTTCAGAGTTAAAAACGGCTAATGATGGTTGTTTTTTTTCTTTTTTATGATGTGTGTTTAATTGATGGAATGGACTGGACTGTGTTGTTGTGTTTTTTTTTTTTTTTTTTGTTGTTTTTTTATGATGTTTTTGGTCTCTATATGTCAGCACCCATTCACTGCAGAGAATCCATTGGTGAGCAAGTGATGTAATGCTACATTTCTCCAAATCTGTTTTGATGAAGAAACAAACTCATTTTGATCTTGGATGGCCTATTGGTGAATAAAAATTCAGCTAATTTTCATTTTTGGGTGAAGTTGAACTATGTGACTTTAATTATAGTGAACAGTACTAATACTTTTAGAATAAGCAGGTCAAATTGCATGACCTGAGAAAAGTATAAACAGTCAGTCCTATAAAAAGTATAAATTAAAAACAAATCAGATTTGTGTACATTGTGAACAAAGTCCAAGTAGCTCCTAATGACATGTGCAGAGAACATAAAACTGAGTTGCTAACACAACACTGGATCAGGATACAATTGTACGAACGCCAAGACGATTTTTAAAATATCTGAATCAAGATGATATTCCTCCTTGACTTCATTCATTTAATGAGCCTTCTTTGCATGATGTACAGTACATCTTTGCTGCGGTCAAGGCAACAGTCTCACCAATGATCTACGTCGGTTCTAAAGAAGCAGAGTTTTGAGGAAAGGGTGGTTTGTATATTGTATTTATTTAGATATTGTGATATATTATTATTACCTGTGATGGCCTGTCAGGCTGAGTCATCATATGTGGATTTGTAGGTTTCTTTGCTTTCTGACATCTTGTATTTCCGTAAAGAAAAGGATTTCTTGTGAAAGCCTATTTCTGGTGCACGCAGAGAGTTAAGAATAGCTGGATTTGAGTTTAAAAAAGGCCTCAAAGCGAATAAAATGAATATCTGAATACCCTTTGGAAATGGAAATGGAAAACATGTAATGAATAAAGAAGCATTGACGATTCCATTTTTAGTCCATCATAAGCTTTTTGTGTATTTTTGGTTTAATGTGCATTAACCCACCTGTGTTGTGCTTAAGAGACAGAAAACCACACTGAGGATTAATCTGAGATTTTTTAGATTTTTTTGTTGGGTGATGTGTAGAATGTAGCCCGAGACAAGAGAAGAGTCAATGATAGATGGGAGCTACTTAAAATCTTCTTCTTCAGAGGAGTTTTCCGTGATCTAAACAGCAACATTGTGTTATTGGTGAAATATATTGTCATAAATCTGCTTTGGTTGATAACTGATTTTCTGAAGTGCTTTTCTGGTACTTACCTGTTTAAGTTAGGGTTGGTCCTGCAGATGTTGTAAGAGAAGTGCAGCAGTATTGCTGTGCTTGAGATCAGCATGAGCAGCAACGGGAGCACGAATCCCCAAAACATGGGTTTCTTTATACTGAACTTCTGTCTGTGGTCCATTGAAGCCAGCCAGCAACTGCAGCAAAGAAGAGTGAAAACTGAATCAACATTTCCAAAATCAATGTAATAACATTTAAATAATAATAATAAAGTAGTGAAGTTAATCTTTAAGTGAAGTTAAAAGTTAAAAATATTTGTTTCTTACAACTCTTCTTGTCGATAACCTAAAGGCTCATCCACACGGTAGGTGGAACCCAATGAGATACCAACAATAACAGCAGGCAAACCTAAACAGGAAAAGCTTTATAGATACTGATGGCATTGAGACATTATTTCATGGTTAGGGTTTAGTCATATGTTTGTGAAATTAAAACCCAGGATGTATGGGAGTACAAATATTGTACAATATTTTGCAATATTCCTAAAAATGTTGTTTAATAACAATTCATATTGTGGTATATACATTTTTATATAAAAGTGCTGAAAATTTTGTCTTTTTTTTATGTCATGCACACTGCGTTTAAGAAACTTGATACATTTTTAAATAATTATTTAAAATCCTGTTTTATCTATATCTTCTCACCAATCTAGGTACTGCTCAAAAACAAATAAGGTAATTGGTTGGTTGGATATGGTTCTTTACGCTGGTAGGAAAACACAATTAACCTATTGGTAAGCCCCTCCCCTTGAACACAGATGAGCCAGTGGCAGGTTTCAGCCCCACAGAGAACCAGCACTCTGGTTGTCAAACTCTCATCAAGTTAACATTTTCATCTACTCAAGCAGAACGTTAATGTCATCTTATGTGTTTCAGCAAGGTATGTCTGGCTAAAACCAGTTAACGTTAAAGTTAGTGAGTCCATGCTAACGTACAAACCAATCTGGCTTCAAAAGCGGCCACTCAACTGAGACTGCCCTGCTCTTGGTAACTGAAGCCCTGCGACTGGCGAGAGCAGCTTCCAAATCCTCAGTACTCATCTTGCTGGATCTGTCTGCTGCTTTTTACACAGTTGATCACCAGATTCTCCTGTCCACCCTCAGAAAGATGGGCATCTCTGGAACCGCACTCCTGGGGTTTAAGTCCTACCTCTCAGGCAGGTCCTTCAGGGTGTCTTGGAGGGGTGAGATTTCTAAGTCATAACTTCTTGCTACTGCGGTTCCTCAAGGCTCAGTGCTTGGACCACTTCTCTTCTCCATCTACATGACGTCATTAGGATCTGTCATTAAGAAGCATGGCTTTTCTTATCACTGCTATGCTGATGACACTCAACTCTACTTCTCATTCCAACCAGATGATCCGACGGTAGCTGCTCACATTGCAGCCTGTCTGAGAGACATTTCTAGCGGATGAAGGACCATCACATTCAGCTAAACCTTACTAAGACAGACCTGCTTGTGGTTCCAGCTAACCCATCGTTTCATCACAACTAATCTATACAGCTGGGTTCGTCAACCATAACTCCTTCCAGGACAGCCAGAAACCTAGGAGTTGTGATCGATCATCAGTTACGCTTCACAGACCATATTGCTACAATGACCCGGTCCTGCAGATTTGGCTTATACAACATTAGGAAGATCAGACCCTTCCTGTCCGAGCAAGCCACACAACTTCTTGTCCAAGCTCTTGTTCTCTCCAGACTGGACTATTGTAATGCTCTCTTGGCGGGCCTTCAAGTTCAGATTCAAGGTACTGATGCTTGCCTACAAGATGACCACTGGTGCGGCACCAATATACCTAAACTCACTAGTTAAAACTTATGTGCCCTCCAGAAGCTTGTGCTCTGCAAGTGAACGGCGCCTTGTGGCCCCAACCCAAAGAGATTCAAAATCACTCTCATGGACCTTTTCCTGGATTGTGCCCAGTTGGTAGAATGACCTCCCAATCTCAATTCGAACAGCTGAGTCTTTACTCATCTTCAAAACACAAATAAAGACACATCTTTTTTGCCAGCACTTGACCAACTAATACTAGCACTTGCCTTTTCTTTTCTTTTCTTGAAAAAAAAAAACATACATGTTCTGTGCTAGACTAACTGAGACTTGTCATGGCTCTTGTATACTGTTGTTCTCTCGTCGGTCTGATTGCTTCTATTGTTCTCATTTGTAAGTTGCTTTGGATAAAAGCATCTGCTAAATGATTAAATGTAAATGTAAATGTAAAGGGCTAACTGTTCTCACGTCATGTACATTATAGGTCAAAAACACATAAATTCTCCATATTAAAATGACTAAATGTAAAATAATTTAATCGTGTCTTGCATTACTTGAACAGCGTTGATCTTGGATGCTGTCATCTGCGATCATGAGGACCGTAAATTGAGGCTTCTCCCGCTTGCACTGTGATCTGTTAACCCTCTCAATCTTAAATTAATCTTTTATATATCCCTCCATAGCATATTTAAGTCCCACTTGAATGCTAATCGATTTCTGTGTCCAAAAAATCTAAAACATCTTGGGACAAGGTTTTCAGCTGTCGTTGTAAGCAACTCCGTTTGTTTATCCGAGTTATAGGTCAATTCCGTGCAACTAGATGGTACATGTATATTAATTCAACCCATACTGTAGCCTGCACGACCACCTTTACCAGGAAGTTGGTCATAAATTAAACAATACATCAGTGTTTTTGTGTTCAATGTCTCCTACCCCATCCAACGGCCATGGAGACCTTTGGAAACCATGAAGGTGTTCCAGACACCGAGTTTTTGAAGAGCAGGAACACATTAAGGCCATACAGAGTGTTCCAAGTGAACGTGGCCAACAGGAAGAACTGAAGCAGAGCTGTGAACGCTGTACAGGGTCCCTGATCTCGGTACTTGTGGTAGTCAGACTCAGGAACTATATTCTGGACAGACATCTTTGTTACATTCACATGTTGGACGGGGTTGTTTATGCCGAAGATGAAGAGAAGGTAGAAAACCATCATGGATATGCAGATGTTCACCACTAACAGAGTAGGAGTGCTTCCTCTTGACTTCCTATGGCATGTGCATGAATATAAAAACTGCTTCACTGTAAAAAGCTGTATGCTTAACAGTGTAAACTATAAACTTTTACCTGGTTAAGATTTGGTACAATGCTGTGATACACAGTCCTACTACAGACATAGCACAGCCGGAGATGCTGATCCAATGCAAGGCTTCAGAATATTGATAGTTGATATCATATGCCTGTAGAAAATGACACCTGCATTAAATTCTAGTGGAAATGGACTTTTAATCTACTGATTCATTTAACTCAAATAAATGGGATTTACATCCTGATGCAAATATATCTTACCATCAGAATTGCAAAGTTTGCATTTTTTTGTCTTTCACACTTGCAAACTAAATGCCCTGAAGGGCTCTCAGTTTTGGTGCAACCGTCTGTGATCCAGTCCTGTTTTTCGTAACTCCAAAACACGCATGCATAGTCATTGATGGACAATGTGGAATCAGCCTGAAGGATCAACAATGTATTCATTTATGAACACCATACTTGTACGGACCTCTGTCAATGTATCTGATAATGAGGAAGTTCACAGTATAGTTCTGTACACTCTTAAAAGGGGTCATGAAATGCAGTTTCAGCTTTTTATATAATGTTTCTAAAGGTTATTTTAAAGAGTTTGAAAGTGCACCAAAAAAGATACATAAACTGTAATAAAATGCTCAACTCACATAGTAAAAAAATATTCAACTCAAGCAAACATTCTGACCTGCATACAGCATGTACTGAGCTTATTAACAACACTCAAAAAATGATAACCTTTGTGTCTTTAGCCATTTTAGCCATGCATTTCTAATGCTCAGATCATTAGGAAGGCTATTCAAAGTTTAAGGAATTCCACATGCACCGACAGAACAACATCTGAATTTGACGGTCTTACTTGACATCTTTATCTAACAGCATATCGCTCTTATTGTTGGACAAACATGGGTTTATCAAAACATGGATCCTTGATTGCATACAGTGATGACAAATGTTAAAGGGATAGTCCAGCCAAAAATGAAAGTTGCCCCATGATTTACTCGCTCTCAGGCCATCCTGTATGTATATGACTTTCTTCTTTCAGATAAATACAATCAGAGTTATATTAAAAATGGTTCTGGCTCTTCCAAGCTTTATAATTGCAGTGAACAGGTGTTGATATTCAGTCCAATAGAAGTCCGATAAAGTGCATCCATCCATCATAAAAAAGTACTCTACACATATGCGGGGATTTAATAAAAATCTTCTGAAGCGAATCGATGTGTTTTTTTAAGAAAAATATCCACATTTAAAACTTTATAAACCATTATCTGTAGCTTCCACTAACTGTTGTATATACGTTCATGAGAGAGTGTTCCAGTGGATGACGTAGGACGTGGGTGTAGCATAAGCTCCAGTAAGAATATGCTGGTCTCACAAGAACAAAGTTTTGTTTACAGAAAAGGAAAACCAGTCTCCTCTTGGCTTATATCGAAACCCTCTGACATTTTGACAAATCCTCATTTTGTACTTCTAATTCATGACCGGTGTTTTGTTTTGCTCTCTCCTCTGGGCTTCCGCATACGTCCTACTTCATCCGCTGGAACAGCACTCTCTTGTTTATGTCAGTACGACAGTTGGAGGAAGCTAGGAATTGCGTTTTTTTATAAAGTTTTAAATATGGATATTTTTCTCACAAAAATTAAACAAACAAAAAAAATGTTTTATATATGGACATTTTTCTTAGAAAAAACTTTTATATATGTGTGTTTCTCTTTTTATGATGGATGGACGGATGCACTTTATTGGACTTCTATTGGACTATTGATTATCAACACCCATTCACTGCCATTATAAAGCTTGGAACTGCAGTTGTATTTGTCTAAAACAAGAAATTCATTTAAACATAGGATAGCTTAAGGGTGAATAAATCACAGCGTCATTTTCATTTTTGGCTGAACTATCACTTTAAGGGGATAGTTTTTAAGGGGATTTCTTTTTGTTTTCTTTTTTTATCATGGAAAAAAGTTCTTCAGATTTTTTAAATGTTATTCACATTTCACATTGCATAGTTTTTAATTTAATTAAAACCATGCTGAAAGGGAAGTGTTAAATTGGACTTGCTTCTCACCGATGGTGTGACTGCAAACCGAACTTGTTCAATTTCAGAATTTTCTTGAACATTAGCAGATATCACTCTTCTCTTGGTATCCAGAGAAGGCTGAAAGCTTTTTGACTTGAAGAACAGATCGTTATCATAGAGGACAAACCCAACATCTTTAGCAAAATCTACAAAAAGAATGAGATTAAAATATCACTCTCAACAGATCATTTCATGTGGAAGAGTTACAAAAAATACAAGTAAAGGACAAGTCAATTTGTGAGTAGAGACAGAATCCAGGTTTACCTTTTCCTAATATGATATTCATTTGAAAGTCAACTGTATCTTTGGAAATCTTATCATCTGTTGTATGCAGTTGTATTCTGTCAGGTGAAAAGGTATCATTCAGGCCTTTAAAAAAAAAGATAAGATAATTACGACTTTTGGATTTTTTTATTTATTTATTTTTTACCTGGGGTCACATTATCCTTCAGAAATTACTTTAATATGCTGATTGGCTGCTCAATAAATATTTCTCATTGTCATCAATGTTGAAATTGTTGTGGTGCTTAATATTTTTATGAAAACATCAAACACTTGCCTTTAAAATAGGTTAATTGCACTTGTTTTATTGGCATTTTTCCCTTCAGTGAATGCACTGCCATATTCGGTTGCACTAACAATGGATTTGGTTCCTCACGCAGAGAGAGTTTCTGTAGAGTCTGTGTAAGTCTGAAAAAACAATCTGAAGTTAGACTAAATTTAATGATTTTTGCATAATATACTGTTAGATGGTACTGTATGTCAGTGCAGCAGCACATGTGAAATGTTTCGTTACTGAGAAATTGCTGCTTGGTCGACAGAGGAGTACTTCTCATGATGTGCGCTCAGGAGCTGACTGACTGTGGCGACTGCTAATACTGCAATATCCTGCACAACAAGATGAAAAGGTTTCTCAAGGCAACTGTGGACGGTATTTAGTATTACATGAAGTTATAGTGTTCCATGCTGTACCTGGATTAGTCAAATTAGTATATCTGTCTATTTCATGTAAAGTCTGAAAGATTTGACACTGACATGCAACGTTTACACTGCATATGGAAATGACAACATGCAAATTATAAAAAACATAGTTTTCTTTTACGCCAAAAAATCTTTGGGATATTAAGTAAAGATCATGTTCCATGAAGATATTTTGTGGATTTCCTATCGTTAATATATCAAAACTTTATTTTTTTTAGTAATATGCATTGCTAAGAACTTCATCTGGACAACTTTAAAAGTGATTTTCTCAATATTTAGATTTTTTTGTACACTCAGATTCCAGATTTTCAAATAATTGTATCTCGGCCAAATATTGTCCTATCCTAACAAACGGTACATCAATGGAAAGTTTATTCAGCTTACAGGTGATGTATAAATCTCAAAAATTGACCCTTATGACTGGTTTTGTGGTCCAGGGTCCCAATTTATCACATGCAGATGGTAAGAACAAACACGTGTATATATAAATTAAGTCACTGCGTTTAAAGGGATCCCTGGGTATTAAGACTTGTATAGCTTAATATAACGTAAGTTATGTCCCTTACTGAAATATGTAGTAGAAAACCCATTAAAGATTTATGTTATTTTAAAAAATCAAATAGTTTTATACATATTTTGGACTATGGGGGGAGCCATTATTCTGATGACGTAAAATGATTGCACTTGGTGAGCTATTCGTCCACATGCATCTTCCCATTCTTTTCTCCTCTTCTTATAGCTAGAAAATCAGTGAAGTCTTATATTGCTTCTCTTGTTGCCCTCCGACTGAAAATTAGTAGTAGTAGTAAGTAAGTAGTATTGTATCAGTATTTTATTTTCTGAGTTGTTTCGCGGTAAAAAGCGGCAGTAGCTCACCGAGTACAACCATTTGACGTCATCAACGCAGAATATACTGTGCACATAAAATAATGGCACCTCCCATAGTTTAAAAACAATGTCGATTTTTTTTAATAACATACATCTTCCATGGGTTTTCTACTTCATATTTCAATAAGAGACATCATTTATGTTATTTTAAGCAATACCCGGGGATCCCTTTAAGGTGCTGAGTAGTAATTGATTACATGTAATCTGGATTACATAATCAGATTACAGAAATTAAGTGTTTGTACTTAGATTACATTATATTTTAAAATTCTTGTCATCAGATTACAGTTATTTTTCTATAAATAAAAAAAAAGAAAATGGGGAAAATAAAGACAAGTAACTTTGAATGCTAATATCTGATTAAGGCTTATTAAGTACCGTGGTTTGTGCAGTTTGTTGGTCAGAGAGCAGGACGTTGGTTATTTTAGCTGCATGTGTGATGTTGTGGGGTGTTAGCTGTTCTGGTATGGATGTGAGGATTTGGGTACTGGAGGCTAAGTTCAGTTTTTGTTCCGGAGTAGCTCCAGAAACCTTGATTTAAAATAAATAAATTAATAAATAAAAATCTGTTAATAAAGGAAAATTTGCTTTATAGTTTTATATATTACAATCATTAGGCATAGATTACACACCCATGAAAGAATGGTGTCCAGGGTCAAACTACAATTTAGAATCTTTGGAGGATTGAATAATTGATTATCTATATTACAAAGGGCTGAAGCCTGGTGCATGCCAGCTGAAAAAATAAAAAAATAAATTAATAAAATAAAAAAATTACAAAAAATCATACATTCATACTTTGAGTGCATATTGTAATAATAAGGAAGCAAGTAGAGAGACTTACTTACCATTTGTTGTTTCTGGTGGACATCGCTCTACGGAGGAAGCAAACTGGCCTAAGACAGTTTTTGGAAAGGATAATTTGATAGTTGCTGTGGTTTGTTCAGGGAAGAAATTTGCTTTTAAAAAAAAGGAACAAGACTGTTAGTAACCTTGAGACCTTTTACAAGATTATTATATACATATCATGCAATATTTTCAGTGGGTTTTACAAATATTGCAGATAGTTCGAGTCCAATCATCTGGGCAGATGCAGATCCCATTTTGTACTATACCCTTGTTTTCACACAGCAGACTCTGTGCGGTCACTGTTGTGGGCAGGGGGCTGAATGTTGTTGTGTGCGCTGTTGTTGGAATTATATTTACAGCTTTTATATGAGACAAAACATAAGACAAAAGTATCAAACTGTGACTACTTGCCTTCAGTCTTGCTAAATCTGGTCCAGCTTGCCAACTAACTGTATATTTCTGCCAAAAACCGATAGCTTAAACAGGAAAACCCATGATCCATTGTTGATCCATTGTTTAATTACAATGATATGAGTGACAGTGATTGGCAACAGGTTGTAGGCAACATATGTTAAGCTTTTTGTAAATGGTGAGCAACTTTTGGGAGTAACAACCAAAAGGAGTGAAGACTGTCTCGAGTGCAAGGAAGACAGGTCAGATAATGTATTGCACTTTTCTTTATGTTTTGTGTGTAAACACATAAATGAAAATGACAAAATGATGCGTAGAAAAGAAAGTGTTGGCAGTCTCAGTGAGTTTGCTTCATTTGTAGATAGCTATTGTTGATTATATAATGGAATGAGCAGTTAAATACTGCTGCTGTTTATACAATAAGAGTTTCTTATGCATAATGTTCATTATTAGGAACAAGGAGACTGATCATTTTTCAAATTTGAATGACATTTTTTTTATTAGTATGAGTGAGTTTATTAAAGCAATAAGCCCCAAGATGTTTATAATGAATTTATAGCATTGCCAGAGACGTGAACTATGTGCTTACCCTGATGCAGCTCAAATAAAAATAGAGATTGGAACTGTTCTCATGTGCTGTGCTATTTATTTACTTCTTAACACAATATGATATTTCCTCACATATACTCTTTTATAGTTTAACACTCTGGTGCTGCTTGCATTGCAGTCAAAAGTGACCAAAGTTTTTTTCTTTTTTTTTTTATATACAATGGAATGAATGTACATTATTTTATTTTGATATTGTGTGTTTTTTTTTTTTTTTTTTTTTTTTGTGTTTTTTTTTTTGTGTTATTTTATGGCACTAAATTATATTTATGAAATAGTTATGATCTATTTATTACCTGTTAACCACCTTTTGAGCATAGACTTCAAAATTAAATTTCCAAATTTCAAATTTAACTTTAGTTGTGTTTCCAATTTAAGCTGTGTTCCATATTTGAGGTTGATATCTCAAAAAAAAGGAGCTTTCAGTAAGATTTGTTTTGGCCACAGAACCACTATGAAATTTACTTCTCATTCATTTCCAATGTGCTTATTTTTGATCATGATCAGTAAAAGTGTTACTTTTGGTTCGATTCCATTTAACCTTCTTCTGTGCGACTGCCTCTAGGGGATGAAATGTAACAATCATAGGTGCCAATATAGGAAAACAGAATACCTACTCAGACAGTACGTGATTTTGGACGCACCGACCAAAATATTGGTAATAAAAAATGCGAAAACAGGAGGATTTGAATAAGACAATTATGAGAAAGCTGAAAGAAATGATTGAGTTGGTGAACTTTAATTTGGAGTTACAATCTCTCGCAAATTATATTAGAGCTTTGAGGTTGCAAACGGCTGCCACAAAACCTGAAAAGCCTTAAAAAGACAGTAATGAGATATACATTCTGATAGAGTTTGCTGGACAGTTAAGACTGCCACGTATTTATACTTTTTGCTAACTCTATCATGATTGTGCAAGGAAGTGCATTTTGCAATAATGTTGCAGAACGGACCTTCTTTCTTAAAGTGTTGTATTGTGATATGTTTTATCTTATCTTAAAAGAAATGTTGCTATGCACTTTCAAATTAGTTATTTGCTTAGACTGTGCCTTTAAGATGTTGTATTTGTTTAGATTAAAAATAGAGATAGATTAACTTGCTTTAATGAAAAAGACGCTGCAAATACTTCATCTGAATTTATGCCATGTGAGGTTGCTACTTGGAGAAGGGTCATACTTCCTGTATCCACAGCAACCTGTGTACGAGTATGTGTGTGGGTGTTTGTGGTTACCGAAAAAGGAATTTGAAAAGAGGAAACGTTGGTTTTGTGACTATAAAATATTATGGTCGGAACACATTCAGGACCACAATTCAGGGTGAAGACTTTACGCTATGAGTTATATGAGTTATTGTTTTAATAAAGCAAAACCATTTCCCATGGTGATGCATTAAACTTCTTTTAAACAAGTCTCAGAGTAATTTATTAAGAGTAAATCTATTATTTTACTTTAAATCTGAACCTGCATTACGATTTCCATAGCGGCAAAGACCTCAGCTGAGCTGATCTTGACATCGGTGGGAAGAAGTATTGAAGCTTCTATTGCATCCGATAAATACCGGAGGTAAAAGCGATATTTATATATTGCAACTGCTTGTGGGAAATAAAGATGTGAATAGAGGGTCTATACATATTCTTTAGTCTGAATAATTAACACCACAATATACATATATACACAAAAACTACCTTCAGTAAGAAGTTTACGTATATGGTTAAATGTTCAGTGATATTTTCCAAAGATTTTTTTACATTTTGGCACAGATTTTCCCCCATATAATGGCATTATGACAGCTAGTAACACAATGGTTGCACAGCACTGTGATATGCAAATGCCAATATGGAAATTAACCCAGAAAAACAGGGAAAGCAACAATTAGGAATAGGTAAAAAGAGAAACAAAACATAGGAAGTGTTTTGCGGTATTGTACAAACTCAGATAAAGCACCAAAAAACTACAATCATGAAAGAGGAACAATAACCTGACTAATTTAAATAATAATAATTACAAGTTATTGTTTAAAATATACTCATTATTAATTCTAATTCATATACTCAAAACTTTTTTTATTCTTGTTATTAATTGTTTATTAGAGTACATTTTTCAAGAAATATTATTTTCTACTTCAATATTTATAAAAGTGTGCTACTCTTTGTATTTATCTGAGAAAGTCACTAGCAGCTTCTGAGTGAAAAGTGTTTCAAAATAAATCCAACACCAAATTTTAAACCTTACCTGAGGTAAAGATTAAGAGCAGCAGACAGTAGTCCATTTCACATGTATTCGATATGACATTTATAAAACTAGCTCTTGCTGCTGTCGGTTTATAAAGCAGAGGCAGGGCTAGATCATCACTGATGGAGTGGGAAGTCCATCAGTCATGGAAACAGTCATCCAATCAAATTCAAACTAATATTAATGAGAAGCTAAATAGACAACAGCACTACACAATATAGCATATTACATATTACTCAGTGTTATTCACACAGCACATACTGGACAGGCGTTTGACAAAATAATGTGAAGACCCATTATTATGCGATTAATGCAATTTTGTAGAATACAGTGAAAAAGCAATGTTGCTTTTTGATTTATTGTTGTGGTATTAATGCAATTTTGTAGAATACAGTGAAAAAGCAATGTTGCTAATATATTTTATTTTTTGTTCCTGGTTTCCTACACTCTAAAAAAATGGTTATTCACATGCAGTAACACTATGCTTATTTACCATATCATCCTGAAGAACCTTTTTATGCTGAAATGACTCTTAGTTTTAGAGTTTAGGGTTCTTTATCCCTGCGTTCATCTGTTTCTTTCTTCTGTTGAACACAAAAGTCAATCAATACAGTTGCTGGTAGTCATTGTCTTCCATAGCATGAAAAAAACAAAAACACTATGGAAGTCAATGGCTACCAGCAACTCTTTGGTTACCAACATTCTTCAAAATATATTCTTTTGTGTTTAACAGAAGAAAGGTACATTTTTTCACAGTTCAGTTATACCTCTTGAGGTTGGGATTCGCACAGCAGATGGTTTGAGAGAAGTAGACAAGCAGAGATGTGTTAAAACTCAACATGACCGCTAGAGGGAGCAAGAAACCCCACAACATCGGCCGCTTCGGATCAAACCTTCCCGCCTTGTCCAGAGACGCCAACCAACAACTACAACAATAAAAAGAGATAACGAGAAATTACGGAGCCCTGCACATGGCATGCTGGAAAAAAATATTAGGTTAAATCGTGCGCATGACTTACTATTTCGTTCCCTCGATTTATAAATTGTGTGCACGATTTACTAATTCATTCCCTCAAATTGCTAAGTTGTGCACAATATTTATAAATCAAGAGAACGAATTAGTAAATTGTGCGCACGATTTAGCAAATCGAGGGAATGAATTAGTAATCATGTGCACGTTTTAGTACATCGAGTACTATATTATGTTCTTGTTCAATACATGAACATGGTTTATTCAGTATTATGAAATACTGCATAATGACTAGGGGTGCCTAAATTAATCGATGCATCGTGATGCGAACGTGGACAATTCTGCATTGATGCAGTAATAGACCATAATCGATTATAGCCTTCTGACGTCTTTCGCATATGTGCTTGTCACGTGAGTATTGAAAATGCACTCTCTATTTTAAAATCTGAGCTTAGCTTTTTGAAAATAATGGATTGTGTGCTTGTTAGGTAATTTGCATAATTGATTATTTGCACCCCAGATAGCAAATTGGTTGTGGGCCTTATCTGGTTGAATTAAAAAAAGTAAAAGATTCACTTTCTTAACAATAACTTGTTTGGTTTACATTAACATCTTGTGAAGTCGTTCTTCTCTTTCTGCCACTCTCACGGTCACCAGCTAGATGAAACTTTTTCGACCTCCAGCTCAGTTGTGTGCACATACAGGACTTCTTCTTACAGCCTTTACAATAGGTTGGAGGACTCGGTTAGAAGTTAAACAAATCGGTTTGGATCGTGGTTGTATTTTAGCCGCTTGTGGCAGTGTTTTTAGGGCTGTGGTGGCCTCCTTATCAGTGTCTCATTCATCCAGTAGGTGCTTGTTTTATCTTTAGAGAAGGCAAGAAATTTAATGATTACTAAATTTGACAAAGCGAGGGTGTTATGTTCATGTGAACATACTACTCAGCGAACTATTCCTTTTTTTGCAGTTAAAAAATAAATGTGCATGCTAATTTGTTAAATTGAACAATGATACAAAGACCTGTTAGACAGCTTTTTAGATAGCTTGTTTCACTGTAAGATAGAATGTAAAAAATCAGAACAGTCTGAAGAGTTTTCTACCATTTAGCCTTTTAAATTAAACTACTGTATACAGAAAGGATGTATATATACTTGCAGTATACATGCGTTTAACCTTTATATGCAGGCAAAGACTCCAGGGGTTGCCTCAAACACTTGTTGTCTGGGACTAGGCTTAAGCCTAGGGGAAAAAAGTTGAAATTCTATTACTATGATCTAGTAATAGCAGGTGAATAACTACCTTAAACAATAAAATTGGTTTAAATGTTTATATGGAGGCCATAAACACACACCATTCTTCAGCCAGATTGCAGGCATAATCTCCACTTCTTCAGTCTCAACAAAGCTGACTGTGTGGCATATGATTTCTGCAAGCAAAACACAAATGTGAATAAACAACTTATTTAAAAAAAAAAAAGTAATATTAAAGCCAATACAGAAAAGCAGTTATGACTCTTGGTTGCCATACTTGTGTAGATCGTGTCCAAGCATAGCAGGAATTCTAAAAAAAGAGGAAAAGGGGAAGAGAGTGAAACAGACTTGTGCAAGATCTTACACAATTCTGTTTTACTGTGAATCACATTCATGCCAGAGATCATTTATTTCCTCTTCAGCTAACCAAAACCCAGATCTCAGCCGAATATTTTATTGTAAAATATTACAGTTGCATGCTGTGAAATCCTGGAAATATTTTACAGTGTTGTGTAATTGCGTTGTAAGAAAAGCAGACTAAAGCAGAAAGTTGAAAGGTTTTGAACTTTCACACCAGTAAGTGAGACTAGAGAAAGATATAAGGATGTGGTTTGTGCGTGCACACTTGTGTGAGTGATCTGTAGAGGAGACAGCGTGAGATCGTAAACGTTATTTGTTAAGGACATGTCTTTGTTTGGGGTTGGTTTGTCCTGTTACTTCTATGTTGTTCTCCTGTGTCTTTTTGTTTTCTTTTTAAAAATACTGTTGGATCTTAGATTAAATTAGATTTTCTAGTTGCCTTTTGTGGAAACTGCCGATAATGTGTTAATATATAACAAATATTAATGTAACTTAAGAGTTGTTTCACATTATTGGCTGAACCTTGAAAGCAAAAAGGAATAAATAAAACAAACCACACACATTTACAGATTATATTTATTTATGAATAGAAAGAACATTCAAATCCACAATTTGTCCTAAAGCAAGTTCAATATGAATCAAAAGCTAAAGTAAAGCTTAAAGGACTGTCTCATTATAATATCTGATATTTTCTTTCTACTTTAATTGTACAATATGAGTATGGGACTATGCATTTGATGTCAAACTGAATTAAAATAAATGTTACCAGACAAATGGCTATCACTAAAAAAATACAGTAAGTTAAATTAAAATAAATAA
The DNA here is from genome assembly GCF_018340385.1 of Cyprinus carpio. NCBI lineage: Eukaryota > Metazoa > Chordata > Actinopteri > Cypriniformes > Cyprinidae > Cyprinus > Cyprinus carpio. The sequence continues at coordinate 29,151,039 of NC_056618.1, forward strand.
AATAAAACAATTATAAGAGAAAGAAAGAAAGAAAGAAAGAAAGAAAGAAAGAAAGAATTTTCTATGATCTTATCTGTTGTTCTCTGTTTTTGTGTTCATTTTATTAAGGCTCCCCCTTTGATTGAGTTTTTGAATCTAGTTTTTTTCAAGATCTTATCATTAGAAACTTTGAACACCCTTTGAAGGAGAGAAAATGTAGTGGTCAGTCACCAATCAATGCAAGACATAGATATACATAATATCTTAAAATATCAGCTTGAATAAATCTAGCAAAAATATTTTCTGGATATGTAATACTGTCCTTAGTGTCAGTTCGTCAATAATAATACTAATACTAATGAATATACTGTAATAGTGTCGTGTTGCAGAGACAGAAGACCACACTGAGAATGATGTAAAGTGTTTTCTCATGAGTAATGAGCACAAAGTAACCAACGACCCAGAACAAACACAGCCAGAGAGAAACTACATGAAAGTAGCCCATTCCCACTATTTTCAAACCAAAACTGATCGCATTGTGTTAAAGAATGTTATTAACAGCAGCAATTATGTTTACATTAAATTTGAATTTGTTTTAAACAAGGAACATATTTTCACAGTTCAGTTATACCTCTTGAGGTTGGGATTCGCACAGCAGATGGTTTGAGAGAAGTAGACAAGCAGAGATGTGTTAAAACTCAACATGACCGCTAGAGGGAGCAAGAAACCCCACAACATCGGCCGCTTCGGATCAAACCTTCCCGCCTTGTCCAGAGACACCAACCAACAACTACAACAATAAAAAGAGATAGCGAGAAATTACGGCGCCCTGCACATGGCATGCTGGAAAAAAAATAGTAGGTTAAATTGTGCGCACAACTTACTATTTTGTTCCCTCGATTAATAAATTGTGTGCACGATTTACTAATTCATTCCCTCGAATTGCTAAGTTGTGCACAATATTTATAAATCAAGAGAACGAATTAGTAAATTGTGCGCACGATTTAGCAAATCGAGGGAATGAATTAGTAATCATGTGCACGTTTTAGTACATCGAGTACTATATTATGTTCATGTTCAATACATGAACATGGTTTATTCAGTATTATGAAATACTGCATAATGTCTAGGGGTGTCTAAATTAATCGATGCATCGTGATGCGAACGTGGACGATTCTGCATTGATGCAGTAATAGACCATAATCGATTATAGCCTTCTGACGTCATTCGCATATGTGCTTGTCACGTGAGTATTGAAAATGCACTCTCTATTTTAAAATCTGAGCTTAGCTTTTTCCAACAAATGGCACGTGTGCACGCTAGAGACAATCCCGGCGGGCTTCATTGCACCCCAGATAGAAAATTGGTTGTGGGCCTTATCTGGTTGAATTAAAAAAAGTAAAAGATTCACTTAACAATAACTTGTTTGGTTTACATTAACATCTTGTGAAGTCATTCTTCTCTTTCTGCCACTCTCACGGTCACCAGCTAGATGAAACTTTTTCGACCTCCAGCTCAGTTGTGTGCACATACAGGACTTCTTCTTACAGCCTTTACAATAGGAGGACTTGGTTAGAAGTTAAACAAATCCGTTTGGATCGTGGTTGTATTTGAGCCGCTTGTGGCAGTGTTTTTAGGGCTGTGGTGGCCTCCTTATCAGTGTCTCATTCATCCAGTAGGTGCTTGTTTTATCTTTAGAGAAGGCAAGAAATTTAATGATTACTAAATTTGACAAAGCGAGGGGTGTTATGTTCATGTGAAACATACTACTCAGCGAACTATTCCTTTTTTTGCAGTTAAAAAAATAAATGTGCATGCTAATTTGTTAAATTGAACAATGATACAAAGACCTGTTAGACAGCTTGTTAGATAGCTTGTTTCACTGTAAGATAGAATGTAAAAAATCAGAACAGTCTGAAGAGTTTTCTACCATTTAGCCTTTTAAATTAAACATACTGTATACAGAAAGGATGTATATATACTTGCAGTATACATACGTTTAACTTTATATGCAGGCAAAGACTCCAGGGGTTGCCTCAAACACTTGTTGTCTGGGACTAGGCTTAAGCCTAGGGGAAAAAAAGTTGAAATTCTATTACTATGATCTAGTAATAGCAGGTGAATAACTACCTTAAACAATAAAATTGGTTGAAATGTTTATATGGAGGCCATAAACACACACCATTCTTCAGCCAGATTGCAGGCATAATCTCCACTTCTTCAGTCTCAACAAAGCTGACTGTGTGGCATATGATTTCTGCAAGCAAAACACAAATGTGAATAAACAACTTATTTAAAAAAAAAAAGTAATATTAAAGCCAATACAGAAAAGCAGTTATGACTCTTGGTTGCCATACTTGTGTAGATTGTGTCCAAGCATAGCAGGAATTCTAAAAAAAGAGGAAAAGGGGAAGAGAGTGAAACAGACTTGTGCAAGATCTTACACAATTCTGTTTTACTGTGAATCACATTCATGCCAGAGATCATTTATTTCCTCTTCAGCTAACCAAAACCCAGATCTCAGCCGAATATTTTGTCTGTAAAATATTACAGTTGCATGCAGTGATATCCTGGAAATATTTTACAGTGTTGTGTAATTGTTGCGTTGTAAGAAAAGCAGACTAAAGCAGAGGGTTGAAAGGTTTTGAACTTTCACACCAGTAAGTGAGACTAGAGAAAGATATAAGGATGTGGTTTGTGCTTGCACACTTGTGTGAGTGATCTGGTAGCGGAGATAGCGTGAGATCGTAAACGTTCTTTCTGTCTGACGTACTGAAGGGTGTTATACGACTCTTTGCTTAGATATTTCTTAATAAGAAGGACACATTGCTGGTACACTTGAGAGAAATGAATGATTGACATATTTTAAGACTAATGGATTTGAAAAATAAATGGATAAATAAATAAATAAATAAATAAATAAATAAATAATAAAGATATATTGACTAAATGTATTTATTGCATATAAATTATGATATGTATAATACATTTAATATATAACTTAATATATAAATAAGTACTATGAATGCATGTGCCTAAAATATTATATCTTATATCTGAATACATCTAAAAAGTTTTATATCATTATCCCTGAGAGACAATATGGAAAATTAATCCATTGTAGGGAATTAGAATAGTATAACTTGTGCAATGAGTTGATTAAAAGCAGGATTGAGTTACCAAAAATAAAAGAAACTTTAATTCAACAGCTATCTTGATAAATTGATTCAACTGAAGTAAAGGCTGATTGGGAAATTTTCAGTCACGATTACTAGATTATTATTATTACTAGATGTAAATATAGAAGAAATAATAAGATTGAAGTCTGAAACTACAATAAAAAGATGATATAGGAAATATTATAATGTATAGAACATTATTTGTAGTATGCTTAGATAAGCATAGGTAGGATCTTGCTCTTTTCCTGCAACGAAGAACTGCTTTACTAAAAATAGAATGGAATATCTAAATTTTGATAATGTCCAAATTTGAATACGTGGGCCCACAGGGCAGATTATGCACACTAAAATAATGAACATAAATATCCTGTGCATAAGCACTTTATTTAAGATTTTGGCAAAGTGTATTAAACAACAAGAAAAACTAAGCGTCCATATAGCTACAATAAACGTTATAACATGTAAAAGTTGATGGAAGCATGATGCCATGCACTTGCTGCCTCAGATAACTGCTTCAGTTATAGCCATTCCAGTGTTTATAGATTAAACTAATAATCAAATCTGTAATATTTACAGATGAGTGATGTCCATATAAAGAAAGAGGCCATCCTCAGTGCTCTTTGTATCTACCTTGGTGAGGATGAGAGATCCCTGGTGACGGAATACATGGTGAGTGTTTGGATCATAAAGTAATGCTTCATCCAAAAGTTAAATAGACATTTAGTGACTAGAAAAAGTATGGGAGACCTTCGTAATTGGTTTGTTTTCTGCATTAACTGATGATAAAATTTGATCTGATCTTTATTTGGTTTTAGAATGTCTTCTGACTCAGTATGGTTAAGCCATCCTCAAATCTGGCCCACAAGATTCACTTTCCTGCTGAGTTTAGCTCTAATCCTTATCAAACACAGTTTCAATTCAGTGTAAATATTGGCTGTGTTTTATTTGCTTTAATTTGCATTTGGGAACAACATTCATCATTACAATCATTTATAAATCTACAAAGAGAAGTTTCACTGTCAGATGATCCTTCAGAAATCATTCTAATAGGCAACATTTACTATTTATTATAATCAATGTTAAAACAGTTTTTGCTGCTTAACATTTTTGTGGAAACTGATTAATTAAATTAATTGAAATGAAATTAATAGTTGTTTTTATAATACATGAAATTAATGAAAAGTAAGTGAAGAGTAAAGTCGTTTAGTGTTTTAATAGATTTCTATTTATTAATGCCTTGAATTTTAAATATTTGATTAATATTAAATTTAATATGTGAACATGAAAACGAGTAATGATGCTTAAAATTCAGCTTTGATCACAGCAATCAATTACATTTTAAAATCTTGAAATTAAAACTTTTTTATTATTATTTGTAATAATATTTCACAATATTGCTGTTTTTATTTTATTTTGGTCAAATAAATGCACCTTGATGAACGGAAGATAATTAATTTCAAAATAATTAATGTAATGTTTCCAAACTTTTGGCAGGTATTTTAATAATAATTCTATTATATTATATATTATAAAATTATTAAGATTATTAAATGCTGCTTATATATATATATATCTTTTTTTTCAGGACAATAGTATGTATTATTACAATATAAGATATAACTTTAATGTGATATATATATAAGTTTTGGGGCATGGACAGATTTTTATTGTTATCGTAAAAAAATAAAAAAATAAATATGACTATCTCTCTCTATTCTCGGTCAATCTTTAATATATGGGGAAGGGGGTGTCGCCTTGATTGTATAGACTTGTCAAAGTGTTATTAATAAAAACAATGTCTAAGAACTGTTTCTTTTTAATTAGGACAGTCAAAGAGACGACTTCTTGAAAGACCTGGAAAACATCACCATGGGCATATGTGTCATTAAAAATAAAGGAGGTGTTCTTGGAGACTACGACGATATTGGAATCATTGTTGATCGAGTAATGATTGTTGAGCTGATCAAATCTGTGGCACAAACAATGTGACCTCTTTCCACCTGTGAATTATTGTTTTGTATTTTGTGAATGCACTTGTTTTAAACACTTGTTGTACCACAAAGAAACTGAACATGCACTACAACTGATGACAGTAAAGATAAGCTTAAAACATTAAACTTACTACTGTGTGTATTTGCAAAGCCATTTATGATCTCTCCTTCAGAATTTTTTTTTTTTAAGGTAAGTGGTTGCAAACAATTTGTTTAACAATTTTGAAAGTTGTTCAATGAAATGTATTTATTTAAATCTAGCTAAAATAAATTGATTGCAACCACTTACCTTAAAAAAAAAAGAGTAAATTCAATGAATCCTAAAGGAGGATTATTATTTTGTTGTGTATTGCATATATTAAGGTCATAAGTTTAAAATTTTATCTTTAAACTTTTAACTTTCTATCCCGGCGAGAATTAGTTCATGCATGCAGTATGTTTTAGTGTTTTTGTTAGTTTTTCCTGTTTTTTTTTTTTTTTTTTTTCAAACACGATCAGTTTCACCATGCGCCAGCGCCCAGGAGGAAGCTACGCTCCTAGTTGAGTGAGCTCTCACCCCTAGGGGGCATGGCAGGTCTTGAGCCTGATAAGCCAGGACAATGGCATCCACTATCCAGTGGGATAACCTCTGCTTGGAGACAGCCTTTCCCTTCTGCTGGCCTCCGTAACAGACAAAGAGCTGGTCTGAGGTCCTAAGGCACCGAGTTCTGTCCACATAGGTGCGGAGCGCACGTACTGGACAGAGCAGTGCCAAGGCTGGGTCTGCCTCCTCCAGGGGCAGCGCTTGCAAGTTCACCACCTGATCCCTAAAAGGAGTGGTGGGAACTTTGGGCACGTACCCAGGCCGGGGTCTCAGGATAACGTGAGAGTTAGCCGGCCCGAATTCCAGGCACGCTTCGTCAACTGAAAATGCCTGCAGGTCCCCGACCCTCTTCACCGAAGCCAAAGCCGTCAGGAGCGCAGTTTTCAAAGATAAAAACTTTAGCTCTACTGAGAGCAAGGGTTCGAAGGGAGCTCTCTGCAGTGCTGATAGAACCACTGCGAGGTCCCAAGAGGGGACTTGCTGAGGGCGAGGCGGGTTAAGCCTCCTTGCTCCTCTCAGGAACCTGATGATCAGATCGTGCCTCCCAAGAGACTTACCTTCAACAGGGTCATGGTGAGCCGAAATGGCGGCCACATAGACTTTGAGGGTGGAAGGAGACAGCCTTCGTTCCAACCCCTCCTGAAGAAAGGAAAGCACTGACCCAATCGGACATTTCCAGGGGTCCTCACGCCATGAAGAACACCAAGTGACGAAGAGGTTCCACTTCAAAGCATAGGCGTGTCTGGTGGACATGGCTCTAGCTGAAGTGATGGTAGCTACCACCTGTGGTGGCAAGGTACCTATACCTTCCGTGACCCGTCCAGAACCCACACATGTAGGTTCCACAGATCGGGACGTGGGTGCCAGAGGGTGCCCCGTCTCTGAGAAAGAAGGTCCTTCCTCAGAGGAATTGGCCAGGGAGGGGCTGTCGCGAGGAGTACAAGTTCGGGGAACCAGGTCCGGCCGGGCCAAAAAGGCGCAACCATGAGGACCTGCTCCTCGTCCTCCCTGATCTTGCACAACGTCTGTGCAAGAAGGCTCACTGGGGGAAACGCATACTTGCGCAGGCCCAGCGGCCAGCTGTGTGCCAGGGCGTCCGTGCCGAGGGTGCCCTCGGTCAGGGAGTAAAACAACTGGCAGTGGGAATTTTCTGGAGAGGCAAACAGGTCTACCTGAGGGTCTCCGAAGTGTTCCCAAATCTGCTGAACCGACTGGGGGTGGAGTCTCCATTCCCCGGTGGCGGGGCTGCTGCCGTGAGAGCTCGTCAGCTGCACGATTGAGCCTGCCCGGGATGTGAATGGCACGAAGCGACCTCAGATGCTTGTGACTCCACAAGAGGAGATGGCGAGCGAGTTGCGACATGCGGCAGGAGCGTAGCCCACCCTGACGGTTGATGTACGCTACGGTCGCAGTGTTGTCCGTACGGACCAGAACGTGCTTGTCCTTCAGCAGGGCCCTGAAGCGGTGCAGAGCAAGACGTACTGCTAGCAACTCGAGGCAATTGACATGTCACTGAAGTCGGGGTCCTGCCCAGGAGCCCGATGCAGCATGCCCGTTGCACATGGCACCCCAGCCCGTGGCAGAGGCATCTGTTGACACAACAACATGTCTGGACACCGGTTGTAGGGGCACGCCGGCCCGTAGAAACAAGGGGTCCAACCACGGGGTGAAGTTTCGGCAGCAGGCCGGAGTGATGGTCACTCGGAGTGTGCCCCGTTGCCACGCCCATCTCGGGACTCGGTCGTGAAGCTAGTGCTGAAGCAGTCTCATATGGAGTAACCCGAGCGGTATGACTGCCGCCGCGGACGCCATATGCCCCAGGAGCCTCTGAAACAGTTTCAGTGGAACCGCTCTCTTGCCCTCGAATTGTCTCAGGCAATTCAGCAGTGACTGCGTGCGCTCGTCTGTAAGCTGCGCGAACATGGCGACCGAGTCTATTTCCATACCGAGGAAAAGAGATCCTCTGCACAGGGGAGAGCTTGCTCTTTTCCCAGTTGACCTGAAGACCCAGTCGGGCAAGGTGTCTGAGCACCAGATCCCTGTGCTCGCACAACCGTTCTCGAGAGTGAGCTAGGATCAGCCAGTCGTCGAGGTAGTTGAGGATACGGACACCTTGTTCCCTGAGAGGAGCCAGGGCTCCCTCCGTGACCTTCGTAAAGACGCGGGGAGACAGGGCCAACCCAAATGGGAGAACCTTGTACTGATATGCCTGCCCCTCGAAAGCAAACCGAAGAAACGGTCTGTGTCGAGGAAGAATGGAGACATGAAAGTACGCGTCCTTCAGGTCAATCGCTGCAAACCAATCCATCGGACGAATGCATTCGAAAATGCGCTTGGGCGTTAGCATCTTGAACGGGAGTCTGTGCAGAGCTCGGTTCAAAGCACGCAAGTCCAGGATTGGCCGTAACCCACCTGTTTTCTTGGGTACTATGAAGTAGGGGCTGTAAAAGCCGGACTTCATGTCGGCTGGAGGGACCGGCTCTATCGCGCCCTTTGCCAGCAGGGTCGCGACCTCCGCGCGCATGACAGGGGCATCTTTGCCCACCATCGTCGCGCGGACACCCCGAAACCTGGGGGGATGCCGGGCGAACTGAATCGCGTAGCCGAGCCTGAGCGTCCGGATGAGCCAGCGGGAAGGCCTGGGGAGCTCTAGCCAGGCTCCCAGAAGCCGAACCAGCGGGGTCAAGGGGACTACAGGCGTACCCACGGTGGGGCAGAGTGGTGGAGCAGACAGCCCCAGCATGGGAGGCATAGCGTCCCTTAGCGGGGGCGGAGTGCGGGCACTCGTGTGACTCCAAGCAGCAAAGAGGGCATGAGAAGGTGAAGCATTCTCGAGCCGGCTTTGCATGGAAACTGGCAAGGGGAGAGGAGAACGAGAGCGGCGAGGAAGCACGTCGCCAACTGTCGTTCGTGGCCTCTTGGGACCCGGAGGTAGAGGAAACAGCTCTTTTAGTGAAGGTTTGGGTACCACCGGCCGCAGGGCCAGTGGCGGAGGTTTGTGTAAATGAGAACAAAGGATTCTCCCCCGGCCCTCCTCCGGGGGAAGGAGTGGTCCTGCTACCATCTCCTGACGAGCTGACGTCTCCAACTCCGGGTCGCCCGTCTCAGGAACGCCTCTTGGCCTGGCGTTTGGCAGGCTTAGGGGCAGAGACGGGTTGCGCCACCCTTCTGCGGCCATCTCCCCGCTGCGGCCGGGGTGAAGGCTGCTGCTGTGGCCGAGCGGGAGTGGAGGAGGCCACAGGGGGGTGCCCTCGGCGACGAGCAGGCTGCGGCGGCTGCGCCGGCGGCGGGGGGTGAAAGCAGCAGTGGGCCGCCGGGGCAGGATGTGTCTGATGGCCTCAGACTGCTTCTGGGCGGCAGAGAACTGCTGGGCAAAGCTCTCTACCGAGTCGCCGAAGAGGCCATCCTGGGAGAGACCGGGGAGTTGAGGAGCTGAGCCCGATCAGACTCCCTCATATCTGCCAGGTTCAGCCATAGGTGGCGCTCCTGGACCACCAAAGTGGACATCACCTGACCCAAGGAGCGCGCAGTGACCTTCGTCGCCCGGAGAGCGAGGTCGGTAGCAGTGCGCGCCTCCTGCAAAACCCCTGGGTCAGCACTGCCCACGTGCAGCTGCCAGAGCAACTTGGCCTGATAGACCTGAAGTGAGGCCATGGCATGCAAGGCAGAGGCGGCCTGGCCCGCAGCTCTGTAAGCCTTGGCCACAAGAGTGGATGAGAACTTACAGGCCTTGGAGGGCAGCTTGGGACCACCACACCAAGCGGAGGCGCTCTGTGGACACAGTTGCATCGCAACAGAACGCTCCACCGGGGGAATCCCAGCATACCCCTTGGCCGCCCCGCCATCGAGGGCAGTGAAGGCGGAGGAAGTACCAGAACGGTTTCGGGCAGTTAAAGGTGCCTTCCATGAACTGGTTACTTCCTGGTGCACTTCCGGGAAGAAGGGAACCAGAGGGGGGTGCTGGCGATCCGCATGAGCAGCCCCCAGGAACCAATCATCCAGCCTCGAGCGCTCGGGACAGGGTGGAGGATTCCACTCAAGCCCGATGCTCTCAGCTGCCTGGGAAAGCACGGCCGTCAGCTCGGGATCAGACTCGGGCAACGTTGGCACTCCCGAGGGAGGCAACACAGCCGAATCCTCATATACAGTAACCCTCAGATCACCCTGGCCACCAGCCGAAGTAGCCCTCTTACGAGAAGAAGAGCTAGAACGGGGTGTGGCAGAGGGGACTCTATACCTTTTAAGGTAATCGAGTCTCGATCTCAACGCCGAGATGGTCATGTCCCCACAATGAGAACATGAGCCATCCACGAACGCAGTCTCAGCGTGCTGAAAGCCCAGACACGTGACACAGCGATCGTGACCGTCACGAGGAGCGATGTATCGACCGCACCCAGAAACGCACGGGCGAAATGACATCTTTAAAAAGATGCAAATCGGCCCGTATCTCTTTTTGTGAAAGAAATCTTGCTCTTTCAGAGGTGTTGAAGCACTCAGGGGAACGCGGGAGCTGTCGCAGGAAACCCAGACGAACCGCTGAATCGCGCCGTCACACCAACACCAGCTCTTGCTTGTAACACTCCGGTGATAGCAGCAAGCGATGTGCTCGGCTCTGAAGCGAAAGCTTGAATGCGAGTTGCTCGCGTTGCTCCTTATATACTCGCTTTGCGGGGCGGAGCTCGCGATGCAAATCCCGCAGACCAAGGTACTTTGTGTACCATTGGCTCGTTTTGTACCACTCGAAGGGGATTGGGCTCTCGGGCGAGATCCCATTCGTAACGTCGAACGTGACCGACTGAAAGGGAACTGGAGTTATTGAATTTGGAAACAAAGATGAAGTTTTCAAGGTGAATGCATACCTTGACTCTAGGGGTCAAACAACTAAAAATCAGGTTAGGAATCTTGGTGTGATTCTGGAGACAGACCTTAGTTTCAGTAGTCATGTCAAAGCAGTAACTAAATCAGCATACTATATACTATCATCTAAAAAACATTGCAAGAATTAGATGTTTTGTTTCCAGTCAAGACTTGGAGAAACTTGTTCATGCCTTTATCACCAGCAGGGTGGACTTTGGAAGGGTCTCCTCACCGGCCTTCCCAACAAGACCATTAGACAGCTGCAGCTCATCCAGAACGCTGCTGCCAGAATTCTGACTAGAACCAGAAAATCTGACCATATCACACCAGTCCTCAGGTCCTTACACTGGCTTCCAGTTACATTTAGGATTGTTTATTGTTTATAAATCACTCAATGACCTAGGACCTAAATATATTGCAGATATGTTCACTGAATTATAAACCTAACAGAGCACTCAGATCATTAGGATCGAGTCAGATAGAAATACCAAGGGTTCACACAAAACAAGGGGAGTCCGTCTTTAGTTACTATGTTTAGTTTTAGTTACCGCAGTTGGAATCAGCTTCCAGAAGAGATCAGATGTGCTAAAACATTAGTCACATTGACTCAAAACTCATCTGTTTAACTGTGCATTTATTGAATGAGCACTGTGCGATGTCCGAACTGATTGCACTGTATTTTACGTATTCACTGTATTTTATGTAAAATCATTTTCTATTTTTAACTGTTTTCAATTCATTTTAAATAAGTCAATTTTTAAATCATTTCCAAAGTTTTAAAATTGCTTGTTTTATTTTTGTTATTAGTTTTCTTCATGATTATTTTACTTCCTTTTATGTAAAGCACTTTGAATTACCACTGTGTACGAAATGTGCTATAGGCCTATACAATTATATTTGCTGAAAAGTTAAAGTTATTTTAAATAATTTGTAATTGCTGTCTTTTTTTTTTTTTTTTTTTTTTTTTTGATGTGTTTTTTTTTTTTTTTTTTTTTGTGTTTTGTTATTGTGTTGGGTGGTCTATTTGGATGTCTTGATTTATATGTACATTTGTTTAAGCATTTAATAATAATAAAATAATAATAATAATAATAATAATAATAATACAGTCTATGGTGGCAACCCTACTTGCCATATTTTATTATTCCCTTCACTTCAGTTTTACTCGGTGGTACGTTAATATCTATCTCTGGATGTTTTCAGAGCCCGTCTACGGAGAGCCTTCCCACTCCCTATTAAGTCCTATTGTACCGAATTTTGGCTGCAGTTCCACCAGAGTTCCACTGGGGGCGATCGCCATGAGTGCAAAATGAATGGGAGTCTATGGGGCTAGACGGCTAAATTTGTCCCTTTCACCCGATTGCCGTTGAGAAATCTCAGATCTGATTGTAGGTTTTGCAAGTTCAACATGGGTTATAGGTCGAAAGTTGAATGAACGAGTACTTATGTCCTTTCGATTTCTTACAGATTGAGTTTTTGTTGCCCATATCACGCTAGCATTCTGCTAATGAACGTATAACGTATGACGTCATTGACATTTTAAAAGACTTTTTAAAGCAAATAAGTGACTCAAAAAATCTAACACCCAGCAATGTGTAATTTCTTTGCATCTCCTTTCGAATGCAACATTCAAATTACTAGACAAAAAATTATATCCTGAGAAAAGTGGATTTTGAGGGGTACACCGCCATTGACCTCCATTCATTCTGCACTCGTCCCTCATATGGAATCAGAGTGGAACTGCAACCAGTTCAGAAGCCGGAAGTGTAGTGAGAGTGAAAGTTCTCGCCATATTAGACATTCTCTGATGTTTTAGAGATATAGGAACTGAATATTACACAGCACCCGCCTTATTGTTTACAATGTCTAGCCCCGCCCTGTTCAGAACAAACACATAAAACCACTGCTAGAGAAAACAAGCATTTATGTATTTATTTATCTATTTATTTTTTTGGTTGTTTGTTTGTATTTATGCATGTATGTAATTAGACGTTTGATTCAAAACTAGTACTTATTAAGTTACTAAAAGTGTAGGTGTGAAATTAAGCCCGTGTGTGTCGCTTACCTTTATTTTGAAAATCCAAGGCTGGGTAATACAGAGGAAGTAAACAGTCCGGTTGTTGCTTAACTCACAGCTTCAGTTTAGCGCTTGTTAAAACCCAACAGTGGGTCCCCTTTCACAACTTAATTTAGTAGTGAAACCTCATATAAGCTAACGATGTCGACAGCGATGAACTTCGGATCCAAGTCCTTCCGCCCGCGTCCACCGGACAAAGGAGCGTTTCCCTTGGATCATTTCGGTAAGAGTGATCGTGCGCATGCAGCAAGCAGACACAACCAATGACTTTGCATTCACGTGTTAAAATGATATTTTGTGTCCACAGGTGAATGTAAATCATTTAAAGAGACATATATGCGATGCCTTAGAGAAAGTCATTTTGACAATTCGCGCTGTCGGGAAGAGTCAAAGGAGTATCTGGAGTGCAGGATGGACAGGTGCTGGTGCTGCTGCTGCTGCTGTTGTACATGATGTAAAGTTGTACAATTACAAATACATCCGAAACTACTAATAAACGTTTTATTTATTTCTCAGACAGTTAATGGCAAAGGAACCCTTTGAAAAACTTGGCTTTAAGGACTTGATGGAGAAACCAGCCGAAGAAAATAAAGCCGAATAAAATCCTGACAAAATATAATTTGTGATGACGTTCACGTTTTGTTGAACAGCTATGTGTTATATTTATCTCGATGTCAACTGATAAACAACTCTATGTTTTGTACATATTAAAAAGGATGTGTTTAAAAATGAAATATAATAATAATCAAGATGTGTATGTGAATAATAATCAGTATGCTCGGTGGTCCGATACTGATACTTAGGAGATTTGGTTTTGTAGAGTGGTCTTAAATTTGTATTAATGATTTGAAGTTTATTCTTATCACTGGAGCTTTTTGATATTTCTCTGGAATAAAGAGTGAGCATAGCTCAGCACTGCTATGAACAGCCTTGCCATTGATCATTTAAAATACATTTTATGTAAATAAGACACTTAAAAACTTTTTTTTTTTGGCTCAAGTAAATGCAATCTGAACAAACAAAAGAAATAAAAATGTAGCACAGATATACTGACAACAATTTACAGCACAAAATCATAATGTGTGAATTTATTTATATGATATAACAACCCTCTAAGGACACCTTGGCAATTGAATGCCATTGGCTAGTAAACTGTTTTGTTGACTCGCCAGACTGAAATACTATTATATGCTATACTATACTATACTATACTATACTATACTATATATGTATTATATATATATATATATATATATATATATATATATATATATATATATAATGGTGACTGAGACTATGTCACTGTCTGCTTTGTGTTTCACAAAATAAAGATATATGGGTGAGAAGATGATTTATTGAGAATTCTTACCCTTGAATAAAAGAAAAGAGAGGTACATTTTCATTTGCAATTAAAACTTGAGTTCTTTCTAATATCAGGGATGTGATTCAATCAGGTCAGGTCTGAAAAAGGTGATGATGTAACCCACAATTAAATTTAAGTCATAGACAAAGTTAATTTTTAGTTGCTTCTTTATACATAATATGTATATCACTCCATTAGTACATTTTCTCTAAAGTTGTGCAGTGTTTGGGGGTGATTTTATTTTTTTATTTTTTTACTATGTGCCTCAAAAATATTACATTTTGTATATTTTCATATAAAATGGCAACATTTGATGTAAAACATGTATGTTTTTCTCTTTCCAAAATTTGGAAACAAACTGGGATCCTCTGTCAGAGACCACTTCCTTCGGGAGGCCATGAATGCAGAAGACGTGATCAATGACAGTAACCTGGCTGATGGTAATTTTGGCAGGGGAATGAAATGAGCTGCCTTCGAGAAGTGGTCCACCATGGTCAAAACAACCGTGTACCCCTGATACAGAGGTAAGCTGTAGACAAAATCCAATGCGATGTGGGACCAGGGTCTCGAAGGGACTGACAGCGGTTGGAGGAAACCGTCCGAAGGTCGATTGGAAGTCTTACAACTGGCACAAATACAACTGGCCAAGACAAAATCCTGAATATCACGAGCCATGGAGTGCCATCAGAACCATTGTTTAACCACCAAGAAGGTACGATTTACCCCGGATGGCTATTTTGTTGGTTGTGATGAGAGTGAGAATACCAGTAGTGTTGGTAATAGTAGGTAGCGCTTGACCATTTAAAATGGCTGGTAGGCCATTGTGAACAACTAGCTTGCTGCTGGAGCTATTTTTAGTTCGTCCAGCAGGGGGGTGCTCATTCCCTGACTTGTATGGATGCAAAAGTCCTAGTGTAATGATGCAGAGTTTAGACTTTAACAGAAACATATAATTCTCTAGTTTTAGTGCACATATACTGTACACACAATATGTCTCAGAGGATGGCGCCATCTTTGATTTTGCACAGCTATTATATTCATATAGAATGAGATGTAAAGAACTGTGAACTGTCAAAAGTGGTCCAGACCAACCTTATGAAAGTATGACTTACCAAAGGCATACTTAACTAAGAATGTTTTGGAAAACACATATTAGCGATAAGGTACAGGTTAAGGTACAACTTAAGAGTAACATAGCGCTAGGAAGGTTTCGGGAAACGCAGCCCTGATCACGGACTTCAGATCAACACTGAGGGTATTGAGAAGGGTCAGTTCAACAGGATCAGAGTTACTGCAATTTTCTATCTACTTTACTTGTACAATATGAATACATGAGACTATGCATTTGATATCAAATTGAATTAAAATAAATGTCACCAGACAAATTGTTTTCTATCACTAAAAATACAGTAAATTGAAATTAAAATAAATAAAACAATAATAATAAAGAATTGACTATGATCTTGTCTGTTGTCCTCTGCCTTTTGTGTCCATTTTATTAAGGCTCCCCTTTTGATTCAGTCTTAGAATCCAGTTTATATCGAGATCTTGTCTTTAGAAAAGACTGCAGTGTGAATAAAATGTTCTCCATTACAAATGTTTTGCTACAAATAAAATGTCATATTTTCATCTGGGGTATCCATATTATTTTAAGCTGGAATGTGCAAGTCTTCCGGTGTCAAAAACAGTTAGTTTTAAAGTACTAAACAGTCTGTTGATGTTGCAAACGTGTGTGTTATCGTATTATTTTAATTGATTTCCGTAATCATAAACACTATGTTTCGTAGGATTGCAGTGCAAATAGTTTTACCATTTACTGCATGTTATTATTAGTTATTCAACTATAGCGAAAAGGAAATACAGGAAATAGCTAATTGATTTGGTGAAATATAAGGTGGGTAAAACTATAAAAGCGATTTCTCACTTACAACTCCTCTTGTCTATAACCTAAAGGGTCTTTAAAGCTGTAGGTGGTGGACAGAGAGATGCCAACAATAACAGCAGGCAGACCTAATGAGGAGAAACACATGAGCCGCATACAGGATGTTCCAGGCAAATGTGGACAGCAGGAAGTACTGCAGCAGTGCTGTGATTGCCATACAAGGACCCTGATCAGTCTTCTCCTGCACATCTGAAGAAGGAATAACCTTCTGTTCTGAAACAGATGACTTTGAGCTCTGGACCGGGTTGTTGATCCCAAAAATGAAGAGAAGGTAGTAGGTGGTCATGCACAAACAGATGTTCACCAAGAGCATGGTGGAGTTAGCTCCTGTTTGTGTAATTTATGAAAAAATAAATCAAGATGATTAACCTAAAAAAAAAATACATACACATACATTGTTCCATAAACTAGTTCTATGGAATTAGCATTAGTTTGCTGGACATGATACAATAGAAATACATGATCTTCAAGGAAATGTGGAAAGAAAAAAAAAACAGCTTTTTTTCTTTTCCATTCCATTCTATACGTTTTCCAGTAAAAATATTACAGATGCACCGACAATAAATTATGGCCAGTATGCTGATAATTATTTTCTTTTTCTGGTTAATAACCGACACATGCCTAAAATTAAAAATGCTGCACTATTTTGTCCAAATAAATTAAAAATAAAACACTATAAAGTGAAATAATTTTGCTAACAGTAAATTTAATCATCACAATATTATATTTTATAGTATAAAAAAATTTACATTCATCGATTTGCTGAAGATTACATTTAACAGTGTTGTAAAATAGTATTTTTAAAGAATGAATGTTCAATTATCCGATATCTGATATTGAATACACCTAAAAATAAAATAATAAAATGACTAGAATATAGAATGTATTTTAATTTTATCTTACACTATTGGCAAAATTTGTTTTTCAGCACACATCACTACACATTGCTATTATGCTTAAAATATATAAATAAATAATGTATGGGGAAATATACTTAACATCATTATATGTTCTATGTAAACAAATGAGCAATTTTGTTTCCAAATACATTAACTGTGATTAAGAATGTTTCAATATTTTTTACTGGAAATAAAACAAAAAGTACTGATTAAGAAAAGGCTTTTTTTTTTTTTTGCTCAGTGTAGCATGGTAATACCATGGTATTTTTGAAGTAGATGGAAGTACCCTAGATTTTGCAATATATGAATATGGTTCTTTCAATAGTATGAAATCAAAGTATTTTGTATAATGACATAGTATTATTTTACCATGATACAGTACAGTATATTAAAGGGATAGTTCAATTTCAGTTGGTCCCCACTGACTGTTTATTATTAAATATATCCATTGCTTTTACCTGGTTTTAATTTGATAAACTGCGGTGAGGACCATACACACAATAGACAGACTGCATCCCACAATGCTGATCCAGTTTAAAGCCTCAAAATAAGTATGTAATTCTCAAAACTTTTGGCCCCGAAGAGACCTTGATAATAAATATATGTAGATCACCAAGATTAACCAAAGATTAAAGTGTGCTGTATTTTTACTAACTATCAGGTAAGCTAAACTAACAAATGAAGTTAACTTAGTACCATGCTAATGACAGATTCTCTTGAAATCAATTATGAGTTGTGTCTCCTGTGCTCTTTACGCAAGGAGTATTTACTGCGTATAGAGAGAGTTTCTGTCCACCTTATTTTTCAACGCATTTTCTGTGAGTTTTGGAGACTTCCGGTTAATTAACCAATGTAAGGAAATAACGAGAAGAGTAGAATAGTGAAGTGAAATGTAATGTTGTTTTTTTTGTAATCCAGTGTGTTCATAATTAAACTGATAGTTCACCCCAAAATGAAAATTATATCATTATTACTCACCCTCATGTTGTCCAAACCGGAAAGACATTTGTTCATCTTTGTAATACAAAGTAAGATATTTTTGATGAAATCCGAAACTACATGTGTGGACATACAATGGAATGAAATGTAGTGTCTCGCAGTACCACGGAGCTACATAAATAAACATAATATAAACATACAACACTAGACGTAAGAACAATTTTAGACCTACATAGCTAACTATCTGAAGCGGTAATCTTACTATACATATACTATAAATAGTTGACTATAACCTAAGACAGACTATACAAGTACTTTACATAATAACTGTGCACGATATTGTGCAAAAGAGATATTTAAGGTTATAAAGCAAGTAGTGCAGTATGATTTGTGGTGCATTCACAAGTAAACATTTTTGTTATCTTATTAAGTCCTTGTAACATGGAGTGTTTATAAGAAAGTGTCTGGTGCATATAGAGAGGAAAGAGTGTTTTTCTACAGGTGGTTTGTCCAGCCCACTCACCTGTGTGTAGCACATTCAGAATTGCACAACGTTTTCCTTGAAACATGGAGTGTTTATAAGAAAGAGTCTGGTGCGTATAGAGAGAAAAGAGTGTTTTTCTACAGGTGGTTTGTCCAGCCCACTCACCTGTGTGTAGCACACTCAGAATTGCACAATGTTTTCCTTGAAACATGGAGTGATTATAAGAAAGTGTCTGGTGCATATAGAGAGGAAAGAGTGTTTTTCTACAGGTGGTTTTTGTTCAGCCCACTCACCTGTGTGTAGCACACTCAGAATTGCACAATGTTCTTGAGGTTTTTGAGACACCATGTATGGGTGTGTGTATATCTATGTATGTTATTTATACGTATAATCTAACTACAAGCAACAGCACAAATAAATATAATAGAGCAAAGATACAAATAAAATAAACAGTGCTTTTAGGTAGATCCAAAGGCGTTTCCACACTGAGCGCGATGCGAAAAAGTGAGGCGACTCGCCAACAAATGGTGCCTTCATACCGAACGCAAAACGATTGTTTGCCTTCTGCTAATTCACGCCTGCATGCTAGGTGGCGCCGATGATTTGACAACATCCACTGCTCAATATACAGCATTAAATTAAGATAAACAAGATTCTACACCAGAAACAAAATATCTATAATGCTTACAAGAATAAGTACAATTAGCATCAAGCTACACTTGAAAATGTTTGTAATTATTATTGTATTTGCTTACCCACTTTAAACCATCATCAAGTGCTTGTAATAACTTCCAATTGTGAACTATAGTTGATTTTGATTAATTAGCATACACATGCACTCGTGTGTTTAATAATGCTACAATGGTAATATTTGTCATAAACATCCTTTATTGTATATATATTGTATATAAAAAATCCCCTATAATTTTAAAAATGTTTTCGGAGATGTGAGCTCCAGAGGGACAGCGGGTGTTCAGCATTCATGAACCCACCAAGAGCACCTCACCTCGGCCATATCTTGTGGAATTTGCCGGCAGCTCTGATGTTTGTAGAGTGGTTAAACAATCTAATGGGCAGTCGTTGGTCTCATTAATCTATTATTTGTTTCAGAGCAAATAGTTTTGGCAAAATCTGTTATATTTGTAACTTCAGTGCTGTATACCAGAGTGCTTCCTTTGTACTTTTGACTGAATTTGCCTAGCAACTTTTGTGATGGCTGTTGTTGTTGTTTATTAAATATTATTATTCAATAAATAATATTTTATATGAGTAATAGTAGTATTTAGTATTAGGAAACAGTGTGTTCCGCCATTAGATGGAGACAAGAGACTGTTTTATGGGTCAGCAGTAAAGACTTTTAAATTGAAATTGAATTCCTTCGTTACTAGTTCTAAAGTGACGTTTTGGAATTAGTAATGGAGACTTGGGCTCAGCTGTTAAACTGTCAACTTATTTGAATCTGTGGTGGAAAGAAGTAGTTCTGCACCAAAGAGGGCTTTCAACGACACTCCGTTGTTATTTTTTTTTTATGTATTTACACACTCCTGCTGTCAAACTGTTGTATAAATGCAATATCAAACTTGTAGACATGAGATATGGCTGTATATTGGCACGCTGTGATTACCAGACATACCAGCAAGTGACTGTCTTAATGAATGAGTTGGCTCAACCGATTCGTTTAAAAAGCTGATACATTTAACTTTGCAATCGACTGTACTTATAGTTTAAAGTAGCCCTGTGATAACAAGCTAATTGGTGCAGATGCGATTCAATATGTGTGCCCTTCTTCTATGTGAAATAATCATAAATACCAGTTTATGCTGTTTGATTGTGGCCTCTAAGGTCATGCTGTAGCCCCGGCTGACCCGTTTAGATCTTGTGTGCACAGTGGAAATGCAGCTAATAATTTCTGAATTCTGACTGGCATATAACGAACAAATCAAACAAATGTAAACGGGCAAAGGCGGGGCCCCCTACAAGGCGGGGCCCATGGGCTGCAGCCCACTCAAGCCCAATGGTAAGTCTGGCCTTGCCTACGCCACTCAGCCTGTGGCATCGTACCTACGGCCAAATCATAGCCGTGCCGATATACAGCCATATCTTATGTCTAAGAGTGTGATATTGCTTATATATATAAATATGAATAAAAAAAAAAAAAGTGTATTATAATTAACATGTTTTATTCCTAATTTACTATATCCTTATTACATATTCATTTATTACAATTATGATTTTAAATATGTGTGTGTGTGTGTGTGTGTAGAATTGTTTTCATTATTATATATTCATTTATTAAAATATTCAGAAAAGTATAATGAAAAAGAAATATGTAAATAAATAAATTACATATAATTAATTTTTCTGTTTTTCTGATATTTATTTATTTATTTATATTTGACCAGTTATTTTGTGGTAACGACTGACTGTACGTTAATTCATATGTACAGTAGGTGTTTTATTGACTAATAACATGAGTGATTCAGAAGCTGCCATATGTTATGTAATCATTACGAGATGATCATTTACCTCGGGCCTAATGGTGAACTCCACGTTATCGAGCAAGCTTTTGTTTTGAGTTGAAAAACCGATCATTTTCATAAAGCACCACTCCAATACTGGGATTACTGTTCCCTATGGGAAAAAAAGAAGGAATAAGGTGTTTTGGTGTTAAATTTTTTTATTATTTATTTTGTTCATAATGATGAGAGAATAAAAAATGGTAGTACAGTATTTCTGGGAATCATTCTGCAGTTTGATATATATTGGGAAAAATATGAATATTACATATTATTATACTAAAAATGTTACGGAAAAATTACTGAGTGCATTACTGAGTGCATTAGTGCAGAGTTCAAACCATTGACTACATAATGACTACAGTAACCTGGATGCAGTTGTTATATATTATAAATTTTATGCAAGAAATGTTTAGAATGGGCAGCAATTTTAACATTAAAAATGGATAACATCATAAAATAATTAACAGTGATAAATGCAGATATGAAAATGCAATAACAAAAATATTAAATATTCAAAATATTAATAAAAACTAATGATACTAAAATTACACTTGCATCGACTTTTGTCATTCAAAATGAATGTGAATTTGTTCAGATTGTCAACCATTGTGCCCTATTAAATGTCAAAGATGTAAATACAGACGTTGACTTTGCCACAGTCCAGAAGTTGAAGTCCACCAAATGTGTGGAAAAGTGTTAAATACAAACACTGAGCTGAGGCCATAGGAATACCAGCTACAGAAGATATAAAAGACACAAAAGACTGGTTAAACATGTTCACTTACAAACCAAAGAAATGACATACCCAAGCTCAAATAGTTGCAGTTTAGCATATTTTGATATGTATTTCTGACACAAACTATTTCTGACAGAAATTAAGTTAAATTACTGTTAATTTCCTTTCTTTTCTATTTTTATTTATTTATTGTCAAGATAAAGTATACATTTTTTACAACCTAGTTTCTCCCATTAATGCTTATATATCATGTTTTTCTATTTATGAATGTTTTATTTGTAATACTGCATATCACTGGCTGTTCCTTGAGGGCAAAGCTGTGTTGAATAACTAATCTGACCGATCATGGTAAGTTTGAAGGTCAAACCGTTGAGTGTTTCCTCTGAACAGGTATTACCTGCAACAAAACCATTTTTTATGCGAGGTAAGATGAAGCTGAAAATCATTTAAAATATTAGTCAACTGTTTTACAATAGAAATATTAAATGGCCGTCAGCTATATCCAGTCATGCAAAGTAGGCTACTCGATTTTATTTTTTCTCGAATATGGCAATTTTTAGAGATGGAGATGGAGATGGAGATGGAGATGGAGAGAGAGAGAGAGAGAGAGAGATTGAAGTTGCTTGCGTGAATTGCCTGATTTTACCTCCCTCGTTACTAAGAAATATAACGTAGCGATTCAGCATTGATTAATATCATGGGGCAGCGCTGACAAGATTATGAGCTCCTGAATGTTTCTGTTTGCACATCGGGATGTAGGAGCATGCTGTAGCCTGTATCATTTCATATCAAAGCGCAAAAGAAACTACGAGCATGCAATATCATACACAGTAAAATCTCCAGTGTTGAAATCCCAGTCTCCTCTTGGCTAACATCGAAATCCTCTGACATTTCTCTTTACTTTTAAAAAAGATGCAAAAGTCAGTGTGGTCCCATGTATTTCTTCTGTATATTTTTCAAAATATAACTTTTGTGTTCCTCAGAAGACAGGTCACACAGGTTTGGAAAACATGAGGATAAATAAATGATGACAGAATTTTCAGTTTTGGCTGAACTGTTTTTGTATTGCAATTCATACTTGTCTCTGACATTTCACCTAAAAATTGTTTTGATAAATGGATTTGAAATGATCCAGTAATTTTTTTTTTTTACAGCGGCAGTTTTGCGATGCTGCAAATAAGGAGTGGATATCTTGTTCTTTACATGTTCTTTACATGTATTGAAAAAAAATTGAATGTGAAGATTTTTTGGTGCAGAGAAAAAAATTAACAATGTTTCAATAAAATAAATAAATACATGTAAACGTGTATTGTGTTGTGGATTTTTTTTTTTTTTTTTTTTTTTCTCACCTGAACACTGGTGTAGTGTTGGCCAGTTAATCCATGGGTGTTTACTTTGAACACCAACTTTGGTGTTCTTATCATCCATTCTCTGAAATGGTATTCAAAACTGTCCTGGAGCAGCCCAGCACTGTCTCACTCATCTTACACACCCGATTCAACTCGTCAGCTCATTAGTAAAGACGTTAAGCCCTGAAGTGGGTCAGAAAAGGTATAAAGAGAGTTGTGAGAAAATATGATGCATATCAGATCCGCGTCATGTTCAGCAGCGGCAGCTCTTAAAGTAATAGCAGCCAAAAACCTACTAACCCAGCTGCTGTATTGTCTGTTAATCAAATAACAAAAAAGAAGAAATCAATAACTTTTATAGTTTTAAGGATTCATCTATATTTAATTTAGAATTGAGTGTTTGATAACTTTATTCAATTTCTGCATATTTACTACTTGCTGAAGGGCAGGTAGCTAAATATGACACTATAATGGGTTTGTGTGAAGATTGTTTTCAGTGTAATAAATGTTAAAAATGATAGCTCTCAATTATACTGTAATGCTGAATGGCTATAGTCAATGATTAAATATCGATTTTATAGAGACATCAGTAGTATTGGTATCAGTCATAAAAAAAAAGATGCCATTAAACAAATATAAAAAATTTACTGTCTTAGTGTTGTTTGCACATTAATTTGAAGTTTGAATGTGAAATTATCACAATATAAAAGTATATTTTAAAGCTTTAATGTTAGGTGGGATTAAGTGTGATTAATTGCTATTTTATTTCAGAAAAAAAAATGTACATTTTTTTTAATCGATTGACAGCACTAATATAACATGTTGGCAATTAATAAAATAAAGAATTAAAATGAATAGAGAGAGAGAGATTTGTTGTAGTGTTAGAGATTGCTGAAGGTCTGGATGGGGGAGCTGGAACTGCATAAATGTATAGATTTAAATAAAAAAAAAAAACCTTCCCTACATCTATTTTTCTGAAAGTTAATCTGTAATAATCCCTTACCTGAAAGAAATACGAGCAGCAGCATGAAGCGATCCATTATCATCCTTTTAATGATCCAGATCTGGTTCTCAGAAATGTCGAGTTATGACTTATGTATGATCTCAGATGTTGAGTTTGACATTATATATTTGCATTTTTAAGGGGAGAAAGAGCTATGGACACGGCAATGCACAATGTTTTGCAAAAACCAAAAATGACAAGAAACATGTTGGGTCGGGCAGGTCATATAATTTTCCTACTTGGCAGACCTGACAAGTTTATGTCTAGGCTTCATAACTAGCCTGAATAAAGTGTAATTATGAAAATACAGTATAGGCTATTTTAAATGGATAGTTCACAAATTCATGCCATCCCAGATATAAATTGATTTCTTTATTTAGAAGAAAAACACCCTCCTTCAAAGGCCAGTATATCTGGGGCCTTCAAAAAATTTAATATAATAATAATAATAATAAATAAAATACTTCAAGTCCAAATAAGCACTGCATTGTGTAAAAGATTGGCGTGTATCACACGTTTAAAGATAAATTACTTTTTTTTTTCTCAACTTCATTTTGTTATAAAAGCCCAAACCCCAAAAAGCATAAACCATTACGATAAAGAAACAATTCTGCCTATATAGTATATTAATATTTATTAGCCTATATGTAGCTGTGTGTGTGTTGGACACATATATGCACATTCAGACAGCGAGACGAGAATTTCCATGCCGGCAGGTCAGTAGGTTTTTCCCTCTTGTCAGAACTACTTAAGTCAAACGAAGTGTCTATTTCTCTTTCTCTCTTTTATTTTCTTTTATTTATTTGTTTATTTATTTTGTAACTTGCTGTTAATACTGATATACATGGAACCCAGATGCTACCAACATCAAATGGTAATAATGGTTTAACGTTAAAAACGCACTGTGAGATTATTACTAACAGTGTTTTGGAATGAAAACAGAAACGTGCTGCCCAAGAACATCCATAGGAAAGGAATAAAGCTGAATGAGGTGCTAAGGTTAAACACTTTAATCTGTGTAACCTAATAAAGCTTTGGAACCTGTGCATCCATTAGAGTGATGGAGGATGCACTTAGAAACCTCTACATCAACTCTGCTGCCTTGTTGGCTACTCATGTACTGGACACTTGTGTACTGGTGAGACCTAAAAAATGTAGGACTACAGTAGCCTAGGTAATACAGTTTTAATATCTTAAACGCACTTTTTATGAGTTTCTTATTAATAACTGACAACATCTATACATTTACATATTATGATATCTTATAAGAATTACATAAATCAAACACACATGGTAGAACCTAATGTCAGCCCTTGAAGGGATAGTTCACCTAAAAATTTAAATGTTATCATTTACTCACCCTCATGTTGTTCCAAACCTGTATGAATTTCTTTCTTCTGTTGAACACAAAATAATATATTTGGAAGAATTTTGGTAACCAAACATTTGAGGGTAGCCATTGACTTCCATACAATTTTTTCCCCCATACTATGGGAGTTCAACAGAAGAAACTCCTTTTTGGGTGAACTGTTTCTTCTTAGCAACACACCAACCTTAGTTAATTATCTGCTGACCATTTCTATAAAACAATACCCTTTGTTGTTTCATTCAGAGAAAGAAAAAAGGAGGTGCATTATTATACCATTATTAAGCTTAAAAACTGTAGTACTCATAATTATCAACTTTTTTTTTCAACCTTTATATTAAAGGGTTAGTTCACCCAAAAATGAAAATTAGCTCATAAATGACTCACCCTCAAGTCATCCTAGGTGTATATGACTTTCTTCTTTCAGACGAATCCAGTCGGAGTTATATTAAAAATTGTCTTTGATCTTCCAAGCTGTTTCATGGCACTCGGGTGTTGCATGCATCAGTCCAAAAGAAGTTAAATAAAAAGCGCCCATCCATTTAAAAAAAAAAGTGTCTCACATGGCTCTGGGGGGTGAACAAAGGCCTTCTGTAACGAATCGATGTGTTTTTGTAAGAAAAATATCCATATTCAATACGTAATAATCACTTTAATGTAGCTTGCACCAACAGTTGAACACGGAAGCAGCTCCGGGCGGATGACGTATGAGGTCAGCGCTGCGCCAGTGAGTCTCGTGAAAACCAACGTTTGTTAACAGAAGCAAAGAGAACAAAGTTTCCTTACTTTAGCAAAAGAAAACCAGTCTCCTCTTGGCTTATATCAAAATCCTCCGTCATTCTTCTTTTACAAATCCTCATTTTGTACTTCTACTTAGTGACTGTTTTTTTGTTTTGTTTTGTTTTGTTTTGATCCCTCCGCTGTGTTTCCGCGTTTTTTGGGGGGCGCTTTTTATTTAACTTCTTTTAGACTGATGCATGCAACACCCGATGAGTGGCATGAAACAGCTTGAAAGATCAACGATAACGTTTAATATAGCTCTGATTGGACTCGTCTGAAAGAAGAAAGTCATATACACCAAGAATGACTTGAGGATGAGTAATTTATGGGCTAATTTTCAATTTTGGGTGAACTAACCCTTTAAGCCAAACCAGAGAACTAATCCAGAGGGAATACAAATTTACAAATTTACCATCAATAAAGAAGTGTGGAATTTCAGCAGCCATCTAGCAGCTTACAAACTACAATGTCATAACATATTCATTTACTTTTTTATTCTTATTACTTAAAAATTATTTTTGTTGTTTAGTTACATATTATTACAACCTCAAACAAAAGCATTAGATGATTTCAGTATATTTATTCAAAACTGACAAAAAATAATTTCTGATGATTTTATTGAAAGCTGATTGGTGGGAAAGTGCAGATTATGTGACACACACTATTTTAGTAAATGGACTTTTGCTGTTGTTCTTCACACATCGTCTGATTCCTCATTATTGAGGATACATTTCCTAGATGTGCCTAGATCCCAATGAATCCCTTATGAATACAACTTGAGGTATCTGTTGAATGTTGAATTGTGGTGGAAACAGAAAGAGATTACAAAGCCAGCAGTTCAAACCTAAGCAGAAACGGACATCAGTGACGTCTTGATCTGGGCCAAGAGCCAGTGGATGAGAAGATTGACACCGAACATCCTTTAACGAATCTGATCTCCTCATAGGCTCAAAATACTTAGTCAGGTAATCATAAAAACGTATGTGATTGAAGAGCCATCAGGAAGAGTAAATAAAGACACAAATAAGCAGCTGACAAACTATTATTCTCCAGCAGTCTCTTATTTCTTCTTTTTATCTTGTGTGTTGGTGAACCAGGCATCCAGCAGCTTTTTGCTATAGTAGATCTGCCAGCCATGCACTTGAAGTGAAATAATCAAAACTAAGTACATTATAGAGACAGCAGAAAAACCAAAGATGAACCTATAAGCTTTGCCGTGCAGATAAAGCTGCTGAGCCACAGGGAACATCTCCATCCCTCCATAAAGAATAGGACCGACACAAAAAAGCCCAGCGCTGATCATTGAGATGACCAGGTAACTGATGTTGTTTTTTGGCAAAGCCATGAAACTGAAGACCGTAGGTATGATGCTCAGAAGATACGTGTATTCCCATTGGTACGGAGAGGCCACCACTTTATGGGATACCAAGTTCAGCTGGCTGACCACCACCTGTGCTGCTACAAGCAACCAGACCACAGCATGAGCGATGTTCAGCTTCTTGATCTCAGACTTCAGGGCCACACTGAGGAGATTGAGAAGGGTCAGTGCAACAGGATCAGAGTTACTGCATTTTCATAGTATTTTAGGGGGTTGTTCCACCTAATAAAACCCCCATCATGTCTTAATATATTGGATTACATGTACTAGTTTACTTTCCTTTATCATTGATTTTTCGTTTTCATTTATTTTAAAGCATTTCACTACTTGGGTTTGTACTACAAGTGCATACCACGTTTTTCTCAAATGAAAAACTGGATTTTCTTTTCTATTCGTTATTATTATTATTATTTAAATTTAAATACTGTGCAACCGAAATAAGCAATGTTGCTCACGGGACACTGTAAATAAAAGACACAAATATTACTAATTATGTTATTTTATAGCACACATACCTCATCTGATAGTGTGACGCCACGCGCTCGCGGTGCTGAAAGTCACTTCCGTCTGTTCCTGTAGCTCGCGGTCCTGATCGTGATGCCATGGTAACCCTCCACAGTCCACAACCTGAGGTAAAAGTAAACTAGGTAAATTACCTCACTTCTTCAGTGTAGAAGTTTATATGAGGCGAACTGTAGCCTACACTCGCGTTACGGTTTAACAAGCGTATATGATGTAAGTATATAAATTATAGCCAACGCGTACGTTACAAACCGCGGGAAAGCCGAAGAGTTCCTTAAACGAAAATTACGTCACAATTTACTCTTCCTCTGTTGTTCAAAAAGGAACACAATGGCAGGATGCTGAAGGTTGACAGACTCATTCTTTTTAATTGCATTTTCCATAATGAAAGTGAATGGTGACCGTGACTGTCATTCAAAATCCCATTTGTGTTCCACGAAAAAAGACATGGAATATAAATAAACTTATGCAGATTAAACAAAATAGCATTTTACCACAGATTATAGGCTATTGCAAACTATTTCTACCGTGAATACTACATTTATTGCTTGCATGCAAATGTAGAACAATCGCTTCCGTAAATACGCTCCATTTTGTCTAAAATATTGACTTCATCCAAACTATACTAAAGCAAATGCAAAACTGTAAAACCTCCATGTCCGCAGTCGAAGTTGCCTACTGTTTATCCTATTTTAGTTAAGTACATACGTTTTTATTTTTTCTTCTTCTTCTTCGCTGTAGTTTTTGTTCTCGACCTTGTACTGAACTGTAAAACAGCTGGTTTTATATCTATCTATCTATATAGATAGATAGATAGCTAGACATATTCACCCACCCGTAGCACGATTTAACTATTAGTTATTAGTTAATTATTAGTTTACAAATAATTATTGACAATGCATTTCAGTAATATAGTCACTCAATCCAACTTCTACGGCTTTTGCTTACGCTTCTTACCGGTATAGTAACAATATGATTTCTACGAGACATAATACACGTTCATTCACAGTCATAATCAGTGTTACAAATTAGAAGTTCCACATCATTATATATCATACTTATGAACACCCATACTTTATACCTACCTTATTTCAACATGAACCAGCAAGCAACTTCACACACTTTATACAGTAGAAACGTGAGCAAAAATAGCTCTTCTTCTACACGTGCGTTCGCCAGGACATAATGCAATATCGCCCTCACTGTCGTGGAGTGGGAACAATGATTTGGAAAAGAGTTCTTATAGATTTGCATTGAGTGGATTGATACAACTGATGAACATACATGGTTATTAAATTACGCATCATGTTAATTAAATCATTATTGATCATTTGGCATTCTGAGGTTTCCAGAAATTGCACACTACTTAAAAGCAGCAGCTCAGTGTCTGGCTAAGTGTAAAACATCCAAAATTCCAAAAATAATGGTCAACATAAAGATTGAAAGCAGGGATTTTTTATTGTTTGTGGAATTCCCTAATTACAAATCCACACAATTTTTAGACGATTAAATTTATTTAAAAAACAACAACAATGACATTAAATCTTTACTCCATATTTGTTTAACAGTTTAGCAACATTGTCAAAAATAACAAAGAATAAATTCCTTCTTTTTTGTGTCCCACCATCTTTTTGCACATATACAAATTTAGTCATTCAGTAGTATAACTAAAAATAAATTACAGAGAGGTTCCTAAGACTATTTGAATTTAACTGAAAAGAGTGTCCATGTGGCCTTATCAACTTGTATATACTGATATTGTACTTATTAAAAATTATTCAGTACCCTTGAGTTTGTTTTAATAAACAATGATCTGATCTACTCAAATCAGTTGGGTGTGAAAAAAAAACCTACATGTAAGGTTCAGGACATTTCAGATATGTATTTTAATGATGTTTTTGGTTAATAAGATCACTGAAAAGCAAAATATAAAAAAAAAAAACATAGAATTTTTTATGTGCTCACATACTTTCTTGAAGTTCATTGAGATGGCACAATGAGAATCTAAGACAGCAGAAAAATAGTGCATATCCAACAATCTGAACATTCTTCATTATGTCAATATCACATGATTTTACATTGATATGTAGTAAGTGTGACCCCATCTATATAAAATCAATATACTGTCAAACAATAGAAAATATGCAAATAAATAATGTGATAAGAGTTCTAACAAAGTGCTAACCATATGGATGAACGGATAATGTAAGATGCTGTAAGACTGTTTCAAATTATGTAATTATGTGTATGCATAAAACACACAAACATACTTTTCTATTCAAACTTAACAAGTGACTCTGTACTGATGGCACTTACAGGTTACTTTAGAAAAATGTAGCATTGATTTTATATGTGTGATTTTTTTTTTTTATCCCACAAATTCACATGGGATATAACAAATATCCAGAGAATGATGAGTGGACATATGGACCAGCATAAAGTCCTGCAGCTTTGTCTGATGGTAACTGGATATGAACAGTGTCTCCAACTTGCAAGGGCAGCACTGCACTACCTGATGCCTGATCCAGGTAACTTTTTTTGTATTCATCATATGTATACATAACTGGTTCATTGTTCCTGTACAATGCCACCCATACATTGTTTCCTTTGCAATTAACATGGTAGACAAAGTAGTAAATTCCAGGTATTTTGCAAGTGAAGATGCCAGTTTGAGAGTTGTAATTTTGGTTGCCATTATATAAAATCTTGTTGAAGACAACAGGTTGCCCAACTGGAGGAAATGGTGTTGTCAGCTGAGCTGTAAAAGCAGGCATCTCTATGCCATTCCTACCAATAATGGCTCCTCCAGGTTTTTCTTTCTTATAACCACCTTTTGCCCCATCTAGCCCAGGACCTGTCTCAGGAAGGATTTGCCCAATAAATGGAGATTGAGCAGGATGTCCTGGTAGGCCAGGTGGGCCAGGAGGACCAGGTATTCCAGGTTGTCCTGGGGGCCCACCAGGTCCGGGTATACCAGATGGCCCTATTGGGCCTGGAAGCCCAGGTTTTCCCTCACCTGGCATTCCAGGTTTCCCTGGTGGTCCATATTCCCCTTTTGGGCCTGGTAGACCAGGTGGGCCTATTGGTCCTGCTTGACCCATTAATCCTGGGATTCCCATGGGCCCTGGATGGCCTTTTTCTCCTGGGAATCCAACTTCTCCTTTTGCACCAGGCTTTCCAGGGGCTCCAGGTAGTCCAGGTAAGCCAGCATGTCCATATTCACCTTTAGGTCCTATGGGACCTGGTAAGCCTCTAGGTCCTGGTTGCCCCAATTCTCCTGGGAATCCTGGCTTGCCTGGATGTCCTGGAGGCCCAGGTTCACCTTTTGGACCAAGTTGTCCCTTAGGTCCTACTGCACCACCCTCTCCTTTTGGACCAGGGAAACCAATTCCTCCAGGTTGTCCCAAGTGACCTGGAGGGCCTGGTAGGCCACTTGGCCCTGGTGGTCCAATCATTCCAGGAAGACCACCATGACCCTTTTCACCTTTTGGGCCTTGGGGGCCAGGCAAACCACCATGCCCTATGTCACCTTTAGGTCCAGGATACCCAGGTTTGCCAAAACCAGGCAAGCCTGGATTGCCAGGTAAACCAGATGGACCTGGCTCGCCCCTTCCACCTGGAAGACCTGGTTTCCCTGGCAAGCCATCCAGACCAGGTTTTCCAAAGCCTGGTAGTCCTTGTGACCCTGGCGGTCCTCTCTCCCCTGGGAACCCAGTCAATCCTGGTTCTCCAGGTGCACCAGGTTTACCTTGGCCTCCAGGAGCCCCAGGTAGTCCATTCAGTCCTGGTTTGCCAACTCCTGGAAGTCCTACTTGTCCTGGTGGTCCTGAAAGTCCAGGAGGTCCCTTTACTCCTGGCAGTCCTGGGAGGCCATTCCCATTCTCACCTTTTGGCCCTGGGACACCAGGGATCCCAGGGAAGCCCTTCTGTCCAGGTTCTCCACGAGGTCCAGGTTGTCCTGGAAGTCCTTGTGCACCTGGTTTTGACACACCTGGTAAGCCATGTGGCCCGGGAAGACCTGGAGGTCCTGGCATTCCTATTGGCCCTTCACCACCAATTGGTCCCAACTCACCCTTCGGTCCTGGTAATCCTATACCTCCAGGTTTTCCTGGTAAACCTGGCATTCCTGGCTTTCCAAATCCTGGGAGTCCTGGTGGACCCTGAGGACCAGGTTTACCTGTAGGTCCTGGGATACCATGACCAGGAAGTCCTGGAGGGCCCATAGGCCCTGGAAGTCCCATTGGACCAGGCTCACCAGGAGGACCTTTCTCTCCTCTTGGAATGGTTTCACCTGGAAAAAAATAAATAAAAATGTAACAGTCATGGTCACAGTAATGTCACCTGTTCATAAACTACACATTATTTGCATATCTGAAAGTGAAAATTTAATATAAAATTTAATATATTTTGGTTTCTTGGACCAAAATATTTTCAATATGAATCAACTGTATTATTTTAACCTATTTAATGAATACAAAATTTGATTAAACAAAAATCAACTACCAGTAAACCACACAAACACGCAAAACTCTTCCAAACCTCATTAAAATCTGGTGGCAGCTGTTTTCAAGAGTTTAACATATCAGAAAGTTTAAAAATGCTTTCTATCAGCTAGCTTTTGTCAATATTGCAGCTTTAAGCACAAAGTATACTTTGGCCATCCGCGTTCTGCAACGGTCTGCGCACTGTCCGTGTGATGCAATTTTCATTATTAGAAGTGTCTGCAGATGTATGCACACACTGTCCATGTCCAGCCCAATTTTTGTGATCATGTGGACAGTCCACGTACAGCAGCACAGTCATGAACTGAATGTTGAGATATAACGAGTCTACTAGGTGGTACTGCACGTGTCAAACTCATCCATCCACGCTCATCTGTGGTTGAGTATACTTTGAAAGCTGTGCGGACACAGCTGCGCACAAGACGGAAAGTGGAAAGTAAAGTATAGCCAGGCATTTACCTTTTATTTTAAATGAACCTGTGGAGTGAATTTTGCAAGCAAAGTAATGATTAAGGAATTTGCTAAATAACAAACCTTTTCCTACAATAGGTTTACCCATGTGCATGGGTATCTGTGGACGTTCTTTTGCATACTGTGGAAGCAAAGGCATCTCATTTCCATAGTGTGGTGTTTCCTTTCCATGGTAATGGTGTTGGGTTATTTGTTGGGGTATCCCTTCATTGCCATGTGACAGAAGAGGTAACTGTGGCAGAGGCTGGTGCTGTTGGGGCAGTGGCTTGTGACCATAAAATGCCCCTGCATGGATATGATGTAGCAGACAGAGGTGCTCCACCAGTACAAACAAGCGGGCAGAGAGGAGAGGCCCAGCCATGTCCTGTGAAATAGAGCACAGGAAAGAAGGTTAGTTGTCTTGAAAAAAGACAGGAAAGCTAGCAGTTCCCTTAGACTAAAGTGTACTGAAAGCAATTCTATGCCTTTCACATTGTTTTAGAGAAGACAGTGTAACACCCATAAGGACATGACTGACAAATCAACTATCGGTTCTCATATATTTATATTTAGTACTAATATCATCCATCCTACTTCTAGCTTCTATTAACTGGTCAGCAGAAGTTTCCAAACAACTAGTAGCTGTTAAAATAACAAAATTGGACAGTCTTGCATTCATCTGTTTCAGTTCAAGTTATGGAAGAACAAGCTGTTTTTCAATAAATGGTCTTTTTGAACTGGCGTGGACACCTTAGCATCTAAAGATATATGTTTTTATAGTAAATAGAGTTTCATAACAATCTTTTATTTCTGAAAATAAGGAAAATTGTATTATTCATGACATGACCCCCTTTACAATGCTCTTCCAACTCAATATTTTTACTGAATTTTTCAAGTTATTCTATTGACATCTGCATTATATATAATATGTCGCCCTTACAAAGTCTGCAATGTCCGTTCAATTCAGAGCTTAACAAGGAAAAGTCTCAATATTTCTGAATCGAGTAAATAATTAAAAAAAAACCCCATTGTGTACAAAATCATATTTTATTAATATTAGTTCTGAAATTTTATTTCATTTTTTTAAAGGGGCTTGTCAAATGTTTATTAGTCTAGTCACTAACAGAAGAAACTACCCCCAAAATTAAAATCAGCATCAAACAAACCACATTAGAACCTTCTAACAGTATATGGAGTATATTACTTTTTCTTAGAACAACAAGATATAAATATATTCATTTACTGATGTCTTACAATATTCATTTTCAGGTCTAGATTGCATCTTTTCATAATGACCAACTGATTGCACATTACCCCATATTTTATGCAAAAAGCTCAGTTAAAAAAAAATGCACATTGAAGTTAATATTTGAAGTTTCTTAAATCAGTTTGTTTGCATTAACATAGACCTACTACATAGGTAATACATTTGTTATACTTAAACATGACCATTAGAGGTCAGTAACTGCTCACATATGAATACTGTTAGCTCAAGGTGTCTTAACTACACATCTGACTGCAAATAATCCTGAGCAACTGCTTTTGAAATCAATGGGAAAGCTAACAGTCTACTTTCTCCAAAACAGAAGAAAAGGCAAACTGTTAGCATTGTTTCTTATCCCATTATTGAATGTTTTGTATTCAGTGTTTTGTGCATCATAAAGCTTAAAAATAATCAGAATTTAGAATCACAAAAATGTAGACTGCAACCATGTGATGCCATCTTTACAAAACCTAACACTGCAAGTAACACAAATGCAAAAGAAGTTCACACATTATCATGCCGTCTAACAAGCAGAACACTATGGCACAAAAAACACTTTCTTACTTTTTTGATCATTCTCTCTTCTCTTGAGAGCCACATCCTCTCAGGTCTGTCCTGAAACTGTGATGAATGGGAATCCCAGCCACTCAGTTACAAAGTGTTGGCTTTTTAGCACCCAGCCGACAGCTGTGCTAAAATCCAAAACGTGAACCTAAACCTGAGCCGACCCCAGAATGGAGGGGGCATCCTGCTTTGATTGAGCGTGGAAAAATCTTAAAAGCTGGAATGCTTTTTAGGGAGTTGGTTTTTTATTCTAATACATGCAGACATATTGGGATCAGTGTGTGGGTGGGATGCCAGAGCTTTGATTTCCTTTTGTGAGCTACTGTAAATGGAGATCTTGACTGATCTAGCATGAATAGAAAAAAAAGACAAAGTAACACATAAACCATTTTTCTTGGGATGCTGCCAGCCAGGTTGACTGTGATTCCAAAGATACTTTCCACTTCTTTCACATCTCTAAACCTACTCCAGTATCATCTGCATTCAGTTCATCTAAGGGAGAGCGTAGACCTTTTTTAAGGTATTAATCTATGCATTTAAATTATAATAACAATAATAATGATCAGATATAGACGGGTTGGTCTTTGAACCAATGGATTCAAATAATAATTATGGATTCAAATAATAATTCAAATAATGAATTTATTCAATAGACAGTTATTTTAAGGGGCATTCTTTTCATAGGCTACATCACATCCTTTGACATTCATTCATTCATTAGTTCCCTCATTCATTGGGCACTGAACACAAACCAAACATTTCATTCCTCAGAAATGAATTTCATTTCTCAGGCCTCCCTAATATAAATTATGACTCCACCCAGTGATTTGTTTTCAGAGGATCTTGTGTCATTCTTAGTGCTGACTATGTTCAGTCTAGAACTCTCACTTTAGAAAAACAACTCTTTTTCTGTGTTCGACTAGACTGGCAAGCCAAAGTGAATGTCCATCCAATGTTCTAAATCCAAAAATGTTGTGGGCATCAAAACAGCCTAATTCCATTGGAACATTTCTCAGTTACTGCTGGCCATGTCTGAAAAATATTAAGTGATACAGAATACCATAATCAATAGCTCTTATTTGCATTCATGGTACACACCCAGCATAAATTACCATGGAGATGCCAAAACAATCTCAAGTGAAGCAGTTCAGGAGAGGTCATGGGGAAAAAAACATGGCTCCTAAAAGCTTCCGTTCATTCTGAACCCAACAACTCACAACCTGGCCTGGTTGAATTTCCATGTTATTTATCAGATTCACAAGGCTGAAACAAGCTTCTCACATTGTTCCCTCTGGCCTACATTTGGATGTTCAAGCATGCCAGAAAAAAAAAATGGCACTGAAGCCAAAGGTCAAACAAGAAATATGTTGACAAGCGAGGGTCAAAACCACAAGGACAAGCAACCGACACAACAGCAACCTTACATATCCACTGCAGAGAGCAGGAACCAATGTTTTCCTCTGCTCTTTTGGCCAAAATTTATAACCGCAGCGTTTGTCTCCTTGGTTTCATGCCACAGCTCTGTTATCGCCCTGCCCCGATTCTAATATAATCAAATTTCCATTCCTGCTTTTCTGACTGCTTCCAGATGTTTCGCTTCACTTCACAATAAACAAATAAAGAAGAGCATGCTGGGTGTCAACCATATAATCAATGTTGGCATAATAAGGTTATATGCTCAGCCCTACATTATTATTGAGCCTTTCTATGATTTTTGCCATTAGTGTCTATTTATTAAAAAAAAATCATTAATTCTAATGATTATAATTATATATATATATATATATATAATTTTTTATATATATATATATATATATATGATTATAATTATATATATATAAGCATCATTTGCCTAATTTGTTTCCAAATGCCATTTAGTTATTTGTCATGAAATTTAGACATTTTAAGTGCAACTTTTGTGTCCAAAAATTAAACCTAAATCGGGGGTTCATCCGGGATCTGAACCCAGTACTTTTTTGCATTGAGACACTTTTGTTTCACAACTGTAAACATAAGATTATAAAACCATATCAGGTCTGGTAAATTAATAAAACTTTGTATATCATTAATGTGTCTATAGAACATACATCCATCTACTTGCCATGCTCTAAAATGTTGAATTGTCTAAATATTGCTTATTGTAAAATGTAAAATGTAAACCCAAAAGCAAGCCAGCATGATCAAATTCACTGTTTGCAACTGCTTGTATGACTCACTGGAAAGTAAATGTTTCTAGCTAATAACTGGAGGATAAAAAAGTTGAACTGTCCATTAAGGCCCATTTCAATATCAAGATGTTTGTCATATTTTTGAAGAGAAAAGTATAAATAATTTTAAACGGACATACGATTGGAAATCACTTTAAAACGATCCACTAAATTACAAATAAATTGAAGGGCTATGGAAAAGTCATGTAAAATCATGCCAAAAGGGAACCCTGCACTTTTCCCCCAGGTTTCTCAGGGGTGATAGTCAATGAAATAAAATTACCAGAAGACACTTTGGATAAAAAGCATCTGCAACATGCCAAGTGAAACCCAATAAGATGGAACGGACACAAAAGTGGCTCCTTTTTAAAGTAGTACTGATAATTTGTACAGATGCATTCCTGTGGTTCAAACTGTAGATCATTACAGAAGGAAAACAAAGGTCATGAGTTGGATTCCCAGGCAATGCATGAACTGATAAATTGTATACCCTGAATGCAATGTAAATTACTTTCGATAAAATTGTCTGTGCAAAAAGGAATAAATGGTAAAAAAAAAAAAAAAAAAAAAAAAGAAAGTATCAGCTTAGGGTTTTGCTTTCCATAACGCTGACAAATGGATTCATGATGCAGTATTTTGGAGCTGCAGTTTCAGATTTGGCTACTGAATTTGAAGAACTTTACAGTATAAATTACAGTCAGCATTATGGTGATAATGACATGCCGACAGTAAACAGCATAAGATGCCAAAATACACACAATCACCCACCCACACACACCAATCTGTGTTCCCACCTTACCAATTACTACAGGTCATGCTTTCTCTGGAAATGGGAAGAGTGAGAGAAAGTTTCAAGACATTTCTCCCATGAAACAGATGTAAGTACAATTCTCACACACAGGATTCCAAGAACCTTAAACATCTATGGAAACTTTCAAACGCCCAAAAGGTTCCATATAGTTGAACAAGGTTTCTTTAGATTATTAAAATGTTCTTTAGACATAAAAATCCTTAGATGGCACAAAAAAAAAATAAAAAAAAATGGTTCTTTAATTGCATCGCTGTGAAAAGCCCTTTCCAGCACATTGACCCTCTCTTTTCCTCTCTGAGGAAATGAGCTGTCAATCTCCACCTGAAATGCTGAGAACGTATTTCAAAAAGCAGCTCAAGACACACCTCTTCTGGAAGTACAGTAATTCACCACCACCACCAACAACAACAACAAAAAAAAAAATTGCATTTCTCCTCTTCTCTAGCTTGCTTCCTAATCTAGTTGTTAAAGCTGGCATTGTATATACTGAATATTGTTGGCTCCTTGTCAAATTTCATAAATCGCTTACACTTTGGATAAAACAAAACAAAAAAAAAACATCTGCTAAATGCACAAATGAAAATGTTTAGGAATTCAGTGTGGTGGCGTTCTTGCTGGTGTGATATTGCTGAAATACACTGAGTTTGAGTTGCAGTTATTCCACAGGACAGTGGAATGCAGAATCAGCTGACAGAATGGACCGTGAGCCAGAACTGCTGCCTGCTGTAAAACACATTCTCTCGCTCACTCAGTAACTCACACACTCACTTTTCTCTCAGGTCAAAGGGAAGTTTTTCATGTAACCATATGTTTTTTGTCTTGTGGGAATAAGAGATTTTGGGCAGTATATAAACCATGATGAGGTAGCAGAAAGCCTTCCTGTCTCCTGTATAAAAATGGAATGGGTGTCATTTGTGCCTGAAAAGGTCAGGAAGAAAATACTTACATTTTTAAACTTTCTCTTTTTTTTTTTCCATTTCATTTGGAAAGGTTATGGCTGACCTTTCAAGAAAATCATATTTTTCCATCTCAGCCACTTGGTACTAAAACTTAATTTCCATTAAGATGGACTCGGGTAGTATCTTTAAGATTATGATATGCATTGTGATAAATAAAACACTATAATAATAAAATAAATTAAATATAAGTTATATCTACTGTATATCAGTGATGTTTGGGTATCAATAATATTCTATTATAAGAGTTATTAATATGGTTTTATTAATAACATGATTAATAGGTTTATATATATATATATATATATTCCATTTTCATTCTAGCTTTTCAATGTCTGTATAGTTATTATTCATTTTATTTATTTATTGGCATTTTATTATATATTCAGTGGAGATTAAAATTAGAGAACAACCTACATTTTCCTAAATTTCAAGGTCACTGTTTAGTCTTATTTTAACTTATACTAACAGGAGTAGAAGGGCAGTTTTTAAAGCATATTTCATAAATTAATTGTATTCTGAAGTACAGTATAAAATTATTAGGTAAGTTTTTTGAGAATATTTCTTTGATTGATTTTATTGTGAAGTTTAGTATAAATAAAATTTATTTTTTTATTATTATTATTTTTTATTTTTGTGTGTGTGTGTTATTCTGGCACCTGGTGCTAATTTCTTTAGTAATAATAATCATAATTCTTTACATTTATAGTACTTTTCTAGGCACTCAGAGCACTTTACATTGTGAGGGGGGGATCTCCTCATCCACCACCAGTGTGCAGCATCCACCTAGATGATGTGACGGCAGCCATATTGTGACAGAACGCCCACCACACATCACCTTACTGCTGGAGAGGAGACAATGATGAAGCCAACCAGCAGATATGGGGATGTTTAGGGGGTCATGATAGTCAGAAGCTTATGGGAAAATTTAGCCAGGATGCTAAGCTCACACCTCTACTTTGTTCGAAAGACATCTTGGGATTTTTAATGACCACAGAGAGTCAGGACCTCGGTTTAACATCTCATTCGAAGGACGGCGCTTTTTGACAGTATAGTGTCCCTGTCACTATACTGGGGCACTGGGACCCACAGAGACTGCAGGGAGCACCTCCTGCTGGTCTCACTAGCACCTCTTCCAGCAGCAACCTAATTTTCCCAGGAGGTCTCCCATCCAGGTACTGACCAGGCTCAACCCTGCTTAGGTTCAGTGGGCAACCAGTCTTGGCCTGCAGGGTGACATGACTGTGGCTTTAATTATATGACAAACCCTATTTAACTGGCAGCATTCCTCTAATTTTCACTGAGATTGCAAGATGGCAGGCTGCTATAAGGTAACTAAAACCCAGCGACAGGAGGTTGTCCTGATGAAGGCCAGTAGCTCCCATAGCAAGGGAAGCTGGTTATTCCAAATCCGATTTCTAGAATATTGCAGCTTTACAATGGCACAAATTAATTTAAGTCCCCCAAAAAGGCTGGTTGTCCATAAGACAAATGCACGAGAAGACAGGATAATGAGGAGAATCTCAATGGGGAAACGGTTCAACACTGCAGCTGGAATTGCTTGCCAGTTCAGCGATGAACAGGGTAAGTATTTGTCTCTGCACATGTAAGAGAAGTCAGACTGAAAACGCATGTGTATAATAAAATGAAACATACATAACATTTCCAAATTATATATATATATATGTATGTATGTATAATGATATTATTTAATTTAGCATTTATTTAAAGTAACCTTTCTTTTTTCTATATTTTCACAGAAAATATAAAAATAAAAAACAGTAAAAGAATATAAAAGCAAAAAAATAAAAAACTGGTATAATTTAATTTTGCTTCATTTACTGTAAATATTAAGCAGGAGGTTTTTTTTTACAGATGTTGAGATACATGTTTTTTTTTTTTTGTTTGTTTGTTTTTTTTTACAGATTTGTGATAATTTTGGTTAAAACCCAAATTAAACAAAATTAAACAAAATCAAAATGAAATACTGATTTGCTCTCAAAGGGCACCGAATCCAGGCAATGGGTTACTGCACTTTATTTCTGTTTTAAAAAACATAGCCAAATATGTACCAATAAAATCTCTGCAGTCCTTCATGTCCTGTCAATTTCCCAATCTCTAATTATTGTCTGAATTTTTTATCAGCATTAATAAATGGCCTCAGATGGCTCTCAATTTTCCAGCTGGACACTGATGCTGTTGATTTATATCACTGCAAACACAGGCCAGGACCCGAGGTGCGCTGGTGCGTTTGTGAGCATATGTGTCAGATTCCAAGCCCACGTCCTCTAGTTCTGGACACGCTCAGAAGCGAGTGGCTTTCAGCCTTCACACTGTCCCTATACCTTGATTCTGTGATAGAACTCTGGGCTTTTCCAGAGAAATTCCAAGTAATAAATGCATACATTTTTGATCAGCCCTGAGTCTTGTCAGCCTTTCAGATATCTGGCGTCTTCAAAACCGAATCTAAGTGGCGAGCCAAACCTCTCTCTACACAGAGGATCGTTGGTCCGCCACATTTTGGTGTTCTCGTTTCTGTACGATGCTAAGTTTAAAATGAGAGACCTGTAATTCTATAGTCTACGATGAGGAGATTTGTATGGTACACAGCGTTTGGCCTTCAGATAGAGGTCAGGACAATAGCTGCATTCATTATCTAAACTACAGTATGTGCTATTAAATAAAAAATAAACATAAAAAAGTTTTCTTTTAGATAAAAGATGCTCCGTAGCTAAACAACTCAGAGAACGGAGCTAGTTCTAATTTTGAACTGGGTCCATTTGATTTTAAAATGGAAAACAACAACAACAAAAAAACACCAGAAATGAATGGGTATGATGATTTATTCACTGACAGAATCAGAATCAGTTAGAACAATTCTTCACTTTATTCAGAACGTATCAAATTGTGTTATGTGTATTTTAGACCTGCTTTTTTACCTCGATGTTCATGTGACACTGTGTTAAATTAATGTTTGTTAAATGTACATGTTCAGAACAGTACATACTATAAATGAGACTTTAATAAAAATCAACATTTAATAATAAATTTTGTTTAATTATTTTAGTGTACTCTTTTATTGTTTTATTAAATACCTTAAGTTTTCCAGGCTTAGAAATCACAATTTTAGGACATTTCTAATAAATAATTGTTTTTATATATATATATATATATATATATATATTCTATTAATAAATATATATATATATATATATAATGAATCTAGCAAAAACACTATTATTTTTACATCAACAATAATAATAATAATTCACAAGAGAAATTTCCATAATTCCTGTTAATTTTTATTAAATACCCTAGCTTTTTCCAGGCCTTGAAATTACAATTTTAAATATTTAATAAAAAAAATATGTTACATTAATTTACCAAAATACTGTACAATAACAAATTATAGTTTTGATGTATAAAAAAAATCACACACAGAAAAATGTGTATTATGTATATTCCATATATTATTAAACACTAATCCTTTTCACAATTT
Organism: Cyprinus carpio; assembly: GCF_018340385.1. Taxonomy (NCBI): domain Eukaryota; kingdom Metazoa; phylum Chordata; class Actinopteri; order Cypriniformes; family Cyprinidae; genus Cyprinus; species Cyprinus carpio. The sequence continues at coordinate 29,193,238 of NC_056618.1, forward strand.
TAAGATATTTAATATAACAGTTATGTAATTTATCTTTACATGTATTTGGGGTAAAACATCACTAAAACATCACCAGAATGTCTCTGGTCGAATTGCATTGAAAATTTAATCAATTTAGTTATCAATGTCAGGCCCAAAGTGGAAAGACATGCATTTTTTCAATCCATTTGGACTAGAGAAATTGATCAAGAGGGGAAAAGAAAGAAGAGAGGATGCCAAGCACCACAGTTTCGCCTCAGTGTCCAGAGCTGGTCATGTGCTCACATGAATGGATCCTCTGAAGCCTGAAGACAAAACATCCAGCCCTGAATGCTGCAGGAAGCTGGGAAAATCACGCACAGCCACCCTCTGGCTCACAGCGATGCCCAGTGCCAGGAAAATCAAAGTGAAACTAAAGTGAATGTGGCTGTAGAAATATACAAAGCGAGCTGGATAAAGTGCTGGATAAAGACTCTTGCACAACAGCAGCAGGTGTGGTAAGCAGCAGGATATGAATCAGCATATCCAAAAATTGTTTAAAGGACTGGACAGCAACTTGAGTTTGTTCTCATTGCATATTAAAATAAATGAGGATTATATATATATATATTACATATTTTAAATAAAATATCTATAATAACTAATTATCTGGTTTCACAACCTTTTGAATATTCAATTCCCATGAAACGTTTTTTTTGTGACTGGAAAAATAAGGTACACTCCTATTCAGATCAATATCAATACTTAAAGCAACATTTCAAGTCACTCATCATTTTATTTCTTTTTTCCTCCTGCAGCATGCATTATATATGTACAGCACTCACCTCTCTCTCTCCTGGCCTCTCTCTGTCTCTTTCTACGGTTTATCTCTCTCTGAGTGAGAAGTGAGGGAAGAAGATCCAGAAGACAGAAGGAGAAATGTAGTTAAAGGCTTCAGGCAGCATGGTTTCCACTTTTATGGGCAGGTAGGAGGGGCAAGGCAACTCCTCAAAGGAGGTGGGCAGAAGGAAAAGAAAGAAAGGGAGAGAGAAAAGCGATCACGTAAGCCTCCACCCAGGGTGTTGATGCAGGGGCTGTTAGATTCCGTTATGATAGTTACCCACAGTAGCCTAGATTTAATTATTCAAAACTTTGAAAAACGACATGTTAAAATTAAAATAACTTGACAAACAAGGACTGTTATTGACATTTAGTTTAAGATGACTTGCGTCAGATTGTTTACTACCATAATTTACAAACTAACATTAAATATTTACAAAAATATTTATAATATATAAAAAACCAAACTGGATTGCATTACTGTACCTTAGTCAGGTTAGAAGCTACAAAATGCAAATTCTGTCATCATTTACTTACCCACAAGTTGTTCCAATCCTGTATGAGTTTCTTTCTTCTGTTGAACACAAAAGAAGATATTTTGAAGAATGTTAGTAATCAAACAGTTGCTGGTAGCCACTGACTTTCATAGTATTTTTTCCCCATACTATGGAAGTAAATGGCTACCAGTAACTGTTCAATTCTATACAACAGACAGTTGTATGTAGAACTATTTAGAAAAAGGATTGTCTCTTAATTTGTCTATTTTTGCTCCACCAGTAACGATAATATTTTGCACTTACTCACCTCCACACAAGTAGTGTTGTTTTAAATGAATCTGGTGTTTTGAACAAATCGCCTGAGTAAATGATTCAACGACCCACTCTTGGGCTCCAAATGAATTAGTCAGTGCATCCGAAATCAAGTACTGTCTAAGTACTATATTTGAATGTGAACTTACTTCATGATTGTTAGAAAAGTATGTTCCATATAGTATGAACAAAGTTTGGGATTAACGGAATGCTTTACTAATTTAAAATACAAAATATGAGCAATTGTATTTCACTACAGTTATATTTTAAATGGACGGTAATCAAATCACATTTATAGCTGAAAAGCATTTTAGATTACCAAAGTAATTAACTTTGAATTTTAATGTCATTTATTTCATTTAAACATTAACGTAAACTGCAATTGGTGATTTTCTGACTCTGATAATCTGCAAAAACAATTGAGGGACTCAACTATTATAAAATGTGAAGACATTCACTGATGCTCAAGAAGTGAACACAATGCATTAAGAGTAAAGTAAATGTAAACTTTTGAATTGGATTTAATTCTGTTTCCCTGAAGACAAAATAAGTACAATTTCATTATTGTGTGATATTGTGGAAAACCAAGTGCTATGATTTGGTGGATTCCATTTTTTCTATAGAGGACCTTTTGTGTTACACACCTTCTTATAAGTTACAAAACTTGTGTAATCTAATAAAATACATTACAAATTACTTTTTAAATCTGTAGTGAAATACATTTCAAAAGTAACTTTCCCAACCCTGAGTGTGAATATGAGTAGTATGAATATAATCCGGACATACTACATCCACCATGTTGTTATACTATCATGTGACTTACCATTGTGAGTTGTGTCTACTCCTGTGGCCTCATGGGATAGTAAAGTGTTGATTGTGCACTAAGAATCCGGGAGGAATTAGTAGGTCATCTAGGTACTTTTCACCAACCGTTTTTCGAATACTATAACTGCGTCCCAATTGACATGCTATACACTATGCGCTTATACACTATGTACTTACTCAAATTCAGCCAGTCATTTATTTATTTATTTATTTTGGTTACTAAACAAATCAGTGTTTTAAATGATTTGCATGATTGGCGACTCACTCATAAAGACAGTTCCTTGTCGCCACCTACTGGTGTAGCTAAAGATGTAACCTAACGAAGAGTCATTACAAAAACCCAACATCCCTATGTTTGATCATACTAATCTAAACATTATAGTTCTTACCTATATGTGCGTGCATGTTAATGCAGGTCTTGCATGATCACAGCTCCAGAAATTATACTGTTATTAATGTTCTGTTTCCTGCTGTGCGATGAAATGACTTTAATCTGTGATATTGGCAGATGAATCCAGTGACTCACACTAGCAGGTGAATGTAAACCTCCGGTTATTCTTCTGTTCTTGTGATGTTGGACAGTGTCAACTGACTGCTATGAGGGCGTCTGGACTATTTCTGCCACACAGCGGAAAAAGCAAACTTTTTATGAGGTCAGGGACAATTTGTGCGGCAAGAAATCTTGACATTTGTTCAAAAACAACTCGAAAATATTTGACTGAAATTAGGCTTATTTATTTATCATTGCAAGAGTTAGACTGCTGTTCATTCTGGTCGTTTTTCCCCTCCATTCCTGAGACAAGACCATGTGTTTTCCAAAGTGTGGCAAAAATCTTCTTTTTGGCAAAACATAGTGCCAGATTTACAAGCAACAGCATTCCTTTTAAGCGGCTTATGCTATTGTGTTTTGGAATGTTGCCTTGTATGGCAGGATATTATTCAGTGTTGCCGCACACCGCCATACACAGCCAAACACCCACCGCGTTTAATCGTGTTGTTTGGATTCACAATGGCATAAACGACACAGTCTTGCTTAGTGCTTTCATTAATACTCAAATGAACAAGTTATGAATCATTCTTATGTGCTGGAACCATTTTATACTGACGTACAGTTAGGTTAGTTCACATACTCAAAATTCATAAAGAGCGCTGGCATTGCAACAAAACTGAGAAAAGTATAACAGGAAAAATATACATAGAAAACCATGTCAGAAATAGTTGGAATTCAAGATATGATAGCTATGTACTTCTGCAACTTATATATAAACTTCTTCCCTCACAGAATGTTGATGACGCATTTTAGACATGTCTCTTAATTTGTCTATTTTGTCAGTAAAGATAATATTTTCCAATAACTCATCTCCACGCAAGCGGTGTGGTTTTGTTCATGAAGGAATCTAGTGTTTTGAACAAATCATTAGAGTAAATGAGAAAAGTTGAACTGAAAAAAAAAAGATAATTATAGAGAAAAAACCATGTGAGAAATTGTTGGAATTCAAGTTATGATAATTAGTATAGGCTATAAACTCTTTCCCGCACAGAATGTTGATTTTTTTGTGGTGGGGAAAAATGATTCCTTGTAGAATTAGAATGATATCTTGTTTTTACCCATACATCTCCTTTGACTGTCAAAAGCTAGTAGTCTACCAATAATGCAAACTGTTTTCATGTTTCTGATTGTCCCCGTTGGATCTGAACAGATGTTCACCTGCAATTGTACGTTTAAAATATGAGAAAAAAAGAGTAGCTATTACATATCAAAACTGTAAAATGAAGGAACAGTTCCTAAGGAATCGTCCATGCAGGTATTCAGGCAAAGGCTGTTTCCTAGAGTCTTGGAGGACCAGCTAGGAGCCTCTGTCTGTGTTTTCATTCCAGTCTCACTCACTCATTTCCTTTATGTATTTTTATTGGGGATTCTTCATTTGTACACTTTTGACTACTTGAGGACTTGAACTTGAAAATAAACTGTTTCATCTGGTTCAGTTATCACATGAGATGGAATATGGATCTGACCATTTCCTTGATCTACTATCAAGTGGATTTCAAGGATTCTTCAATAAAAACTGGTTTCATTATAACATATAATAAAGCTATGATGTAAGAATTGAAAAAATGACAGTGTTGGGTACAGTGATTCTTTATAACATAATGTGTGTGTGTGTGTGTACATGCATATATATATATATATATATATATATATATATATATATATATATATATATATATACCCACAATATTCCATCACTCTTAATAAAAATAGGTATAATCACATATAATTGACAAAATATTAAAAGCTGTCATTTAAAAAAAAAAAAAAAAAAAAAAAAACATAAAATAATCCTAAATGAAAAATTACCCACCTACAGAGCCCTCTGCTGTCAACCAACAATAATGCATCTTTACAATTTGGTTGACTTACTACAGACACAGTCAGTTTGCTTGTAAGTACTTTTTATAAATGAAAACAGATTCCTGACCCTGCATAGAAGCACATATTAGTCATGTTTCCCAAACACAGTCTCTTTCAGCTCAAAGGTCTCAAATACACAAAACCAGTCAGGAATAGGCTAGTGTTCACGAAACCTGTTTAAACCAATGTAAAGATTAAATTATCTATATTTTATTAATAAAGTATTGGGATAGGCATTAAGATTGTAATAATAATTCTCAACAGCTCACTCCCACTATTTTACATTTTATCTGCATTATGAGAAGAATTACTCAACGTGGTAACCCAAAAAATCATGTTGTTTTCTCATTTCTGTTAAAAAGGCTGTCGGTGTGAAAGCACAAAGTGAGCCTGCTGTTGTAGTTACGCTGCAGGCCTTACTTTGGATACAGTGCAGCTGTGGAAATATTTGAGGTCATTTCCTAGTTCTAATTCTCGCAATTCTTGCTTTCTCAGCACAAACACAGCACCTGAAGAAAGTCCATAAAACAGGCTCAGATAAAAACATCATGACACACTCAACTGGCTTTTCTGAAATATTGAGCCATATGTCTGAGACGGCAGTGGACTTTTCCAAGTCTGCAAGGTATTTGAATCTTTTCAAATCGACTGTGAGAGTCACTCGTTCAAGACTTGGAGAAGTAAACAGACAGCTATGATTGAGAAAGCTTAGCAGAAGAACGGCTGCTAGAAACAACACACTATTACTCTAAACCATTTCCCCCCCGTACAGTCTTTTCCCACTATTTCACTGCTTTGTTGTTTTATTCGTGCTAGGACAGACTTACATGAAAAAGGAAAGAAACACTTTGTTTTGTCTGTATTCAACAAATGATCAAGGTTTGGTTAGTTAGCATGGTCCAGTTAGCTTTTAACAAAGGGAGCACTTAAAAGTATTGCTGCATTAGCATTAGCTAAAGTGAGGATCACTTAAGGACATTTTCATTTTCCATTTTCTGTCCAAGGGCTGGAGCTCTTGAGTCTCTTGAAATGTCCCCATTTTTACACCTTAAAATAAAGTGTTATCTATTTTTACTTCTCTCAGTTTATATCTTGCACTTGCTAAGTTTTTCTGAGCTAACCTAATGCCTCTATAGCACACTCAGGCTAGCATGCTAATGTCTTCATGTGACTTGCTATGTGAAGCCAAATGTGTCACCACTTTGCAATTCTGCAGTCCATCACTTTTTATTTTAATCCAGTATATATTTCACAATTAAGAGCATAATGTTTTTTAAACAGCTTAAAATTATACTGCCGAGGCAAAATAGAATGACAAAGTAAGCTGAAATGGTAGCATTACATGACAAAGTGAGCAAAAGACATAAAGCAGGTCTCAATTTGTGAATGTGAAAAACTCATTTAGGCTTAATGTAACAAAGACAAGCTTTCATGCAGGTTTCCCTAAATAGCCCAAGTCTGCAATTCTCTGAAGGCTGGTATTCGTTTTGTGGTGTTTGCTATCACGGTCAGCCTCTGGTTTATGTCCCAGCAGAGGATAAATCATGTGGAACATATTCAGGGGGAAATTTTAGTTTGAAAGGATGTGCCTGTCATCACCCTCTTACACGCGACTCACGCTATACGCTTATGATGTCATAGCAATGATTGACGGCTCTAAAAGTCATACCGTGCACTACTGAACAAACATGACAGCATCGGTTCTTGATTTGGGAAAATAAATGCAAGATTTGATAGTAATTATATTTAAAACATTTATGTTTATGCATTATTTTTTCATAGATTTTTGTGCTATATTCCAAAATGAATAAAACTGAAGTAAGAATAAAGCTACATAGAAATACTAAAAATTAGTGCTGTCAACCGATTAATCTAGTTTATTTGTTTATGCCGTGTATATTTTTTATGTATATATAAATACACACATATACAGTATATATATTTTTTTAATATTTACATGTATTTACATGCATATATTTATATTCATATAATTTATATCATATAAATTATTTGAATCGTTTGACAGACATATTTATTATGTAATAAAATATGGGTTTTTTCGTTTGGTAATTAAAATAAAAACATTAAAAATATTAATAGTATATACACTTTCTATATTATTATCTGCAACACACACATTAATAAATATGCACACACATATGCATGCATAAAGTGTCATTGTTAAAAATATAAAATAAAATATTATATGATAAATAATAAAATAATAAAACTAAAATAAAAAATATTATTAAGTACTACAATTGCTAAACTTGAAATAAAATTTTATTAAATAAAAAAAAGTAAAAAGGTAAATAAAACCATTAATAAGTACTACATATATATTATTTATTAATATATATTAGTATAGAAATAATAGTACTTCACCATGCAGACACATGCTTAGTTTTTAAGTAACATTTAAGTTTGTTATTTGATTGTCTTTTTGAGGAATTTGTACTCCATCCAACGCCAAAGACCGTGAATAATCACATTCTCATGGCAGACGGATTAATTTGTTATTTTTTGTTCATTTATTCGAGTTCCAAAATGCTCCTCCGAGACGAGCAATGTTGTGGGTGGACGATTTATGCTAGCAGAGCTTTAAGAATAATTCCATATCGAATGAAAAACGACACCCCAACTCTCCTGAACACAAAACATGATGAGCAAACCTATTCTTCTCCTCCTCTCTGGGAAGTGATTCATCTCAGAAGGAGTTTAGACAGAGCAGCAGTCGTTTATCAAACCAAACACCAAACCTCCCTTGATGTCTAGAAAGAAGTTTCCACACAATCCACTTTGTAGCGCAAGCGGAGCATTCTTGCAGTGAAAAGACAGCCAGTAAACCACTAGGGGAGTCTTGGACAAGACTGTCTGTGATGGAACAGGATCAGGGTCAGTTTGGGTTCGTCTGGGTCGGGCTGCACCTGACCGAACTCTCTTTATAAAAACACTGTTTTATTTGTCTCTGCGGTAGAGCGCACACAAATAAAGCTGCATCGATTGACAATTGAAATTAAAAGTTTAGTATATAATATTGACAGCTAGTGGTTTAAATGGGTACTGCGGTCCACGTTCAAAATATTAGAGAGAGTTGTTTCTCCTGTTCCCTCCTCCTTAAACTTAACTCCCATACGGGTTGCCAGATTGACACACAACAGGATCAGTCACAGCTGACAACAGAAGGCAACGGTCCTTACACAATGTAAGCTGATAAATTGTTTTATCTGCGTTTTAATATGCCATCTTTGATCCAGTTTGTTTGCTGGCTCCCATGATTGCAATACGCTGTGTTTTCCAACAACTGGCAACCCGGGGTGTCAAAATACTATTGGGTAAACTGGCAATGGGCAGAGTCACACAGACCAAAACAAAAACAGACATTCTGACATGGAACGCACATTTTCAAAGTACAATAACTGGCTTTAGCGTTGTTTAATTATAGGGTTCTACAGTCTTGGAACCCTGGAAATATCAGGGAAAGTCATCGAAATTTCTATCTTGAATATAGACTTTGATCAAGTTAGACAAAATAATGAATTGAACACAAATAAAAATGACCTTGTGAGGGATAGTCTTTACAATGTCACACACTGTTAAAAACCCTAAAGTTCCTAGATCATGCAATTTTTACAACTTACAACTCGTCTTCATTTCTGTCAAAAAGTATAAATAATTAATGATAATTAAATATGGTTATTAAATGACTAAGCTCTATAAATGTGTTTCTTCGGCTTCAAACACCTCTTTGTCCCAGCAACTGAATTTTTTTTTTCAAATTATACAAAAAGTATGAAATATGATGTCATTTTATTTAAAAAAAAGATAATTTTTATTTTTGATTTTTTTTTTAAATTTTATTATTTTATTTAAAAATATTTTTAGTTTTGGTTGTGATTGAATTTTGGTTGTGATTTTTGTTGATTAAACATAATAAAACAGAATTCTTCCATGAATCATGGACATCTGTTGGATTTTGTTAGATTAAATTAAATTAGTGAGTGTGAAGAGTGTATTGTAAGCCAGTTTATGTTCTAAAAGTCTCATAGTTGAACAATTACCCATAAGTCATGGTTATGCTCAACTGTTAAATATTACTGGTTGGCATATAATGAAAATTCAAACAACAAAAAATGACTGGTGACTCTTTCTGGTGACATTACTTCTCCAATCAAGTTCACTTAAGCTCTGCCCCTGCAAACTTTTGTTTATATGCCTCTTTTGAATTCCACGCCCACATCTCAACAGCCAATCAAATACCGGTGCATAGAAACCAAGTCCCCTCCCTACATTATTGCATTGTCAATAATGTATTACACTCAGATGTACATCACAATACAGAAGAAAAGATCTGTCACGACTTCCAGTTTGTCGTAACTTAAAATTGGCTAAAAATCATTCCATGTGTTTGTGATTTTTTCAATCAGATGACTAGAAAAGTCACAGAATAACTTAACCCGTAGCAAGTCCTTACATAGCACGTTGCAAGGCAAAATTTGCATTTGAGGTATGACTGTAACTTATGTAGGACTGAACATGATAGTCTCTTTGAGTAATGCTAACCAGAACTTATAAAAGCTGTAAATCATTACTCTAAAATCCCATTCGAAATTCCCCAAGAAAACATGTCTCTTTTCCAGATTTCACAGCTGTATTGAACAGATGAAGCAGCAGCTTTGGAGAACATTGAATTATGTTCAGATGTCATCAAACTGCAAAAATGTAATACTTCCACACAACCACCCAGTATGAAATAGCTGTTTCAAATACGTCTCTTCTGAGATCGAAGACCTGTCTGACGGTGCAGAAACTCTATAATTTACAGGTCAAATAAATCACAGAGGCGTTCACACATTCTGAAATCCTATAAATGCTCCCTTCCAGACATCCACAACAAACATTAACGTGTCGGCGACAGGCTGTGTTTTTGTGAAAATGAGCCTAACTGCTTTCACAACATCCTTGTTTATTCTCTGTCGACCTGTCCGGCCTCTGAATCACTCAGAGTAATAAAAGTCGTCACCACGGACCATTTCTGCTGAACTCATGAGTCAGTGCACGTGATGATAGACACAAAGGGTTTAAAAACATAGGGAGATCACTGTGTTCAATTCATTAGCCACTGAAACACCCTTGCTGCAGTGGATGAGGTTAGGACCGGTTGCAGGAAAGAATAAAACTTCATTTGAATCAAAGGAAACAGACTATTATCTTGCTATCAGTGGTGAACCGCGAATCTGTGGGTCCCCGCCCCCATTTCACATACTTTAAGACAGGCTCCACCCACAAGTAGCAACATTAAAGCGATAGTTCACCTAAAAATGACAATTTTGTTATCATTTACTCTCCCTCATGTCATTTCAAACCTGTTTGACTTACTGTGGAACACAAAAGAAGATATTTTATAAGATGTTTTCAATTTTTTTGTTCATACAGTGACAAAATGACTTTGGACCCCATTGATTTTTATTGCATGAACAAAAAATAGTCACATTTTTCCAAAATGTATTTGATATATGGACATTGTATTTTGGTCCTTTCATCAATATTTTTGCTTAAAGTGTCAGTTTACCCAAAAATTACAATTCTGTCATCATTTGCCATTCCAAACTTTTGAGAAATTATACAATAATACAATGGAAATTAATGGTCACCAAAACTACTTGGTTACCAACATTTCTCAAAATATCATCATTTGTGTTCTGCAGAATTAAGAAATTTGAAAAGAAACAGATTTGGAATGACATGAGGGTGAATAAATGATGATAGAATTTCATTTTTGAGTGAACTGTCTTTTTAACCCTTGTGCGGTCTTCGGTCACTTCTGACCAGAGAATTTTACATTCTGATTTTTTTAAATCATAGCTTCACCAGAATGGTACAAAACTTGGTGATTTTTATGGCACTTGGTATGTGAACATAAAAAATTTTAGGGTATGATTCGAAAAAGCTTCCATAAGCTTTCATAAAAAAAAAAAAATAGTCACACTAATGGTCTTTGGTCAAAAATGACCAAAATACAGAACATTTTTATGTGTACAATCTACAAATCCCCCACAATGCAGAAAAAAAAATTGCACAGCAATGAAGGGGTGGAACTCTTAAACATCTAGAGTGCAAAATCAACACACCAACTCACACACGTGCGGACACACACTTGTACACACACATACACACCTATGATCTGGTGTGGCTGTAACACTGCAACTATGTTAAATAAAATCAATAATTCAACTACAATGCAGTTTAAAAAAAGTGGACAGCAAGGAATGGGTTATACTCTAAAACATCAAGAGTGTAAAACAGATACATCCACTCACACACACTTACAGTACTTACACACACATACAGAATTATACATACTCAGATGAACTGGTTTGGATTTATACGTTTTGGCTATATTAGTATGTAGAATGTGATTAGGGGTTATGATATGTTAATAAAATGAGGTATTAAGCTCCGATAAAGCATTCCTGTTCATTTTTGTTACATTTTTATAGAACTATGTTTTGTGTAACAAAATGCTTTCTGTGTTCAGGTTTGAATGTAGTAATAATAATAATTCAAAAACTGACGCTTCAAATCAACATTTAAAACAACAAAAAATATAAGCCTTTACAAAACGTAGTCTTTGAGAATGCCTTAATATACATTTAAATCCACAACCTAATAAAAGTTAACAATTATGTATAAAAACAACTAGGGAACTGACAAGCCTGTCTATAGAGTCCTATACGGGAATCTAGTGTTTATACCATGAATTTTTTTTTTGCTCTCACCTGGAGGTGCTATTCTGCCTTCAAAAATTGGATTTAAAAGGCCTAGTCTCTATCTGAATCTGAAATACTGCATACTGCATTAATTGAAAAATAATTTTAAAAAATCAGGGATTTTTTTTTTTTTTCCTATTTTCAATGGGAAAAATGTATCATAATTATCACATAAATATTAATTAGTACCATAAAATTCTCTCAAAATACAAAAGAAAAATATTATTGAATAAAAATATTTTAGATTGATTTTACTGAAGAAAAAAAAGTTACATTTCACGTGTCCAGTCACTTTTGACCACAAAGACCATGAGTGTGACTCCCAAATGAGGAGCGCACATTAATTAATTAATGTCGCCCCAATGCCAGCTTTTGCAAAGACGTAAATTTCCACATTTGTGGGAGCTACTTCAGATTTTGGAGTTAATTGATAGATTGACCGGTTAAACAGGTATGGCTCTGTAAAATGAATGTTTGTGCAGTAATTTGCAAAAGAAAATAATCTTACAAAAAAAAAAAAAAAAAAAAACATGTTTGCACGGCCTTTTCCTAGTCATGTAAAGATTCCAGTGTAACTGCTTCTGAAGTCATTTCTTTATTAGCTCTGTTATACATACATCACTTACAAAAAAGTACTGAGGTTTTTGGACATGTACCATTCTAAATATTATAGTATATGAATATAGTAATGTATTGTGGTACTATGGTATATACTGTACAGTATCAATTACCACCTGATTTCATCACTGTATCATAATACCACCAAAGTACTTTTTGTAAGTGATAGCCATGCATCAATCCAGATTTTAGAACATGCCAAATGTTGTGCATAACATTATTATTGGAATTATCTGTGTCTTGTTCCTGGGCAATGGGACGTGTAAAATCATGTTTATTTACAGAGGGAGAGTATTAAAACTGTTTTTGTTCAAAACCTCACTGAACCAAACTTTGCCCATTTTCTTGTCAGACATGCTTCAATGGCTTTTGTCGGGAGCAAATTTTGGCCTGTTCCCCTCTCCTGTCATCCAATGCATAGTGCTCTGTTTGTAATCCAAAACAGGAAAACCTTTGGAAAACTACCGGTGACACATAATGGATTTTTAGAGAAGGTTCTCAATGGGCCATTATAAAAATGAGTTAGAGGAGAAAACATGTAAGTAATGTTCACAGTGGCTCTGGTCCAAAACCGTGTGAGCTAGCTAAATATGGTGCCTTCTAAGGCAGCAGCCTAAATAAAAATGTAAGCTTGTTTATACCTTATGTATTATGTATATATGCTGTATCCATTCAACTCATAAGTCAGATGAGTCAAGATATCACTAATACAGTAGCTGCATTTTCATTACCCTTCAAATTGCAAAAAGTAAAATTGTGAATTTAAAAACTCCCATTTATTGCAAAAAAAAAAAAAAAAAAAAAAAAATTAGAGGTGGTTTTTCAGGCAATTTGAAAAAGGAATATTTCACAAAATTGCAATGGAAACAGTTTTTTTTTTCGCATTTACATGTTAGTACTCCTTTTGGTGCGATTTGCTCCCTGCAACTTTCTGATTGGTGGAATTTGGGCAATGTAGTTTCTCACCAGGGATTCCACTGTTAAACATGATTATTTAAAACATAAGTTAAAACACAATATGAACTGATGTATTCAACAAAAGCATATACAATCGATTAACCTCGTAGCTCACAGTGGGTCTGTCTTTAAAGGTTTATAAGTTCATGTTGCTAAGCTAACAACATGACACTCTAAGAAGCACAATTCCGCTTTCAATTCCAGTGTGCCATTACATAAATTAAATACATTAATAATGAACATTTAGCTTCGTCCACCATCTTGGGTGGAGTTTTTCACTGAGCTTCCTTGAAATGTGGCCAAAAAAGGTATTTTAGAAGTTAGCATAATGCAACAACCTTTAAATGCACACATATGAAGCCTTAAAATACTCCTTACGTAGATTTTAAAACAGGACCTATTTATGAGAGCATATTTGTCTTCACATATTTTTTAGCATGTTTTCAGAGACTCTAGAGGACAGTCTTGATATCTTTATAAGGTCACAGAATCATTTAAACAGACCAGTTTACCTCCACATTCACCTACCAGAACATTATAACTTTCTGAAGGTTTTCTGTTGTACAAATCGGTTCCAAAACATGACTCGTAGTACAATAAATGTCAATATTCCAGTAGTTTATTTCATCAAGGTTTGGAAGTTTGTGAAACAGAAGACAATTTCACTCAAGAAGAAACATTTGCGGTTTCGTTGTAGCACCTGCGGGCCCTTCAAGTTGTTAAGTTAATGATAAAAGCAGACAAGGGCAGTGGGAGTGCAGGCATATGTCAGCTGTATATGATGAATGTAAGAAGAAATGTACATTTATCTGGAAGATGCTGTGCTGCACCAAACCGAAGAAATACAACCAAACTCCCCTGGCTCGCAGTGAATGTATGGGGGTCGAGATGAGTCTATTACCGAAATGTTCTCCCCTTTGGGCATTTATATTTGAGATGGAGTGGCAGCTTAATGGCGGAAAGTCAACACAGATGGTGTTACGAGAGTTGAGGGCAGCATCATTCAGGTCAGCTGACAGGAGAAGATGAGGAAGGGAGATATACAAGGATAAAGATGCAGTCATGAGGTCAGGCTGTCGTTTCGATGTGCTTGGTCAAAGCTTAGCTATTTGATTTGAGGGTTAAACTATTAATCATCAGTGTGAAAAGATGTGTAAAAACAACAGCATCTGTTAATATGCTCAGAAACTCCCTCAGGCATGAAGAAGATCTTTTTTTAAAGGGACAGTTCACTCAGAAATCTCAAAACTCACCCTCATGTCATTTCAAACGTGTACTTTTTTGTGTGTGCTGTACACAAAAAGGGATATTTAGCAGAATGTTCATGCTGCAGATTGGCACTGTCAAGCACCATCATTTTATCTTTAAAGTAGTCCACATGACTTATCCCAAAGCCAAAATAAATAAATAAATAAATAAACGGAACAGAACAAAAAAATAAATAAAAATAAATGCACACACACACAAAAAACCCCTCCAAAACAAAAAACAAAGCAAACAAAACCGAAAAACACAAAATGAAACAAAACACAACACAAAACAAAACAAAACAAAAAACAACAAAAAAAACACTAAATAAAATATTTTAATAAATAATAAGATATTTAGCATAATTTTCATGCTGCAATTGACATACAAAGAAAGTTAATCTAGACTGTCACTATCAACCTTCAAAAATAAAAAAGCACCATAATTTAAATTTTAGAGTAGTCCATGTGACTTGTCTAAAAGCAACAAAACAAACAAACAAATAAATAAGACTAAACAAAAAACACACAAAAAAACAAAATTCTACAAAACAAAAACAGAACAGAAAACACAAAATTAAACATAAAAAAGAACAAAACACAACAGAAGAAAAATCTACAAAACAAAAACAAAATGCTACACAAAATACAACAAAATAAAATATGGAGTTGCATGAAACTATCTAGACTCACAGACCTGTAGTTTGAGACCCATAAAGTAGAAAATCCAGTTATACTTATATGATATTCCTTGCACAAGCCAACTCAATAACTTATAACAGATTAATTACTATTATTTGACACCTATTTTATATAAATTATAAGCATAAAATAATCTAATAATAGCTAATACTGTAGCTTTGAATGATGCACAAGCCTGAAGGTAAAATCTATACTTCAGAGTACTGCTTGGGCAATATTTTAGTCCCTCTGATTTGTGTGCTAAGGAAATAATTCATGGCAAATATCATGGGAACATTGCCTTCATGTGATAATTACAGTATTTATGCCAGACTACCATGGTATCCGTCAGGACTTTTCTCTATTTAATGCCTCTTATTTGTTTGGCTAGCACATGTAGCTCGTATCTTATTTCGCTGTGGTCTGGAAGCTGTGGCAGTTTGGGGTTATTTTGACTGGAGCCTCTTGTTCGCTTAAATCAAAAGAATATTTGGAGGTGTTTGCTCCAGAACCCCATGAGGTCAACAGTCTCTGAGTCACTGTCTGCTCATTTTTGTGGCTGTCTGGCCAAATGTCCTGAAATCTTTTTGACCAACAGATTTGGATAGACAGTCACTTTTAAGAATTATCATCTCCAATTTCCAGTTCTGTTATTTTTTTTTCCTAAGCACGTGTCTATGGTAATGAACAAGCATAGCCACAACATTTCTGAATACAACAGGTTCTGAACTACAAGTGCTTCAGCCAAAATCCTTACGAAAAAGATTTAAATTTGCAGTAGGATGAGGGAGGTCCTAAATAAGCTTAGTTATTGTTGCTGTTGTTTTCTTATATTGCATTTGATTTCAAATAAATATTGTTGTTGTTTTTCTACTCATCAAATAATCTTAAAGAACGTGTCACAATTTGCACAAAAATATTAAACAGCACAATTTTACAACTACTATATTATATATTGCAGTACAAAAATGTAAGTATTTTTTTTCTTTTAATAGTTATATTCAGTAAGAATGCAAAAAAATTAAGTTTACTTCATTTTTGTATTTTAAATTTCACTTTTTTTTGTCTTTTAAAAGGGTGTATATATACACTTTTTTATTAATCAGTGAATCCTAAAAAAAAAGTATCAAGGTCTGCAAAAAAATATTAAGCAGCACACATTTTTTTATAAGAAATTTCTTAAAACCAAATTAGCATATTAGAGGAATAAATTACACTTTAACATATATTAAAATATAAAAGTTATTTTAATTTGTAATAAATGTAATTATTAACAATTAATCATTTAAATATTTAAATAACATGAAATAATACATATATTTCACAGTTTTTGATCAAATAGATGCATAAGAGATAAAAATGTTGGAGATAAAATTATTAAAATAGAAGATAATAACATTATAAAAGAGACAAAACTTGAATATTATATTATATTATATTATATCTTTTTGAATTGTATATTATATTATATTATATTATATTATATTATATTATATTATAACCCCAATTACATATAGTTAGGACATTTTGTAAAAATTTAATAAAATCAAGAATATTTGATTTGTGTATTCCCTTTAACTTTTATTTAATTGACAAAAGTACAAAGACAAGTTTTCACTGACCAACAAAAATGTATATTGTAAATATGAACAAATTTTGATTTTGATGGCTGCAACACCTTCAAAAAAAAGTTGGGACAAAGGCACGTTTAACACTGTGTCACATTAACTTTCCTTTTAATTACAATGCCTAATTCTTTAGGAATTGAGGATATTAATTGTTAAAGTTCTGCGAGCTAAATTTTTGTCCAATCTTGCTTGATAAAAGACTTCAGATGCTCAGCAGTCTGTGATCGTCGTTGTCTGATTCTCCTTTTCATGATGAGCCATACATTTTCAATAGGAGACAGATCTGCTGGCCAGTCTAGCACATTCACTCTGAGTCTACGAAACCATGCACATGCAGAATGAGAGCTGGCTTTGTCTTGATCTAATAACTATGGACTCATGAAAGACATCATCTTGATGGCAGTATATATCTCTGTACAATCCCAATATATGCCTCCATCTTAATAGTACCTTCAAACTTATGCCAGTCACCCATGACGTTTGCACCAATGCAACCCCATACCATGACAAATGTTTGCTTTTGCTTCTGTCGCTAATGAAAGTCTGGATGGTCCCTTTGGTCTTCGGGATTGAGAACTCGTGGACTAATCTGAGTACAGTACACATTTTCACTGTCTTTTTGACTATCTGAGATGAGCTCTGGCCCAGAGAACACGGTAGCTTTCTCTTAGAGTAACAGAGATTCAAGTTGCATTTCTTGATACAGCAGCAGACTGTGGTAAATGACAGTGGTTTTCTGAAGTACTCCTGAGCCCATGTGGCTATATTTAACACCACAGCATGATGGTTTTTAATGCAATGCCATCTGAGGGCTCAAAGGTCAAGCACATTCAACTGAGGTTTCCTGCCTTGCCCTATGTGTACTGTGATTTTTGATTTGTTTGACATTTCTCTCATGAAATTTGGCATAAAGTGATGAGCCATGATCCAGCTTTGCTGTAAAGACTAAGATGCTCCTTTTACACCCAAACATGATACCCTCACCTATTACCAATTCACCTGCTGTGAACTGTTTTAAAACAGTTTAACATGGGTATTCTATAACCTTTTGAAAACTTAGGAAATCTTTTCTTTGTACTTTTTGTCAATTAAATAAAAGTTAAAGAGAATTAACAGATCACAGATTCTTGATTTTATTGCATTTTACAAAACATCCCAACTTCTCTGGAATTGGGGTTGGATATTATTAATCCTTAAATGTTCTATTCATTCTATTCACTTTGGTCCTTAATAAAATAAAATAAAATAAAATAAAATAAAATAAAATAAAATAAAATAAAATAAAATAGCTGGTGCTAGAGGCATAGAAATTCAAAACGTCACCTTTAAGTAACTTGAGCCTTACCTCATCAATAAGCCATCAGCAAGGATGGCGTTTTCCAGCGCTGAACATGAGTTGCAGCCGCAGCTCTTTAATCAGCTTGTAGCTTGCAAATGACCCTGTAAGCACACCTAAAACATCAGGCCCATCTGGAAACTTTCAACAGACCAAATCAACCGAAACTACAATATCAGAGGTCAAAATATCTATGACGCCACGGCCCTGTAAACCTCTTCGATGCATGCTTTGTAACACATCTCCTTTGCGAAAAGAATTTATCGTGGGTGGAAATAAAAACAAACTGCATCTGGATAAAGAACGTACTGCAGTAGAATTAAAAAAGAGAGACTTTTATTAGAGAAAAGTAGGGTAGAGATTTGACCATCTACCGAAACCTATAGCGATCACCCAAAACACTGAATTTTCTGGAAAAGCCTATAAGCGCTCTGTTACATAGCCATTGGCCTTGACTCAACTCAACTCATTTGCTCATAATAACAGGAACTGACTGTTTAAAGTAGTTTAGTGAAGGCTAGGACTTTTAACATGAGGTTATGCTCAAATTGATGGTGAATTTCAACTGGCAATGACTTCACAGAGATTGATAAGTATTTTCTTACTTCATCTGAATATTGCTGAGACACGAAAGGTTTATTTCTTTTAAGTATTCAGGGTTCTGCGTTTTTACGAACCACGAGCAGAATCCTTATTCTCACGACATTTGCAGACAATTTCAAACATAAACACAAGCCTAACATTTCCTCTGCAAAAAAAAAAAAAAAAAAACACCAACCGCATACCGTCGCAGCTGACTAAAAACTGTGCGCAATTATTCCGCTTGTATCAATTGCGCAAACAAGCTCTGTTTGAATTGGACAAATACTGACGCCGGACAGGGTTGTGTGTTTTTATACACGTCAGTTTGTAAACCTCTGTTAAGTATTAGCCTTTTCAGTAAATGCGAGTGTTTAATGGTCCTAACAGATGTTGCTTTGATACCGCACCAAAATCCTGTCATATTGCCATGTAGTGCCGAGTTCTGAACTCCAGCCCAAAACATCAAGCACTTTCAGCTCGGTATCACTGCCCGACTCCATCTGAACAAATACCACTCGTCTCGGTCTCAGTTTCATGATGTACGTTTACACAAGATATGGAAATTAGAAGACTAATGCTCATTTCGTGGCCCTGAAAGTGTGAGTGTGTTTATGTAGGAAAGAAACAGAGAGATGGCTGGTGAAAAGGGATCGCTGAAGCAAGACATGACACACACACACTTTTCTGGGACTGTTTGTGTCCAAAACATGAAAGATGCCTCAGAAGCTGTGTGCTGTTGAGAAGTGCTGTTAGTTTTCTAAGAAATCAAACTTGGGATTTTTGGCTGGCGAGTGATAAAACAGGTGAAAAAATCCTGCAGACACACCCAAGCCATGTCTAGAGACTCGATTATTATAGAGAATCAGGGGTGGTCTCTTGTGACTTATTGGTACAAGCAACTACCTAAAAACTGCACAGAACACTCTAGCAACTATATATATCTAGAGACTCGATTATTATAGAGAATCGGGGGTGGTCTCTTGTGATATATATATATAAAAAATAAGTTTATAATAATAAGATATAAAATGATTTAGAGTGATTTAAGACGCTCATTACAGTGGTCACTACTGCAAAACTATGTATACTTAATTAAGCACCATAATCTGATGGTACCTGCCAAACTTGATTATGGTGCCACCTGCCAATTGCATGACAAAATAAGATAATGTATCTAATAACTAATATGATATCCATTTCATGGGGTTTTAATGATATTTCCTTGTTAAAAAATAAAGTTTTTTCTTTATAGTGAAAAAGGTTTCTTCAGATGTTTAAAATGTTCTTCAGTAAAACATATTTTAAGAACTGTTTACTGAGAGGTTTTAGGGAACCCAAAATGGTTCATCTATCAATGCCCAAAACTTTTATTTTTAAAAGTGTAAATCGTTTAATGAGCAAAAAAAACTGACTGCTCCTTTAAGAAAAAACTAATTTGGCAAAGTTGTCGTTTAAACAATGCTAATCTTTTAAATTCTATAAACAGAGTGGCAAATCCAAATAAATGTCTGTGTGAAAATAACATGGAATCAGTTTGTCACGCTGACAATTAAACACTGTAAACATATGACCACCGTCGTGTGAATGAATCCATATTCATCTGAAGCTGGCTGAGAAATCGTGAAGGGAAAACGGATGATGTTAGCTTCTGCCTAGGAAGCTCTACCCAGGGACTCGTCTTCCATCATCGGGAGCCTTCCCCATCCCAGACGAGCTTTGATTATCGTAAATCTCCCAGCCTGCAGCGTAGCGCTCCTGCCAGGGTTGACAGATAGGAAGGAGCCGCACGGTGTGTACACTGGCACGCGGCTCTATGAGTATTTGTCCAATATGTGTTTGGAATATTTGTGGAGCTGTCTGAGACACTCATGGCCTCGGTATTCAAAAATAAACCTCCGTCAAAAAGCGACAGAGTGAAGCGGCCGCTAGCGTTATAGCGAGCTGATAGGGAAGAGGGAATATTTGCATCCGTGACAGACTACGACATGTCTGGAAAGCCCACCAAAGATCCTCGCAAGTACTTTCAAGTCGCTGACTGATGTGGCTGGAGGTTTGATTTGTCCGGATTGTGACCCTCTGTGTTCCAGCTGTCCAAAATCTGAGCCTAACCACCCAAAGCCATTCAGCTTCTATCGGAAACTTGCCGTAATTCCTCGTTTGATATGTTTGGCTGATTTAAAAAAAAAAAAAAACAGTGTTTACATCGTTCACAGCTGGATTGAAAGAGCGAGCATTAATCATTTCAGAAAAATCAGGACGTTATTTCGTTCCACAAAGTCTTAAAGGGGAACTCGAAATAAAATGCGTTTGACATTGTCTGTGAGCGTCTGCTTTCGCTTACAGTGTGTGTGATCTCATAGTCGAGGCTGTCTGAGAGAAACACACTCTGTCCTGTTCATACTGCCAGGATAAACGTGTTGCATTGAGAGGTCGTGGAGAAAAAAAAGAAAAGAAAAAAAAACTAATTCATCACATGCTTCGTATATTGTCTGATTCTAAAGCATTTCCTCCTGGAGACCACAGAAGACAGCATTTAAACTTCAGCTAAAATTACATTGTTGGAGTATGACATGTGTGAGACTGTATTTTTTTATTTTTTTTTAAACAGTAGGCCTATATTTACAACTTTCAGGTAAAATATGGTGTAAGGGTAATATGTATATTTTTTACATTTTATTATTTGTATATTTTAGTAAACTTTATATATAAAATATATTAAATATACAGTTGAGGTCAAAAGTTTACACCCCCCTTTCAGAATCTGCTAAATGTTAAAATAATAGTTGAATTCCTAAAATTGACCCTGTTCAAAAGTTTACATCCCCTTGATTTTTCATACTGTGTTGTTATCTGAATGGTCTACAGCTGTGTTTTTTTTTGTTTTTTTTTTATAGTTCATGAGTCCCTTGTTTGTCCTGAACAGTTAAACTGTGTGCTGTTTTTCAGAAAAAAACCTTCAGGTCCCACAAAATCTTTGGTGTTCCAGCATTTTTGTGTTTTTGTGTGTTTTCCATTGATGACTGAATTTTTTTGAGATGAGTTGTTTTTTTTGAGGGTTATTCAGGTCCCACAAAATCTTTGGTGCTTATTTTGTCTTATGGGAAACATGTAACTATCTTCTGTAGCCTCTAAAGGGCAGTACTAAATGAAAAAAATAAAATAAAAAATAGTTTTCAAGTCATTTCTATAAATTCAACTATTATTTTATCGTGTGGACTATTTGTAAACATATTTTATGTGAAATATCTTATTCAGGTCAGTACTAATTAAACAATAACATGCATTTTGTATGATCCCTCTCATTTACGTAAATATTTAATATTTTGCAGATTCCAAAAGGGGGGTGTAAACTTTTGATATATATGTATACATATATAATATCTAAAAATGATTTAACATTTCTTTAAAGCTGCAGTCCGTAACTTTTTTGTGCTCAAAATGTACAAAATTAATAAAATAAGCAAGTACATCATGAACCAATTTTCTAAACCGTGTTTTTCGCTTATTCTGAATCAAAAAGTTTTTATATTCTAACTATTTCAGACTGGTACTGCGGTGTACCCCACTAACTTCGTGATTCGTCATAGACATAAACAGAGAGAAGTAGCACTGGCTACAATGTTCTTCCATAAGACACATGCAGTTCTGTTTATTAACCACTAGAGCACCAAAATGTACAGACTTGAGGGTGTTAGTTGATGTTAGATTCTTTAACATAAGAAGGATAGATTTTGTTTCTTTGATAAACATTTGATTTTATTTTTGGTGATAACTTGTGGTGATGCTATAGCGTTGGTACTGTCCCAAAGTTGGTCAGATTACTATTCAAAACAACCACAATCAGCGTGCCAAATTTTATAATTTTCCTCTGTACGGTTCATGGAGTTGACAAACAATAAGAAAACAAGGAAGGTAAGGCAGTAATGTTTTACCAAACATCCAGGCCATTAGGGGTCAGTATAATGTCCAAAAGCTACAGGTCTTATTGGGATGAATACAAGCCAGTTAAACATAAGCTAAAAGTTAATAAATGCAGCTTAGCTAGCTAATAAGCTAGCAGTTCCAGTTGAGTGTAAAAAGGAGAACTTCTGGTTCTTTAGACTTCCAAAACCCAGTGCATCAAGGGATTTCACCTCAGGACCACCAGTGCAGCGTTATCCAATATAGTTGACCACAACTATGTAATCAAGTACTCAGTTTACATCTGATACTAGGGTGATAAAGACTGCAGGACTTGCAGATGATGCTTATTGAGTGTTCATGATCCAATAGCCACTGAGGAACAATGTTTAATACAAACTAGTTTGTGTACCTCTAAAAGGCCAAGTGTTTGAATGTTTAGTCTGATAGCAGGTTTCAGTGCCTGGTATGTTACAATACATTTTTCCAGAATAACTGGGAAGCTAATAATCCACAACACAACAAAATGCACCTCATGAATTTTCAGGCTTAGGATCAGAAGAATGCAGGGTCTCCGAGTTCCTCAGCTGGACCAGTGACCCCCGTCACCCTCTTCCTTCACTGAACAGAGTGTGTACTTAGACACTGTCCAAATGTTTAGTCTCATGTGCTTTATTCTACTGCCTTCCCTACAAATTGTTGCCAGTGCACATTCGAGACTTCATTCAACACTCCTGTTCCCCCCTTCCTCCTGAAAGCACTCTCTTCCTGAAAGCATTCCTCAAGGCGTAGTAAAACAAATGACTTCAGGCCTTTCCTGCTGCCTCGCTCTTAGGCCTTATATGCAAGCACGCATAGATGAACATGATTTACTTAGAATTTAAATATATAATTCACTCAAAAAGGCAGTGTTGTCATACTTACTATACCTCAGGTTGTTCCAATTCTGCATTATTTTCTTTCTTTAGTAAAACCCACAATTAGACATTTGGGAGAATGTCCATGCTGCTCTTTTCCTTTTTCACCATTTTACCATATTTTTATGTGCAAACAGTGCATTCAGTAAATATTACAAATACAATAAATGATTTGTGATGGTGAGGAACATATAAACAATATATTGCATGTTATTTATGGAGTATGTCATCATAAATGTGTTAGCCGGAGTGCTAGCTTCGTAACTCCCTCAGCATAAAAACAGAGCTTATCTTGAAAAAGCAGATCTTTTTGTTGACATATCAGTAGACTTGTTTCCTGTCATATAAATACTGGAGTAATAAATGTCCTGCAAGCTTACAATCTCCACTATAAACGCCTATTTTGATTTAAAGCAGATATAAAACTCACGCATGAGCAGCAATCAGAAGAATGTTTTTCATCGGTGGACTAGCCTGGATTTAAAGAGATAAGTTACCTTTGTGTTATTATACTCGCCCTCAGGTTGTTCCAAACCTGTATTAGGCTACTGGTTTTTTTTTCCTCAGTGGAACACAAAAGAAGATTTTTTTTTTTTAAGGATTTCAAGATTCTTCATTCAAGAGTTCAATATAATGAAAGTGGATGGGAACTGGTTCCGAAATAACAAAAAAGCACCATAACATTGTCCAAGCAACTTTTGCACCATATTATTTAAGTCTCAAGAAATCATTCAATACTTTTATGTGAGGAACATTCTTCTAAATATCCTCTTTTGTGTACAACAGAAGAAAGAAACTCTACAGGTGTGGAACAGCTTGAGAGTTTTCTTTTTTGGGTGAACTATCAGTTTAAGATTGCAGGATTCAACTGACTACCTCATTGATCTGGTCACATCTGGAGAGGAACATCAGTAAAAAAGCTTTCATTTTTTGGGTAAACTACTCATTGCCTCAATGTAACACCAGCAGTGTTTGGCTAGACTGAAACCATCAGAAGTCCATTCCAGGGGAATATTGCTTAGATTTTGGGGGAGACTTTAGAAGACCATCAAATAACGCTGTCAGACAGCTTCTCAAAACCATGGCTTTCATTTCTGGGATTGTATCAGGGCTGTCAGGGGCATCTGCGTGGCTGGTTTCGCACTTCGCTTACTCATAGAACCAGCTATGCATGCTTCACGCCGCCTGGCCAGACTTCACGCGACTGCCGCCACATTCTGAAGTTAAGCCCCTTCGTCCCGCTAATACGTTTTTATGAGATTTTTCTTGGCTTCGGGAGATGACCATAGATTGTCTCCAAACCAAACCAACAAACAGTACATGGGGAGACTGGCAGGCTTTTGCAGTGGTATTACTGGGCTGAAGTGACGGTCTCTGCTTAGGGCATTGGCAAATCTGACATCTTTAATGATGGCGCAGGTTTAAATGAATCTTTTAAGTGAACAAATCAAGGATTATTGTCAAGCAAAGTGAACAAGCAAACTCTAAAATGGAAGGAAAAAATTATAAGTGATTTTTTGTTGCTCTTTCTGGAGATTTCTTTGTAGACTTGTAAAATTTTAGACTTGTTTGTTTGAATCAGTTGAGAATAATTCAGTGACTAACTCTTAACACCCAAAAACACTCAATGCTGTCGCCCCCTACTGGTAAAACAATGTAAGAGCACCTCGTCTGTAATTTTTGTGTTTATAGGCCAACCCAGAATTTTGAATTACCCTGGTTCCCTCAACAAAAAGCCAAAGGGATTTCACTTTATTTAGAATAACTGCAAAAATCATAAGCTCTGTGACCTACAAAGGTTTATGATTCTTACGCATTTTGTTTAAGATATTAAATTAACACAATTTTTATTAATTCTGAAGCCTAAATACAATCAGCAGAAGTACAAAGCTAAAATGTGGTTAATAAACTATGAAATAGTACTTCAATGTCATCTTCCTACAACTCTTCATAACCTTTACTTAATTGGAAAGTTGGAGTTAGAATAGTTTATAAGAGCACGATTATAAACACAGGCTGTAAAAGTGGACTAGTGAGTGGACATTTAATGTCTTTTGTAGCAACAAATGTCAACCTGTGTAGTCCCATTTAGTCATTTATTAGCAACCGCCTTTTTCAAGACAAGCAAACGTTTTAAAAATAAATCATGATTGGGGTATTACTGATGTACGTCGTAGAATAAAACGTGAACATTTTTTGAGACCACATACCTTATTTCAGGCATTTAACCAAAAACCATATCTAAAATACCACTAATATGGCAGAAATAGCGTAGCATGCTAATATGCTATAATTAACTCAGCCACAGTTCAAAGCCCATTGCTACATTGAACTTTAGGCAGTAGACAGGGAAAAATAGGGTCTATTTCACATGTTTAAGATGTCTCTAAAAACAAATGGCACAATGGTAGAGATGGAAGAGATGGAAAATATGAACATCCAAAAAAAAAAAAAAAGGTAAAATGTCTACTAATATAATGCAATAACAGATAAATGTTGCTTCCCAACAACATACTTACTCAAAATACATGGATTCCAAAGAAAACTTTATATACCTGATGCTAACAAGGCAACACTACCAAGCTAAACCTTGGCTGATTTATCAGAAGTTACACAGATGCCATCTGGCGCCACACTGACCTCTAGTGGCTACAATGGGGTTTGATAACTGGTTTGGATAACCAAGGTGTAAATTTGAAATCCTTGAACGTAATGACTACAATTAAAGGATCAGTGTGTGTGTGAGATCAAAGTTGTGGTTGCTCTAATACAAGCGCCTATCTGTCTTGCTAGCCAAAACAAAGGAACATGCTTTATTTGGGCTGGAAGTAAATCACAGTCCATGGCTGATTAATCAAGGACTGACCCTGAGCTAGTCGCCTCCATAATAAAGGAGTTAGTTTTAATGGCACAATGGATTTTAAATGAGATCAGTGGTATCCGTTGGACAGGACAACACCCGGCTTTCTGAGGGCCTACAATCTCCTGCGCTGACCTTGTCTGAAGACTCACCACTAATACTAGGAAAACAGAAGCTAATCTCTTACACCAACATATGTGGCTTCCAGCTCAACGCATTTATCATCATAATAATAGGCTTTCATGAGGTCCTAGCATGCTAACAGCACCCTGAACTAGCTCGGCCTGATAAATGAAGTACTGTTGCATACAAAAACACACCGTTAAACATGTGAAAGTATGTGGTTGTTCGCAATCACACTATTCCTCCATTTATTTCTCTTTGTCATTGAGCTAAATATGTTCCAGGTTCAACTGACTATGAGCTAAAATTACACGAATAAAAAGCAAACATAGGGTCCTTCAGCTCACTGAGCCCAATACTGGCCATGTTTCAAGAACGTATTTGTTTGGTCTGATATTCCTCAGGTTCAGTACAAGGGTTATATGAAACCCACCAGTCCAAGTAATGAACAAGGGAAAAATCGAGAGCAAACCGTAAATCCTCTTTCTCACGATTCCTTGCACCGTGTCTGCACGGCTATGAGCAGTAAATGGATATTTGACAGAGTCATTTACACATTAAGCTACAAACTAGACTACAAATTTTGGATATGCAAAAAAAGCCTAATTTTTGCTGTCTGTCATGTCGCTACTGCCAAAACAACAGTTTATTATTACGCACCCTGCTTGTACCGTATGCCTGGAATGACAAAAACAAACTAAGCTTGAACTTGTATTTGATATAAATGACTGTGACGTACCAACCGAGAACTACAGCTGCGGCGGAGCCTTGGTTGCAGTATTTCAGGAAAGATGTCAGAGAAATATTCTAATAACTTTTTATGAGGTTAAGCATAGATTTAAACAATGAACCATGTGTTTAAGGAAGGGTTTAGTAGAATTATTATAATTGAATTTTTTGGGTTTTAGCTTAGTTTTGCTTAAATCTAGCAATACACTGATATAAAACTGTAACACCACTCTTAGATTAATTTAAAACTTGAACAGAACTTCAAAAAGATATATCATGCAATTGTATTTATTTAAATGTACTGAAGTGACACTATACTGACAAAAATACCAAACGTTTAAGTTGAAGGTGGCTTGAGAAAGCCTAGCCTGAAAGTTTGAAGCAGTTGTAAGAGCTTGATGTTTTAATGTTTAGATAGATAGATTAGATAGATGTTGATAGTATATTTCTAGCATGATTTAATAAGCCTACATTGCTAACATGATTTAACATGTTGCTAGCATGCTTCTAGCATGATTAACATGTTTTAACATGATTAGCATGTTGCTAACATGTTTTAGCATTATTTAGCATGTTGCTAACATGACCAAAAAAAAAATCCAGCTAAAACCAGCATATATATAAAAAGCCTAAAACTTGACAGTTATATAACCTTTTTTTGTAGAAGTGTAAATTCCATATCCTGATGGACAAGGAGTGAATTTTTATGAGTTTTATTTTATTACAGCAAGCCCCAGATTGACCCTCAAGACGTGTCATAAACCCAGGGCTACATTTGACACGTGCAAAGACCAGGAATTCACCTTTTAACCGGGTCTGTTTCAATGTTCTATTGATAAAATCACAGAGAGAATAGCAGATGGCTGTGTTTGTGAAAGCAAAGAGAACGAAATCTTTCCACCTCAACTATGTGGTCACCCGTGTCACAATTGAGTTTGCTTTTGATTGAGAATTTGGCCAGAAGGATACCTTGCAAAGACTACTAAACCATGTCGGTCATACAGTATTAACGTGTGATTTAATGCCAGTGTGTTCCCACCGTCCTGTCTCTGTATGAAGGACTTTGGTGAGTCTGGACAAAGGAAACCGCTTGTTGGTACAGCTGGGCAGCTTTTGCTGGCATCATTCACTTAAATATTTAAGAATCGTATCTTGGTGATTTCACATTCTAACCTCTTACAGGTAAAGTGCTCCCATTTAATGTTAATGGGATAGTTCACCCAAAAATGACAATTCTGTCCAAACCCTTTGTTCATCTTCGGAACACAAATGGAGATATTTTTGATGAAATCTGAGAGCTTTCTGATCATGCATAGACAGCAATGTAACTGACACATTCAAAGCCCAGAAAACTAGTAGGGACATTATTAAAATCTTCCATGTGACATCAGTTGTGGATTATTGTGATGTTTTCATCAGCTGTTTGGACTCTCATTCTGACAGCACCCATTCACTCCAGAGGATCCATTGTTGAGGAAATGATATAATGCTAAAATTCTCCAAATCTGTTCTGATAAAGAAACAAACTACATCTTGGATGGCCTAAGGGTGAGTCATTTTTAAACAAATTTTCATTTTTGGGTGAACCATTCTTCTAAAGTAAACACTACCAGTGAATGATATTCAAACAGGCAAAATTATTGGTTTATGAGAAAAAAGAAACAAAAAAAGCAATTCAAATGTTTAATCGATCAAAAGTGTTATGAAAGTGGTTTGCAAAGTTTAATTTTGGTACATACTGATGGAAAACAAACATGTCTTTACTCCGAAACACTGAAATACAGTCTGAAACCAGCTAGGGTCTGGAAGACATTAGTGTGGAGAAATCTTAAACAAAATTTCCAAAATCAACTGTTTTGAAAGTGTACCCGGCTTCAACACCGCTTTTAACTGATCCAGCATAAATCTGTTGATGTAAGCCCAGGGGAAGTCGTTCCCTGCCGTAAGATATGTTAACCACATTTGGACTCTTTTACTCTTTCCAAGCCAACAATAACGAGTGACTCTGGTTGAGTCAGCAAAGAGTTAATGTGTTCCCTCTACAAACCTTCCATGTTCCCAACCATTCATATGTATGTGTATATTATATCGGTGTAGAATTCCAGTCTGTGGTGAAAAAAACTAAAATTAAAAAATTAAAAACACCACAAAATAATCAGTGTTAAATTATCTCCAACGGCATTAGTTTAAAACTAACTTTAAAAGAGTGACTCATAGCACAAACCTAGGGGGACTCAAACCTAAGTAAAGCTGTCTTATAGCATGCTAATGTTTTACATTTGAATCATTATTAGTAGTGTTTGCTAAAACAAGATACTATCACTTACATTATTAGTAGTGTTTGATAAAACAAGAGAGTTCAGATTTACAATTTACAAAGGGATATGTTAAAATGGCTGAAAAAGTCTCATGGTGTCCATAATTGCTAGCTGCTAGAGATTGCCTATGTGTCTCTCCATATCAGTGTATGCTGCGCATGCTCTTCTGTGTCAGCCATGCCAAAAGGATGCTACTGATACAGAAGAGCATACAAAGCATACAGTGATATGGAGAGGCACAGAGGAGACTGTTGACAAAGGAATTACTGAATAAAGTAGTTATTTTTGTTTTGTTCGCTTACAAAAAGTGTTTCCGTTGCTTCATATAACCCAGATTGCACGTCTGATGGCAGATGGAGTATTCTGA
This sequence comes from Cyprinus carpio, assembly GCF_018340385.1. NCBI lineage: Eukaryota > Metazoa > Chordata > Actinopteri > Cypriniformes > Cyprinidae > Cyprinus > Cyprinus carpio. The sequence continues at coordinate 29,223,116 of NC_056618.1, forward strand.
CGACTTTCATACCTTTTCTGGACCTTGACACGGTTATTTACTTGGGAGTCTATGGGACAGTCACAAGCCTCCAGGTTTTCATCCAAAATATCTTAAATTGTGTTCTGAAGACGAACAAAGCTTTTACGGGTTTGGAATGACATGGGGGTAAGTGATTAATGACAAAATTTTCATTTTGGGGTGGAGTATCCCTTTAAGTGGACTATATAATTGATGTAATGTAGAAATAGTGACAGACAAGCCAGCAGTTTACATTTAAGGACTCGAGAGGTAAGCAACCACAAGAATGAAAATAGCATTGTACTTACAACTACTCAGAACAACTAATCAATAACATACATTAGCAAGGACCTGCCAACCACCCAAAACACAACAGAAACCACCTGGAACATTATCAACAACATTATCAACCACAACCAGAAACCACAGAGAACGCAATTACCTAGCCAGCTTCAAGAAACCACCAGAGATTGTCTTATTACTGGGAGATGCGAGGGTCACTAGTACTTACCATTGGAAAAACCATAACAGCTAGCTTGGATCACGTGAGGCAATCATACAAAGGCCTCTGGTCTCCTTCCCTGCGTACCACAAATGTCACACTGTTAGCATTAGCTGTTACGTTTTTTTGGTGTGACTTTAGAAACCACCCAAAATGCAGCAAACAAATAGCAATGCGCAAACAACCACCAATTCAGAACGTGTATTTAAAGGGGTCATAGGATGCGATTTCAAGTTTTCCTTCGCCTTTGGAGTGTTACAAGCTGTTTGTGCATAGATAAGACCCTTCAAAGTCTCAAACCCAAAGAGATATTCTTTATAAAAGTAAAGATTTGTCCATGCCTTCCTAAAACGGCGCATTTGAACATGCCCCCACATGTCTACGTCACGGTGTGGGAAGATTTGCGTAACACTGCCAAAATGTTCACGCAAAGAAAGCAGGTGTAACTTTTATTCTCGTTGTAGTATTGTTGCTGCCACTGTGTGTTTCCAGATATCGTAAGGCACATAACATTTCCACACTTGAGTTATTCGGGTATTCGGCCAATCACAATGCCAAAAATGTAAAAAATGTATGTGTTTCGGAAGGGGGGGCGGGGGGATGGGGGGTAGAGAGGAGCAACAACAATATACGCTATGTGGAAAATAATGTGTTTTTTTAACCTTAAACCACATAAACGCATTGAATTACACCAAATACACAACATAATGTTATTTTTAGCATTGTCATTTCATATGACCAATTTAATCACAGAGGAATGCACTGGCAACCACCCAGAACATCCAAGCAACACCCTAGAAACTAGACAGAAAACCCAAGGTACCACTAAGAAACACACTAGCAACCATCTAGCAAGGTCCAAGAAACCGCACAGAATATAGTAGCAAGCAAACAGCAATACGCTAATCCACTCAGACCATGTAATTAATTGCAAATCAAAAGCAATGCACTGGCAAGTGAAACCAGCCAGAACACCCTAGCAACACCCTCAAAACAACCTAGAACACCCTATCAACCAAACAGAAACATGCTATCAACCAACAAGAAGACAGCCACCCAGAACATGCTTTTGCAAGAGGAAAAAATAAATAAATCAAAAAGCATTGTTAATTGAAATATGTTAACATTTTCAGATCTTATTTGGACTGAAAATGTATTTTGTCTGAAGTCCACATAGCTAAACCAACAGTTTGTAGACAAAAGCAGGCCCCTGCTGGAAAATCCAGTTCAAGCATCTGTGCCCCAAAAAACAGCATGAACCCTCTGAACTGGTATGACCGGCTGTTTTTTGCTGTTCCAAGTTGGTTTACCAGCTTGGACCAGCTAGAAATCAGCATGTTCCAAAACACAACCATCACCTTAAGCAGGATTTTCCAGTAGGACGTTATTTAGTAATTAGACACTGGCGGTTTGAGCAGAATGGAAATTTATCTGTGAGAGTTGCATGTAATATGACCACTGTTGGGAACCTTACTTAACCATTAACAAAGTTTATGTTTTGTTGTTTCAGTTTTTTATATTTTAATGGTTGTGTTATTATTTGTGTTGGTGTATTAATTTGAATGATTATATTTGATTACATTTTGATTACATTTCAAATAAATGTTTTCAACTGTTAATCATTTTGAAACATTTAGAGCAGGCAGGGTTAGCCTTACAGTAGTGCTCAACACGGATCACTGTCAGACTTTCAAAATCCTTCTTCAATTAAAATTATAATTTCAGTTTAAAGCAGCCAAAACAAAATCACTCTTTAGCACCTCTTTTTACTTTGAGATATTTCTGAGGTTAAATACAGATTTCAGAAAGATGGCAGCATCATAATGTTAATTTTACACAGAGATTGATAGGTCTATTAATGAAATCTGTTGACTTTAGCAATCTTTGTTGCATTATGTGTCAGTGATGACCATTCAAAAATTTTCTCCAAAGTTTGCATGCCTGTAACTGAAGAAGTACTGTAGATATCTTAATGCCCTTTTAGATATTGGGTCTTAACAAACTTTCCGTTTGGTATCTACATGGTTCAGATCCAGAGATATTGGAATTTCAATATGTCTCCAGGAGTAAATTGTTAAAATTTGTTAAACCAGCTGATATTTTTTTCCAGTTACATTTTTAATTATGTCCAGTTACATTTACAATTATGTAATTTTGTTACATGTTACTAGTTACTCCTCAACACTGAATATGACAACTCTCAGATTTTCCTTCTACAACACAAATTCCAGATGGCTTTATAGAGGGTTGAAAAAAAAATATTTATTCATCTCCAAAGGGAAAAAAACACTCTTAACATGTGGAGTAACAAAAAACTACATTAATGTGTGGTTATACCATTAGACAGAATTACATCTGATTTCCACCATTGAGTGTCCATAAATGCTAAACTCAAAATATCCACTGGAGGGCACCAAACTGGTCCCTCCAATCTAAAAGCCTACTGTAAATTGCATCATTGCAAATTAAAACGTTTTCAAAAAGAGGTCTGTCCTGAATGAGAGTAAGAACATATGAAGACAACTTCCTGAGCTGGAGGAATGAACTGATCTTCTACTGATTCTTCACTACTTTTTCTTACCAGCGATTCTTTTTGAGCGCCGGAGGCCTCTGACATCACCCTCCGGGGCTTCTGGGGCAGTGGTAGGTTTGGAGGCATTCTGGGCTTTTAGGGTGGCAGGAGGTTTGGAGGGTTTGGGTGCAAGAGAATCAGAAGTAGGTTTGGAGGGTTTTGGAGCAGGAGCTTTAGAGGTTTTTAGCGCAGGAGGTTTGGAGGGTTTTGGTGCAAGAGAATCAGAAGTAGGTTTGGAGGTTTCAGGAGCAGGAGGAGCTTTAGAGGTTTTTAGCGCAGGAGGTGAGGCAGGAGGTTTGAGGGTTTTTGGTGCAAGAGAATCAGAAGTAGGTTTGGAGGTTTCAGGAGCAGGGGGGGTTTTAGAGGTTTTTAGCGCAGGAGGTGAGGCAGGAGGTTTGGAGGGTTTTGGTGCAAGAGAATCAGAAGTAGGTTTGGAGGTTTCAGGAGCAGGAGGAGCTTTGGAGGTTTTAAGCACAGGAGGTGAGGCAGGAGGTTTGGAGGGTTTTGGTGCAAGAGGATCAGAAGTAGGTTTGGAGGGTTTTGGAGCAGGAGCTTTGGAGGTTGTTAGCACAGGAGGTGAGGCAGGAGGTTTGGACGCAGTCTGGGCTCTCAGGGTGGCAGTAGGTTTGGAGGTTTTAGGAGCAGGAGGAGCTTTGGAGGTTTTTAGCGCAGGAGGTGAGGCAGGAGGTTTGGACGCAGTCTGGGCTCTAAGGGTGGCAGCAGGTTTGGAGGTTTTTGGAGCAGGAGAAGGTTTGGAGGTTTTTGGAGCAGCAGGATCTTTGGAGGTATTTGGAGCAGGAGAAGAGGCAGGAGGTTTGGGGTCTAAAGTGTGTTTAGAGACAGTAGATGGTTTGGTGCCTCTGTGGCCTTTTTGCCGTGGTTTAGTTGACTGTGGTGTCTGCAAGAGTCCAAAGCAAATTTCAATGACTAAAAATGTCTAGGTATAACTTAAAGGCCCGTTCACACTAGGGCTGCACAGTCAATCAAAATTAAATCACAAAAGCAATAAATTGCGATTAGGCAGAAGCTGCGATTGTCATGCGTATCTTTCAGTGAAGCATGGTTCTGTGATCAGCAGTAAATCTCAATCCAAAGGCCAGAGGGCGCTCTCGCACTGAAAATCCAAATATGCCCGGAAGAATAAATCCGCTGCAGCTGAATAAACAGAAGATTTAACTGCATTCATTGATTCAGCGTGACTAATAAACACACGACTACGATATATGGTTTATTAAATGTATTAAATAGTGTGTGCCTATATTATTCTGTTTAAGAAGCCACATCATCTCACAGAAGGATTTATTTCAAACACTCGACTGACATTATGAAGTGAGTTTGGAGTAAAAAGTGTTATTAAATGCAGTATTTTCACTTGCTCTCAGATGGAGCAGCATTACTACACAGAGCCATAGTTCAATGAGAAGATATGCAAACAGCTGTCATTATCGCAAACAACTTAGCCGATTTCATAATCCTACGATTATTTCGTCTGCGATTATAAACGCGAATTTGCATAGCTTGTCAGAGAACTACGACTCTGTGTAGTAAATGCTGCTCCATCTGAAAGCAGGTGATGGAGATTAACTGCTAATCACAGAACCGGCTTTACTGACTAAATGTGCATGACAATCACGATTAATCGTGCAGCCCTAGATCAAACCAAGAGCAATAACTATATTAGCGTTCTCCTAGACAGAGAATAATGTTTTGTTTATTATAAGCGCGCTGCAGTTTTGTCGTCTGCCACTGCTCAAACTCTTCAAAGTCCAAAGGTGGATCTTGATTGGCTGTCAATGTTTTTATCATTCATTAGCTGGAAAATAACGTTCTATAAGTGCTTCCGATGATAGAATTCCTCTGTTATCATTACAGCTGTGTGGAAAATTCCTCTCATTTAGAATGATTATTACAATTATAGTTGCCATTATAGTTATTGTCATTGTCGTTAGAGGCCTTCATTCTGTTTGAATGTCTGCTAAGTATTAAAAGTATCAGCTAGGACATAGCAAACGGTAGTCAAATGTGATCCACTAACCTCTTTACCAGACAGCTGGGATTTCAGAGCAGATATTTCTGCTTTCAGCGCATCTACGTTTACCCCCACAAAAAAAGGATCATCTTAAGTGCGAAACATTCAAAATATAAATTTTCCAACAATGACTGAGGATGTGCTCTTGCTAGCAGTTACCTTGATTTGTTTGATGTTCTCCTTATAGCTGTCAATGTCCTTCATGAGTCCCTCCTCCTTTTCTCTGCAAACAAAATAAATGTAGATAAATGCTAATAAATGCTAATAGGCAGCAACAATTTTAGCATGCTGAGAAGACATGTATAACTGATTATTTCGCGACTGAGCAAACGGTTTTCTTCTGGTGGACAATAAAACTGGCAAAACTTTTTACAGGCATACAAGTTGGGACACAGTAAACTTGGCGGAAACCACCCAGAACACTCCAGCAACCACATGGCAACATTTTAGCATCATGCTACTGGGTTTTGCATGGGTAAGTACCACTAGAAAAGCCATTCTTTCATTGTGTGCAAGCTGTCTGGTTTATACCTCAAGACTTGTGCTTTTTCCAGCTCTGTCTTGAGTTTGCTGACCTCTGCCTTCTCCTCAGCAGTAGTGCAGTGCACATCAGCAACCTTTAGCTTGGCAAGGAGAGCTTTAAGATCAAGCCCTTCCAGCTGACAAGAGCTCTGGGACCTCAGAAGTATTTCCATGGAAATTTGCTGTAGACGTTCACACGACGCCACCTCAAACACCAGAGCCACAAATACTGAGATCAGACAGGTGTTTCACAAGCATCACATTCTGAAAATGGTGGATATGAAGTGACAAAATGCATTATAAAAGCGTCATGCATTACCTTAGAAAGCTCTGTTTGGATTTTGTCAAGCACAGCAAAGCCCATGTCCCGCATTTGTTTCGTGCTCTTCAGAGACTTCTGCAAGTCACTTAACTCTTGCTGTAAACCAAATTGTCATGAAAACGTCCTCTTGGTTCAATTTAATGTATACTGTGTGCAATAAGCAAAGTTTCTATGTGTACATAATAGCAGGTGACCTACTATATTTGCACAAATTTCAATATGCAAATTAATAAGTAATATGAACAGTGGTTTTAAACAAAATCTGATGTAAATATTGGAATAAACTGAGATTTTTCTGAGATGATAAACTGGACAGCAATTGCTTTAATTGGAAATGTTTAACACTGCATAACATGTAGTTATTTTTACAATAGTATGCTGTATTTAGTGTATACTATGCAGTACACTAATATTCCATCCAAAAATATGCATTTGTTGACCTGTGCCTGTTGAACTCGCTTTTTCCGTTTGGTTTGATAGACAAACTCCAGGTCTGTGTCCGTCCATTTGTATCCCTGCATTCCCTGGATGAAGATTTCAGGATCGGGATTCCCAGGGGTTGCTGAACAGTTATGAAAGTGAATATTAAAGCAATTAAATCATGCTGAACAGGAAACAGTGAGTATATGTGGTGCGGTACCATTACTAACAAATATAAGAACATAGAGAGATGTGTGAATATGATTGCTTATGACAGTGAGTATATGAAATCACCTGATGCACAAGTAGAACTAGACCTCCTGACCGACTTCCTCTCATCTTTAACTTTAGGGTGCTGGAGAACTTCATCTGATCCATTGCAAGAAAGGGGTTTAGTTACTTCCGAAAAGAAATTTGAACTCATTAAGAACTTTTATGAAGTGATTGCTAAATATATGACATTTAAAATAAATGTTTTAATAAATAGCATACTTTCATTCTAAGCTAAATTAATACAATTAAATTTTTGAAAGACCAGAGAGAAAGAGAGAGAGAATTCAAGCTTTCCTTTCATATTTATTAATGTAAATGTTTAGTTTTTTTTTTTTTTTTTCATATGAATTTGGTGGGTTTGTAAAAAAAAAAAAATATATATGTGTATTATTTGATTTATATTTTGTGTGTTATTTGATTCAAGAAATTTGTAGCGTAACAATTAAACAAGACTCCCAAAAATTACAACCTTAACCTTAATAATTATGACTTAGAATAATATATTATTACAGTACATTATTTTATTAATAATATCAAATATTCAGACACACACACAAACAAGACTCCCAAAAATTACATGTTTATATTTATTTATATATATATATATATATATACATATATATATAATAATAATATTGCAGAAATAATATTTAGAATTTTGCTCATGAGGCCAAAATATTCAGCACATTTGGACAGGCCAAAATATTCTCATGATAAAAAAGGAATAAAGGAAAAGAACATGTGTATTAAAAGCTATATATCCATACACATTTGTATTTGTATGTGAGAAACACGAATGGCCCACTGATACTATCAATAGAGATATCGTTGTTTGTTTGTTTACCTGGCCACATGGCACATCTTTGACCACTTGTTCTGAAGTTGGAGAACCATCTGGTTTGCTGGGGGGGCTTGTTGTTACTCCTTCCATTTTAGATGGAGGTGTCCTGTCTAACTGTCGCCCGGCAGGTATAATATTTGGCTGCTCATCGATTATTGATTGCGCAAGTGAAGGTGCATCATGCGAATCCAAATTACGCACATTTTTGGTGCGTTTAATTCTGCCTGCCTTCGAGCTCATATGAGCTGCCGGTGTTTTTTAACTCTTAAATTGATCAACTGATGTTGTTTGAAGGACAGTGCTACAATCTCGACACCCTCAAACTGCATACAATTTTAAGAGCGAGCTCAAGCAGAGTGAAGCGGAGTTACTACATGTGCTGATCAGTGGTAATGGCATTTGGTGGTCACAAGGGTAATAAACAGCAGCACAGGCTACTTGTAGCGCTCATTAAAGTTATTAAACTCATGACAGATGCAGTGCATCTTTTTGCCATTTGTCTCGTTAATATAAAATGTATTTTCTATGTGTTACATATACCAACCAGGCTCAACTATATAAAAATTCATAATTTTAATGTTTACTCTACATCTCAGACTGTTTCAATGAATGATGTTAACAGGCAGAGGGCGCTGTAACATTTCTCAGGCAAAAACTGTGACTGACCCTATAATATCGAGGCCTCTCTGAAAATGTAAAATGTCGAACCAAATGGCATGGCAAGTGGCAATAAAAAAAAACTAACTAACTAATATTTATAGATATTTTATCCTCTAATGCAGTGAGATTCAGACATTTTCAGTGTGGCTAACTGTAAGCGTTAGAATACTTTATGGGGATATTGTATGTATAAAAATAAGAACAATGGTACAGTCAAACCATAATTTATTCAGACACCCTCAACATTTCTCACATTATTACAGTTTATTCGTTATAGTTTAGAAAATGGTAATAAAATATGACAAGAACTCAGAGTTAAACTGTCAGAACAAAAATCTTGATAATGTCAGATACCTTTTGTAGAAAGGTATGTAATGAATTTGGTCAAAAACTGTCAGCTGTTAAATTTAAGCACACAATTATAATACCACTTTAGGTCAACCAATTAACAAGCAATGCTTAATTTTGTTTCGTCTTTGGTGTAAAAAGGTTGCATTAGTGAATAAAGGAAAAACATGATCAGGTTAAAGTGTCTGAGTAATTTTTGGTCCCAAATTTTACTGGAAGTTCACTGTATGAAGACTTTTTTGGGTTTAATAGGTCACAGTTTACTTTATTTTGCTATCCTCACTTATAATAAACAATACTGTCCTGCACCCACCAGTAAAAAATATATCAAAATTTATATCTGGTGTTTGAATAATTTTTGGTTTGACTTTATGTCTCTTGGTTAAAGTTAAAGGTCTGGTGTGATATGATGAGCAGAGATCATTTATATTCAGAAAAAATGTAAACTATAACTTTATTGAAAACAGTGGAAAACTAATTATGAAAAAGTAAAGCACAAAACAATGTCATATGATGTGTTTAACTCTACAAGTAAGACAAGTAACCACAGCAATAATACAGCAACATTACTATATCCGGCCTCTCAAACAAACAGATAAGGCCTATAAATTCTGTTTGTTGCTGCTAGCAGATAGGTGATTACATTCAGCATCTTTAATATCTATATAAACTGTTCAAAACAATTACAGTACCATTTCAGTTACACTTTAATACCGTTCACTGACCCATGTACTGGGCTGTAAAAGTTAAAAGACTCGCGGGTGCCTCTTTCGATGCTGAAGGGAGTGCATCAAGAACTGATGGCTCCTAGATATCATCCAATCAGTTCCTGATGCAGTATCACCAACATCAGCAAGATCAAACACTTAAAACATTTAAATTTCAGCCTGGCCACACATTTCAGTGTAATTCTATTATACGTTGACTTCTTTTCCACAGGTTGCTCTCTTCTGTCCGATGGAGACCAATGTTATTTCGTCCTGGTGTGCGAGTGCTGTGTGTGACAGAACCCCAGCAGCGCCTGTGAGAGGGGTGACACACTACTCACAGTTGCCAGCTGAGATTATGCCAAAACTCAGCCGCCAGTACCTGAGTCCTCCAGCAGGGCGCACGCAGATGTTCGCGTCCCAGAGATGGTAATACATTTACGAACTTCTTTAGATCCTCTGTACAGTATAAGATGCATGTTTAATCATTTTAGTGTAAATTGAAGCGGTTTTTGCAACAGATTAGCATGTTAGCATTGAGATTAGCATAGATGTAGTTTTGATGTAAAAGGCAGATTCAGGTGCAGCTGATGTAGTTTTCTCTTAGGGTTTGAGTGTGAACAGACTACTCAACCCCTACAGGTCAATGTGAGACTGAAATCACATCACAGTTGCCTGCAGAGATTACGCAGTCAGTCCATTGCGTCTTTGTTGTGATGCTAGTCAATAACAAAGAGGTTGGGTTTAAACTGAGCATTATCAGTGGTTCTCAAATGGTGGATTGTGAGCCAAAAGTAGGTCGCAGGTCAATTCATTATCAAATGTGGCAGAATCAAAACAATGCAAACATGCAAAACAGATCTTTTCTTCCATATTGTGATGTACAGTCAAGTGTAATGGATTATCAAAACAGAAAATATAGGGTGGAGACTTGGTTATATCCATCAGTTGCTGATTGGACTGGAGCTTGCAGAAGATTTGTAAAAGGACCGAGTTTAAGTAGACGGAATGATTGGAGAAGTCTGGAATACGTCACCATGGTTACATTGTGACATTCTAATTACTAAGTCAAAAAAGGCACTGGTGAATTGTTTACATTCACAATAAGATTAAAGATACATTTTTGTTTCATGCTGTCTTCAAAATCAAACTTAGCAGTATTTTGGTAGGGATGCTAACATGGACAATTTGCATGAAATGCTCTTATCTTCGAGAACCATGAACGAAATTTTGCAAGGTAAAATAAATGCATCGAATAGACTATATTAAATATAGTTTGCAGGATGAACATGGTTTGCACTGGCCGTGTTTTATTAGCATGAATTATTAAATGTTGGAAGCATGAAACTATCGAATTCATCAAACATATCAAACAACAATTTTCTTTGTTCAGTCTATTTCATTATTGTTTAGGCTAATATTGATGAATGTCAATGCTTGATTTTAAAAGTCAGCATGAAACAAAAGTCAATCTTTTTTGACACATATGTAAAAGAAATGGGTTCTTGAATGAGGGAAACAAAAATGTTGGGCGGGACATGATTCTGTCCATCGGGAACCAATCATTGTCGTTTTTCAATCTCATGTGAATTACAGTTTGTAAAAAATAAAAAAAAAATAAAAAAAAATAGTTTTTTGGTTTTATTGGCATCTATGGAACCTTAATAGTCCTTGAAAAGTATCCATTACACAAAAAGTTCTTTAGAGTGGAAATAGGATCTTTGGACTTGTAAAATGTTCAAGTAAAAAAAAATGGTTCTTTTAAGAACATTTTGCTAAAAGGTTCTATGGGGAACCAAAAAGTTTTTTTTTTTTTTTTTTTTTGGTTCAAAATGAAACCAAAACAGTTATTCTATGGCATCACTGTGAAAACCCCTATTGTAATCTTTACTATTTAGAATGTAAGAGAAACTAATTTAATCTATAATAAAATTCCAATGCTCCGTAAATAGGAATTGACCATTTTGATTCGAATGGTAACTTTAAGACCATTTTACATTTTTAATACGATAAAACAATTTTGCTACAGTTTTGTGTCACCACATCATGTCTACAGTAAAATATGTGTCCTGAAACAAAACCAGCTGAAAAGCGCTATTTTTTTTTATTATTGTTTTTTTTGTTTTTGTGAGTGTGTTATAGAAAGTGTGTGGTGTAAACTCTATTATGTTTTGGGGGAGAAAAATATCGTGTGGGGGGGTTTTTAGTCTCTCAGATGTTGTGATGTAGGGCGTCTCCCCAAGGCATCTGGCGTGTGTCCCCCAATAACCCCACACCCCCTCAGCTACACGCACACACATACACACCCTTCCTCTGCAAGACCGTGATCCCCGCTGCTGTCAGGGCCCACTGGTCGCCATGGCAAACTCACAGGAACCTGAGCCGGCATTGTCAGAGAGTCCGATGTGTATGTCCCACTCGCCGTCTCTTCTTTAGAGTCACAGCTCTGGTCCTTTGACACCCCTGAACACTGCAACAAATTGAGAAGGATGGAAGAAAGGAGTGAGGGAGAGAAGGAGGGAGGGAGAGAGAGAGTAGCCGTTGTGTATTTGCTAGACTAAGTCTTGTAGGCCAGATCAAAGGCCAGTTCTTCCCAAACTAGCAGACCTTTTACAAAGCATGAGGGGCTTAGTTTTTGTGGGAGTTGTATACTGACCATTTCTACTATAGCTGAGAAAGTGGTTTACTGCTGAACACCTGATACCCACCAAAGAAAAGTGAAAGGAAAACGTGAGCGCTTCAGTATGTTGCAGTTTATAGTTTTAATTGAACACACCTCAAAATGAATACAAACTAGGGTTGTACATTAAAGATCAATAGCATTTTATATATATAGTTTTAAAGATGTTGAAATGAATTAGAAATAAAATGATCTATCGATCTGTTAAGAAATTTTAACAGACATCCATTGCCTGATTTGTTCTGTTCACAACACAGATACTTGTCAATTACCGACGAAAATATAAGAAAATATTTATTTTTCCAGTAATAAACAAATTATTATAAAATAAAGAGAACGAGACAGATAAAGAAATCTGATATCGCAAGTGTGTTGTAATGGCAAAGTTCACTCAATCAAGATATTTAGTCACCCTAGTAAAATAAGAAATATATTTTAAATACATTTATTTCATTTTAAGTTTAGTTCAAATCTATTATCATATTTACTGACATATCGCTCAAGACTTACCGATATAAAAATTATAATTAATCTTCATTTGTAGTACTACTTGTGCACAATGCACATTTCTTAATATTAAGCCTAAAATGTGTTTTAATCGTATGATCTTTCAATAATATTGGTTTGTAAGTGCAAATGCACTTAAGTGTACCTGAAGTATACTTGCAATAGTTCCACTTTAGCACAATCAAATATACTTCAGTATATCTTTAGTAAGACTTCAGCACTACTTACGAACAATTAAAGGGCTTTAAGGATAAAATTTGTTGTTGCAATTTAGCAGACATCAAGTATACTGGTTTAGTATAGGGTATTTTTATTAAGCGCATAAATATGTAAATGTATTTGTATTTGTATATTTATTTTTCACTAGGGAAAACTAGGTCAACAATGGTCCATGTCGGAAATAAAAGGGTTAAAGTGTGGAACAACATTTGCCTTTGGCTCTATAATTATGTTTGCAAAAAGTGAGATGATTTTTGCAGTTTTTATGTTTAACCGATAAGCTAAACGTCTAATACTGAGTTACAAATGTCGTCTAATGTTTATGTCAGTCTGCTTTGTGCTCCGTGAATGTTTTCTGACAAAAAGATTTCAAATAGATGTGAACATGGCTCTTTTTAAAAAATATTAAAAGAACGCAAGAAAACATTACAGTTTTAGCCTAATCGATTAGCTTGTATTACGCTGTCTTTCAAAATTGGTTGTTTCAAAACAAAAACGTGCCCCTCCCATGAACTCTCTAGTGGCAAATGTTTTTTAAACATTGAAGTTTTCCAAAAGCACAGTTGTTTTAGTTAAAAGAAATATAGGAATTTGTTTTTGTTCTGTTTTTCCACTATTCCAACTCTACACAGTTCCATTTTCAATACATTTCGTTTTCATTGTTACTTGTTTTTGAGTCACTATTCTCCAGTTTCTTTCCTCCCCCCTTAAACTGAGATGAGATGTGTCAGTTGGTGGTCGTATTCAAAAGGCTTTTTACTGTACAATGTGAATTTGTTTGAGCTCTGGGTTCGATGGGACCCCCGTGCGGCGAGCGGTATTGTTAAGGAAAGGCCAGCGGTGTTCCAGAACTTGGGCTTGACCAAAGGTGGCATGTGAAGAGGACGGAGCCATTCCCAGCATCTCCTCTCACTGTAAGGCAACATCTCAAGACCTCCGAGCACCGGTTTGCCCACAAACAATCACAGCAGACTTGAGCAGGGATGACATTTTTATTTGTCATAGACCTAAAGTCCTAAATACTTTCCCACCAGGGGCAAAGGGCGAGAGGAAAAAAAAAAAAAAACAATTGAAAAAGTGGAACAGCATCTCTGGCAGTGGATGTGGCCTGAGACCCCCCTCTGTCATCATATTGTCTGGTAGAAAATTGAAGACAAAAAAAAGACAATATGACCAGTCCTTGACAGAAGGATCCATGGTGTTGCACTTGTTTCATTAATGAGGACTGTTATATTGTGTTCTCTGAAGTTTTCATACTATGGTACCCTGGACGTCTTGGACGTTTTCGTAATTAGAGTAATAGTCATCTTTAATTAGTGATAGCTTACAGACAAAAGAAGCCTTTTGTGATCGCCCCCCTGCCTAAATTTAACCACTCTAGAATCTAAAAAAAGGTTCCAACATTTACAACATAACTTACAGTAGACTGTATATTGCACACAGTAATACATAGATGCACATTTACACACGCCTCATGTATGTTTTTGGAGCTGTACCTGTGACAATTTCCACCAGCCAAAAACACGTATTGCTGTCTAAAACGTCTAATTTAGACATATAAATTTGCATTTTAATGTATTCACATTCCTATATTTTGTAAAACTAATACATTTTTAGAAAATTAAATTTGATCTATAGCATGCAGTGGGCGGAATCAATTGATTAATTTCATTTTTACTTTAAAGTTTTAAAATAATAACATATTTAGTAATATAATATTAAAATATATTATTAGTTGTAGTTGTAGTATTACAGTAGTATTACTGTATGTCATATTATCTTAATTATTATTATTTCATAAAAAACAAATGTTCGTTTTCATTTCATTCTGAAGTGAGCAGATGTGTTTGTACAGTAGTGGCTTCAGTGATCAATCAGTGAATGCATTACTGCAATCAACTGAATTACTGGCAGTGCCATATGGGCCAGGGGCCCATGGTGACAAAGCATAATTTTTGCGTGAAAAATAAATAAATAAATAAAATGCGCAAATATGCAAAACGTATAATTTACATTGAAGTAACATTGTACAGCATGCACTAAACACTTTTCGCACATAGCACGTTTCGATTTCGAAATCTATCATTCGAGTCCTGTCTTAACATACATGTGCAACAGCGGGATCATTTCAGGATATTATGAGTAAGGCGTCTTACCTTGCCTTTTCCTCAAAAGCGACAGTCCCAAGACGCCATGGCCTTCTACTGCAAACACACACGTGTACTATACATCTTTCAGCTCTCAGCGTGGTGAGAGCATGTGCTGCTAGCCTGTGAAATCCCACCCTATCTCTCTGACTGTAGAGCAGCACATGGCTCTCCTTCTTGTAATGGCCCCCCTTCATTGATCTATCTTCAGCCTGCCTGATAGGCGTTCCACCCTGCAGGTCACTTCTTCCTGTTTAACCATTGCTTGGTTTTCTTGAGAGAGCTGTGATCATAGGGAGAATTTACTGAGATGGAAAGATGTGAAAAAAGCGATTCCCTTTTCCCTCTTTCCCCTTGTTCTGTCCGGCGGGACAGGAGGAATGTAGTACGTGCGTGTTAAAGAGCACTGAGTGTATCTGGCCTGGTAAAAGGGGTGACACTGTTCAGTAGGGTTATGTTTACAGAAGTATATCCCACATAGCCTGTATTATAATACAAATCTTCCAAAGTTTCCCTCGGTGAGCCATAAGGAGTTCAGGTTAATGAGCTAACGCATCTGTTTTGACAGCATGGTGTACACTAATATACCACATGTAAGTTAGCGTACAAAGTACACTAGTTTTTATTTTAAATTCGTATTTAATTTTTGTGATTTTTTTTGGGGGGGTATTGTTGTAAATTCGTCAACCTGTTTTTAACACCACGAGACGAACAAATGATTTTTGTGCATCTGCTTACTAGTGTCTGTGTTTTGGTTAGTTTTTGTCCTTTTTTGTAAAGTCTGGTGTTGTGTATTTCATCAACCTGGCTTCAATGCTACAAGATCAAAGGACACTCTGCTTATGTAAACGAACATATTAGGAAAACTTTCCAACCATACAGGAATCTAATATAGTTTATTTGCCCAGTACAAACAATTCTGGCAACATTTATGGCAATGCATAAAAATCATTTCAAAATGGTATTCAGTTCATCTCGTATGCTGCCTTATTTAAGAAAAAAAACAAAAAACATTTCTGAATTTTGCGAGCAAACTTAATTTAATTCTTGATACGAAGAATTCGGACATAAATTGGCACAACTAGTTTGTGGGAAGGGTGCATTTACCATGTTGTTGTAAAGAATTAGGTTTTAAATTGGATTTACTAGTTTATTTGCGATCACACTGCATGCACACGCCTTTCGATTTTCATATATAGCGAACAGCGTATTCGTAGATTATTGTAGATTGAGAACTTTATCGTAACTTGGCAAAATTGAGTGAAAATCTTTGTACACTTTGTAAAAAAATTTAAAAACACCAGGGTTAATCTCAACATGTGTAGGCTGGATGACCAAAAGATGATTAGTACTGTAGTAAAATGGCTGACTCAGTGAAGATGGAGGCTCTTATCGTATGCTGTGGCCCAGCCGGTGACCTTCCCACACTACCATTTTTCGTACTTGGTTCATGTTTAAACATTTAGTTGGTCTCTATCGCAAGGTATGGTGGACAAACACCAGCTGTTTTTCTCTCATGTAAAGTCAAAATTCACAGCGAACTACAGTGCATCTAAAGACTTTCTACTGCCGTGTCTTTTTTGGATATGAAATTTTAACATTAGATTTCGTTAAAGTATTATAGGTTTAAGAATGGGGGTTAAGAACGAGATGTGCAGGTGCAGAAGCGCAGAGTGAATAATTTCCAGAAGGTTCACAAATCTGTCGGGTGGGTGTTGCCCTGCGCTGCCTCCAACAATTGGCTCGCTGCACCTAAGACGACATGAACATCTTTAAATGGCTTTAAAACCAAAATAATAATAATATTAATAGTTGTAACAATCCTTCACAAAACATTTGACTTAAAACAAAAGGCATAATACTTAAAATAAAACATTTACAAGGTATTTCAAGGAGCATTTGTAACACCTTTAGTTCTCCACATGGTGCTTTTTTATCACTTTTTAAGAATAGGGAAAGAGTCCTGCTCGGAATATGAGGAAGAGGATGGTTTGAGGGGAGTATTGATTAGGTTTCGTTGGAGTCACGCTATGAGTGACCTTGGCCCTATCAGGGTTAAACTTATTACCCTCTGACTTCTTATGAGCCCCCCTGACCTTTGGTGTGAAAGCAAATAACGCTGAAGGATGACCATCGGTCAGGCCTCAGTGGCCTTCTATTGACCAAACACACACACACACACAAATACAGAGAGGGGGCCAAAAAGGGATAACGTCCAGAGAGGCACACTCCACAAATAATGCCATTAACCAATCAATACAAGAGACAGAAGAGGGGATGGACACACTGGTTTTAGAAATGTGGAGCCTGGAAATGCGTTCTCCATTTGAGAGGCCATGCTGCTCTATACGGATATCTGGATATCAAAACTGTTTTTTTTAGGCAGTGGTAGAAAAAACAGTCTCTAAAAAAAATAAGTGCAGAAAATGCATTTGTGAATAAATATCTGCATAATGCTGTTCTGCTTATTTCATGGATCACAAGAGAGTCTTTTTTTAATGCATAACAGGCAGCACAGTTAAATGTTAAAATACGCATTGAAATAGAAAAAGAAAAGTTGTGCAATTGAATTCAAGTTATGATCAAGTGTGAAGAGAGGGAATATTTTGTACCACAGCACCTGCTGTTCATGATGGGGTCAATACATAAATGATTGTTTACTACTTTTCAACCCAGAGAGCAATGCGGTGCATAAAATATGCAAGGCAAAACTTAACCAATAATGAATTTAGGATGATCAGTTGCATTAAAAGTGGAGCGAAGATCATTTTTTGCAATGAAATACATAGTAATTTCCAACATTAACAGGTCCTATTTCGTTAGGACAAACAGAGTAGGATCACCGACAGCACTGCAATGACCAAAAAGTTATTTTGAACAATCTACGATAGCAACAAGCCAACGAGAATGTATGTGAGGGAGAGCCAAAGGGAGAGAGAAAGAAAATCAGATAGAGAGGGAGAGAGTACCTCGTGGATGCACTGCAGTGGTCAGCCAGGGTGGAGGAGAGAGGCGTGACGCCCAGGAGATGGAGGAATAGTACTCCATGCCTAGAGTGTTAGGAAAAGAGAAGGCAGAAGAGGAGAGGAGAAGAGAGGACCACTAGCTTTAGCCCTGCTACTGTTTTTGCTCTCCTGCCACTGGCTGAGAGCGAAGGGAGCGTCTGATTGGAAGGTGGGGGCTGAGGCCCCTCCTCGTCGTCCTCCTCCTCTCTGCAGTCTGTGTTCCCGCCTGTCAGGGTGAGTTAGCCGAGGGAAAGAGAGATGCAGCTCCCCACTCAACTCTTCTTTCACCCCCTCCATCATGGATGGATGGCAGGTGGGACAAGAGCTGCTGGAATGACCACAGACACAAATCTCATCTCGACACCCTTCTCTTCTCTCTTCTTTTCCTTCCCAGACTCTTTTAGCTTGTGGAGAAAGTAATAAATAGTAACAATACAATACGATATGCAAGGGTGCGAGACAGAAATATGGATATGAAACCAAGAACGAATGACTGTGGGAGAGGCAACAAGAATTTCAGGGAGTTGGAGGATGAGTGTCAGCAGGTTGTCAGGCAATAACAATATGAACTGAGGAACACATTACAGTTCACAAGAAAAGAAAAAGGGAAAAACAAAGGGAAGAGGAAAGAGAGAGTGGGGGCCTGACTCTTTTCCCAATTCATTCCCTGTATTTTCATACTCGTTTCATTCTTCTCTTTTTCTCTCTTCACATTGGCCAACTGATCTTGGCGTCTTCTGTTGCTGCATTTGTCATCTGTATATGCCACTAGACACACAAAGTATTGATTTTTTTTCCTGTCCACCTTCTGTTTGGCTCCTTGCTCTGTTGCCTACACTGTGAGGACCAAACCATGAAAAGTAGCCTGAAACTGAAGGGAAAGGGTCAAGGCTGTAGCCAAATGTAAATGTTGAACTGGTCACTGAAAAAAACCCTATTCATTGCCCACTAAAACATTGAGTCATACGTGTCCTCCTCACTGTCGAAGGTGAATTTCATGGAAGGAGTTTACGGTCCTGCAGAGGGGCAACTGTGAACTCTGGCAAATCTCTGCTAAAAATCTCCAGGGGCAGTAGAATGCAACATAAGCAAAGATTCACCTACTTGGCATAAGAAGATCATAGATTTATTCAATAAAGAAACTAGCCAAACTGAGGGTGAAACCGGATTGTGAGTTAGTTGTCTATAAGATGAAATTGGCAGTGTGTGCCATCCGCTCCAAGGGTCATCACGGTTTTGATGGCCAGAAAGGACTTCTTTGACCGCAACTAATGCTATGGATGCGAGACATTTTCTGAGGCGACCTCAGCCTGTGTCACCATAACCCTGTCCCAATTCACTTTCAGTGTCCGCAGTGTCCAGCGACCTTTAACCCACACGTGTCCCTACCCCCACGCCCCAGGGGTCTTGCCCCGCAGAAGGGTCGCGTGTGCCAAAAGTCCCAAGAGACTTGAACCCTGTTGTCATGGAGATAACCTCAGGGAAAGTGAAGTCCCTTTAGCAGTTACATAACACTCATGACCAAGCAGAATCTTTGCCCATATTTGCCGTTTTTAGCTACAAAAAGGAACAAACCCTGGCGAAGAGACAACAATGGTCAAAGCCTCAGTTACACTGTTCAAAGCCTCTAGTGAGTATAATTGTTTAACTTCTGACCTTGCTCAAGGTTTTTACAACTCATCACTCTTGTACAAGCAGTATTTGCCTGATTCACGACCTTGATCAGGTATGTAGCTGTGGTGAAGAGCTATCAATGAACCCTGGCAAAGGAACCAAACCAAAGAAGCTTCAATGGAGGCACCGGTAAGTATTTTGGTAATTTGGTAGAATTTGGCAACCATCCCTATACTCATCAGTTAAGGAAAGAAGTCAATAGTAAGTTATTGAAAACATTCAGTTCTGCGACAAACTGCGACAGGCCTTTAGAATGTTACTATGATTCTAGCAATAGTTAGGGATCAAACCCGGTCAAGTGTGTCAGGAAAGTACTATGAACTCCAGTGGCCCTGATGCACAACCACTGGGATTAAAACGATTTTTTCGGGTGCTGACAACCCTGTTAGGGCACCTGATCACAGCGCCATGCATGAAGCCTGAATCCTGCTTACAATAGGGCCAGGGTGGGTGGAAGCAATAGGGAGGGCTGTTGTTGTCGCAGCCCCCTAACACTGCACGCAAAGGGGCACAAAAGCTGCCGAGGGTGGGGGTGGAATGGAGGTTCAGAGGGAGGGTGAACTACGCCATCTGCCATAAAGCTGGTGCATGTGGGTAGGGGTCGACAGGGAGGGGCCGCACTAGTAGGTGTGTGTTAGCCCTGGATGTGTTCATGCAAGAGATGGACCGGGTCTTCCCTCAAATTAGACACGACCCCCCGAAGTGTAAGCCGCAGGAGACGGCCAATTCCTGCCTGCTCGTCTCTGTTTGCTTAGCAGCTTGATAATTAGAGAAATTAGGGACTGTCTGGAGATTAAACAGCACAAGAAGCACACTCCTATTATTTTTCGCTTCCCTTGCTCTGTTTTTCTCCTCTGCTGTTCTCTCCCTGTGGCAACAGACAAAACGTGCATCAGGAAACAAATATGATGTCAAGCATTCAAGTCATTCATTCACATCATTGACTTGGACATTTTTCTTGTGCACATCATAAACTATAATGAGGTTTTTGGGTTTATAAAAAGACACTCCCTCCCTCATACACACACACACACACACACACAAACACACCAAGCACAATGGGCAGTGGTTCACGCTTTGTGGAAATTGGGGTGACACTTTTTCTTTAGAAAGGATAACTCTGCTTTGCACCCCTGATTATACATTTCTGGTTATAGAATAAATGCATTCATGTCTACAGATTTCGCTGGAATTATGAAACATGTAACATGTAAATGATGAAGAAAATATTCATACTGTTTTAAAGCATGTACGCACAACAGTAGTGTAGCAAGTTCCTTGGGCTTCACACACTCAAGCAATCACAAGCAGTCTTAAACTTAGTAAATACAAATTTGCGTGGAAGATAATGGCACATTTCAGTTTGAGAGAAGTGGTGAGCTACTGTACATGGCATGCAACCATGACCACAGGTTTACTGCGTCACGAAAAGAAGTGCTGTCCCATTCCCCTGTAGTAAATGCTTCTTCATAGCGCCATCTAGTGAAAAAACAATACATTACAGAATCTTGATTTAAACACTAGATGTAGTGGACTGTTATAAACACCGTAATTTCCTCAGTTTTATCCACACCTAAGGAAAATTTATTTTAGTATATATTTTCACAGTGTAATATATTTTATAAAATAAAATGTAACCCAGGTAGGGTTATTATTATATGTAAAGCTGATGCTGAAATTTTTTTTTTTATATACATATGGAATACTGAAAATGTATGTATGTATGTATGTATGTATGTGTATTTGTGTATATATATATATATGTGTGTGTGTGTATATATACTGTATATGTATATATCAAAACTTACCTTAAGAGTATTGAAGAGAAAGAGGGAGAAAACATTTCAAAAGCCTATCAAAGCTTTATTTATCCATTTAGCACTTTCATGCTAAATTTATGACCCTAGAGGTAGGCTAAATATAATTTGTATGTCTACAAAACATTAAATAAAGCAGTTAATTAATACATAAAGCATTTAATTAATACAAGTTTTTTTAAGGTCATGTGTAATTAATATGATTGTAATTAAAGCATAAATGCAGTTTTATCCATTGAAATATGTAATATATATATATATTAATGCATGGAAGACAAGAACAAAGTATTTAATGCATGGAAGACAAGAACAAAGTATTGATATATATATATATATATATATATATTTAAATATATATATATATATATATATATAAATAAATGTTTGCAAATGTTGATATCAGTAATGATACCACAATATGTCCACTTCATATTAACAGATATCAACAATATGCATTATTGCTTAAAAATTACTTAAAGCCTTTAGAGGTTGTTTGTGTGTTTTTGGAACATTCAGGGACAAGTGTCATCTGGCGGTAGTCAAAAACACATCCGTCCACCTGCCCCACCCAGACCAGACCATCCGTCACAACATACACCGCCCTATCTGAAGCAGACACTAAATAAGATCTGATGTCATACCCCCTGGTGACTGTCAAACCAGAACTACAGTTTCTGGCTCAGTTTTGTATTTTAAAGTGAAGTAACAAAGGACAGGTCCAGTCTGATCCTAGATCAGCAATGTCAGTCAGAGATGTGTTGTCCATGGATATTGACTAACAGGGTGGGACCTTACTTTGGGGAGTGGTCAGGCATCTGTCATATCTGCTCTTGTCCAGTAGAGGACAGAATGAGCACACACACGCACACGCGCACGCACACACAAATGTAACCACAAAAAACAAAGGTACTGAAAAGAAACAGATTAAGTATGTACTACATCCTGAACAACCTTTTGACAGCTTTTACTTTGGAAATTGCACTGAAATCTATGATGCTCATTCAACAGAGGCAGTTTTACAGCCAAATCTCTGTTAGTCTGAGCCAAACATCATTAATCTAGAAGGTACGGAACCTGCCATAACATTGTCCCCAACCTATCAATCATGGGTGCTCCGCAAGGTCAAGAAAGACACTGAGAGAGAGAGAGAGAGAGAGAGAGAGAGAGAGAGAGATGGGAAAAGACAAAGGAAACAGAACAGAAAAAGAAATGAAGGGGTCTTTGCAAGCACTAAAATAGGGTTCTATATACAGTATTCAAGTGTTTGTGTGGTTGTAGCTTTTTAATTGGGTTTTTCCAAAGAAAATGTGGTCCTGGTCCATCCATAAGGTGGTCCATTTCAGGTGGTATCTTGGTGGCTTACTGGTATATATGATAATAAGGTCATAAGGTATGGCTAGTCAAAATGTAATTCATGACATTTTCTGCCAGACAAAAATATTATTTTCAACCACATTTCTAAGAAACATAATACATCTTATTCAGCACAAATGGTTCAGGATGATTTTTTTTTTTTTCCTCAAATCCCTAAGTGCTTTGAAGACCACAGTACTGGCTCAATCCCTATATTTTAAAGTATATTTGATTATTGCCATTCTTCTATGGAAGATCCTCTGAATAGTTGTTCTCCCTTCATTTCAGGGAGTTGAACCATGATTAAAACAGCTTTTGCTCAAGATGTTTCTGATTTTATGGCAATGGTTTGCACCACACACCATTCAGCTACATTCTCAGACAGTGCTTTAATACAGACCACCTGGCTATCATCTCAGCCACAGTGTTGAAAGGACATTCTGCTTATAGTTAAGATAACAGATCTGCCAGAGGTATTTGCATCATATTTGAGTTATCTCAATTTTTCCCATTACAGAATAGCCCCTGCTGTACCACAACAGCCTTTACGCGAGTAGGTCAGGTAAAGAAGGTCTAGTCAACACAGTATATTCTTGTCAAATGTCTGATATATATGTTAATTTATTCCATGTGTATTCTGGTTTGACCTGATAACACCAATGAAATGATGACCCTAACAAAAACCTACTACAGTGGCACTACGATACAGGGATGGTGTCATGGTAATGCCTGGGTACTTTGTTATGTGATCCTGGACAACAAAACCAGTCATAAGTCGCACGGGTATATTTGTAGCAATAGCAAAAAAGATACATTGTATGGGTCAAAATGATTGATATTTCTCTTATGCCAAAAATCATTAAGATATTAAGTAATGATCATGTTCCATGAAGATATTTTGTAAATTTCCTAACGTACATATATCAAAACAAATTTTTTTGATTAGTAATAGGTATTGCTAAGATATTCATTTGGACACCTTTAAAGGTGATTTTCTCAATATTTAGATTTTTTTTTCACCCTCAGTTTCCAGATTTTCAAATAATTGTATCTTGGCCAAATATTGTCCTATCCTAACAAACCACACATCAGAGGAAAGCTTATTTATTCAGCTTTCAGAAGACACATAAATCTAAATTTCCAAAATTTCCAAATATTGACATAACATATCCAGAATACATTGCCATAGTACCATGTCCAGCTACACCCCTTATGAAAATTAACCATAGTTTTACTAAAAATAATAATAATAAAAATGTATGGTTACTTTTAATTTTTGTTGTTTGTATTGAATCTGGTTACTTGTCACAAATTAACCATGGGTTTTGCTACATCATTTAACCATGGTATTTGTAGTAAAACTGTGGTTATACAAATGGTAATCATTATGCCAAAAAAGCAAGGTTACTACACTTTTACTATAATAAAACAATGGTTAATTTTCGTAATGCACACAATTATTTATTTTTAATATTAACCTCAACCAGATAGTCAGTGTTCAGTACTTGGTCATTTCTAATCTATTATGGGTATTTCTTTACGTTTTGATAGCATTTTATAAGTTTTTGTCAGATATAGTTTGTGTGGGCTAATCTTACTGTACAAACTGAGTGGGGAAAAAATGAATATTGACCAATAAAGGTGTTCCATTTATCGTGTTCAATATTACTAACAGCTAGGCATGGGCTGATTAACAGTTTCAAGGTATACCGCGGTTTAAAAATTTCACGGTTTCAAAACTACTAATTTTTCCATTATACCGTTCCTGTTAGGAATCCGGGGCCTGCCCTTCTGTCCAGGCACCACCAGAGGTCACTAGCCACCACATGGACACTCTCACACTACACCACTATGAACTCTCACAACACACTGTTAAACATCACCTCAAACTACATTTCCCATCAGCCACTCCCCTAATCACACTCTCACCTGATCACACAGCTGCAGCCAATCAACTCAGGCTACTTAAGCCTTGGACTTTCATCCACTCATCACCGAGTATTGCATAGTGCAGGGATCCTCAAATCTGGACCTCGAGATCCACTTTCCTGCAGAGTTTAGTGCTAACCCTAATCAAACACACCTGAGCAAGATAATCAATGCCAATCAGTGTCTTTGAGATCATTAGAAAATGATAGGTGTCATTTTCACAGGTAGGTGACTTTGATCAGGGTTGGAGCTAAACTCTGCAGCGCATTGGACCTCCAGGGCAAGATTTGAGGAGCCCTGGTATAGTGTGTATCGCACTTCTGGTGTAGCTATTCTACTTAGCCATTGTCAGTGTTCTTAGCCTAGCCTAGCCTTGCCTTGCCTGTCTTTCCATGTTTTTTAATCTTGCTCGTATACTTTGGATTTACCCTTTTGCCTGCTGTTTCGGACTGTGATTGCACCTCGCCCTGACCATTGCTTGTGTTCTAAGATTTCCCCTTTCGTCTTGCCCTCCGGATACTGTTCACCGATCGTCGACCCACGCTCACCCAAGGACTATTCTTGTGTTTTGCCCGTGCCATCCCTTACCAAAAAGTAGTATACTTCAAGTTTATTTTATTAAGTATACTTAAGTAAAGTTCAAGTATATTTAGACTTTTTGTAAGTATAAGCCAAGTACACTTAAATGTCATTTTAAGTATATTTCTGAGGAGTACATAAATCCTATTTCTGAGAAGTACATTAAACTAAAAGCATACTTTCCTTTTTTAGTTTAAAAGAAGTATACTAATAGCACACTTGAATAAACTTATTTTTCGTAAGGGATATCTGTTTGCTATTGATTTGACTCTGCCTGTGTTTGACCTTGTTTACCAATAAAGCCTGCAAATGGATCTAAACGACTCTTGTCTCATCGATCCCGTAACGGTTTCTGCAGTATTCGCTGTTTTCCATGTCCCCTAAAAGACCGAAAGAGTAGGAATCCCTCAGGCTGAGTGCAGTGTAGAGACTAGCACTGACCCCTCCTCCTCCTGTTGGTGCGAGCGAGCGCTCAGTCACGTGTGTGTAGGATGGCCGAACTTAAGGAGCTGCCCCTGGAACTTAAGGCCCGGGTACACTTCACATTCAGCGTTCCTTTCCGTCTCGGAAAGCTGCGTCCGCACAGCTTTCAAAAGTATACTCAACCACAGATGAGTGCGGACGGATGAGCTTGACACATGCGCAGTACCATGGGGTGCGCGGCTGTCCATGAGCCCTCTTGATGACGAAAATAACTTAATGCCGAAGGTGCACAGATGGCCGAAGTATACTTTGGCCTTCACGCAATCGACAACTGGTGATTTTTTGCCTTATTGCAACTCTCTGTTCTGGACTTGCACAAAATGCATTGCAATGCAATCATTTAACAAAATGTCATTTATTCAATTTATGTGAAAATATGAAGTCTGTTAACGCCAGTTAACACAGGCCAGAGACGCTGAAGACGGACGCACAGAGAAAAATACCGTAGAAGGCAGATCACTCACTGTTCATGATGCAAGAACTATTGGAAGAAAATCTTCAATATTAATTTGGGGGTTTATATGAATGTGTTTATGAGGGGAGCTGACGGTCTTCTGACCTATGTTCTTTACATCTTGTCTCTGTATAATTCATATGAGTGCCAACCTCCCGCTCTCTCTCGTGAAGCCAACAAGGAAGTGACTAAAACTGCAATTCATCGACTGGCCGCTTGAGGCTGGCTGCAAAAGGGAGTCAGTCCCATGGACTCCCCATGTTTAAATGCCCAACTTTACAGCAGAAAAAAAACATGTTTACAGCCTGGTTCAAAAAATGATTTTGGTCTATATATCTAATTTTGCCCTTCATGACAACTGTGAAGGGGGTGAATTTTTTTATAAGTCATCCGTTTAAATTATATTAAGCCTTAAAGTTCTGCATAATTAAGGGCGTGGCCACTTGTGTGACAGGTGGATTGCCGCTGTTGAGAATGCCGTTGAGCTAGGTGGGCGTGGCTTCAGCAACCAGCTCCCGCCTTTTTGCCCATTTTCGATTATCCAGGAGAGTCGTGCAGTGACGCGTTGCCAAGATGGCGACAGGCCGCTCTGCACACTTTGAGCTTCAAAACCGCTCTTTAGGAGTCTATGGGTGACGTCACGGACACTACTTCTATGTTTTTATACACTCTATGAGTTCATATTAAAGCAGTGTTTCAGCTTTGTTTACAGCGGTATCTAAGGAAATGCTGTATCTGGTCTGTATCTGGTGTTTCAGAGGCACCTCCTGCTGTCAGAGAGTGAATATGCATCTCATTCAGAGCTTCTGCTGTTTGTTTCGTTCAGGCATGTAGTATAATTCCACAAAGCTTGTCAGAACATTCCGGTTTTGCTTCAAATTGGGTTATTATTAAATCAAATTATGTGTATGATTATTATTATATAACTAAATGATATGAAATTATATAAATTATATATATTTATGAATTACCGTATATAACTAAAATTAAATAACTGTAATTACAGATTTAGGTTAAATAAAGACGTCATTCTTTATTTTTTTCTTTTTAGGAAACAAATCAAAGAAAAACAATTCTACTGTTTCTAATATTCTGCATGTTGCTCAAAAACAAAATATATAGTGTCCAGCGAGAAAAAAAAAAAATTTTTTTTTTTTTACTCAGTCATTTAAAAATAACACTTCAGAGCTCTAACAACAATACAGTGAAACCGTGATATTTTTGCTTAAGGTTATCATACCGTCAAAATCTCATACCGGCCCATGCCTCCTAACAGGTCCTTTATATTCTTCAGTAATCATCTCAAAAGCTACAGGTATTGTGTGGTAATTTATGTGGAAGGTTTGTGTGATAATACCCGGGGACTTTGATATATGAATGACATAATGATTGTCATGTTGATGCATAAAACATCCAAATATCGACATAACATCTCCAAAATACATTGCCATAGGCTACCATGTCCAGCAGCACCTCTTACAAAAATTAACCATAGTTTTACTACAACTAAAACCAAAGTTACTATAGTTAAACCATGGTAAGCACAAATTAACCATGGTTTTGCTACACTATAGTGTAACCATGGCTTTTGTAGTAAAACTGTGATTATACAAATGGTAATCAATACCCCCCACCCTCAAAAATGTATATAAATAAATAAATAAAAACCATGGTTACCACAGTTTTAGGCTACTACAATTAAACCATTGTTAATTTTCGTAAGGGACAAGAATAGCTACTTTTTTTTGTATTTAACTCATGATAGTCAGTGTTCAGTATGGTCATGTCTAATCTATTATGAGTATTTCTTAACGTTTTGATAGCATTTTAAACGTTTTTGTTTGTAGTTTATGTAATCGTACAATGAAACTGAGTGAGGTAAAAAACGAATATTGTACCGACAATAAAGGTCTTCCGTTTAGGCTATCACGTTCAATACTACAGGTCATATTCCTCAATATTCATCTCTAAAGCTTCTAAAGAGTGTGAGACACGTTAAATAAGACAAAGCCATATAAAATCTTCAAACCGTCGTACGCGAACGCCTCCTCAGAGATGAAGATGATGAAGTGGGCGGGAAGCGCGCGGGTGGCGCGAGGCGGAGTTTGTCATGCACGCGCCGGGGATATTCGGGATCTCGCGCAGCGTCATCTTGGGTTGGGTTGCGTTTGTTGATCCAGCGAAAAACCTCGCTCGCACGGATATAATGTGGACCTGCAATCAGCTTAGCGGACGGTAGCTGAGACGTTCGCGAACGACCGTTATCTTTATTTCGCTTATATTGGACAGCGGCGGCGAATCGCTGCGTACATAAACGGTTCGGTGTGATCGGGGGTCTTCGGTTCCCGACGTCTGAGCGATTCGTATAAGAAACTTTACTGTATTTACCGAGTTCATCTCGGGTTCATTCTGCAACAGGTTTCTATAATAAACCAACGCTACAAAGTTGTCGCACAATATCTGAGGAGACTAATCTAAAATAATGATACGTAAAAGAAGAGGATAATACGTGCTTAATAAACCTGCATATAAAACAACAAGAAACACTTCTTGTGAGACCAGGGAAAGGTCTTATATTCTTCAGTAAAAGGAATACCGAATATCTCGAGGTCTTTTTCAATATGATGCCGGTAAGTTCAGTCGAGATTAAGTGTATATAATACGCCGCTATACATTAATTTTCACCTCCATCACCAATGCTTCTTTGTCATTGATGAACTCAACGAATGCATTGGTAAGATGCCACTTCTTGTGTTCATCCAAGCAGCTTTGATTATATCAGATGGATTAGACATATTTCTAGGAAGCAGTGTTATGGTGATAAAGGGGAATCTGTGAAATAAATAGGAGGTAAATTAGGGGTTGAATTACCTGTTTTCTTGTTTAGATTTCCTATCTATTTACTTTTCTAGATATCGTTTTTTTTTTTATTAATGCAAACAAATGATTACTTGGAGATGTTTTAACAGCCTCAGCACAGGTGATGAAATTGATCAAGAGATAAGGAAGGGTGAAATGAAGAATGATTTTATGTAGACACCTATATTTCAACTAGAACTGAAGTCATTCTGCTGTTCCTTGGGTTAAATGAGGTGCCAGGGAATATACAAAATGAAATATTACGTTATAAACACGGAACGTAACCAAATATTCAATAATGTGACACGATATCATTTACCTGCCAGACTCTATTGAAGATGTTATTTGCTACACAGAAAACTTAGAGATCTTAGAGTCATTTGATGTTAACGTAGTATTTGAGATTATACGTATATAGTCTTTATTGTGCGATAAGCAGCTGCTATCTCTTTGCTGTCACTAATCATATGAGTGAGTCACTGGTGGTGTTGGTGAGTCACACATTCATACATCCCACCGTCCACAGTAAAAAAAACATATGACCGTGTCACCTCTGTCCACATTGATGAAAAGGATCATTTGTAGTACATCTCTAATAAACATCCAGTCCTGGGTAAAACTCGTTGATCTAAAGGTTCATTTTCAAGCAAGCTCTTAATCCCCACCAGCTTTGTCACCGGATGTCCGCTTTCAATCTGGATGAACCATCAGTAGTATCCGTGGATTTATAGCTTTACTGCATTAATGTAAATTATAATCCCTGTGTATAAACTCAAATGAGATATTCTGAGTTTTCATTTTACGGATTTACAAATGTGAAAAATTAAATGAACGGCCTGCAGAAACAACAGCTTTAGGCTTTTTAATTTCTAGGTATTGTTTAAATGGAAATGCGCTATTTTGAAACCTCGGTTTCAGACTAAAATGTTACAAAATTGAGTATTTTTACTCTTTTAGTGTTTATATATGCAGTACAGTACAGCACTGGCGTGTGTGTTTGAGGCGAATACAACAGCATTGTATATTTAGCTTGCAAAGAAATATTTGTCTTAATGGATCATCATTTCAATTTGAGTCATGGTCAGTTTAAGACCATAGATAATCTCCAGTAAAGTAAAGCAGCTATTTGAGGTCATACTGTGTGTTTGAGAGAACCACAGTGTTTTTGAGCTTTGTGATGAAGCGTATTCTTTCAGCATTGAGAATTGTTTGAATACTGACTGTGTTCTTTGTTCCATAAATCATTTCGTACCTCAGACGCTGAGTTCATTGTTTTTCCTGTGAATTACTAGCTCCCTTAATACTCAAAGGAACAACAATTGTATTTGAAAAAAAGTAGAAGTGGGATATTCCTCTCAGTGTGACATTTTACAGAACTAACCTGCATTGTCCTTGTTGCAGTTTGAACTAAAACTGCATTCAGAATATCAAGGCATTGTTTAGAGTTCCCCTAGAGGAAGTTGACTTTGGTCGCATAGCTTCCCCCTGTTAAAAGGTATTGTAGGGTCTTTGTGTGGTCATGTATTTTGTGCAATTCCCATAGTACCCAGAGCAGCTGTTTTCAAGACTCTAAATTGATTTGACAGGTGAATAGATGACTTGGTCCGGGAGCACTTGTGGAATAAGATTAGCTTGTAGTAATTTAATTCCGTAGCCCACTTCAGTTCAAAGGCTGTGCATTAGGAGTTATAAATATCGCTGATTGTTGTCAGGCCCTTTCAGCCACCTGAGGCCTCAGCGGGAAACAATAACCAGAATTGCGGCGGCCGGTTGCCATGGCAACTGTTGCCAAGATCACATTCCACACCACAACATTGCTGCTATGCAGAGGAGTCTGTTTGGAAAACCCGGCTCCCAAGGACCAGCCGGTAATCGGGCACTCGGAATGTTTTAACTTTGACCTTTAAGCTATTTCTAGCTACAATAAGCAGGGTCTGTACTGCTGAACAGAGGATATATGCTGTTGGCTCAACTGTTCTTTAGTTTAAATTAAACCATCATGGACCTTGAGTGAGTCGACTCTATATTTTTGAAGCTTCAGCATTTTTATTCAATCAACTTTATTCTCCCGGTAGCCAAGGGGTTTCAGAGGGTCAGTGTGTGGGCAGGAGGGTAGTGTATGAACTCAAGGATAATCCTCACATTAGTCATGCTTTGTGTCAATCCACTGCAGGGGCCATATGGCTGATTCTGTTCTCATATACGCGCACACACACTGCGAGCTGACAGCCTGCTGAATCTGCGGGTTCTGTCCTGTGACTTACAGAAGCACTGAGTAGCTACTTCATAACAAAGCGTGAGAGCCTAAATAAACCCACATTATAGAGTAAACCATGCTCCTAAGTGTTATACGATCAGAGCATGTATTGACAAATGCTCTTGTAGTGATCAGACTGAATAAATGATGCTCTCAGCATGCATTGGATTACCTCTTTGTGTAGGTATAGTAGATTTTCTGCGACTTTGTGGCTGACTGCTTTTCATTCATCCAGTCGAATGTGATTTCTGCCCACCTTTGAGCACAAGCTCCAATAGTCAAGGCAATGAACCTTTACAGTTAATGAAAACCATGTGGTACAGGCACTTGAATGTACATTGTATGTTGCAGAACAGACGATGTCATTGGTTATCCATCTGAGTTGAACAATGCGTCTACTGTTTTCAACATTCGACAACAGGAAAAATAATTAAGAATGCTTCCTATTATGGAAACATGTTGAAAATGCCATGCAGTTTATGAGATTTGTGGCTTGGTTAGTTTTGAGACTCATTAGGCTTAATGATTGTAGGCGTTAACCTGAATATCATTACGTCAAAGCTGTGCACTCTGTTGGCATGGCAAGGTTTAGTCACCAAATCTTTTGTTTAATGTTTATTCTTTTGATGCACGAAATGCAAAGTTGCCCGAGGCTACGCCCCTTGACTTTGAATAGCAAGGGAATGGTGTACTTTTTCCTTGTCCACTCAAAATGACCCAATGAACTGGGCCACATACTGAATGCATTCATGATGGAAATGTGTAGGGACCACATAAATGTATAAATTAAATCATTATGTCATAGTATCAACTGGAGATAAGAAACTCTAGGTGCTGAGAAGTTCAGCATGGATGGGTAACAGCATATGTTGTGTTTGTCTTCTTAAACTAGCTTAACCAACTACCAGCTTAACCTGTCTTCAGATCAGACCTAGACCAACATCAACCAACATACAATTTCCAAGTGTTTTTATGTCCATACAGTAAAAGTCAGTTGGGTCCAGTGTTGTCTTACTTTCGTCGTATGGGCAAAAACAGTTAAAAAACACTTTTATATATCTTATTTTTTTTTTTTGTAAAGTGTGGGGATTTCTTAAACTTAACTTTTCCTTTTAATCTCTAGGGGATTTTGTGTTTTTTGTTTTTGTGATGTTTTGAAAAAGAGAGTGTGTTTTTCTATTCAAATCCATTACATCACATGTGGTTACCTGTGGCAACATAAACAGTGTCCTGTTGCAAAATAGTGCTTTATTACAGTAATCCTAAAGCTCTGTCCCATGCCCTAGGACAGCATTATGTCACTTAAGATTTCTCAGAAATATTACTCCGGGGATCAAGTGTGGGATCACTGCCGTGGGCTGGCTTTCGGCTAAAGGGCTTTTCTGTGTGCGATTTCTCTAGGATTTAACGTACTATGGACACAAATGCAGATTCAAAAGCCAGACTTTTAGACACATGCCCTACTTAAAATCAATGATGACGGGAGACCAAAATTCAAAGCATTGTACCTGAAATGTGGAAAATAGCTGCATCAGCTATTTGGTGTGTCTTGGAAATATGACAATGGCAAAAATAAATGTGTTTAATTTGAACACTTTAGCATTTTTTATGTATTTTTTTTGCAATGGCTTCCAAGACACACACATATCACCACAGGAAGAATTTACCACCATATGCGTTCAATAAAGAATTAACATCTCCAAAAAGGAAAATACTACATAAGAGGTCTGCGGTTTGTAAGTAGACATGAGGCAATATGCTCCATTCATAATTCAATTTGGATCTTTTAAGAGCTCATCTTATAAACCATAACCCAGGGACAAATGAGGTTAGCGTTTAGCTTGATTTTTGACATACAACGTAAGGACATTAGAGGAAGATATACATTAAAGGGAGATTAATGAAATTCCATTTCCAGTGAGGGTCATTCATCTAATTAAGGCTTTCATTGGTTAGCCCAAGAGATTCAGACAGAATGGTCTGAGAATAGTAAAATCATCCATCTAACTTAAACAGAAGGGCAACGGTCTACACTCCTAAGAATAAAGCTTCCAAAAGAGCCATTTTACCTTTGTGAAATGGAAAGTTTCAAAGGATGAAGGTTCTTCATGGATTCCAATAAACACTCTTAAAAATAAAAGTTCTTTATTGGCATTAATTGTTCCATGAAGAACCCGAACCAAAATGTGTACACACTAAAGAGTGAAAGCCTCTTAAAGCCATTTCGCACAGCTGTGTGTGATGGTACACGAATGTCATGGCGCCAATATTGCAAAGATCAGGATATACCGATAACAATTTGGACAAGTTTAGCTCTTTTAAAAACATTAGTTAGGGCTAATGTTAATGACAGCTGTTTGTGGTGGTCTGCAGCAACAACCAAATTGCAGTCGAGAAAAGTGTGTTCAGCAAAAAGTTTGTGTCGTTATTGTTAACCTAAATTACCAAAATTTTAGTTTCCTTTGTTTCTGTTAATTTAAAAAAAAGCTAGAATAAAATATAAATATTCGACAAAAATCTTGGAAATGTAAATGTTAAGTAATTAAAATAACAGTGCATTTATTAATTTATTTGTATTTTTTGGGAATCTCAAATATTTGAAATTATATTATATCAATTTATCTTCTTGAAATCCAGGTACTTTAGTGCAGTGTTTTTTTCATATTATTTATGTACCATTATAGTATTTATTTATATTTTGAATTAGCTTTTATTTTATATTTTCAGTATTTATTTTAATTTTAGTTTTTTAATTTTAGTTATATAAGTTATTTTTAAAATATTTTGATTTAGCTTTCATTTATTTGTATTTTAGTTTTAGGAATTTTGGTACGTTTTAGTACTTATTTTATTTCAGTTAGTCAGTTAAGTAAACTTCACATTACAATATTTAGCTCGGGAAATCTAGTTTGAGAATTTTTTTATTATTATTATTATTATTATTCTAAAGTTGTTTATTTGAGGTTGCAAAATTTACTAAATTAGGTCTAAAAAAATTTATTGAACCTAATATATAGAAAATAAATATTAATAAGTACAAATTAAATTAAACCAAATAAACAGTATTTTTAGTTAAAATTGTTTTATTATGAATGAAAGAGCCTGTAAAGTAATAGAAACTGTTTAATGGGAAAACAGTTGAAAAATTAGTGACCATTACTTATTTGACTGCATAATGTCGCAGTTGACCAATCAGAATCAAGTATTTCAGAGAAGCGTGTAATAAAATATGTGCGTTCAGGAATTGATATGCAGCACTGTTTCCTGTCCCGTCCTGTGACTCAGGTTAAGGTGGAAGATCTGCTGAGTTTTGCCTCTACCCATCTGGTGTGACAGTAGTACCTCAGCGTCGCTTGGCAAAGCATGAAAACAAACACACACACACATAGTAACAGAGAACTGCTGAGTGTTTTTGCACTCTATCAGCAGTGATAACTCTGCTACTGATAGTCTGAAAATAAACACACACTAGCAGAACTGTCCTGCAAATTTTTTTTACTCTTTATCAGTTAAGATGTTGAATTTATGTTCTCGTTATTTAGGTTTATTAAAAAATCTTATTCATTTTATCATTAATTTACATTAATGATGTAACCCACATTGACAATAATAATTTTTCTGCCAAAACTGCTGTTCACTTCAGAATTACAAATCAATTACCTCCTTGCTTACTGACTAATTACCCCATGCTTGTGTTTTATTTCTGGATAAGAACCCTCTTGATGTGACAGCCATCTGTGCTGGCTGCAGTTAAAGTGCCAAGACAGAAATACAGCATCTTTTTTTGCTGTCAGCCATTCATCTTGGCATTTTCTCCCACAATCACAGCTGTATTATAAGATTACGTGTGCATCTGGCATAAAGTCACATATCTATAAACAGTCTGGATGATTGAGAGCATTCGTAATGAAGCTGCCTTAATGTATGGAAGCAAGAACCTCTTCAGTTACCAATTTTAGCTGTATAGGGTTTTTGAGTTGTCTGTATGGATCTTGAGAGATCCATACTCTTAAGATAAAATCGTTGTTTGTAACATAAGTTCAGTGTTGTTATTGTTAACTACAGTAAAATTAAAAGAAATATTATTTGTTAATTAAAATATATCTGAAATACAAAAGAAAAAACTTAATAAGAAAATTACAAATCTTAAACTAAAAAAGAAATGTTGACTTGCCAGCCAACTAAAATAGTATAATTTTTAGTTGGTGTTCTAAAATTACTGCCTTCCATTTATACGGCTGGCTAGCATTCACTTGAATTATTTGATTGAGTTCTTGTTGTGTGGTTTCAGATGTATAGATCTGCCACAGGTTATTTTATATGCTATTGGTGCAGCAGCAGTATGTCTTAAATACTCACAGCACTGTATTGCCGTATGCACTTGCAGTAAGTTCCTGTACTTGCTTGCAGAAGCAGCAATAATCTACAACTACAGCAATAACCAACAGCAGCAGCGTAGCAGATCTATTCCGCCAAGACCAAAAACATTAACATTGTCATATCCATCACCATGCTAAAATCTTCAGAGAATTGTCATGATTGAAATAATATTAAAAATAACACTGCTTTTGATCACAGAATTAAATTCTAGTGTGGTTTCTTTAAAATAGAAGTACATAGATGGTTTTCTTAAGAACTAGAGAATCAAAAATGAATTGAGGAACTAACAGTGTTCTTCTCTAGCATGTTTTTTCTGTCTGTTGTTATAACGTCCCATGTTGTGTCTTTTTTTATTGATTCAGATGTTCCTAACGGTGTACCTCAGCAATAGCGACAAGCACTTCACTGAGCTTCCCATCACGCCGGAGACGCTGTGTCGAGATGTGGTGGACATGTGTAAAGAGCCGGGGGAGGTGGACTGCTATCTGGCCGAGATGTGGAGAGGATCTGGTATGTGCTAACTTTTTGCCTGTTGAGCAAGTTCATTCCAAAATGTTATTTTTATGTGGTTCACTTTTTAAGCAACAGTTTGCCCAGCAATTTAAATTCGGTCATTATTTGTCAAGAGCAGCATGAACATTTGTAAAAATATCTCCTTTTGTGTTCTACCAAAGAAATAAATATCAAGACAAAATTTTCAATTTTGAGTGAACTCTTTCGTTTACAAAGTTGTTAAAGAAATAAAATTAATAGAATTCATCTTTCTGCAGTGATGCATCACTCTAGAATGGATCTTTGCCACCTAATTTGCATCCTTTGTTTCCTATTGGTTGTGTCTTTTTTAGAGCGTGTGATTGGTGACAGCGAGCGAATTATTGAAGTACTGCAGCGCTGGGGTCAGCAGAGGGCGGAGGTGCGATTCTTCCTGCGCCATGACCGAGCACCTGGCCACGATACAGGTGAGAAAGAGAGTGAGAGAGAAGTCAATAGGACAGTAGTGCTTTCAAAAGTCTCAGAATGTGTTTGGGTAATTTTGCAAAAATGGTGGCATTTTTGTCTCTCATTTTACTGTGTGTTAATACACATTTCACCTTTTTCCATTCATTATGAGGATGCGTTCTTGGCCTGTCCCCACCTGTGTATATAATACCTGTGTATTTTTCCTTGCTATGTTAGTAAATGCACCATTTTTTTATATTTAATTTTTTAGATGGAACAATGTTTTTATTAAATATGCTTTATTTGTTTGAGTTTAAGGTTTAAGTTGTGCATCAACCCTGTTACCACAATAATTTTTCTTTTGTTAAAAGTAATATTCCATTTAAAAAAAAAAATTCTCTTTCAAGAATTGAGCTTTACAAGGACATCTTAAATTTATCTAAAGTTTATGTTTGTTAGTCTTAAATTTGTCTTAAAATGTCAACCCTGTTACCATGATTTTGTTTAGTAAACAACAGATTGAAAAGGGTATCATCCTAGACATTTCAGGATTAAATTCTCTATGTA
Organism: Cyprinus carpio; assembly: GCF_018340385.1. Taxonomy (NCBI): domain Eukaryota; kingdom Metazoa; phylum Chordata; class Actinopteri; order Cypriniformes; family Cyprinidae; genus Cyprinus; species Cyprinus carpio. The sequence continues at coordinate 29,260,161 of NC_056618.1, forward strand.
AGAAGCATACTGTAGTTTCACTACGTCAAATTAATCTTTTTAAATGTCAACCCTGTTACTATTGTATGTTAGTAGAATTTTGTGGTTTAAATTCTTTAATTTATATTCATTTATATATATATATATATATATATTTTTTTTTGTTTTTTATATATTTTTCTCAACCATTATATAAATAAATAAATGCATAAATGGTAATGACATCATCAATGTAAGAAATGAGTTCTACAAGGACAACTTGAAGTCTTCTTTTTGTCAGTTTATATTCAGTTTAATTATATTTGTTAGTTGGGAACTATCTTAAAATGTCAGCCCTGTTACCATGGTTTTGTATAGTGAACTACTAAGAATCGAAAAGGATATATTCCTAGACATTTCAGGATTACCTGTCAGCCCTGTTACCAGTGTGTGTATATATAAATCAATATATACATATAAAATATATATATAATGGACAACTAGTAATTGAAAATGATATATTCCGAGACATTTCAAGAATAAATTAGTTTAACTACATCAAATTAATCTGTAAAATTTTTTAAAGGAATTCAATTACCCTTCCATAAATAATGGAAAGTTTCAAATTAAACTGTCAACCCTGTTACCATCAATCCTGTTACCTTTCTGAAGCCATTATTATATTGCAACATATATTTAAACATTGTTAGAAAGTTTAAAATCTTTGAAAAAAAAATAAAAAAAAAATCAGTATAGTCACCCAGATTACCTACTTTTAGTTTCTAAATTCTTGTCTGATGCCTGATTTTAAATATTGAAGACAATAGCACTACGAAAGAGGTAGAGAATGTTTGGTCTTGTTTATTATTTACTCTCTGCTGTATGGTTAGATGTCAATTTTAATATAGACTGGCTCTTTTCCATGCCAAATCACAGACCTGTTCGATTACATCCGCAGTCTGCTGTCAGTGTGGACATGCTGTTGTTGCGGACAGGCGTGAATGTCATTTCCTTTTATGGGAGACTGTGAATAGAGGGGTTGTACATTTGACGTGGTTGTGGCTGTGTTGAGGCATTAATTATTTGCTGCTGAACGGCTTGTTTTGTGGGCACTGCCTAAGGGTAGGGGACTTTGGAATAGATCAGAATGGATCTTTATCTTGTATCCTAAAAGCATGTGCACGCAATGGAAAACTGTATTGCTTGTTTAGGGGATGTTTTTAGGTATCAACTAAGCTTCGTCTAAGAGAACAAATTAAGACAGTCACCAATGAGACAGTTGTTGACATTTAATTGCATAATTTGGCATCTTGGCAAATCTGAGCCCAGTTTCAGACATTGTTGACATCTGTTGTGAAACTCCAGACCCGTGTGAGATAGCAAGGGTTTATTTCTCAAAAGAAATTTCTGAGAATCAGATCTGATATCCATTTAATCATAATGCTGTTTAGGAGAAACAATTTAGATAATACTGATATGTATATCTCATATTGCAGAGTGCAGATGGTGAAGAAACACCTGTGTGAAAGTAATGAACAGGTGTAGTCCAAACACGGCTGCTCATTTTGTGTGTGTGTGTGTGTGTGTGTGTGTGTGTGTGTGTGTGTGTGTGTGTGTGTGTGTGTGTGTGTGTGTGTGTGTGAGACAGAGTCCTCACTTTACATCTGAATGCATCCAAAAATTCAGTCACTAACACATATGCCCACACACACACACACACGCATTCTGTATACACAACTGCTATTTTTAACTCTTAAATACCCTTTTTCGTTTATGTATTTATACATTTTATTATTTGTTATTGTTGTGTAAGTTATGGCACCACAGAATTTTTGAGAAGGGTATAACTGCATCCTGGAGATCTCCAAATGGGGGAGGGAACTCCAAAACGGGATGGGAGCTCCAAAATAGGGCGTGGCTTCCTCCTATTGACAGACAGGCACATGACACGCATATGCAATTTTTCTCCCAATCCACTTCAGCGCAAACTCCACCCCACAGCTGATTCTAAAGATTTTATTGGTTGTGTCAATCACAGTATTGATTTCCTATGCTATGCTACAAAAAATGCTAACCCCTAAACCTACCCCACACCTGACCCTATTCCTAGCCAGTGAAATTGACTGCACGGCGGGATTGGCGCTGAATAGCGTGGTAAAGAAAGTTGCAGTTCAGGAGATAAGCAGTTAATAAGATTATGCTATATGAGATCGCCAAGCCAGGCCATTCCGTAACTCCCCAACTGGACCTCACCGGACAGTGGCACCTTTTTGGTTACACCCAGTGTCACTACCCCCTCCTACCCTGTGAGTTTCGAGCCCCGGGACGCCCCCGTTGCTTAAAATAAATCGATAGAGTAAAATTTTTCCGCTGCACTGGGATGGCTCGCGGGAGAGCTCGTGAGTGATTCCCATTTATATCATGAAGCAGAGGTTCAAACTGCTGTCCGAACAACACTGGCCTTTGGGCTTTGGGCTCTGCTCTCACAGAGAATATTTATTTATATAGCATATTTTATTTTAGATCAACTAGAAACAATGTTTAATTTATAACATTTTTATTTTGAAATGTAAGTCAATAATAATTGGCTGAAGCCAGAGCCAATGGTGAATGTCTTTGCGTGAAGAGACCCCACCCCATTTTAGAGGCTCTGCCCACTTTTGGAGTTCACTCCCCATTTTGGAGATTTCCAGTCTGCAGTTAAACCTACTTGGAATTTTTACTTGGTTATTTTTCTATTCTATTCTATTCTATTCTATTCTATTCTATTCTATTCTATTCTATTCTGTTCTGTTCTGTTCTTGTCATGTTTGTTTTCCTGATCTTTGTTCTTTGACCTAGTTTCCCTTAGTTGCCCTGATTAGTTCATTCTGTTCACCTGTGTTTTCTACATCACCTTGTTAATCATCTCGTTTGCTCATTTTGTTCGCCTGTCTTTATAAGCCTTCAGTTTCTGTCCTCTCGTCGTTCTGGATTGATGTTTATGAAATGGATTATTTGAGTTGATGTGGATTAGTTCTCCTGGTTATCTCCTGTCCTTTTGTTCTGAAGTTGGAGTTAAGGAATTGAAGGAATTTATGTTTACTCCATCGTCGGGCGCTATTGCAACAACCACAATACACAAATTCTAATCTATTGTAAGGTTGTTGTTTTTTTTTTTTTTTTTTATTTTTTATGTATTATAATGTATATTTAATATTTAAATCTACTGATTTATTTAATTATATGTTTATTTGCTATTATTCTACAAGTTGTGGTACCACAGAATTTTCATTTGGTTAATTATTTATTTGTGATCAGAAATCAAAATGTGTAATATAAAATCTCACACAGCTTTAAATTAGTTTTTCGTCAGTTGTTTTGCATTTTATTTTTAACTCTTAAATCCCCAATGTTGCAATTTCTACTAGTTTGTTTACACGGTGTGTTTAAAATGAATCCTCCCTATTCCCCCGAGAAGTTTAAACATCTCAGTCATGTGAAACCATGTGTGAGGTTTCAGATTTCTCTGAGTGACTTTGGCCCTCTTCACCGGACAAAGACTGGCTGTTACACAACAATGCGAGTGATATCGGCTCAGTACGCCTGGCTTTACCTCACAAAGAGTTCCTTATTTCTCTGTCGAGAATAATTATGTCAATTACACACAGTTTGACTCGTATCTGTTGTGTTTGTGGTTTGTTTACACACAGAATTGAGGTAAAACCCTATGCTTGTGTAATCAGTAAGCCCTGATTAGGACCCCTGTGGCTTCAGACTGTGACCAAGAACATTATTTGGGCATTGTTTCGCTGTTAGACTGGTTTATCCAGTAACCCACATAAGCAGTGCTAGCGGTGCCAGTGTTGATGTTATGTAAGTAGGACCCTGGCACAGGCAGTCAAATGCAGGATAATTGAGTGCTAGTTGTTTTCCCCTAGCCAAACAGTCATTATGTAATGAGGTTTACCCCAGCACAGCTACTCTTTTTCAACCTAAATGTTCCTGGCCTTCATCGTTAGCATGTTTACATGCTAGTTTGCTAAAAACTAACTGTTGAACTTTGAGTCAAAGTCTGAATATAAACTTCTCCTCAAAAAGCCACATTGCTTAAGGTATCATTTGTGTTTTTAACACAGAATGTGCTTGACTAATTATTTGTCAAAGTTTAATACAAGTCCCTAATACTAAAATATGCAATAATGTGTTTAGCTTAGCCAACACTGCTAATTCCGTCTCTAACTACAGGAGGTCACAGGGCTCCAGAGTCTCTTGCCAGAAGAAACGCGGTGAAGGGGACAATAGACAGACACATGGAAAATGGAGTGAGTATGAATTTCCTTCAGATAATTGTTAAATTCCACCCCCTTGGATACTGTTGCTAATTTAGGCTTGAATTTGAAATTGTCAGTAAGCTGTTCAAATGAAAAGATTTAATAGACAGTATTCTTACATGGACTGTAATGAATTGTGACAAAGCATTCTTTTATCATTTTATAATTTAAATAAATTGTTATGTCTTAACATGATTAAAAACTGAGGAGACTGGAAATCAGACTTTGGGAATGAGAATCAACTCACAGTTTAATCCACAGCACTCGAAATGTATTTAAAAGGATTTTGAAAAGTGAACTGAATAACATGCATAACTGCATACAAGTTACCAGAAGCTTTATTTGCTATTTTTATGTAAGTTATAGTATTATTCTATTGTTAAGTAAGTTATAGTATTATTAAATATTTTTATATTATTATTATTTATTTATTTTTTTATTTTTTGTTTTTTCAATTTTTTTTATTAAATATGTATGTATCAGTTATGTGTATATAAATTATGTGTATATAAAACTTTTTTTTTTTTTTTTTTTTTTTGCATATTAGTTTTAACCCATAAATACCCTCTGTCATGTATTTATTTTATTATTTTATTAATGTTATTATGGGTACTGTTGATATTTCAGTCCTGAATTTGAAATTTTCTGTAAAATGTACATAAAGTTAGATGGACTGGAAATAATTGTGACATTGCAAAGCATATTTATCTTATAGTTTAAAGAAACTATGATTAAAAACTGACTGTAACTTTCAGAGTGAGGGTCGACTCATAGTTTGATCCACAACACTTAAAATTCATGTAAAGATTTCAAAAAAAAAAAAAACAGAATAACACGTATAACTACATGTAAGTGACCCGACAACAAAGTTTTACCATATTAAATTCCTTATTAAAATGTCCAAACACACAGACTCTTCATAGCCATCTAATATAAAATAGCAAAAGCTCTGATATATATCTTTTTTTTTTTTTTTAGATGGCAGCTCCTCATATGGACATCACTCTCAGCGAATTGCAAGAGATGGCATCACGGCAACAACAACAGATCAACGCACAACAACAACTCCTGGCCACAAAGGTAGTCTACTGCACTATTGACAAAATGTACTGTTCAATGTATTTTTTTAAATAACTGTCAGAATTAGAGTAATTTACTTGTTCCAAACCTGTATGACAGTCTATCTTCCGTTGAACACAAAAGGAGATATTCAGCAGAATGTCCATGCTGCTCTTTTCCATACAATAGAAATTAATGGCAACCAAGGCTGTCCTTGGTCCCCATCTACTTTAATTAAATGGAAAAGAGCAGCATTTCCTGTTTGTTAGTTGAACTCAACATTTCTTTCAAATACCAGGTTTGAAGTCATCTGTGAAATGGTGTTATTGCTTGCGCACTAAGTTTTGCGTTAAGGTCATTAGAATAAACAACTGCATGGAGTCATCTCCATATCAAAACCATTACCGTTTTATCAATTATCAGCGTGAATGATAAACAGTAGGCACGCAGTTCTGAAACTTAATGATGTCTGAAAATGAGTTTTGTTGAGATTGCGGCCTGACGCTTCCTCACAGGAACAGCGACTGCGCTTCCTGAAGCTGCAGGACCAGCGGCAGCAGCAGCAGCAGGCGTCTGAGCAGGAGAAACTGCGACTGCTGCGGGAGAACGCAGAGAACCAGGAGGCCAAACTGCGCAGAGTTCGAGCTCTGAAAGGACAAGTGGAACAGAAACGCATCAGCAACAGTAAACTAGGTCAGGACCTGAGAGAAAGTAGGTTAGAAATGCTGTAATGTTGACCTTCTTTGAGGGGTATTAGCTCAAGGTGAAGTTTGTCATTTCTGGTGGTGTTGTGGCCCATTTGTTTGCTAGATTAGAAGTGTTTTAAATAACTTTTTATTTATTTATTTTTATGTTTTATAAATTATTTTGTGTAATGTAGTGGCATAAAACAAAGTAAACGTGAAGAGATTATCATTGTAGCCAATCACAGTCATAACTGTTGAGTGTGTGAGCACAATAACCAATTAGCGGTGTTTAAGAATCCGCTCAACAGCGCTCAAATGTTAGCAGGAATTGGAGGTTTTAAAATTTCAGTATCGAATGGTATTGGCAACACTACTACCTAATTTTTTCCAAGTCAATTGATTTGATCAACTAATTAGGTTTTATACTGCAAAAAATCAGGTTTACTTTAAATATGATCTTGTGGTTTATGTAGTTTGGTTGTTCATGTATGTGTATTTTTTTTGTGGTTTTAGGTGTTTTTGGAGTTTTTTTTACGAAGATGTCATTTGTTGTGGATCGTTTGCCCACTAATGGAAAAGTTCACTCTACTGTTTCTGTTATATAAAAATGCTATTAGCGGCTAAATTAATCAACAGAGACAACAACAAACGATCTTGCTTATGGGAATGAGAAGTTAATAAACAAGTGAGTGATATACCTCATTTCTCTCTCTCTGTAGTGGAGGAGATCGAGCAGATGAATGGTCTGTTCCAGCAGAAGCAGCGGGAGCTGGTGGTGGCCGTCAGCAGGGTGGAGGAGTTGAGTCGACAACTGGACATGTTACGTGGCGGCAAAATGGACATCCCACACGAAGCTGGACCGAGCTCAAGCGGAGAACTCGAGCGACTGTACAAAGAGCTTCAGGTAGCTTTTTTCCTGTTGGTCTACGGCTTTCTGTAACACAATCCTGCTATACAGACATATAGTGATAAATGGACACACATAACATATAAGAATATTTGGTCCAACTTTATATTAGGTGGCCTTAACTACTAATTACATCAAAAAATGAGTACAATGTGTTGATATTGTATTGCAAAACACTTCTGCTTTCTGCTATTGAGATGGGATAGGGTAAGGTTAGGGACAGGTTTGGTGATATGTTAAAGGATGAGTTTAGGTGTAAGGGATGGGTCAACGGTGTAACTATAAATGTAATAACAGAAATTAATTACAGATGTAATTACATGCAGGTATTTTTTAGGGCTGCCCCCTAATAGTCGACTAACTGTTAGTCGACCAGAAGAGGCTTGGTCGACCAAAATTTTATTAGTTGCTTAGTTACAGAAAAAAATTAAAAATAATAATCCACATTGGGAAAGTCATGCAGATCATTAACGGCTAGTCTGTGGTAATGCAGTACCTCAGGCAGGAAATCCAAACGCTTGCCTATCATTCATCAACCTCAAATATGGCTTTTCATCTGAAATATGCAAGTAGCAGCAACTTTTCATGGCCGCTCAATCAAATGTTATTCTAGAAATATGTGCGCTGTTCAGATGTCTGTGTGGAGAGTGGAAGTTGAACAGTAGCAATCTCACCGCTGGACAGATGGAGGCGCCGGTGTGCTCACTTGCTCTTAAAATACTCCGTCATTTTTGGCTATACAGATAAGAGTAATACACCTTTTGAATCTGTAAAGACTCTACGTTTATTTGTGTGCACTCACAATAACATCGAAACGTTGCGCTTTTGTAAAATAATGAAAGCATTCGGGATGCGCTTTGTGTCTGTCTCAGTATCTGTGAACTTGAGCGCAAAACTCTTACAATCTATTACAAACTCTTACAATACTTGCCTTACAAATATGAAAAACATATCTGTAGAGAGTGAGCTTTCAAAATGAAAGTCTACTTGTCTACTTTCAAATGAACCAATTCAAATGCAAAACAAATATTCTCTGATTATGTAATCTGTATAAACCATGCATACATGTGCATCCACTACTGTGTAACTGAGGAGATGACGATCAGGTTCACTGAGTTCATCTCTTAAAGCGAAAACAAAGAAAGCACTATTTTATCAATGAATTATTAAAATGTTAATGCAGCCTCCTTACTGTTTTCCCTGACACATTCATAATAATTACTTCTGTTGGTGTGCTATGGCAAGCTTTATGTGTGCACTTGAGTGCTTATTAGGCAATGTAGGCAATTAAAGGCTTGTTATTATTTAAATGATTTATTAATAAATGTGCGATTAGTCAACTATTGCTTCAAATGTATGTCTATTAGTCAACCAGTAAAATCTTTAGTTGGGGGCAGCCCTAGTATTTTTCAATTATAAGTACAATGTAAAAACATGTGTGTACACAATAAATACATTGTATTTAAATGATTAATTTAAATGTAAGTACACAGACTGAATATCTTTCATTTAATCAAAACAAATGCAAACCAAGTGCCTTTTATGTTATTTATATTAAAAATATAGCAGGGATACACTCTGTTTTTTAAATGGAGAAAAAATATTGTAAAGAATTGAAAAGCTGTAGTCCTGCACACAAAATTCAACAGTCCCTCTTTTGTTCTGACTTTTTCCTCTTTTCTGCAGCTGAGGAATAAATTGAACCAGGAGCAAAGTGCCAAACTCCAGCAGCAGAGAGAGAGTCTAAACAAGAGGAACGTAGAAATGGCCGCCATGGATAAAAGAGTGGCTGAACTGAGAGAGAGGCTCTGGAAGAAAAAGGCTGCTCTCCAACAGAAAGAGAACTTGCCTGTGAGCAACTTTTTACATTTACATTTCTTGTGCTTTTTAGACACAAATTTAGTTTGTGACGCATGGAAATTCTTTCTCTTATTCTTTGTCTCTTCCACTTCCAGCAGCCATCTGAAGGGCAGAGCTCTCAGCCCACCGGCCCTTCCAGGGTTGCCGCTGTTGGGCCGTACATCCAGACCACCCCGGCTCCTCCAGTTCTTCCCAGGCAGGATATTTTAGTGAAGCCTGCTTATCCTGACGGCACAGCCACCCTTCCCAAACCTCTCCCTAAACCGACCACAGGTACGTGTATATGTGTACAGTATTTACCACAATTTGCACCAGTAAACCCTGATTCATCTTCTCCTAATTCTGTTTCCATGTGACAGGTATTGGTTTCCTGACAAATAAGATCTCCAAGGTGTCAGATTTGTTTTCCAACACAGAAACTAACAGCAACACCCATGGCCACTCCTCCACCCTTCCCCGCATGACCAGCCACGGATCCCAGGAGAAAGGTACGCCTCTCTCCAACCTTTAAAGAACCACATTCAGACTCATGCAGTTAGTTAAGCTAGAAATTGACACGTCAGACCGCTTAAACAAACAAAGCAATGTTTTCATAGAACCACAGTGTTTACACTCTTCAGGAAAGCCAGCCACGAGTGGCTTACTTGAAAATGTGTCTCCATTAAACTGGGATAAGTCCTGTTTCTGGATGTCTACCTACCTGCATAGCTCAGTTCCAACCCTGCTCTAACACACCTGTCTGTAATTATCAAATGTTCCTGAGGATTTGGAACATTTCTGGTTCAGGCGTGAACCAGACGTGAAACCCTTTGCAGGAAGGTAGATCTCCATGAACAGGATTGGGCACCTCTGCCATGTCTTAATCCAGTCAGAAGACACTTTCACTAAGGCATTGTAGTGTTTAAATGTGATGATTAATCTATGATATGCTGATTTTTTTTGAATATCTGTTCCAGATTCTGAGGCAGATTTGAAACCTCCGCCATTGCCCTTACGCAAGAACCAGAGTAGTGAGGACCTCTTGAGGGACACCCAGGTACTGAGTGCCTGATGTTAACCGTTTCCAAAAATTGGCAATAAATCAATGCTAATGCATAGATATTTTATAGTAAATAAACACTAATGACTCTTTAATCATAGTCTGCAGGTAGAACCTTTGGGAAGGTTCCTCCTCCTGTTCCAAGCAAGCCCAAACCTGCTCTACCAGGCCAGTCCACCTTCAGTAAACCTCCTTACAGCACGGGCACCTTCCCTGGCAAAGCTAGACCAGCCAATCAGAAACCCCCAGTGCCCCTTCCATCCCACAACAACACCTTACCTCTACCTCTGCCCCCTAAACCGGACACCTTACCTGCCGCAACAGTACGTCCTTTTACGTCAGATACTTTGGCAGGGAAAGAGACCGCCACCCCCACTACTCTTCACAAACCCCAGACGGTGGCAGCGAGATCCATCTACTCCATGTACACCCAACAAAGCACTCTTGGAAAGGGTTATCAAGGGCAAAGTACCCTGACCCGTTCACAGCCTCGATGTGAGTACCTCCACCCCACTAGGCACCCAAACAAATTTAGAAGTATCTTGTGATGGAATTTGATAAGTATCTATTTCACAAGATGTAATGTAACACTAGAGATTCTGCCAAATCAACAACAGCACACAGAACCAACTTTAAAAAAGACATTGACTAATTTAATCTAGTATTAAAGGGATGGTTCACCCAAAAATAACAATTCTGTCAACATTTATTACTGTTGTTTGAGATTTAAAAGCTGTTGCGACACAGGAGTGGAAAACAATGTACCATTTCTTTGTAAATGCTTTGGTGTTACATATAGTTGTGTAAATGACTGAAAGTATAGTAACAGGATTTTGGGGCTTAAAATAAGCATGTTTATTTCTTAGTCTTAATCCGAACATTGCGTCTAAACAATCTGAAGTTCAAAAGCTTGCTTTAGTTCAGTTGAAAGTTCTTCAGGGCAGAAACAAATGAGGAACAGCGGATTTATTACAGCCTCTGAGTTGCAGTATTTAAAACAAGCTGCTTAATTATTACAACAGAAAGTCTGTCTGACTTGTTTTTGACCAGATTTCACCTAGATTTTGGGCGAATTCCAAATAGCATTTTTGTGTCCTTAAATGATCCTGTAGCAAGTGGACATTGCATTTCTCTGCTAGTGCTGATTTTTATTCACTTTTATTAGCAAGCACCAGATGGAGAGACGGTACAAGTTGGAATCAGTTAAAATTAAGACACAAAGGAAACCATATTTGGCATGAAAGTTTTATTTGCTATAAAAATCAACAGCTATACACATTTATTTTCAAAGTAAAATTTCAAGATAAAGTGTCGGTGCCATATGTGAGTTCATAGTGTGGACCAAAATTGTACATATGAGAATACAAGTAGTGCTCTACCCTCCAGAGTGAGTATGGCTCATAGTGATGCTCGCTTACCACAAAGAGATAAGGAAAGGCTTATTCTTTGTTACATAACTTTGTAGTCATTTTGGTTCCGGCTTTGGTTTGCATATCTTTAAAACTTTGAGCACATAGGCAAATTCCTCTTACACTTTGTGGCTCAGACACGGGGAAAAAAGTCAAATGAGGAAACAGTCATAAAATATAATGCATTATTTATTATTAATATATGTACTAAATATACTCAACATCCTTGGATTGGATATATTTGAGCTCAGTAATGTACCTTATGTTATTATTTTAGTGGTTGTGTAATATAAATGACAAATGATACCCAACTTATTCTATAGATGTTTTTATGAAGTACCTGATCCTCATTCCTTGCCTTTCATAGTATATGGTAAACCAGTCATCCCATCCAGTGGGGGCCAGCAGTCTCTTATCCAAGACAGCAGTCATCTTGAGAAAACTGAAGGTCTAGATGGTGACCAAGTGGACCAGGGCAACAATATGGCCCCTGCATCCTCCTCTGTTGAGGGCCAGGAGGTAGAACGCGTTCCCCGGCCCCTCAGCCCAACCAAACTTCTCCCGTTCCTCTCAAATTCCCATCGGCTCCAGAGCGATGCTGATTTGGAGGCCCTGAGGAAAAGACTGCACCATGCGCCCAGACCTCTTAAAAAGCGTGGCTCTATAACAGAATCTGAGGGGCCTGGTGGACCCAACATACAGAAGCTCCTCTACCAGAAGACCACGTTGGCAGCCATGGAGACCACTATAACCCCAGCGGCCTTCTTTCAGGCAGAAGGCGAGGATGGATGCAGGCCAGTAGCTGACGAGAGCACTAGACCCTACGAGGGACACCGTGATACAACAATACCTGAATGTGAGAAAGAGGAGGAGGAGCTGATGCCTCCACCGCTTCCACCTCGATCACCTATCCTGGATGACAGCACCATTTCTAGTACTGTACCGAAGGAACCACCGCTGAAGGAAGAACAGGAAGTCTATGGCCCAGCCGCTCCAGAACCGTATGTTGAGGAGTACCCACCTTACCCTCCACCTCCATATCCCAGCATGACAGACCAGGAGGGACCAGGTGAGGACACCGTCAATATGAAGGCTCCAGAGGTCACAGGACAGGTCATGCTACCACCGGTAGGTACTACAACATTCCCAAATTGTAAAACCTTATCTGTAGAGGGACTGAAGGGACATTCACACTGACATCAAATTGTAGCGACCCAAAATCGCTTTCTCAAAAAGTTGCCATAAACAGGATTCCAATTGACCTTCTAGTAACCACCCTTATAGCAACTTTGGAATCTCTAGCATTTTTTGCTGCCTTTCTAATCCAACACACTTGATTCAACTCATCAATTTGATAGTAGAGACCCCGAGACACCTGCAATGGGTGAGTCAGATAAGGTAGACATATAAAAAGTGGACTAATGGGAAGAGTATCCCAGCAGCAGGGTACTTGATGGGTGGGTTGAAACTGTAAAGTATTTTTTGCTGTGTTAAGGTGTGCAAGCATTTAAGCTTAGTCAGATACTGACTCAACAGTGAGCAATTCATTATAGTCAAAATCTATGCACAAAGGAGCCTGACAATATTATGCAGGGAGTCATGGATGATTTTCGAAAATGGCGTACCTGATGTGGACAATGGTACATAGAGGGTACATAATGGCCACAAAAGCAGATGCCTGTTGATTCATAAAATGACAATTAGGACACCCTACGGTCTTTTGGGCTTGAAGTTCATGAGACAATAAGATGTCCCATTTGTCATTTTATGAATCAGCATGCTATGTGGCATTACGTATCTGATGTTTAGACTCAGGAGAAGACTCCAAAGGATGAGGGGGACATTTGAGATGGGTTCCTTGTCTTTATAGAAAACTATATAGCCATTTAGCCTACATAAGTGTGGCCACAGAGAGAGAAGAGGGAGAGACAGAGAAAGAGGGTGAAGTCAAGTCAGGTCAGTAGATATTCCGATCGAACCATCCATTCTGGGCTGTTGCTTAGCAACTAGCTACACTAAGATTCTGAGCACTCTGCGCAGATCTCATTAAACATTTAAATGGAGCAGAAGTGGCAACCAGTGACCCTCAATGGGCTTTTAATATGCGGAATGAAAGAGTGATTCATGTCAGGCTAACACCTACTATCAGTACTTCATATTCAAGAACTTTACCACAAGATACACATCAATTATATACAGAATTTCCTTCTAGCACATAACTAAATATCTGTTCATCCATCCTGTTTTGACAGGGCAAAAGAACAAATCTGCGTAAGACAGGCTCGGAGCGCATCAACCACGGGATGCGTGTGCACTTTAACCCTCTGGCCCTTCTGTTAGACTCCTCTTTAGAGGGCGAGTACGACCTTGTCCAGAGGATCATATATGAGGTGAGAAATATGCCAAGATCAGTTATATACTTGGTCCACTAGTGAGTAATATAACAACTGGACATATAGCTAGTTGGGATTTGAAGTATATTTATGTACGTCGTATCCAGGTGGAAGACCCCAGTTTACCCAATGATGAGGGCATTACTGCTCTGCACAATGCTGTGTGTGCTGGACACACGGAAATCGTAAAGTTCCTGGTGCAGTTTGGAGTAAACGTGAATGCCGCAGACAGCGATGGATGGTGAGCAAAAAACATTTAAGTCAACCCAGTAAAATTCTGTCCATAATTTAATACAATGAAATAAAATGTTTTTCTCTCTGTTAGGACTCCCCTGCACTGTGCTGCTTCCTGTAATAACGTGCAAGTATGTAAGTTCCTGGTGGAATCGGGAGCTGCCGTATATGCCACAACCTACAGCGATATGCAGACGGCAGCTGACAAGTGCGAGGAGATGGAAGAAGGTTACGCCCAATGCTCGCAGTTTCTCTATGGTGAGAGACCAGTCCCCCATTATAGGTGCTTTCACAAAACCATGTGGTATACATGCCAGGCCAGTGTGTGGCGCTGTAATTTTAATATCTGTGTACATGTTAGTTTGTGTTGTTGTTGCTGTTACGTGACGTAGCGGTGTCTGACTAGGGGCGAGACGTGGGGTGATGACATCATTGTTTCACAAACTATACAGATTCAAAAAATAGAGGTTTCACTCTCCCAAAACGTTGGGTCCGTCTGGGCGAAACGCCAATACGATACAAAATTGTTACATATACAGCTAAACGCGTCTCCTATGACAACTTGCAGTGTTACATATCATCGATGCTAAGAAAAGAACACAGTGCTGCAGACAACAGGTAAATGCGTAATCGCTGCTTTGCATGTTCGTGGAGAAAATATTTTTACATGGCTTTTCAAAGATGCTGGATAGCCAGTGTTTCGTATGTGTTTGGACAATCAGCGTACACTTATGTCACTGATAGTTCCTATAGAACTGTTTTAGACCGTACTCTGAAGTAGGAGCTAAATTAGTTCCTATAAACAGATTCCTGGAACTAAGTACGTTCCTAGTTCCTGCAGTGTGAATTCGCCAAAAAGTGTGAACTTGCGCCAATAGTTCTGAAAAGGTTCCTCTGGTGAGAAAGCACCTTATGAAATTTATTGGAGGTAGATGTGGTAGGTTGTGTTTTTGTTGTTTTTTCGTTGAGATGTTTTTTTTTGTTTTTTTTTACAGGTGTGCAGGAGAAGATGGGCATCATGAACCGGGGCGTTGTTTATGCCCTGTGGGACTATGATGCTGAGAGCCCGGATGAATTGTCTTTTAAGGAAGGAGACTGTCTGACCGTCCTACGAAGAGAAGACAGTGAAGAAACAGAGTGGTGGTGGGCAAGATGTGCCGACAATGAGGGCTACATACCTCGCAACCTCCTCGGGGTGAGGAAATGAATTTTGGGGAAGATTACATACGTTTTTTTACTACAGATTGCTCATATTTGTTTTTCTTCTGTAGCTATACCCCAGAATCAAGCCCAGACAGAGGAGCCTTGCGTAAACTCTCCAAATCAGCGCTAATGTGCCTGGAGTTTTGTCTACCATTTCAGCAGTCACTTGAAGTTTTGAAGATGAACACATCACATTTACATGGTGGAAAATAAGAATAGTTTAATGTTGGTATGTTATACATGTTTTTTAATGTTAAAAGCTTTGGTAGAAGATGTGGACTTGGATACACATTTCAGAAGCAGGTTTAAGCATGTATAGTTAAGTGAAAGAGGAATGAAGAATTTATGAATGGTACAGATGCATTAATAGTCATCTGAGTATTATATCTCATATGAAGGATGTCAGATTTAGTGATGTAATTTTTCATCTTTTTGAACAAAGTTACTGTATTCACAAAAGCTGATTTGTTTCGCAAAGTGCAAAACAAAAAAGCATTCATCTTTTGAAGGAAAATAAGAGTTTTATATAATATTTTTTTTCTGTTTTATTTTATTCATAATGCCATGTTACGTAAACTTATTCTTATGGTGCTTGCTGCTACGCTACAACAGTGTGTTCTGTGAACAATTAACAATTTATTGCGCAAAGACGGCTTTCATGTATCATAATAAACCTTGTCAAAACTCTTGACTCACTGTTTTTGTCCTTTTCCCTATTTGATTTCTGTTCAAAAAACATTTCTGGTAATACATTTACTATGGAAATCTATGTGACAAGGCATAGCACTGGAATAAGTTTAAACATTAAAATACACAGTTTCAAAAATATAGACACAAGACCAAACAAGGTAATCTATGCACAATATGTACAAATATTATATATCATAAAATTACAAGCTTCACATTTCTCCACTTGCCCAATAGACTTACAAGTGTACTGTAAACCCATTTTCTGTTCTTTTTTAATTGTCCCAAATGTGGGACAGTTTAAAATAATCATAGTCTGCTGAAAAGAGCTTTACTTGTTTTTAACTTGTAATTTCCATGACAAACTATTGTATTTCCTGTCCTTAAATAATTACAAACAACAAAGGGTTTCCTCAATAAACCATGTGATTCTTTATTACATCGGAACTAATAGCAAAGCAATAGATAACTAGTCTGGTTTCTAGGTTTTTGAAGCCTTTTTGCAGAAGTGCATGAAATGAAGATACATCTCAAATGTAATAAAGCACACCAGCTGCACATCAGACAATATTAATTGTTATTTGTGTAAGCACAACATGCACTGTTAACCAACAGCGGAAGTTATGAAAGCAATTGGGCCTCATTTATAAAACAAAAGCAGAATGAATTTCTAATGTAAAAACAAGGTTTTACAAATTATTTACACTTGTAAATGCGTTCTGCTCAAGCTTCATTACTGACGCTCACTGTTTAATACTGTTAAATGAAATGAGCTTTTATACATTAGCAGTACATTCAATATTTTTGCAATTGCACAATATCTTGAAAGGAGTGAATGAGACACACAACACAATGGTTATCTGGGTTCCTGTGCATGCTCAAGACAAATGCCCATCACACAAAGCTGCCATAAGTTTAACCCAGTTAATCCTGTAAGCCATAAAATATGACCTAAACCTTATTTGCTAACAAACAACTGTGCAATATGCACAATTTTGTTTTTGTCATCTGTGAATACATTTAGAATTAGGCACAATGTAATCCAGCTAGTGGAAAAAACAATCATGCCTGACTGTTCCTACAACCCTAGAGCTCCAAAAATTCCCTTTCGGTTACCTCTTCTGTCCTGAAGATAGGGGGCGATATTCAATCACACCAACAAATGTACTGAAATGGTACAACATCAAGTGAACAAAAACAAGACTGTGTTCATTTATTCATGAACCTTAAAATTGATGTGTAAATCTTTTGCAAAACAATTTTGGGATTGTCGGATTCATTTAAATTAAAATCTGGCATTTTAAGTTTCATTAACATGTTACGCCCATTTTTCGTTCACCATTTTCAACTTTTGAAATTTCAATTTCGTTCAGTCATAATGGAACAACTGTAAAACTACAACGTGTTAAATGGAATATACTTTTTGTCCATCACAATCTTGTTTCCATTTGTGACTACAGCCAGCCTCGCATTACTGTATGATTTCAGCTACAGTTTTTCCATTCAAGACAATTTCGCTTTATGTATCATGTTCACATATTCTGACTAATAGCCTTTCTGACAAATCATAGATACAACGTATATCATACAAACTGACAAGCAACGATCGTAAAGGACTGTAGAAATCATACAGTGGTTAGCTCAGCTTGGATTATTATGTGTAAACTGGGGCGTGCAGACGTAAATTTCGTCACCGTTTACATTTATGCATTTAGCAGACGCTTTTATCCAAAACAACTTACAGTGCATTCAGGCTATACATTTAATTTTTTTTTACCAGTATGTGTGTTCCCTGGGAATTGAACCTATGACCTTTTGCGCTGCTAACGCAATGCTCTACCACTGAGCCATACATGCCGTACACTCAAATCACATATGCGGCTTTAATTTTTCTTACACTAACTGGCCATCAAATGGAGTATGCTTTGAAAAGCTATGTATTCAGCTATATGCAAACACTCAGCTGTCGTGCCAAATTTAAGTATACTTTGAGTTTAAGACCTACAGTAGGCCTTTAACCCTGCTCTTGGACTGCACTGTCCTTCAAATTTAATTTCCAACCTGATTCAGCACACCTGGCCTGTGATTTTTCAAGTGACCCTGAAGACCTTGATTAGCTGGTCCAGCTGTATGTGATTAGGGTTGTACATTAGCTAAACTTGGCAGGACAGTGGGTCTACAGCAGGGATCCTTGACTCTGAACCTCGAGATCCACTTTCCTGCAGAGATTAGCATCAACCTGGATTAAACACACCTACCTGCAACTTTGTAGTAATCTTGAAGACCTTGATTAGCTTGTTCAGGCGTGTTTGGTTAGGGTTGGAGCTAAACTCTGCAGGAAAGTGGATCTCGAGGTCCAGAGTTGAGGACCCCTGGTCTGCAGGAACAAGGTTGAAGACCTAAAGTGTTGTCAGATCTCCTGGGGTAATGTCATGTATTTAATATCACTGAGGACCTCAAGACATAAGTACAGCTGAAAAAAATTATTTTCCAATGCTATGATTTTGTTCTCATATCTATAATGCAGTCTGCAGGCAGGAGCTCCTGCAGAAATCTGCACCAGATACCCAACATAGCGACTCCCAAATGCTTCACTCAAGGTCAGACAGCTTTAACTTGAGATGTCAAACACGCATGTGTGCAAAAATAGGAGAGGTTTCCGAGTTCCATTACACCCAGCAGATATATACTCTAATCAACAGTTCAAATGTCACAGGAGCCAAGAGCATTTACACACGAGCAAATCTGCAATTATTATAGGCAAATCTACAGAGTGGAAATGAAAGGTGCACGATTGAACTAGGGGATGCAAACTCAAGGCAAGGACAGGAAACGACTGCAGATGCAATCAAATGTCCTCTTTTGATTAATGGTGTCACTCGCGATGTGTCTAACTGTGGTTCTGGTTGCGGTTCTGATCAGGCACGTGGTTCTGGGTGGAGGGTAGGAGGTGCGTCACGTGTCCAATGCCTTTGGTCACCCCCTCTCTGAAGAGCAACTTGGCTCCCACGCGCAAGTACTCAGGGTGCTTTAAGAATCTGAAACACACTACGGCTCTCTCGCCTGTCCGCAGCTCCTCCTAGAGAAGAAACACACAAATTTTTCTGTGATGATACACTTTTCAAAATAATATATAACAAAATATTTTTGTTTCCCAAAGAACCTTTCATGTTGAAAAACCATTTGGGTTAGTTCACCCAAAAATAAAAATTCTTTTGTTATTTTTTGTTGAAAAACCATTTGGGTTGAATATTATGTTTGTTCATCTTCGGACCACAACAGGTATTTTTGATGAAATCCGAGAGCTTTTTAACCTTGCATAGACAGCAATGCAACCAAAACATTCCCAGGCCCAGAAAGTTATTAAGAACATTGTTTAAATATTCCAAGTCCATGTGACATCAGTGGTTCAATCATAATATTCCTGAAGCTACAAGAATACTTTTTGTGCACAAAGAAAAAATAACGACTTTATTCTACAATTCTTCTCTTTTGCATCACTGTGCGCCGCCATTCTTGAGAGTACTACAATGTATGCGTGTGCATTCCTATGCTTGTAAACAAGGTGCAGCGCATGCGTAATGATACTCATATGAATGGTGGCAGACATTGAAATGGAAGAGAAGAATTGTTGAATAAAGTCATTTTTGTTTTCTTTGCACACAAAAAGTATTCTCGTAGCTTTGTAAGATTAAGGTTTACCTTCTGAAGTTACATAGACTATTTTAACCAGGGGCGCCCAAACTCGGTCCTGGAGGGCCGATGTCCTGCAGAGTTTAGCTCCAACCTGCCTCAACACACCTGCCTGGAGGTTTCTAGTATGCCTAGTAAGAGCTTGATTAGCTGGTTCAGGTATGTCTAATTGGGGATGGATCTAAACTCTGCAGGACACCGGCCCTCCAGAACTGAGTTTGGGCACCCCTGATTTTAACAATGTCCTTACTACCTTTCTGGGCCTGTGGTTCTGTTGCTGAATATGGAGGGTAAGAAAACTCTCAGATTTCATCAAAAATATCTTAATTTGTCTTCTGAAGATAAACGAAGGTCTTGCGGGGTTAGAACGACATGAGGGTGATTAATTAATGACAGACTTTTAATTTTCGGGTGAACTATCCCTTTAAAGTTAAAGAACTTTTTAATAATATGAAGAAACTTTTTCTACTATAAAGAACCTTTTGAGCAACGGAAAGATTCCATAGATTTTTTAAGGTTCTTCATGGAACCAAAGATGACAATAAAGAACTTTATTTTTAGTAACACTTCTCAGAACATTGTGTTCTACAGAAGAAAGTAAGTCAAGTTCTTTTGTAAAAACTTGATTTAGGAATTGACTTGAACCTGGACTAGGGACTTGATTAATGTCAGGAAGTTTAAAAATCCACACCTTTCCAAGCAGACACTCCACCGTGGCGGTCTGCCTTACATTCCCCACGTGCACTGTGACTTGGAAACCACGGCGGAAAGTCTTGGCGTGGAACAGGAGGACTATAGCGGCCTCAAACTGCCAGCAAATTGTAGGGTTCATTTTGGGACTCACCATGACCATGCCCAAAACACAAACACTCAAGATCAAAGACATCATAAAGATATATCTAAATAAGGACTTTATTTAGTCTTTTCTCCTCTTGTTCACATTTTGAGATCTGACCTTTCGTAGTAATGAGCGATCAAAGTTCCCAAGTGCAAGTGTGGCGGCCTGTCCGGCTCTTAGCACGCGGCAGCCAGAACGATTCCTGTGGATACTGCACACCTTCAACCTCAGGAACCGCCCATCATCGGTGGGACCCACAACCAGCCGGTCTCCTTCACGACACACACCACTGTGTGTGAATAGAAAGTTAATTATGAACTATAAAAGGAAAATTGTCAAGATAAACTGAATATTGATTGGCTTGAAAAAGCCTTGAAGTGTGAAGGTTATATAGGCCTTAAGGATTGGTCAAATTAACCACCATTTAACAGATTTTTGCTAGTAAAATCAGGTCATTTCAAACTGGAAACTGGGAGATCAGGGATTCCACAAGAGCATGAAAGACTTCCACATGAAGATTTTGCATGGCATTGAAATGTGTGTGTAAATCAGATTCTACAATGCTAAAACATTGCTCTGAGTTGCTAAGGTTTGATAAGTTGTTCTGAGTGGTTGCTAGGGAATTGATAAGCAGTCACTAGGGTGTTTTAGGTGGTTCTGAGAACGTTATAAGACAGTTGGAAGAGTGAGAGTATTCTAAAGTGTTGTTAGGGCATTGCCTAGGTTTTTTGAGCATTTTAGAGACAGTTGGAAAAGTGAATTGTTTCTAAGGCGTTACTAGGGTGTTGCCTAGGTGTTCCGAGCATTTGAGAGGCAGTTGGAACAGTGGGTGGTTTCTAAGTTGTTGCCCAGGTGTTCTGAGCATTTGAGAGGCAGTTGGAACAGTGGGTGGTTTCTAAGGAGTTTCTAGGGTGTTGCCTAGGTGTTTTGAGCGTTTGATAGACAGTTGGAAGAGTTGGTGGTTTCTAAGGCTTTGATAGGGCGTTGCCAAGGTGTTCCGAGCATTTGAGAGACAATTGGAAGAGTGAGTGGTTTCTAAGGTGTTAATAGGGCATTGCCCAGGTGTTCTGAGCGTTTGAGAGTGCATTGCTATGGGGTTTGCTAAGAAGGTTTACAAAGCTAAAGTGTTCTGAGTAGTTGCAAGTATGTTACTACAGAGTGATCTAGGTGGTTGCTAAGATGTTGCTAGGATGCTAAGGAATTACTAAGATGTTCTGAATGGTTGCTAGGGTATTTATCTGTCCCTTATAAAAATTAACCATGGCTTTATTCTAGTGAAAGTGTAATGAATGATGTTTTTGGTGTATCGATTACCATTTGTATAACCACAGTTTTACTACAAATACCATGGTTAAACTATGTTTAGTGTAACAAAACCATAGATAATTTGTGGTTACCATGGTATAAATATAGTGACCATGTTTTTTTGTTTTTTCTTATAGGATATTCATATATATATATATACTTACTACAAGAAAAAAAGAGTGGTTGATAGTGGGCAGTTATTAGACAGATGAACAGACAAGATTGACATAACAGATGTGAACTGACCTGTACAGTGTTCCACCAACTACTGTTCCTACATCAGGAACACTGTAAATCTCATCCACCTTTAAGAGCACATCAATTTGACATCAAATATCTTGGAATATCTCAGAATTAAGACAAGACATGTGCGTTGGTAAGAGTGTGCTTGTACCTGGAACTCCGTGAGCTGCTGCATGAGCTCCTCTTGCTCCTTGCTGTTGCTCAGAGGAGGAAGAATGTTGAAAAAGACCTTCAGAAGGTCCAGATTCTCCCCAGACACACTGGAGAGGGTGAAGATGGGCGTCACACTGTAGGGATCAAAAATAGGCTGTTTAACTGTGAGGCTCAAAAAGAAGGAGGAAAGTTGTCAGGGAAAAATCATTGTTGCAAGAAACACTGACTTCAGGTGGAAAAAATGCATAAGTGTATAATAACCCCTCTTTTCTCATACATACTTACCTGGAGGATTGTGCAAACTGCTGTGCAGCCGTGACGGCATCATCAGGGTTGGACACCACCATTGGGACTTTGTTGCAGCCAGGCTGTTTGAGCACTCTCTCCAACTGACGAACCGTTTTCTCCACTGTGCTTTTACCGCAGAGGTCCACCTTACTCACCACAATGAATATGGGCACCTTCAGTGCCATCGCCAGACCCAGATGCTCTCTAGTTGTGCCAGCTGGGAGCATTTTACAATGTGGGAATAATGTATAATATGTTATGACGCCAAATTTGTTAAAAGTAGGGCTGGCTGGTTTTGATTAATGATTTATCATTTGATTTTAAAAATGATAAGAAATATGCACTGCCGTTTAAAAGTTTGGGGCTCAATAAGATTATATGGTTTTCAAATAAAAGTAATACTTGCATTCAGCAAGGATGCAATAAATTGATGAAAAGTCACAGTACAGACATTTATAATATTTCAAAAGATTTCGATTTCAAACAAATGCAGTTCTTTTGAATTTTCTCTCCTAAATAATTCTGAAAAATGTATCAAGATTTCCTCAAAAGATATCAAGCAGCACAACTGTTTTCAACATTGATAATAATAAGAAATGTTTCTTTTCACCAAATCAGCATATTAGAATGATTTCTGAAGGATCATGTGACACTGGAGTAAAAACTCTGGTTGAAAATTCAGATTTGCATCACAGGAATAAATTACATTTGGAAATATATTCAAACAGAAAACTGTTTTTTTTTTTAATTTTAATATTATTTCAAAATATTATAGTTTTTACTGTATTTCTAAACAAACAAATGCAGCCTTGGTGAGCATAAGAGACTTCTTAAAAAATATTTTAACAATTTTACAGACTCCAAACCTTTGAACAGTAGTGTAGTGTTAATGTTTTTATTTTGTGTATTTTACTTATCGGCCAGTAATTTTTTTAGATATTTCATATTTTTATGGCTTGCTCATTAAATATACTCTTAAATAACTTTTACAACTTATAAAACAATATAACTAATACAAACCAATGCCAGTATTGGCTCCCACCACCAGCATGGCAAAGTCTGGGCAGTAGCTTGTCAGGCCAAATATAGTGGTCTTCAAGTACTTATAATGACCAGCCAGGTCAATAAAAGTGATCATCTTAGAAGAGCTCTCACAGATCTCCTCTGCTGTACGGGAGTCACTGTAGTTTACAACCTAAAACAATGAAAAGACCAGTATTTCTCAAAGCAGCAAGCATACAGTATATGCTAGTAAGCAGGAGGTTATTGGTTTAAATTCCTGAATATTTGTCTCACCTCTCCTTTGCTGTTAAACCCCAGGATCTCAAAACTGATGCTGGACGTCCGTCCGGTTTGAATCTCATGCAGGTGTCTGAAGAGGTTGAGTCTGGCCCTGCCCCGTCCGTTATCCAGCTCGCCCTGAGTCAGCACCCCCAGCAGAGTTGACTTCCCTGAGTCCACGTTACCCAGAACAGCCACACGGAGATCCAGGAACTACACACACAAACACAGAATGCACAGTGACAGTACATAATGCATTATTAGTTTAGTGGGTCAGTGACAAATAAGGATGGCTTTGAAAATCTTTTAAAAAAAATCGATTTATAAAAATTGCAATTTTATTACTATACAAATGGCTGTATAACAACCATGAATAAGTAACAAATATTATATTTAGCTGAAAAACAGACAAAATTATTGGATATATTTTAAGAAATTTACTGACCTACACGTTTATGAGAGTCTACTGTGGTCAGTGTTGTGATGATTTAATTTCTTATGACTTTCTTCTAAACATGACAACTAAAAAGCTTCCTGTGAGTTATTTATACCCACTGGTTTTTAACTGGTGGAAAAAAGTCGTAATGCCAAAATTGTTTATTTATTTTAATCAATCATTTGACAAATGTTTAATATTTTAATAATCATGTAACATTTTATGTTTTTAAAGAAATAATAATAAAAGATTATTTTATTCCAAAAATCAAGTAAATACCTTTTAATTAGAACTTTTCGGAAAAAACTCCATAATTATTTTAAAACTTCTTTTTTTTTTTTGTATTTTTAAAATGTTGTAATTTTCTATTTTGTATTTTTTAAAGAAATAGTTATAAAAGATCATTGTATTCCAACAATTCCCAGTTTATTCTAAGTTTATGTATTTATTCCAATGATTTTATTTCAAGAATATAATCCTTTTTACAAGACCTTTATCGTAAATACAAAATAATAATAATAAAAAATAAAAAGGCAAATTATATAATAATTTTAAAACTTTTTGTATGTTTTATATTTAATATTTTAAAAAACTTGTACTTTTTATTTAGTATTTTTGAAGAAATAATAATAATATATTTTATTTCAGTAATAGTTGTCTGCAAGAATATAAGTTTTTTTTTAACAAATTAATAAACAAATAATTCAAAAAAATCAAAACATCCTTATCAAATAGTTTTCTTAACAGATCCTATTACAAAATGTGCCATGACAGATACAATAACTAAAACCACAACAACCACAATTCACAATAGAAATTAAATAGAAACTGACTGAAGCATCACAAGCTCACCTGCTGGTCATCTGGAACTTTCCGCACAAGAACTTCAGCGATTTTCCGTCGCGCTCTATCGCAGTCCACCTCCCTCTCTCTAAGGAGCGTGATATCGGCTCCAACCCTGCACAGAGTTACAGAGTCTTACCAAGACGACACAACACGCCTCTAAGCCACTTCTTACACACTGACATTAAAGAATAAACTAACTGGACAATGAACAGAATACATACTTCTCAGCCATTCTGCGAAGTGTCTTGAGTGAAGCTTTCATATCTTCTTCTGTGAGTCCAACCAGCAGACCGTTATCCTCCACCCCAATCTGATACACGGCCTCCCCGCGGCCCTCCTGCAGGCGCCACTTCAACTGCGTGGCCAAGTGTTCGAACCGATACTGTGTGGGGTTTACCAGCTTCAGCTGAGTGAAGAAAGAGTGGATGAATATGCCATTAAATACATAAAAATGTCAATAAAATATAAGTTGAATTTCAATTTTTGCATACCTTGTATTCAATGTTTCCCTCTTCAGCCTACAAAATAAAGATATGTGGGCAAATAACAATCAATTCAATAAAAATCTTAAATTAAATTAAATAAATAATCAACCTTGCAAAAATCTGTCCTTGCACATAATTCTTTTACTGGACAAAATACTACCTCGAAAAGAACTAGAAAATGATTATTAACCACGTACAGTTGCATTTATTTGACATTATGTTACTAACATATTTTTGTTTATTTATTAACACATTTATTTTTACTTTTATTATTATTATTTTGTTTAACTATTAACCTATCTACCATAAAATAAACCTAGCATGAACAGTGGATATTTTTAAATATCTGTTTTCGCATATATATATATATATATATATATATATATATATATATATATATATAAAGTGCATTCTGGTCTTGGCCTTCTCTGTAACTAAAATGTAATAATTATGAGTAATACAATACTGCAGTAAATTAGTATTCGACACCTGTCATCAAAAAGAAAACGAAACTAGGTAAGACATAGGCCTAACGTTACTGTTTACACTGTTAGTAGTAATAATTTATTATGATTTTTACAGTAGGTAAGGATAACTACGGTATTTTGGCTGTTGTTACCAATTTTGTGTATCTAGAATAAGTATTTTGCCAGCAGCTTTGTAACATTGTTGCTGTTATTATTAATATTCTGATTAACGATATTAAGATGCAGAACAGGGACTGTTATGTATATTTATATAGGCTTCAGTACAGTGGGAGTAATGGTAAGCATCCGCCAATATCTGTATTTACCTCCGGTGGTAGAAACGGCGGAGGCTCGTTGGCCTTCTTGCCCCTCCGTCGCTTGCCTCTCCTGCCTCTCCTGGAGCGGGATTTCTTCTTTGCTGTGTTGGCGATCCCGCATTCAGCGGCATTCTGCGCGATGCTCGCCTTTGCTGCAGAGGTGATGCTGCAATGGTTTGCAACCTGCACATCCATAGCCCGCTCGAATATAAATGAGATAAAATTCGGGTTTAAACTGAAATTGTAAACATATGTATCCTAAAAATGCACTTCTCTGTTATAAACAGAGACAATGTATTTCTTTACTATTGCACTGGGATACGCGGTCTGGGAGCCATGACCGACCGCAGCTAACGTTACATCCTCCTCAGTAAACCCCGCCTCCAATAGGCAACCATTCGTCATCCCTCTGTTTAACTTGTCAAACACTATCTATCTATCTATCTATCTATCTATCTATCTGTCTATCTGTCTGTCTGAGTATATATATATATATATATATATATATATATATATATATATATATATATATATATATATATATATATATATATATATATATTTCTCACTCTATCTGCCTATGTAAACATCAGGCCATCTATCAAGCAATTTTTTTTTACAGCTGTGCTCATACGTTTACATACAAATACCTATAGCCTTAAGTATGAAGCATAATACAGCAATAGCAACGTTAGCTATTTGGATTTTTTTTTAAGTACCTGTAGGAGGCGCAAAAATATAGTTTTTCATGCTTCTGTAAAAGGACGATTAGAGAGGTTTTGTGGTTATTCAAAACGAATTTGGTGCTCCCATTAAGAATCATAATGATTATGACATTTCTGTAGCTAGGAATAAAGACAAGTAGTCCAAAAACTCCTTGGCTATTAATAGAAAATGTGGTTATTCTGTGTGAAGCCCACATGAAAGCAGAGGTACACAGACGGAAAACTTTGCGTGAGAACTAGTCTATTGTTTAAAAACCATCTTACAGAGCCTAGTTAGGTAAATGTCATTATTACTAGCCTATTGCTCAAACTATTGTCAGCAACTGATAATTTGCTTGCAAGAAAGTTCTCAATTTGAACTGCACAGCGCTCTCTAGCTCCGCCTTTCACATAGATTTTTACAAAGCTCATTGTTCTGAAAAGCAAGGTGTAATCTGATTGGCCAGCTGTTCAGTGCGTTGTGATTGGCTGAATACCTCAAGCATGCAAAGTAAATGTTACGTCCCTTAACATACTGCCAAACGAGGCATTTGTTGCATTCATTGGGGACATAATTACTAATTATAATGACTTCTACTGTTTTAACGCGTTGTGTATCGCGCCGCGTAAATATAAAACCATGTCTGCATTTCTAATCGGATAAACGACAAACAACAAGCACTACTCTACACTGCTTAAAACTCGCGTTTACAGATTGTGTGCCAGATTGTCCTTGCAAAGTTGGAAATGCCTCACTTTATGAAAACAGCCTTTGATCAGGGAAAAGTTGTCCATAAAATGCGCAGCACACATCTGAATATTTGGGTTGAAATGTTCTGGAACAGTATTGTAAATACAACTTAACCACTGATTTCTAGTTGTGTCCTCTTTTGGAAAAACAAACAAGTAGCTTCAATTTCACGATGGAACACAGCAGGCTTGACTGAGGAACGGCCGGCGGACCTGAGAACAGCGTGCCCAGTGGATACGACGAAGGAGCTTGCGGCAACCACGTGATGACCCGGGCTGGACTCCACTTCCTCCACGGTGAAAGCCGATCCGGTGATCCACAGCACAAAGTTGATGTATTTCCTCAGCAACCAGTATGGATCAGCTCTAAGCATCACAAAGTGGATATCGTCCTATTTTGGAGGCCAAACAAAGTAGTTTCGCTTTCAAAATGAAACACACAGCATCTCCACAACATGGCAGCGGCAGCAACAACAATACTACAGCAAGAATTAAAGTTACGCCTTGTTTCTTTGCGTGAACATTTGGGCAGTGTTATGCAAATCTTCCCACACAGTGACATAGACATTTGGGGGCGTGTTAGAATGAGCCGTTTTAGGAGGGTATGGAAAAGTCTTAACTTTTATAAAGAATATCTCTTTGGATTTTAGTATTTGCAACCTTACAGATCTTCTTTATGCAACAAGAGCTTATAACACTCCAAAGAGAAAGGAAAAATTGAAATCGCATATGACCTTTAAAAAAATGAAAATTCTGTCATCATTTTTTCACCTTTGTGTATGACTTACTTTCTTCCGTAAAAACACAAAAGGAGATGTTAAGGATAATGTTCATGCTGCACTGTTCCACACAATAAGAGTATATACAGTAGGAACAGACACTGTTAAGATTTAAAAGTGCAAAAAGCACCAACAAGAGAACATAGTTGTTATAACAGTATAAAAAGGGTTGCAATGAGTGTCTTTAAAGTGATTTTATTAAAAGCCTCTTTCAGGAAACACACAAAGCAACAAACACATTATGACATTTAAATGACCTGTACAATTAGGGTTCTCAAATCATGCACCCACTACATTACAATGTCATAGCATCAAGTTCATTATCATAATCAGCTTCATCAATGGCATTAACCTTACACATTACCAAATAAATGACTCCTATAAATCACACTTAGTTCTGTTTTTTGGGTTCTACATTCTTCCCAACTGAAAGTAGACTAATAAAAGTGAACAACAATGGCTATAAAATAAAGGCAACACGTTTCATTCATTTCTACGGCACGGTAAAATTAATAAATCATCTTGAAATGAACAAAAAACACATCAGACACTGAAATTTGAGGAAGTAACCTCCAGTATACCTTCATCCTTACCTTATAAACAATCTCTTGTTGTCTGTGCAGTGACGGTCCCTGGTGGCTACATCCTTTAAAATACAAGCCCTATTGCATGAAATGTAGGCCACATATTTTCATAGTGCTAAGCTACCTCTTTAGGAGAAACCATCTTGCATTGTTTCAAACCATAGTGACATCTATTTTTTCTAACATTAAGGACATAAAGGTAAACAAGGACTTGACTGTTTGTATGTGGAACAATTTGTACTGTAGGCAAAGGTAACAACAACATGGGATCCAACAGAGCAGCTAAAGGCAACACATGTTTCAGTATTAGTTACTGTACAGATGTACCACACGTGGCGCCCTACGTGGGGCAGCACCAGGGATATGTTCAGAAAATGAATTATTTCAGACCTGGGATAAACGTGACTATGATAGACAAAAAAGCTTTTAAAGAACTTTTCAAAAAGAAAATAAGCGTTAGAGTAGATAGGTTCACATTAATGTTTGAAAGTCTGTACACTAAAAAGTTATTAAAAGAAAAAGTTATAATATACACACATACACATGCTAAAAATATGAAAATATTTGAAAATTGTTAAATTGTTAATATTTGTAAATAATTTGGGGAAAAGTTAAAAAAAAAAATCATAAAAAATGTTGTAAGGTTTTAATTTCTCCCTAAAGGCACAGTGATAGAGTAATAATGCTCCATTAGAGGACAACTGTATGACTACAAGTGGAACTTAATTGCGTTCTATAATTAAATCTTATAATGAGGTTTGTCCTCCGGTGGAGTCTGACATTTTATCATCCTTCAGTACAACCAGGTTAGCTGCCATAAACTGTGTGTTAGCCTGTTTCTTCAGGCCTGATGTGGCAGGTTATAATATTGCTTGCTGGACTGCCCAAAAAAGCCTAAGCGGAAAGCGTCCCACAACTTCTTTTTAATAAATTCTAAAATAATAAAATTACACCATGCAGCAACTAAAACATTTAGCTTTCAGTAAAATGTTAAATATTAAATGGTGTTCATGGAAAACTGTCGTCATGTACCCACCTTCATGCATTCTGAATCATTTCTTCAGTAAAACATAAAAGGAGTTATTTGTCAGAATGTCCAAGCTGTTCTTTTTCCCTACAATGAAAGTGAATGGTGGCCAAGGCTTTCAAGCCAACTTTTTTCAGCCCATTCCTCACAGGAAGCAATAGAATGGCTTTATACCTCTTGGAATACAGTGCACAAGTCATTTTTCTTTTTTAGAGATTTACAGCCTCCAGTCCCCATCCACATTCATAGTATGGAACATTCTGGCAAACATACCACAAATCGTACAGGTTTGGAACAACATGATGGTGAGTAAATGAATGAAAATTCTAAAACAGAATGTACATTTTTGGATGAACTATTCTTTTAATGTTTAACTACAACTGACAGCAAGTGGTGTATCTACTAGGGATGCAAAGAAACCACTTTTGTTTAAATAATGTGAATACCAATATCTCCTGATAGATAGATAGATAGATAGATATAGATAGATAGATAGATAGATAGATAGATAGATAGATAGATAGATAGATAGATAGATAGATAGATAGATAGATAGATAGATAGATAGATAGATAGGAGCACTTTTATGAGTACCCAGTATTGGACCAATTCCAAAATATAAGTACTGCCACATCCCTAGCATCTACTAACTAAACAAGCTAACTTTATCCCAGGTCTATATTGTCAATGCTAGCGCCCAGTTGGACCTGCAGACAACACAGGATGAGCTCAAGGGCCAAAAACATGCAGTCACCAACATAACACACGTGGTCCCGGACTGTGTCATTAGAGAGTGCGAAAGAGGGTTTCATCAACCAAGGCAATGTGTTATATTTGGTATTTTTGATACCCACTTAGTGTGAAAGTCTCTAAATGGTATTTGAACTCCTCCAATCAAGTTCTGAGAGAAACTACCTCTGGTAATCAGCCCCAAAAATACAGTAACTATAACATGAAACACAAACTATTGTAGTCAGAAGGCAAGTATAAGAAGGTACTTCTCCAAGTGGGCAGTTGAGTATGTGGAAGGTTTAATGTACAGTACCATACTACAGATGCAGTCCTCAGCATTCACACTTGAGTCGGTTTAGAGTCTCAGCAGACAACTGGATCGGAGCGGAGTTCAAGCAGAAGGAAATAACTTAACTGTCCTCAGGATTTTGCAGCTTGGTGCATATAAATAGAGTCACGTCTATGCCTGTGTGATACAGCGAGCTTCACAATGACTTGGGTTCTTCGTTAGCACGGGAGAAGGTTGGTGAGATCAATGCATGGGTTGGATGCCTAAATGGGCATATTGCCACATCAAGTGTTATCTATCAAGTGCGTGTGCGGATCTTCACCCACACTGGCTGAACTTCCAAAGCATCATGTGTTCAGTATCCCAATGAAAATCAGAGATTTTCAGGACATCAAAAGATTAAAAATGTCTTGGTGGAACATCTCGAGTCCAAGAAAGCTGTTGAGAACAACATTTCTTGGGTAGATTCTGAGCTTTAGGTCTGGAGATATGGGAATGGCGGTCTCTACAGGACTGGAGGTGACAAGACAAGGTGCAATTACTTGGGGGGGGGAGGCTGTGGAAAGACAGGATCACTGGGGAAAAAAGAGGGGGGGGAAAGCATGAAGTACTTCAAAACCATCATAACATGTTGTTTAAAAAAAGTACAAGTCAAGGAAAGCATCTCTGCCTTTAAAAAATATTTCAAAATATCTTATTTTCACCCAAAAAATACATTTTAATTTCATTAACGGCAACTATTTTAGGGTGTGTGAATATAATTATGCCAAGTTTTCTTGGGGTTTAGTGGGCAGATATTTTTATTGGAGACATTTAGGCGGATCTTTCAAGAGGCAGCTGTGGTGGGACAGGGTGGGTTGTCAGCTTGGCAGGGGGAGGAGGGTTCAGAACCAGCTCCCGAATGGCAGAATTCCTTGATGGTGACTGTGAGTAGGTTTGTAGTGACGTCAGTCACAACTACATTGGTACAGCTGGGTGCCATTTCAGGGTGCCAATCGGGATCCCCCTCTTTTGGCACCCTGTTTTCCTCAGGAAGTGGGGCAGTAGTGCGGTCACTAACCTGACAGACCGAAGCTCGACCCACCTGGGTTCGATGTCGGAGTTTCCGTTTTCCGCCCCGAGAAGTGGTGAGATTCGGAGAGCCCTGGTCTTCGTCTTCAAGAGAGGATGACGGGGAGGACGAATAGGAGGGGGAGGAAGGGAGGAATGGAGCAGAGCTGGACTTTGGGTGAGGTTGGGAGGCATCTCGGGAACGTGATGAGGCTGCAGAGTCCAATTTAGTTGGAGCTTCAGGTTGAGTCGCTTGTTTCTGAAGTGAAGGGGTGATGTTGATAGACCCACTGGAGCTGGTTGGAGAAGGTGGAGGCTGATATTGAAACTTCTGCGCATTTGCAGAGGAATGGCTATCACAGCAACCTCCACCTCTCTGATTGACTACGGTGTTGGATCCGTCATTGGCCATGGAGGACATTGACCCACAGGGGTTAAGCCCAAATGGTTGGCCATACATCGGGAAGCCTAACATCTTCATAGGATGCTGGAAAGGCCTGTAAGGCATGTCCCCATGCTTTTTCCCAATGATGCGATTCCGGGATGGGATTTTCGCCCGCCCCATGAACGACTGCGGTGTCTTTCTACTTGCTACTCCACTGTTTTCAGATTTGTCAATGACCTTCAGATTCACGATTATGCGTCCTCGCTTAACCTCCCGTGGTTTGACCCTGCGGTTGAGAATGCGGACAGTTTCAGAGAACGGAGAGATGGGAGGACGGGATGACGATGTTGATCCTGTGGGGTCGCCTAGGGGGTCGGGTCGTGGCAAAGGTCGCCGAGACATCCTATGACAACGATGGATGTCTTTCTTCAGTTTATGAGCAGCGGCGAGAGAGTGCACTCTGGGGGTTGGAGCAGTGTTGTAGGAAGAGGATGATGAAGGCTGAGGAGGAGCTGCACTTGCAGCAGAGGAAGAGGCAGGAGGCTTCGCAGTGGTGCGAGGTGGAGTGCGTTGGGTATTTGAGCTCCGAGGTCTATCACCCGCCTGTGCCCGTGCCTAGATAGGTGGAGAGCAAATATGACTGGGAGGTACTAAAACACCAGACTAAAAGTTTATTTATATGATCTGAAATGGATATGATGGATAAGATTCATTTTAAAGAATGTTTTAAGAAACTTCCAACCTTTAGTACAAAGTTTTTTGGTTTAGGTCCACGTTTCTTTGGGCCGTAAAGTTCCTGCTCCCGCTCCCTATGAATTGTAGGACAGCACCATTTAAGCCAAGGAAAATATGACATCACTTCAGCGTCAAGCCCAAACCAAAACAATCAAAATGGAAGGCTTTGAAGCATAATGCATGTCATCTTTGTTTAAAAATCCACCAGAGAGACTAGTTTCCAGTCAAACTGGCAGCATAAAGCTGCAAAAATAAATCAAGCGAGAAAAAAAGGAATCAACGTAAACAATCTTTTCCTGGCTCTTACATTGAAAACATGAACCGTTGGCCATCTATATACATACTTTATGAAGAATAAATATTTGTGTTCTCGACATTTTTCAAAATTTATATAGAAATAAAGTTTTAAGAGTTAAGTCTTTAAGTGGAACTTACTTTTGCTCAAAGGCCGTGATGAGTCGATCATCCAAGATGTTCTCCTCTGGTTCCCATGTGCTGTGTCTACATTTCAAAACATTTGAAATCTTTTAAATGGTAACAGGTATTTAAGAAATATCAAGTTTTTTACTTCCCACATCAAGATTTTTGTACAATCAGTTTAAAAAGTGATATAATTATATATGCTGTATTTTTACAGTACTGCATTTTTGCAGTTCTTTTAATTAGTCCAACGATGTGACAAATACAAATAAAAGCGGCATTTTTTTTAAAGTTGTCCATAGAGTCAAATCAGTTAATCAAAACTGCATGCATAATAATAACAACAAGTCAAAAATGTAATTGAAAATAGTTTTAGAAATGCAGTTAGAAGTATGTCAAGTCAGAACACTGCTTGACCTTTCAGCTACCCACAATGCACTTCTGCAATGATAAGGCCCGTTTCACAATGCACGCTAAAGTGACACACAGGAATCAGCACACAGACACTTTCCATTCAGTAAATCAGAATTAATTCACATAATGTTATTAGTTTATACCTCTGGAATTTGAGTCCACTTGTTATTTACTCACCATTTGGGTGGAAACGTGATCCTTATGTAAATTAGATTTGACAATCAAGTTTAAAATTAATTTTATAACCATTTTAGAATTCATGGCAGTTTTTAAAGTAATCATCCAAAGCAGTAACACACAAATCACTTTATTTTAGAGTTGATGGAGGTGCAGCTGCGTTACGCTTTGCTTACACACTATTCGTGCACAAACTGTGAAACAGACGTAAGTGAAACCAAAGAAAGTCCCTTTCCACTCAAACAACAGAAAAAGTAAGAAAACAGCATTCGACACTGAAACAAACAACACATTATACAAAATACACCCATTGCGATATTTATATTTTACACACTTACTTTAGTGCCCAACCTTTCCATTTAACCAGGTACTCGATTCGCCCCTGCAAAGAGAAAAACAGTATAAAATGTTCATTATTTAACACTAACAAAACAATGCATTAGCAACATGTGCTCGACTTCAAACCTCATGCCCATTTATTTTATGTTTGGGGCTCAGTAAAGTGTGTCTACCCAAATATACACTAATACAGCACATCTTAAACCATGTGGCAGGACACCGTGCAGTACTGGAACTACTCGACCCTCGTGCATTGTTGAAATCTTTCGATCTTGGGTCGGCCAGCATGCATTGATTTTGCTATGGACCCAATCCAGACACTTTGTCCCTTTTCAGCCTCCTCCTGCTGCTCTTCTAGCGGGCTGCTGTCAGTTCCCAGCACAGCACAACCCAATTTTACAACATAAATCTCAAATTGCATATCCAAATGTCCCACATTCGACTTGTTATTTCCAGTCTGACAATGCAAGTAAATGTATCGGGTCGCTAAATCGGGAAACATCTGCACGTAGGCCTCCCCCTCTTGTCATTGCAGGCGCCTTGAAGCTCCGCATCGCCAGACAAACGAAAGACGACCCTCTCGCTGTACCTCACATCGAGAAAAACACCCCCAACCCCGCTAAACCCCGTTCTTTCGTACTCACTTTCCTAACGCGACTCTTCAGGATGGCCTCCGCGGCGAAAACCCGCTCTCCTTCCGCCGACAGCTCCATCTTTTCGGTGTGTGCGCTCCAGACGGCTCTGTCTCGCGGCGCTACACTTTACAAATCTGTGACAGCAACAAACCCCGCGCTGTCACGTGCTTCGGGTCAACTTGCCCCGATGGTCCTGTGAACGCGCCGTTCGGAGGGTTATGAATATTACAGCATGTCCCCATATGGTCTTTATACATAAGACAAATTATAAAA
Organism: Cyprinus carpio; assembly: GCF_018340385.1. Lineage (NCBI taxonomy): Eukaryota > Metazoa > Chordata > Actinopteri > Cypriniformes > Cyprinidae > Cyprinus > Cyprinus carpio. The sequence continues at coordinate 29,295,554 of NC_056618.1, forward strand.
ATGATTAAATTCTTACTTTTTACTTTTTAAAGAGAAAAATCGTTTTCGTTATTCTATACTGTATCTCAGTAAGAGAGTGGTGACTTTTTTATAATTATTTTAATCAAATATAAATTGAATTTTTTTAATTAAGTAAATTATTCAATAATAATTTTGATTTCGTACATAAAAACGTATAATCTATTAGGATATATATATATATATATTTTATATATATATATATATATATATATATATATATACTGAGATATACATACATATACTTTCATATATTATTGTTAATTTATTATGTTAGTTGCACAGATGTTCTGGTTGCAACGCCTCGGAAACGTTTCTGTTTTAATAAATGAATATTTCCCAGTCAAAACGAAATGAGAACAATAGCAACAGAAACGTTCAAAATGACGAACTTTTTCTTGTCTGTTGGTTTGCTGACTAATTTATCATTAACGAACTTATAATCATTTGTAAACAAGTTCATGCATCTTAGATCTCTGATTAGCTAGAAGAAGAAAAAACGAAAAAAAAAAAAAAAAATAGGTTACTCCAGGTCAGGCGTTCTCATACGTTCTGCTAAGGTTACAATGCAGCGTTTGGTTATTTTGTAACCAAGAACGTTATTACATATTCTTACCCAGAATTTTTTTTTGTGACAACACAAATATATACAGAACGTTCCTTAATATTTATTTTAGGTTTTTGGATTTATTTATTTTTTTAAATCGTATAAAAAAGGACGCCCTCTGTCGACGTAAAACGCCTCCTTAGTCTCATTGGCTGGAATCGCGGTTGCGCACTGAAGACTCGGTTGATGATTGGCTTCTTACGTCTGTCAATCAAGCTTACACAAGGTTGGTTGTGATGCAGTGAACTTTGATGTGTCCAGTCAAAAGTCAGCGATCAGCTGAGTCTGTATATCCGTAACCGTTCGGGACAATGAAATAGCGACCAGGTAAGGTGTTTAGCGAAGGATAAAATTTAATATACAATTAAGAGGATTGATATTTCGGGGAGAATTAAGAATTAATTGTGTTATTGGATTTAAAACGAGTGCTGACTGATGACTTATAAAGTTCTCGTGCACGGATGACTGACTGTTCAACTGGTTTGTGGCTGGCAGAGTTTTGTTTTTTGTCAGTTTTATAATGATAATGAAAAGCCAGCGAATAAACGGCGAGCGGTAAAATGCTAACAGCTTAGGTGACGATTTCGGTTGCGATATGAATGTGCACGCGTCTAAAAACATAACTCGTTATCAAGACAGTCAAATATTGAACGCTTACAGTCAAAGAAAACGTTCCCGCGGATGCCTTTGGTTGCAGTTTTGGTCAGCACTAATTTTGCCTCAGCTCCTTCCTGCTTACTTTAATCCCAGATCTGTTGATGAATAGCAGGAGTGTCCAGACTTGATCCTGGAGGTTCAGCTGTCCTGCAGAGTTTAGCTCCATCCACACCTGAACCAGCCAATCAGGGTTGCCTAAACTCTGCAGGACATTGACATACAGTGTATTAGTACATCACTTCATGCATCTTAAAGGGTTAGTTCACCCAATTAAAATATTGTCATTAAGTACTCACCCTTATGTCATTCCAAACCCGTTAAGATCAGAATCAGAACACAAATTAAGATATCCTTGATGAAATGCGAGAGCTTTCTGAGCATGCATAGACAGTAATGCAACTGACACATTCAAAGCCCAGAAAGGTAGTAAGGACATTATTAAAATAGTCCATGTGACATCAGTGGTTCAACTGTAATGTTATAAAGCTATGAGAATACTTCTGGTGCACAAAGAAAACTCGTGAACGCACATCAGAGAGAAGAAGAGACGACTGTTAAATAAAGTCATTATTTTTACTACATTTCTGGGCCTTAAATGTGTCGGTTGCTTTGCTGTCTATGGAGGGTCAGAAAGCTCTTGGATTTCATCAGAAATATCTTAATTTGTGTTCTGAAGATGAACGAAGGTCTTACAGGTTTAGAACGACATGAGGATTGAGTAATTAAAGGGGTCGTATGATGCTATTTTGAGGATCATTATTTTGTGTATTTGGTGTAACAGAATATGTTGACATGTTTTAATGTTCAAAACACATTATTTTTCAAATACTGTACATTATTGTAGGTCCTCTATGCCCTGCCTCTCTCAAACGAGTCGTTTTCAGCAAAGCCCCTCCTTCTGACAAGCGCAGTCTTCTCTGACTGGCCAACTGACCCAGTGCATTGTGATTGGCCGAACACCACAAGCACGTGTCGGAAATGTAACGCCCCTTTCTATAATGGCAAGCTTTATCTTTAAAAATAAATTTAAGTTAATAATGTCTTTAGTTTTACCATCAGTTCAAGGCCGAAAGGGGAACAGAGTTGCGTGACAGACACAGTGATGAAGCTCATATGTGTTTGCAGTACACAACCCACGGACGGTTAAGACAGCTGACTCCACTGTGTGACCCTGTCTCTCTCTCTCTCTCTCTAATAGGGCTGCAACTAACGATTATTTTGCTAATCGATTAATCGGTCGATTCTTTTTACGATTAATCGATGAATCGGTTTATGTACTTATATTTTAGTTTTGCCCATTTTTTCCCCAAGTAAATTATTAACAAAGGGTCTTTATCATTCAACATAGACTTTTTTAGAGATTTTAACCATTTTGCATTGTCATATCCTCATCAAAAACATACCTGGAGTTGTGTTTTATTATGTGTTGGTTATCCTTTGTCAAACTCTTCTGCAATCAAAACACTGACCCATACATACTCTAGCAAATTTCACAAGGAGGTTTCAAGTAATGTTTTCACCATGGCAGTCCTTAGGGCTCCTAAAGTAGTTTAACATCCCGAACAAAGCTTATTAAGGAATCTTTCAGAACATATTATCACGAAGAATAAGATGAGTAAATTGCATTTTATTATTTTTTTTTCCTGTAAACACACAGCTTATACCTGGGAAACAGCTTTATAGCTTATGCTGTGAAATTGTAAACAATCCTTCGAACAAAGTGCCAGTGGCATGAAACCTGAATGGAACTCACATTTTAAAGTAAAATTTAAAGTAAAAACCATCAGAAGGTTGTCCAGAAAAAAAATTGGACACACAAAAAACCTGCTGTGTGAAAAAGAGCAGTGGATACTTAGAAAAAAGTGCATTTCAAATACATTTAAACATTAACCTCTCTCAGTCAGTCATAATTAGGCTGCAAGACTGAATTATGAACTGGTAAACGACAAAGCTTTAAATGTTAATTGTTAAAAAGCAATGTTATCAGCTTTTACGACTAAACATTTGCAAACAACATTGTACTGCAGAATCTACACAAATAAAAGTCTTTGCACACTGTGATTTTCATCGGTTTTAAATATGTAGTGGTCCTTATAACAGTGCAAAATTCAAAAATGTAATAAAGCGATAAAATGTTAACAAAACAGCTTATGCCTGAACTGACAGGAATTTGACTACCTGTGGGAAAATGAGGCAGAACACTATTCACTCATTATTTGAGGAAAAACTTTGCATTGCAGTGCAAAAAGGTCAACATCATGTCCAAATGTTCAGGGGTTTAACAGTAGGCTTGCTCTCTTTTTAGAGGATATGTTTCCTGCCGCAGAAATCAGCCGCGGTTTACAGGTTACTCCTCTTTTTTGAAGGCTCAAAGTAAAGTGCTCCTGCTCTCTTTTTAGAGGATATGTTTCCTGCCGCAGAAATCCGTTTTTTTCTTTTTCTTTCTCGAGCTTACTCCACTGCCGCCTGCCTCACCCATCACGCTGAATGCTGCAGAGACGCTGTGCGTGAAGCACGTGACATAAAACGAGGCCAGCTATTGGCTATTCGCTGCTTCTCCTGCTGTACTGGCTGAGTAAAACCTCCGGTGGCTCATTACTGCCACACTTTGGTCACCGTAGATTTAAAATATGCACGAAATGAGCCGCTTACGGCAAATAAAAAATTATTTAGCAACGAATCGATTACTAAATTAGTTGACAACTATTTTAATAATCGATTTTAATCGATTAAATCGATTAGTTGTTTCAGCTCTACTCTCTAATGCACACACACACACACACAACACAACAATCTACATGGTGCAAAACTCTGCATTTAAACAGTCAATAACAAATACCTAAACTATTAAGAAAACATACTTACAGTCACTGATTCAGAATAAGCGCCAGATTGTCGTAGCAAAGTCGGAATTGACCCATTTTTAATTTTTTTTTTTTTAGAAATAGCCTTTGCACAGCCAGCCTTGTAGGCTACTCTCCTAGGTTCATAAAACTGTCGTCCATAAAATGCGTTGCACAAATTCGGACATCTGGGTTGTTCTGTTGTAAATAAATCTTAACCAATGATTCCTCATTGCATCTACTTTCAGAAGGCCAAATAAAGTGCTTTTGCTTTCGCACAGAAACACACAGCATCTCCCTGACATGACTGCTTCAACACTAACTTCGGTTACTGAAACCACGCCTTCTTTGCGTGAACATTTGGGCGGCATTATGCAAATATTTCCACATCGTGACATAGACGTGGGGGCGTGTTTGAACGAGGCGTTTGAGCCTGGTCTGGATTAGCTTTCTCTTTTAGATAGAATAAATCATTTTGCTGGAGACTTTGAGCTTTTAACTCTGCAGATCTTAAACATGCACAAATAGCTACATAACACACTGAAGAAAAGGAACAATAGAAATCGCATCATATGACCATGTATGAGGCCCATAAAATTTAAAAGTTAAAAAAAGTTTAAAAAAAAATCAGGAGATATATATTAATATGGAAGAGGGAAGGTACAATTAATTGTTATTATTTTGTATTATTATTATTATTATTATTATTATTTTAAGATACTTAACCAAAAATCTCAAAATTAGCCTATGTGATTTGTCAAATGAGATGAGAACCCTCCACTTCCCTCTCTTACTCCAGGTAACCATGCAGTTCCTGGGCCGTATCCTGAACACGGTGAGCTCCGTGTCGACTCTGTTCTCCAACCCGTACCGTGTGAGGGATGTGCAGCTGTCCGATTATAATGGCAAAGTGCTACTGAAACAGGAGGGCAGGCTGGTCCTGTACGAGAACCAACAGAGCCATTCATGGGACTGCCTGCTTCTCTGCCCCGAGTCTCCATCTGTAGCTCTGAGGTGAGACCCTTAAGTTAAGCTTTATAATACAGCGTGACCATCCTGTAAAAAGTCTCTAGGGTCCTGTGATTTCATCATAATCTTGCAAAAACTCCCATATTGCTTCACAATATGTCGAACAGATTTACTTACCCATCAGCCACCGCCCTGAAAATGGCTTTTCATTTTCATCCACTTCATTTTCTCATCATTTGTGGGTTTCCAGAATGACTGGAACTGTGATTTTGATATCTTTGTGCTCAGGATGTTCCAGGTAGCTTCAGAGGAAGATGCCATGAATTGGTTTCCTCAGTACGCCCTCAAACTCCGCCCATTTTATGAGATGCTCCGCCCACCACTGAAACCTGAAATATTCCAGCCAATTGTGGACTGCATGCAGAATCATCCCGACTGGAGCTCGGCTCACATCGCCGTGGATACTGGACTGAGAGACTGTCTCAAACACAATTACGTTTTGAGGTGAGACATCAAAGGACAAAGTTCAAAGATCACATACACTGTAACTGAGAAGTTTTCACATTCAATTTTTAATTATATTAAATGTACTGTTCAAAAGTTTGGGATCAGTACGACTTGTAAAAAAAAAGGTCCTCCCCAAACTTCCCGCTGCCCTGTATCTTGCTCTCTCATTGGCTGTAGGTCATCTGCGATGTATGTTTCAGTCAGAACTCATTTCACACAGCAGGATTTTGAATCGCAGACAGGTCCAGATATTTAGCATGCCAAATATATCACGGGCGTCAGCGGTTTCTCTCAGATCACGTATATTTGATAATTCACACTGCATGATTGTCACTCTCGTGAACGAGCACCGATTTGCCCCTGAATTCGTACATTTGTCAGCGATTTCGCAAAACCTGTCTGCGAGTGAAAAACAGGGCTAAAATCGTGCAGTGTGAACTTGGCATATAAGTCTGTGAAATATAATGTTCTCAGTGCCACTGCGCTCAACAAGGCAGTCCAAACGACGTAACAGGCAGCGTGCTGTTTAGGGGACGCACTACGAAAGGCCCCGCAATAACCGGCCCTTGCTGGGTTGTGATGATCTTGTATCGGCGATAGCCAGAGATATTGTCAAGAACATCAATTATTGGCAATATTAAGAGGATTTAGCATTTTTAATTAATGAAATGTAGGCCTGCTACATTCTTAATTTTATTAGGCCTATTATTATTATTATTATTATTATTATTATTATTATTACATTGTTTTATTATTAATTTTTATTAGCCTATTAAATTATAATTACAATTAATTTGCCCCGCAATATTACCGCATAACTGACGCGCCGTGAGGATAACAAAAGATAAGGCTATTTACTCCTCAATTAAAATGTTTTAAGAAAGGTCTTTTAAAGCAGGTCTATTATACAATTAATTATAGACCTATAATTAAAATATTAACTCTGCAGTCATCAATAAAAATCAATAAAATAAAAAGCTTTATTTTGTTTATTTTATTTAAAAGACTTTCAAAAACAACTAGTTTGTTTAAAAATAAGTTTGTTTTCTTTTTCATTATTGTTTTTTTTTTTTTTTTTTTTTTGTTTGTACGGAAGAGAAATATTAAGGGAATAAATTTAAACAGTTAGCTATAAACCGTTATCAGCACTTAAGCCATGGTCTGTCTGAATACTTGATTCTGATTGGCTGGCAGGTGTTGATTAAATTCATTTAACTGCACAGTTAGTTCCAGGTCAGTTTAATCACGTTCTATATTAATGTGCTTCCTATAAACATTGGTAACCATAATGACATCTAACAAGTTGTAACTGATGAAAAGAACCGTCATTTTTATCGTTTACCTCAGCTGCGCGTCGGGTGGTTCTTCGCCTCCACGTCGTGCATTCAAATCGTTTAATGCACAGCTAGCCGTTGATTTTCCCTTACATGTTGAAGTAAATTCATCTCGTCATAAAGTTAAATTAAAAATATAGAAATAATCAACAGAATACAACTTTACAATGGTTTTCCACAGAGTTTAAAGGTGCTGTTTGTAGGATTGACACCAAGTGGTTGAACTAGGTATTGCAGTCTAAATTCAAAATATTGGAAAAGTGTTTTCCGCCAACTGGCAACCCGGGGTGCTGAAATACAGTTGGGTAAACTGGCAGTGGGCGGGTTTCACAAACCAAAACAAAGATCGACATTCCAGCCCAGAACACACATTTTCAAAGGAGAAGAAGTGACTGTAGCATTGTTTTTCAGATAAACAAGTATGTTTATCTTTCTTAAATATCTGCAAACATATTATGGTATTTTTATGCTTTAGTTGAGTCAAAATCTTACATACAGCACCTTTAACATGTCACACAACAGGACGTCCATTTCTTATCTGCTGCCTATTTTGCACTCTTTTCTAAGAATAAAATCTTTATTATTTTGTGAATATTTTTCTGTTTTTTTTTGGAATATTGTGTTAAGATGATAGGCAGTGTGGAGCATTGTCAGAATACGCTGCACCTGGCGTGCGAGAGAGGAGATGTGGGCTGCGTGCGTGAGCTCCTGGAGGAGTGTCAGGCTCGCACGGACATCAAGGACAAGAACGGAGAGACGCCCATGCACTGCGCTGCTAAACAAGACTCCGCAGTTATAATAGAGGTGAGAGGTCAACTTAGGGCTTATATACAATCTGCTGAATGCCAAATTCGGGTGTCTGTGATTGTGTATTTTTGTTGCTCGTAGGTTTTGTGTGCACGGATGTGCGTGGGTGTGAACGAGTTGAACGCCGCCGGGGAAACACCAATGCACATTGCATGCCGTCTCGGGAGGGTCGAGGCGGTCAAGGGCCTGCTTGTGGGCGGAGCCTGCTGTGACATCATGGGAAGCAATGGCTATCCAATCCACACTGCCATGAAGTTTAGTGAGAAAAGGTGCGGAACAAGAATCGTCTCTTTACTTTTTAATTTTTTAATTCACATGTGGGCTTCTAACACAGTCTCTCTCCTTCAGTTGTGCTGAAGCAATTTTAAACACCAACCCAAATCAACTTCTGGCGGAGGATCCGATTTACGGTGGAACGCCTCTTCACTGGGCCAAGACTGCCGAGGTCAGGAATACTTCCTGTTTTTTTTTTTGTACCTGAGGAATTCTAAGTTAGTTAGTTATTTGACTGTCCTGTGTTTTCTCTCTCTAGATGAGCCGTGTGCTGCTGGACCGAGGTTGTAACGTCAACTACCTGAGTAAGACTGGAGAGAGTCCGTTACACATCCTGACCAAGAGGGGGCGCTTTGAGGCCGCAATGACACTGCTGACCCATGGAGCCGACCCCAACATTAAGGGTCAGGATGGAAACACAGCACTGCACCTCGCCATGAAGGTATAAGAGAGAATTTCCTAAAGCCTGTCAAGAACACTTCTGGCTCGTATTTCACCTCAATATATATGTATATTCTGTTTTGTCTTGTATGCTGTATCCTCTGGGCCCACAGTTGGACCGCATGGACCTGATCAAAGCTCTCATGGTGTTTGGAGCAGATGTCGAGGTTCATAATGATCTGGGAGAGACACCGGGACTCATCGCTGCTCGTACCAGCAAGGGTGAGAGAGAGAGAGAGAGAGATGTGAGATTAGACATCAGATTAAAGGCTAGCAGAACAGTCGCCAATGTATTCAAGCCCTTACAGTTTCAAGTTGCACAATGTCACAGAGTCCATTGTCTAAGTGTGCTGCATGACATCTTTTGAGGAGTTTGCATGCAAGCATTACATTATCCATAACCATAAACCATCATAAACTTTGTTGATATGCATATATACAATGCAAGTTTGTGTGCAGTTCATTTGTTGACTCACTAATGATTTGCTTTGGTTTTGCTTTAAAGGTGAGGTGTTTCATTTTTTAGCCATTCGTAGTATATTTCATGTTTTTAAAGACACCTGGGCCCGTATTCACAAAACGTTTTATCTTACCACTAAGAGTTCTCCTAAACAGCTATAAAAAATTTTTGCTAAGAGTTTTCTCTTAAAACCTATTCACAAAGCTGCTGAGACCAACTTTTAATATGGAATAGAGAGAATCTTAATCTAAGAGTAAGGGTGGGCTTGACCTCGTTGTTATGGATGATGTCCGCATACTTACTATGCACACAGTGATCGGCTGATAGTCTCTGTCAGAGATTTATTCATAGAAATATTGTAGAGCGTGATATTATGTTGCCGTATTTAAAAAAAGGGTTAAAAATAAAAATGTTAAATTGCCACATTTAGTTAAAGATTTTAAAATGCAGGCTAAGTGTCACTAATTAAACAATATAATATATAAGAATATGCTCAGCTAATTTTCAGCCTGTATGTTTCTCGTAAATATATTAATGAATATGCATATAAACTGCCTTTTAATAAACAGAGTAGAATAACCATGGGTGATAGTAAGACATGCAAACGTAAGATAAAACCAAACTGAACGCAAGAACTGCTGTTACTTCTTGCCCAACTGGTTAATGAAAACAAGCATATAATCAAAGGAAAATTTGGAGTTGGGATAACCGCCAAAACCAAAGGTGATACCTTTTTAAAAGCTCATTATCATCAAATGTTTCTAAAATGTTTACGTTCGGAGGCAGATTGCTGGCAACAGCCATTTTAGGGTAGTTTGTGGCTTGGTCTTAGTGACTAATGTTTCACAGATTTAGGAGCTAGTTTTAGAGCTAAAATGCTTTGTGAAATACTCCTAGAACAAAAATTTAGGAGTCTTGACACCCATTATTTGTAAAAATAAAAAATAAAAAAAATAATTACATTTAATAAAATAAAATTTATGAGCTACTTTTAGCCTTAAGATGTTTTGAGAAATAAATTATTTATTTATAACAATTTGTGTAAAAAAATTGTTTAAAATGCATTTAAAATAAAAAAATATGTATTTATTTAAAACATTAATTATTAATTATTATTAAATAATTGTTAAAAATATGTATTTCTTTAAAATTTATAATTTCGAATTTAATTATTTATTTGAAATGTATTTATTTATCAGTTTATTAAAACTTATTTATTTATTTAATTGCAAAAGGTTCCCCAAAAAAAATGTAATAGGAAAAAAAGGTGGGAAATGTCTTCAGCATCATAAAGAGCCTACAGTAGATATTCTCTGGAAAAAGCAGCAGAAGCTGTCTGCTAGGTCCTGATGTTTTGAGTGACTGTAGTAATCCTTGTGAGATCATTACCACAAACTATGTGACACTTGCGTGTCATGACGGTTTTTGCACATCTACTGTAGGTGTTTGACTACAAGAATGAAATGTCATGCTCTTTTGTTTTCATTCATGCATTCAGTCAGTGCATACTCTTTCTTTCTTCCGTGTACATGGTGTGGGTGTGGCGGCATGTGTGTGTCTTATCCTGCGCTTATGCTGAGGGCCCAACCGTAAGGTGCTCTTGAACATGCTGTGTAGTGTAGGGGCCGAGCGGTGCCACCCCCCCTCCCTCAACAGTCCTGTCCAGAGTGTCAACAAAGCTCCGCCACCTGGCATAGGTAAAGCCCCGCCCCCAAACGTTCAGCTTTCCTGCCAGTATCTTTCACCTCTGTCCTTCAGTCATATTCTGTACTTTATATGTCTTTATTTCAGTCTTTATTTCAGTAGCATACTAAATGAAATGCAACCTAATGAGTGGAACGTTCTATGTAGGAAACAACTCTTTGTTATACAAATGGGGTTCCTCACATGACTCGACTCACAAATTGATTTCAGCAATGTTTTGGCGTTAGCATGTTGCTAAGCTAACAACATTAAACTCTAATAAGTGTGTAAAACAAAAATATTCTGTAAAATAATCGTTAAATTAACGGAACAGTTCACTCAAAAAGGAAAATTACCTCATGATTTACTCACGGTAAAGCCATCCTAGGTGCATCCTAGGTGACTTTCTTCTTTTAGACGAATCCAGTCGGGAGCTATTCTACGTCTTCCGCTAGTCTCGCATGAACGACAGTTAGCAGAAGTGAGAGTTGACGGTTTATAAAGTTTTAAATAAGTATATTTTTCTTACAAAAATGCATTGATTTGCTTCAGAACGCCTTTATTAATCCCCCGGAGCTGTGTGGAGCACTTTTTTATGATGGATGGATGCATTTTTTTGGGATTCAAAATCTCGACCCCTATACGCTGCCATAATAATGCTCAGAAGAGCCAGAACATTTTTTTATATAAATATATAACTCTGATTGTATTCCTCTGCAAGAAGAAAGTCTTATACACCTAGGATGGCTTGAGGGTGAGTAAATCATGGGGTAGTTTTTATTTTTGGGTAAACTATCCCTGTAACTCAATTTTTGGCGCACAAGTAAATCGACATTTCTGTTGATTTTGACCGCCTTTTTTGGATGGATATTTTTGCTGAACTCAATGCAGAGCATTCTGGGAGTGCCTTCTCTGCTAATGTTCAAGGTACTTTATAAATATAAATATGCCGTCTGCTTTTTGGAGCTTAATGTACAAATTTAAACACTAATTATTACTATTTAAATATTAACTTCAATTTTTGTCATTTAAACATGAATTTTAAATAAGTGCTTACTGGCCACCAAAATTGTGTCCTCTCTTTTTTCTGCCCTCTTTTCCATCACTTCCTAAATTTTTAATTCATATTTTTTTTTTGTTTACATTTTATTTCTTAATTTCTGTGCTAATCGTATTTCAAAATCTATTTATTTTCTTTAAAGCTTCCTGTGGTCATAGAAGCCAGATTTGCATACCTAGATGCCCCATTTGACTAATCCAGATTTGTCAGCAGCAGTTGTCGTCTTGGAAAGGTCAACATTTTGGGTTGAACTCAAACAATCACTCTCCAACCTACTATAAATACACCGACATAAATCCCATGACAGTGCAGCCTCTGATGCAAACTGGCAAGACAAAAGAGGGTAGTGTTTCACAGTTAAGAGTGCTGACAAAGCATGGTGCTGGTTGCATCATCGCCTGCTTGTGTTTACGGGTGTTTATTGATCTTTCCAATTTGCGTATCACACGTCTTAATAACAGTGGTATCTATGTATTGCAAATCTATGATAGAATCAATTTGCCTCCAGTTTGGTTCACTGCTTTCATATCTTTCCCATAATTGGTCCACAGGGTTTGATGACATCTTGAATGTGGCAGTAGCTGTCACGGCCATGAGTCGTGGATTTGCAGAGGTTGATGGACTCAAGACAGGAAGCAAGAAGTAGGTTACATGCAGTCAACATGGTTAAAACAAGCCTACACAGAATTGATCACTGGCTCGCTTTTCTTTTCCTCAAATTGACAGATTGCTGTGTCTAGACGGTGGAGGAATAAAGGGACTGGTTCTGATCCAGATATTGATCACTTTGGAGAAGGAGGCAGGACGGCCCATCAGGGAACTCTTTGACTGGGTTTCTGGGACTAGCACTGGCGGCATACTGGCCCTAGCAATTGTACACGGTATTTGATATAGCATATAGTATTTAAGTACATTTATGACACCGTATTTATCAATCAGCATCCAGAACAGAATGACACTTGATAAAATATAAAATATGGTGACTGTGTGTACATGCATCAGTATAATTGTGTTCGTTGTGTACGTGAGCAGGTAAATCGATGGAGTATCTGCGCTGTCTGTACTTCAGGATGAAGGAACAGGTATTTAAAGGTTCTCGACCGTATGAGTCTGGGCCTCTGGAGGAATTTCTCAAGAATGAGTTCGGAGAAAATACCAAGATGACGGACGTCGCACACCCCAGGTATTTAAGGTTTGGGATTTTATGAAACCAAACAACACATCCCCAACCAGAACACCCTAGCAACCACTTATTATTTAGCAAATACCCACATCATCCTTTCAACTGCCTAGCAATGCCCTTCCAGTGACCAGAACACCCAAGCTATGCTCTAGCAACCACTCAGAGCACCATAACAACTGATTGGCCACCACCCAAAACACCAATGTTAGCACTCGGAACATCTTACAATGCCTTAGTAACCATCTGAAACACCCTAACAACTGTCTTGCCAATACGCAGAACTTCCTACCTAATCTCTTTTAAAGACCCACAACATCCTTTCAGTGACCAAGCAACATGCCATAAACCATCAGAACACCCAAGCAACGACCCAGCACCAAAGCATCTTTAGCCAGCTGGAAAAGCCTAGCTTTGAGTGCTTGGGAGTGCTTCCGCGGCACAGCGTTTTCAGTTGAGACGTTATGGTTGCTTTTTATATTTCTTAACAATATTGTGGTAGTCCAGAAATTCCATCTGGTAAAGACATGAATACTTGGAGACGAGCAATATTAATTTCCCCATTGGTGTTCATTCGTAGTAGAAGCAGAATGTGATGGTTGGTCAGTGTGGTATGTGCCCTGTCCCTCCTCCACTGTGATTGGTTTGCTGACTAAAAAGCAACACTGTGTTTACATGCATTCTTCAACTCTTGAGTACACAGCTCCCCGCATGAAATAAATGTTCAACACCTCATCATGTTCCTGGCATCTTAAAAAATACACAAAAAAAATCATTAGCCTTGGGAAAAACGCTTTAGTGGACACACAGCCTAACAGCTACTTACCAACTTCCCAAAACACATAGGCAACCACTCAGAACATTCTAGCAATGCCCTTACCAATGCCAGAAACACCCTAACAACTGCCTAGCAAACCAAAACTTCTAAGCTGTGCCCTTGCAAATGATCTGTTACAACCCAGCAATGCCCTACTGTAGCAACCACCCAGCACTCTTTAGAAATGTCTTAGGGATGACTCTGAACACACCACCAACTACACCAACGTAACATCACCCTGGTAAATAGAACCAGCCATTTCTTCAAATTTTGGTGTTTTTTATAAACGGGCCACCAAATTACAATGGTGGCCTCTGCCTGTCAACCTCCAGAACACCCTAACAATGCCCAAGCAGAAAACTAGAACTCCCTGTTAAACACTTATCAATGCTCTAGCAACCACCTAGAACAGTGGTTCTCAAACTGGGGTACGTGAGGTGACGGAGGGGGTACACAAACAAAATGCTGAGCTTTAACATTCCTTAAAGTAAAATTAAAACAGAGCATGTATTTGTGCGGTAAAAGGTGACATCAAATTACCTCATCTTTTGCGGTTAAAACTGACTGAACCACACAAGCAGTGTGTGTATTATAGGATGCCCGCTGCTGTTCATTGTATCTTCAAAGTAGATTTGTACCACTTATAACACGAAAAACAAATATTACAAATATTAATATAAACATACCCTGTGCGAGTTATTGTTTTTCATGTTTAAAATACGAGCAAGAATGCAATTTCCCCTGAATATTCAAACTATTGCAACTGTGACATTTATTTTATATAACAGTTCAACAAAAAAGGTAATGTTAAGTGAACATTTTATATTTTAAAAGTAGCCTACATTTTAAACACAATATTGTTAATTATTGTTTGTTATATTTTACAATCCACAAGATAGTAGGCTGTTCCATTTGTCATTTTAGCTTTCAGGTTAGTACCATTTGGAATGAAGCCAGTGAGTTTTGCACAAGCCAGCATCACACATATTCTTTAGAAAATGCATGTTTTTAATATAGCTTCTGTCTGTTTTTTTTAGATTAATGGTGACTAGCGTTCTTGCAGACAGACACCCTGGAGAACTGCATCTGTTCCGTAATTACGACCCACCAGCCCTGCAAAGAGATCCTCCGTACACATCTACAGCCACATTTCAACCCCTTACTGTGCCGCAGGGTAAATCTTTGTGTGCTTTCGTTCTTGGGATGTTGTTACGCTATTTATCTTTGTGCCGGTAAAAACACTCATAATCCTGATCTTTATGAGCATGTTGCCGTGCTCTGGGTTTCTTAGATATCTTCATTCTCAAATGATGCATAAAGCTTCATTGTCACTGTTGCAGGATGGGAGGACGAAGATCTTTTGTTAGTAGGGTATACTCAACCTCCCAGAAAGCGTAGGAAGGTGACGGATGAAGGTGTGTGTGTGACAGAGAAAGAGTGTGTGTGTGGAATGGAGGGGTCACAGTTTTGGTGTTTGGTGCGCAGTCAAACCTCACATTGGAACTAAGGGTCGTTAGTTTGTTTGTGGGAGGCTAATCATCTTGTGCACTCTAGGTTCTCTTTTGTGCTCTTGCTCAGTCACATTCTCTTTCTCTCAGAGCAATTAGTTTGGCGTGCTGCCCGCTCCAGTGGAGCTGCTCCTACGTACTTTCGGCCAATGGGCCGTTTTCTGGATGGAGGGCTGCTGGCCAATAACCCAACGCTAGATGCCATGACAGAAATACACCAGTACAACAAAGCCCTGAAGGCACAGGTATGATACATAAATTTGGTCATAAGAATTACGTGTTAAAGACTCACTTTTAGCTAGAAATGTAATTGAATACATCACGTTTCATTGTAATATCACCAATATTTCATACAATGGGTTTTAGTTAGTATAATTTAAAATTTTTTGCTGAGAAATCATACGTACATCCTAAAAAAATCCAGCTGATTACTCCAAATGGGTTTTGAAAATCAGATGTGACCCGAAGTATACTTTGGTATTTACTTAAGCAATGAATTTTGCCATCAGAAGAATATGTACCTATTCTGTAAAATTTACTGTAAAAAAAACTGGTTGCCAGAATTTTACCGTAAAAAATATGGTAGCAACATTATATGTTTTACGGTTTTAACTTACATTTACAGTTAAATACCGCAATTTCTTTAACTGATATAATGTTAATACAACCAGCCTGTTGAAGTACTGAAATCTGTTTTGTACCTTTGTAATACACTGATAACCACCAAATGCAGGTGGTGTTGAGAAAGTAACATGATGAACCAGAGCCCATCACAAGCAGCTTTTAAATACTAACATATTTAGTAGGTGCACAGTGTCATTCACACAAACACTAAACACCATCATGGTAACACACATGAAACTGAAATAATACAATAAACATTAATTTAATAACATTAGGGGTAACATACAACCCTAATGTACAAAACTAAGGAGAAACATAGTTATTTCAACAACAAAAAAAATCAAATGTAACACAGGGAATTCTGGGAATGTCAATTTACAGTTATTCACTGTAAATTATGTTCTTTTTCACTTGCAAAAACTGTATACTACCGTAAAATTACATGTAATGTCCAATACAGTTTTTCACCGTATATAGTAGAGGAATTTACCGTTAACCATTTAACAGGTTTGTACTGTAGCATTTTTTACAGTCTTTTACCGTAAAATGTACGGCCTTTTTTTTTTTTACAGTGGTTTGTGCAAAGTAGTTTTTTATTTTTAGTTTTTAAACCATACATACTCTGTTACTCTGTACAACCTCAAACCACTGGGGAAGCAAAAACAATAGACGGCCACGTTTGAGGGGCAAGACATACCCGCAACTCTAGTTTAAAATGTACAAACATTTTTATTGGTCATAACTTCTAAAGAGAAATAGTGCAGACATTGGACAAGGATGAAACTTTCTAGTGCGCATGTGTCAGTAGCCTGTGTTTGCGCACACTATCAACTGGAGCTGACTATTTCCATTTTTCCATCAGGGCTGGTGCTAGAGCCCAATTTTGAACCTGGATGCGTTTTTCCACTTTAAAAAAAATCCTGGGCCAGTGCCCAGATTCTGGTTCTGAACCAGCTTTTTTTTTTTTCATCATGTCAACTCAGCCGTGGTTGGCAGTAGAAACCAACGTTCTCATTCCACAAGAGATAACAAGTGATTCCAGTCACAGGTTGGTGACGGAGAAGCTTCAGCTCCCTGCCAGTGGAAAAACGAGCTGGTTCAGAACGAGTGCCACTCTTAGCCGAGCACCGGCTCCAGCACCAGCCCTAGTGGAAAAGCAGTAAAAGACTATTTGTTGAGTTTGGCTGCATGCATATGCTAAACATTCACATCAAAACTGATGTGTACTTTGGGATTTAAACAGAGGTGTCCAAACTTGTTCCTGAAAGGTCACTGTCCTGCAAAATTTAGCACCAACCCTAATTAAACACACCTGAACCAGCTAACCAGGTCTTCAAACTTACTAGAAACTTCCAGACAAGTTTATTTTAACTGGTTGAAGCTAAATTCTGCAGGACACTGGACGTCCAGGACCAGGATTGGTTGCATTAACACTACAGTCTATTAAACGGACTACTACTTTTCCGCTTCAAATGAAACACAATGTCAACCCTGAATAGAGTCCTCTGGACATTGTTGAAATGGTGGCCATCTTTTTCTCGCTCCATCAGGGCCGTGAATCAGAGGTGTGCAGGTTAGGTGTGGTCGTCTCATTGGGCACCGGTAAACCTCCTCAGGTGGCGGTGAACTCGGTTGACGTTTTCAGGCCTTCGAATCCACTGGAGCTGGCCAAGACCTTTGTTGGTGTCAGAGAACTGGGCAAGATGCTTGTGGACTGTGTGAGTTTACATATTTAAACTTCACAAAAACCTTCAGTCACTTGTTTAGAAGTAGCATTGCTTTAGGTCCAAGTTGTAGGCACTTTTTTGTGCTGGTTGGTTGTTGTGCTGGTGGTATTTTTCATTAGATGCGTTATTTTTGTTTTTTATGGCAGTGTACAGACTCGGATGGGTGTGCAGTGGACCGAGCACGAGCCTGGTGTGAGATGGCCGATATAAACTACCACAG
This sequence comes from Cyprinus carpio, assembly GCF_018340385.1. Classification (NCBI taxonomy): domain Eukaryota; kingdom Metazoa; phylum Chordata; class Actinopteri; order Cypriniformes; family Cyprinidae; genus Cyprinus; species Cyprinus carpio. The sequence goes on from NC_056618.1 coordinate 29,313,289, forward strand.
GTCAGTCATGACCCTCATTCATAGCCTTATTTGAATGGTTATGTTACAGCTTATGAAAATCTCTGCAGTCTTTCTGCTCTGTGAGGTAATAATGCTATTCTGTCCCTTCTGTCTGTCCTTTCATTTTACTCTCTTCTTTTCTGTATTGTCATGTCCTATCATTTTGTTCCCTGTCATTTATACATATTCAATTTCATTTCTACTTTTTTATTCACTTTCATTCCCTCCACTTCCTTCCTTCCTTTTCACGTTTCATGTCAGGTTGAGTCCTCAGCTGTCTCAGGAGGTGATGCTGGATGAGGTCAGTGACGCCGTGTTAGTTGACATGCTGTGGGAGACTCAGATGTACCTGTACGAGCACAGAGATGTCATACAGACCCTCTCCCAGCAGCTGCTGCAGCTCTGACAACAGCTTCCAGACTGAAGCTGATCAACAGGGTTTGGATGCTTAAAATGCATAAATGATTTATCTAATACAAATAATGAATCTGTTTACATTGGTGTGTATGTGTGTGTGTGTTTGTGTGTGTGTGTGTGTATGTTGTTCTGACATGTTCGATTTATTTAAAGGCAGAATATTTATAAAAATATATATTTAATTATAACATGCTTTCCCCATATGTCATAAATACCAAACTGGACCAAGGTTAATGCAGTATAACAACATACATGAAGAATTCAGAGTGCTAAACTGCTCTGTTAACATGTTCTGTGTTTGACATATGCATTAAGGTGAACTAAAAAGGAAGCAATGTTTGTACTCATTATTTATCAATATATGCATTAATTTTGTTGCTTTTATCATGTGTGACATTTATAGAGAAACTGACACATTTCTTCTGGAATCTTCTTGTGAGAGTCATGGGTCAAAGTATAGCCACTGTGATTGAAAACTGAGTACTTCTTTGCGTTTACTATTTGTTATGCACTAATCTATACACTTGGAAATGATCTTCATAGCGTTCCTGTGTGATGTCTCTCGTGTGTTATTTGCCTTGTTTTTTTGCACAATCTGTCATATGTAACCTTGCATACTTGAACATTTTTAAGCTGCAACTGATAAATTCTCTGTCTGTGAAGTGTAGAAATGATGAACTAAGATCATTTATAATATACTGACGTATTTAACAACAAATATGCATCAAGAATAACTTGAAAACCTTTTGTATTTCTCATTAGCCTTGTTGTATTTTTGTTGGGTATATTGATTACAAATTTACAGTTCATTTTTCTACAAAAAAACAAAAACAAAACTTGGTGATAATTTATACTTAACACTGAAGATCTGTTGTTCAGAGACCAAAATAAGCATTGATTCACTTTATACGTATATAACCTGCTGCTGTTGCACTGATTTGAAACATTTACTTGAGTGATATTAACTTCAAATAAAAAGCACAATTGTTTATTCAAACTGGGATTAGGTCTGGTATTTTCTATATGTGAAATAAAATTGTACAAATTTCATGTTTAATTCAATGTTTTACAGTTTCTTTGTACTTAATTTGCAATTTCAGAGTGAGTGTTTATATATCTTTCTTTTTCAGTGTGTATATTGTAATAAACAGGGTTTATGATAATCTAATCAGCTAAAAAAAAGTTAATTATGTAATAGTATTCAAGTTTATTTAGTATTGTTATTATTCCGTATACTAATATTTTTAAGCTCTACTGTACAACTGGAAGTGTTGTATGAGATTATTATTTTTTATTTTTTTACTGTAAATATAATTTTACAGCAAAGAAAGATAAACACTCAATACTTCTTTACTAATAAGACCCTTAAATTTTGTACTTCATACATTTATTTAAAGTTTTATATAACTAAAACAACTTTTTAGTCACATTGCAGCATGAAAACGAGCAGTAATGAGTTGTTTTCCGTGATTGTGGTTGTAGTTGAGTGTCACTTCTACAGCTGTTCTCTCAGTGTAAGTGTGTACCTCCTCCGCCCTTCTCCACCTTCTGTCCTGGGACAGGTAAATAATTCAAAACACCAGGCCGTATCAGATGTGGACTCCTCGCTCTCTCTCTTTTACTCACCCTTTCTCGCCCTATAATAGGCATTTACGGAGACCTGGAAAAAAACCCATTACAAACATAAAGAGAGTGTGTCAGCACACACAGAGTAACTACAGCGTGAAAACTTTCACTATCACAGGTACGTAAAGCAGTCTCTTCAGTGTTTTGCTGTAAATGTTTCGATAATGTTCTCTGAAGGTGATTTTTACATGACCATTGTTGGTTTGTGTAGTATTAAGTGTGTACTTTCCGACAGAAACAGGATGTCTGGTGCGAACAGTGACCTTCTTCATAGATCAACCTTGAGTGTTTATAATGTGAGTCTTCTGATACTCTCATTTAAGCTGAGATCAAATGCAGAATGCTCATTAATTATTAATGTTATTACAAGGCTCTCTGGAATACTGGATTCTGATTGGTCGCTCGTGATGTTCTGCAGTCAAGTAATTTTATATATAAAAACCCCACTAAACTGTATTATTGATTGTCTTTTTATGAGCGTCTTTTGTATTGTTCCACAGTCTCTTTGGACATAGTGAAATAGATTTGAGTCCATTTTAATTTTCCAGACAGCCAATCTCAACCCCTATATTTGTTATCTTGAACACCCTAGTGGCATTTATTTTGAGATCATTAGCTAACTGTACATTTATCATTAACTTGTATTTCTGATGCCCCAGCATTGATATTGACAGTATGATGGTGTTGTTTTGGGTTATTCAGAACCTCATGGATCAGTTTAATCCTGGCTTGCAACAGCTGGTTACTTTAGGAAACGGCTACATCAAGGCTTTTCAAGGTGAGCATAAAGTTTGTTTTCAAACACAAAGACTACTAAAAGTGTATTGAAGTTTTGTTTTACCCTGTTTTTTCTTGTTTGTTTGTTTTTTGTTTTGTTTTTGTTGTTGTTTTTTGTTATTTGTTTTTGTTTTCTTATTTTTTTCAGTTTTTTTATTTATTTAAGTTTTGTTTTGTTTTTAATTTTGTTCTTCATTTTGTTTTGTTAAAATGTGTTTGTTTTATGTTACTTTTTTAAATTTCTTAGTTTTTTGTCTTTTTTAACTGTGGTCTTATTTTGTGAAAATAAGTTTATTTTTTGTTTTGTTTTTTCTTTATTTTATTTTTGTTTTGTTCTTCGTTGATTTTAATTTTATTATTATTATTTTATTACAGATATATTATAAAATTGTATATTTTTTTTTATTTTGCTTTCATTTTGTTTTGTTCAGTTGTATTCACTTTTATGTTACTTTTTGTTAAACATTTTGTTCTTAGGTGTTTTTTTCCCTGTTTTTTTGTTTGTTATTTGTTAAATCTGTGGATTTTTGCTTTGCAAAAATTTGTGTTTAGTTTTTTATTAAAGTTTCTTTTGATTTTCATTTTGTTCTTCATTAAGTTTTTTTTTTTATTTTGCTAAAATTTGTGTTTTTGTTTAGTTAAAAAAAATGTATTTATTTATTTTTTGGTCTTCAGGTCTTTGTGTTGTTAAAATTGTTTTGTCTATGTTGTTTAGTTTATTTTTTCTTTTGTTCATTTTTTGTTTTTCTTTTTGTTAAAATCGTTTGTTTGTGTGTTTTATTATTATTTTTGTTTGTTTGTTTGTTTTTAACTTCTAAAGACTTGTAATAAATGCCAACCTTGCTGGGAAAAAAAAGCCTTGCTTAAGCCAGCCTATGATGTCATCTGGTCTCCCAGCGTGGATTGCCATATTCTGGTCTGTTTTGATGGTTTTAGAGAGCATTTATCAGCTTGTCAGATTAAAGATCAGCTAAACACCATCTTGGAAAACCAGCAAACCATGCAAGGCTGGTTTTAGCTGCTATTGGCATTAGTAAATGCTGAAAAATGCCTAAATATATGATGTTCGTATGTATGTGTGTGTGTGTGTGTGTGTGTGTGTGTGTGTGTGTGTGTGTGTGTGTGTGTGTGTGTGTGTCTGTGTATCAAAGCTTTGGCTCTGACAAGCGAGGCCTACTTCAGCACTCTTGCTAAGATGGGCGAGCAAGCTCTCAACACATTATCGTCCAGATCACTTGGTAAGACTCAAGTGTGTGTGATGTGTGTGCTTTTGCATCTCCAAACCAATGCCAGTTGGGCAGATTGTGCAGCAAGATGTCCACCAAGTTTTTATCTATACTTTCTGGCTGTATCAGAGCTTGTTTGTACCTCAGACAATAGATGTTTCAGAAAATGGTGTCCAGTGGCAGATGCTTCCTCTCCTCTGTCATAAAACACAAGATTTGGCTCAGCAAAACCCTCGGCTCACTGCCCATGTAATGAGTTTTCGTTCCAGTTATACGCACAGAGCGCCGTTGCAGTGATGAACAGCAGAACAAAGGTTTTAGAGGCTTAAACATGGAACAGCATGAATTAAACAAGGGTCTTTATCTCTTTAAAATGACTACAGGCATATAAACCTGCATGTGTGTGTGTGTGTGTGTTAGAGATCAGGTGTCCATGTGAGAATTGAGACTTAAATTATTGATGCATGGTCTCATTCTTTCACCCCTTTAAATTCATTGATTCACCTCAGCACATTACACTCTTCATTACGATGCACATATAATAATGTTAATAAAAGACTAAAAAGCACCATGTTTTTTGGACAAGCTACAAGATAAATGTTGGGACTTTTCTTTTTAAAACTTCCAAAATTTCCAGAATTAGTCTAATTAGGTGTAATTAATTATAGATATTTTTAATTATAATAAATCCTAACTATAACTGACAAATATTCGTAATTATAAGAATGATTAGTTAGTTAATTTACAAGAATCATTACCGATTCAATTGAATCACTGTAATATTTAATATATTTCTTTAATAAAGGTATTAATAATGAAACTTCTGTCATAATTTTCTCACCCCCATGTTGTTCCAAACCTGTATGACTTTCTTTATTCTGAGGAACACAAAAGAAGATTTTTCGGTGTTTTTATTTTTGTTCACACATTGAAAGTCAATGGGGTCCAAAAATGTTGTTTTGAACACCATTGATATTCATTGTACAGACAAAAGCAAAACATTCCTCAAAATATCTTATTTTGTGTTTTACAGCAGAGAGAAAGTCATACAGGTTTGGAACGAGAAGGTGAGCAAGTGTACATTTTTGGTGAACTGTCCCTTTAATGCTAGATGATCAACAAATTCAGTTGCTTATAGTTCGTTACGGTTCGACTGCATTAAATGACACAACTGACTGAACAACCACAAAAGCTGGTGTTCAATCTCCGTGATATTAACACCGTTTACAAAAACCCACTCTTCCATTTCTGCATTTATTAAATATGTATTCATGAGCAATTATTAAATGAATGTAGGCTATTTGTTGGTCTGCCAGGTGACGTGTTGATTCAGATATCAGAGACCCAGCGGAAGCTGACGGCTGAAGTGGAGGGAGTGGTATGTAAATAGTTTTTTTCAAGTCTTTCTTTCTGATTGGATTCATAAACTGGATTCATTGCTGGTCTTGTTTTAGTTCCGCTGGTTCCACGTGGAGGTTCTGCAGGCCATGGACAAGAATGTGAAGCTGGATGAGGAATATATCGAAGTGAGTCTGGAACCATGTGGTATTGTGTATTGAGATGTGTACGAGCTGATATATTGTGTGTTTATGTGTAGGGCAGCCGTAGGGTGTATGAATTAGAGGTGAGAAGTCAGGCTGCAGCACTGGAGCGACAGCTGAGACGTGGTGCATTCAGAGACTCGCTGGTAAGTTTATGTATTCATATGTGCATTAATTTACATTTTGGTTTGTAGACAAGTCACTCTTGTCATGGGTCTTATGTTCCCTTTGTCTACAAAGTTTTCACCATGCATTGCACTCAGCAGTGATTGAATGTCATCAGATGTGTTTGCGCTGACAGGGATTACATCACTAAAGGTCATCATGTTTTGTTTGTTGCTAATTCACTGCTGTATATATATATATATATATATATATATATATATATATATATATACATCGTTTCGTTTCATAGTTTTTTATTGACATTTATAAAATATTGCAAATCTGTAGCAGAAACGCAGCAAGTGACAAATGACAAACTGAGGCAAAAACTACCTTTGGCAATATGACACAGTTGAGTTCAACTTTTTACGCAATGTGGCAACTGCCACTGTGAGTGACGACAGTGAAGCTCACTAGGTTTTGGAACAGAGCCTGTGTCTCAGTGCATGTGTTTGTGTGTATGCAGGAGGGCAGTGAGTACATGCAGTACCTGAGGCAGAGCCAGCATGAAATTCTCAAAGAGGAAGAGAGGAGATATCGTTTCCTTGCTGAAAAACATTGTGGACTTACACAGTCACTATTATACCTTATCAACAAGGTACAGCTGCTTTCAACTGTAGTTCATTACCAATGAACTTCCAGTCATATAGATCCTCTTTCCAGTTCCATCCAAACCTTATCAGCCCACTGCACAACCTTTCTGTGTGTTGACAGACGGGAGTATCTCTCCAGCAGAGAGCGGATGGTTGGAAAGAAAAAGTCAGTGAGAGCAGAAGTTCCAGACCTCGAACACCCACTCCATCAGATCAAGAAGCTCAGGTGACACTGGAATGATGGGAATGGAGAGTAACTGCTCATCTTTCCATATTACCCCACTTTTCTGTGCTGTTTTAGGCTAACTGCCGAGCCCAGACATTTCCACAATCACATAATGGAACAGATGGATGGCTTTGTGTGGCATACAAGGTCCAAAATTAACTTTTTATCACATCTGCCAATTGTGGGTGAATTTACAAGCCATAAAGTAGTTTTTGCATCATTTAAAGTCGTGAAATGTCATTGCAAAACAACTTGTTTTTGGTGGAAGTGGAGCGTTTTTCTACATATTAACAGGAGATTGCAAGGAGGACATTTTGATAATTTCAAATAATGGGCATCGACAAATGGCTCACAACATGACTTGCATTAAGAAAAAAGATTAAAAAAAAGAAAAACTGTAAAAAAATAATTTTTTAAAGGGGTCATATGATGCGATTTCAATTTTTCCTTTCTCTATGGAGTGTTACAAGCTCTTGGTGCATGAAGAAGATCTGTAAAGTTGCAAAGACTAAAGGATCAAATCCAAAGAGATATTCTTTATCAAAGTTAAGACTCTGCTATGCCCTAAAACGGCTTGTTCAAACACGCCCCCACATCTCTACATCACTATGTGGAAATTTTTGCGTAATGCCGCCCAGATGTTCACGCAAAGAAAGAAGGCGTTTCAGTAACCGAAGTTAATGTTGAAGCAGTCATGTCAGGGAGATGCTGTGTATATCTAGGCGATAGCAAAAGCACTTTATTTGGCCTTCCGAAAGCAGATGCATTTAGGAATCTTTAAGATTACTTACAACACAACATCAGCGCATTTTATGGATGACCGTTTTGTGAACCTAGGAGAGGAGGTAATTCTAACTTTGCTACGACAATCTGGTGCTTCTGAATCAGCTACTGTTAGTATGTTTTGTTATTAGTTTAAGTATTTGCTGTTGACTGTTCAAATGCAGAGTTTTGCGGGTCGCATGTGTGTGTGTGCGCGTGAGAGAGAGAGACAGGGTCACACAGTGGAGTCAGCTGTCATTCCGTCCGTGGCTTGTGTACTGCAAACACATAGGAGCTTCGACACTGTGTCTGTCACGCGACTCTGTTCCCCTTTCAGGCTTGAACTGATGGTCAAACTAAGGACATTATTAACTGTCTTTACATTTATGTTGAAAGTTGAAGTTCGTGATTATGGAAAGGGGCGTTAAATTTCCGACGAGTGCTTGCGGTGTTCGGCCAATCACAATGCACTGGGTCAGTTGGCCAATCAGAGAAGACTGCGCTTGTCAGAAGGAGGGACTTTGTAGAAAACGACTCGTTTGAGAGAGGCAGGGCATAGAGGACCTACAAAAATGTACAGTATTTGAAAATAATGTGTTTTTTGAACATTAAAGCATGTCAACATATTCTGTTACACCAAATACACAAAATAATGATCTTTAAAAAAGCATCATATGACTCCTTTAAAGTTTTGTTTGTGGCTAAACTACAAGATTGTGTTTTTCCCAGTCAATAAAAATGACTTTCCTTTTGACTGCAAAATTTTTAGAGTCGTATTTTGATTTTTGAGTGTTGTTTAGAAGCCTGTTAAGACCAAAATGTAACAAATTCTAACAATCTCAGTTTTTCTAATAGAGTCTGATGTTAGCATATTGCTAAGCTAAAATCGCAATACTGTAACAAAATCTAAAATCTTAACAGATTCTAATAGAGTTGAAGTTAGCATGTTGCTAAGCTACCACCCCAATACTTACCCCATAACAAACTCTGAAAAACTTCAGCGGATTCTAGAGACTTATATTAGCAGGTTGCTAGGTTAACATCTCAATACTTTAACAATCTCAGCTGATTCTGAAATTCTGACATTAGCATGTTGCTAAGCTAACATCTCAATACGTCAACAAACTCTAGCAATCTCAACTGATTCAAATAGATTCTGATGTTAGCATGTTGTTAAGATAACAATATTGTAAACTTTAATAATATCAGCTGATTTTAATAGTCTGTCATTAGCATGTTGCTAAGATAGCATCTCAATACATCAACAAACTAACAATGTCAACAGATTCTAAAGGAGTCTTACATTAGCATTTTGCTAAGCTAATATATCAGTACTTAAACTAACAATCTCAGCTGATTCTGAAATTCTGACATTAGCGGTTTTATAAACTAACATCTCAATATGTCAACAAACTCTTAATCTCAACTCATTTCAATACAGTCTTTAGTTAAAGTGTTGCTAACATAATAATTCAAACTCTAATAATATCAGCTGATTATAATAGTCTGTCGCAATCTCATTACTTCAACAAACTTTAATAATTTAACCTGATTTTAAAAGTGTGATGAGGATCCCATAGTTAGAACTTTACATTAAGGCTGCAAAATAAATTTTTAGTATTATTTTACTCTTTTATGTGTCGTTTAGAAGCTTGCTAATCCTAAGATTTAGGTCTGTCTTGATGTTTCTTGCAGTTAAAGAGCTCTCTGGGCTCTCTGCTGCAGACTGGAGACCGAGAAATGGACCGTGAGCCGCTGGGCAGAGTGCCCTCTAGAGGTCTGGAGACTCAAGTCCTAACTTTGATTCTATAAAAGTTCACAACTAAGTCAATGGTTAATTTACCCTAATGTTCTGTTAAGATTGACTTCTCTGTTTAAACCTCTTTGCAGCCCCGTCTCCTCTCCCAAGTCGTTCTCGCTCCAGCTCTGTGGGCGAGTCTTTGGGTCTAGGTGGCGGCCGCTCAATGAGGGCCATTGTGTCCCATCATGCTTCATCCAATCCAGTCCTGCTGCCATTTTCCCGTGGTGACAGTGTGACTGTGCTTATACCAGAACCACGCAACGGTTGGCTGTATGGATGCCATGACTCAAGCCTCCGGTGAGAGTGTCTACTGTCAGTACCATGGCTAAAGGTATGGTTACATTTACCATTGCTTTTTGTTTTTGTTTCTTTTTAGTCAAGGCTGGTTTCCTGCTGCCTATGTGGCATCCACTGAAGACTTTCTACCTTTGGGCTCAAGGTAAAGTTGAGTATGAGTTGTAACTACTTTAAAATTAATCAGATTTGATGTTAACATCTTAATGTTTTTAGTAGCACATCGCACCGAAGCCACAGCATGAACAACCTCCTGGAGCCAACCAGCCAATCAGAATATTCAGAAACCCAGGGCTACAGTGAAATCCTGTCCCCAGTGGTATCTATGCGTCGGGCGTCGGCTGATCTTCGCCCAATCTCTCCCCTCCCTGAAAAGAACAATGAGGTCAAGACCAGCCAAAAAACCTACCATGAGATTCCGCCCCCAGCCGCACCGCTTCACCGAGGATCAGCTGATATTCGTCCAATATCTCCCCTCCCGGCCAGGAGGGCGGAGTCTCATTTTGAGAGCAAAGTAGAGCACAAAAATTATAATGAACTCCCACCTCCAGCTCCGGCCCTACTAACCTCTCCTTTACCTGAACGAAAGACGGAATCAAACTCTGAGGTAAGTGTTGAATCCACACTGTAGATTTCCATCAGAAAAATTGTAAATTCATGATGATGTAAAATGTGTTTAAAACTAGCTTTGCTGGGTTTATTTTATGTTAGATAATAGTTTATCTAATAGTTCTCATGACAAAAACATAGGAACTGCTTTTTAAAAAGGCATCAGACACTAAACTATGGAAGCCAGTTTCAACAACTGAATAAAAAAGAAAAAAGTTACTTGCGACTTTTTATCTCACAATTCTGACTTTTTTCTCGCAATTGCGAGTTTGCGTCTTGCAATTGTGATTTTCTCAGAATTGAGTGACATAAACTTGCAATTCTGACTTTTTTCTCAGAATTGTAAAATATGCACTTGCAGTTGCGAGAAAAAAAAGTTTATATCTTGCAATTCTGACTGCATTTCTCACAATTACAAGTTTATATAAAGATTTTATAACTCAAGAAAAAAAGTCAGAATTGCAAGTGTATATTATGCAACTCTGAGAAAAAAAAAGTCAGAATTGTGAAATAAAAAGTAGCAATTACCTTATTTTATTTTTATTCAGTGGCACAAATGGGCTTCCATACCAAACTGAAATGTTTTTATGGAATATGCTATATGTTGATTCGGAAAATACTTTGGTGTTTCGTTCAGATTCAGGATCTTGTTGAGGCTTCATCTTGGTTGAGGCTATTAATGAAGTCTTAGATGTATTTTATGAGAATCTGAGTGTTATCATAAAACCTGCTCAATGTTCGCAGAAGCCATCTACTCATGGACAACCACCAGAGCACCCACTTTTTCCCAGGTATTACACACCTGGAGTCTTGGAGTTTTCATTTTCAACAGAAAACTAGATCATTGTTGAAATTAGTTTTTATGACAAGTAATACACATTTTAAATAAATTACTAAATAAACAAACTGTATATAGTTCTTCAATGAAATATGCATGTTTAAAAATGTTGTGGTAGTGTTTCAATAAAATACTGATTTAAATCAAATATTGCATTGTTATTGTAATAAAATTACAGTAATGACTGTTTACTGATTGATTGTTGATTGATTGATTGATTGATTGATTGATTGATTGATTGATTGATTGCTGTAAAATCATTGGAATTTTTGGGCAGATGTGCTTAATTGTCTGTTTTCTTCCTGTTTTCCAGAGGGTCAAATCCTTTTGCCACCGTGAAGCTCCGTCCCACAGTCACCAACGACAGATCAGCACCACGAGTCCACTGACAGTGACTACCGCAAAAAAAAACAAATATCACCTACACTCTGACTGGTTCAGAGTCTACTAAATATCAAACTCAATTTTAATATTAGAATCAAAACTTGATTTAAATGAACTTGCTATGTCTAGCTGTATAGTGTCACTCCCTCATTATTTACATTTTCTTTCAGCTGAATTTAGTGACCTAGATCATTTGAAGAGGTTATATAGTGAGAAATGAAATTAGACATACTATAAAAGCATCCTCCAAAAAGGCCAAAAGTTTTATGATATCAACAGCTTTATGATATCAGATTGATGGCAACCCATGAGTTTCTACATTTACACATCAACAATTAAAAAAGGGAGCGGGTTAAAGTAGGCATAAAAACAAAACTGACTTGTGTTGTTTTATGGTGTTAAGTCTGATTACTATTTGTTTCTATATAGTTGTGTCTGAATGTTGTGTATTTGATAGATATAATATGTACACGTTTTTGTGAGCGTTTTTTAATAGGTTTAGTACACATTTTACAAAAGATTTTGTGTTTAAGTGTTTAAGCAAAAGTATTTATTTATTACAAAGAAACAAATCATGTATATTAATTGTGTGTGATTGTGATTGACAAGGTGAGCATTATTATTTACAGTTTTTTTAGGGCTGTCAATTTCATCCCTTAATTTCCTGAGACTAATTGAAATATATATATATATTATGCTTTTAATACTACAAGAATTGGATACTAACACTCTGCACTAGATGAGTCAATGAAATAAATGAAACTGCAGTATTTTTTCACAACGCATGGCTTTATTTTATCTCTCTTGAGTATTTTTTCTCTCATTTCGTCTCATCCTTCTCTTCATGTATTCATTGTGTTCAGTGGCTCTATCACAAGAGAGGAGCGAAAAAGGGAAGGGATCACAGATGGAGCGATATAAGAAGAAGAAAGGAGCATTTTGAGGCATAAACTGAGAAACGTGCCAAAATAAACAAAACAGAAGAGATGGGAGGTTAAAGCAGTTCGGGAATCTCCAGGTTTCTATGAGAGACATGGTTAGCTAACTAAAATATACAGAGTTTGTATGTAAAAAAAAAAAAAAAAAAAGGTAAATAAATAAATGTGGTAAAAGGTGGTTCTGCTCCTGGCTCGTGGCAGAATGTGTAGAGACGTACACTAAGATTGGCTGTAGGTATTCACAGGAGAGTAGTGGTGTAAAGGGTTGCCAAATATTGATGATTTACTCGTGCACCAAAGCTTCAAATTCTGAAAAAAAAAATTACATGTGATTGTAGATTAAAATTATATTTTTTTTGTCACTTAAGAAACATTTCTTAATTTTTAGATCAAACATGGGGCACAGTGCATTATAATTTAAAGAGGTACTGCTCCTTTAAGAGCACTAGATGTCTCACCATCTATGCCAATTTTCCCATCTCCATCCTTGTCGGCAGCAGCGAGGAATGCTTTGGTCTCCTTATCGGTGAGATCTCTGCCATCTGCAGAAAAGCCCTTCAGCACAAACCTGTCCAAGAGAAGGGATAAACCATCAATCTGGCAACCTGGGTCACAGCTTGGGCACAACAGTCAAGTGACTAAATATGATCCTATAATTCAAAAACCTTTCTAGTGTGCAAGTTAAACATTGATCCCCACAAATAAAAATTGTTTTGACATACTTTGGAAGGGTTTAAAGTGAAAACTAAGATTCTGTAATCACTGAAGCACCTACAATTGTTCTAAACCTGTGAGTTTCTGTCTTCTGTTGAACACGCACAAAAATATATATATTTAGAAGAATGCTGGTAACCATTCAGAGTTGACTGAAGCCATTTACTTCCATAGTATGGGGGGGGGGGGGGGTACTTTGGACAAATCAATTGTTTGTTAACATTTTTGAAAGTATCTTCTTTTGTGTTCAACAGAAGAAAGGGACTCACACATGAGTCAATAATGATAATTGATTTAGCTTAAGTAACTTAACCAATTTACTTAATTAGATATCCATTACCATTAAAACTACAATCTGGGAGTTGTATTACAAAATAGGTCTCCCCTGATGGCTCTCTGCGGAAGTCTTGTCTTTTTCTCAATCTGGCAACCCCGTACTTCCCTGCTGTTGGCCAATGATGGACAGTCATGTACTGATAATGAATAATAGTGGGCAAGGATGCTGCCAGAGGAGATATATAGAGCCAATCAATGCAAACGGGAATCACTCGCAGTTGTTCTGTGTCCTTGAGGCCAACAGGAGACGGTTATAAAGGCAGAATGAGACACCAGCTCTGAAGACGGGCCAAATGACACGAGAATAAAACAAATTTATTGCTGTTGCGCAAAGGATTTTATTCAGAGAGAGTTGGCACGAATGTAAAACCATGCAGCCGCTTCTCACTTTAGCTCCTCCTCCTCAATGAAGCCGCTGGCATCCACATCCAGAGCTTTGAAGACCAACTTCACGTTTTCTGCAGACAGAGCCTTCAGTCCCACCACGTCAAAGAACTTCTTGTGGTCGAAGCTGTCTGCAGCTGTTTATGAGAAAGACACTTCAGATGATGACATTGCACTGCCGAACTCAAAAAAACAATAGCGACTCGTCCCTCAGTTCATAAAAACTATCCAAATGAGACGTGTATAGTAGGGGTATTATACATTTAAATACACACTGTTTGAAATGTAAATAACATTGCATGACTCAATATTGAACATGTAAAGTCGATAAACATTAACTTCAGCATTAAACCAGAAAGATAGTTGTGGCATATTTTAATTGTTACATTAGTAAACTGCAACAACAGGAATTACATCACATAACCAGATGTTTATCGGCCTAAAAAATAGTCCCACTAATAAATGGACAAATTAGACTTTACAGCTTATTTATTAAAAAAAAAAATTATTTGTAATAAAAATTGTGTGTGTGTAGAAGATTTAACATCAGTACTTATTTTGTACTTCTAATTCAGGACCGGTGTTTCGCTCTCTCGTTTGCGCTTCGGTTTTCGTCATTTCTCACTGGAACTTACGCTACGCCATCCACTGGAATGCCACGCTTTCTTGAACGTGCGTGTGAGAGTGGAAGCTAGAAATTGCATTTTATAAAGTTTTAATATAGATATTTTTCCTACACAAACGCATCTATTTGCTTCAGAAGGCCTTTATTAACCCACAGGAGCAGTGTGGAGCCCTTTTTTATGATGGATGGATGTGCTTTTTTGGGCTTCAAAATCTCGACCCCCATTCACTACCATTATAAAGCATGGAAGAGCTAGGACATTTTTTAAATAAAACTCAGACTGTATTCATCTGAAAGAAGAAAGTCTTATACACCTAGGATGGCTTGAGGGTGAGTAACTCATGGGGCAGTTTTCATTTTTGGGTGAACTATCCCTTTAACTAATGTTAACAAATGAAACTTGAAAGTGTTAGCAATTATTATTTATTACTATACTCACCATTGAACTGGTCAATGGCTTTCTTGATATCATCTTCTTTCAAAAGGTTTTTCATTGCCATCTTGACAGCTAGAAGAGCCAGAGAAAGAGAGAGAGGAATATTAGGTGATAATAACTGATATAAATGAAATGGATGCCAAAGTGCGTGTGTGTTTGTGAAATCAACACAGGATTTCCCAGCAGACTTTGAGCAGCACAGCAACCCAGACTGAAAAACAGTTATTTAGTCTTTTTTTTCTCCAGTTGCAGTTAAATGCAATGAAAATTATGATCTAATTCATTACATTCTGTTTCGCAATATATGCATGTGATATACATAACACAATACACTTATGCAATAGTAGACTTATGAAATGGAAGTGGGTTAAGTTTATTTTTATTGCTAGGGATTTTACAGTCATGTCTCTAATCCAATGCTAATGTTATTGTGTTGTCTTGTTTATCTATTTATATTATTCACCTCTGAGATGGTTAGCCTTTTCTTTAACTAAAAGTTTTACAACTACATGCAAGTTTTGTATTACTATATAGACTTTTTACCTGATGTCTGTATATCAGATTTTTGTTGTTCTCTAAAGCGTGAAACACTTTCAATCAAGTACACAAAAAAAGCCCTTCTAGCTGCGTGTTAATGCATTTTGTTGCACCAAAACTCAATTTATAATGCCATGAAGGTATGTGTTGCATTTGCCACTAGTGTCCACAAGGTGCGCTATAGTACAGTATATCATAAACCGTTTTCTTCTTTGGTGTTCATGCATTCCATTTAATGAGTTTGCGGTCTTGCTGTTTGATCATTCGATCATAGTTTTTGTTTCTAATATAAGTATTGATACAGCAAATTTTGTAAACAAATCTTGTTTCTCAAGTTAATTTGATTCTCCTGTTAATATCCAAATGGCAAATGGCAGTTACTATTTCAAAGGTACTGA
Source organism: Cyprinus carpio (assembly GCF_018340385.1). Taxonomy (NCBI): domain Eukaryota; kingdom Metazoa; phylum Chordata; class Actinopteri; order Cypriniformes; family Cyprinidae; genus Cyprinus; species Cyprinus carpio. Next base: position 29,328,916 of record NC_056618.1, read on the forward strand.
TGTTAAACCAAATCCTCCTGCTGTATCAGCTTTCTATTAGATCCATTAGTGTCCAAGCTCAGGCAACTGCTGTAATGAACACTAACCAACAATGAGCTCCGCTGCCAAGAGAACAGATTCGATTGCTCTCATCTCAGCCTCTCATGATTGCAAGAGTTCCTGTTGCCCGTAAATAACTTTACAGCATTCATACGTTGCAAAGGTGGCATGCATAAGGCATGACAGCTGTTTATGTGTTTGTATGTTTGTCTATTTAAGTTGAGGTATGTTTCATCCAAGTGTAATGGGTTGGGCAGAAAGGCCTTCAGAGAAGAATGTGTTTGCCCTCTTGAGAAACTCTATCCTTCTGTAGTTTAGACTATATATGTGTGTGGGGGGGGGGGGGGGGGGGGTGAGATCGCAGATTATAAAGTGAAGTGACATTTGAGGTGTCTCCGTTGTGACGCAAAGAGAGATCTGACTGCTTAACCTCATCTAACACTTCACAACTGCAGCAGCCAATAAGAGATCGTGTTTAAAACCAGATGTTGAACCAGTCTTTACCCTTCTAAGGTGTCAACTTTACACTTTACAAGTAAATTACAAAAAAACTTATCCTAAAACTGTCATGCCCAGACCACAAGAAATAAACAAACACTAAAATAAACCATTAGCTAGCCAATTCTAGTACAACAAATGAAGGTAATTCAAATGTAAAAATATATGGCATGACAGATGAGATGGTGTTTTCTTAACAATTCTTCCTTGCGCAGTAAGTGTTTACAAGCTCTATTCAACTATTTAAAGCTGCCACAGTAACTTCACCAATAAAAACTACGAATACCTAAATATAAATCACACAGAAAGTTCTAATGCACCTTGACTGTCAAAATATTGTTTGATTATTTGGATTTTGGCCTTTCTGACAAACAGTGATCTAAAAAGTCACAAGCTCAATTTACAGTGAAAAATCAAATATAACTGATGCACCATTTGGGGTCACACCAATGGAACCATCTGAAGAAGGTAAATTCTTTGAGGAACCTGCAAAGCCTACAAGTTCCTGCAAGGAATTGTCAATTGAATAGTAAAGTTCCTAAAGAACACCATTAGGATATTTGTGGAACCTTCAAAAGGGTCTAGAGGTTCTCTAGAAAGTTCAGATCTGAGGAACCCCAAATACTAGTCCCTAAAGTATCTTTTAATTTTTACAATGGCTGCTTTTGCAGTCTTTAAAGTAAAGGATCTTTATTGGTATCTATGGTTTCCATGAAGAACTTTTAACATCCATGTAACTATTCCATTGCACCGAAGGTTCTTTATGGAAACAAAGTTTCTTGTGGATTTTTAAAATGTTATTTACACTAGGAAAGTGGTTCTATTAATAACGGTTTACAGAACTTTTCTTTCTGTAGAAAACTTCAAAACAGGAACCAAAACTTCAACATCCTACTTTTGGAACCTTTATTTTAAAGAGTGAGGTTATACTTTAAGCCAGATTATGCACACAACCCATTATAAAGAAAAAAATACTTCTTGACAGGAATGAGAATAGAGATTTTTTGCTGAAGAGTTTTCTCTAAAACTTTACAAAAGATCTCAAGTTCTCAAACGTGCATAGATGTTCCAAGATATCAGTTTCCAATCAAAACTCAGAGATCTCAATACGAACGCAAACAGATTCCTTCAAGACCAATTTATCCAAGTTACGCTATCCACATTATCATTTTATACCTCTTTACTCTCACTTCATGCTAGCAGTTGTTTCATTTATGTCCATTTTTTAGGAAATTCTCAGAAGAAATGATATGCCTAAACTCTAACCTTACCTGTGTGAAGGGAAAGCTGGAGGAGAGACTTGGACAGAGAGGCAGAGGTGAGAGATGGAGATCCACCAGGCGTCTTATATACTCTGGCTTACCCTATGTCTATTTCAGGACAGACTGGGTCATAACGTAACACGCAGGAGAATGAAGGATTGTGTGTGTGTGTGTGTGAGATCACTTTCTTGGTGGCACTAGCGAATCAAATGCTACTATTAATAATCAGGTCCCATTTGACTTGTGTCCTCACAGTAAATCTCTGTCTGCTTCTCTGTCTTCAGCTTCTAAAGCTCTATTACAAACCCTAGTGAACTGCCCTGCTGTCTACTGCCTACATCCTGACTCAAATGGAAATAGGTGACCGATTTGAAATGCTCCTCCTAGACAGCAACTCAGCACACCACAGAAGGTGCGACTCACAATTAATTCAAGTGACTACCAGTTGAGTCCAATGGAGCTCAGTAGCGATTGCCCACTAAACACAAACCTATTTGGCTGTGCAGTTTTCTTCGCTGTGTGATGGAAAAGAGATTTATGGAAGCTTGTTTCCACTATGGACAAAAAAATAAAAAAGATAATTTTATCTGACAATTGTGACTATTTTCTTGCAATTCTTAAAAAAAAAAAAAAAAAATTAGGAATTGTGAAATATAAACGAAATTCTGGACCTTCACATAATTTGGAACTCACAATTTTGACTTTTTTTTTCTCTCAGACTTAATATCTCACAATTGTGAAATATAAACTCAGAATTCCAAGAAAATAAATTATTTTGCTTTGATGAAAATCAGTATTTTTTTTTTTTTTTTTTTTTTTTTGAACAGATTCATTAACAACCATTCATTTAAATTAAAATGTTTAGCGCAATGAATTTTTTTTTTCCACACCAAACACTTGTTTATAAAATTAATTCTACACAACTACAAGACCAAGCACAGTCCCACAACATATAGCAAATATGCTGAGCACATGGTAAAAGATCTACTATTATGTGATTTATGTTTTTATGTTTTATTAATTTATCTATTTTTTTATAGAATACATGACTACTTAAAAAATGGCTGTCAATCGAGTAAGATGCTTTTTTTTTTACCAAGAATGCTGTAAAATTTGCCAAATTCAGACCGTGACATCATACACCTACATGTTGGTGACATCAGAGTTCTAGTGTGACATGAGGTAACATTCAATTGTCTTTTTTCCCCAAATACATGTTGGAAATTCAGACTTTCTGAGTGGAATGCAACATACCATAAATTATATCTCCAGGTTGTTGACGTCGAACTGGCGTTGAAATATCTTCATCCAAGATTTACGATGATTGAGCCACGTGCCCCCCACCAAAAAAGACCCGGGATGGGTTTCACTCATACTTAACGCATACTTAAGACAGTTGACGAAAGACAGGGAGAACCTCCTTACACATGTTTACACACAACACCAGTGCATGGTAGGTATACATAGCCCTGTGTGATGCCCAAACTGTGACACTGTATTAATAAGAACATCTATATCAAACCAGCTGGGTTTCAGATTTCCCTCGTCCCATAAATCACTTTCTATAGCTACTGTATACTAGCATTCCTCTCTCAGCTTCTTTCTCTCTTCGCAGATAAATCACCAATCTCACAGTGCTTCTCAAGGTTATTTAGTAAAGTATGTACTTGAGCTTTTACCAATGTACATCTTGCTTCCCCTTTTGTTCTTATTGAAACCAAATTTATTAGTTTCCTCTGTCTGGTGGCAGTCAAGGTGAGGGACCACAACCATCTCCACACTCTATAACAGTGTCGGGTCTGTGGATATATGGTTTGATAATCGGAGGCCCTGTGTTGGGCTGAGTTTTGTTTTTTATCATTGTGTATATTTGATGTTTTGCGACTTTTACAGTGTTGGTCACAGTGCAGCCTGTCATATGGAGAGTAATGTGAATGACTGTATGTGCTTGTCAACTCTCAGCAGTTTCTCTTTGGCACCTCGGAAAGTGGCACTCAATCCTGTCGTCTCAACTAACTGATGTGAAATACTTGCCGCATAAACGCACACACACATATGATAAACTGCACAGTGATTTCCAGTCTTTTCCTGGGTAATTTATTTGCTTATTTATTTTATATATTTATATACAGATTTTATTGCATATATATATATATATATATATATATATAACTATATATATATATATATATATATATATATATATATATATATATAAAATGAACAAAATGTTATATAAAATATATTCAAATGTATTATTTATTAATTTATATAATACATTTAGATTATTAAAACATATAATTTTAATATGTAATTTTATATGTAATTTTTTATATGTAGGTATGCATTTATTTATTTTTATTTCACTGACTCTTGACCTCTGAATGGTGCTATTAACACTGACATTCATCCCTCCTTCACTTTTGGCTTCTAGCAGGTGAGGAGAATTTCTCTTGGGCAGACAGACAGATAGCAGTTCATGTGAGAAGGGACGGCAGAAAGTAGCTAAGGCACAAGGAGCTGTGCGGAAAACATTACTTGTGGCAATAGGACACAATTCATTTTAAATTAGCATCCATAATCCAGTGAAACTGACATGAACCACTTTAGCATTAAATTAATCAAAAGTGACAGTTAAGACATTTATAATCTTACAAATAATTCTATTTCAAATAAAAGGCATTTGTTTACCAAAAAAAATCCTAAAAATAACAACAATTTAATAATACTAAGAAATGTGTCTTGAGCAGAAAATCAGCATATTATAATAATTTCTGAAGGATCATGTGACACTGAAGTCTAGAGTAATGATGCTGAAAATTATATATGTATACAGTATCATATTAAATTATTTATTCATATAGCCTAGTGCTGGCTAGTAACTGATTACATAATTTAGATTACATAATCAGATTACAAAAATAGAGTACTCATTACGAGATTATATTACATTTTAAATCAGATTACAGTTACTTTTTTATGGTTTATGATTACACCATTAAACCCTGGTGTAATTTTTAATGCACTTCATATGATATTGATATCAAATAATGGAATATATTTTCAATCTCTCTGTTGTTGTTGTTGTTTTTACATCATTATGATACATTAAAAGGTCAATTTAAAACAAGTTAGGTCTAAAAGTAATCTAAAAAGTAGTCAGAATACATTATGTAAAAAGAGTAAACTAGAAACCGTTTTCATCATGTAATTTGTAATCAGTAACAGAAATTGTTTTGTGTGTATATATACTGATGGTTTTCATTGGTCAGAACAGGAAATGGAGCCCTGAGGAGTCAAAAATATGTCTTCCTCTTAGGGATTCCCTTTTAACACAGCACTTCCCATCTGTTAGAAATCAGAATATTGTTTTTGTAGCTTGCCTGCATCTAATCCAGGATCTCTCTCTCTCTCTCTCTCTCTCTGTCTGTACTGTCTTACCCTCTGTTCTCTCACCATGCAAGCGTGTTTCACTATTTCTACCGGCCCTATTACATTACCCTGCCTCAGCAATACTCACACACGGTGTTGGCTATGGAAGAGAAAAACGAAGACTGAAAGACAGGCAGAGGGAGACGGAAATAGAAAGAAAACGGATCCACAAATGGACTCCTGCTAATAAATAAGAAGTGATGAGAGGACGGAGAAGAGGGGATGAAAATGGTGATTGGTCAGAAAGAACTTACAGTCGTTCGTTCACACAGAACGCGTTTTTCCATTCCACTGCGCTGCTTTAATATCTGAAAACGCTCTAGTCTGATGTGTTTGACCGTTGCACTCCCGCGTTTTGCAGCGTCCCGCTCTTGACATTCAAAAAACGCGGCGCTCAAGTTAAAAGTTCAATTCTTAACCTCGCGCTTTTTTTTAATAATAAAACGAGTGACATGACGTAACAAAATTAGCATTATAATCTGTGACGACAGCTTTATTCATTATGATCTTGAATATAAAGTAAATAGTTTTGGTCCTATATTGGTCAATGTGTTTTATAGTACGTAGGCAAGCCTACAATTGGCCCAAACCGGACATAGTATGCCTTCTTATTAAATAAAATATATTGCACATTAAACAGAACAGCTTTTGTATCTTATTGTTTCATTATGGTAGGAATGTTCTTTTTGATTTATCGCATCATTTGTTTTGTTTCCTAATTACAACAGTGGTCTTGGACTTGGACTATTCTGTCATCTATAAACCTATACCAGCTCTGCCTCTTTTCATCGCTGCTCTCATAGTCTTTTATCTTCCAGTTTGTGTTTTTGCGGTGCTTTCCAAGCAAGATATATCACCCTCCAAAGGGCACTTCGAAGTAAAAACAATCATGGCCACCATATTGAAGAATCATTCCAAACCGAAGTGCTCAAAACTGGCCCTTTGGAATGAAGGATTTTAAAGGGTACAACTGATGGACACCTTGGCCCTTCATGATTCTTTGCATGATGATGGTGCCTTCATATGGGCTTGGGATGATTACGCAGAAGGGCACTTCAACGAACAGTTGTTTGGTTCCCTACACCCTTCAACGCTTCGAAGCTCTTACTCTGGAGGGTAAACCCTTTGAAGGGATTAGGGCATAGGGAAGAGCCCTTCTAAATGGAATGCAGGGCTAGTCTACAGACATTTGTTTAAAGGGGTCATCGGATGCCCATTTTCCACAAGTTGATATGATTCTTTAGGGTCTTAACGAAAAGTCTATAACATACTTTGGTTAAAATTTCTCAATGGTAGTGTAAAACCATTTTTACCCTGTCAAAAACAGCTCTTTTCAGAGCAAGCCGCTTTCTTGCATGCTGCTTTGAATGCAAATGAGCTCTGCTTACCCCGCCCCTCTCTTCCGACCCAGCCTCTGAGAGATGGTAAACTTTAGCCGCATTCATCGCGAAACTAGGAAATGCGATTTGCAAAGATTCATAAAGTATACTTACTACTTCTGTAGGTGAAGCAGGATAACAAATGATTCGCGCAAACATAAACGCATTTAGGCAAATCGGGGGAGCATTCCCTTCAGAAACAAATGTAATCAAATGTAAAGTCATTCTTGTCTACATCTGCTCCTGCGTCAAAACAATGGTGGACTGATGACAGCACACTCCGGGTGGTCTAAGGTAAAACACTAGTGTCAATCAGCAATCGTGGGAGGGGCCTGGGTCTGTGTGACGTTTCAGCTTGATTTGTGAAAGGGGTAATGATTTTAGTAGATTAAGAAAAAAACACTTGGCAGATTTTTATCATTAAAAAGTGGTTGTGTACACACGCTGCCAACTTACATTTATGTTCAAACAGCATGTAAAAGTAAATTTTGCATTCGATGACCCCTTTAATACATCCACTTTGAACATTACAATGCTCATTTATTAACTCTACAATAAGTACCTCCACTTAGCTAATTACTCTTCAACAGCGATGCAATGGAGCTACCACAAAAATGGAAGTTCAAAGACAAAAATCTAAAGATGACTGACCACTTGTTTCTCTGACGCATAAAGTCTATAAGTGTGAATACTGAGCACCGTCATGCAATCTCAAAATAAGTAGGCCAAGGGCAAGTAGAAAGTTTTTTTTTTTTTTTTTTTCGTGGTCACTGTTGTGACTTAACTAGCCTTCATTTCATATACTGTAAGCAACATTTAATTTTTTTTTTCTTTTCATATTAATTTATTTAGGTGTAAAATATGTTTCTCCTGAAGGGACAGACACAAAGAAACACAAAAAAGACAATAGTTGACATACAATCTAAGCAAACTTGAGAACAGTCTTGATATATTGTTGCACTCTCTTCTGAAACTCATGTATGAGGTATTTTCTCAGTAGAAACATCTGAGAAGTCTACAAGAAACAACTGATATATTAAAGTGATTTCATTTGTGGTGGGTGTGACTGTCCTAATATTACAAGCACATAACACTGTCTGGGAAACAATGTCTAGATTCAAAGAAGCCCTGTCAGTCAAATCCTAACACTCTCCTCCTCTCATCTTGTGAGAACATATGTGGGAGCAGTAAACATAGACATGTGTGTAACCTGTAGATTGGGTTTTTGGAGTGTAGCAGTGAATGGCCTTGAATTGAGATCATGACACAGTTGCTATGTCTTGCTGAAGTGGCAAAGTGAAACCTCAGACACACACGATCCCTGGAGCTGAAAGCAAAAAAACAAACCATCACAGCTGCCATGACCTTGAACTTAATGTAGCGTCTATGTGTACGTATATGATTACAATGTTGTAAGGTTCATCTTCTTGGATTAAAACTGCCTGGACATTGTTGACATTTCTAGGCTTAAGAGATCTTAGAAGTACATTTTATAGTAATACATGTACGTACAGAACAGTAAGAGTCTATTACACAGTCCCATAACAAATCTGGCCTGGACAAAAGTATATAGGCTAGTGGTGCTATATTTATGTCAATATTTATATATATTTTTTATATTTGACTGTTATATACCAGAGGGTATCTTGAGAATTTATCTGATATAAGATCGTTAAACCATCTGTGTCTTTGCAGAAGGTCTGTTCTTTTTGCTGCCACTTAGAGGTCACTCCTTACTACTGCATCCCAATCCTTCACAACCCTTTAATTCTGCTGCTGTTTCTGTGTGGAATAGTTCAACCAGAAAAATAATTATCTTCATCCTCATGCAATTTTAAAACATTTAGCTGTTTATTTTATTTTATTTTATACTTTTTTTAATTGGCTAAATGACAAAATTTGATTTGTAAACCTTTTAAATTATGTGTGTGATTTCTGGCTACAGCGGCACCAAATAAAAATGCAAAATTAACTATTGTTTTCAAACAGGTTTCCCAAATTGGTATTAGGAGTATTTTTAGTTTTATATATATATATATATATATATATATATATATATATATATATAATATATATATATATGTGTGTGTGTGTGTGTGTGTGTGTGTGTGTGTGTGAGAGAGAGAGAGAGAGAGAGAGAGAGAGATAATAGTATTTTACCAATGAAAAAAGTTAACATTGTGGCCATATCAAAATTCAGTTGTTGTTTTCTTTTCTTTTTTTTTCTTACTTTTTTTTGCTACCTGAATTGGCAACATTGGTTCAATCAATAGCGCGGCTTAAGGGTTGGACTATTTGTTTAGCCGACCAATGATAGATTGGAGCGAAACATTCAATATTTTTGCAACTCCATCCATGGTGACACTAAAAACACATGGAAACTCTTGGTCTTTGCGTCGCGCCTCGCTGAGCGTTTTTATTATTATTATTAGCCTACTCACGTCAAGTAAAAAACATTTCAAATTTGCTTTAACTTGAAACATTTTAAACGCCTCTTCATACCGGTGTTCTCCACGTTAGTTTGTGAAGTCCTCATGCTAAAGTCCCTCACTGACTCTTTCAGTTCCCCTTTAGTGTATACGTGCCTCTGTAAACCCGCCTCAGAAAACCACTTCCACTTTACTCAACTAATCCCACTCTATCTGTCTCTCTGTCTGTGAGCGTCTGAAGAGCTCTGAATCCCGCATCATCAAGCATGTCTCTCCCGCAACAGCTGCGCGATGAAAGGTGAGCGAAATCATCTCCCTTTTTTTATTATTATTTACTCGGGAATATTCATGGAATCAAAGCCGAGGTTCCTGCGTCCTAGCGTCGCATTCAGGGCGTAGTATTTGTGTACTTTTCCAGTTGTAACTTGTAGCTATAATTTAAAATACTATGCTGTGGTGTAGTTATTATTCTATACAGTAGTAGGCTACCTGTTTTGGATGGAGTGTACTATGGAACAACAGACTAGTCTCAGTTTAGTGTAATTGACTAAGCCTATAGTATACTAGACAAGACTAGTCCACCATGTAATTAATTACTGTAACATTGATTAAAAAAACATATTTCAGGACATATTTTCTCTGCTAATCAAAATGTATGTAACATTTGTTCACCTGACAGTGATTTCGACCAGCTTCCAGACAACATTCCAGTCACTGCAACTATTGCTGATATTGAGGAAAAGAAAGGTTTCATTGTTTACTATGTGAGTTTCCACAGACCTGAACCCCTGTAGTTGACCTTTCCTGTAGTCTTTCCTAATGTGTCTGCGTTATAGTCTGCCTATTACCTGTGGTTTATTTTTAACCAACAGCATCCAACAACAAAATACTATTAAATGCCATATGTGCAAAATGTCTTAAATTTTGTCAAGGGGACACATGCTTACATTATTATTTTTTTCTATTTGTTTGTCTATGTACACACCTGTCAACCTGATGTCTTTTGCAGTTGTGTCACTTTCAGTGTTTTATTTCATAAACTACTGCATAACATAACTAATGCATACTGCATAAGTTTTTGACTTGTTTGTTCTTTATCACCTTCTTATAGAGGTTCGTAATTGAGGTGAAGACCAAAGGCAACAGTAAATATCTGATCTACAGAAGGTATCGTCAATTCTTCGCTCTGCACCAGAGTTTGGAGCTTAAGTACTCAGCTGAAACCCAGCCGGGATACTACACCTGCCAACTACCTAACCTGCCAGGTCTGTGACTAAGCCGCTGTTGCACAGCATCATCTAAAACAACAGCGATGTAGAGCCCTGGGGAAATCTAGGTTCATTAGCACAGGCCACATACACACTGCAGCTAAATACCGTTGTGCCGTCTATACTACTCTGGGTGCTTAGAGGGGATGTCTAATGCTATTTCATGCATTCTGACTTATTTACACTGCTAAAAAGTTGGATTCTCATGCTAGTGATGCTACAAATGACCTCTCATGAAGTCTCAAAAAAACGAATTTGATGTATGACGGAGTATTTCACTCCAAATACACTCCTTCATTTTCTAAAAGTTTTATATATTTATTTTTTCTCAAATAATTTTACTGAATCGTCATCTCCACAGTAGTGGATGCACCTGTATACATGTTTCATACATATTACATAATCTAAGAATTTGTTTTCCATTTGAATTGGTTCATTTGAAACTCTACAGGATACTCATCCTCCAGGAACAGGATTGGACACCCCATAGCTAGATACAGGAACCAATTGCATGGCCGGAAAAAAGTATTTCAAAATATCAGATCATGGATCACACCATGTGCGAGCCCTTTAGCTACACTCCCTTCCACTGTCCCACATTTGCTGTTCCTCCAGAGTCAAAGTTCACTTCTTAGGTGGACTTTGAGTACTTTAAGTGTTTCCCACAGAGTTATTGATTAACTAGAACTTCTATGATTGGGATGGAGAACAGCAGAGACAAGAGACAGATAAAGGTAATAGCATTGTATTGCCAGGAAAATGAGATGAGTAGCATCCTTTTTACCGACACTGACACCGCCACCATTGTCTTCTTGTCCTCGTCTACATTCATTTCATCTATCCACACACAAATATTTGCACGCACAAGGAAATGCAGTTTTCAAATTTTTTGAATTAGTTTGAAAGGCCCCAAAGGTCTGAGACCACCTGAGACTTGTCAGAACCAAACATCATCAACAATCATATTTTTAAATGGAATATAAACCAGTGCTTCATTCAGCATCAACCCTATAGAAGAAGTAATAACGCCATCTATGTCATCGTAGTAGTGTCATCTACTCTTGTTTCATTCTGTAGTCTCTAATGTCTTTAACCTCTTTTCTGATCCCTTTTTAATCAGCCTTATGTCTTATGCCTCTTTCTCTTTGTCTTGTGTTCTTTTTCACTGAACGTACCCTTCTCTGTCTTTGACCAAACGGTTATGTGTATAATTGAATTCAAAAGGAAGGAGAGGTTGTTCTTTGGCACCCTAAGGTCACCTAAAGCCTGCAAGCCCAAAGAATTCGGTGTTTCTCTGTGACTTTCCCCCGAAGCTTCTTCAAAGCTCCCTGTCAGCTAAACCTGATAATTAATCTTTTCTTTATTAATGATGACTGATGACTAATGTGTATTTTTGATTTTGTTATGTTATGTTATGGAATGGTAATTGTAATTTGTATGTTTATGTCATTAGCAATGTCTGCTCTGATGCACTATAAAGGGACGTCTCCTTGCTTTGCTTGTGCCATTCAGATCTAACTAATGCTTAGTTAATGCAGATTTATAATAAAGAAGCTTATTAGAAAGGATAGGCCGATTAAGAGACAGCGATGAGAATTAGAAGATTTAAGTTTGAATTATTGCATAGCCATGTGCCAAAAATGATGTTAAAAATTGGATTCAAACCAACTTGTATGAATGGATCCCTCTAAATCTTTTTCAAAAGTGCTTTTGAGAATGACCCTCTGACTCTAATGACAGACCTCTAATTGTTGTTCACTTTGCACATTATTAACATTCCCGTTGGGTGAAATCAAAAATACAAATGAGAAAGTAATTTAGTGTAATGTTTGAGCAGACATTACGCTAAGTGCTAATTAGCGTTAGCACTAAAGAGATTCGGCTAGCTTTTGATTGTTTAGTTTACAAACTAATTTGTTTTGAGACTAGATTATACTTATTTCTGGCGCTTGTTTGTTTCGCCACAGGTAAGGTGTTTATGGGAAACAAAAAGGAGATTGCAGAGAGCAGAATCCCAGAGCTCAACAATTACATGAAGGTGAGTCAGTCTTGAAATTTCTTAAATGCTTTCGGTTGTATCACAGTCATATTGCGTTGGTGGGAGTTGTGCTTGGTAATTGTTGCAGTCGTGTGTTTTAGGGGTTGCAGTGTTTGCAGTATGAACAGCACTGTGTTGAATTACCAGAAGAAGAAAAAAAAAAACAGTTCCTATTTTTGTTACTTCTCTTTTTTTCAAAACCTAAGTCACTCTCTGTCAGCTTAACTTGTCAGTTTTGATTTAATTTAAGGGTGATTCTTCAACTATGGGAACTTTTGAGCCTGTTAAATTCAAGAAAATGTGTAGATATAAAGCACATATTGTTCTTTATTCTAAAAGTCATGGAAATTCCCACCACAGTGTAGTTTTCGTAACATCTCAAATGCCATTTTCTGTTCAATAGCATTCAATACTGTATTTAAATATGACATTCATCTTAATTTTCAGCTAAAAACATCCTACTAAACAAGTCTAAACTAAATCTCTCTGTTCTTTAGAGGTTGCTTTGTCTGCCTACCTGGGTACTCTTGGATGATCTGATACGGATGTTTTTCTACCAGACCGAGTCGGACAGCCAACAGGTCCCCCGGGCCCTGCGCCGCCTGCGGCCCCCCACACGCAGAGTGTAGGAGCCTACCCACATTCCCTCATTTCTACTTTCAATACTTCACTGCATACTTTTACAGGATAACTTTCTGCTGCCGTTATTCAATAGAAAAGTTTTTTGGCTCTGTTAATCATGTCTATGCGTTTAATTTCTTGTTTTATGTGATTAAATAGAGAGCAAGTGGAAAATTTAACTGCTCCTGTGACTATAAGAGTTCAATAATGTCTCAAAGTAGGTGGTTTGACAAGATCCAAATCAAATGTTCTAAGACCATTTTATCTGAGCTAAGGAGTTTTTGGATAAATATCCAAAATTGATTTAAATGAATGATGATACACAATAATGATAGTGCTGTCAATCAATTAAAAAAAAAATAATTGCACTTTTTTTATTTTTTTTATTTGTTTAATGTGTTCTTTTTTATTTTATTTATTGTATTTTTTATTTATCAATTTCAATATTAAATATAGCTGCAAGCACCAATTACGGCGCCAAGCACTACAAAAGCAAGCCTCAGACCAACTGCAGCAATTGCATGCAGTTAATGAGTAATTAAAACCATTTTAAGATTATTTTAGTCAAAATGGCTGAAAAATCATAAATACAACCACTAGTAATATGATTTCTTGGCTTATCACTTTTGACCAATAGGTGGCGCTGTTACCAAATTAATGTGGCATGGTCAGTGTGAGGTGATAATGGTAAATACAAAGTTTGGTGTCGATATGTCAAATGTTTGCAGAGATACAGCCTCAGATGCAGTTTGGCACTATGCCTTAAATTTGTAGTGGCGCTGTACAAAAACTCTTTCGTTTATCGACACAAAATCCATAACTTTTTGTCACCACAGTCTTAAGATCATCTGACTCGATTTTGGTGAAAATCTAACCAACGGTTGATGAGAAGTTAAAAAAAAGTAGGTTTTCAACATAAATCAAAATGGCGGACAGGAAGTTCGGCTGACTATGGCAAAATTGGTAACTATGTTGTCGGCATGACCCAAGGAATATTTTCATACCAGTTTCATTACAATAGCCTAATGCAATCAAAAGTTATTAGCATTTTTGGAAATTTAATAATTAACAGTTAATGAATGGTTTATTAGTCTTGACCAATAGGTGGCGCTGTTACCAAATGAAAGTGGCATGGTCAGGGTGAGGTGATAATGGCACATACAAAGTTTTGTATCAATATGTCAAATATTTGCAGAGATTCAGCCTCAGATGCAGTTTGGCACTGTGCCTAAAATTTGTAGCAGCACTGTTTTAAAATGGTTTCGCTTATCAACACGAAATCCATAATGTTTTGTCACTACAGTCGGAAAATAACCTGACTCGATTTTGGTGAAAATTGGACCAACGGTCGAGGAGGAGTTCGAAAAAGTATGTTTTCAACATACATCAAAATGGCGGACAGGAAGTTATCTATGTTGTCGGCATGACCCAAGGAATATTTTGAAACCACTTTCCTTGATTAGCGCTAAATCGCCATCACCTGCTTTCAAATGGAGCGGCATTTAATAGACAGAGCTGTAGATCACTGAAAAGCTACGCAATATCGCGTTCATTATCCCAGATGAATCGCCTTCGATAATGAACGCGATATTGCGTACCTTGTCAGTGATCTACGGCTCTGTCTATTAAATGCCGCTCCATTTGAAAGCATGTGATGACGATTTAGCGCTAATCAAGGAACCAGATTTACTGACTAGATGCACATGATCATATCGTTAGATATATCGCCCAGCCCTACTTGACTAGGTGCACATGATCATATTTTTTGTTGTGTGGTCATGGGCTAGTTGAGTGGGGGTGCTGAGGGTGCTGCAGCACCCCCTGTTTTTTGTGGGCAACTGTTTAAATGTTGGAAAAAAAGAAAAAAAATCGGCATCTATTTTACATTTAAAAAAATGCAAGTAGCTGGTATTTGTGGCAGATTGTGATTGTGCTAGTCAAGATTATATAAGGCGGCAGCCAATTGTTAAATTCAGTGGTGTAGATGGTAAAGTGGGTGTAATTCTATCCATTTTGATGCGATCGAACTGGGTTCGGATCTGCCTTTTGGCGAACTTTTTTTCTCCCTTTTCAAACTTCAAATCACATCGGAAAAGCATCAAAAAGTTGAAAATTAAGTATTGGGTAGGATTAGGGAGGGCTTTTTTCCCAATAAGGTGGCATCCATTTAATAATTTGAATTAAAATTTACACTTAATTTGCACTCAACTGGTTTATAATGTATTACAATGCTGAGGTGCAGTTAACTGCAACTATTTTTTTTTCTTTTTTTTACAACATACAAAAACTGCAGAGGAATCTGTACCTAACCAAAATAAAGACAGACGAAGCTAGATGCCCGACTCCAGACCCTGACAGCGTCATAAAGTTGATTCATTAGACTCTCCCTTAGCAGCTCAGTGTTTTACATTTATGTCAGAAAAAAGGACCATTTACATCCAAATGTAATTTAATGCACACAGAACACAACCTATTTATATATTTCAGAATATAAACTGCTTAATCGGCCATTTTCAGTAAGATTTAACGTTACTAAATGTGTTTGTGTTCCTGTGCATTTAACTTTAATAATGTCCAAAAGATATCTGTTTTAAAGCAGTGGGTAATTCACTCGTTGATTTGCTTAAAATCTACTTTGCGATTCTGTTGGCAAACATGTTTATGGTGCATTCTATTCAACCTGTTTATTGCTAGTGAAGCATAAATAGACAGGGCGGCCTTTACAAGTAATACGCGTGCAATGTATCTGGTTGCCATGGCAACCTCACGCGCTTGCTGCTGCGCTTATCGTAGTAAAAACGCTTTTAATGGTAACTTACATGGATTGTGACTTTGTACGTTTACTACAGAAATGCTCAAATGTATTTCAAAGTTTGACTGACAAGCGTCAAGCTACGCCTATGTGTATAAATAGAATTGAGCTATTTGCAGTTTAAATAACATATCACTAAAATACCTGCTATAACACCTCCCCCTCCCCCCTACCCTGCGCGCACAGCACCCCCAACCTAAAACATCTTCCTGCGTCCCTGGGCGTGATCAGTTTGAGGTGACAATGGCACATATATAGTTTGATGTAAATATGTCAAAGCGTTGCAGAGATACAGCCCTCAGATGCAGTTTGGCATCTTTCCAGCAAATTCGTTGACGTGCTAAACGAGAACCGTTTCTTATATTGACACAAAATCCATAACTTTTTGCCAGCTTAGTCTGAAGATGATCCGAGTCAAATTTATTGAAAATCGGACTGACGGTCTAGGAGGAGTTTGAAAAAGTAGGTTTTCAACATAAATCAAAATGGTGGACAGGAAGTTCAGTCAATTATGGTAAAAGTTGGTATCGATGTTCTCAGCATGATCCAAGGAATCTATCAACATCAGTCCAGTAAAATTATGGTATTTTTGGTAAAAGTTATTAGCATTTTTATAAATGTCATTATAACTTTAAACCACAAGGTGGCGCTGAACCCAAACTTTTTGAGTACCATCAGGGCATGGTGTCAAAGATGCTTACCGAGTTTCGTAATGATACATCAATGTGTTCGTAATTTTTAGCATTTTATGACAAAATTCAAAATGGCTGATGTCATAAATAGCTGACATGGGAAAATTGGATATCATTCAACTTTGCATGATGCATCGAATCTAAAGAGACCAGTCAATTTTGGCCCAACCATTCAGAAGTTATAAGCAAAAATATGCATTTTTCATATCTCCTGACCACTAGGCGGCACAGTGCCGAAATTGTGCAGGTAGTCTCAGGTCATGCTTGTTATAACACACACCAAGTTTGGTCTCAATATGCCTAACCATTGCGGAGATATAGCCTCACATGCATTTTTGTGTGCTTTTCGTTGAATTCTTTTGCATGTTATTTAAGAATGATTGGACGAATCAACTTGAATTCCATAACTTTTTGCCAGCATTGTCTGAAGATAATCTGGTTCAATTTTCGTGACAATTGGTGCAACAGCCTAGGACGAGTTCGAAAAAGTAGGTTTTACGAACAATTAAAAATAGCAAAAAAACTAAACCTTGCTATTTTTGAATTTTGGAGTTCATGAGCCAACGATTCAGAGGAAAAACAGATTTTTCATTTTCTGGCTTATGGTTCAAAAGTTATTAGCATAAACATGAGTGCAGTTTTGGACAAGTGGTGGCGCTAGAGAGTTTGAGTTAGAGACTCCAAATTTGCTATGGTGACTTTTCTCACTGCTCTCTATGTGTGCCAAATTTCACAACTTTCCCACAAGCGGTTCTGTGGGCTGCCATAGACTTCCGGGGGAAGAAGAAAATCACGCTAACGGATAAATAGGTGCCTAAGCACCTTCAGTGCTTGGCCCCTAATTGTAATTTAAAATATAACAACTACTTATTTTAGTGAACTTAAAACAATCTTCACATAAACCCATTATAATAAATGTCATATTTACCCGTGCCCTTCCACAAGTAGGAAATATACAGAAATCAAATAATCAAACACTAAATTCTAGATTAAAAATAGATGAATCTTTAAAGCTACAAAAAATAGTTATTGATTTGCTCTTTTTTACTTTTGTTCTTTGATAAACAGACATCACAGCAGCTGGGTTATTCACACTTTAACATGAAATAATACAGGATACAGTGCACTGCCATATTTGTGCATGCAATTGAAGAGCACGTTCTACGAGCACAGTATAACGGCTGACAGGACAGAAAAATACGTACAGTATGTACTGACAATTTGCCTGACAACATCTCATCTGACCACAGTTCACTGTTGTTCTACTGAAGCTTCTGTACCGTTTCCACGCTTGTTTGACTAGCGGCTGTCGCTGAGGGGAAGTGGAATGCATGTCTGAAAAGCTGCCTGTTTGATGTGTTCGTAAAGACGTTCTGCATCTAAAGAAACAATTTTTCTCTAGAAAAAAAAAGAGAGACAGAAGCAGCAGTTGTGAGTGGGGTGGCCAACCCTTGCCTTGTCCCTGAATTATATTTAAACTGGAAAAATTAATCTCTTGCGTTAACGCGCTAATTTTGACAGCACTAAATTAAACATAACCTAAGTTCCTGGAGCCACAAAAGAGGAACTTCTGAGCACTAAAATTCTCATTTAGGTTTATTCATCTGAAGTTCATAATGCTCTTTCTTTTCTCTCTCTCTCTCTTTTACTAGAAAAACCGTGAAGCCCAAAACGGACCTATTCTCCGCACCCAGAGCAGAGGTATACCAGTGTTTCCTTGGAAACACTTTCAGTAACAGCCTACACACTACATACTACACACATACTTACATGCTCATGCATGCAGCCACCACACAAAGCTCTGACATTTGGTCAGGAGGTTATTACACAACACACCTCAATCTTTTGTTTCAAAACTCTCACATTTTGTCAGAAGATTATGACATAGAACTTTGTGGAGGCCGAGACTCTTCTGCAATGCTGCAGTGTCACTTACAGTGTGCTTTGTGTGATTCAGTGTGCTCCATTTATGGATAATTCTGAATATGTATCTATAATTTGCACAGATTTATGTAGAAAATATTAATTTAGAAATATTAATATTAATAAATTAACATTTTGACCAAATTTGTTGTGACCAAACACATAACTGTAAGCTTTAAACTTCAGTATGTAACTTTTGTTACAGACAGAAATTATATCTAAAATGATGCAGCTTGTTGAGATGGTTGAAAAGTGTGCTGTTACTATTCATCACACATTTTGGCTAAAAACTGTCATAGGCTTCAATTGAAGGAAGCATCTAAGTCATATTTAGAGACTTGAGGGTGCGATTTTTTTGACCTACCACCACCCACAACACCCTAGCAACTACCCTGAATACCCTAGCAACTGCACAGCAGTCCACTCAAATCCACTCAGAACACCCCAGCATCCATACAGCAAGTCCTGGCAACCACCCAAAACACCCCGGCAATCATGCCAGCGAGGTTCGTGTCAGTAAACTCCACAGATTTTTTTGTGGAAATGTCAAAATCTAGTTTCCAGATACTATGACAGCATAATTATGTGGTTTGATTACTCATCATTTGATAGATTTACAGTGATGTCACTAAATCTGTAAAATTCTTCTTATACAGACAAAGAAAGCGACATCTGTGTCTTTCAGTTTTCTAGGTCAGATCTTTGGCCCATTAATGGTTCCTGCCCTGTTCTACTTCTTTTGCTAATTTCTTTATCTTTTTTTTTCTGAGCTGCTTTTTTAAGGGATAGTTCACCAAAAAAAGAAAAATCTGTGATCATTTACTCACCCTCATGTTGTTCCAAAACACACACAAAAAAGATATTTTACATAAAATACAGATCACTCAGTTCCAACAAATAGAGTTTTTCAAGCTGCAAAAAGACACAAGAGTGCCATAGAAGTACATACAACTTTTGCATTATATATATCTGAATCATTGAATCAGTGAGTTGAACTTGTGAACTAGATTGGTTTGATTCATAAACCACTTGTTAACACTGGGTTTGTGAACCAACTGAACTTACTAAACCAAAAGATCAGACTCAAAATAGCTATTTGTGAATGAATTCATATGAACAATTTGTTCACGAGTCGGGCTGATCTAGTTCATACGTTCAATTCATCGATTACTGATAACTTGCTTTTGCTTTTTTTTGCTTTTACTTTTGCTTACGACTGGGGAAGTCGTGGCCTAGTGGTTAGAGAGTCCAGCAATACCATGGCTGAGGTGCCCTTGAGCAAGGCACCGAACCACCAACTGCTCCCCGGGTGCCGCAGCATTTGGGCATAAATGTTTGGGGTGTGTTTTGGGTGTGTGTTCAGTGTGTGGGTTTTTGATGGGTTAAATGCAGAGCATGAATTCTGAGTATGGGTCACCATACTTGGCTGTATGTCACGTCACTTACTCACTTTTTGAAGCTCAAAAGCCTCAATCATAAGGAAAAATTATGAAGAATGTCCTGGTTGCTCTTTTCCATCCAATAGCGATGGATGGAAAAGAGCAACCAGGACATTCTTCATAATATTTCCTTTTGTATTTTATGGAAGAAAATATCATAAGGGTTTGGAACCGCATGAGGGTTGAATAAATTATGACTATTTTGGATCATTTTTGTGTGCTTTAATGCTTTCTATCACCCTCTTTCTTCCACCTACTTCTCAGTCACGTTCCTTCAGCCTCCCTCTATTATCTTTCTCCTTGTCTTAATATATTCTCTGCTCTTTGTTCCACTCTTCACTTTATCCTTCGATCCCTCCTTTAATCTCTCCCACTCTTCCCTCAGAGTTCACCCATCAGTCTTGCTTTCTTCTTTCGCTTTCTCACACCATCCTTTAATGCATCCCTCGCTCTTTGTCCTCTGGAGTACTTGCACTCCTTCAAGACAGTTTCATCCATTTTTCCTTTGTGTCTTCCAATGCTGTCAGACCGTATCGCCATTCTATCATTCCATCAACAGCAGATGTGACCACAAAGAAATGACATAAAACATGATTTATATCCCATGCCCATCTGTAGTTAAGGGCGGAAGGGTGTGTGAATTTTAATGTGCATGTGTGAGTCAAAGTTTAATTGCCAAAAATTTCAAATAAAATAAAATCATGTCTATACCTGCATTCAGCAAGGTGGCGCGTTTGTAAATAAACCTTATTTTGCGATGTTGAGTGTACGATTGATTCAACAAAATCTCATGGCAATCCAAAACTATTTTACCCTTTATTATCTCATTTGTATGTTTTTGTACGTTCTTCTAAAAATCTGACGTTTTTGAACAAATCTCACCATATAAATTTATACAAAATTGCCACCTCGTGAAATAATTTTCTCATAAAATTGGGTTGATTCCCATTTTCTCTGTCTTCCATTAGACCACCATTTAGACAAACAGTTAATCCCAAGTTATTCGAAATGCCATTGGTTGAGCCCAAAGTTCAAATTCTGTAATGCTTTTCAACCTTGACACACTTCCAACAAACACATCCTTCTTTTATTATCTCCTCAAAACATTTCTCTCATGATGGCCCGTCCTGATGTAGATCGATGTAGCAGGTGTGCTGATAAATCTCACATGGTGCTGGACATTTGTCTTCATACACTCATGTGAGAGCAAATGATTCAAAGCACACTGCTCTCCACATGGAGATAACAGCGGAAGAGACTCCTGCCTTATTCTGTTGTGGACATGTGGCCGGGAGAGAGAGAAAGTGATAGATTACACTTCTCATAATAGCAGAAATAACAACAAAAGATCTGGAAAGCAAGCCCGGGAAAGATAGACATGTAGGTGGTGTCAGTTTGCTGTTAAATATCTGGGAAAGGCTGCAGGTTCGAACTTTAAAGGGGATGATTCATAAGCTGTCACTATTGTAGCCTTGAGCAAGATGCTATTATTTGGGATAGATCATGTTGTTCCAATGTTGTTCCAATTCTGTTTGACTTATTTTCTTCCATAAAGAACAAAAGGAGATGCTTAGCAGGATGTTCATGCTGCTCTTTTCCACAAAAAGAAAGCATTCAGTGGCCACCATTAAAAAATGCCATAAAAATTGTTCATATGACTTCCGTTCTATATGCCAGATCTTTTGAACACCAGGTTTGAAATCAGTGGCATCAAAAATCAGATTGTGACATGGCAAGTTTGAATATGTAAAAGCTTAAGTTTAAATGTAAATTTGGAAACCAAGAATTTCAGTGAAAAATGTTGGCAACATTATCATATGGCTTCAGAAGACTTGGGATATAGTGTAGTCGTGTTATCCACAGTTATGGTGCTGCTTTGTCATTTTTTACACTTGGTCCCCATCCGCTTTAATTTTTGGAAAAGAGCAGCTTGAACATTCTTCAAAATTTATACTTTTGCGTGCCACATATTCTCAAGTCAGAGAGGTTTGGACTGACATGAGAATGATTAAATTAATCCAGGTTTCTCAAATGACACTGATGCTGTAGTCAAAAATGTGCATTTTCAGATAAAAGTGTCATATAGACATCACAGAATCTGTTACTTCATTTGTTGTGTGATTGCTCTGAGAATTATATGGCCATTTCCTGGGACTCATAAGACACAAGACAGAGAGCTTGATTGAAAATCAAAGCCTTTTCTTTCTTCAGTATCACTGTAAGGAGTTTAGACAGTAAGAGTGAGCCATTATAAAGAGATTGGAGATAATGTTTCAATAGATCTGCTTCCATTAGAGTCCTTCACTTTGGCTATCAGAAATACTGTTACCGGTATGAGCGATCTAAGAGAAGATATTTTAAGCATTATATAGTCACATATAATAAAGTTTTAAGCATTAAAGTCAGCTATTACTGATTATATGCATTCACACTTGCGCATTATTGTATTTTCACGGTTATTTTCATGGCCCGCTTTGCAAAGGACAGCTATTTCACACCTGATCTTGGCTGATAGCTTGGGGGCGAGAGTCCCAGAGTTCTTGTTTTGGATGGTTATCCGTCTGATAAAAGAGAGGTATTTATTTTAGCATACTTTTTGTTGATTCAATTTCAAGTTCTTAGTATTTCACCTATTACATTTGCAAATTAATGACTTTTATAAACATTGATAAGCAGGTTAATAACTGACACCCATTCTTGGTTAGACTCCTTTGTCATGTGTCATGGCCCCAGAGAGTGAGCTCTTCTCTTTATATTCTGCTCTGATCCCCCAGTTGAGAAGAGCCAATCTGGGTTACTCATTTAGGTAGGAAAAAACACCTCCCTCTCCTCCCTTTTGGCTGGCCACGTGATAATGAGCTCATTTCGGAGGTCATTGACTCCCTAATTGAAATCAGAGTGCTTTGTGACCCCCAGAGTCGTGCTATAATTAGAGATGTTCTATGACTCCTTGATCCTGTGCAGAAACAACTCTCTGAATATGACCAAACAGGAAAGACCCCTTCAATAGAGTGCTGCTAAGTGAAAGAGATTGATAGCCATTTGTGTTTGAGTATAATTTTGGTTAAATGTGTCTTTAGTTGGCTTTTCTTTTTCTTTTCTTTTTTCTTTTTTTTTTTGTTAATAGTTGACATTTTTGGTATTTGTAGATTATAGTTTATTCATCATAAACTTATTTTTAGGCTTTTTTAGTCTATCTATCTCGGTTTGTTCTTAACCTAGTTCTCTTCAGTATCGAGTGCAGCGCAAGCCCTGAGGTCTTCATATCACTTAATTTGTAGTTTTCAGCTAATATGCTGACTTATTGCTAACTGGATTGCCTGAAAACACATATATTTCACCCAAGTGTCTATTAAATATATTTGTTTTCATCTGGAAGACATATTTTTTTGATGCAATGGCTATAAAATATTACCGTTTGGATGTTTAAAGGACGTCTTTTTGAGATGCTTGATTTAGAATGTCAGTCTGCACTTTTCAAAATTTTTATCAAGTGTTTGTGCACAATTATTCACATGTGAAGTCTTTTCTATCAAGCACTTTTTAACAAACATTTTGGAGATGTATACTAGCGCATTAATAGTGTTAAAGTTATAGGAAAGCTAATAGTTTAGGCTTTGCTTGTTTGTAAACGAATTACACTGCTGTCATGACACTCAGCGGAGATGTTGTTTTCTGTTGGCTTGATAAAGCGACAACACTTTTTAGAAGGTGACTATATAAGGTAGAATATATAGAAGAGATAAAAGACCAATCACAATTCAGTATGTAAATGAGTGCAGGAAAGTAGACTGATCAGTATACAAATACTGTGGTTTCATCATCGCTTTTTTAAATGATGAACATTCTATAATGTAATCTGAAATTTAAATCAAAATTTCTTAAAAGAATATTTAACCCAAAATTGAAACTTCCAATGTTTTGTTTGGACCCCATTGACTTCCATTGTATATACAAAAATATTCTTCACAGCATCTTCTTTTGTGTTCCCGAGAAGAAAGTCAAACTGGTTTGGAACAACTTGGTCTTGAGCGGATTCTGACAGAATTTTCATTTTTGGGTGAACTGTTCCTTTAAGTATAATGTTTACCAAAATCAGTGACTGAAATTATATAGAAAGTTTGAATGTAGCCTGTATGTTTAGTAGTTCAAGATGAAGCGACTGCAGAAGACTGTGGAAAAAGACAATAAAAAGAAGATGAGTTTCAAAAGAGTGCTACCTTGCAGGGTACAGTGGCAATGCTAATGCTACTGAGAGCTTTTCTCAGCGCTACTCTAATTAGCACATATATTACATTGGGAAAACGGGGGGAAGGAAATTGCTTTGTCACATTTCCACATAGCAGAGTGTGTTTGTGGCACATTCTCACACATTTCCAAGTCTTGTTTTATTTCCAGTGTGGTTTAACCATGTAATAAAAAGACAAGAAACTAGGCGCAAAAGAAAACGTAGTCCAATATGAGTAAGAAAGGTGTTATTTTGTTGTTCATTTTTTATATTAGTCCGACATCCTGCAGTTTGTTGGTTATAACGGGATTTTTCGAGTATTGTCGGGTTGTGTCACATTTCTGAATGTTAATTTGCATTGTCCTTTTTCAAAAGGAATATCGGAAAACAAAATTCCATTTGCTTAAAATAGTCTAATTTTAACTTTACCGTGGTGTGGCTGAAGAAGCCAATTATTACACTGATTTACTTTCCTGCACTATATAACAAAGTTAGCCCACACAAATGACCTAAAAGCCATTTTTAGGGTTTCACAGCAGCAATGGTATTAAAATAGTTTCTTCATCTGATGCTACTGAGCCTGCGCTCAGATACTTGCTCTGTACTGTTGACTTTGTGGAGATTTTCACATCGAGTTTTGGCACAAATTGTATCTTTCTGTTCAGAAGCTGCCTACGAGTGTGCACGGACATACACACATGCATGCTCACACTTAAAGCAACTGCCAAGATGTAATTAGCTGGTAACATCTAACATGTCTAAGTCACCTACAGTACACACTCCTACTCATGCAAACAAACCAAGCGACCCACAGCTCAGCAGATTTACAGCATTATCTAAACAGAGATGGCAGAGTGAGAACAGATGCCCACTCATGCCTATCACACACACGCACACATAGAAGAAGTGTGTTATCATACAGTTACACACAGCACTTTGAAACACCAGTACACTAGATAGAAACTACAGCGATCCGTGGCCATAGTGCAGTGCAGCAGCGTGCATATTTGAGTTTATATATTACATGTATAAAATGATAAAATTTAAATATTGTTAGAAAATTAACTATATATATATATATATATATATATATATATATATAGATATATATATATATATATATATATATATATAATATATTCTTACTCTATGCCTCTGGTGTGTAATTTTCAGAAGAAATTTTAAAAGAAACATCTATTTGAACAAATCGAGAAATTTGAGAGCTCCATTCAGTCTCTTGAGATATGCAAGAGCTTTTATGCAGTAATTGACCTTGGTTTCTTTGGATTTAACTAAGCTTGAAGGATTGACATTGACATTGGAGGACACACGTTTTCTCCACTGTTCACCTCTCTATTACACATCACTCCTCTTCATCACGTATATCTCACATCACACTCTCCTCTTCTGTTATGCATTTCCACTTATTCTTCTGCATCACATTATTTTTGTTTTCCGTTTTTGTAATTATGATGTGTAAACAACCTGCACTTAACAGCACTTTTATTCACAGAATTTGGTTTTCTATTATGTTGGGATCTTCAGTTGACTTCTGGTGTTTTATTTTATATATATAAAATAATATTATATAATATTAATATAAATTATTAATATAAATAATATTATATAATATTAAATGGACTTGCACTATGGTTCAATGAATATATATTAAAAGCATATTGTGGAAATTCTAATTTTTTCTGGTATTTTTTAGTTATAGTTTTTGGACTTCCACCATTGTAATTTACTGATTGCCATGGTATTCTTGTTTCAAAATATATGTCCAAAAGTTAATATATTCATGTGAATGATTAAAATATAAATGCACCATAATATTTACCCTAAAACATGCCCAAAAAACATGGAATCTGGACACACAATAGCAACACCGTGTTAATCTTTGAAATACCTTAAAGTATCAGAGATTTCCTGAGATTTCAGTATAATCTCAAAAAGTATGATATTTGGATATGTTAATTAAACATGGTTTCCTTCAAATAAAACCATGGTAATACCATGGTATTATCTTTGTACCTATCCAAACGCATTTAGGTCATGGCAAATGTCTAAGAATACAGTTTTTTCATTACATTTTTCATACAGTTTTTTTCATTTTTATAGTTTTTTCATAGTACATGTACGATACATTTATCATAGTACTATGATAAAACTGTGGTATTTTTCAAATGACATGTTCTAAAATTATTTTGCAGTCACACATGTACAACAAAACATTGTATTACTATCTGTTACAATAGCCAGTTATTGGACATGTTTTAAACAATATGCTTAGAAGAATGCCATGGTATTCACTGAAAGTACCATGGTGCAAGACTAAAAAAAAAAAAGACAAAAAAAAAAAAAAAAACCTTAAACACTTATTATTTCCACAGTACTATTTAACTGGTGTCAAAAAATAAAAAAATAAAAAATGTATCTCTTCACTTCTCACTTCTTGTGAATAGCATCTTCACTCCTGAATCTCGTATTGCCACTTTTTAAAGTAGTTTTCTTTTTTTCTTACAAGCATCCTCTCATCTTAATTCATCCAACACTCTCATCTTTTCCTTTCATTCACTCTCTTTAATGTCCTTAAAGAATGAGTATCTCCTACCTGCAGCTCGATCTCACTCAGGACGTGTTTCGCTCTTTTTCTCTCCGTTGGTGTGTGTTTCCCGCTTGCGTGTCCTCGCTGTGTGTGTGTTAGGCGGTGTTTGACTTCAGCGGCAGTGGACGCCTGGAGCTGAATCTGAAGGCTGGAGACGTAATCTTCCTCTTGCGGAGAGTCAACGCAGACTGGCTGGAGGTGAGAGAGAGATGGAGAGAGAGAGGGATAACAGGATAGAAGCAGAGAGAAAGTTAGAAGAGGATAGGTAGGCAGGAGGAGAGAGAGATAGGGAGGAGGGTTTGTAAGAGAGAAAAAGGGAGGGAGAGAGAAAAAGGATGGAGCAACATGATCTCATTTTTGTTTGGAAGCATTTGTGTGTAAGTGTGATTATAGCAAACATACATTTATATATGTGTGTGTCTCTGTAATGTTGCTTCTAATAGGTGCTTCTTAAACTACACTGAAAATAGGGTTAAAATAAAAATGTGCTTCATGTGGTAACTGTCAGGATCATGGACCTGTTTTGTCGTGTTTTTGCCCCATTTCTGTTCTTTTTTTTATTTTCTTTTTTTTGTTCTTGTTTTTTTTATTTATTTTTTTCATTCAGTACACCTGTGTTCCTCTCAATTACCTTGTTATGTCATGTATTTAAGTTTCAGTCTGTGTTTGTCGGGTCTACCAGTTGTGTTTGTGTGTCATTCTTCCTTCCTGGTGTGGATTTACCCAGTATTGTGGATTTATTAAAGACTGTTTCGCTTACTTATGTCTCCGTCATTTCTGGCAGCATATCGTTACAGAAGACCCGACCAGCATACAGTATATCAGGGTGTTTTCCCCCGTTTGTTTTTGTTTCCGTTGTGTTCTGCCTCATGGATCCCCTCCTTCGTCCCAAATATCTCATCCTACTGTTGGAGCAGGGAGACAGATCTCTCGAGGGCCATACAAGACTGTACCTGATGTTAGCTAACACCACCAGCTACCCGGACGACGCGCTCTGCTCATTCAATGACGCAAGTTTGAACACCGTATGCAGGATGCAGTTTCCAAGTCCAGCCCTGAAAGCCTGAAGGCTCACAAATGCCCGACGACCCCCCACCCCAACCCCTGCCTCCTCCTCCGATGTTGTCAGACAGCCCCTCTTCTCGCCCTCAGCCCACTATCAGCACGGTGTGAGCTCCGTGGGACTGCCATCCTCCAGCATTGCCGTGGCTGGAGTATCCCTTGACTCCGTCTCCAGCCTCTAAGCCCCAGACTCCGCCTCGGCCCGTTGACCCATCGGCTCCACCATGGCACCTAGCGCTCTCCTCTTCACCGTGGCCCATCTGTCCACTGGCTCCGTTTGGTCTCCCTCGTCTCTCCGGCTCCGTCTCGGTCTGTCGTCGTGTCCACTGGCTCCGTTTGGTCTCCCTCGTCTCTCCGGCTCCGTCTTGGTCTGTCGTCGACCATCCTGTGTCTCGGGACTCCTCTCCATTTTCATGAAACTACTTCAGGTGTGGAATGCAGGTGTAGAATGGAAAGGAAGACGAAAACAACAATAACATTATAATATACATTATAACATCCTTAAGCGCCTACCAAAAATAGGATAGTCTCAGGCTACAGTCTACTCACATCAAAAAAATAAAAAATAAACCTTTACACAAATGGCTCTTATGCATGCTATTGTTTTTAAACAGTCATTATATATATATATATACGATATATAAATGTTTTCATTTCTGTTCATTCTATACGGTTTAAAATAATAATAATAATAATAATAATAATCTTCAGGTTCCATTTGCAGAGCCAAATGAGGAATCGGTCCAGCATTTACAAATAATTTTATTAACTCTGTTCGCATTATTCTTGATTTTTCAAACTGCTAACACTTTGCATTTTTGGATTATGCCTTTACTGTGTGACAACCAATAATTGTGGTGTTACTTCTTGATCAGCGCTGGTGCCTCATGCACACATATTCATTGCAAACAGTAGTCGTTTCACCGAGAACCACCATGCAGCCCGGGGGCAGCCGGGCCTCTTTGTATATATTTTGCTGAGTATGATTTTATATTTTTTATTTTTAAATGTATACTGAAACACGTGTGAAATCCAAAGCCTATTTTACCTAATGAATAAGAGAGTTTAGCTTCAAAATGGGCAACATGTTTGGATTTGTCCACCGAGATAGAGATAAGCCCAACATAATGTAGCCTATAGGCTTTAAATTATTTTTAATTATTATTATTTCGGGTTTTTGCCCACGTTATATTACTACTTCTCCCTTACTTGTCATGTTCAGACCTTGTTCGTGTTTATTAATCATTCAGTACATGCCTTGTTGTCCTCTAATACTTGTTATGGTGCATGTATTAAGGTTTCAGTCGTTTTGTCGGGTCTACCAGTGTGTTGTGGTCATCTCTTCCTTGGTGTGGATTTACCCAGTATGGTTGGTTATTTATACCGCCTGTTTCGCTTTAATTGTATTGGTTCGGCGTCCCCCCCTCAAGATACAAGTTCATTTAGGCTAGGATGCACTGGACTTTTACCGTTTCACTTATAAACTCCGTGACGCATTTTTTTTGATAAAGTCAGGTTAATAGTAGTTTTTTTGAAATTCAAAGTTAGAATTCGAAAAAAAAAATTTTATTAAATTATTTCTATTGTGAATTAATCAGTTAGCATGACTTTTGCATCATAGCATTGTTTTACGAGCTTTTGGTTTCCGTTGTGTTTGCTCGGATGCCCCACTCCTTCGTCCCAAATATCTCATTCCTTTACTGTTGGAGCGGCTCCGCCTTATGACAGATCCTCGAGGGCCATACAAGATCGTACCGATGTTAGCTCAAACACCCCACCAGCTAACCCATTAACTGGACAATGAATGCGCTCCTTTCAGGCAGACTGAATGTTTTCCTGCCTTGCTAAAATGTTAGTCAGTTTGCGCGAGTCCCAAGTGCGCCAGGAAGCTGGAGCAGCTGACGGATAGATTCCTACTGGTCTTAAAGCCTTCCGCAAACGCCTAATGCTCACAACAACAAATGATTTTGGCAAAATAATGATTAATTATCAATTGATAATTTGTTATTATTTTATCTCAGTGAAAAATAATAATATGGGCTGCGGGAAAATACGAATAAAAGCGCCATATATACCAAGGGAAGTGCAGGCAGCTGCTTCAAACCTGTACAACATGACAACACACTGTTCCCTCACAGCCAAATAAAACAGACCAGTTCTGTTCAGCTGAGGGGCTGGGGTTCTGGTATAACTTGTGGGGGTCGAGATAAAGGTGTGGAATTTCTCTGCTCTTTGCATATGGACAGTCTTAAGGAGGGTTTCAAACTTGCAGAATAACAGGTTTTAGGACAACTTTTAGTGAAAGGTTTGATCACTTCAAATGTTGACTTCCAAAACCGTAGGTAGGACAACTTTAAAGAAAGTTTGATCACTCTAAATGTTGGGATCACTGTATAGCGCGTGCAGAAAGTTTATTAGTTATTGTAACTTAATTTCAGAGGAAGTTAAATTTTAACTTAAAAAAAAAAAAAACTTTCGTTGCATTAGGGCGCTCTTAGTGCATAAGTACATGGCCCAAAAAATCTTCTGATATTTTCACAAAAATCTGATTTACAATTTAAACTGATTTTTTTTTTTTTTGTTGGCTCCCTACTTAAAAATCAATATTCAAATGACAAAGAAATGGTTCAAACAAGTTTTGAATGATACAAAATATAGGATTTTTATGGCCCATTATGCTATCCACTGCTCAGGCTGTCGAACCAAACTGGCAGGCTCGGGGAGTCGTGTCGGACGGAGTACAGACCGCGTAGGCTAACCAGTCTCTAGTCTATATTTCACTTCAAGCCTTCCGCATTTAGGCATGTGCTCATTTTAGTCACTTTATATCAATTATTTTGTAGTCATAAAAAACACCGTCTAACTCCGTCTACACAGACTCCTTGGCTTCATAGGGCTTGAACATCTCTCACTGTGCATAATAGTGTGTGATTGGAGCCGCAACAATTTCCCGCCCGGCAGTTAATCACTAAGAAAGCTGCCCATGACAGATACCAGTTTCATTCGTTCACTAGGAGGCCGTATTGGTGTGAAAATGTTATGTCTATAATAGCCATACGCTCGCCACAAATAAATATATAAGTAAAAATGGCAGCATTTTCAAATGGTATTAGGCTATTGTGTGCGGACTGTCTGTCCTCCCCCTGGCCAAACTAATGTTGTCAAATTAAAAGGTGTCCTTGCTGCTTTCGGTTGAAAATATTTTGTTTGTGATGAAAATAACAGTTTAAATCAGTTATTTTAATCTACCAGATCGGTTGCCTTTGGTTACAGATTTCTGCGTCATTCAAAATCAGATACAGATGAAGTTGCCTCACTGTAAGATTGGCATTTGTGTGAATGCATTATATTGCGACTGCGGTTACGTAGAATGTGCTGTATCTGTTTAAACTATGCTTTTAACCCTGGAAAATAAGCCAGTAAAAGAAGACAAATTATCTTGAGAACTAGCCTGTAACATCCCGCTTTTGACTATTGCCGTCCATTATAGTCTTCTTGATCGGAGAGATTATGTGTATCATTTAGCTTATAGCTAAATATGTTTACATGCGTGAATTCTTGCTACCCAATCATTCTCTAAACATTAAATATTTATTTTATTTCAATTTTCGCTTTTTGTGTTTCAGAGGAAAATCAGTAAGGCATCTATCCATTACAGACCGCTCTGAAGGAAGAATTTATGCAAACGCAGAGCATAAAATTTTTTTAAAAACTTTAACAGAGATGTCTAGATGGTATTTAATAGGTCTGCTTCCCACGTAAGATTTTTTCTAGTTACTAGTCGCTCATTTGTCATTATTCAACTAATCGCAAGTATATATTAAATTTACAACTATAATCCAGCCTTAATATATTCCACGCTCAAGAACATGCATTAAGTTCGTCACAAAGCACAGGCAGAAATAGCCTAATAATTATGAAAAAGGAGACATTTTAATTATTTATTAATAAACAAATGTTTTCTTGTCGGCCTGCAAGATGAAATTGACAGTGCTGACTCTCTCCACATGGACGCCGCCTTTAAACAGAAATACAACCTTCACAGATTACATAATGCTTTCGTTTTGAATTGATTCTTTTTAAATACATTTTTAAGCTTTCTGTAGATATATTTCTCATGTATGTGAGACGCCACAATTTTCAGTTATTTCATTATTAGGAAAAATTACGTGATCTAGAGGGCGCCTCCCCTTCCTGTCATGCATGCGCATTTAATAATTTTTGCACAAACACTTGAATATAAATAATAATTCACATTTTGCATATGCATTACAAAGTAAATATTTTTTACATGCAATTATCCAAAATAAAAACCAAACAAGATTTTGTAACGAAGATAAAATATGTAGACAAATAAGAATAAATGCTGTGTGCACTCAGCATCATGCAGAGCAAATCTTGCACTGATATTTTACGGAATATTATACAAACCTGCATTTAAATGCGGGCTGGAATTTATTTATTTATTTTATTTATTTATTTTTTACTTTTTCTTAAATTATATGAAAGCAAAGCAAAGAAGACTCCATTTAAAATCACTGAAGTTGTCAATTAATGAAGCTCTTTTTATTTTTATTTTTTTTACATCGTGTGCACTTTGTTGATAAGTGAGGACGGTTTTATTAATCCATCCATTCTTTAGAGTTGCAATGATTTAGTTAAATCAGTGCAGGTTTAATTTATTCGCTTTCTTGTTTTAATTAGGCCTCTAAATAATGGGAGCTGAAATTATACAGTGCCTTACGCTTTACTAAAATAAAGAAACTAATTTATAAAAACACGCAAAGCCTAGCTACAACAACCGACTAATGATACACAGTCCATTTAAGATACTTTCTATGTAAATTTTTAATGCAATTGGAGGAGAAATATAAGCACAGCTCATATAGCCTTGACATTTTCCTGCTGAATTCTTCTAAGAATCATATAACTCATAAAACAACTTTCATCTGTGAATATTAAATATTTTTAACTATATGTTTTTTCTTTCATTTTCCCTGACTGCGCCGCAAATTTTGACACATCAGCGATGCACAACTGACGTCTATTTGCCGAAAACTTTTGTGCCTTGTTTATGAAACGTGTGATTAAAGCGCCACTCGTGGTCAAAAGCTGCACATGCATAATGCGAGACGTGGCCGCGCGTCGGTACGAGCGTTCGGTTTAATCGACGTTTTGGATGTCTACCTACAGGCAGTGTAGTAATTGTAGAAACGACGTTTTGGATGTCTACCTACTGTAGTAGTAGTAGTAATAATAATAATTACAAATAAATATATACTACAAATTGATATATATTACTAGTACTGTTAATGTATAAGTAATATTTAGATAATTTTCTATTTAAATTTTTAATTTGCATTTAGGGTCTACATTTAATTAGTTCATGTATTCTCTGGGAATTGAACCCATGACCTTGAACTGTTTGTGCTATAGGAATGTCCTTTATATAACACAAACACATTAATTTTACATTGTCAGTGTATTTTACATACATTTCATGCTTGTATGTAAATTTTATTAGTCACATCTGAAATTTATCTGTAATTAAATTTGCCATTAAAAGCGACTTACTTTTGCAAAGGATCTGGCAATTTCAGTTCTGACTGACCTCAGAGGTTTCACAAAGATTTGTACATCTCTAATGTTTTCAAATGTAAGAGGGTTTCAACTTAATACATTGATATTATAAATTCAGCATGTATCCAAATTAAAATGTGTGTGTACACTGTATGTAAAAATACCTAAAAATATACATTACTCTAGGTGGAGATACAGCATCAGAAGTACATTATATATAAAGGTATTCACCAAAGAAAGGAAGAAGGGAATAATTTAAAGGATAAAGTGATTAAGAGAGCACTAAAAAGAAAGATATAGACATCAAAGGAGAAGATGAGAGACAGTTAGGTTTTAGAGTGTGTGTTTGAAGGAGTGTGAAACTGAGAGTGAGAAGATCCGATCTGGACACTAACTCACTTATACACATGGTTTTTATGAGTTAGATACCTGCAATCTTTTCAGATCATGACAATAAAGAGAACGATTTGACCTGAATTGAATTCCAGGGACAGAAAGAGAGAGAGCAAATGAATTTGATGTTGAGATAGAGATGGAGTGGAAAATAATGTATATTTATTAGGCATGAGATGAGGTGAAAGAGAAAGATCATGTAGTTAATAGCATGTTTAATTGTAAGATAAAGTACTTTTTTTTTTTTCTTGAATGCACCTAATGTGTCTGAAGATCAGGGACGTAGCAATCATTATTCCTCCCACTTGAATGAATGAATACCCTTGCATTATTGTGTCCCTCCACCTGTCACATCAGTTCATCTCTCCTGCAGATAAAAGAAACCATCTCAGAGATAGATAGATAGATAGATAGATAGATAGACAGACAGACAGACAGGTCTTCCTCTGCTCATGCTGTGTTTCTTCTTTCTGTAGGGCACAGTGAGGGACAAAACTGGAATCTTTCCCGAGTCTTTCGTGAACATTATTAAACCTCTTCCCGAGAGTGACTCTGACGAAGAGGGCGGAGCTTCCAAGAGCGGGAATCATGATCAGTAGTTCATTACGCCTGCCTGCGCTGCTATCGCCTGCAGCCAGAGGCCATCGAAACAAGGTCACACCACACACACACAACACCACACACAACACAACACACAAACCACACACACACACACACACACACACACACACACACGCACACATGTGCATTGTCAGTTCATCTAAAAACATTATCCTTTTAATCGTCTATAAACACACAAAAACATCTTAGCAACCACATCACAACACCTGGCAACCCCCACTGACTATTTCTCAGCTGATGCTGTATTTATTTTCTGCTGTAGGGACATATGTGTTGAGGAAGATCTCTCTATTCAACCGTCTTATGAAGATCTGCTTTCCCGAATGAGGTACTTTATCCCTGTCCTGTTCAGCTCTCTAATCAGGTTGTGCTGTTTGACATGTTGTACGCTCACAGTGCGTCTCAGAATGTTTGCATGTTGTACGCTCACAGTTCATTAATTGAATATTCTAACATTTAATACTGTTAAAGCTTCTTCTAATCTGTTTGTGTTTGTGTTTATTCTGTCATTCCCATCATCAGCATCTTTAATTGTGCTGTTCTTCTCACATTGAGGAGAGCTGGTGTCTGTCTTTAATATTCACACCATGTCTCCTGCCTTAACTCAAGTAAGAGAGGAGATAAAGATGTGGTAGAAAAGAGAGAAAGAACAGAAAAACATCCAGTAGTGAAAGTCTTTTTAAATGTCAAACTTTTCGGTCTGACCAGCAGAAAACACTTTAGAAAACAAAAACACTAAACAATTGTTTTTGTTGTTTTTTTTTTTTTGTTTTTTTTTTATGGTTTAATTTTTATGAATTTCTCATCTAGCGAACATCTAGCAGCAATCTCTTTTAAAAATCTTTTTTTGTGAATATATTGAAATGATTTTGAGGCAAAAAAGAAAAACAAATGTTTAAAAGAAAAACAACTGTTTAAGTCATCTTTAATTATTAGTGGTTGGATATATTATTATGGCTATTTTTCGATTAATAGTTTTTTTTTAGTTTAATTAGTTTTTTATATAGTTTCTTCGATTGGAAGGGTGAATAAATCTTTTGGGTATTTATTTCAGCACACATTTTAAACAAGATCTTATTAGGGCTGGATTCTATCATTAGCATAATTCCTCTATACTAGATGTCCCACGTATGTTACCCTTGAGCGATGTTTTACAATGGAAAGCCTGGGTCATTCCATTCGCGGAGTCTTTAAGACTCAGCTGGCTCAGCTACTACTATTAATAAATCTTTTGTTTTTAAAGGACTAATCACATTTGTTTTTTTTTTTTTTATTTTAACAGTTATTAAACTCTGTTGGTGCAGCACCTTGTTTTGCCAAAAATTAAAAGGGTTTATTTTCAGTTGATTAGGACAAATTAAATGAATGTTTTATGCCTTCATCTGATTAACAGAAAAAAATATTGGCCCTATTATTGTTTAAAAAAGGACCAACTACAAAAAAAGAATAGGTTTAAAATACAGGCGCTTGTGGTTCTTATTTCTTGCTTTTTTTTGAAGGCCACCATTTGTAAACTGATGTTTACTGTTCATTTTTTAGAACTATCAATAGCATTTGTTTTAAAACTATATTCACTGAATGTAATATCTGATTCGATACCCAGCCCTATATATTTATTGATAGTATATTATTTAATTATATTATATTATATTTATTATATATATTTATTATATTATATTATTCATTAATACAAAAATAAAAATTTTTATCTTTATTAAAATTTATTTCTTTTTTATTATTAAAGATTAAAATTTTTTTTTGAAAAAATATTTTTTTTCTATTTTTTGAATAATTTAAAAATTTTTATATATAATATATAATTTTCTTTAACCAAATAAAAAAATTAAAAAATTTTTTAAATTTAAAAAAAAAAATTTCACAATTTATTTTTATGTACAAATAAAAATTTAATAAATTTTTTTACATCAAATTTTGATCAAATTTATAAAAATTTTTTTTTAATTTTTTTTAAAAATATAATTATTATTTTTTTTTTTATTTTATTTTTTTTTTTTATTATTTTAAACAAAATTAAAAAGTTTTTAATTTAAAAATTTTTTTTAATTAAAAATAAAACAATTTTTTTCAAAACAAAAAAAGAATAACGAAAATAATTTTAAATTATTTTGTTTATATTAATTTTGTATTTTCTATTTATTTTTTATTAAGTGTTTAAAAATACTTAATATTTTATATATTTATTAATTGTAATTTTTAAATCAATATATTCATTACAATTTTTTTTTCTTTTTTTAATTAGTAACTTTATTGTTATAGGACAGTGTAGATGAGACAGGAAGTTAAGTAAGAGAGAGGGGGGATGAGATCTGGGAATATAATTTATATATATAAAGATATAGATATCTAGAGATAGATATATATTCTATATATATAGATATTATATATATATATATATATATATAAGACCAGTATATATATATACACATGCATGTGTGTGTATTTATAGATTACATAATAAATTATACCACAGACAGCATATATACTATGTGAACAAAAACTTTTATTTTGGATGCAGTTAATCGCGATAATCATATGACAGCACTATTCTTAATATAATACATTTTTTAAAATGTAAAGTAAATATATAAGATTTTATTTGAAAAACCCGTTGGATTTTTTATATTTTTTTTTATATGTAAATTTGTTATATAAAATTTTATTTGAAATGTATTGTTTTTTATTAATTGATAGTATCTAATTGTCAAAATTTATTGCAGTATAGAAAAAAGATACGAGTAGCTTCAAAAACAAGAGATCTCGTACTAATTTCCATAAAAAATAATTTTTATTTTTTCAACAAACAACAGCACAAAGGCCACAAAACGATGTCTCGAGGGCCACGTGTCGAGTAGCACCGGATTAATGTTTAATAATATAATTTGTTTTATGTTGTGTTTAATATATGTCTTTGATTGATTGTTTTTGTTGATTTGTTTGAATGTAGGTTGAATTGAGTGACGAAAATGGATGGATGAAATTGCATTATACTAATTATATTTGCTCTTGCTGCGACCTCTAAACTACTACGCAATTAGTTTCTCTCTGTTTATTTACTCAGTGAGGTATTTCTTTTGGGTGGTATTTATTTGTTTTAAATGGAGGCTGAGGGCGATCTGATACGGATATTAGACGATGAAGACGTCACCCTCATGGTGCAAGAGAGCAAACAGACGGGGTCAAAGGTCAAGCGGCCTGTGAATCAGTTTCCCTGGGAGCTGCTGGTCACGCATGACAAAGATCTGTCCGTCTACAACAACGAGTATTGAAACGAGCGAACAATGTTCCTCATCATCTCCATTGCACAACATTTCTTAGTTTATGTGGTTTTCAAATTGAAAAAAATTTTTGGTTACTAAAAAGGTTAATTTACTCGATAACATTTAACAATTTTGTCATATTTACTCAGTCATGAATCTTTTGTGACTTTTGTGAAGCAGAATCACTTGATCCAGTCTGAATGATTCATTTATGAATCAGAATGATTTGGTTCTCAGTTCACTGATTCACTGATCTGGTAACAACAGTTCACAGATCACTGGAAGATAATCAGTGAATAATAACAACTTAATTGTCCAATAAATTATTAAATGACTTTGGAATTTAAATGAATTTTTCAGATGTCTACATAAATTTAATTAATTTTTATCTAATAGTTTTAGTTTTAGTTGTTTTAGTATTTCAGTTCAAACTAAACTAAGAAATGTAGCCTTGATAACTAAATAAATAAAAATATTTGTGTTTTCTTGTATGTTTTATTTTGTTATTTTGTTTTATTTTTTATTTTTAGTTTATTTAGCTTTAGTTGTTTTAGTTAAATCAAACAAACAGAAGAAATGTAGCCATGGCAACTAGCTGAAATGAATTTTATTTTATTTTAGCGTTTTATTTTATTTTTCATTTAACATTTATTTCAAGTAACAAAAAAATGTTATGGTTTTAATTTTAGTTGTAATTAGCTATAATAACCCTGTCTTAGATTACTATATAAAGCATACAAGTCATATGTACATGTACAAGTAATTTTTTGCTGCTTTTGTGTCATTTTTGAAGCTTTAAACCCTCAGTTTCTGTTTATTGTTGTTGAACAGCAGAAGGTGGATCTAAGGATGAGTAATTAATGACAAAAGTTTGATTTCTGGGGGGTTAATTAAACAAAACTAGTATTTCACAGTGGAATCTGTTTCTGAATATATATGATATATTTTCAGTGCTAATAAATACTGATTTTCTTCTGTAATTTCAGCAGTATTGGTGGTGTGACATTTCACTCTTCTTGTTTGGCGTTCAGTTGTGATGTTAAAGTTTTTAGCCAACTTCTTCTTTCAGTTCCTTTCATTGCCGAAAAAAGTCTTTTCATAAATCACGGGTGACTTGATGTGTGGCACATCTTGACTTATATGACAATTATATATGTGTACATTTGATACTTTAATGTAAGCAGGGATTGGTGCTGATATATATTACACGTATGCACATTTAATGCACATCACACACACACACAAACACACACATTTAAGCAGGGATTGGTGTTGATCTATATTACAAGTATGATGATTACTCTTTAGGCAAGTGTGAGGTTGATTGATGAATGTGTGGAAGGAGGCTGCTATGAATGAACTACAGTTAATCATTAGCTGTGTTTGCTAGTTAGTGATTTCAGCAAAACTCTAGTTTTAGGTATTAAACTATTTTACTGTAAGATAGATATGAGTGATACCTCAAATCCTTATTATATTATTTCTTTTTATCTGGTAGTAAATTAGGGCAATATGTCAAATGATAATAAAGAAATTATTATAGTATTGTAATATAATAATATAAAATATAATTCCAAACATTCTATTATTTTCTATTCTGATGTAATTTTTTAATAATTAAGTTAATAATTTAATATTAAATAATGCTTAAAACATTTAAGCAATTAATTAATTATAGTATGTAATGTAATATTAATGTTTCAATATGTTTATTTATTTTTAAATTTTATATTAATATTATTTATATTATTTTTAATCTTTTAATTTATTTTAGTTTTTATTATAATTTCATATTAAAATTTTAAATCTATTACATTAAGAATAGAATAGAAAATAAGATATTACATTAATGATATATTAAATTACTGATATATTTTAATATTTAATAATGTTCATATTTAAAACATAATTAATAAATTAATAATAATAATGATAGACTTTACATTTCTTTTTAAATAGAATTTGATTTCATATAAAAAATAATCAAATTATGCATAGAATAGAAAATAAGTATTTATATTATATTGTTATATATTAAATTAGTAATGCAATAAAATTAAAAATAATAATTTAATATTTATTCATTTTAATATTTAAAACATTTAAGCAATTAAATAAATAATTGAATATAATATATAATTAATATTTCATTGTTTTTAATATTAAATTAAAAATAATAGAAAATGAAATGTAGTATATGTTCAAATAGTAATGTAATATAATAAATAATTTATAATTTAATATATATGCAATAATTAATAATGTAAGAATTAATTAATAATTAAAATATTAAAAAATTAAGCAATTAAATTAATAATAGTCTTTTATATTAATTATTTCAGTGTTTTTGAAACATTAAATATTATTTTTAAATGAATAAAAAATAGAATATTTAATATGATATGCAAAATGTGCAATAATATAATAATATAGGTGTTAGTATGTTAGTTATAATAGATTATTATTATTGGACTTGTTTATATTTTTTTAATGATTTTTTTTATGCATTTTTTCTTTTTTAGGGTTTGGGGTGGTGGATTGATATGTTGCATTTCTGCAAACAAAGCAGTTTTGAACTTTTTAAAAAGTAAACACATTTGCGGTCAAGCTGGCACAGGCACACACAAGTTCATAACACTTGAGGATGTCAGTGTGAGCAGCAGAGCCTTGGCTTCATCACAGCAGTGAAGAACAAGCGCTTTGACGGTAAGCTCAACTGTCCTTCATACACAGATGTTTCTGAATCATTCTCAATCATTATTCTCGTTTGTTAGGGATTATCCGAACCTTCCTCTTCGCCTGCTGTTGTTCAGTCATGCTTCCAAACATCTCTATCTCCTTGACTCTGACTGTACTGTGGACATCAGTCCTCGCAGGATGTCCTCAGCTTGACACGGTTGCTCCAGGTTAGGGTTGTTTTACCGTAATCTGCTTGTGTTTCAGTATCGTTAGGTGTTTCTAGATTTTTCTACATCTTCTGTTCCCAGAATCCTCTGCTCTGGAGTCTTTGGAGTGCCGTAATGACTACCGCTCTCATATCCGCTGCAGCTGGAGAGACGATCCTCATGTTCATCTCTCTCTGCTCCACATGGATCCAGATGACCACCGGTGAGAGCCGCGTCTTCATTCAGATCACTGGACATTACCGCTGTTATTACAGAAATAATAGTAGAATAGTAATACCTTAGGCATATTAGAAGAGTAATAATTATAAAGTAATA
Organism: Cyprinus carpio; assembly: GCF_018340385.1. Taxonomy (NCBI): domain Eukaryota; kingdom Metazoa; phylum Chordata; class Actinopteri; order Cypriniformes; family Cyprinidae; genus Cyprinus; species Cyprinus carpio. The sequence goes on from NC_056618.1 coordinate 29,369,739, forward strand.
ATTTAGTCATATTAGAAAAGTAATAATAGTAAAGTAATAATAATTTAGGCACAGGAATGGTAATAATTTAGTATAGTTGTACAGCAATAATAATAAAATAATTAATTTGTGTTAGTATATGAATAATAGTAAGGTAATAATAATTTAGTAATAGTATTATACGTTAAACGTTTTCAGTAATTATACTAGGAAAATGTTAATAAAATTTTAAAATGCTAAAATGTTCATATTTAGTTACCCTACTTTGGACAGGAAAGAATTAAATTTTTCTGGTACCTTTTCTACTATAAAATATTTTACATCATTTTTTAAACAACAGTATGAATTACTTTATTGTTGACAGAGAATACTTATATTCAAAGGCAATCCTGCATGTTTTTATGGTAAAATATTGTTAAAATTATGTTTTAAAGTAAAAAATGTATAAATTACGTTATAATATTTGGGAAAGGGAATGTTTCATATTCCATGTAAAAAGTTAATTTTGTCTTGTTTTTATTAAAATAATAATGTATTCTGTAAGTAACTTGTAACGCCATCACTGCATTTTTGTTTTACAATAATCATTTTACAGCTATTTTTATTATACATTTAGCAAAATAATATGCAATACTTCAATAGTTTTTTTTATCTGAGTTGTATCTAAACTAATATGAAATAATATAATATAATATAATTTATCTGAGTAATATAATTATACTATAATATAATATAATAATAAATATATAATCTAATATATAAATATAATATAATATAATATAAAGAATACGCCATTCTATCCTTAATGTAATATTTTATAATAAAATTAATAATTTAATATTTTTTCATTTTATTATATTAAATGTATTTATTAATATTTAAAACATTTACGCAATTCAGTTAATACAGTATTATATACTATATGTCATGTTATTACAAATCAATAGTATATTAATTTAATTAGAGTCATAATAGAGTAAAATAATAGTTGAACAAGTAGTTTAGGAAAATGCTTTGAAATTCACTCTGGATCTACACAGTTTAAAAATCTAAAAACTGATTCATGATCAATCCATGACACATACAGTAAGCTAAAAGACTAAAATATATCTTTATGATTGCTTGTTTTTATTATTTTTTGCTTTATTTCAGAGTATCGCCCTGTGTTCAGACTCCTAACCCTTCCCAGAATCCTACTGGGAAGGAGAGAGTTTATTGTCAGTATAACACATCTCTATTTGCCATCGGCTTTGATGACTTGTTCTTCTTCCACATGGAACACTCTTCCGGCATTTCCAGAACCTTCAGACTCACAAAATTTGGTACAATTTGTACAATAGATTTATACCATAGACATACCTAAGCATTGGCTACTTATGCAATGCTTAAGCTGAGTCTACTCTTGACTTCCCTATAGGATGCAGATCCATACTGGAATTTTTACCAGCTAGATGACACACCACCTCCCTCACCTCTGACCTCTGACCTCTTCAGAAAGCATGAACATGAGCACTCAGTGAGTTGTTGTAAAGACGACAATTTTTTTAGTAGGTGGTGATGATATGATGAGAGGATGTTTTTTTTGATGATTTTTGTTTTTGACTTCCTCTTCGTCAAAAAGACCAATGTGTTCTTTCAAGAAAACGTGACTTTTTTAATAGACTGTAAGAATGTAAAGAAAATGAATACTTTGCATATTTACATTATTGAAATGTGGAGAAGTGAAGCAGTATGTTCGCTGTCATCTTACGAAACTGATGTAATTTGGGTATGATGTCTGCGCAGTAGTGAACTCGAGGTGGAGCTGCGGTATCAAACACAATTTTATTCGAAAAACAAACACTTGAATGTACATCAGTGTGATTAAAAAAAGACCTAAAATTATGGAAACTATCTTTTGGCAAAATTTATTTGAAATACATTTCGATTTTTTTAGTTAGGTTACGTCCCATTCGTTTATGTATTCATTATACTTCAGCCAGCCACCAGATGGCGATCAAAATGTTTTGGCTTCACTTTTCAAGTTGGTAATTTCTATGAAATGGATTGTATGAAAACATAATTTTTAGGGAAAAAAAACCATGAAGGTTCACCCCTACCTTCATGTTACTGTATAATCAGATCTTACAAAAACATAACATTTCACACAAATTACACCCTGTTTTAAATACATGCGATGTGATGCCTGCGATAAAAGGTATCTTTTCATAACCAGCAGCGACAGCGACACACAAAGTTTCTATTTTAGAAATGCTATCTAATTCTGCGATGTCGCAGCTGGAACAACAGCATGCAAACTATAACAATGATAATCTCAGGTACTGATAATGTGCTCTATTCAATGTTAGAAGTATCTAACGTGAGGTTGAATATCATTTTGCGTGACCTTTATAGCCATACTGAAAGCCAACAAGTGTAACAATCCATATTCCAACAAAGATGTTATCAGTCACTCAGTATGTATTTTAATAATGTTAAAAAGGTTCAATATTTATGAATTATGTTATAAACTTGTCAATTTCGTTAGGAAGCTGCGCTTCTACATAGCTATGATATAGAGTGATTCTATTGTGTCATTTTTTTTTTTTTTTTGTGTTTTGTGTGGACAGAAATTTTTTGTGTCTCTGGAATCTTGTTGTGTCGCGTCATATCTGATTAGGATACGGTGTTAGCCATCAATTCGATAAAACATAAAATAGCTACAAGCTGCCATGAGACTGTTGAAAAGACTTATATATACAAGAGTTCTTCATGCTTTTTGGAGGTTTAAACATAACATAAAGTGATTTTGTTGGTTTTAAGTGTCAAACTGAATTGTATGTTGTACCTTTTTAGTTCGAAATTGACCATGAAATAATCAAGGACAAAAATGGCGGGAAAATTCACAACAAACCAACACAGAAACAAGTGGAAGACAGTGAGAATAGAACTGTGGTCTTGACTGACAGGCCAAAACTGATATCTGAGTGTGAGTATAAAGGAAAACCCAGTGGAAGTCTTTAATCTTGAGGCGAGTGGAGCCCCCTGGTGTCCTGGAGTATTATTGACCATTATTTGTTTCAGACTCTCTCCCTGGTCCATCTAACCTAAACTGCGTGCTCAGCGACAGGAATAATTTGAGCTGTAGCTGGGATGTAGATGGGGTTTTGGAACAGTTCTTGAGCTGTACATTTTCCTACAGGATTTCACTCCGCTGCACCGTGAGTGTTCGAGAGTGTTTTAGATGGTGTAAACAGTGTCTTTAGGTCTTACAAGTTTGATCTATTTTTTTTTAGAAATGAGTGGTGCTGTGTTGAGAAGGTGGAGGTCACAAATAAAGGAGCTTTGTTGAGGATGGTTGGTGTCTTCAGTGTCTTTGAGCCTGGAGTGCTGCAGGTGCAACTCGCACCAATGCCGGTGACCAAAGTGATCCGCTCTTACGAACACAGTTTGTACCTCCACAAATAAAACCCCCCTTTAAAAATACTTGCCTGTTAAACGCTGATGGGCTAATCAGAATCAAGTATTCCAGAAAGCTGTTTAATTAAAACCTCTTCAGATTCTAAGAGCTGTGTCATTGATTTGTCTGTATCGGTGGTTTCTGTGGTCTAGTCCAGCCTGCATGTCCCACGGGTCTGAGCATTAAACTGAGAGGAGAAGACTGGATTTTCAACTGGACTTTAACAAAGTACCGTACTGTACCTCTGACTACTGAACTCAAGTACTGGAGCCTACTAACTCCTGTGAGTATTAAATATATAAGGGTGTATTTTCATCTTTAAACTGGCTGGAAAATCCCAGTAGTTTTTTTTTTTTATAACAAATTTTATATATTTTTTATGTATATGAAGTTACTTTTTTTTTTTTTATTACTTACGTTGTTTTACCTACTGCTCCTATTTAAGCACAAGATGTGCTAATTTTTTTTCTAGGGCATGACATTTATGATATAGGCTAAAATACAAGATAAAACACTAAACACTGTTTGTCTATGCAATATTTTTAAATATTTATTTATTTTAATGGGGTAAATTTTTTGATATATGTAAGTGCAGGATAGTAACTGTTTACATGTGAGCTGGATTAAGTAATCAGATTCCAAAAATTGAGTACCTGTAATTGGAGTATATTACATTTTAAAATGCTTATAATCAGATTACAATTACTTTTTATGGATTACAGGATTACATATTATTCACACAGTGGAAGTAAATTATTAAGTCTGTACAAAAATATTTAAAACATGGAAGTATTTGGGATTGTAACACCATTGTTTTCATGTTTATTAATGTTTATTTATGTAATGCAGGGATTCCCAAACATTTTTGTCAGCCAAACTCTTACAATGTAATATTTGCTTGAAATATTGCTGAGAAAGTTAATTAAAAGTTAAAGTTAAATTTCAATAATTAAATTTCAATAATTTAACAACACATTCACATGTTTACAGTCCTCTGATGTTGTTAAATAGTTGCACTGACGTGCATATAAACAAATAAAATATTTAAGTGCTTTTATTTGACATTTTTATGATTTAATTAATTATTAGGTTTTTATCAACTCACTATTCACTATTTACTCTCTTATCAACTCACTAATGTAGTTTAATGCCTTTTATAATGTTGATATACATTTTTTTGTATATTTTCTTTTTTAACTTTTTTATATCCATATGATGCATTCATTTTTGTTTAGTTTTTTATATTTTAAACAAGATTAATTAAATTAATCTAAAAGTAATTATACAACTTTATACAACTTTTATTGTATAATGATTAATATAAATTTTTAAACCAAATTTGCCTTTTCCACAAAAATGAACAATTTTGCAACTAATATATATATATATATTTTTATATATAATGATATATATTTATATTAATTTATTTTTGTGTTAATCAAGATTAATTATATATATATTTTTTTTTTCAAAACTCAGTTTACTTGTTTACCAAGGTGACAACAGATATGAAACTTGTGATATGTGAGGAAAATACAAGATCAAGGAAAATATTACTTGAATTACTAATTTCTGTATATCCACTTTTATGTTTATCCACTTTTGTACATTGCTAGTAGACAAATTAATACGTTTTCTCAAGTGCTTTAAGAGAGTTTACTGTATTTAAGCCCACAAGGCCAAAAGTGCCATAGCTGTACAAACACCCACTTTCATTCTCTCATGCATGTGTTAACTTCATCTTTGTCTGTAGGAGGATGTGAAGAGCAACTTTCTCTCTGACGGAGAGATGGTGTTTGCTATATCAGAGCATTCTCTCAAGGGTTCCTCAGAGTATCGTGCTCAGGTTCGCTGTAATGTGAGTGCATCCAGACGTTCAGGATGGCGTTACTCTGGATATCCCTCAGAGTGGAGCGACCCCGTCTACTGGACCACACGACCTGGTTTGAGACGACTCCACTCCAAACATTTCTATATATCTTTGTTGTACAATACATGATAGCATCATACATTGTATAAATTAGAGGTGTTCAAACCTGTTCCTGGAAGGCCACTATCATGCAGAGTTTTAGCTCCAACCCTAATTAAACACACCTGAACCAGCTAATCAAGGTCTTTAGACTCATTAGAAACTTCCAGGATGTTGGCCCTCCAGAAGCAGGATTGGACACCCTCGGTATAAACCTTATTAATGTATGTTTTTCTTTCAGAACCTCTTGCGCCACATCTAGTTACATTTCTCCTGTACGTCCTCATTGCGACTCTCGCGTCAGCTGTCTCCATCATAGCTTTTATCATTCTGGTTGTCGCTCAGCGGTAAATCTTTAAAATTCTTTTCAATAATCAGTTGACACATTGCAAAGACCCACCCACCTTAGTTACTGTTGCTATGTCCAACAAGCTATGCCGCTCTCACGCCACACATCATGCTCTCGTGCAGTGAAAAACACATCGCAGAGCAAAGAGGAAACTGCCAACATGTCGAGAGACAAGTCAGAGCAGGTTACTTATCGTATGAAACAATGTCTCAGCTTTCAAATTTTGTCATTTTTTAAGAAATTCAAATAATAAATACTGTTTTGTGGCTCTTTAATGTGTTGTGACAGATCGTTGTAGCGCTTCAGTTCAAACAGCATGTGAACTGACTGTCTTTTCCTGTTTACTAGTTATAGCACAAAATAAACATGAATGAACATCAGAAGGTATCTTGTTTCAATCGTGAAAAGACATCAATGCACACCTTTTTTTCAAGTTCAAGTCCAGCGACGTTAATCTACTCTCTTGTCTGGTTTGTTTGACGGACAAAATGGCGGATTCAGCATTATGATTGGTCCAAATGCCTGTCAATCAAGCTTCCAGCAAAGGGTCAATTGCAATGACAGAAAAAGAACATTTTAAAACGCAACTACAGGAAACATACATTTCTCTGTCTTTTTCTCTCTTCAGAAGACTGAGAGAATGGGATGTGTCTCTTCCCTCTCCTGTCCACAGCAAAGTCTCAGAGGTGTCACAGGTAGGTTGAGCTGGTAACTTGGACCACATCACATCACTATGGCCTTGTTCACATCTGGTATGATGAAACCGAAGTAGTGACAAATATTTTCATATTTTGCCAAAGTCGATTAAATCAACGATATCATGACTACTTACGTTTTTTAAAAGCCAAAAATTATCAACTAATTTTAAAACCTTTGTTTTGGTACAAAAATTAATTGACAGGAATGTGGGCGAGCCTTCGAACGCAATTTAATTGATTGGACAAGATATTTGTTGGACACTTGTATTTATCAATGTCAGCTACTTCTTGTCAAATCATTAGTACTAGATAAAAACGAGGCTTATAATATTCTAAACCTAGTACACAATCATAAGCTGATTGTGTGAACATCCTGTTTACCGATAGCACCCCCAGATGGACCACTTCCCCTGCTGCACCGAACTGAAGGATCCTGATATCAGTAATGCTCAGATTGTAGATGTCCATCCGCAGCTGTCCTCATTGTAAGTAAACTGGAGGCTCTATTCCTGGAACACTCTGGAATTTCTGGAATGGGAAGTCGTAAAATTCTTTATAAAGAGATAAATAGTGAAGTTTGGGAGATAAATGTGATAGCCAATGATTTGTTTTTCCATGCAGCGATTCGGAGAATACCTTAACCACTGATGCTAACAGCCAGTTCAGAGAAACCGAGGGCAATCCAGTGATTTTGCATGTTGATGATCCATGCCTTGTGTCCTTGTGTTCCTCTGGGAATGCAATGGGAATAAATGGTCCATTTCAGCCTCATTCCACCAATGTCCATGACCCAGTTCTCCCATGTTCAGAGGGATACATGCAGAATCCTGCAACTTCTGTTGGCACTACCCAGAATGCATCGCAAGAGACTTGTCTGAATGTAGAAATGGATGACGGATACATGAATTGCCCTAAGCCTGAATTGATCTCACCTAAACTAAGGACAAATTTAAGACAAGATTTAAACAAAGATGTTTTCCATCCACCTTCTTCAGGAAGTGCTTCAGGAAGATGCTGAGTGGTGTATATACATATTTATATATTTAGCATACTTTCAACTCACCTAAAACAGGAAATCCCAGAAACTCATGACTGCTGTTTCTGTAGTGACCACCAGAGTGTGGTACAGTACTACATAATCTACTGTAGTTTGAGACTTTGGGTGATGTCAGGAGTGTGCAAGCCTGCTCCTGGAGATCCACTGTTTTGCAGAGTTTAGCTCCGACCCCAATTAAATATACCCAATTAAACATGAAAAATGAACAACATGAAATCTCCAGGCAAGTGTGTTGGGGCACATCGGGGCATGAGTGTCTTGTGTAACTACTAAATATTTCACTCTGTACCTGTAAAACAACATTAAATGAAGAGTTTATAATGTCTCCTGTTTCTCAGATTATTTTTCCTGAGCAAAATGCCTTGTTTAATTTTACTTTAGAGCAGTGGTTCTCAACCTTTTTGACTCCAAGTGCTCCTAATTTTCCACAAAAGTATTTGACGGCCCTGTGAATTTTGATAGTTGTTTTAATCCGTAATCCATTATCTAGTTTATTTACTAGATAAGGATCAAGGATAAGGATGTTTAAGTATATTTTTGCTCACAATTTATACTCTGTAAAATATTTTAGAGCTTAACTAGAAGAAATGTGCTTTTTAAATTTACATTAATTTACATACCAATTCCTAGTCTAGAAATCCCACTTTTAAAATGAAGCTACCTCAAATATCATGTTTTTCTCAAGGAACCCTGGATCTTCAAAGGGTGAAAAATTTGCTGAAAAAATAAAAATCTTATTTTAGAGTTTGTTTTATCTTGCTGTTGATCATTCTAAATCATTTTGGAAGTTTCCTGAGGCCTCTGGTTGAGAACCACTGCTCTAGAGTTTCAAAAGAGATCTCTATATTGTCTCAAATTGTCATCAGATCTGCTATCAAAAGAGATTTCAATATGAATTTCTCAGCAAAAATGTTTGTGGCTTTATTTCTGTAGCTGGTTTTATTAATTTAGCTCAACAGATAGGGCATTGCGCTAGCAATGCCAAGGTCATGGGTTCGGTTCCCGGGGATGACATACTGATACATTTATTTTAAGCTTCTTTGGAAAGAAGTGTCTCTCAAATACAAATTATTAGAGTTTGTGTTATCTCGGCTCTTTTGATTTCCAAACATTTCACTCTACCACTCTCAAGTTGTCACCCCTTGGCTGTTCTTTCATTGTGTGTTTTCTAAATGACTGTAGACGCGTGCAGTGAACAGCTGTTTGACTCTTAAGAATGAGTAATTACTATTCACTCTCTTATTTTGAGACGTTATGTGCATATGCGTGTGTTTCTCCAGGCAGTGAAGGTCTGCTTGTCAAAGGAAACAGCTGTCATTTGAACAACGGTGCCACTGCACGAAAATAAAGAAGTAGAGATAAGGCGATATGGAGACATACTTCTTTCACGCTCTGTAAAAATGAACGACAGAACAGAGATTCACTTTCAAAACTAGGTTGAGTTCAATCAAAATAACCTTTTTGAATGTGATGTTTGTGTGTCACCTAATCTGATGGATGAATATCTCACCTGTATCTTCCACACCTGGCTGTGGGCTGCAGGCCAAAAAACACACACATACGCACTTTTATCCCACTAGGTCAGAAGTCAGGCGCATGTAAATTCTTCCAAATATCCTGCAAGATTTGTGGGAAAATTCCAACCCGATCTCACGAAAGTGCTTATAAATAGTACGCCAAATAAAAACAAAAACTCATGGTATTGATATGCAAAAATTTACTTTGGCGTCTATATGCTATGCAGTGGGTAGGATTAGGGTTCTGGGGTAGATGCATATCATATGTATGCGAAAACGGCATATCATATGCATGCCAAATTCAATTTTTGCGTATTAATAGTCAAAAGTTTTTGTTTTTATTTGGCGTACTATTTATACACATTTTCATGATACCGGGCTCTAAAATTCACATTTTAAAAGTTCATAAACAACGGTGCAGGAGAAGCTAAATCCTGAAATTCAAATCCCCTTCGTCTTTCACATCTGGCTTGTTTTGGAACAGGTGTGTTCGCGACAGCCCCCTCAGGATTTATGGCCCACCTCTCCACACCTTCACCCATTCCTCGTTCCTCTCCTCCATCAGGGGCATCCTCTTCCCAAATATTTCACTTCCTACAGTTACACTTTCACATGTTCATGCCTCTCTTCTTCTTTGATCTTTGTGTCTCAATCTCACAAAGTCTCGACCCTCATCGTACCATCCTTTAATTCCCACGCGTCCCCCTATATACCTGTTTTAGATCTGACACTCACAGCTGCTTCTTGAACTCTACTACCACCATCATCCCATCGGTTTTGCCCTCTCCCATCTTTCCTTTTGCCATGTCATTCACACCCTTCCCCTCTTACCCCGTTTTCATCAACCACCATCCATTTCTCTTTGTTCGTTGCCCCCTGAAGCTGGTTAAAGTAATACAGTATATCAGGAAAAACTGGATTTTGTAAAGACATTGCAGCAATGTATTGTCAGTAGGCTGTAGCAGTGGTCCTGGAGAAGCAGTGGTTACCAATCCTGGTCCTGGAGATCCCCATTTCAGATGGCTCCCAAATCAAACACACCTTCAACTCGTCAATTCATTAGTAAAGACTCCAAGACCTCAAAAGTGTGTCATATAAAACAGACATCAAAAAACATGCAGTTTTGGGGGTTCTCCAGGACCTGGATTGGGAACCATTGGGCTAGAGAAATGGACCATCTAAAACAGGGGTCTCCAAACTCTGTCCTGGAGGGCCGGTGACCTGCACAGTTTGGCTCCAACCCTAATTACACACACCTAAACCAGCTAATAAAGGTCTTACTATGAATACTAGAAACTTCCAGGCAAGTTGGAGCTAAACTCTGAAGGACACTGGCCCTCCAGGACAGAATTTGGAGACCTCTCATTTAGAAATTGTTGTGGTTATTAGGTCATGACTTTGATTCTTGCATTTTTGATATGAAATCTAAAAACAGTTAACATCCTTGTTTCATAAACAGACTTTGTATCATATATGATGAAATATCACAAGTCTTGGAATAACTGGATTTTGGACACCATATGGAGCCAGAAAAATTCTCCTAATTGGAGAATTGACATTTTCTGCAACTTGGCTTTTCCTGGCAGTGTGACTGTAGATGAAGTTGGAACACTGAAGATAGCCTATATGCCTCTCACAACCTGTTTTAGATCGGACACTCACAGCTGCCTCTTGAACTTAACTACCACCATCATCCCATCTCTTTTGCCCTCTCCTTTCTTTACCTACTGAAGTCTCAAAGGTATAATGCATATTTAAAAAATGGTCATAAAAATTGAGTTATGACTTTCTGGTGAAAACAACAAACAAAAACAAACAAACAAACAAAAACAAACAAAAAAACATTGTAAGCCATGTCATAATTACCATGATGGTCTACTTGGAGCTGTTCCAAGTGGAATCGGAATTATATTAAGTTCCAAATGTATCTTTTGGAAGTCCTGTCAATAATCATTAGGAGCCTATATAAGAAGAACTCATTGCACCGTCCCAACAACAATTCTTTCGGCATCCCTCCACTTCCCCATTTCCTCCACTAGTTCTATTATCTTCCCTGTATGTAGTATCGCAAAGTGGGGTCTCGGGTTCGAACCTCCGTTGAGGACACATAGTTCATCAAGTTCATTTATTATTAACCATCAGGACTGGATGGGCAGACGAAATCACTAAAATATTATAAGCCATGTCGTAATTACCTCCGAAACTCTGAAATGACAACACATGATGTTATACTCGGAGCAGTTCCAAGTCCTTGGACTCTGAATTATTTGTTTCTATGGCAACACTATCAATGCCAAAGTGCTCACATTCTTGGATAACTCGTAATTACAGCATGTAAGCTGGAACATTCTGAGAGCTTTGACTTGGACCATGTGATCGCTGAACCACCTGATTGATGCCAGATTCATTTAGACATTAACTAGGCACTAACTCCCAGACTGAGTAGATCAGCACACATGCTGTCACTGGTATTACAGTAATTACAAGATGGTGTGAATGCAGCTATAGATGAACCTTATTAAGAAAATTGCTACTCCCAGAAGTATAGAATTTTGAGATTTTGGACTTTTATAATTTTGTATATGTGTATTTTTACTCTCTATCTCTTCTTTTCTTCTTTTCCTCCCTCGTTTTTGAGCTTGATCTGGAGATAGGATGAAAGATTAGTGTATTGTTGTATTGTATTTAGTGATACATTCCTCCATGCTCTATCTTTCTGATGTCTGTCTCTTTCTCTCTCTCCATCTACAGGACTACCATTCACAATCAAGATGTGCAAGAGTCATTTAGAAGAAAGAGAAAAGAGCCGTGTACGTGTGTGTTTGTAGGAGGTGGGGTCCCTTCATGAACTGTGCTGAGACCTGTCATAGGCCTTGAACACGACTGAATTTTGGCTGATTTCCAAACTCAAGCATGTAGTGACAGTCAGAAAATCTTCTAATGTACCTTCATGTGCATCCATTCAACTCATTTTGCATTCCTCTCACTGTCTTCTAAAAGCCTGCTTTTGTTTTTATTGATGATTGGTTGACATCAGGGTGGGAATTTAACAACCACCACCGTAACCCCTAGGAGGTTGCTAGGGTGTTATGCAGTTGCTAAGATGTCCCAAGTGTTTTTAGCTCATTGAAATGCAGTTGCAAAGGTGTTCTGAATGTGTTTTAGCACACATAAGTAGTTTATACTGAATGAATACACGTACTGTAAATTGTGTTAAAAAAGTGCACAATGTTCTGTTTAGTTACCAAAGTGTTGCACTGAGTAGTTTTTTAAGCTTGTTGCTATGCATTTGCAAATGGTACTGGATGGTTATTAAGGTGCTAATGCTGTTGCTAAGGTGTTCTAAGAGATTTTTTGCCCAGAACTTTGCAGGGGATAGTATAGTTGCCAGAGTTGTTTTTACTGTTTTTGGCACAACGCTATGCATTTCCAAGATATTCTGGTTGGTTGCTAGGGTGTCGTTATGTGCTTGCTAAGATATTCTAAGTAGTTTTTTTGGGAAATGAACGGATGTAAATTAGTAAATGTACAATGTAATAGAGTCTTCTGGTTAATTGGCAGGGTGTTACTAATGGCGCTTTTTTGTGGTACGACTCGGCTGGTAAGTGTTTGCATTTCCACTGTTGTTTAGTTTCGCTTATGCAGTTTGGTGTATCTTATTAGTGTGTAGTTTTATTTGCGTCATTTTTGTTGCCGCGACTCCTAAAAAAACATTTACATTCCGCGTCGCCCCATCAAGCTCTCACTGGATCTGCTCCTCTGCTATCAACGAGAGGAACGTCTGTACTTCAGCAACAGACAACGAAACTTTTTGGTTGTTAAAAATGGTGCACTCATTCAAAACAGTTGCGCTCGATCCTTCGCTGGCTGTGCTGATTTAAATCTAGCGGTTCTTTTATGTTTGTGTTGCAAGTTCAGGTAGTGACGATTCTCTCTGGCCAATCCGTGATCAGTAGAGTTTACACGTCACATTTGGTAATGTTACAGTTCACTTGGAACCTTAACCAAAGTGGTACTATAAAAGGTACCAGGTACTGTACCCAGTGTTTACCCCCAAAAGTGAACGTACCATGCAGTGGAACCCCCCCCCCCCCCAAAACTATGAAAAGTGAACGTACCATGCAGTGGAAAAGCGCTATAAGTTTGAGTGGTTTTTAGCAAAATTCTATGCAGTTGCTAGGATGTTCTGGTTAGTATCATTTTGTGGTTGCTAAGGTATTGTAAGTAGTTTTTATGCTTCTGGTAAGTTGACAGGGTATTACTTAGTAATTTTTATGCATCTGGTTAGTTGTCAGGTTATTACTAATTTTTGAGTGGTTTTAGCACATTGCTATGCAGTTGTAAAAGAGTTCTAAATGTTCCTTTGCACATTGCTCTGTGGTTGCTAAGGTATTATGAGGGCCTTTCGCACCACTTTAGTTCCAGAACTAAATGTACAGTACTAAAGTACTGGGACCATTTTGCACTAACTGTTTCCCAGTACCATTTAAAGGGTTAAATTCGCACAGAGACTGTGTAGTAGGATGTGACGTAAGCCAGTCTATAGCGACGTCATTTGTGCGCGGCTTTCAACAACGTTAACAAATGAAGAACAACGTTCACAACAGGAGGATGGAGGACGCTGTGTTCGGAGCTGTGTTTTTGTTGGGTTTCACAATAATGGACATGGAATGTCGACGTATACGTAAAGCGACTGAAAGAATGGAAAGGAGGACTGAATCTCCAACTACAACTGGCAGTGCTACATTTGCTACAAGTGCCTGCACTTCAGTGTCTGTATATTTATCGCTGTTCTCCAAACTTGCAAAATAAGTTGACACAATGTTTACAGTATGTTTACATAGTGTTTTAAATCATGGCGGGTGAGAGTGTCCGTATATTTATAGCTGTTCTCCAAACTTGCAAAATAAGTTGACGTTACGGGTAGTACTGGTTAGACCCTGCTCAGGAGTAGGAGCTAGTTTGGTCCTCAAAAAAGGCAGTCCGGTACTAAAATCGCACCCAGTTCCTGCGGTGCAAAAACGCCCAAAAATGGGTATTTCCACAATTAGTTCTGGTACTATGAAAAGGTTCCTGCAGTGCGAAAGGGCCTATGGTTGGTTGCCAGGGTGTCATTACAGTATGTGGTTGCCAAGGTATTCTAAGTAGTTTTTATGATAAATGAAATGTATGTAATAGAGTGTTCTGGTTAGTGGTGTTTTTAAGGTATTGGTTTTGTGTTTTGTGTTTTTTTTATGATAAATTAATGTATCTTGTTGCTATGCATTTGCAAAAGGTTTCGGGTGGTTGTCAAGGTGTTATAAGGGTGCATTTAGGTTAGTTATCTTGTTGTGGGCCATTTTAAGGGCTGTCTCAATCGCAAAATCCCTCCAGGGCACTGGAACGTTAGCTCCCTGAAAAATCCCACAATGTATCGCGAATTCTAAGGATCATCGACGCTCACTATGCTCCCTTACTGAAAATCACGTCACATTTCTGAAGCGCAAAAAATAAACCACACGTGCAAGATTTTTTGATTATTATTTTTTAGTATAGTTTTGGATAGATATGCTGTTTTCTTGGTATATTTGAGCATATTTGATAAATATAATGAGAAACCTTTTTTTTTTTAACATTTATAATTAATATTCGGCTGAAATTTTGTAAGAGCATGTAACAAAAGAATGTCTTTAAAGAGAATAAGAAATCACATCAAAATGAGATTGATCCTGCCTGTTGTTTATTAATTCTAGCGATGATGTTCTACAATGTTGTCCGTTGATGTTATATGTAATCATGTCACTGGAATTTGAGTGATCCCAACGTGCAGTGAGTCAGGGAACTTACCAGTGATCGAATTTGTGTACACAATCTACTGTTTCACAAGCTAGGGAGCTGATTGAGACACACCCTTAGAAATGTTTTGCCCGTTGCTATGTAGGTACTAGAATGTTACAGTTAGTTACCAAGGTGACTTTTTAGCACAATTCTATGCACTTTCTAGGATATTTAGGTTGGTTGCCAGGGTTTCATTATGTGGTTGCTATGGTTTTATGCTACATGAATACAGTGGATGTAAATATTTAAAATGTAATGTTTTATCATGTTAAATATGTCATTTTTATGCTTCTATTTAGTTGCCAGGGTATTACAAATTTGTTACTAAGTTGAGTGGTTGGTGGTTGCCAAGGTGTTCTAGGAAGGAAGTTCAAGTTGGTTACCAGGGTGTAGCTATGTTGTTGTTTTTTTAGCACAATGCTATGCATTTTGCTAGGATGTTCTGGTCTGTTGCCAGGGTGTCAGTATGTGGTTGCTAAGGTATTTTATGTAGCCTTTATGCTAAATGAATAGATGTAATTATTTAAAATGTAATGTTTTCTCATGTTCCTGTGGGATTCAGCTTAGTTGCCAGGGTGTTGCTACGTTCTGTGTGGTTTTTAGCATGTTGCTATTTAGTTGCAAATGGATTCTAGGTGGTTGCCAAGTGTTGGCATTACTAATGTGTTTTTAATGTGTTAAAATAGTTGACAAGTGCTCTGAGTGTTCCTTTGCACACGGCTCTACGGTTGCTAGGTTATTATGGTTGGTTTCCAAAGTGTCATTATGTTTTTGCTAAGATGTTCTGAGGTATTTTTAGCATGTTACTATGCAGTTGCTAAGATGTTCTGGATAGTTGTCAGGGTATTGCTATATGTTATTCTGAGTGTTTTAACATGTGGCTATGCAGTTACAAGGGGGTTCTGGATTATAGTCATGGTGATATGTTGTTATTATTGTATTTGGTTGCCAGGCTGTCATTATGTGGTTGCTAAGGTGTTCTGATGTATTTTTAGCATGTTACTATGCAGTTGCTAAGGTGTTCTGGATAGTTGTCAGGGTATTGCTATATGTTATTCTGAGTGTTTTAACATGTGGCTATGCAGTTACAAGGGGGTTCTGGATTATAGTCATGGTGATATGTTGTTATTATTGTATTTGGTTGCCAGGCTGTCATTATGTGGTTGCTAAGGTGTTCTGATGTATTTTTAGCATGTTACTATGCAGTTGCTAAGGTGTTCTGGATAGTTGTCAGGGTATTGCTATAGTTGTTCTGAGTGTTTTAACATGTGGCTATGCAGTTACAAGGGGGTTCTGGATTATAGTCAGGGTGATATGTTGTTATTATTGTATTTGGTTGCCGGGGTGTCATTATGTGGTTGCTAAGGTGTTCTGGGTTGTTTTTAGCACACTACTATGCAGTTGCTAAGGTGTTTTGGTTGGTTCAAGGTGTCCATTCTTCAGTGCCATTGTTATCATTTCACCTGTTTGATTACAACAAGTAATTAAGAGTACAACAAGTTAGCATTAGCATGTTAGCACTCCTGGATTGACCTTTGACCTGAAAGGCTAGTTTTATGAAACTAATACTGTTGTTGTTTTGTCTGTTATTCTGGTTTATGGTTTTATTGTCTTTGATGTTGTGTTGGTTGTAGCTAAATTTGAGGTTGGACTCTCCTTGTAGCCTCTAGCTGTGCTCAGTGCTAAAGTTAGGGTGCACATACAGTATTCATGAATGCTCGTTTTTCATCACAGTGATGGACTACAGCTCTTTATATAGCTACAGAACGACTGATGAGGGTCGTCTGGTGCTCCAAGACTTCCTCACTGTGAGTGTGTTCGTGTGATTCATCATGTAAATGGGTCCATTTGCCACGGAAAGACACAATTAGCCATGAGACTAATGACTTAATGATCTCTCTCGCTAGTGTTATTTTGATGTGAGGCATCAGGCGCTGTACAAAAAGCCTATAAGAAAAATGTGCGGTTTTAATGGTAGGGTTTTCGGGTGGTTGCCAGGGTGTTCCTATGTGGTTGCTAGAGAGTTCAAGACAATTGTCAAGGTATTTTTATGCAGTCTGAATGTTTTTTGAGTGTTTTTTAGCACATTGCTATACAGTTTTTATGTTGTGTGGGCTGGTTGTCAGGGCATTGCTTTGTGGTTGCAAGTGGTTTTTAGCACATTGGTCTGCGTTGACTAGGAAGTTATTGATGGTTGCTAAGGTGTTAAGTGGTTGATAAAGTGTTTTATGTGTTTTGGCTGGTCGCTAAGAATGTTGCTATTCTGGGTGGTTGCCAAGGGGTTAATGTGGTTGCTAAGTGGTTGCTAGGGTGTTGTTATGTGGTTGATAAGGTATTCTATGTTCTTGTAGCACATTGCTATGCAGTTGCTAGGGGTGGTTTTTAGGGTGTCATGCAGTCAATATGGTTTTCTGAGTGTTTTCAGCATGTTGCTATGCAGTAGGGTGTGCTGAGTGGTTTTAAACACATTGCTCTGCTGTTGTTAAAGTGTTGTTGGTGGTTGCCAGAGTATTGCTATGTGGCTTTTTAATACATTCTATGGTGTTTTTTTCTTTAGCGTTTTGTAATGCATTTGCTAGGGTGTTCTGGGTGGTTGCTAGGACGTTGTTTTGTGGTTGCTAAGGTATGCGCAGTGTTTGTAGCACATTGCTATGCAGTTGCTAGGGTTTCAAAGTGTTTTTAGGGTGTAATGCAGTCAATATGGGTTTCTAAGTGTTTTTAGCATGTTGCAATGCAGTAGGGTGTACTGAGTGGTTTTTAGCACATTGCTCTGTTGTTGTTAAAGTGTTGTTGGTGGTTGCCAGGGTATTGTTATGTGGCTTTTTAATACAGGTCCTTTTCATTTTTTTAGCATTTTTTTGTTGTTTTTATTGTTTTGCATAATGTAATGATAAAAATATTTTAGATTCATTGCACACCAACTGAAATATTTCAGGTCTTTTATTGTTTTAATACTGATGATTTTGGCATACACCTCATGAAAACCCAAAATTCCTATCTCAAAGAATTAGCATATCATGAAAAGGTTCTCTAAACGAGCTATTAACCTAATCATCTGAATCAACTAATTAACTCTAAACACCTGCAAAAGATTCCTGAGGCTTTTTAAAAACTCCCAGCCTGGTTCATTACTCAAAACTGCAATCATGGGTAAGACTGCCGACCTGACTGCTGTCCGGAAGGCCATCATTGACACCCTCAAGCGAGAGGGTAAGACACAGAAAGAAATTTCTGAACGAATAGGCTGTTCCCAGAGTGCTGTATCAAGGCACCCCAGTGGGATGTCTGTGGGAAGGAAAAGTGTGTGGCAAAAAACGCTGCACAACGAGAAGAGGTGACCGGACCCTGAGGAAGATTCTGGAGAAGGACCGATTCCAGACCTTGGGGGACCTGCGGAAGCAGTGGACTGAGTCTGGAGTAGAAAACATCCAGAGCCACCGTGCACAGGCGTGTGCTTTTTGAAACCACAGAAACAGCAGCAGAAGCGTCTGACCTGGGCTACAGAGAAGCCAGCACTGGACTGTTGCTCAGTGGTCCAAAGTACTCTTTTTTCGGATGAAAGCAAATTTTGCATTTGTCATTCCGAAATCAATGGTGCCAGAGTCTGGAGGGAAGACTGGGGAGAAGGAAATGCCAAAATGCCTGAAGTCCAGTGTCAAGTACCCACAGTCAGTGATGGTCTGGGGTGCCATGTCAGCTGCTGGTGTTGGTCCACTGTGGAGATGAAGATTATGGAGATGAAGATTTCGTTTTTCAGCACGACCTGGCACCTGGTCACAGTGCCAAAACCACTGGTAAATGGTTTACTGACCATGGTATTACTGTGCTTAATTGGCCTGCCAACTCTCCTGACCTGAACCCCATAGAGAATCTGTGGGATATTGTGAAGAGAAAGTTGAGAGACGCAAGACCCAACACTCTGGATGAGCTTAAGGCCGCTATCGAAGCATCCTGGGCCTCCATAACACGTCAGCGGTGCCACAGGCTGATTGCCTCCATGCCACGCCGCATTGAAGCAGTCATTATTGCAAAAGGATTCCCGACCAAGTATTTGAGTGCATAAACTGAACATAATTATTTGAAGGTTGACTTTTTTTGTATTAAAAAAAAACTTTTCTTTTATTGGTCAGATGAAATATGCTAATTTTTTTGAGATAGGAATTTGGGGTTTTCATGAGCTGTATGCCAAAATCATCAGTATTAAAACAATAAAAGACCTGAAATATTTCAGTTGGTGTGCAATGAATCTAAAATATATGAAAGTTTAATTTTTATCATTACATTATGGAAAATAATGAACTTTTTCACAATATGCTAATTTTTTGAGAAGGACCTGTACATTCTAAGTATTTTTTTTTCTTTAAGCATTTTGCAGTGCTGTTGCTAATGTGTTATAGGTGGTTGCTAGGATGTTGTTATGTGGTTGCTAAGGTGTTATATGTGTTTGTAGTACATTGCTATGCAGTTACAAAGATGTTTTGAGTGGTTCTGAACACTTTCGCTTTTTTTTTTAGGTTGGTCTGGGTGGTTGCCAGGGTGTTATATTGTGGCCAAGGTGTTGCAAATATGTTCTGTGTGGTTTTGAGCACATTACTGTATGGTTTCTAGGTTGTTCTGGATGGTAGCCAGGGTGTTATACGTTTGTTACAGTTAGCACATATCTGGGCTGTACAAGTATGTCCAGAATGGGTTTTTATCATGGTGATCTGCAGTTGATAGGTTGTTCTGGTTGGTTGTGTATTTATATGCAGTTGTTAGGTTGTTCTGGCCACACAATTTGAAGTAGCATTTATGGTTTTAGCCCAGAGGGTGTTGAATAAGATATTCTGAAGTTAAGTATAGCGTTAGGGGTTTGTTTAAATCATTAACACTAAGTATGAAGAAATAGTATTAATTAATATGACCTAAGGCAGTCCAGTACACTGAAAAGTTTTTTTTTTTTTTTAATGGTTATCAACATATAAACAACCCAAAGGTGTCCTGATTTGAGTGTCCTTTGCTATAATTCTGATAAATTACTGTAAGTCACAGAAAGAAAAGGTGAAATTAATGAGGAGAGAACAGATGCTTCACTTGAGGCTTTTTTTTTTGAGATAATATCATTAATAGTAGTAATAAGAGGGGGGTGGTGGGGGGGGTGTTATTATTATTATGGTAGTCAGAGGTGTTGTGTTTTTTATTATGAGCAGAAATGCATGAGTGAGTGAGTGTGTGTGTTTATGTGGCAAGACAGACTCAGGGTCAACTTCATTAAAAAGATTTAAAATGACTTCATGCTGATGAACTGAGCATATTATCAGAGAGACCTAGAGAGGGATTACTATAATAAGGACTGTATGCTAATATAATGTTAATTATATGCAAATCCAAGGTTTAGATTTACATTATTGATTCACATAATTAAATATAAGCAAATTTGAAGTGCTAATATAGTGTGTGTGTGTGTGTGTGTGTGTGTGTGTATATATATATATATGTTAAGATGGAGATGATAGATAGATAGATAGATAGATAGACAGACAGACAGACAGACAGACAGATATATTGCTTATAGATTCCATCTTTTTGAAAATTTCCAATTGTTGAGCAACCAAGACTTTATGAGCAGTGACTAAACATTTCTGCAGTCTTGATTTGGAGCCCAGACTTGAAGACATGATCACACTGTAATGGCATCACATTGTGTAAGAAACAACAAGACAGTGGAAACAACAACAGCAAAGGTGAATTAAGCACTTGGAGTTACACAAGAACACAGGTGCTACTGTTCAACACCCGTATCTAACACACACACACACACACATCCCTGGCCCGTCTGCATCACATATTTACACCAACTTAAGAAAAACAGGAACATTGTGCTCATGAAAATATCTGCTTCCCTTTTCTCCATCCCCTCCAGCACAAGACAAAGGCATTTTTCATGAGTGAGCATGAAGGATGTGTACTCAGACGTTTGGGGAACTCAGCGCCGGTGGGAGAGCTTGAGCGTTACGCGACAACATGAAAAACTAATTTATGGGTGACCCCATTTGTGACTGTGAGGGTCACAGAGCGGCAACCCACCATAAAACGTGTTTGTGGTGTGTTTTTAAATGCATGCATGTGTGTGTATACACTGATATTTGTGACTGGGTCCCGTGTTTTCCATTTCTTGGACAGGAAATGGTACCTAGCGACAAGATGAAAACACAGGAAGTGCACACTGCGTTCCGCACATTCCAGCATTGTCTCTGTGTGCAGGGACCCACACACATACACACTCATTTGTAAACCACACAACAAAAGCAGACACACGTAGCACTTGTATGATGATTAACATCACATAAATAAAGTATTCTTTCCTAAGGGTTGCCAATTTATTATTTATGTGTTAAATATTATATTATATTATATTATATTATATTATATTATATTATATTATATTATATTATTAAATTTTATTGGTATAAAAATATATCATTTAAAAAAAAAGTATTATTTTATTAAATTTTATTGGTAATTTTACTTTAAAATTTAACGTATTGACTTAAACATAAACATTCTGCTATATATAAGTTAAAACTTACAACTAACAATTAACAAGTAGCTAATGATTTTACAGTGTAATTTTTCTTAGGACACAACCTTTACGTGCTCTAACAGCTCAAATGAGCATGTGTATAAAAACACGTCTGATTCTCTGTCTGATGTCTACAGGTTCCCCCATGTGGTGTGTCGGTTGTGTATATATATGGCTGTAACTGCTCTGCTGTAATAAATGTGCAGTGGAGCAGACACTTCATTAGTCAGCTGTAGAGAGCTGAGTCACAGTGGCCTGATCAAGTCCTCACATAATCAGCTTCTGAGGTGGCTATGGCACAGTGAAAGTTAAAAACACACACACAAACAAGAAATATAAATATATGGTCATATAGGGACAAGGGGAAATGGCGAGAAAGGGCCTAGTAACCGAAAGAGACGACAGGAGAGTGAATTAAAGCCTAATGCGGCTGCTAACAGGAAATAGCGTTGACAGCTCAGGATTAAACAGAGTTGTGCTGAGGGGTTTTGGGAGACAGAACGAAAACCGTGAGACATGGAAAGCCAGGGAGTGTGAGAGAAGGTCAGAAGTCAAGGATCCAATTAACACCAGGCCTTCCGTGCTGAGACGGGTTAAAATATCTCAAACCATCAGCGCATTTTAACACCAGACACCTCTATGGCAACCGCAATCTAAATAAAACAACAGCCGAGGACCAGGGGGACAACACCGCATTTCACAATTCACATTTCGAAAGACTTTCACAGAGACCCACGGCTTTTATTTGGAGACGTTCCGCTTTTTGCGCGCACAGAACATTTGTTTGCTGCGTGATGAGGCTTCTCCTTTGTTTTCAGATGAAGTTTTGATGGCAGGATGAAAGGAGGAGTAGAAGCAGCTGATGTCTTGTAACTTCTCCAAACGTCGAAATGAGAAGGAAATAGGTGGCCTTCTTACTTTCGATTAAACAAGCACATTTTATTTTATCACAAGGACTCCACAAAATGAATGCACATTCCAGTTTGGATGAAAGAAGTGAAAAAAGAGAAGAAGCTATATTTTTGAATTTTTAGAGGGAAATGTAATTGGTGATGCTAGGATGTTCTAAATCAGTGGTCTCAAACTCAATTCCTGGAGGGCCACAGCTCTGCAGAGTTTAGCTCCAGCCAGCTCCAAATCACACCTGCTTGGAAGTTTCTAGTAATCCTGAAGACCTTGATTAGCTGGGTCAGGTGTGTTTGATTAGGGTTGGAGGTAAACTGTGCAGAGCTGTGGCCATCCAGGAATTGAGTTTGAGACCAATGTTCTAAATGGTTGCCAAGTCATTTCTATGCAGTCGTTAAGGCTTTATATTTGGCTCTAGTACCCCGTCACTGTAAATCTATATGTTTTTTCTCTGGTTTTTCTGATTTATTTTTATTTTTTACTATAATCTGTGCTTAAATAGCTTGAGAAAAAACACAAACAATGTCATTCATTAGCTAATTTAAACATATTGATAAAATGTAATAAAATGTTTAAAGAAATACAAAAAAGTCTAATTTACATTGCTAAAATAATGTATTTTTTCACTATATATAGCTAAAGTCCCTTCTTCAACAGTCAACTTCAAAAAAAAAAGAAAAAAAATCTGTAATTTTTTTTACTGTTTTATTATTATTATTATTATTATTGTTGTTATTATTATTCTATTTATTTATTTATTTATTTATTTATTTATTTATTTATTTATTTATTTATTTATTTTTTACCCCAAACCAGTCTGTGCTTAAGTAACTTGGAAAAACATAAGCAGGGTCATTCATTAGCTTATATCAATATATTACTAAAATGTAATTAAAAAAAAGCTTAAATATTAGCACATATACAATAGTTGATTATAATTTTAATATTCTGTCTCGCTATAATTAATATAATTTTTCACTATATATGGCTCAAGCCCTTGCTTCGATGTAAATAATTGTTGCTGATTTTTATTTATTTATTTTTTTCTGTCAATTTACTGAGAAATAATGTCACTAATTAAAAAAATTATGTGTTTTTAAAGCTTAACTATTTCGGGGTTGAGGGACATGCAAAAACAAAAGTAGAATGAAAGCATTTTCAAACACCTCAACAATGTGATACCAATAGCAAAAGATTTCAGACCATGTTTAGGCCATTTTATGTTTTGTTGGCCAAACAATTCGTAGCAATATACTGAAATGTAAATGCTTAATTTGTCACACAACAACAACTTGGTTCACAATAGTACAACAAAATATACTTCAGTCCTTCACAGCCTTAAGTTTACATGTAATAATAGATACTCAAACATAGCAGTAAAGTTTTCCTACTGAAATACAAGTATATAGCTATTTTGTTTGTGGCTAATAGCTCTAGCAAGCTAAGAATGTACGTAGGTTTAACAAATTGCTACGCACATCTAATTTAAAAAGAAAATACATATTCAGTTTTTTTGCGTAAGGGTCTTTAAAGGGATAGTTTAGTTCGTCCGACCCACAGTATGTCATCCGCTGGAACGGCACTCTCTCGTGAACACTCGTACGACAGTTAGCAGAAACTAGAGATTACGGTTTATAATATTTTAAATATGGATATTTTTCTTACAAAAACGCATCAATTCACTTCAGAAGGCCTTTATTAACCCCCTGAATCCATGTGGAGCTCTTTTTATGATGGATGGACACACTTTTTTGGGCTTCAAAATCTCGACCCCATTCCCTGCCATTATAAAGTTTGAAAGAGCCAGGGCATTTTTTAATATAACTGAAAGAAGAAAGTCATATACACCTAGGATGGCTTGAAGGTGAGTAAAACATGGGGTAATATTAATTTCTGAGTGAACTATCTCTTTAAGTATGTTGACTTTCTTACAGTGAAGTGCAGAATCACTAGTTCTGACTGACTATGTGGTATTGCGTGATTGGCTGTGTGTTTTAAACAGTGGACGAAAAAGAAAAACGCTGAGTTTAAAAAAAAAATTCATTCAGCATTTTTCTTGAAAGAGGGTGTGAATGATTGTGACATTCAGTAAAACTACATGTGTGAAAGTGGAAAATACCATCCCCACCCAAACACACACACGCACACACACACACAAGATTGATTTGAAGACATGCACAGTGTGCGAAGAAATGTCAGCGAGTGTTAAAGATAGAGGAGTGAGATAAGTGCGAGTTAGCAGGTGTGAAAACAGCAGTGTGTGTGTGTCTGTATGTACAATCATATATGTTAGCTTTAGCAAATCGCTAAGCATGTTTGCAGTCTTAGCTATACTAACGAGGGACAATTTTTAAAAGATCTCACAAATATAGTGAAACTTGTTGTAAACTGATATGTAAGGACATGTAAATAATTCTAACCATTTGAAAGACAAACTAATTAGTCAAATCAAAATTACCTTTTAATAAATTTAGCTTTTAGCATTAATAGAGCACTGCAGTGATGACGTATTTTTGTAGGCCATCCCAGATGTTAGCATCACCCTGGTTTCCTCACAAAAACCCAATAAGGTTTTTGCATTGGCTTTTGGTTTACTGCAGAAAATAAGCTCTGTGACCCACAAAAGTTTCTGATTCTTACACATTTTTTGTCATCAAGATAATGAAATGACCACAACTTTTATGAATTTGAAGGCCTAAATACAATCGGCATAAGTAGAAAGCTAAATGTAGGATATAAATAAACTTTACCACAATCACATGACTTAGTCTTTTCAAAAAACATTATTCCTAAAGGTTTGGGTTAGAATACTTTGTAGGAGTGTGATTAAAAAACAAAATGAGGCTATGAAGCAGATTAGTCTGTATAATGATGTTTAATGTCCTCTGTAGTAACGTTTAGCCACTTATTACCAATTGCCTTTTTAGGAAGTAAAACCTATTACTGATGTATTTAATGTTGTAGAATAAAACACGAACATATCTTGAACTTGAGTTCACCATAGACCTTATTTCAGGCATTTAACCAAAAACTCATTGACTTCAGGACAATGAAACTTGTAACGCTAAAAAGCTAACTAACTGCTTTCCAGGTTTTGGCCTACAAAAAAACATCATCCCTGCAGCACTGTTACATTAAATGTTATCTTAGCATTCAAACTAGAGGGGATTTGAAGATGTCTATGAGAGGTTCTCACTAATTTAGCTTCAACTGTATATTTTCAGTGCTGTCAGTCATAGTGAAACAACACATACCTCACAGCAGATGCTTGAGTGGGGCCGTGATCTCTCTTACTCACACACATTGACAGTCATGGGGCAGTTGAGATGTCTCGGACTCTAGTTGGGTGGGCTTCCCTCTACTGAGCGCTTTCTGAGGGGAGGAATTCACAAACTGGCAGAGACAGACAGACAATATTGACACAGTACTGCACAATGAGGGAGAAACCATTACAGTACATTCCCAAGAGCAGTTGAACGTCACGGATACATAACCTAAAAATAATTGTGAAAGTACAATATATGAATTGTCCGTCATGCCTGCATGTTTGTGCAGCCTGCAGGCATTGAGTCATGCGATATGTGTCAGATATGTTGTCTGGGGGGAAGACATTAGTCACACAGCGAGATTAGGTCATGACACAAACCGATTAAAGAGTTAAGATACTGTTCAGATTAACTGTCAGATTGCATTCTTAGATGAATGCGGTGATTACAAACTGCGATGGAAACTTTAGGATTTTAAGAGTGTTGCCGATTTTGTAGGTTTTTACTTTTCTTATGTGTGTTTGTAACTCATGCATTGGAAATCTTGGAAATCTAGAGATTTTTGAATAATAAGCACTTTAACAGTGTTCAATCCAGACTCTTTCAGTACTAATAAACATGCATGCACATTCTGTCACCAATATAGTCTGAAATGATACAAGCCAAGCTCCAGAAATAAGAACATTTTAGGAATCGCAAAGTTTAAATTTACACTAGCAACAGCTTTCCATATAAGTTGCGAAATTTATGAATAAAACATCCATTTATAATATTTATATTAAATATTATGTAGCTACTTAATTGTTTAATTATAAATTATTAAATATAAAATAATTCTAAATATATTGGGAAAAAAGATATATAAGAAATATTTGATGCGACAAACATTAATTAGCTGTTAATATGCCTGTTTAGATCAACATGAACATTTGCATGCCAGCAATGCAAAGGATTTTTTTTTTTTTTTCATAGACAGTTTCTAATCTCTGTTCCATCGCATTGTTATGAAAACTGGCTAACCAATAAGTTTTGTTCTTTTGGTCATATGCCCAGAGCCACTAATGTTACAATGACTTTGTGGTATTTCACTAAACGACAGTGAAAATCAGAGGAAGAAACCATTTTTTTAACGCAAATTGCACACAAACTGTGACCAGATTTTAGTCAGAATGGTGTGAACAGGCCTTAAACCTGCATTTAAAATCTCATGCATTCAAGAGAACAAAATCGTCACTATGGCTTTTTTATGTAATAAATTACTCACAGTTTAGATTGATGAATACAAACTCCGACTAATTAAATTTTTACGAATGATCGGTAACTGATGTATCTGTATCAGACAGTTCTGCAAAGTACATATATTTTATGTGTACTTTTATTTATTTATTTTTTTTGCATTTTAGTGTTTCCATCCATCATTTTTCAAATTGATCTCTTCCAACAAAATCTCATGGGAATTTGTAACTATTTTACGGTTTGGTGAATTGTTAGCTAATTTGTATGAATTCGTACTCATTCGTATGTTTTCATATAATCTGGATATGCCCATGTGACGTTACATCAACTCTTGCCACCTAGTTAAATAGTTTCCCCTAGCTTAAGATTGTGTTGGATATCCCAAAATTTTATTCGATAGTCCACTTTAGACATTCTACTAACAGTAAGTAACTTTTCAAATACATGTAAACTAGCAGTTAGTAGAGTATTAGTAGACTGTCTGCTTAATATCTTCTAACACTTTCTTTGTCAACTTATACTAACCCTAAACCTACCCCTAACACTAACCCTAAACCTACCCTAACAGTCTACTCTGAGAGTTAGTAGACCTGTAGTTGCAAATTAATGAGATTTAGTTGACATGTAGTTACAAGTTACTTATAGTTAGTAGAATGTCTAAAGTGGACTATCGAAATAAAGTGTAACCAAAAAGCAAGCTCTTTAGCAACCGGATAAGCACTATGTCTAAGAATAAAGCATTTTAATGTTAAAATTAGCCAGTAATAAATATTTATGGCTGTAATTTTTCTCAATTCTCTAGCAATTTGGATATAATTATAACCATTTAATTAGAGTTTTACAGTATTATAGCATAGTCCAACTTCTCTTAGTGTCAATCTGTGTATGCTGTGGGCTGTATCTGTCCCTTTAAGAGTGTGTCCTTACACACGGCTGCTAAATCTGGCACAGGTCTGTGTGTAGCGTTACCAGCCCTGCGTGATCTGATGGTGATTATGACACTCACACATTGGGCCTTATTCCACCCATGCATTATCAGCTCTATCCGTGCCAGCCAAAACACACGAAGCACACAAATGTATAAATAATGCACACAGAAAATCATAGCCAAAACACATATCAGATGGTCCAGGAACTTATAAAAAGTTGATTCAACACTAACTGTTACAGACCAGCTGAGAAAATGCTTACAAAACCTTTTGACATTTGAGTTAAATTTAATGGCGCTACATTTGGCCACATTTTACAGTGTTTTCTTCATAATATCAGAGCTACATTTCTACATTTTTCAGAGCTACAAAAAAAAAAAAAAGGTCCAGAACTTGATTTTATCCGAAGCTGTACATACCACAACGGAGTTAGTTTGCTAAAACAACAGCTTTTTATTATTTGGTTAGCATTAACCAATAGCCTGCCTGACCTAGATGACATCACTGGAAAAGAAAATTGTTTCAGGTGTCAAACAAATAATATGTGTAATTTGGTAGTGATGGATGCTTTCAAAATACTTGTGAAGCTTCGAAACGTTTGTGACTTATTTCGAACCAGTGGTTTGGAACATGTATCAAACTGCCGAAGTCACATGATTTCAGTAGATTAGTTTTACTTACAGTACATAACTGTTTTAAAATGTTTTAAAATTTCAATAGTTCGCCACTAGGAGCTGATCTCTATGAACCCATGAATCATTGTCTATGTGGATTTACCTGGTCTCGGATGAAGTTTATAAATTTGAAGACATTTTTAATGACGTCTTTGTTTAATAAAAAGGAAGAGTTGTACTGTACTTAGTCTCTTAGTTCGCAACACTCGATGTAGATTAGAACAACCCCTAGCCATGCGATTAGAGCCAATTTGACCCCCTCTTTACCCTTTTCTTGTTTTAGCACTACACATCCATGTGTTTGTGGTTACATCCACACTTTATATTAGATGCACACACACGTGTTAATTCACAGAGGTGTACGGTGGTTGTTTGAGCAGGGTAGATGGATGGAGGTTTGACCAGGGCAGGGGAGATCAGGCCAGGTGGAGCCCAGGTGTGAGTGAGTTCAGTGAGGGGAAGCTGCAGAGTGCGCCAGGGGTCAGCTGGAGCTCTCACATCACGCTAATGCACCAAAACCACAGCATGCATCACAACACACACACAGACACGCAGAGATGCATTCACTCTCAAATAGTGTTCATGTCATCCTCCCCCGAGTCTGAACCATTTCACTCTGGGTTGAATGAAGTTCAAAAGTCTTTTTTTTTTCCTCAGATTTTTCTGATTTGGATTTTGTATGTTAAGAGGCATTATTAACTTTCCAAGCAAAATCAGAGCAGCTTTCTGAATGAAAGACGATTTCAGGAAAAATTCTTGGCTGAACTTTTAAGGAGACAGAAGCTCTGTTCCAAAATTTAGTAAGCTGCCTTCTTAGACTGCATTTTATGGCATCATAAATATGGGATAAAAAGATAAGTCAAAATATGTCATAGTTAGAACTATAATTAGAAAGCATTATTTCATCTTTTTATGTCCATGATGTCATAATTAGGACTTTTTATGATATAATTATAACTCTGTATCTCATTATTTCTACCCTTTTTATCATAATTTCAACTTTAATGTCAGAATTATGACTTCTTATGATTCAGTATCTCATCATAATTACAACATTTTATGTAATAATAATGAGTTGTATGTAATAATTATGACTTTTATGACCAAATTTCAGCTTTTAATTTTAAGATTATTACTCTTTTTTGTGTCTCATCCATGACTGATTTTTGGCTTTTTGTCATAATTTCAATTTAAATCTCAATTATTATTTAGTGTCTCATAATTTTGACCTGGTTATTTCATAATTATGACCTTAAATACCTTAATTTTTTTATGTTAGTTTTTTTTTTTTTTTTAGTTTTATTTTTTTTTGATATTTATTTTTTTGTATGTAATAATTTGTGAATAAATAAAATAATTATGCTGCCTTCTAATACACTGCATTATGGCAGAATTTTAAAGCAGAATCACATCTATGCTTTTCAGTAAGGGCAGTCCTAGAATGCTTTGTGTCAAACCCAGTGAAAACATTCACTCAAGATAGTGGCCTGAAGTGAGGGAAATGAGATGTCTACTTCCATACTATGTAATATGACAAAAGAAGCATGTCAAAAGAGTAGTAACCGAAAACACAGTAAGAATGAAGAAACATGAATGAAGCAAAACTATGAATGAAGTATGAATGAAGCAAAAAAATGTCCACTTACTTCCAAAAGTGTGCATACGACGGTCACTTTAAAATCCCATGAGGATATGTTACATCAAGCAGAACATACTGTTTTTGTGTAGCTAAAAGTTAAAGTTATAAAATGGCCAGTAAAGGTTTCAGTAAATGCAGTACATACTCTGACTCTGATTACTTGGATGCAACATTGGCACAAAGACACAGGCAAGAGGTAAATTTTTATACAGAACAAGTCCACACGTGTCACTGCGCATGTGTTAAACTTGTCCATCTGCGCTTATCCGCGCTTGAATCCACCTTTTTTTTGAAATGCGCAAGTAAGCAATTTTTGTTCAGCTAAAATAACTGGAAGTGACTGACATTGGAAGCTGCGCACATGCAACATAGTTCTAAATATTGTGTATTATATGTAAATAATGTATTTTTTCTGTTAATTCAAAGGCTAAAGGACATTGCACACTGAGACCGAAATTTTTGCATGTTAAAATATAAATACGTCCTCACGTTGTGTCAATCACGTTTACACACTGCCTCCGAAACTTTCGTCCATCACAAAAAAAAAATCAGATCAGGTTCGATTTTCTGTGTTTTCGCATCCGTAGTAAGCATCTTGATAGGAACGGATTAAAAAAAAAACGAATGCAAAATTTTCGGACTCAGTATGCAAGGACATTAATTCTGCAAAGTCAAGCTCTTGTGGAATGCGAGTAGAGTTTCTTATTTCCATGAGGAGCACCATTTCTGTGACACATGGAGTTGGCACATTTGTAGAGCCTTCCATCTACACTTAGTATGCTGTCTTAGAATGCAACTCACTAGTTTTGTATGGAGAATATTTTACTATTGTGCATTTTTAATATCTTGGTCATAACTTTGGGGGTCTGGTGGTGTCTGCGAATTATTGCTGTGTCTACTTTTTTACATTTGATTTAACGTAGACCCTCACTTGACCAGGCAGCCCCTATGTCGGGGCCCCCAGACACACATACCTCCCACTTTGAGGTTACTGGGCACTTGTGAAGACTACCGCCTGCGTTCACAAAGATTTACCGCTCATACAGTGTCACTCCCTACATGTCTATCTCACACTCCCTTTCTCCTCATCTGCCCTCTCTCAGACTCTCCTCTCTTACTCTATCTCTCCTCTCACTTTGCCGTTTGACTCACAGCCTGCCCACGTACTCATTCCGGCTTGCTCTCCCATCAATCTCCCAACATTTATCAGTTCATCTCCCCTGGCCAGCACTCTCGTATCGGTTACACCACCTGATCTCCCTCTGCGTACACGTCCATCTGTGCTGCTATGACGACTGTCAGTAACCACTGCGACCTGTCACCCTCACACACACAAATCACAACTGTAATGTGACCACCTCATGCTACACGTTTAGAAAGACTCATGCTGTGCAGAATCATCCATATGTACAGACACATAAACAACATTTTAAAGACGCTGCGAACTTTGATTTCTGAGGAAGCATTAGCATGCATATTAGTAGGAACAGTCTAAAAAATAGTGTTTGTCCTGATTTGAGATTTTAAAAAAAAGTAGAATGTATGATACTTTTTTTTCTCAGATTGCTACTTAGTATGTTTTGTGCTAAAGAAGTAGGGTGTTTCCAAGATGGCTGCCAAATCTGACTTCAAGAGATTTTGATTATATCTGGATTTGGTTTATGACTTTCCTAAAAGAGAATCATCTACAGTATATTTACAGACACACATAAACGCAACATGTTGAAGTGGTCAAAAAGGTTGATTTCCGAGGAAGCATTAGCATGCCTATTAGCTGGAACAGTATGAAAAATAGTGTGTATCCTGATTTGAGATTAAAAAAGTAGAATTCATGACACCTTATTTTCTAAAACTGTTTATCTGACAATCACCAGTACAAGCTTGGATGTGTTTGTTTGATACTGCATTTGCATGACATGTTTCGCATAATACAACTAATGCTGCAAAGGGGACGTTTCCAAGATGGCCGGCAAATTTGGCATGGCTTTAAAGGATTTAGATAATTATGGAAACCCGTTTCTGCCACTGAATAAAAAATAAATTAAAAACGTAATTGCGACTTTTTATCTCACAATTCCGAAATTTTTTCTCACAATTGCGAGTTTACATCACACAATTCAGATATTTTTTTCCTCAGAATTGCATGATACAAACTCACAATTTTGACTTTTTTTTCAAGATATAAACTTGCGATTCTGTGAAATGATGTGAGAATTGCGTGATGTAAACTCACAATTCTGAGAACATATCAGACTTGTTTTCTCAGGATTGGACTTTATCACGCGCAATTGCGATTTTACATCTTACAATCTGACAAAATATGTCAGAAATGCAAGATGTAATTGTGAGATAAAGAATTGTGAGATAAAAAGTCGCAGTTACCTTTCTTAAATTTAGTGGCGGAAACAGTCTTCTGTAGATTAAACCTATTTTATTTTGGTTTATGACTTTCCTAAAAATAATATCAGTGATATTTACAGATACACACAACACAACATTCTGAAGACAATGCAAACCTTAATTTTTGAGAAGGCATTAGCATGCGCATTTGCAGAAACAGTATGATTTGTGCTAAAGAAGTAGAATCTGATACTATTTTTGTCAGATTGTATTGTGAATTGGCAGATTAACACAATCTTGGATGTATTTGTTTAATACTGTATTTGTTTGACATTATTTTTTTAAAGATAGCTAATACTACATTAAAAATGTTGGGGGATTCTAAGATGGCCACCAAAAGTGGCTTGGTTTCAAGGGATTTTTATTATATCCTGTTTCATTTTATTTTCATTAAAACAAAAAAAAAAATGTATCGCGGTCCAGACCATAGTTACTGTATATAAGTGATTCTTCTGCAAGTAGAGAGTAATTTATGGTGGTATTAAGATTTTAACATGATAACAGTAACATTAAACTGCTAGCATGCTAAAACCCAAGGTAAAACAAATTATGATATAAAATACATTATCAACAAGACAGTTACTGTCTAAATATTTTATATGTATTTGTCTACATTCACATGGAATTGGACTTGTTTTATAATGGTGTTACATCTTGCTGTTTTGTGAGGGTCCTGCAGTTTGTTTTTATACCATAAATGTAGTTACAAATGGTTCAACTTTTAAAACCGTTTCAGGACCCCAGTCTGCAGCCCACTGTTTTTGAAAACAAGAATTTATGCTATGCATATGCCACTTAAGAAACCATAGCCATGGTCATCTTTGAAGGAATATGCTTCCAGCTGGGAGGGTGAGAAAAATTATTACCATATTAGTAAAATCTCAAATGTTTTTGCAAAATTCGATTGGGAAAAAAACATCAAACCAATGATAAATGTAACACTTTTTATATTTATATTAAAATAGCATTATTACATTAACAATAATTTCCATCAAAACAAATAACAATTAATTACTCTTGGAAGCAGTTGGGTAGTGCATCTACCTTTTATAAATAAGTTACGTAAAAAGCCAGAAAAGAAATGCATCATTTACAAAAAGTTATTTTATAGCTTTACAAGATTCCAGAAGCAGCAGAATGCACAGACAGACATTTGGGAACAGCAGGCATTAAATGGCAGAGCACTCCATACCGCCCCCTACAGGATGGGAGTATTTCACGGTAACCTCATTACAGTTAGACACAATCTTCTTTGATTCATTTAAATATTGAATTAGGTACTATTTGACCGTGCAACTACCAACATGCGAACATTAAGTGCTTTCAGCACTTCATAGTTGATAATTTCCAGTGTATAACATTCCAGTGTTTTTGCACCAATTAAATAATGTGCATGATACTGAGATCCTTACAAAAAAGTACTGAGGCGGTACCATGGTATCAGATGGATAACCATATTCATATACCATGGTATATACATGGTACTCCAAAGTCCTTCAACGAATACCATCATATTACCATGGTAAATGTCCAAAAGACTGTTTTGTAAGTGCTTTTACTCCTCGATTTCATATCTAGCCAGCTGATATTTTGCTATTTAATAAACTTGGAGTGTTTAAGTAGCTTGGAAAATGTACAGATTATACATTTTGAGATGAATTTTTAATAGTTATTTGTATTTTATACTTTTCTGGAAGTCCTGAGCTTCATATCTCCAGTTGTTTTGCTCTTTGAGAGTCCAAATTCACAAATCCTCACAACTTTCCAGTTACATATTCCAGTTTTACTTTTTTCCAGTTGCTATTCCAGTAGTTCCCCCAGTGGATAAATAGTCCACAGTTGTTTTCCAAACTGACCCGCAGTGGGTCTACATCATTCATTGGCATTTGAAGGCTACTTTGACTTTCCCCAAGTAGCTAATCAGTAATTTGAGCCAGATTCTTGGCCAACCAGTAGTTCAAGTCAATATTGCACCACATTTGGCAGTTGTTTTGCTGACCGAAGTGTGAAGTGTATTTGGCAGACCAAAATTGTGTTTTAAATACAGTCTCATTATTTGGCAGGCTGTTTGCGTCCATATGGAATCCCTTTCAAGTCCTTTCTCACAGGATATCATGAGTACTACCAGCTCCCGTAGTGCAGATACCACAGAACTGCTGGCCTCCTATGACTGCAATGGCTGATGGGAAATGTAGTTCATGGGAGCTTATTTGGCAAAGATCAAAGACATTTCCAGTTATTATAAAAAGATTTCCAGTGTGTCCCTCTGCTATATCCTGTGTGTGTGTCTCCACCCTGACTCCCAGCCTTGTGGTTGCTCCTGGGACATTGGCAGCAGTTCAGAGTCTTGGTCTTCTTCAGGACATTACCCTATAAGAAGATAGAGGTCCAAATCTGGTTAGATCTTTGATTAGATTTCACTTGTTGGTATTATTCTGGACTTTAGTCTGTTTGAATGTGGTGGTCCAGTTATGTTTATATATTTGATTAGATTTTAACCTTATGATTTTATTTAAATGTTAATGACTCAGTTTTGTTGCATTCTATGTTTAGTAGTGTATGGGTCAATTACATGTAAGAGCATTCACAAGGTACTCATTGCATTCTTGTTGGCTACATAGTTTGGTTTAGCTAACTATAATAATAAAATTACATTATCATCGCTCTCATGGAGGCCTTGCTCATCCTCCTCCGGTGTTTCCGTCGCCGCTTCCGTGGGGGCTGGAGAGGGGGCGGAGTCTGTGGGGCTGAGGGAGTGGTGGGAGGGGCTTTTGTCACTATGGGATAATGAAGAAAACAGAAGACTGTGGTTAGAAGGATGGCTGGATGATCGCTGAAAGAATTAATCTCAAGGCAGCCATCACAATATTAGCGTTACATGATTTATTGACTCTTCCGACTTTATAAGCTACCTCTGACGTTAAAGAAATGGAAAGAATAACAGGAAGCATAAGCTACTAATTACAATACATTGTGCACACACACACAATGACTCAATAGACATTCTATACACTGACCTGTTCTTTGTGTGCTAGTCTGTTGTTGGGTAACTGCTTGAGTTGTATTTTGGTGAAGCTGATGGTGTCGGTGGTGTTGGTGACGAAGATAATGTTGTGTTTCCTCTTGCTGCTGCTCCTTTTCCTGCTTATTTTGGTTACTTGCTTCTGATTGGTGGTGTTGGTGATGATGTTTTCTAACTTCTGATTGGTCAGAGTGATGATTAAGTACTTCTGATAAGCCACTGGATTGACCAATGACCTCAACATGGCTGTAAGTGCGACTAAGACCGTCTAATTGGCTGCTGTGTGGCACGCTGTGCTCTGATTGGCCGGAATTGTGGGAAGGAGTGTTTTTTGGTTGCTGTGGTGTTGTTTGATATGGTTTCGTCTGTTGATCCTCTTGTGGATGGTTGTCGTAAGGCTGTTGCGTCTTTTTCGTCGTGCCTTCACCACTGTGTTCAGTTTTCATGGGCTCGACCTCCTCTGTTTGTGTTGTGTCACTCATCATGTGTGGATCTCCTAATGTGGTTTGTCTGGTGGGAACATCTCCTCTGCTTGTATAAACTGGTGTGTGTGTGAGTGTATGTTGGTATGGGCTTTGTAGGTACCCTTGTGTGTGTGCGACTGTGTATTTCGACTGCCATTGTAGTTCCTGACTCTCTCTGTCCTCCAAATGGAGCCTTTGATTATGTTTAAGTTCATCATTGCGGTGTAGCTCCTCTTTCGATTGCATCTTTGGTAATGTTACTTTAGGGTGGGGTCTGGGCGGAGGATGGGGTGTGGTCTGGAGTCGTGGGGGTTGTGCAGAAACGCGTGATTGGCAACTACAAGTCACATGGTCCTCCACAGGTATGACAACCT
This sequence comes from Cyprinus carpio, assembly GCF_018340385.1. NCBI lineage: Eukaryota > Metazoa > Chordata > Actinopteri > Cypriniformes > Cyprinidae > Cyprinus > Cyprinus carpio. Next base: position 29,406,036 of record NC_056618.1, read on the forward strand.
TCTCGTAGACTGGTTGTTGGTTGATGTACTGGATTTTTGTCATCTAGTCAAAAAAAGAGATAATAAATTAATGATATTTACAATGATAAACACCACTTAATTTCTGAACAAATTCCATAATTATACTAAGCTAAAAATGTGACATACTTATTAGCATAAAAAATTTACAGTACACTTAAATATTTGGTAAAATAGTCCATTTGTAATTAGGGTTACAAAGGGGTGGAAAATATCCGTTAAATTTCCAGAAACTTCCAAAAATATTTTGAAAGATTCCCAAAAAAAATTTAAAGAATTGTTAAATAAATTATGTTGTTTCTGTTTTCTTTGCACACAAAAAGTATTCTCGTAGCTTTGCAAAACTGAACTTGAGCCACTGATCTCACATGGACTGTTTTATTGATGTCCTTACAACGTTTCTGGTTCTGGGAACATTTCAGTTATGTTGCTGTCTATGCAGGGTCTGAGAGCTCTCAGATTTCATCAAAATTATCTTAATTTGCGTTCCGAAGATGAACGAATGACACGAGGGTGAGTAATTAATGACGGAATTTTCATTTTTGGGTGAACTAACCCTTTAACAATGTGATATGCTAATTTGCATAAAATACACAATACAATTGGGTAAAATACTCTATATTTGTAATTAGATTTAAACAGTTTTATGTTAGTATATATTGCTAAGCTAACAATGTTATATCCAATTAACATTAAAATGTGCAATACGTATAAATATTGGGTAAATTAGTAAATTATATTTAACTCTTTTATGTTAGCATGTTGTTACGATAACTTATACATTAATTAGCATAACATACAGTACATAAATATTGTGAAAAATAGTTCAGTTGTAACTAGATTTGACTATTTTATGTCAGCATGTTTCTAAGCTAACAATGTGACACAACTACGTATACAAATACTGGGCATTGAGATATTGAATAAGATATTGAATTAAGTATATTTTCAGTTTTAAGATTTCTATGAACTCTCGTAGATGTTTTTTCACAGAGCTCTATGCAATGCATTCTGGGAATGATTTTTCAATGAATGATTTGTGTAATGATACTTGAGAGTTTGGCCAAAAGAAATCTTTTAAGGCATTATTATATCACCTATCTTTTAGAAAACTTGTTGTCTAAAAACAGCTACAAAGTCATTGCAATTTTGTGCACAAATACCTGTAAATGTCGTGTTTCTGTTCTGACTGGCACACATTGTAAAACACGTGTGTTGCAGCAGCCTGAACAGCGCTGCACTTCCACACACAGAGGCCATAACAAGAAGTTGGCGTTCCGTCTGTCCAACATCGAACGGGTCACTTCCATAACTTCTGTTCTCACCTTACACATCGCCGGCAGGGCCATCTGAACATCTGTGAGAGAGTCAGAAATAACAATGGTTGATTTAACACATTTATTGCATGTTTATTTATCATACTGCCACACAGCAGAAGCCAAACTGGATAGAAGTTAGACAAACCAGACTAACAAGACTACTATAATTCACCCTCTCAGCGCTGTCAGTGTGTTTGTTGTACAGTTCACAGATCTGAGGTGCACTTGACTGAAAGCGAGCACTCAGAGAAAGAGAGAAAAAAACATAAGGGTTCGAGTACATGTGCAAAAGAAGCGTGGGTGGTAAAACTGAGCTTTGAAATGTGTGTGTGTGTGAGAGAGTGACCTAAGGACATGTGGCGAGACAGGACGAGACAGAATCAATCACAAAGACGCAACAGCAGACTCAGGGCCCATAAAAGCACATCTCACACACTCACACAAACACACAATAAAGCCACAACACCATTGTGGAATGGAGATGCCACAGTGTCTCAAAATAATCGCCACAGACTGTAAATACATTGAAATTCAGCTGGAGGACAAAGATGAATAAACGGGAGTGTGGAAAAGAGACAGCGAGACAAAGAGAGGAAGGGAGGGAATGCTAGCAGACTTACTAAGGCTTCTGGGAAGACGTCTGTGTGTTCCGTTAGAGTGCATCTCATTCTCGGGCTTCTCATCATCTTCCTCTGAAAATTAAATGAACGAGGAATTAAAGATATGGAACATCATTCACCAATTTAGTTAGTTAAGAGATCATGAAGATGACTTTAGATTTGTGACCTTCTGAAATTCACCAGTTAAGTGTAATTTCATTTTTGTGTAATCAGACTTTAAATGCCTGGTCACACCAAGTATGATAATTATAATGTTTTGGGGAAAGTCACTTTTAAAAGTAAGGCATTGCAATATTGTGTAACTAATTGCATTAGTTACAGTAGTTACTTTTTTTACAACATTTTTACTCGTTTTCATGGATCCGTGTGAACGGGGAATCTTTTAGACAACAAAAACGCAAAAAGAAAACATCTAAACGTACATTAATTATATGATAATACAAAAGTCCACAGCAAAGCTGTAACGATATAATTGGATTCACTTTCAGAACAATTTGTTGCAAGTGATGAATGACACAAATATCGACAGCCAATCAGAATCCATCCGACAAAACACTCAAAATCTAAAGCAGCAGATGTCAAAACAACAGTATACACTTATATTTTGTGTGTGAATGGCCTTAAAGGGTAAAGCACACCACAACTATAATGATAACAACACAGAAAAACAATTTCACGCTAATCACTTTCAGAATGATAAAAACACTCACAGCCAATCCAGCTGACTTTAACAACCTTGAGGATGTAATGTAGCATACGACAAAACTGCAGTACGCTTACAGTGTCCATTAGTGTGGACGATAATGTAGTTATCATTACGGTTATAATTTTTGGTGTGAATGCATCTTAAAGGAAAGCTCATACCACAATTATGATGGCACAGAGGAACAATTTTGTTGGAATCACTTTCAGAATAATTTCCCCAGCAGATGAATGATTAAAATATTGACAGCCAATCAGAATCCACCTTTTAAGCATTTAAAGTGACAGACGACGGTTGTGCTTTTCTTTCTCTTTCTTTCTTTTTTGAATTTTCAAATTTCAGTGAGCATTATCATTTACAAGATATTGATTTTTTTTAGAGGACATCAGGACTCTTCTTTGCTGCACTACCTTGCCGTAAATCTGATCAAGCCCTGTCAATCTATTGTATATCCATAAGTGACGTTCGTCTGGTATAATAGCTCTTGTAGTAAGGGTCGTAACATTGGTAAATCTAGCTAAAATGGACACACATACACACACATAGGGAACAATAGCGTAGCCTTGTTTTTGTGTCCCCTCTGTAAACTTTGAGCTGGACTGGGCTCAAGGTCACTGCTATTGTGCCTGTGAAGAGCTATACACGGCCCATTCATGTAAATATTACCATTATCCACATGCATATACACACACACACACACTGCATTCCAGACCCCTCACTCTTTCCTGCCTCACCTTCCCACTCAACACACCCCAGAAAATACACACATTCCACAAATGACGAGACATTTACTAATGCTGATATGGGTTTTATAATGGACGATAACGATATGTAGAGAGCAAGACGGCCATTGCTAAATATATTTTATTTATAAAAAATTGATTTCGAAAAAAAAAAAAAAAATTATATATATATATATATATATATATATATATATATATATATATATATATATATATATATATATATATATATATATATATATATATATATATGCTTTATTTTGTATTTAGCATATTTCAAATATGGGATCAGCTTTACCTACGGATTCTACGTCCAGAAGTCTCTTCAGATCATCTACGGATGAGATTGGACTGTTCATCACTAAATCCACAAGAGATGGAGGGAAAGGGTCCCCCTGATGAAAAAAGAGAGAGAGAGAAAGAGGTGGTCAGACATGTCTAGGACAAACACACACCTGTCAATAAAATACATGTCTAACCAGTGTACTGTACATACGGCACGACTTGCAGAGTTACAGAAAGCATGTGTGGAGAGCTCCATTTGTACTTTGTGCTTATTTTTTATCTCTGTTCTTTATTAAGCTGTATTACTCATGTGTGTGTGTATGTGAGAGAGATGTGGTCAGCGTCATGTGGGAAAATAAATATATAAATAAAACAAACTGCCGTGAACAACAAACCAATCAAAAATCTCATCCCCACACATAAATGTGTTATAATGTGTTGTGCTCTTATTACCTAGACATGCATGCCACAAATTATTAATAAACTGATTAAAAAGAATGTGTCAGGAAAAAAATCTCTTGCTTTTTAAATTAGTTTGATATACTTTATATTCAGAAAAGTGACAGATATGTTGGTCAGGCTGATTAGTTGGCCGATGTAGACCATGTTATAGGCTATTTGTTACTGGTAATGGCAGTTCCCCATTCTGAGCAAAACAGGTGATTTTAGCAATTTTAAGTGCATCTAGTTTGTTGTCATTAAATTGTATTATGTATATAACCAGCTACTAACTTTCCAGTTCAGTTATGAAAACATGATATCTGTATATTCTCTGAACGATCAAAGCATCCAGTTTTTTAAATCTTTTAAATGACGAACATCCAACTTAAATTGTTTCCGGGAAAAAAAAAAATGTTGGTTCATAGCTTTGAGGAAAGCTTGCATTCATGTTAGCTGGGTGTTAGCATAAAATCAGACACTAGCAAAACCTGCTCTCTAGATATTAGCATCAGCCATTGAAAAACCTATTTAGATGAACCACTAATAAAAATATATTGTAATGTTCATTTCGCTAAGCCTGCGACTAGGGATGGACGATATATTAGTAGACATGATTAATCAGTGGAAATTTGTCAACTGGTAGGGATCGCGGTTAAACACTCACGTGAAGACGTTGCTGTGCTACGTGGTCATAAAAACGTATTGTTCACAAGCATTTTTAAACTTTGTGATTTAATAACAAGTGATTTTAAACTGATGAAGTGCAATCAGCAGTGAAAGAGAACTTATTTCGCTATATACGCGCGCGTTTCGAGGTTTTTTTTTGCCACATTATAGGCCTTGAATAGTTAAATACACACACTTTTATGTGTCAAAATGCCTGTCTTTGCAAGTATCCTGATAAACACAGCAATTTAGGTCTGAACCGAAAGCAAACAGCTGAGAAAGAAAACACGTGTAATAGTGTACTGGATCTGGGCAGCTCTTAAAGTGACAGCAGTCTAATATTCCTGCTGTCTGTCATTCATGTAAATCAAACATGAATGTTTGATTAACATTTGTAACAACTGTTTTAATTTTTATTTTTTAAATTTGGGCTAGTATTATTTTTATGTGATACTGACACTGATGACAAGAATTTCTATGGTAACAAAAACTTTGGTACCATGAAGACCTTACTTAAAGCAAAATCTACTATGATATATTGTGAAATAAATCGTTACCGTGAAATAAAATTACTCATATTGTGATTTAAGATTTTGGTCATAACACCCACCCCTACTTGCGACAATTTTTTAACTAATCAAACTCAGCTCATTTAGAGAACGTTATGTATGATGTCACAACCACCCACGACAAGTATGCCAATGTGACAATACAGTCTCACAACAATTCATAACTATTTTGATTTGTTCGTATGATTAATTCGTACAAACTCATTCATACATTTTCATCCGATCTGCTCTTGCCCCAGTGAGGTTTTGATATTTCACGAAATCGCACACTCGCAAATTATTTATAATTTTCGTGCATTTTCTCATGCAATCCGGTGGGAATGTAAACGCTTGTAGCTACACAAACTCTGTTTCATGCTTTGCTGCATTCTGAAATGTAATGAAGTGATTATAGCTACAGAAGCCTTAAAGGTACAGTAGCAACAATAGGTTTCATTCAAAGAATCAGAAAGACGATAAAAAACAGTTGTGAAAATTTAAATTATGAAGTTGTGAAGTAACATAACAAGTACACTAATATGGAAAAAAACTAAAAATACTGCAAAAATGCAGAATAGTAGTCAACCAAGTTAGCCAGATGTACAAAACCAAAATGCTGCACTAAAGCAGTATTCCATATCCACTGTCAAGTGCATGTGTATGTGTAGTGCAGTAACACATACAGTATACTGATCCTATTGGGATGACATCATTCCCATTTGCCACATGCCCTAATGAATCATGGGATGCAGAAATCCCAATAGTTCATCCAGGGGAAAAGTTGAGGAGGAATGGGGTATAATTATGGACCTGGACTGCCATACGCACACACTTGAAACATTAGAGGGCGGCCACATGGCAGTCTGCCATAAATGAATTCAGACATAAAGAAATACTGTATCCACACCTGCACATTCAAACACACAGTTTGTATGAATAAATGCACTGAAAGAAGTATAAAAGAAGAATTAGTTTAAAAAAAAAAAAGAGTCTTCGATAATCATGCTTACATAGAGGGAGATTAAATATTATATGAACGGATAATCACAATAAAGTTGATCCATCTTCTTTTTTCCAAAACTGAGTCATTAATTCGATGCACATTTGTTTGGCTCGTCTCAGTTGTTCGGCTCAGCTTTCATTCGCTCGATTCCTGAGTCATGTCTGCAAAAGCAATTTCGATTTTTTTAAGCCCTCGGGCAGTGACACACACGTAATGCCCCGAAAGACCCAAAGACAAATCTTATGTGAGTCTTTAACATGCCGTCTAGATTATTCCTCTCTCTTATATAACTTAAACACAAGACTTATGATGCATCAGCTGGAGGACTAAAATCCCATCAGCTGTGACCTTTTAAACTCCCTCAAACAGTCCGAATCAGAGCGCTGGGTTTTAAAGGGTAGACCTGACATAAAGTTTTTTGTAGGTTTGGTGGTGATGCAATGGTGATATTCAAGAGATGGATTACAGATACATCACAAGGGGATGTAGGTCTTATAGTGAGTGTGTGTGTGTGTGTGTGTGTGTGTGTGTGTGTGTGTGTGTGTGTGTGTGTGTGTGTGTGTGTGTGTGTGTGTAGAAGGCAATTGATGTGCATGTCATAAAGACCTTTCCAGAAAGGTCAGACGCACACATGAGAATATCTGCAACCCAAATCAAGATGCTTGAATGATTCTGCTGAATCTGTTCTATAACTGTAGGACGGATTGTTTTAGCAGATACAGATATATTTAGAGAGCAGGATGGCTGACAGTATCATATTATTGCAAATAAGATTTGCATTTGCAAAATAACTAAAAGAAAAATCACTAAAAATATATATATATATATATAAAGTGCACACTATCCAGTGATGAGGCAGTTAATACAGTTATACTGCAAGTCAATGCCGATAACCTCAGCATGGCCAAATATCGACCAACATATCGAATACAATTTTATTATCACCAGGATTCCCAGAGCACTTGATTTCCAAAGACTTTTGGACTGAATAAGCATTTAAATATTAAATTCAGGCTGACGCACTAATGAATCATGTAGACAGATTTGTGAATGTTTGATTCATTGAAAAGCCCTGCACAACTACAATTTTTCATCAAGTTTTAGAAAAATGTTTCAAATATATTTTAATACATATAAATTTTCTTTTTTTCACACACATACACACATGGATCTGTTTGACTGATTCGTTGAAAAGACATGAATCATCCACCACTATGATTTTTGATCAAGTTGAAAAATGTACATCCAAAATTATATTTTTTTACGAAATGTTTTATATATATATATATGTCCATTAATTTTCAGATTAGATTTTATTTGCATGAACTTTTAGAAAAACGTACATCCAAAATTATATTTTTTACGTAATGTTTTGCATATATGTCCATACATTTTCAGATTAGATTTTATTTGCATGAAGTTTTAGAAAAACGTACATTTAAACATATTTTTAAACATATATAAATATATTTTTGCGCACACATACTGTACAAAGTTTTAGTTTATGTTGTGGGGCATTCGAGGGCCGTGCCCCCACCTAGCGGTCATTGATGCCCCTCCTACAGGCCATGGCGTGGCCCAAAAAAAAATATCCCTTTTAGTTATTATTTAATATTAAATGTTCAAACTGTAACTTAAATTAATTCAAATAAAAAGAATGGGGGAAAATGCATAATTTTGGTTGTGCATGGCACGTTAATAGGCTTCGTCATGGTGAATGCTTATTGGTCGCCGAGTAAACTTGTTACATTTGATTTGCAGCATGCGCGCAAAATCCATTTCAAGTTGAAGAACAGTTTGTTCGTCTATATTATAGACAAATGTTAGCAGCTAATTTTAAAAATTTCTAAAAAAAAAAAAAAAAAAGATTTTAGACCTCCCCGCCAGCCTCGTCAATCAGTAGACTTAGATACGGCCACGACCACCAGTACCACGGTCTGTGAGAGCCGAGCTGGCGCTTTTTCTGCAAATGCTAGCTCCGGACAACCGCCAAAAGATTTAATACGCAGACATTTGTGTGATGATGTCCAATTCGTTTTGTCTGAAGAAAAAAGCCTTACGTTTTCAGAAACATCTATACGAAAAAATTTTGTCTGATGGTGACATTTTTTTTGCCGGTTTTTCAAAGCTTCAAACTGATTCAGTGTTTTATTTTTATTCGTCGTAATTTGTTAATTATTTAAGTATAAAAAATATATAGCTATTTATTGTAGGCCTATTTTATGTTTTTTTTTATTTAGCCTATATTTATATTATTATTTTCTGTCCTGTTCTGTTGTTTAGGCTATGTGTTCTGGGCCGGGTTTCCCGATAACGATGTAGCCTAGCCTATCTTAGCTCTTAAAAGCGCTCTCTACGTGCAAGGTTTTAAACATTAGCCGCAATTCCTCGCGCGTTTTCCCAAAAATGTAGGCTACTGAACTCGAACGCGAGAATAGGCTACTACGTGCTACTTGAGTCGCTGTCCATTCGCAAAGTGCTGAACTAGGCTATACTAACCTTATATGGAATCGGAACGTTTTAACTAACAATCGTCATCTGTTGTGTATTAGTAATCAAGACAGGTAAAAATAAAAAATAAAAAAAATATATAATGACATTCTTGTAATAATAAAAAAACTCCATAGTCACGGGAAGAAGGAGGCGGGAACCGGCGAACATTTAAATAAAACTTTAATAACCAAATAAAGATAAAACAGCGCGACAGCCCCTCACGGGCGACTGCCTCGCACAAACACAAAATAAAGCCCAGGCCTGGTCCTCTCTCGTCCTTCACTGTCGTCGCTCCTCTTTTGTATCCTCCCAATCTCCTCCGTGGGAATCGAGACCGGTGAGTGGAGCAGGTGTCGCTCATTTCCCAATCACTCCACCGGCCTCACTCCGTTCCCACGGCTCTCGGCCCCGCCCCACTCGTCACAATTTTATATAGATAGATCATTGGAGCTAACATTCTAGGGTAGAATGTCATTCTATATAGATCATTGGAGCTAACTGACTCTTGCCGTATCCGGTCGGCAAAACAGCAAATTACAGCCCTGTCTTCTGTTCCTCTTTTAGATAAAAACCCAAGTCTAAATCGTTCATTGTCATTCTATATAGATCTTTCAGATTTAGGTCTGGATTTCCATGCTACTATGATGTTGCCAATGCGTCTAAAAATATTTATCAAACGACAGTGCCCCCCCCGCCGATGATCCAATGCCCCTCCAGTAGATCTGCTCTGACGCCGACTCTGCTGTGCCCGTCGATGATCCATTGACTGATTTCATTTTTAAATATATATATATATATATATATATATATATATATATATATATATATATATATATATATATATATATATATATATATATATACAGTTTGGAATGTAGTTCAAAAACATAAAAACTATTTAAAAAATACAGTTACATTTAGTCTGTGTGTGTGCACGTGTGCACATTAGTTTTCAGATTTGATTAATTCACATCGCTCTTCCTAGTTTGGAAAACACAATTTCAAGTTTCTATGACCGTGGGAACCCTCCAGAGGACCCTCTTCTATAGCAACTCGCAGCACTATTTTAATACAGCTATTTTCTTTTAGTACATTTAGTACTGTAGTGTTAAATGCATTACATAATTGGGGTTTAAGCAGTGACAGTGATGCTCTTGGACTGAGTGATGTGTTTTTGGCAGTGGTGCATCTGGGAACCCATCCAGTGCACATTAATGCTGGCAACCCTTACAGTGTCTTTGTTTGAGTTTAGAATTGCATACATAAACAAATACAGATAGATTAAGCATCAAATCAAGTATGGTTTCTCTTTTCTCCTCCACTTTGGGGCCAGCGCGCAGTCAGGCGTGCTTATGAGGGAATTTGTTACAGTTTGCTCGAATTTCATCCTCTAAATCAAGACAGTTAAGAGTGCGTCGTGAATGCAGCTATTGTCAAATGATACATATGATTTAAACTCAAACCGAGCGTGACGTCAGTCAGGTGAGGCTTACCTGCGCGCGACCGGACCGCAGGCACGCCGCGAGCGCCGCGAGCACCAGCAGCAGCAGCCGCGAGCTCATCATGCGCGCACATCCAACTGTCTCTCTCGCTGTCAAACACACTCACACACACACACGCTGCAGGAAAGTTTATTCCAGAGGGGCTGAGTCACTTTGAACACCGTGCCAGCTGGTCCTGTTTGACATTTAACGGCGTGTCCCAGATCTCCAGTGTGGCAGTGAAGTGTTCGCGTGCGTTAAAAATCGCATATTAATGTTTCACTTGAACGGAAGGAAAACAAAACTCCAGTCTTCGGATTCAAATATCAGCTTTAAATATCCAAGTGAAATACGTCCAGTGTGTTGATTTTCAAAAATAGCCCGTGCATTTTCATTCCAGCCCTGCAATGCAACTTTCCCTGGCGCTCGCGCAGCAGCGTGTTTCTCAGGTGCTTTAATGTCGCGCGCTGCTGCGCTTCGCTCTATGCTTCAGCCTTAAAAGACAAACCCCGCCCCTTGCGTTCTGATTGGCTCGCTGCGCCTTCGAGGCTGGACTGATGGTTCCATATAAGGCCAATGATTAGAGTGATTCTGCACGGATGAGGGGGGTCTTCATACGTGACCTGACATTCTCAAAGTGACTTTTATTGGGAGAAAGGCAACAGTTTTCTCACAGCCACCTGTTCTGTCTTGTTCACGTGTTTGTGAAGTGGGAAGCCACACTGCACCCGACGATCAGAACTGGTGACGAAGAGACGCTGGACAAGATGCCATATGCAGAATATCACTGAAACTAATGAAATATGTCTTATGACATTTATTTTAGGAGCATTAAGATTATTTCACCCCAAAAAAATAAAAGAATAAAAAAATTGATTGCTTGATTCATTAATTCAAAATATTTTTTCTTTTCTTTCTTTCTTTCTTTCTTTCTTTCTTTCTTTCTTTCTTTCTTTCTTTCTTTCTTTCTTTCTTTCTTTCTTTCTTTGTTGCTTATTTTAGGACCATAGAGAGTTTTCTCTTTTTTTCTGTAATATGAATTTATGAAATCATTTCATGACCATTCATAACAATTTTATGCAAATTATTTTCTTCCCAAATTCTCATTATTATGATATAGTATATGAAGTGCACAGTTGTTGCACCATGAATTTGTTGTACAGCATTTGATGCTGATTTAAATAAAATGATCAATTAGCAGCAAGTGTGACATTATTTTCAAGACAATTAATTATATTCTTGTTATGTTATTTGATTTAAATTATCTTATTGTTATGTGTTTATTATAAAGAATTAATATTTTTTATTGATATATTACATATTTCTATATTAATTATTATATTTTACATATTAATATATTAGTAATGCAATTGTAATAACTAACTAATTTTTTATTTTTTATTATTATATAATGCCATAAAATGAATTTTACTATATATATATATATATATATATATATATATATATATATATATATATATATATATATATATATATATATATATATATATACATTAATTATTACTATTTTAATATAAATCATTACCATTAATTTTAACTAGTATAAATTAATTAATATTATCATTATTTATTGTTATAAAATATTATTTTTGAGATTTAATTGCATTCTGAATTTTTTATATAATATATATATATATATATATATATATATGGTACTTAAAGAAGAGAGGTACTTAAAGAAGAGAAATAATATATATATATATATAAAAAATTCTGAATGCAATTAAATATATATATATATATATATATTATATATATATATATATATATATATATATATATATTATGCTTATATAACATGTATATTTTTGAGATTGACTAAAATACATAAATGATATATATTATTATGTAATATTAATCATTTTTTATTTTAATTATTTAATCATAATTTTAATTTGTTTATATTATCATGTCATTTTTGTTTTATTTCATTCTTCAAATTTAATTACATGAAATACAGATCTAGATTTGATTTTGGAGTGCAGTATGACTCATACACATTCTCAACAAGCTTTCTGAGAATGATTAGATAAAATACTGGAAAAACATTAGTTCGATGATGTGTGTTACCATATATATCTTTTTAGATATAAACATTGCACAACAGAGGAACTAAAAACTGAAACACATCAGCAAATCGGCTTCTGATTTCACAGGGTTTTGTGTTTTGGGATTTCCAGTCGAGCGATGACATCATGGAGCTGAGGTCGTCTCCGGAGAGCCTGAGCATATTTGTGAAGGTCTGAGCTGACGCTTGGAGATTGAAAATTTTAGTGAGACGTGAAATCCTCACTGCGTGTGCGGTGTTTGCCAGCTCTTCTGCTCTCAGCGAACATCACACATCACAAACTGCGGGAGGTCAGAGGTCACAGGGATACGGTGGCCCCCTCTGCTGAAGTGACACAGCCGTTTGGGCGTCTCTGGGGGGCTATTTATAAACCTGCTGACCTTTTCTATCCGCATGCAGCGAGTGATTGACATAACACAGGTTATTGTGGGCCGCAGGAGCTACTGATCACCTGCGCTTCAGATCACAGCGCACTTTGACACAAAAAATCACAATGAACAGATTCAACACTGCAGCACGATTGAGACGAGAGAGACGTTAGAGAAACCAAGCAGAATTTACCTAGAGTACATGTCTGTGTAATAAACTGACGTGACCTCTGACCTCAGGTGACCTCCACTGGTTCACTGTCACCGAGGACTCTCATATTGTAGTAGTGTAGTGTAACGCAGTAGGCAGTGATGTAAAAACAAGTATAAGGTGTTGTCACTGAGATGAGATGATCTGAAATGCAGCATGAGTCAGATGTGACAAAATGTGGTGAGAGTGTTTTGGTGTTTTTATTTTTGTGATGTGGTGAGGGGGTGGCAGGCAGGCAGACCTGTGTGTCACTGCAGATCAAGTCCCGTCTGGTTGTCTGATTTAATTGATAAAGCCCATTTTCAACCTCCATTAGTAGGCCAGCCAAAATTCCTGAATTCAGCGTTCAGGCTTTGAAGAGCTGCTCCTGCTCGTTCCCTCCACCCACCAGCGGCCGCTTTCCCTCTGTCTCAACAGAGCTCACTGGAAGAATCCAAGATTTTCAAGGAATTTCTTCAGTGAAATCCAATCTGAAAGCAGAGCACAGACGCTTGCGTATATGAATCTGGCAGGACTGAGGACACAAATGTTACATTTACAGTTAATATCTCATAATTGATATGACAAAGCACTATGAAAATGTTGAATGCAACCAGAAAATCGATCATCAATAATAATATTATGCATAATTTATTGCATAAATTAAAAAAATAAATAAAAATACAGAAGAAAACGTGAGAGGAGATTCCCATTGCATGGCTTAAGTGCTTTCAGTGTAAGTTTTTAGCCAGTTTAATTGTAGAAAAAATAAATAAATAAATAAATAGAAGTATAGTTATTATTTTTAATAATAATAATAATAATAATGTTACAGTATATGTATATTTAACAGCAAAACAAAACAACAACATTAATAACAATAATAATTATATCATAAATTAAATTATTAAATAAACAATATTTTGTTATAATATTATTATTATTATTATTATTATTATTATTATTATTATGTTATATAATGTATGTTATGTTATTGTTATGTTATATTGTTTTATTATTGTTATTTTTTTTTTATTTATTATTTTCTTTTTGATATTCTTCTTGTTTTTAAAAATAGTAAATTAATAACATGGTTAAATTCTTATCACCAATAACAATTATTATTATAGAAAAATACAATAATGGAATTATTACTATTGTTGTTTTTATTGTTATATTTTTAGTTCTAATAATAATAATAATTAATTATAATTATTGTTAATTACTGTTTATTAATAATAATAATTATTATTATTTTATATTTGAATTTAACAGCAATAGTAATAATATTAATAATAAATACATAGATAATAATAATAATAATAATAATAACTTTTTAAGTTTTTTTTTTAAAAATATGATAATAATTATGTTTTTCTAATTGTTGTATTTTTTATTTAATAATAATAATTATAAACCTTTATGATAATAAACGTTTAGTTTATGGTTTTATTTTTATTTGTGCAGGGAACAGAATTGCATTTGTGTAAATTTAGTTTTTTTTTTTTTTTTTTTTTTAAGGATACAAAAGCTGTTGGGGAATTTCAGGCTTGATCTCCTGATTGTCTGGTAGTTTTGGCCGAACAATGGAGAGCTCACGGCCTCCATGCTGTGAAGTTCACCCAGCTTTCGTTCTCAACCCACTTCTTTTAAAACTGAAGGGTGGCAGGAGGAGGTGTACAGACGCAGGCCTGTAGAGAGACACAGCAAAACGGCCGGGTGGGAGCGAGTTGGGGGGCATCTGTTTGTGCATTGTATGTGTTTTCCTGAGTCAACAGTAGAGGAAATGAACACAGCAGCTAAATATACAAACATCACAATGAGCTAGCGAATGCAGCTGCATGCGGGAAGGCTAATGCAATGAGTATAATAGCAGATGAAGACAGCCAGCGGATATGAGGATCTGGTAACGAATGCGAACGGATTGATGGACGGATGGATAGTTTGATGACGCTGAACTGGAGGTCAAGGAGAGAGCGGAGAGCCAGGTGAATAAAGCAATATGCGATCGGTTGCTAACACTCAACTCTTCTTAATGTGACACTGTGTTGAGATGTTTGTATGCGATCATCATAGCAGCGGGTCATGAGGGAATCACTGTTCCACACTGAAGGAGAAAACAGGAAGCCGTGCTGATGGTTTTTTTCCTCTAACTGGCGTTAATGTGGACCTGGGGTTCTGGATTCGACCCAATGATCATAGAGAGACACAGAGCTTCACTGTATGCCTCGACCTGGACAGAATCATCATTACCAATGCAGCTGTATGCAAGAAAACATCCACAATTAGTCGTTTGCTCAATTTCTTTCTCTCCCTATATTTACAAATCTGCCCTTTTTGGGCCAGATTTACCAAACAGGGCAAATAAGCGTGAGAGCGCAATCCCATAAAAGCACCAAATATAACAACACAGGTGAGCGTGATTTTCATCAAGTACAACATTTTCGTGGATCAACATCTTTGTTGTTCCTGGAACATCATTCCAATCAACCAATCAGAATTGAGACATAACTTTTCAGGAAATATCTGTTTTAGGCTTACAATCAGGGTTAGGTGCTTCTACACCCTTGTTAATCATTTATCATTTCCCAATGATTTTAGGAATAAATTATTGGTAGGGTTGGGTTTAGGGTTAGGGATTGGGTTAAGTCTATATTTTTGGACAGCAATGTTGATCAAGGATCATCCAAAGATGTTTATCCAGGAACATGTCTTACTTGGCAAAAACACTGCAACCTATCAACACAGGCGCAAAATGGGTTAAGACATGCTTTTTTGGGGCATTAAAGCTGAGACACACCAAGCCAACTTCAAAGAACTAGCAGCGGCGAAAGCTGACCAACCCAGGCTCATTTGAAACAAGTGCCTCTAAATACATTTCTGCAGCACCGTTATTACGTACCTTACTGCACGTTTCGCGGCAGTTTCAAAGTGAAACGTCCAGTGAGTGTCGCTAAAACGCGGGTTCAATAAGTGACCGTGGCACGTTTTTTGTTATGTTGATAGAGGCACATATTGCTGTGTTTGTATTACGTTGCTTCAGGTAAGTGTTGCGCTGGTTCATAATCCAAATATCCAAGGAGTGTCGCTAAAAGTTAATGCTGTATCGTGTTGGAAATATCCCCTAAACCAAACCCAACCCTAAACCTACCGGACAGTGTTAAAAAATACAAAAGTGATATAAAAATGCATTTGTTGAGACTCTACGCACCTAAACTTTCTTATAGACACGTAAAGTCATATTTGAAGTTTCCACAGAGATCTAATTTTTCTAATTGAAACAATATAATTCTTTCAAAAGTTAGCATTTTCAAGCCCAGCATGCCGTTGGACATGTCGTCGTGCATATGAAAGGCTAAAACACATAAAAAGCTTTCCATTTTCAGTTTAAAAAACCGTGTTGCGTCAACGCCCCCTAAATTAAAACAAGGCCCTTATCAATTAATGTTCCACTCACATGCCACCCATCCCTTACCTAAATGTCACTGCTGGTCATATAAACAGATTAATTATGATTACTGATGATCTTTCCATACCAGCGCTGTTTTTTTTAATAGTATTACACCCATAGTTTTAGCACCAGAATACTAATACAATTTCCACTCTCAAATATTTATGCAGGCTCTATAAATACATCCCTCATTAGCTTCCTCTTCTGAAACAGAAACTTAATGTCATTTTCCACAGTGTGACCGCACAGTTTTGGTCATCATATTTCTGTATCTCATCTCTTGCTGTCCTGCCTCAGATAACATTCACCCCTAAGTCTTTCTATTCCGCTTTTAATGTGAGTATATGGGTATTTTTTGTTGTTGTAATTTTTAAGTAAGTCTAATCATTTACAAAAGTAATAGCACACATCACCTTGATAAGTTGCATAATTTGAGGTATCATTCATGTCTGTAAGACAAATGGTTTCAATAGACTCTGTTTGGTATTGCAGTCATGTAAAATGCTAAGGCCTTAAGGTATAATTTAATCTCCTCTCCTGTTTCACTGAGATTTGGAAAGTGTGGCAACATTAAGATCAAATTTCAAGGATATCTGTAAATTAGTGGTTTGTAATCCACGATTAAACCAAAGCCAACGTGAAATCTACTCCTCTGATAAAGGACACTCCAGCCTCTGTTCTAGCTCGAGCGCGTCGTATCAGATATCTCACATCATCATAACTGGCTTCATGCCACTTTGGCCAGGCAACAAACCTCCGCCTATCAAAAGGTGCTTGTTTATACACAACAGATCAGATGCAAACAGATACAGAGGGAGTTGGACTAATATAGATCTCTGTCACCTGAACTTCTACAATTCATTGTCAAATGCATAATTCAAGATGACTAAAGGGCGCAACTTATATTTTCCAAAACCAGAGCTTAAGTCATTTAGTCATAAATGAAGTTGGGTTAGTTCATTCTAACAAGTTTAGAAAATGTGAGAAAAAGTCACAATTATGAGAAATAACATTGCTATTGTGCAGTATAATGTTAAAATTATTAGCATTATTAGCAATCTCAAACGTTGAAGTTGCAAATATGAGAAAAAGTAATTTACCAGAAATAAAGTTGTATTTGTGACATTCTCATTACATTCGCAGTTGTGAATATAAAGTCGCAATTGTGAGAAAAAGCAAAACTTATGAGAATAAGTTGCAATTGTGAAAAATATAGTTTTAATTGAGGTATTACTATTACTATTATATATAAAGTTGCAATTACAAGAAAGTCACATTTATGAGAAATAAATTTGTAACGTACTTCACAAGTTATGATGTACTTCACGACCCTAATTGTGAATATAAAGTCGTAATTGTGAAATATAAAAGTACAATTGCGAGAAAAACTAACAATTATGAAAAAATAAATAAATAAATAAATATGTGAAATAAAGTTTTAATAGTGAGGTATTGTCACATTTGTTAAGTATATATATATATATATATATATATATATATATATATATATATATATATATATATATATATAAATACTCTCATAAATGTGACGTATAAAGTCGCAATTATAAGGATAAATATGACAAATAAAATTTATATGGAATACATTTTCAGAAATAGTGTTGCATTGTGAATTTCACAATTCCAGGATATAGTTGCAATTGTAAGACAGCCATAAGTCACAATGAAAATTGAAAGTTGCAATTAAAAGAAATAAAGTCAATTACCCTTTTTTTTTTCTGAGGAAACAGACTTCCACTATTCCCTGAAATATATATTTGACAGTTTCCTGGAAACAGGATGGGCTTCTAGTTGGAACTAGTTTCTGAGTTAGTGTTTGCAAAAGTACAAACTTGGCAAGCTTTTGCTGAACTTGTGGATGAAATTTTGTCATGTAAGTTTGGGAGGTTACACAGCTGTGCATGAGGAAATGGTGTCAGGTTTTAGATGAATGGGCAAACCAAGGTGTGTTTTCTGTGAGTGAGGGGTTAGTCTTACCATAGGAGCCGGGGCCACTGTTAAAGGAATTGTCTCACAGGTATGTGCACAGCTAATGGGAGGCCAACCGCAAATATTCAGGGGTCAGATCTGCAAACACGCTCTCAATGAGAACACAGGTAGACGGTAATTGTACAAATTGAGAGTGCAGAGCAAGCCATGTTCATGTGTAATCAGATCTCAAGTGTACGCCCAGGTAAAGAGGCATTTATTGGTTAAACTATGAGTCTAGGTTGTAGTTTATGGCTGAGGTTAGCTTCAGGGTCACAGTCTCTCCCTCAGAGGTAATGGAGGCTGATTGGTTGGGAAGTGGAAACTCAGGCAGGTTGTAATTCAGCACTGTTGACACCTGCTGTCAATGAAACTCAGTCGAAACCTCACATACCAACAATATGAGCTTGACTCAAGGTTTAGCCTGAAAATGGTATAATATCTGCAATTTAAAAAAAAAATAATAATAGCACAGTGCACAGATGGATAAAGGAATCTCTGGAGATTCATAGTCAGTTTTATTTTATTAAAACAGAATAAACAATTTTTTTATTTGTGTTGTATGCATTTCATTAAAAATGTTTTACCATGCCTTGATTTTTTATTTTTGCTATTTTTCAAAATGACTTTCATGTATAGACTTTTTTTGTTTGTTTTTACCTTTTTACAGATACAGATATTCAATCTTAAACTACACTGAAAAAAATACCCTGAAACAATTTTCACTCAGAAATTGCAAGTAAATTGAAAAATGAAACTGAAAATGAAAACTACCACACTGAATTAAACATTGCATTTTTAAGGAAAAAGACTGAATTAGTATTTCCTTGTAAAATGTACTCCAATATATTTTAATTAAAGAAAAAAAGTGTAAAAAAATCTGATCATCTAAACATAGAATTAAAAAAATAATTTTAATATTTATTGTGTAAAAATGTACATTTAAAAAAAAATACAAGTTGTAATTTTCACCAAAATAGATAGTCAAATCCAGTGTTTTTATTAGTAAAAGTTAAGTACATTTAGTTACCAACAAAAAGAGAGGAAATATGTATGATGTGTGAGAAAAACAAACAAATATTCAGACAAAAATCACATTTTTAATTTTGTTGTATTTTTGTCAATATATGTACAATTTCTGTAAATATTATCTAATGATCTATACTTAACAACAGATAAAATGTAGCCTTAGCAAGAAAAAGAAATCTGCCATTTTATCCCTGAATTGTAAAGACTGTAAATGCCACTACTGTCATTTCAAGGAATGATATTAATGACAGAAATGAAAGAAACAACAGAATTCTTCTATTGGAATTTGTTAGTGGACATATTATGTGAACTAGTAAGAGTGTGAAAAACTTATTTTTTTGTCTGAAGCCAAAAGTGTCTACAGTTGAAGAAAATACTTATATATCTTCTCACTACAGGCAGATTTATTGTAATAACAAACTATTTGTCAAACAGGTATATGAATTAACCAGTCAACTCCCAACTTAACCCAAACATTCCCAAGCATTATTCTGAGGACGGCACTCTGGAATCCTGTGGGAACCTAAAATCACTATAAGGTCTTTTTAATACCTCAACTGTATTTTTGATTTGTTGTGTTTCTGCTGGCAGATCTTATACAAAAGTGGAAGTATGAACATGTCAGATGTAGAATTTAGGGAGGGGACGATATAAATTATGTATGCACCATTTTGGATGAAGGTTTTAACTCTCGCAGGTGGCTGCCTGTTGGAGGCATGTATGGCTTAAGATCTGAGAGGAGTGTTTTAAGGTTCTGGGGAAGTTCCCAGAGCATGGAGGGTCTCTCTCTCTCTCAAAGTATGAAAACTCTGGGAGCATCCGTTCTACTGTTCTCTCCTTTGGTACCTGAGGGAATACAGGTACTTTGGCCGCCCTCATTCTCTCTGACACACACACCTCAGTCTTTCCCTTATTCTCATATTATGTCCTCCTGTTATAAATATTTTACAGTCAAAGAGAAGGACTTGCCCTAACAGTCCCAGAACTCCTCTATAGGGCCCACAGGTCAGCGCTTGCTGCTTAAACATGTTTGTCTGTGTGCTAACCGGCCCATAATCACACATGGCTTGTAGTGCGAATGTGTGTATGTGCATCTATTAAAGACTTTCCCACACTGTAACACAGAATCTAATCACCTTTTACAATTAGATTCTGCAACAAAAAGTCCCAAACTGTGTAGTCACAACTGCTACAATATAGATTTAAAACAAGTTTAGTCAACAAATTGTCAGTTAAATCGACTCTAATAAACAGCCAAAGAAAGGAATCAGTGCAAGAGAAATGTCAGCTCCCCAAATTTCCATTGATGTTTTTTTGTGCATTTTCCTCTTTTATATTTATTACAAGAAATAAAGTTGCAATTTTGAGATGTAAAGTTACAATTACAAGTCTTAACTGAACTTAAATGACTGAAGTCTTAAATTAATTAGCAGTTGTCTTAATTACAAGAAATAAAGATGGAATTGTGTAACTTTAAGTCACAATTAGGAGAAATAAAGTTAAGGACATGTAGAAACAGCGCATCCTTGTGGTGTGGATGTCACAGAAGAGCATACACAGCATACAGTGATATGGAGAGACACAGAGGAGACTGTTGACAAAGGAATTGTTGAATAAAGTCATTATTTTTGTTTTCTTCGCTTACAAAAATTGTCCCCGTCACTTCATATAACCCAGATTGCACGTCTGATGCAGATGGAGTATTCTGATAACGACGTTCATATATTTTATGGATCTTGACACTGTTATTTACTTGGCAGTCTATGGGACAGTCACAGGCCTCCCGGTTTTCATCCAGAATATCTTAAATTGTGTTCCCGAAGACAAACAGAGCTTTTATGGGTTTGGAACTACATGGGGGGTAACTGATAAATGACAAAATTTTCATTTGGGAGGGGGGGGTATCCCTTTAAGAATGTGACATGTTTACATGAGAACAGAATTTCAGGGTCAGAGATGCAGTCAGAAAGGAGAATGGTTTTGCAATGATGCTCAACACCATAGAAAAGAACGTTTTCCAATGTCCAAGTTTTATAGAAATTGAAATGAATGAATCTTAAATGAATTCCAGACCACAAAAATATAAATATTCACTTCTGAACTGCGGGCGTTTAGATCTTTCCACCCATCATACTTGATCTTTGGAGATGATGCCATGTGCCACCAAATAATGCTTTAAAATGAACCAACGCGAACAGTATGTTTCCTGCCAGGCTGCTCAGGTTGTGCACTATTGTTGCCTGAATATCAGTTTTCTGGAATTGCATGTCCAAATATGAGGTTCATGAGCATATTTCTGTGTTTAGAGTGTTCTGATATTTCTCCTTACCAGTCTCTCTTGCAGTCCCTGTATTCTTTTAAGTGTCTTTCCTCACTTATTCAGTTCATATCGAGCTTTGATGGATCTTTTCTTTCACGTGGAATGGAGCAGGAGGAAATAGCCGAATGTGTTGAGCAATTAGTACAGATGTGCTTTCCGTTGTTAAAGTTAATTAATGGCTGGGAGAATGAACACCTACCTGCCCCCCACCCCAAACACACACACACACACACACACACACACACACACACACACACACACACACACACACACACACACACACACACACACACACACACACACACACACACACACACACAATCTTTTACCAATGCACCCTCACCTCTAGCCTTCACACCCTACGGCCTTTTTCCATGTGTATGTGTGACAGATCCTTATGCTGTCAAGCCTATTTGTGTATTTTTATAGAGAGTAACTCATGATATTGTTATATTTATTAGTAACTAAATTTCAATAATGTGTCTATCCATCATCATCATTATAAGTAAAACAACAATCAAAAATATTAAACTTAAAAATGGTATAGAATTTACTTTGAAACATTTGCTGTGAAAAAAAATTTTCACTCAGAAATTGCTAGTCTTTTTTTTTTTTTTTGCCAGAATACCAGAGATAGAACATAGGAAATGTGCTATCTACTATCTCTTTAGTAATAAATAGAAAATATTATTCCCACCAAAATGTTCTGCTTTCTAATAAATAAAGCCAGAACAGGAAGTTTGGTATTACATTCTTATTCAGAAAATGACGAGTTCTCCAAACCAACCAAATATAGCTTGCATTTTTGCTTCCAGCGGGTGTTTAGTGTCAAAAGGGAACAAAGATGTTGCGGCGTCACCTTTTGTGAAAGCACCACCCAGCTCATACAGGAAGTGTGGGCGTGTCCCAGCTGAAAATTAGGAGCTTGAGCTATTCTGGTGCATATTGAGAAGAAAAAAAAAGTGAATATATTGAGTAAAAAAAGGTTTGAACGTGTGTCAAGGGTGTGAATACACTATTTGGGGACTTGTGTGTGTGTATTTGTGGGTGGGTGACTAAGTATGCCCTTTCTGGTTGTATCGACAAATGTTGCCATCTTTGTCACATATGTGTGTGTATGTCCGTGACAAGGTCCCCTGAACAAAGTGAGTTTACATCAAGTCTTTATTTCCAGCTTAGTGAGATGTTCCAGCATTCAGCGTAAAGCGTAAGAAGATATATATGGAGCAGATCACAGCAACACATGGCTATTTACGTGCGGTAGATACGTGTGATACAGTGGTGACTAGTTAGTAACCCTTGTTCTATGTTTATCTGAAATCCCCCAGCAACAAGAAATGCTTAAAAGTAATTACTTAACCCCAACTTGAATCCTTACATATTGTTTTATTATTAAAACGAACTAAAAACTCTCCAGCTTCAGTTTATCTAACATTTGATGCGAGCTTCAATGTACAACTAAAAATGTGGTCATGTTAGCAAAATCTCTGCAAAATTTTGCAGATGAAAAAGTCCATAGTGTCAATGGTGTAGCTCACACAGTAGTCAAACCAAACTGCTTTCTGTTGTTCAACATAACATAACGAACTTGACTGAGAATGAAATCTGCATGGGGAAGTCTTTCACCCACATAATCACATAGAAATGACCGGATTTCAGCCATGGAATTTTGTTGAATAATAAATATGGCACACCTTAAGGCAAATATACTAAAATATAGGCTAGATTTGGAAAAACATACTAGCATGTTACCGCAAAATAGCATTAAAGACCATTGAAGTAATGCCATGATATATTTCAAGCAAAATCGAAGAAAGAATTTGTGTGTCATCATTTCAAACAAAATCAAGCCAAAACTAATTTTGTTTGGAGTTAATTTCAAGCTTAAAACAGCTTGCCAGTTACTGGAGCTTGAAATAGCTTGTCAAAGCAAACTCTCTAGAAAGTTCACTCTGAACCTTTGAACTAACTTAAACTTTCAGGGATTCACAGAGTTAAACTACTTGGTGCACAATGAATGTGTTGAATCTGCAGCTAATGAGCTTACTGCTTTACATTTAAATGGCTGGTTAGAATTCACTAAAGCAGTTTGCAGCACTCTTTCAGAGTTCCTCTGAAACCCTCCACCTCCCCAGCTCCACCTGCATAGATTTGCTATGGGTTATTATATACTGTATGCTATTTATGCGGCAGCAGTATTGGCAGTGGCAATTCCCTGTACTTGCTTTGCAGCAGCAGCTGCAGCAATAATCTACAACAATAGCAATAACCAACAGCAGCAGCAATTCAGCAGCATAGCAGATCTATTCCGCCAAAACCAAATACATTAACATTGTCATATCCATGATTATGCTACAATCTTCTAAGAGTTGTCATGACAGAACTGTATTTAGGCCTCAAAATTCGAAAAATGAAAAAGGCGTAATTTCGAACAAAATCAGGTTTGTTAGAGTTCATTTTGGGAGTTCAAAACAACTTCAATACAACAGACTTTCTGGAAAAGTTCACTCAGGCTGGTAAACATCTTCGAACTAGCACTGGCCCATGGCGATTTCATAACAAGTAGGTGCAGCTCTGCGTCTCCACTTTTTCTGACTTGGAAATCTTCTTTGATTAATTTCTTCAGTTCAGTCTCTCTAGGTCAGTCGTTCATGAGTAAAAACATTAACACAACTTTATAGTAGAAATTAAAGTTGTAATTCTAATTGCATGTGTATTTCAATACTGTAAAGCTGCTTGGTTTTAAATCAATCTATTGTATTAAACTTTATATAAATAAATGTGACGTGACTGAGTACTGATTATAGAGCTTGTGCAAACATATCCATATATCTATGATTAGATGCTTTCTTAACTGCTGTTTTCTCACCGCTGTCATTTTCATTATTGAGGAGAATGTGCCTAGGCTAGCACATATTTACATATTCAAAAAAATGAGTGTCAGGATGTTTGTTAACTCATAATGCTGTTAGCATATTTTAAACTCCTTTTAAACGCTTAGCAAAGAATGGTAAGAACTTCACTGTGAGTATTTGCAGTAAAAGCAGGATGCTTTGTGACAGACAGGGGTTGCTACATATGTCAGTCAGCTAACTGTCATTGTTGATTAATGTGTGAGAAACAGGGAGAGAAAAGGAGGGGGGGGGGGGATGAGAGGTTGAGGTGGAGAGAGGGATATTTTGGGATTGATTAAGGTGTACTTAAAGACACGAGAAGGCGAGAAAGTTTAAAACATGGCACAGTTCCCATTCATCCCATTTTTAACTTCTCATTCCATCAAGGCAATGGTTTTTTGAATGGGTGAAATAAGGTCTGTGGTGAACATAAGCTCAAGATATTTTGAAAAGTGGATGTTGAAAAGTGGAGTTTATGTACTTGAATGGAGCAAAACTGAATGAAACTTTGTTAAAAAACAAGTAGCTATTTGACTAGTGCAGCATTATAAAATAGCATGTGCTGCAAAAGTCATAACTCAGGAATTTATTACATTTTGAATTAAGACTATGAATACTAGTAAACTGTTCGCAACAAAACCAGGGATTTGAATGAATAACGTAAAATCAATGAATTTTGTATATTAATGTTTAATGTCACATCTTTGTTGTTAGCCATCCGGAATAACCTCTTGCAAACATGCTAAGCTACAACACTAACAACATTCTGCAAAAGCAGCAGACGTTTAAAACAAAGTAAAGATTTTAACACTCCGGATGTTCTAATTGAATCTGAAAATGCTGCAATGAATCCCAAATAACTGTCCACTGGAAACAGTCATTTGTTGTTTGCTGGAAGCAGTGAGGGTCAGTAAGAGCACTGGCTGAATCTGGGCTCTTTCTGATGGTATTACCTGATGGAGGGGAACTTCCATCCTACCAAGATATTAATATCAGGCATGCTGCTACACGCATCACTGAATTTCTGCCAGGGAACACATTATTCGAGAGAGAGAGAGAGAGAGAGAGAGAGGAAGAGGGAGGCCATGGGAAGAAAGAGGGAGAAATGAACAAGTGAAAGTTACGAGGAAAGAATTTGATGACTGAATGAGAAATACTGAAGGGGTTTAAACAGACAGACAAAAACAACCATACTTCCATCAGCAGGTGACCAGACAGAAAGCGTCTCTAACACATCCAGTGTCCCTTCCATTTCCTGTTTGTGTAGCTGGTCAGAGCACATTCACACACGCCACAGGACTTCAGCGGGTCTTGACATCTAATTATTTTAGTCACTTACAAGTTCTTAAACACCAAGACAGTGACTGTTTTATTTTTAGATGATTGTGTATACGGAATGACAAACTTTAAATGAGTTGTACATTGAAAAAAAAAAAAAAATCATATTTAGGATATTGGTCTTGTTTTCCAGTTAAATATCCTTTGAACAATGTAAATGTATTTTTATGTATATTTTAACTTGTCTTCCAAAATATATATATATATATATATATATATATATATATATATTTTATTTATTTCTTATATTTTTTATTTTTTATTTTTTCTTATTGTTAGAAAAAAACAAGATGTGAAAAACATGTAAGATTTGAAGAACATGTAGTCAGATACTTACTAGAATTTATAGTGGTAACAAAAAGCAGAATTTTCTGTAATGTTCCTTTTTGAAAATCTTATAGCTTTAATTGTGATTTTCAACAATAGTTTTCATTGAATGATTTTAAAAAATGTCAAGCAAAATATTAAAATTCTCATGATATAAAAAAAGCTACTTAATGACTGGTACAAATTTAATCATCATTATTAGTAGTATTATTTAAAACTAATGAATTAATAAGTGCATATTATTGTTATGATTATTATAGTAACTGAATAATGCTTAAATTAAGATGAATAATAAAAAATATTACTAAATAATAATAATTATTATTATAATGTATTATTATTATTATTATTCATCTTAATTTAAGTATTATTCATTTAATTATGATAATAATGCACTTATTAACAATTATTATTATTATTTATAGCTTTTCTTGACATTTTTCAACAAACAGACATTTCCATTTCATATTAAAAAATACTTAGGCCTATTTATGCTGGTATAACAAACAAACAAATATTGGGGTTGTTATTATTTGAAATAATTTTATAATATAAAATCATAGATTTCATTTTATGATTTA
Source organism: Cyprinus carpio (assembly GCF_018340385.1). Classification (NCBI taxonomy): domain Eukaryota; kingdom Metazoa; phylum Chordata; class Actinopteri; order Cypriniformes; family Cyprinidae; genus Cyprinus; species Cyprinus carpio. Next base: position 29,432,932 of record NC_056618.1, read on the forward strand.
ATACTATTTGACAATTTTTTTAACATTTACAATACAACTTTTTAATATTTAACAATTATAATAAACTACTAATAATAGTGTGTGTGTGTGTGTGTGTGTGTGGTCTTGGTTTATTAATATCTAAGTCTTATAAGATTTATCAGAATGTTACCAAACAATATCATGACTACTAAGAAATGTCTCTTTTGTTGTCTCTTTCCTCTGTGGCTTTATTAGGGATGCAGGTGTTCTCTGATCATTTGAGCCTTGTAAGATGCGTAAAGCCCTGCATAAGTTCTGTGAAGCCTTTTGTAGTCCGACTAGCCTAAAATATGTGGGCACCGGACATTAAAAAAGGGCAAATTCTCAATCTCCACAGTGCTCTTTTTGCAGCGCATAATGGTCCATTTTATGAGTGCGTGCCGATGCTTGTCATGGTGTCTTCAGTGAGATGTTGGAAAATGTGAAGTGTATGTGATGTCACATACCAATACAACACCAACGCTCAGAACAAAGGAGAGAAGTTACGATCCAGAAGACTAAACACACACATCCACTCACACCCAGTGACATCAGGTCTGGGATGATGCGCTCAGCCGTCGTGATATGATAATGTTTGCGGTGTGCAGGAGAATTTGAGAGCAAGGGATGTGGAAAAGGTGTGGATGAAGTTATATTGCTGTTTAGAGATGGGGAAAATCCGCCTTTCCTACCTAAACCACATGATAAAGATGCCGCCTCAGGCCAAGGCATGGGTTTGGCTGAGTCTTGTCATTCTCTCTCCTTTTTTTTTTTCCTTCACTTAATTGACTTTTAAATGGTGCAGACAGATCGCTCTCTCTCTCTTCTCTACTAAAGGAAAAGTGTGTATTAGGTGGAAATAGTGCAAATGTCATTCCTAGCTTCTTCTCTCTTACATGCACAAACACACTTACATTCAATATTCTTTTTTCAGTTCTAATGTGCTTTTTTATGAAAAATTAACGTAACAAACAAAAAAAGTGCAAGGTTATATAAACAACCAAATATAGAAAATAAGAAAGGAAAAGAAATAACATTAAAGAAATAAAAATGTCATGTTAAAAGTGGAACGTAAAAAAAAACAATATTATTATTAATAATAATAAAATAATATATATTCAGTAAACAATAAATTATAACATTAAAAATAAAAGAGAAAAGCAACAACAACTATACAAAACAAAATAATTATTTAATAATTAGTAGTAGTAGTAGTAGTACTTTTTAAAACCTTTAACCATGTGTGCAACTTCACCCAAATTGTAATTTCAATGGACCTGATAGAAATGTATGTAAAAACCGATCTTCTTTGATGACGTAAGAAGATTTGGGCTTGGTGTGAATGTGTGTTCAGTGTAGACAGCATGTTTAGGCCTACGGCTGTAATAAAGACCTGTAAATGATTCTGCTGACAGAATTACTGTGTGAAGGTTACTGCTCCAAACAATGAGTGCGTACGTGCGCACAGGTGATGAGTTTTAATGAAGGGTGTTGATGTGGTATATATTGTTTATTTACTTTGGAAAGGAAGGCCAGAACGATCTAAACATGTGACCGATAACCGCCGACCGAGGAGCGATGAGGTGATGACCTCACAAACAATCACTGTGTGATTCTGTCAGCTGCTCGAGTCATGGGATGGGTGCTTGAATATCTGTCTGATCAAGTGGTTCTTCAGAGAGATGGGTGGAAAGATTGATAGATCAGAGGTTCTCAACTCTGGCCATCAAGAGTTTAGCTCCAACCTCGATCAAACTCATCAAACCCTGCCTGTAACTTTCTAGCAATCCTGAAGAACTTGATTAGCTTGTTCAGGTGAGTTTGTTTAGGGATGGAGCTAAACTCTGCAGGAAATTGGGCCTCAAGGACCCCAATAACTCCTGACAGATAGATAGATAGATAGATAGATAGATAGATAGATAGATAGATAGATAGATAGATAGATAGATAGATAGATAGATAGATAGATAGATAGCAGGAGATGATGTTGGATTACAGTGCAGTAAATGTTGGTTAATTGTTATTTTGGGCTGGAGGACATGCATCCTTTATAGGACCTCAGCTTCCAGGTAACAGTAGAGTTCTGTTTGCTTAACCAGAGGAGCGGCGGAACAAAGACATCCTCCTCCAAATACAATACTCTCCTTCCCTCTGCCATGCACTCGCACACTCCTCTTCATTCATGTTTAATACACGCACACACACACTTAGCGTCTTTACCGTTAGCTCTTCCTGAGCTGTGTTTGTTATTGTTTGTATTGAAATTCCCAGGTGTCTTCCCGTTCCTGTTCCACTGTGGTGTTCCGGCTCGGAAAACTCTGCATCAACTTCTCCAGCGTGACTCAGATGCTGTAAAGGGTATCCCCTCTCATTTCTCTCTCTCTCTCTTTCTTGTGGTGCAGGAGGGGCAGAACAATGCTGGTATTTAATGTTTGCACCTTTGATGACACACACTGAAGCACATGAGTTCTCCTGAGCTGTTGTGCCAAACTCTTTCAGAAACATCTGGAAGATCACAGACAGCTTTCAGAGCTTTCAAAGGCAACTAAAACCCAAGCTTCATCCTTGGGTTTAACCGTCATTGTCTTAAATATAAACTTCAACGTCAAATTTTCATAAAACTCAAATGGTTACAATAAGCTCAAGCTAAAGCTAAAATCCAACCAAATCTGGGACTTGTCTGGGCTTTCCTGCAATATTTATGCAACAATTTATAGAAGAATGTTAGAAAATTCCCCCGCAGGGATTAATTATCCTTCTGTCTGTGTCTATCACATATGAATTTGAATAATTGCGCTTCACCACAGATGTTTCAGGCAGCATTTACATTCTGAACAGTTATGATACAAATACTTTTAATACGTTTAATGAAAGCAAATGTGGGTAAAAAAGAAATGCAATTTAGAAAAACTACAAAAATATACTTATACATAAACTTTACTGCAGTTTCCAGGTGAAATGAACACTAATGGCAGTAAAACACACAAATTATGATAACAAGGGCAGGTTATCAAATATTAAAGACTTACTTTCACACAGTTCCTTGCACAACATGACCTCAAAACAGTTTTATCTTAGTGCATTTTGTAAACTAATACATTTTGGCATTTGCGTCACATAAACAGCTGAATATGTTTGGCTTTTCTGATGTAGTAAACTTGCTCGGTAGCACACCTGGTACAGCAAACTCCATGAAACACTAGTTAAGATAAAGAGCTCAAAGACTTGCAAAAGTGCCTTGAAGACTTTGTTTCATGTTTTCTTTAGTTAACACAATCAAGTAGCTTTAGGGTAGGGTAGTCTAGGTCTTACAAACATGCAGCTTTTCTCTTCACAAGACATTAATTGGTGGACTGGAGTGATGTTGATTACTTGTGGATTATTGCGATTGTGAAATTTCTACTCTGTTACATCTTTTGGAAAGCAAAATCGGAAATGAACCGCTTTAAATCTTAATCTTATAATTAATCTGATATACAGTAATGGAGCGCAAACCGCTTGAGACCCTACTTCCTCACAAAAGAGACATAAAGTCTAACACCGTGCCAGCTAATACACCACAAACAGGTTAATCCCGTTAAGAAATATTTGGGTGCTGTCTTAAACACCTGAATATTTCTGCTGAAAGCAGGTTCAAACATATCAGGCTCCACCAACCTCTCACTTTTTCTTTCCAATGAATCACTGATTACTCCTCATTCAGATTTGTTGTCAGTAAGAGACCTTATCACTGGAGACATGTTTTAACAGCGTGGAACGGCTACACACACACACACACACACACACACACACACACATGTGACATGTAATAATCAAAACAAAAACAACAACAACAGCTGTTCTGGATCAGTAACAGTGCCACCATGGAACAGCGACCCAATTCGCATGCGTCCTATATAGTATGCGAGATTAGGATTAGTGTGTCCCAGATCAAAGAACACAGTGTGACAAATGTGGCATATTATGTCATTTTTGAAGAAGGCATGCATCCATGCATGATTTCTAGTTTCCCACAATCCCTGGCTACAGAAGAAAAAATGTGACGAAAAAAAAGTAATTATAATAATATAGATATAAGACATATAATCATGAAATATAAACATGAAATAAAGCAGAATTGTGAGAATTAAACTTGCAATTCTGACTTTTTTCATTGAATTGTGTGTTGCTTTTTTCATGATATTGTGTTTTTTGATATAATTGTGGTGTATTTTTTTATAATTGTTTTGTGTTATTATGTCCTTTTTTCTCAGAATTGTGTTTATATTTTTGTGAATGAAAAAGTCCAGTTCTGAGAGGAAAAAAAGACTAATATTTACTAAGAATTGCAAGTTTATAGTGTAAATAGTGTTAATTTAGTATTCAATAGCATTAAAAATGTTACCAGTATATACTAGTGCAGTTATGCAGATTGGGATGTAGCCATGACTAACTAAACTTAACTAAGCTAAACTAAAATAAAATGATAAAAAATATACATTTTTTAAATTCTATCATTTTTTTACATCAAATAAATAAATAAATATACATGAAGAAGACAGTATTTAAAATGGTGAACATTTCTTAAAGACTCAAACAATGAACAGATAAGGGAGTGGAAGACTTTACACTGCTTGCGTGTTTGACCTCAGATGATTATGATGCCTCTGAATCAGTGACTACACCTTTGTCTGATAGGCATAAATCGTAAATCTGTCCCTCTTTCTTTCTCTGCTTCCACTCTTTCATCTATCAATGGCTCTATTGAGCGCTTGAGCGAGTGTCTTTGGGGTCATCACTGGACTGTGGCTTTTCCTTGGTAACATTCCCTCACACATAAACACAGCTGAGCTTCAGTGTGTGTGTTAGTGACGCTCAGTGTTCGCGGGAAAAAAATGACTCAAATCCAAGTAGCTCTTTATGAGCAAGCTTAATTAATAATTTCAGTTTACTATGGAAGCCTATTTATTATTAATTGCGAATAAACTTTTTTTTATTCAGAATCGCGAGACACAGAATTGTGAGACAAACTCGGTATTTTTACTTTTTCCTCGAAACTGAACACGATTTCTACCGAAGGGGTCCCCGAGTTAATACGCTGTTCACGGGGCCTACAAACCATAGCGGCATCCCTGATCTCACCTGCAGTATAAAAATATATCTGAAACAAAATAAAAAATACTAAAATTACTAAAACTTACATATATATTAGGGATGTAACAGTACACGTATTCATACCGACAATTTTCGGTACGGGACACTTGTACTGAAAAATTTGTTACATTTTTTTCTGAAAATTCAGACAATAATTGCCATTTTGGTGCTAGAGCAGAAGCTGAGGTAGAGTTTTATTCCTTAGAAAATTTTAATTATATTTTTATTTTAATTAAAAATTTTTTTTTTTTTTTTTTTTAAAAGAAAGAGCCATTTGTTTTTCATTTTCATTTACTAACATTTCTAATTTTCTAGCAATACTAATCTCTAATTTTTAAAGTTTTTATTATTATTCTTAAATATTTATATTTATATTTAAGCTAAAATTAAAATGGAAACCAAAAAACATAAAAGGGGTGCTTCTGCAACTACGGACACTTTAGTCTCTCCAAAAAAATTTTTTTTTTAAATAAATAAATAAATAATCAATGTTTTTCAACTATTCTTCTTACAAAATGTCTTCAATGCAATGTTACAATAACGTTCATTATATCCATTTTTTTTTAATTTCTACAAAAAATGTAATATATTTCAATAGCTTTTTCAAAGTTTGTGAAGTTTTGTAAATACTGATATTAAAAAATAATATACAAAATATGAGATTTCATGGTTTTCTCTATGCCATGTAAAATTTAGACAGTAACCTTAAATATTAGTTGTTTCTATAAACAGTAAAGATGACATATAGCTTTTTATGACAGATGCTTCAATTTCAATGTGTAAATCATCTCAACTTAAGGGTTTATATATATATATATATATTGCAAATAAAAATATGAAGAAAAAATAAATAAAGCAGAGCTGCGGTAATGACATCTTGTGTCGGTAAGGACAAAATGTTAAAGTGCCATGAAATCAAAAGCAGGCTAATGTAGAGAACAACAGTACATTAATCATTAATTATATTTTTTGTCAAGGTGTGTAATGACACTGTGAATATATTTATAAAGCATCATATGACAAATTTGAACGCCGACCTAAATTTCACTGCTGGGACTTAAAAGTGGCCATAGTTGCAGAAACACCCAAAAATAAAAGGTCATTTAAAATATAAATAAATACTATAATGGTATATAAATAGTACTAAAATAACACTACCCACCTACTTTCTAAGTAATAAACGTTTATTGTCAATAGTGTATTTCTTATCCTATATGATTATCATATTATCATAATCATAGATCATAAAAATGATGATGGGTTTGCTCAGACATAATAGTTGTCTGTGCATGAGGCCAAACATTGAGCAAAATGGCAAGGCTATTGATGTCAAGACAGAGAACCAGACGTAATGTATATTACTCCACATGAGTCAGGCACACATCATCTCTTCCACAGCTCTCCGTGAATCCATAACTCACAGTCTTCCCTCTCAGCTGCTGAAACCATTAGCTGAAACGGCAAACAGGATGAGAAAATCCTGTGTGACTAACCTGTGTGAAAGAGAGAGGAATATATCCTTATTGGGCACTAATGCATTCAAAACAGGTTCTTACAGAAACACTGTTCCCCCTGCAGGGGCTTTACCTCGAGCGATGATGTCACCGGTTAAGAATTCCCACTTGTTGTTGATGAACATATAGAAAGTTAATTAGTGACAAAAGCCCTCAGACACACAGAAAGAGAGAGAGAGAGTGACTCCTTGACTCGGATGAGTGGCCCATCCTGGAATGCGGCCCCTGGGGACTTAGGGACCCCACTGAGTCACACACATGACATCATCAGTCTATGGTGAGGAAACAACCTGTGCCTCACAGCTTTAACTTCAGTCTGGACTAATAGATCAATATTTACATATCAAGGGTCTGGGGTTTGTAGTAAGTCTTTTCTAATTGTGAATATTGCTATTGATTCAAACACTTCGACAGTTCAATGAATAAGTTCACCCTGTCATCATTTACTCATCCTTTTCTGTCTTTCTTTCTTTATTATAGCCATAAACAAATGCTCCCAGAACATTCAGGGAACTAGCCTTTTTTGAGACTGGGAAAAATGCATTTTGTTTTTGTACATTTTTAAGCCTATTTGGTTATTTCTTTGGTTATTTGAAAACATTGGTTACATGACAACTTTTTTCTTGTTTTTACAATCACAAACTTATGTTCCCAGAACATTCTTAAAAAATGATATATATATATATATATATATATATATATATATATATATATATATATATATATATATATATATATATATTTTTTTTTTTTTTTTTTTTTTTTTTTTTTTTTTTTTTTCTCATGTATACAGTGGGTCCAAATTACTCTTTTCTATACAATGAACATGGATAGGGACTAGAGCTGTTGAGCTGCAGATCACATGTGCATTTCTGCATATTCAAATTGGTTTGGTTATTTCTTTGGAAATTGATTTCTAAAGTTGGACTTTTCAGGTTTTAGCTTTTACAAACTAATGTTTGGAGAACATTCAGGGAAACAAAAATTTGTGTGAGCGAGTGTGTGAATTAGAATGTCATGAAAAAGTTCATTTCAGTAATTCAACTCAAATTGTGTTGAATCAGTTGTCGTATTCCTCTTGTTAAGCCACTCTTGAACCACAGACAACGTCAGAGGCATCTTACCTGTGCTAAGGAGAAGAACTGGGCTGTTGCCCAGTGGTCCAAAGTCCTCTTTTTAGATGAGAGCAAGTTTTGTATTTCATTTGAAAACCAAGGTCCTAGAGTCTGGGGGAAGGGTGGAGAAGCTCATAGCTCAAGATGCTTTAAGTCCAGTGTTAAGTTTCCACAGTCTGTGATGATTTGGGGTGCAATGTCATCTGCTGGTGTTGGTCCATTGTGTTTTTTGGAAACCAAAGTCACTGCACTCGTTTACCAAGACATTTTGGAGCACTTCATGCTTCCTTCTGCTGATCAGCTTTTTCAAGATGCTGATTTCATTTTCCAGCAGGATTTGGCACCTGCCCACACTGCCAAAAGCACCAAAAGTTGGTTAAATGACCATGGTGTTGGTGTGCTTGACTGGCCAGCAAACTCACCAGACCTGAACCCCAGAGAGAATCTATGGGGTATTGTCAAGAGGAAAATGAGAAACAAGAGACCAAAAATTGCAGATGAGCTGAAGGCCTCTGTCAAAGAAACCTGGGCTTCCATACCACCTCAGCAGTGCCACAAACTGATCACCTCCATGCCACGCCAAATTGAGGCAATAATTAAAGCAAAATGAGCCCCTAACACGTATTGAGTACATGTATAGTAAATGAACATACTTTCCAGAAGGCCAACAATTCACTAAAAATGTTTTTTTATTGGCCTTATGAAGTATTCTAATTTGTTGAGAATTGGTGGGTTTTTGTTAAATGTGAGCCAAAATCATCACAATTAAAAGAACCAAAGACCTTGAATTTGAATCATTAAATTTTTTTATTACACAAGTTTCACAATTTGAGTTGAATTACTGAAATAAATGAACTTTTCCCCGAAATTCTAATTTATTGGGATGCACCTGTATGTTCCACAAAAGAAAGAAAGTCAAGCACATCTGGAACGACACACGGGTGAATAAAACCTGATTTTAATTTTAGATGCACTATACCTGATATACTGTAGTGATCTTTGATCAGACTGTTAAAGTTCTTATCCATAACACTCCTTATTGCCTCCTGCATCAGCGTCGTGGAATGTAATGCCTTTACTGTGCAGAAATGTCATTTTACGAGAACCTGAGCAGTGACTCAGGCGTTATTATGTGTAATTTTATGATTGTGTTTGTAAAAGTGCCCCGACCTTTCCTTAAGTGAGTGACAATCAGCTGTATTATTACTTTAGTCGGGCATTTACCGACTGATCTTTCACCTCAAAAGCAACCCCCCCCCCCCCTCCCAACTACTTCGTCTCTTTCTATTTTCGATTGCATTCCTTTCTGCTGAGGTCACAGGGTGTGTGACGTCACATGTCTGTGTGTTTGCAGACAGACAGCTTTATAAAGAGCCCCAAGTCTGTGAATTAAACTGTATTTTGCATGAAAACACATTAACTGGCTGTTTTGCTACTGCTGGTGCAGTTAAGTTTATCTGCGCTGAAAGCTGAAGATATATTTAACAAGTTTCTCTCTCTCCTTCCCTTACAACATAGGAAACTGCAGTCTAATGATAACAGGCATACAGACAATAGGCTTCCACACACTCACACAGACACACACTGTACTACTATAGCCAGAAGAGGTCAACAGGCCTTGTATAGACGTGCCAAGTCCTCGTTCGGCTAACCGCGACACGCACACACATACCAGCGATGGCCTTTTTTGACAGACATGGAACAATGTGGAAATAGCAGCAGAGTTTCAGAATGCTACACAAATGTGGAATAAAGAAGCGTGACGTCAAGCAGAGACGGGGATTTCTTCTGTGTGAAAATCTGGCTAATTTGTTCCTTGGGACAGAATTTCCAATGTTTTTCTGAAATGCCATTGAGCAATGGAGAATGGAGACTGTCCTGTCAACATCAGCAGATGGCCGGTCAGAGGAGCCGAGGTCAAATCTCAGTCCAGCAGATGGACTGAAAATTATGGATTATGGTGGATGAATAAATGTAAATACACATAGACGGATAGGTGAGTGGATAGACATATGGATGGCTAAATATATATTTACACACTGTGTATTTAGAGTAAATTATGAATGTTTATTGTGATTGCTTATTATTATTGCTTATGTGATTGATTGGTTAGTAAAGTTTCTTATAGTCAATATGTTGTGGACCTTATCAAAACAAAGTGTTAGAAGACATTAAGCAGACAGTCTTATACTGATACTCTAATGACTGCTACTGTAGTTGGCATGTGGTTGCAAAGTTACTTACTGTTAGTAGAATGTCTAAAGTGGACTCAAAATAAGGTGTAACCCTGTATTTTCACCTTTTACAGTAATGCAGCTCCTCCACCGAGTATGCAAACTCCTTATTAAAATAATTATGCAAGTACTTTCTATCAGCTGTGAATAGATGCTTTCCTTTTGTTCAACACTGTTGATCCAATATAGTTTGGGGTCTTTAATCTGTGGTAACTGTTTTGCAAAAGGCTGCGAAAAATGGAATAAATTTTGCGAAAATAATGAAAATCAGGTGGATCCCAGTTTTAAAAGGTGTGTCTTAACAAATTAGAAAAACTGTAATTAGTTTTACCTATACTATAAATTGTAATTAGATCTGTAATATCATGCATGTGAATTATTAATATATAACATTATAGGGATATATATTACAAGAATATGATGTGAAGTGTAACATCATCTGCACTGAGTAGCAGCATCCTTATATAACTCACTGCCAGTCACACTGTAGTACACACTCCAGGCCTGAAACAGAACAGCACTGTCAGACCCTCAGAACTAGAGAGAGAGGGTGGGCTCTTGAGGTTCAGAATGTCTTTAGTGTTTATATGTGAATAGCAGGATGTGCTGAGGTCAGGTGTTACATATGTCACACTCATTCTCACACACTCAGCAACTCAGCAAGTCGCCCGGCTTGACTTCAAAGTGTGTGTATGTGTGTGCGGACTGACTCTGCGGGCTCAAAGACAGCTTTGATGATGACTTTGCAGTCATGCTGAAAGACAAACGAATCAAACTGCGACACACACACACATGGGCAACTTTAACAGACTTTAACTCAAATCCTTATGATTACAGTCAATGTGTGATCTACAAAGAACAGTCAGATTTTCCATCCATACCGCACAAACACACACTTACATCTATAATTCCACCGAATCACGTACAAAGCAGAGAGGACGAACAGCAGAACAAAGGCTTGTTGAGGACTGATAACAATGAGATATATTTTACCCTCTGCCAACGAGCCCTTCATTACCAATCTTTCCTGCCACACACACACTCACGCTCGCCATTTACGTCAGGCTGTGTGAGCATGTGTGTGTTGAATTGTTTGAAATTTTTGTGTCTTCTGAGGTTAACAATAGTCTATTCTGTCCCGTCCCGAGGCGAGTGGACACACCCGAGCAGAGAGCAGACTACAGGGGGAGATTTGGGTACCATCCAGATATAGCTCTGTATGTATGTGTGTTTGTGTGTGCGTGTGTGTGTGTGTGTGTGTGTGTTTTGTACTATTCGTAGGTGTCATCTAGGTAGATGATATTTATTTTTGTCTGTATGTCAGGGAGTTCCTGTCTGAATCCTACTTCATTTGTTTTTGCCTACACAAGGTTGCTCATTTTCCTAAACCCAATGTTATTTAGAAAAATGTGAAAATTTTTGTGAGTGAACACAAAGTTTCACTAGAGAACACAAACATTTTATGAGTGAACGTAAAGTTTCAATAGGGGAACCATTGCAAGCAAACATTTATTTGGGGAGAAGCATTTTGTGTGTGAATGCAAACATTTTGTGAAAGAACGCAAAGTTTCTTGGGGGAACAAACATGAGTCATTGAAAAAGGTTCTTGGGGGAACGTAAAGTTTCACTATAAAATGCAAACATTTTGCAAGTGAACACAAAGTTTCACAAGAGAACGCAAATATTTTGCAAGTGAACACAAAGTATCACAAGAGAGTGCAAACATTTCACAAGTAAACGCAAAGATTCACTGCAGAATGGAAACATTTTGCATGGGAATGCAGTTTCAGTAGAGAACGCAAATATTTTGAGAGTGGGCACAAAGTTTTGCTAGAGAACGCAAACATTTTGCCAGTGAGTGTTAAGTTTGGCTAGAGAACCAAAATATTTTGCCAGTGAGTGTAAAGTTTGACTAGAGAACCCAAACATTTTGCCAGTGAGCCTAAACTTTCTCTAGAGAACACAAACATCTTGCCAATGTGTGTCAATTTTTGCCAGAGAATGCAAACATTTTGCCAGTGAGCATAAAGTTTCACTAGAAAATGCAAACATTTTGCAAGAGAACGCAGTTTCACTAGAGAATGCAAACATTTTGCCAGTGAGCCTAGTTTCACAAGAGAACGCAAATATTTTGCAAGTGAACGCAAAGTTTCACAAGAGAAGGCAAATATTTTGCAAGTGAACGCAAAGTTTTGCTAGAGAGTGCAAATTTTTCACAAGTGAACAAAGTTTCACTGCAGAATGAAAATATTTTTCAAGCATTTTGCCAGTGAGTGTAAAGTTTGGCTAAAGAACACAAACATTTTGCCAGTGAGTGTAAAGTTTTGCTAGAGAATGCAAAATTGTAAACGCCACACTTTTGTTTTTGCCCCCATTTTTCTATGCACACAAAAGGCCTATTTCTCTCAAATATTGTTCACAAATCTGTCTAAATCTGTGTTAGCGAGCACTTCTCTTTTGCCGAGATAATCCATCCACCTCACAGGAGTGACATATCAAGATGCTGATTAGACAGCATGATTATTGCACAGGTGTGCCTTAGGCTGGCCACAATAAAATATCACTCTAAAATGTGCAGTTTTATCACACAGCACAATGCCACAGATGTCGCAAGTTTTGAAGGAGCATGCAACTGGCTGTTGCCAGTGAATTGAATGTTCATTTCTCTACCATAAGCCATCTCCAATGGCGTTTCAGAGAATTTGGCAGTACATCCAACCGCCCTCACTACCGTAGACCACATGTAACCACACCAGCCCAGGACCTCCACATCCAACATCTTCACCTCCAAGATCATCTGAGACAAGCCACCTAGACAGCTGCTGTAACAATCGGTTTGTATAACTAAAGAATTTTTGCACAAACTGTCAGAAACTCTCAGGGAAGCTCATCTGCATGCTCTATCTTTGTATAGACCTGGTTTTATTGTAGGTTTTTTTAGATAATGTATTTGAAGGTCATCTGCATGCTCGTCGTTCACGGATTAATCCTGGTTTTCACTGTACAGGGCAGATGGCAGACAGCGTGTATGGCGTCATGTAGGTGAGTGGTTTGCTGATGTCAGTGTTGTGGATCGAGTGGCCCATGGTGGTGGGGTTATGGTATGGGCAGGCGTATGTTATGGACAACGAACACAGGTGCATTTTATTGATGGCATTTTGAATGTACAGAGATACTGTGATGAGATCCTGAGGCCCATTGTTGTGCCATTCATCCACAACCATCACCTCATATTGCAGCATGATAATGCACTGTCCTGTGTTGCAAGGATCTGTACACAATTCCTGGAAGCTGAAGTCAAGTCAGGTCACCTTAATTTATATAGCGCTTTATACAAAACTGATTGTGTCAAAGCAACTGAACAACATTAATTAGGAAAACAGTGCAACAATAATGCAAAATGACAATTAAAGGCAGTTCATCATTGAGTGATGTCATCATTCAGCTCAGTTCAGTTTAAATAGTATCTGTGCAATCATTTGTAATCAAGTCAACGATATCGCTGTAAATTAAGTGTCCCCAACTATGCAAGCCAGAGGCGACAGTGGCAAGGAACCAAAACTCCATCTGTGACAGAATGCAGAAAAATCCTTGGGAGAAACCAGTCTCAGTCGGGGGGCCAGTTCTCCTCTGGCCAGATGAAACCAGCAGTTAAATTCCAGGCTGCAGCAAAGTCAGATTGTGCAGAAGAATCATCTGTTTCCTGTGGTCTTGTCCCGGTGGTCATCTTTACAGGGGATCTGTCTCTGCGGCTCATCTAGTTGTCCTGGTCTCCGCTGTCTTTCAGGGCTGTAGAGGTCCTCTCTATGTGCTGATCCACCATCTGGGCTGGATACATACTGGATCCGGGTGACTGCAATGACCATCTGATCTGGATAAAGATTGGATCTGGTGGCTACGGTGACCTCGGAATAAGAGAGAAACAGTCTAATATTAGCGTAGATGCCATTCTTCTAAAGATGTAGCAAGTAGATCGGGTGTTATGGGAAGTGTTCCCGGTTCCGGTTTACCTAATTAATGCAGCCTAAAAATCCTTTAACGGGCAGGTTAAAAAGATAGGTCTTTAATCTAGATTTAAACTGCAAGAGTGTGTCTGCCTCCCGAACAATATTAGGTAGGTTATTCCAGAGTTTAGGCACTAAATAGGAAAATGATCTGCCTCCCGCAGTTGACATTGATATTCTAGTTATTATCAAATTGCCAGAGTTTTGAGAACGCAGCGGACGTGGAGGACTATAATGTAACAAGAGCTTGTTCAAATACTGAGGTGCTAAACCACTCAGGGCTTTATAAGTAATAAGCAAGATTTTAAAATCTATACGATGTTTAATAGGTAGCCAGTGCAGTGTTGACAGAACCGGGCTAATATGGTCATACTTCCTGGTTCTAGTAAGAACTCTAGCTGCTGCATTTTGGACCAGCTGGAGTTTGTTTATTAAGCGTGCAGAACAACCACCCAATAAGGCATTACAATAATCTAACCTTGAGGTCATAAACGCATGGATTAACATTTCTGCATTTGACATTGAGAGCATAGGTCATAATTTAGATATATTTTTGAGATGGAAAAATGCAGTTTTAATAATGCTAGAAACGTGGCTTTCTAAGGAAAGATTGCTATCAAATAGCACACCTAGGTTCCTAACTGATGACGAAGAATTGGCAGAGCAGCCATCAAGTCTTAGACAGCGTTCTAGGTTATTACATGAGTGCAGATAGTTTTTTGGTTGTTTAATTAGAATTTGTGTTTTTTCAGTATTGTGTTGTAAGGAATTTCTCATCATCCAGTTTTTTATATTGACTATGCATTCCGTTAGTTTTTCAAATTGGTATGTGTCCGTGAAGAAATATAGAGCTGAGTATCATCAGCATAACAGTGAAAGCTAACACTGTGTTTCCTGATGATATCTCCCAAGGATAACATGAAGCGTGAAGCATAAACATAAAGCATGAAGAGTAACGGCCCTAGTACTGAGCCTTGAGGTACTCCATACTGCACTTGTGATCAATATGATACCTCTTCATTCACTGCTACTAATTGATGGCGGTCATATAGATTTAAACCATGCTAATGCACTTACATTAATACCAACAAAGTTTTCTAGTCTATGCAAAAGAATGTTGTGGTCAATAGTGTCAAACGCAGCACTAAGATCCGATAGCACTAATAGAGAGATACAACCATGATCAGATGATAAGAGCAGGTCATTTGTATCTCTAAGGAGAGCAGTCTCAGTACTATGATACGGTCTAAATCCTGACTGGAAATCCTCACAGATACCATTTTTTTTTAAGAAGGAATATAATTGTGAGGATACTACTTTTTCTAGTATCTTGGACAGAAAAGGGAGATTCGAGATTGGTCTATAATTAACTAGTTCTTTGGGGTCTAGCTGTGTTTTTTTGATGAGAGGCTTAATAACAGCCAGTTTGAAGATTTTGGGGACATATCCTAATGACAATGAGGAATTAATAATTGTCAGAAGTAGGGATATACCAGTATCAAATTTTCCTGTTGCGATTAATTGATAATGCTTTTGTCACGGTATACGGTATTATCACAGTATTGAAATTTAGTTTCAAAAAAGTGGTCATAATACAGTATAACAGGTTAAATAACTTTTTTCTTATGACAAAAATAACTGAACATTTAAATACAATAAAGCAATACAGGAAGAAATATATAAAGTTAAAAGTTTTACACATTAAAGTGCAAAAGAACTATAAAGACCAATAGGTATCACTTTACAATAAGACCTCATTAGTTAACCTTAGTTAATGCATTAACATTCAAGGCAAGGCAAATCAAGTTTATTTATATAGCACATTTTGTACCCAATGGTAATTCAAAGTGCTTTACATAAAACAAAGTAAAAAAAAAAAATCATGAAGAAAAATAACCTCAAAAATAAAACAAGCTTTTTAAGAACTTTGAAAATGATTTAAAAATTGACTTAAAAAGAATTAAAGACAGTTTAAAAATAGAAAATGATTTTACATAAAATACAGTGCAATACATAAAATATAGTGAAATCAGTTTGGACATCGCATAGTGCTCATTCAATAAATGCACGTCTAAACAATGAGCAATAGCTACATTTGTTATAGGAGTTATTAATCTTTGTAAAATAATACAAGTCTTAGTTTTCAATTTTAACAATGTGTCATTAAATATTGGAATACCTAAGATTAATGAATGTTCAGAAGAATTTTTCATTGGCAGTTTGTTAACTAAAGAAGCCCTAATGTAAAGTGTGAATGAACAATAAAGAATCAAAACACTTTCAAACAATATCTAGGGCATGTTGTAGTCCAGATTTAAAAATAAAAAAAAAAGTTTGAAAATAAATAGCCTATTAAGTCTAAATATTTAAGTATTTGGCTCTGTGATGAACACCATAGCAAATCCACAAATCTGAATGGCTATTTAAAATTATTTAAATGTGGTTTAGAAAGTAATAGCTGATTTATTTATGGGGTTTACAGGGTAAGGGCTGCATTTTAGCGCCATCTGCTGTCAGAGAGTCAATGTGCTTTCCATTCAGCGTGTCTCTCACGTGTTCCCTCATGTGCTTCTCTTACGTGCTTGTTTACATCAGAGTGCATGCTTCTTTCAAGCAGCATACAGCGGTGTTGTGCATTTTGAGCAGTTGATAGGAAAATATTCTTAAAATGCACTCCAAATTCTGAATAATTTGTAATATATAATTATTCATGGTATTTAGGTATTTAGCCCACGATAACAATATCGTGCATATTCATTACCACGATATATCGCATTACCGAATACCGGCACAAGTCTAGTCAGAAGAGGATCTATGATTTCTGGAAGCACCTCTTTTAGGAGCTTAGATGGAATAGGGTCTAACATACATGTTGTTGGTTTAGATGATTTAACAAGTTTATACAATTCTTCCTCTCCTATAGTGGAGAATGAGTGGAACTGTTCCTCAGGGGATCTATAGTGCACTGTCTGATGTGATACTATAGCTGACGGCTGCATGGTTACAATTTTAACTCTAATAGTATCGATCTTAGAAGTAAAGTAGTTCATAAAGTCATTACTGCTGTGCTGTTGGAAAAAATGTCAACACTTGTTGATGCTTTATTTTTTGTTAATTTAGCCACTGTATTGAATAAATAACTGGGGTTATGTTTGTTTTCTTCTAAAAGAGACGAAAAGTAATCAGATCTAGCAGTTTTTAATGCTTTTCTGTAGGATAGGTTACTTTCCCGCCAAGCAATAAGAAAAACCTCTAATTTTGTTTTCCTCCAGCTGTGCTCCATTTTCCGGGCTGCTCTCTTTAGGGTTCGAATGTGCTCATTATTACCATGGTGTCAGACTGTTTTCCTTAATCTTCCTTAAGCGTAAAGGAGCAACTGTATTTAAAATGCTAGAAAAGAGAGAGTCCATAGTTTCTGTTACATCATCAAGTTGTTCTGAGGTTTTGGATATGCTAAGGAATTGGGATACATCGGGAAGATTACTTATAAAGCACTTATTTAGCTATATCAAGTTTGCACAAAACTAAATAATGATCTGAGATATCATTGCTTGGCTGCAAAATTTCAACACCATCAACATCAATTCCATGCAACAGTATTAAATCTGATTGCCTTGTTCAGGTGTGTTTAATTAGGGTTGGAGCTAAACTCTGCAGGACAGTCGCCCTCCAGGACCGAAGTTGCCTATCCCTGCTCTATAGTGTGATATCTAGGTGAAAGAGTCTCTGTGTGCTTAGAATTAACTGAATTCTGTGACGTGAGGCGGCTAGCAGACGGTCGGTTTACCCAGTCTGTCTGCTTCCTGACCTGGGCCCCACCCTTACCAAAAAGTAGTATACTTCAAGTTTATTTTATTAAGTATACTTAAGTAAAGTTCAAGTATATTTAGACTTTTTTGTAAGTATAAGTCAAGTATACTTAAATGTCATTTTAAGTATATTTCTGAGAAGTACAAAAAGACCATTTCAGAGAAGTACATAAAAAGTAAACTAAAAGCATACTTTCCTATTTTTAGTTTAAAAGAAGTATACTAATAGCACACTTGAATAAACTTCTTTTTCGTAAGGGCAGTTAGTCAAGTACAAACTCTAAGACTATGTGCCATATTTCTAGTGAGAAGAGCGGCACCACCCCAGGAGGGATGAAGACCATCTCTTTTCAACAGGTCAGGTCTGCCCCAAAAGCTTGTCCAATTGTCTATGAAACCTGTTATTCTGCGGGCACCACTTAGACATGCAGCCATTGAGTGATGACAATCTGCTATGCATCTCATCACCACGGTAAGCAGGGAGGGGACCAGAGCAAATTACATTGTCTGACATCATGCTTGCAAGTTCGCACACCTCTTTAATGTTATTTAAAACATCCCAGTTCTTGCATGGCCAGCATACTCACCGGACATGTCACCCATTGAGCATGTTTGGGATGCTCTGGATCGGCGTATGCGACAGCGTGTTCCAGTTCCTGCATCCAGCAACTTCACACAGCCATTGAAGAGGAGTGGACCAACATTCCACAGGCCACAATCAACAACCTGATCAACTCTATATGAAGGAGATGTCTTGCACTGCCTGAGGCAAATAGTGCAGAATGAAAACATTTTGCATGGGAATGTAGTTTCAATAGAGAACGCAAATATTTTGAGAGTAAGCACAACATTTTGCTAGAGTGTAAAGTTTGGATAGAGAACCAAAACATTTTGCCAGTGAGTGTAAAGTTTTACTAGAAAATGCAAACATTTTGCAAGTGAACACAAAGTTTCACTAGAGAACGCAAATATTTTGCAAGTGAACGCAAAGTTTTGCAAGAGAGTGCAAACATTTCACAAGTAAATGCAAAGTTTCACTACAGAATGAAAACATTTTGCAAGAGAACACATTTTCACTAGAGAATGCAAACATTTTGCCAGTGAGTGTAAAGTTTTTCTAGAGAACACAAACATTTTGCCGTTTTAAGTTTTTTGTTGGGGTACTAGCTTAGCACACAACTAGCCAATTAGCCAGCAAGCTCAGCTTAAACATTGATCAAATGCCTAATTGTACTTTTTATTCCTTGGTTGAGTGTAATTTAAGTCTCTTATTGGTCTTGCTTCAGGGAGTTTACAGGTCTTGGCGTCCACTCTCAACCCTCCCTCTTGCTTCATTTCCTTCACAAATTGTCGTTGTGTAAAAATAGCGCATGTCCTCCCTCACACAGACGACACAGTTTAGCAGGTAGACTTGAGAAGGTCACATATCCAGCGCTGTGTCCTGCAGCCTGTCTGGCCCACGTCGGGAGTTATTGTCTGACAGAATACAGGCTGGATGAGTTTGACATGTGTCTGTTTGAAGACAATTACACAATTGCAACCAATAACTTTTGACTGACGGCTGGAATGTAGAACGGGGCTTCACATTATGCAATCATTTGTCTTTTTAAGAAAAGAAGAAAAAAAAAAGAATCACATGATTTTTTCCTTGTACTGACTGACTGGTGACAGACTCAGAAATAGTAACATAAAAAGCCTTATTTCCTGCTGTTTTGTGGTTTTTAAGTTTTGTTCTGTGGTTGCTATGGCATTACTTTGTGGCAACTAAGCAGAGTGGATTTTAAGCTTTGCTATGCAGTTGTTTTGGTGTTCTAGGCAGTTGCTAGGGTGTTGCTATGTGGCTATTAAATTGTTCTGCATAACTGTTCTGTGCTATGCAATGCTCTGGTGTTCTGGGTAGTAACGAACATAGTCCAAGTCTTGTTTAGGCTTTTCTATGCAGGGCTGTGTTGTTACAAATGTTTGCTAGGGCATTGCTACATAGTGACTTAACTGAGTAGTTTTATGATTTGCTTTTTGTTAAGCTTTTGATGTTATATATGTTGTTGGTTGGTGTTTTGTTGGTTGGTGTTTGTTGTTCTGTTTTTGGTATCTGTTTTGTTGTTGGTTGTTAAGGTGTGGCCACGTCATTATTAAGCTATTCTTAGTTTTTTCTAGTTTGTTGTTGGTGGTTTATTATGTGTTTACTAAGATGTTCTGAGATAAGCTGTTCTAAGTAGTTCTAACTTTGCTTTGATGGTTGCTAGGGTGTTGATATTTGGTTATTTGTGCATTCTGGGTGTTTTTTTTTCCCCTTTGCTATGGAGTTGCTAAGGTGTTGTGAGTGATTGTTTGGGCATTGCTATGCGGCTACTAAGCCATTCTGGATGTTCTTTTTAGCTTTGCCAAAATAGCAATGCAGTTGCTATAGTATTATGCAGTATGGGAAGCACATACCTGGATAATGTAAGTTAGCCGAGATTGTGTATTCAGTGAATAAATGTAGATCTCTAGTAACTGGAGCAGTTCAGACAGAGGTGGAGGTACGGGTACATGTTCCTGTCCGTCTCCGGTGGTTATTTGCAGATTGTGGCCTCCTGGATTGCTGACCTGCTAACATAAACTTGAGAGCATCTTAACGCCAAAACCACACCACCACAAATGCCAAGTCCAACATCCCAGACACACACACACACACACAAATACACTGAGTCAAAATATAATTCACCCTTGCCCTGAGGATGAGATCTAAGGTCAAACATCCTCACGCACACAAAACCTGTTTTAACAAACAAACTAAGAGCTGAGGAACAAATTGGCTGGTGTTGATCAGAATAACAAACACACCCAGATTTTATAGTCAACTCTGAGAAAATATGCATGTCCTGTCCTAATGCAGTTACACGTATAAAGCTCAATGGCGCCCTCTAGTGTACAATGAAGAAACAACACTTTAGTGCATTAATTTGCAAGCACCACATTACTCCTAGTGAGGGCTGGATGTTATTTTACCATATATATGGTTTAATATTTCACCTTTTGTAACAACATTTCCTGTTATAAGGTCTACATTTGTTAAAGGAACTGTTTTTTTTTCTTCCTGGACAATAATGGTGGATATGTGTGATTCTGACCAATGGCCATTATGCTCAAAAGGAAGAAAATGTAACACATTTGCTGGACATTTTCCATGTCACAACAAGTGGTTGCTGGATAGCAGAAGGCAAGAAGGCTGCAGTCAGTCTCACCAATTATGAGGGTGGAATGAGTTTAATATGTCTCCGTGATCTCAGTCTTTTCAGAAACTTGAAATTGGAGGCATATGCAATCTCTGCTTTGACAAAAGAAGCACAGATGGGTGGACATTTGTACAGCATCCTTTCACTGGCTAACAAAAAGCAATGGTATTGTCAGCATTGTTTATCATTGATATATAAGGGAAACTCTACAGTCAGTGATTACTGCAGAACAATACTCAGTGATACAAGACCTGTGCAGATAAGAGAATGTTTAATTATGGTGGATATTAGGAATAAGTATTTTAAATTACCTAAATTTCTGGTTAATACAGGCATACACCAGATGTCATTTTTCATATTTCTATAAAACCAAAATATTGGCTTAATCTGACTGGCAATCAGGTATTTAAATTACATATAAGTACTAATAAACAGCCAATGTGTTAATAATAGGCATGCCAATAAGGAACTAGTTAAGAGTGAGAACTGGTCCCTATACTAGTGTTATCCAATTTTCTTACTATATTCTGATTTTCAGTCACTGTTTCTACATTACATTCTACATTAAAACTGTGGTAGCCTAGAGTTTGCCAATACTGTCATCTAAAGCAGAACTGAAAACAACAAAAGGCTCCAAAGCCTCTTGAAGGCCGTTCACACAGAAAGCATTTGTGCATTTAAAAAAAAAAAAAAAAAAAAACAAGACACAGGGTAGTGGAATATATAAAAACAAGATAGACTAGATACACATTTTAACTCATTTTAATAAAAAACGCAAGTTTTAATGTAAAGCGCATTGTTTTAGTGTCAAGCACCATGGAAAGAGGAAAATCAGTGCATTAGATTGTGTATAAAACTGCATTCTGAAAACATTGCACTCAAGTTAAAAGAAGTTCAAGGTTTAAAAAAAAAAAATGCATCTCTAGACTTACAGAGCCTCAAAAATTTGGACCAAATATATATATATATATATATATATATATATATATATATATATATATATATATATATATATATATATACTCTATGTATATATATATCATGGCAACAAATTAAAAATTTGTTCCCTCATTTTAGTAAATCTTACAGAAGATTGTTTAGCATATGATAAAATTATAAAATAATAATTAAAAAAAGTAATTGCGACTTCTTAATCTCATAATTCCTCCCTTTTTTATAGCAATTCTCAGTTCATATCTAACAAATAATAACCTTTTCTCGCAATTCAGAATTGCAAGCTAGTAATTCAGAATTTTGACTATTTTCCTCGCAATTCAAAATTTGTATCTCACAACTATGACTGCTTCATACAATTCGGAGTTTGTCACATTTTCTCTTGACTCAGAGAAAGAAGTCAGAATCGCAAGATACTAATTCAGAATTCTGTCTATTTTCCTTTGCAATTCTAAATGTATATCTCACAACTATGACAATTTTCTCACAATTCTGAATCTATATGTCACAATTCTGACTTTTTCTTGCAGTCTGGAAAAAGACGTCAGAATTGCGAGAAATTCATTCATAATTCTGAAGGGTTTTTTTTCTTGCAAATCTAAGTTTATATCTCACAGTTCTGACTATTTCTCTTGCAATTTTGACATTTTCTCGAATTCAAAGATGTCAGAATTGTTTTTATCTCACAATTGTGAGTTATATCTAACAATTAAAACATTACTTCTCAGAGTTTTTGTCAAAGTTCTGAATCGCTATTCTGAAAAAATTCAGAATTGTGAGAAAAAAAAGTCAGAACTGCAAGAAATAAACTCAAAAAAAGTCAGAATAGTGTGATAAAGTCACAGTTACCTTCATTTACTTTTTATTTTTTCATTCCGTGGCAGAAACAAGCTTCCATACAATTGTGACCATGATGTTCCAATTTAATTTAACTAAAATGAGGGAACTATTGTTTAAATTTTTGAATTACTAATATCATTATGTATTATTTGTTGCAATTTTTATTTTTTATTTTTCACTGCTCTGCACTCTCACATTTTAAACACTGTTTGAAAGTGATCTAATTACTGGCAAAAACTATAGCTACCATGGAAAATTTGTGTCAGGATGTCACTAGGGTAAACGTTCTCTCATGTTCTCTCATGTTCTCTCATGTCATGGGTCATGTGTGTAACTGATAACATACGGTCCCAGTCAGCCCCGTATAGACTCGGAGCCCTGCACACAATCATGTTCACATCCTGTCACACGTTCAGACAGACTCATGAAAACTCTTTATTACTGCTGAGACGAGTAAACATGTGGAGAAGAGCCAGTATGAAGGATTGTTTACATAAGCTGTGGGAAAATCCCACATGCATGCACATTGTGTACATTGTCTCAGAGAGACGTTGAATCTGTCAATCACGTGTTGACAGGCCATACAACATAAATAATGGCGCTGTTTAAAACAGAAAAATAGATTAGAGTACGACCTTTGGAAAGAGAGAGCAAGAATTTCATCTCGCCAAAAGGACATTTAGATGTAAATTAGATGTAAATTGTTTGTAAGTATGCTAAAACATGTTTGTATCAGTTCATCATTTATCTGTGAGCTAGATAACTTTGTGCACTCTTGTGAAGAATACGTGAAGTCATAGAACAAGAAAAATATAATATCTAGATATTTTGTAACATCTGCACGTACAGTGAGGCCAAGACTTTTAGAGAATGGCCTGGTGTCAAGAAGGGCAGCAAAGAAGCCACTTCTCTCCAGCAAAAACATCAGGGACAGACTGAGATTCTCCAAAAGGTACAAAGATTGGACTGCTGAGGAATAATAAACTTCTTCTACCTCTCTTTTTAAATTATGATTTCTTCTTCTTCAACTTCTTCCTCTTTGTGCTCTCATTATTTATTTATTTTTATTTTTTTAGTAAATGTATCATTATTAGGTTCTGCCATCCGTCCAGCGCTCCAGCATCCCAGACGAATGGTTAGTTGGCCCACATTTTCACTTCACAATGACTGTTTTTGAATTCCAGGAGAACAGCTGTCATTATCTCAGCAGTTTCCAATAAATGCTGTTTGGATTTCTTGGTGAAGATCACGTGGTTTAACATCCTCTATAAGCTACAATTTCCAGCTAATACTCCCCCCTCACCATATGTCTGCGTTCGATGCACAGGTCAGCATGCTTCACTCACAAGGAAACAGATGGTGACAGTCCAATGTGTTTGTACTTAGTTGCTAAGTAGAAATGGACCTTGACAGGGTTCAGGTGGGTTCAGAGCCTCTATTCAGCTATTGCTACATCTCAATATGGCGGAAATAACTCAAGCTTTTCTATCCAAAGTGTTCCTTTACCTTGACAGATTGCATTGCATTATACTAAAACATACTTTGCAGGTCATTTATGTGATTTTTCCCCCCATAACGGGCTTGAACTATTGAGCTTGACAGTGTAACTATAATAAAATGCTGATAAAATGGTTTTGCATTATGGAGTTCAATCTGTCACGTAATGCAAATAAGCTAAGTGTCCTATAGTCAGAGAACAACCCTTAACATTTGACTTTTATTACTGCATTATGATTTCCACAAACCAATGATTTAAAGAATTATGAGTTTTGATTAATGTTTCAATTAATCAAAGTACAGCGAAAGAGCAAATATAATATGATGAAGTTGATAAAGCACTAGGTTGAGATCTTTGTTTATTAAGATGCAGTACGTATTTCAGACAGTAGGGGGCCCTAGACCTTCATCATGTTAACTTTTATTCATCTGTCTGAAAAATTATATTCAATTTGAACCTGTATGACAAAAATAAATAAATAAATAAATTGTCTATCAAATAGTGGCAGTGGTTATATCTGTATTTAGGTGGCTGATGCTGGTACCAAATACCAAAAAGATAAAACTGTAGAAATCAAACCAAAACTATATTTACTTTTTAAGATATTTAAAAATAATAAGAAAAATGTATTCTTTCTTACCAGGTTAACTGGAATGTTATCTGCCAGGCCAGCATGTTCATTAACAATAAATAAATAAACACACACACACAATTACATGCATACACACATAAATAATAAAAAAAAAAAAAAAAAAAAAAAAAAATAGTCATCAAATATTTGCCAAATATTAGTTGATTAATTTGCCTGACCAATATATTATATAATACACTCAAAAATATTCAGACTTAAATTCAAGATGTATGAATTTGAATTTAATTTTTTCAAAAACTCCATGTTTTAACATAAACAAACAAATCAGTGCATATTTGTCAGTCAGAAAAAAAATAGGCATGGTTTCTGCACCAGTACATTTTATTATTACCTATTTGCATCTTTTTTATTGTCCTTAAATAGTCATATTTTCAAAATGCATTTATTCAGATTGTTTAGGATCAGCTCGTGTGAAAACAATTAGATTTGTTAAGTTAAAACACATGAACATGATTCATATATGGCTAGCTGTGGAACAAATATTCAATTAAAATGAATGAGAATTAAACTAATTTATTGTTGATGAAAATAGTGTGTAAATGTGTATTTAAAACACATTCAGTTAATTAGTACCATAACAGAAATCTAGCAATGAAAGAAAAGGTGGTAAAACAGTTCGAACTAAAATTCATAAATAATTACAATGAAATTGCAAATAACACATTGAATTAAAAATATAAATCTGAAGTAGAAAGAGATGGTATTTACAGAAAAAGATATAGTATTTTCTTGTAAAGCATAATTTAATCATCTTAATTTTATTTACAACTTATAGCTATACAACTGTAATTTATTTATTTATTTTTTACAACGTGTGTATGGCTGACAATATGCATCACATTTGTTTTTATGGTAAAACTGTGTAATGAACAAACTGGATGGAAATTTAATATGCGGTTTTTCATTTTGGTTTTTTCAATATATATACCTCAACATATGGTCTTTTACAACAAAGAGACACAAATGCATGGAGCTTTTAAATAATGTGCGTACTGCTGTGACTCCATCCATAAGAGCATGTGTGTGTGTGTGTGTGTGTGTGTGTGTGTGATAATGTGTGTACTGCTGTGACTGCATCCATAAGAGCAAGGTATTGTGTGAGCAGTAGTGTGTGTGATGTGTGTTTGTGTCAGAGAGCTACTGCCGACCTTATGTGCCACTCCTCCCACGTTAACACCTGTGAGTCATCTTCATCTTCAACAACTGTGTGTGTATGAGAGAGACGCTACAGCAGAGAGAAAGAAGATCAAGACGGAGGAGGGACATGGTGACATGACAATCATCCTCTCAGCTGTCAGAGTGTCTCTTTTTGCTCAGTTCTTTTGTCTCGGCACACTTCGGTAATTCAGTGTGCGTGTGCAACTAAGACGAAGCCTGACCTCTCATTTCCTGTATTCCTAGCTCTCTCCTGTGTAAAATTTCAGTTTTATTTCTCAAAGTGCGTTATTGCCATGAGTGTCTTATACATTGTAATGGCAAAGCAACTATGCAAATGGCAAAAACAGTGGGATCCACTTTAGGCTTCCTTACAGATTTTAATGAAAAAAAATATACATTTCTAAACAACTTTAATTTGTAGAAGACAAAAAATGAAAATTGTATCAAAGTCTAAGACACTTGCAAAAAAAAAAAGTATTTACAGTTTTTCTTTTTTTTTTTTTTTTTTTTTTTAATTGTTATAGTCAAAATGCTTAGTCATGTTGTCAATATAACAGTGCACTTTGTTAGTATTACCTGATGTAAACTATGGCAACATTTTAGATGACAGTTACTGTATTGAAGAGTATGCCATATGCTTATGTATGCTACAGTGTATATCCATTACAAAAGTCCAAATTTACACATTACTGTATGTGGGATATTGATTGAAAGAGACTGGATAGTATTCCCAGTTACACTTTTACTAGTGGTCTGACCAAAAAAAAAAAAAAAAAAATAACCTTTACAATGTCATTGTGATATAGAAAAGGAAAAAGAAATATGGCCACAAAGATGAAAATAAAAAATATGTCCACTGTCAGATTTTGTAACGCTTGTGTTGTGCTCTGTCTATACAGTATATGCTTCCCAACTGAAGATTCATGAGATGAACCTTTGAGCTATTTCAGAGAAATGGTTTATCATTGGTTGATCTACATTCTCTTTATTAGTCAAGATTCACTTGCACAATTCATGCCAAATTTACAAAAAGTCTAAAAGTAATGTGTAAGAAAAAAATGTGCTAATAATGACTTATACGATGAACTAAAGACTAGATGTTTTGAGGGGTAAGACTATAGCACAGAAAACTATATAATACATTTTGAGCAAATACATTATAATACATTAGCAACTGATAATGTAGGAAACCGCAGATGAATGTGCATAATCAATTGCATGAATGTACAAAAGTAATCGCAACTTGTTCAAAAGAAGGAGAAACTGGTTTTATGATGTGTATAAATGACTAGATGATGTGGAGGTTGTACAAGTAGTTTTGAGAATTTCATTTCTGATTTGAGAAATGTACCAAAGCGACTGAAAGAAAACTGTAAAAAATAAAATAAAAAAATAAAGTAAAAACAGAAACAAAAAGCAAAAGCAAAACAACATATCACAAAAAAATTTAAAAACAAAGCCAAAACAGAACAATACAAACAATTCAAAAAATTAAACAAAGCAAAAACACAATGCAACACAACACAATACAAACAAAACACGAAACAGAAAAATATGACTAAACACAACACAATAAGAACAAAAAGAAAGAAACAAACAAACAAAAAGAAACCAACAACAAAAAACAAAGCAAAAATACAAACAAGAAACTAAAAGAGAACAAAACAAAATACAATACAATCAAAACAAAGCAAAAACAAAACAACACATCACAAAACAAAACAAAAAGCAAAACATGAAACAAAGCCAAAAAACAACACAACACAATACAAAAAAAAAAAACAAAGCACGAAACAGAAAAAAATAATTACAAAACACAACACAACACAATATGAACAAAAAGAAAGAAACAAGACAGAAAGAAACAAAAAGAAACAGAAAAACAAAGCAAAATACAAAAACTAAAAAATTAAACAGAGCAAAGACAAAACAAAACTAATGTCTATGATAATATTGCTCATGTTCTTTTCAGTTTTTTTGCTCATTTTATTGTCCACCAGGTTTCATAGATAGATAGATAGATAGATAGATAGATAGATAGATAGATAGATAGATAGATAGATAGATAGATAGATAGATAGATAGATAGATAGATAGATAGATTATAAGTATTTAGGGTATTTACTATGATACTCAAAATTGAGGTTTGTTGGTTTATGTGTCTGCTTATAATTATTGTAGTGTTTTTAAAAATTTTTTATTTTTATATTTTTTTAAATTCAGCAGATTGGACATGATTAGGAAAGGCACGCACCTGTCTGTATAAGGTCCCGCAGTTAACAGTGCATGTTAGAGCACAAACCAAGCTATGAAGTCCAAGGAATTGTCTGTAGACCTTTGAGACAGGATTGTAAAGAGGCACAGATCTGGGGAATGGTACAGGAAAAATTAAAGGGACAGTTCACCCCAAAAATTTATGTGTAAAGTATTTGTAATACATTTTACTTTCAATCAAATAAAATCTCTTTCTAAAGCTACTATTTGTAATGGCTACCTAACACATTCTCATTTAACACACAAAATTGCATTAAATAATCTTTTGGGGGTATTTTCACAGTCAAATGTAATTTGCAATTAATTAGATTAAGTAATCAACATATCATGTAATTAATCAGATTAAAAATTGTAATCAACTGACAGCCCTAGAAAACACACTTGGAAAAAGAAACAAAAAAGCACCTAAAGGACCCTCACACTCTGAGAAACAGGATTATCTGGTCTGATGAACCTCAATTCTAAGCATCATGTTTGAAGTAAACCAGGCACTGCTCATCACCTGCACAGTAGCATCCCAAAAGTAAAGTGTGCTGGAGCCTCATGCTGTGGGGCTGTTTTTCAGCGGCAGGGACTGAGGGACTTGGCAGAGTAGAAGAAAAGCTCAGTGCACCAAAATATAGAGATAGCCTTAATGAAAACCCAGTCCAGAGCATTCAGAAGCTCGGACTTGAGAGAAGGTTCACCTTCCAACAGGACAGTGCCCCTAAGCACACAGTAAGCATGGCTTATAGACAACTCTGTGAATGTCCTTGAGTGCTTCTCATTTCTTATTTGTGCAGGATATGAGGATGGAGGAATCAAAGGATGAACATTGCAATATTCCTGACCACTTAAGTGTCACTTCAAAGTGTCATCAGCTGCACTAAAGGGATCTGCTCTTATCTTGTTAAAGTTTAAGCCATTCATAATAAATATTAATAAAGCAAGAAGCCCTGCTGAAATATATGACATGTATGCTTCATTTAAACTGCAAAGGTAAAATATATTAAATGTAAATTATTATGACAGATGTGAAGGGGGAGGAGAGAAATTATAGATGCGTCACATTTATTTGATAAAATACTTCCTCAAAAGATACACCTGTGTATCCTCGCTCATGACTCCTCAGGAGCCTCCTCGATCCTCATGGTGCAGTTAGAGAATTGAGATGTCCTACAAGAAGGCTGAGCTCGATCGGTTTCCAGGTCATAGGATGGAGGACGGAGGAGCGAGGAAACGAGGAGGGATATTGAGAAGCACCCTTTGAGTGGCCCAGCCACAGCCTGGGCTTGAACCCAATCAAATATTTCTGGAGAAACCTAAAAATGTGCATCTGCCCCCATCCAACCTGACAGAGCTTGAGAGGTGAAGAGATGAGGAGAGGGATGCCAGATAATTGCCAAATGCTGATGATCAAAGCTTGTCACATCATAACCCAAAAGATTTGAGGCTGTAATTGGTGGCAAATGTGCTTCAACTAAGTACTGAGCAAAGGCTGTGAATACTTATGTACATGTGATTTTTCTTTTTCTTTTTCGCAATCGATACATAACTGACACATCACACAGAAGCAAATGTATTCTGCTGTCCTTTTTTTTTCAGCTTATTCTCTCTCAGTCTGTCTCACTCTCTAGTCATTGAGCTAAGTTTACTTGTACGAGAGCACCTGCTGAGGTCCCATCATCCTCAGATGCATGCTGGGAAAATTCCTCAAGCTGGACGGAGGAGAATGCACTAATGGGCCAACGCTGTCCCAGCAACAGGGACAAAAGCATAATGCACATTGTGAGAAACACACACACACACACACACACTGGTGTCCAAACTTCCACACACTTCTAAACGCATAAGAGCTCTGTCCTTTTAGTGTGTGTACATTAAAATAAAACCCATTATCCGATTGTTCCATGTCTCAGTGGACCTTTACATACAAACCTGCTCAGCAACCCTCGACATCTTCAGTATGCGTGCTGTTACCATGTTCGAAACAGGAGAACATGTTTGTGCTGACATCGGTTGCATTAGGATCTAATTACCCTGAATGTTAAACACAGGTATGTTCAGCCTCGATAAATCACTCTGAACTTTCGCACAAACGAGAAAAACAAACCTTATTTTCTTTAAGTAAAAGACAAAGGGCATTGATGTAAAAGACAATATGGGATGAAGTATGCCCTAGACATGCTCAATGCTTTTTATTGTGTGTGCGTCTCATTTTTGTCCCGAAAACGTACCAAAAATAAATCCGCATTCGTATGTTGCAACAGAAGGTGACATTCAAAGTTTTAACTGGATTACGCCTAAAACAATCCAAAGATGGTGACGCCATTTACCAAATCCACTTAAATATCAAGGCCAATTTCATTTGTTTACCATTTTGTTCTGTGGTCTTTAAGATTTTCTGGGTGGTTGCCAGGGTGTTGCTGTGCGGTTGCTAGGGTGCTCTGAATGGTTTTAGCATGCTGCTATACAACTGTTAAAGTGTTCTGAGTGGTTGTCATGGTGTTGCCACACAGTTGCTATGGGATTCTAAGTGTTTTTTGGTACCATAAAATTGTTTGGGTGTTGTGGGTGGTTGCCAGGGAATTGCAATGTGATTGATTGTGAGTGGTTGCCAGGGAATTGCAATGTGTTTGATTGTGTGTTCCGTATATTTTTAGTATATTTTTTTTTTGTTGTTGTGTCCGGTTACTAGGATGTTTCTATGCATTTAATAAATTCTGAGTGGTTGCCAGGGTGTTGTGATTCAGGATATAAAGTGTTCTGAGTGCTTCTTAGCATGTTGCTATACAGTTGCTGGGGTGTTGTGGCCGGTTGCCAGGGTGTTTCTATGCAGTTGATAAAGTGTTCTGAGTGCTTGCAAGGGTAATGCTCTGCAGTTACTAAGGTGTTGTTTTTAAGCATTACCAGGGTGTCGTTATCTGTTTGCTAAGGTGTTCTGGGTGTGTGTGTGTTTTTTTTTTTTTTTTTTTTTTTTTTACCATGTCACAATACAATATTTATGGTGTTGTGACTGGTTGCAAGCGTGTTTTTTATGCAATTGATAAACGGCTCTGAGTGGTTGCCAGGGTGTTGCAATTCAGGAGATAAAGTGTTCTGAGTGCTTCTTAGCATGTTGTTATACAGTTGTTATGGTGTTTTGGCTGGTCGTTAGGGTGTTACTATGCAGTTGCTAAGCTTTTCTGAGTGACATTCTGAGTGAGTTTCGAGCATTATATGTGGTTTCTAGGGTGATCATTGGTTGGCAGGGTATTGATATCTGGTTTCTAGGGAAACAAGAATATGTTTCTCCATGAATTTGAGAGTGTGTGGGTTTTGTCCCAAAAACACACACAAATACAAATCCTTATTCGTATGTTGCAACAGAAGGTGAAAGTTTTAACAGGATTACGCCTGAAAGATCACCAAATCCAAAGATGTCGATGCCATCTTTTCTTGAACTTGTGCATTTCAGCGAAACTTTGTTCTCTAAGATCACTATCAGAAGCCTAGTTTGATGAAATGCTAAACCAGAGGGTTAAGCTTGGCTTGGCTCTCCATTCATTACACACGACTGTAGTGTCGGCTATCTCTCCTGAATCGTTGCTGCTGAATTGATTATGCCGGCTGCTGAAATACTGGGGCTCAGAAATTAATATGTCAACGGAGTGGATTTATTGATCTGCTTCACTTAGTGCTTATTGCATTTAAAAACAAAACCTCATCTGTCTTGCATCCAATATCATTCAGACGGAATAACCAAGATCCAAAACAAGCAATTATCATGATACAAATTCACAGTCACTATCAAAATCCGCAAATGCAGTTGTCACTCATGTAAATAACCATACTGTGTGGGAATGTAACTGTATTAAAGACTCAAATAAACAACTGACAACCATATTATGCTGCTGTGTGAACATGGCTGCATTGCAATGCTGAATTTTCTTTCAATTTCAAATTTCATTACATTTATATTTAATATTTATATTTATGTATTTGTATTATATTTATAAATGTATACAATTTATTTTTAATATCTTTTTTTTGTGCAATATTTAAAAATGTTAAATTGAATTTTTTTAAAAAAAAAATCACTTCACCTTTAACATTTAGACTGAAGAATGATATCCAGTTGCATTAGTATTTTCTTGTGATATGAAGCTGTGGAAAGCAAAAGTGTGCAAAAAATTTTTGGAATGCAAAATGAACGCAAGGGTGGTCTGAAGCACTCTCGTCTCTCTCGCCAGGCCATGGCTTTGGCACATTGATTTTTCTCTAGCAGCTTGTTGTCTAATTGCCCTTATCAAAATCCTGACCTGCTAAATGATGGTGTCTGTAATCTCACACTCTCTAGCCAGTGGGCATTGACATTTAGTCCGATTAATTATTGCAAACATCCAGAAAGAGTGTACGAGGGGCTCGTCTCAAAGGAAGACTATAACAGAGACTAAGGGAGTTTTGAGTGTCACCATCTGTCGCCGTGAATAACTGCTACCCAGAGACTAGAGGCCGTGTTTACAAAGCCAGCTATGGGTGCTGGAACCAGATCAGCCTCGCTTATCGCCAAACTGCTTAAAGTAGCTACAACTGATCCAGACTGACAGAAACACAATCCAAGATCATCTCTCAAATTGGCAAATGAGTTTTTCTCACAGACTCACAACCCATCTAGCTATCATTCTTTTATATACACATATTAATTTTCTCAGGTGTGTGCGTAGACCGCCTCGCAATATCAGTCTTAAATTTCATTAGTGCAGAGAGTTAAAGAAACTCTAGACAGTCTGAAAAGAAACATCAGTTCATAACTAGATTTCTACATATTCTCAAGAAAAGGTTATGCAAGGGTGTTGTGAATGGTTGACGAGGTGTTGTAAGTCACCAAATACACTTTAATGTTGAGGCTGTTTGCTTAGGGTGTTGCTATGCGATTCCATGTTGTTAACGGTGTTGCTATGCAGTTGCTAAAGTGTTGTGAGTGGGTTTAAGGAGTGCTATGTCAATGTGATTGACAGAGAGTTGCTATACTACTGCTAAATGGTTGTGAGTAGTTTTAGGAGGTGTTGTGAGTTACCAAGTCCACTTAAATGTGGGTTGTGAGTGATTTTAGGAGTTGCTATTTGAATATGATTGACAAAGTGCTGCTATATTGTTGCCAAGGTGTTATGAGTCACCATATTCACTTAAATGTTAGCATAGCAGCTTACTTTGTGTGTTGCTATGGAGTTGATAAACCATTGTGAGTAGTTTTAAGCATATTTCTATGCAGTTACGGTTGACAGGGCATTGTTATGTGGTTGCCAAGGTGCTGTGTTTTCGGGTGTTGCTATGCAGTTGCTAAAGTATTGTAAGTGATTGGCAGTTGTTGGTGTTGAGTCACCAAATTAAATTAATATAAAATGTTGAGGCTCAGTTTAATTGTTTAGCACTCTGCTATGCAATTATTTTGCATAGTTTTTTAAATGGTTGACCGGGTGTTTCTATGCAGTTGCTAGTGTTGTGAATGTTTTTTAGCATTGCTATGCAACTGTGTTTGACAGGGTGTTTCCGTGTTGTTGTTGAGGTTTTGGGAGTGTTTATAGAGTGTTGCTATGTATTTGCTAAGGTGTTCTGAGTGGTTGACAGGGTGTTGCTAAGCAGTTGCATAGGTGTTGTGAGTTACTAACTTTGTTTGTTTCTGAGTGAATGTGGTTGTCAGTATCTGCGTTTCCATTACCCTTCAAATTGCCTAATGGAACTGTGTCAATTTTGCAAAAACTCCCATATATCACAAACAAGTTGTTATGCTTGCATGAGTTGGTTTTTTCAGACAATTTGAAAAATTTATCATTCTTCAATGTACTATAACCTCCAAGAAAAACTTCATATGTGGCCGCTCTCAAGAATAAGGGGCTTTCCCTAACATTAATGCTTAGACAATTTACACTGCACACATCTGCGCTGCAGTGTGGCTCTGATACGGCCAGTGAAGCTGATTGTGGCCACTCTAGTCAATGCTTGTGTTTATTCCAGCCGTGCCACGCACGTTTCTGAAGTGGCTCTCCGTGCTGCTTCTGTAAAGACATATGCATATGCCGCCTTTGAATAAGTATAGCCATAATCTGTCAAAATCCCACCAAAATCCATTGCCATGACTTTTCGCTAGAGGCAAAAGATTACATTTTAGTCACATAACATTGGTTAATGGAAACACCGTCATTTCACAATAGTTGTATTGACATTTATAAAATATTGCCAAAGTTTTGTGCAAATCTGTAATGGAAATGTGACTATGTTCCTATACAGATGTTAGGTTATTTAAAATAGTTATCAACATTTTGTTATGCGATTATTGGCATAACATGTTGCTATACAATTGTTCGACTTTTGTAAATGGTTCACAGGGTACTGCATTTTGTTATGCGATTTTTAGTGTGTTCATGGCGGTTGCCAGTGTGTTGCTGTAAAATCTTCCAATCAGTAACAGCACACTTCTCAAACAAACCACAAACAGCAACCCACACAAGAGATGGACTGGCAAAATTAAAAAGTATTATTCAAATCCCTAACCCCAAGTATGAACATAAGTAATAGTGATTCTTTCCTTAGAAAACACCACTAGTAACAGTATCGATAAATATTAAGTATTCAAACTAAGTATTCTTATGAAATAAGGTAAATAAGGGATTTTATGTAGACAGTTCAGTGATATAATAATAAGACAGTTTAGAGATATAATTATTTTTATTATAGGACTGATGTTATGGTACAACAAAACTTCTACAGTACCATTCTGTGACAAAACCACACAAGTGTGCAAAAAGGTCTTAGAAAGGAGTGAGAAGTATCAGCAAGTGCCTAAAATGTTATCACAGATGTTTTTGTTATGTCGTGGCTGTTGAGATTTAAATTTTTAATTAGCTTTTTTCTTTCTATTTTCCATAGCCAGCATGAATTTTTTAAGACCTGTCTCATCTGCATTGTCATTGTGTTGACAGCTTAGTCTTTCCATCTGGAGTAAGGGGTGGTCACACTACACTTTTTATTCCATTGACTTTCATTCATATGCATGCAAAGGTAGGAAACCGGAAAAGCAGGCTTGTGCAAATTTGTTGTGTTCCAGTGTAAGTCTGGTATACTGGTAAAACTGGTGACCTGCGAATTCATGGGAAGTGGAAGAACCAACACCCACAGATTGTAAAAAAAAAAAAAAAAAAATATAATGACTGCCTTTCTATCTATTTTTATTTTTCTATTCATCCATCTATCCATTTGCATTCCAACTTTGGAAACTCTTCCATCATCATGACTGACCCATCAGGAATAGGCCTTTCCACACTGGATGGTATTTTAGGAAAGAAGAGATAATGTGTGGAAGATATAGAGAGGAATGGAAAGAAAGAGTGTACAGGGTCAGCGTAGCAGACCTACCATGCTGGACTTTTCCCTGAGAGCCTCAATCGATCCAGAGTTGGGCAGGACAAAAAAAAAAAGAGAACGAGAAAATTGAGAGCGAGGAGAGCGGAGGTCAGAGGTTCAGCTTTGTTTCTCGAGATGAAATGGAGTTCTGATGCATTTCCCAAAATCCATTCATACTGCTGGGCACAACAGCAAGCACCGTGTAAAATCCTGTAGCGCTTGTTGATGTTGTTTATGTCACTAATCGTAGTGCTATTCGCACGGCTGCTATTGAGCTCATGTGTTCAGACTCCTTTGGGTTTGTTTAGACATGTCACCCTGTTATTTTTGTAAATGCCTAATCGTACAATTTACTCACCCAGCCACATGCTTTTAAAACCAGTATTTTGACAAAGACACAAGCTGCAATTTAAAGCTGTTTATCAGGGATCAGCGGTAACACTGTGATCTAACCAGGCACATTTCGACAGGATTCCAGGGTCTGTTCAAACTGAATGCGACACAGCAGAATTAGTCATGCAACACAGCCTATTACAATGGTTCCCTTTCTAAGAAAATCTGCCCATATTTGCAACACCTCCAGGCAGCTATTTTTGGGCATCCAAGTCCTATTTATTTGAATGGAGAAATCTGAAATTGAATTTTAAAAAAAAAATGCTTGCGACACACAAATTACGCATTTTCAATCAGCAACAAAATCTGACATAAATTGCCTCATGAATGTTTCTTATGCTTAAATACCATTAAAAAGCTTATTTTTCAGGATAGATCAACCAGTTCGCATGTGAAGTCCTAATAGTGTGTGCACACCAAAAGTGAAGTGAAAATTCACATCACCATAGCACTCTAGATTACTCACGCAATGTTTGTTGTGTCACTCGTGCAAATAAAAACATCACGTAATGCTCTCCTCCATTTTCTGACACAACCGGACGTGTCAATAAGCTCTTCGTTGATTGGCTTGTATGACAACGAGTCATAAGAATTTTCCGCTCAAGTTTTTTTTCACATTTTTCAACTTTTCAACCAACTGCTTTGGTCCGGACCAAAAACAGTGAACCAGAAATTGTAAAGAAAACCACACGTGTGCTTAGGGTCATCCATTTATTGGTTCATCAATTCAACCGTACCAGAGTTCATTTGGAAGCGGACTGAGACCACCTCTTCAGCTGGGTCTTGGTACAGTTGTTTGGTCTGCACCCGAGTTCAATTGCTGTATTCACTCCTTCCCAAAAGATCCACACCAAAGTGGGAAATGAACTTGAGTTCAATTGAACCAAACAAGACAGGTGTGAATACACCCTCTGTATTCATCAGGAGTGATACTTCCATCCAACATATGCATGGGGCTATTTGACGCGACACCACAGAAATGGAAACCAAATGACCAACATAATGTAGTTTGGGATTTTTTAGTAATGTGTATATGTGAGATGTTAAATTTAAACAAATACATACAAATTAAATTAAAATGTTATTATTTTGCATCAGCTGAATTATTGTCGATCCCTGTTTTATGTTGGTAAGCAACACTGAAACAAGTCAAGTCTCCTTTATTTCTAGAGTGCTTTAAACAATACAGATAGTGTCAAAGCAGCTCCACAGTGATGAGCAGGCGGAAATGATTGAAACCCAACTATGGAGAAAATTCTAATTCTGCTTTAACGCAGCTCTAAAAGGAAATAGTGTCATCATTTAGCTTACATAATTTGTTGAGTTTTGTGTATGAATCAGTTTTGTTTTTGACTACGAAAACTAAGACGAAAACGACTGATGAAAAAACAATTTTGTAAACTGAAATAAAATAAAAATGTCAAAATAACTGAAACTAAACTAAAAGGAAATTAAACTAACAACAGTTATTGAAAAACTAACTAAAATAAGATGGTAATTATCAAAAATCAATAATTGTTTTTTTAATCATTACGTTCTCAACCCTTGGCGGAAAAATATATGAGCTGTGTGGCAGTTTAGGGCTGGTGCATTGGCGATAGCCAACGAGAGTGAGCAAGCATCACTTACCGGATGTTGCATGCTTCTATAGCTGAAACTTGGCAGCCACAAAAATGCCACAAAAGCAGAATACGTCACCCATATTCTTTGTTATACTTTGTTTTTCACTGTGAAACAGAACGCGCTCCGGGAGAGCCAGCTGGCAGCGTCGATTGTTCTCCATTTGTTTTCCTTCTCGTCACGTTTGATCTCACGAGTCTCTGTGAGATCACGTGTCACTGTGTAATTGTTCCTACAATCAAGTCTGTGATCTCTCGGCCTGGTCAAATCCTTTAGTGTGCGAGTTCAGAGGATTATAAGGCTAAAAATCAGTTGAACTGTCTTCATGTCTGTGGTCTCCCGTGATTTTAAAAGCATTTAAGATTTGTAAATCGTATAGTGTGTGGCCAGCTTAAGCAGGCCAAAAGGTGACAGTGAAGAAACCCAAACTCCATCAGGTGACAGAAACAGAGAAAGAAACCTTGGCCTGAACAAACATAGTGTAAAACAGATCAATGTACGGCACGCTGCATTAGGCTGTAGAGTTGTAATGAGTTGTAGTCTGTCTAGCAGGTTGATATATGAAGGCCGAGCTGCCGTTCAGCCAGTAGTTTCCTGTGCAAAAGGCATGAATCTTAAATTCATGATGGACAGATTCAGGGTGTGC
Organism: Cyprinus carpio; assembly: GCF_018340385.1. NCBI lineage: Eukaryota > Metazoa > Chordata > Actinopteri > Cypriniformes > Cyprinidae > Cyprinus > Cyprinus carpio. Next base: position 29,471,356 of record NC_056618.1, read on the forward strand.
ATAAGCAGATTGTGTCCTTATTCTGGCCTAACTGTATAGTAAGTTTCTTGGAGGAAAATTATTTTGTATTTATGGTAGCACAAACTTGTGAAACTGTTGCGGATGAACAATGAGCAACACACCTTTCCCTTTTATGGAATACATAAGTAGTCAAACTTATTGTCCTGAGAACCTCTGTGGTGACATTGAAAAATATGTCTGTCTTATTAATTCCATTGTATTGTGGATTATTTTCATTGTGTTGTGCATCCCTGAGCCACATATTGGTCGTGAAATACATTTCAAATTCCTTTGCAGATCAATATAATTGCTTTAAAATTACACAAACATGATTCCTCCAGGATAAAAGGACTGAAAATGTTTGAAGATCATCAATTCATCTGATTATCCTACTGAAAAATAACTACAGTTCCTCTTCGCATAGTGAAAAACAAACAACATTTTTAACTCATCAAGATTAGCAGTCACACATTACATGTTTGCCAGCTGAAAATCGACAGTTCATTAATGTGAACATATTTCCATAAGTCAGAGGAAGATCAAGATTTATGGGTTCCCTTGGGGTATCCATTACCATTAAGCATGAAAGAGATAAAAAAAAAAGAGACAGATAATATTCATGTAGAATTTGCGTATCGCTTTTGCTGTTAAAGTTCCACCGCAAGAGTTTGACCTCTTGCATGTCAACATCTCATTAATTCCACCAATTCATCAATCTGTCACTCTCTTGCTCTCTCTGTTCCTCTTTCTGCCTGTATTAGCCTCTCTTTGGCTTTTAAAGAAGGTATTTAACACCAAATTTATATATTCAGCGGTGAGCATTATCGTGTAACCCTCCACAAAGGTGCCACTCAGAATGTTTTAAACATGAGACAATGAATTTGTGCACTTATTCTAGATTCAGCTTTATTCGTCTTGCTTTGCGGCATTAAAATCATTCATTTTGGTTTCAATAAGTCACCCTAAGGTTGTTCCTTTGCATGTCATTGATGTATTTTCAGCTTAAGAATAAAAACACTCTTTAACAACTTTGTAGATCTAATGTAAGACCAAATGTAAGCCAAGTTTTATGTTTAGCTTATAAGCAGATATGTTTGAATCCTGCTATATATATATATATATATATATATACATAAACTATATTATATTATTATATAAGTCAGTTTAATAAGTTGAAACAACTTTCACAGTCAATTTGTCACTTTAGGCTTAGGCTACTTTTTCAAAAACTTTGTAATGAATATACAAATTAATAAAATTATTAATATATACATTTTTTATGCCACTTTATATAAAAGTTTTAACCACTCAAAATATGATAAAAAAAAAAAAAAAATTCAGGGGCAGCTAGGTTTTTATCACATTAGTTCTCGGTTTTCTGCTTGAGAAGCTACAGTTCTTGTGAAGAGCTGGTTATGTATATTATTCCTAAAGCGCAGCATTAATCTGAGATGCCGCTGAGCAAATCAAATGAATGATGGCAAAGAGTTTGGTTTTGAAGTGCAGACCCCGCCCACACCCACTTCACACACACAATTATCTCCTCTTTCTCCATATACCATAGACTGGAGGGAATCGTTTCCATGACAATGCTCTTGTCTGACTGTTAAATGAAAGCAGAAGATATTCCAGATGCATCCGAGGCACCTATATATGAAAAAAAAACGCTCTGCATTCTGATCAGAGGACGGCTTTCAGACAGGAGAGGCGTCCTGTAATCAAAGAGCTGTGAAAGCGTGGATAAGTAAAAGTATTTCCCATCTGAAGCCAGGTGACGCTCTCCTCACACGGCGGTCTGTTCAGAGGAGGTTAATGCGTTTTAATGACAAAAATGTGGGAGGGTTCTGCCCTCTTGCCACTCTGTCTAATGCCGAGGGCCCCTGCTGTTCTCCTAATGGTCACAGAGAGAGAGAGAGAGAGAGAGCAAGGCCGGTTGTATCGCCCAGAGGCTAATAGCAGACACAACCACATTAGCCTTGTCCTGTGCCATCTCTTCTCAGCAGAGCTCTGTGGTGAGAGAGGATATTAAACTGTCCCAACAGGTGCTGCTGTCACTTCAGCACACATACAAACCCACCAGCTCTGTAACACCTGCAGAACGCTGTCTGTCAGCATTCCCATTCAGTACCAATGAAGCTGCGATTACGCCATGCTATGTCAAATAATAAAAATATTTCAATCTGAAGCCAGAAATCGAAGTATTTGTATTTAAATACATATTTTATTTTCTCTACATTTTATAGTTTTTTCTACATTATATAAATGACTCTTTGATCATTAATATTCATTATGTACACACGAGGGTAATTAAAGATGAATGAGGGTTGTTTTTATACATTTTTAATAAATCTTTGCTCATTATCCATGATAATTATCTGTGATAAAAATAATTGTTCTAAACTAATGACTCTTTGATCATGATGTAATATATATTTAGTTTATAAACACAGACATGATGATTAAAGATTTATGAAGACTTATTTTTCTAAATCTTTGATCATTATCTATGATGAATACATATATTCTATATATATATATATATATATATATATATATATATATATATATATATATATATATATATATATATATATAATATTTCTCAAATTATTAATGACTCCTTGATCATTATCTAATATTTATTTAGTATATAAACAAAGATGAGTAATGAAGGTTATATTATATTATTGATCATTATCTATGATAAACATCTATGATGGACTTGTTTAGACTTTATAGGCTTCCCAATGTGCTACTTTTTCATTGTTTTTCTATGTAATCGCGTTAGATGGACATGTATGACCATTGTGCACACATCTCACATCTTTTGCAGCCTCTTGCCACGTTTTTAAGATGCCATGTCAAGTTAAAAGAACTTCAACTTTTACACACATTGCTGCTCATCATGTCAGTTCCAAAACAGTGGACCAATCAGAACACATTAGAGGTGTTGCAAGCTATTGTGTACAGTAGCAAGTTGGCATGGCAGTGGTTTTATTTGACAGCAACATGATGCAGAAGACATTTAAAGGCAGCCTACTATCTTAAATGATGACTAGATTCTGGCATATATTCAAGTCTTGTCCATCTATCTATATAAATTTTACATACGCAGTGGCTTGTTTGCAGGTGTGGGGTTCCTGTGGGCCTCTTAGCTGAAGGCCCCTGACTCTTAAAGGCCCTGAGGGACTGATCCTAGTATTGACCTGGTCCATAATCCATCCTCGGATGAATGACTACACTTGTTGGATTCTTGTGTCAGTAAGACAGATGCTCTTAACATCCGTTTGGAGAATACGAGTTAAGAGCACCGTCCACTGTGTATTACCATAAGGCCTATTCAGATGGTAATTGTTATTCATTGGGATGTGAGGTAATTTTTTATCACTTACTACCATCCAAATTGGAACCCTGCAGGAAATACCGTCATAGGCGATATACATATTGTATTTTGGATGGCAATTTGATCCAATTACCAACTCTTGACAAACAACAGGATTCTAAGGTAATTACATTCTCATCTAAATCAACATTTCTGAGTTTACAAAGAGGAGCAGCTTCCAAAATAGTTTGGAAATATTTGCTTTTAACAGTGCTAAGCATTTAAAGCAACCGTTTGACACATTGCGAGTCCAAGGAAAAATGCATTTGCCTAAAAAATATGACAGAGAAAAAAACTGCTAATTTTAAAATAGCAATTTTTCAATATTTCAAAAAAATAAGTAAAAACTGTTGTAATGTAAATAGAAATCATTTCAAATAATATGTATAATCTAAGTTCTTATCTATCTTCTCCATGGACCTTCTGCTGTATCTTTATGGACCCATGGTTGAAAACAGTTACAAATAAATAGGTTTAATAGATTTAAAAAAAAAAAAAATTAAGCTCTGTGGACGTCTATGATTTACTGTGGTAATCAACACAGACAGAGACGATAGATCTTAAACCTGAAACTTTCCTCATTCGTGAGTTTTATCACGTAAAGAGCAAATGTTCCTTCACGGACGTCCCACTGAGAAACAATTACAGCCCAAACAAGGCTGGAAACTGGATTTTATAGCTTGGTACTGTTACATTGTGATCTTTTTCTTTAATGTGTAAACACATAGTGTGTTCTAAATGGATTTAATGCGGAGTGTTCCATGAATGACTAACAGCTGTCATCATCCACTCCACATTGTTCTCAATTAATTTTTCCATTATTAGCTCCTGTGGTGGCCGTGCTCTGAGCAACAGCAATTGTGTAAGTGTTATTATTCACCCTGGCTTGAGCAAGGCTCGCCGCTCTGAGAGCTTCTGGTTGTGGCTTTGAGTCGACAACAATAGATCGGGAGTCTGGGAACACTGTGTTGTTCATGATGTCAGTCTAATACAACTCTTGCACTAGTGCGCAGCTCAACTGTACATTTTTTTCCCCTTTGTTTTTATTTACTCCACTCTGTCGTGCTCCTCATGATATGTTTCTGGTAATGCATGCACGCCGATGTGTTTACTCAACTCTGTGTAATCAGGATGTGACCGCCCACGACCTTATGCAGCGCGAAGAAGCACACCAACTCCGATTGCCAAATGAGCCATACTCAGGCTAATATATTTGAGTTGCAGCCCTGAAACATACTTTATGATCTGTTGGACTGGTCCATACAGCCTTGAAACATAATGAGCATGATCCGTTTGTCCAGGATGCGAGATCGTGATATGATCTACACACAAAACCTAATATGTATGTCATGTCTGAAATGTTATTAACTAGGACTAATACTATCAGTCTACTTTGTTGACATGGTGTTCTCCCTTTAGTCGCATTCAAACAAAACAGAGTAGATTAAACAATGAAGTTTGATGAATTTCTTTCAACATTAATCCATGAGAAGACTCCATTAAACATAGTTGGCTGTAAATACGGCGGGTTTTCCGTGGGAGCGTGTCGCGTAAGTTCAACCTCAATACAAGAAGTCAGAGAAGCAAGAGTATGTTCTCGCCTCGTGGCTATTTCAGGTGCTTTTAGTGGGAAGTGACAGGGTTTGTAAATCCTTTGTTTGTAGTTGCATCCATAAACGATGGGGAATGGTTGAGTGTGCATGTTAAAAAAAATAAATATAAAAATATAAAAAAAAGTGGCCGCTTCCCTTCTTGAATGATAATGACGTTGCCGTGGGTTGCCTGGATACAAACCATGTGAAATCATTGGGGGTATCAGAGGTTGCAGCATAAACGCGGATCCCCTTTGTAACAGTGTGTTGCGATATGCATTCAATACGCAGAACAAAATTACTGCCTCACTGATATCAATTTACGACAACAATTTGTGGCCAAAACACAGAATTGGTTTAAAGCCACAGTGGAGTCTGGAGTGCTGGGCCCTGACCGTGTAATTGAGTTTTTGCTGTTAGCAATGGGACGAGACGTTATGAAATCTCAGAATAACATCCAATACACAATAACACGCTGATATTGAAATTCTTTTCAGATGTGATTACTGTACCTTCTTAAAAGAAACTTCAGTAGCATCTGACCTGCAATTTTCATAATAAGAAAATACATGTGCCACGAGTGGAACTACAATCCTAAATCACTTTTACAAATTCAGAGGGGAAAATTTGTTAGTTTTCTAAAACTTGATGTCCCAGATTGTTCCTTCCCTCCCTGACAGAAGTGAGCTTCTCCAGAGTAGAAGGTAAATCCCATGTGGATGTTAAAAGCACTCTCTGACAACCCAAGGGCTTCATATTCCTAATAACCAGCATGCATTAGCAATGAGGTTTAGCTACAAATTTGCATCCTTGGCAAAGCCATTAAATTTAGTGCAGACATGGTAATGAGTGAAGTTTGCATTTTGCCATGTTGAATTGTTTTTGCTTCCGTTTCAGCTTCTATTTTTGGCAAAACAGCCTTTTCTGCCACACGGAGATTCATTACTAAAGTGCATCTAGCCAGTTTCACACTGTTGCTTCAATTAACATTAAGTTTGTCTATCGTGCCTAGATCATTCCTACCTTTTTAATTCTGTACTTTTTATTTAACTAATTTAACTATTTTTAAATAAGAAATGTTGGCATGTAAGTTGATATCTCCATTTTGATTTTGGGAAAAAAAGGAAAAAATTGACAGTTCATTGTAAAATTGGGATTGATAGATGAATAAATAAACACTGAAAACATAAATCTCTTCAAGTGCCAAATTCAAGTGAAATAAATTTGACTTTTTAATAAAACTGACTTTTTAGGGACTGCTACATAATTCATAATTTAAATCCCAAGAAGTGTGATCCTCACAGTTTTACCTGGCGTAAGCAATGTGAGCAAATTAAATGAAAGACATTCAAGCGCTCTACTAAAACGTCTGTCTAATAATATTGGAAGTGTTTTCCATCTTCTCAGATCTTATCTGACATGGATATTCTGTCTGCTTGGAAAGAGGTTAAGTGACAGAAAAGACACAGGCAAATCTATAAATTGATTATCAATTAATGGGAACAGTATTCCCAAGAAAACAGGTTTTGAAGAAAATATTATAACTACTGTTACACTGAATTACATATTAGTATTCCTCTTATTGCTACCTGTCCCAACTTTTTTGGAATGTGTACCTCTCATGAAATTCAAAATGAGCCAATATTTGGCATGACATTTCAAAATGTCTCACTTTCAACATTTGATATGTTATCTATATTCTATTGTGAATAAAATATTATAAAATATTATAAGTTTATGAGATTTGTAAATTATTCCATTCCTTTTTTACTCACAATTTGTACAGTGTCCATATATATACACACACACACACACACACACACACACACACACACACACACACACACAAAATACGCGCACTTTGTACAATTGTTTTTTTGTGTAATTTTTTTATTTTTAATTAGAGAGAATAAACAATAATTTGCTGTAAGGGTTGCCTTGAGCCAGTTGTTCCCACTTGATACAAGCTTTTGTATCTTATGTGAAGATAATTGTTTTGATCATTGTGTACTTCAACCTTCCACAAAGCTTTGTTTAAATATTAATAAATCACACAGATCAAAGTAGATATGGATTCATTGCTCTTCTAATTCCTCAATTGTTTAGTGACACGTGAGCCTGGGGCTAATATGTGTTTAACCAACCATTAAGATGTTTTAATGTACTTTGGTGAAGCATTTTCATAAAACGTGTCTGTCTGTCCAGCATGCTGTATTAGAGAGATAAACCCATGTTGTGGGAAAATTGCAGGCAGTGTAATGGCCTGGGCCCGGTTCCCCAATAACGCTCACTCTTAGCGCGCTAAGAAGACTCGAAAGATATATCTTACCAAAGTTGTTTATGTTCCTAAGTGTGTTCCCTGAAGTGTCCCTTTGGAAGCTTCTTTACACGCTGCCTCTTACGTTCGACGTTACAAAGGCGTTGTCCCAAGTGAAGGTGCTGAATTAGTTGCCATCGATTGCTCAGGAATCGATTTTCCACTTCACGCGAAGGTGCATTACGCCGTTAAGAAAGACAACACGTTCTATGCAAATAAAACATTTCTCAAATTATTCCAGTAACATTTATTTTAACATAGTTTAAGTTATCCGTAAAATATAGACTATTAATTAAATTATCAAATTGTCAGTAATATGTTCACACGATATGTTGTGACGGGTAGACGAACCAGGTATCCCTCGCTAATCATCCACCCTCCTTATCCCGTTGTGCCACTTGTGCCACTTCTTGACATGGGTTTAACGACTTATAAAAATTATGTAATACACTTTTATATTAATGGTAAGGTACTTTACAATCAGAATTCCCCGGTTGTAATCCCGGCATGGTGCAGAAGGGCGTTGGTGACAGTGTGGACGCACCTCCACACCGAGGTCTTGCTTAGGCCGTAGCCCTCTCCCACGACCTCGATGAAGTTCCCTGTAGCAAAAAACCTTAGCGCTGCAAGCAGCTGGACTTCAGGGCTTAAAGCAAAATTTTGCCGCGTTAGCCTGGCAAGCGCAGGTCTGAGCAGGTCCAGCAGCTCCATAATGAGTTGTCTTGGGAGGCGAATTTTTTTTAATATAGCCATGTCAGGCAAAATGTCAAAAGGGCTTAAGTTTTGCCGAATAAAATAATTGACATGGACTAAACGGCGCCGTCTTTGATTCAATACAAGGACACGTTGAATCGCTGCCATAGTTGGTCGCTTTCTGGACACCACCATGCTTACCCATTTATAGATCTTAGCCATTTAGAGCCAAATTGTTTGCCAGATTTTAAATATCAAAAGTGATTGCCAATTTAAACGCTTTAATGACATTACGAAATAGCCTTAGGTTAATTACCACCATATTAGTTCTGATACCAAATAAAGTCAACTTCATAAATAGGCCTGTATCCATTGTGAACATATTTTATTATAAGTCTTAAAATGTCCATAACATAAAATCTTTGTTGAGCCACAACATTGTCAAAATACCATAGTTTGACTTGTACTGCGCTGCGCTGATTTCTAAAGACTGCTGCACAGTGGCGGCAACTAGCGTCTTGAGCTCAAACAACGCTAAGAGAGAGCTTACGAATGGTCCAGACCAACCTTATGAAAGTGTGACTTACAGAAGATATACTTAGCGTACGAACGTGTCGGGAATCGTGCCATAACGTTAAGAGAGAGGTTAAGGAATAGGTTAAGAACTACTTAGCGATAAGAAAGTTTTGGGGAAACGGGCCCAGGTCTTTATTTATTTTATTTTTTTTACATTTTAAAGCTGCATTAAAATTCAAAGTTCTGTCATGAAACTCTAGATGGTGCAGGCCAACAGGTCAAGTTCAATCTCACATAATGACATCATGATGCAGCTGATTGGTTTCTTTTCGCATTAGTAGCCAAATTTGCTGCTCAACATTCAAATGCTCTGCTTGCTGTAGCAGTTGCAGCATACTTCAGAAACCTCCACCTCCCCCAGCTCCACCTGTATAGGTCTGCACAGGTGATTCATGTTTGTTATATATGGGGGTTATTCATATATGTTGTGTGTGCAGCAGCAGTATTTCCTACATGCTCACAGCAGCATCTCTGTGGATGTATTAGCAGTAGTGAATATCGGTACTTGCTCTGCCCCAGCAGCAGATCTATTCCACCAAGACCAAACACATTAACACTGCCATGTATACTACCATCCTAAACTCTCAGAGAGTTGTCATAACATATCTTTCACTGTTTTGATGCCTGAAAAGCCTCTGTCTCTGACCAATATATCATAAATGTAACTTTTCTGTTGTAACTCGACTGTCAAACTATTTGAGCACAATTCTAAAAACTTCTCCCAAGTTTGAAGTACAGTATATTTGGATGGGAGATTGGACAAGTGGACTGGACGGGATCCAGAGGGTATTAACGTAGAGTACTGGCATATTCAGACAGAACCTGTTGTGGGTAACGGAGGTTTGGGGAGACTTTTCAATAAATAGCACACCATCTGTAGCAGGATGTAGATCCAGGTGATGGATTATCTCTTAACGCCCAACGCTTTCACCAGGCTTTGTCTGGGACTACTTCATGGATTTGGGATTCAATTGTACGATTGTGTACATCTGATATGATGTTGACAAGGTTGTTTAAAGCAGTGTGTGTGTGTTGGGACATCAATTTTTTTTATTTTTTTTTGATGAAGACTGTGTTTACCATTGTTTACAGACTTTTTGAAGCGGAGGTGATGATGGCAATGACAGATACGTCCAAATGTTTAATTTCCAGTTTCTTCCATTTACTTTCTGACATTTGCATGATAAATAAACTCAATATGTGTTATTGAATAAAGCATAGCTCTTCATGATGCAAAGTCAAGGTCACGTTTGAATATTTGTTTCTGCAATCAATAAGAGATGTGTAATGTGAGATATGAAAGTACATCATACTGCATTTATTGCACTTACTGAATGCTTAAAAAGTAATGAAATGTTTCATTAAACATCAAACCAGTGCCATGGATATTTTGAATAAGAATGTACCTGAATAAGAATGAATAATCATAACTTCATAGAAAAATATGTTACATTTATATATTAAATATATTTATTTCTAATATAAATTATATGAACATGAATGTATACATGTAAATGCATTTAAAAATTTTCAAAATATATACTGTATGAGTGTGTATTTATATATACATATATTAAATATACAAAGTACACACACACATATTATGAAAACAGAAACTTATTTTGGATGTGATTTAATCATTTGACAGCACTAATATATATATATATCAAAAACTTATTTTGGATGCGATTTAATCATTTGACAGCACTAATATATATATATATGACTTGCATATAGCTTTGGATAACTGATATATTACACACGTTTAAAAATTGTTTTCCCTGTCAATTTTCAATTATTAAAAAAAACAAACAAAAAAAGGGTTGCCTTGAGCCAGATGTTCCCACTTACAAGCTTTTGTATCTTACGTGAAGATAATTACCTTCCACAAAGCATTGTTTAAATATTAATAAAACACACAGATCAAAGTAGATATGGATTCATTGCTCTTCTAATTTTCTAATTGTTTAGTGCAGTGTTTAGCGACATGTGAGCATGGAGCTAATATGCGTTTAACCACCATTTAACTTACACAAGACAAGTTTTAATGTACTTTGGTGAAGCATTTTCAATGCAGAGAGCACGATTGAAATGTCACAGTGGCTCTAAAGAAATAATTTCATCTAAATGAATTAATAATTCATCATAAAACGTGGCTGTCTGTCCAGCATGCTGTATTAGAGAGATAAACCCATGTTATGGGAAAATTGCAGGCAGTGTAATGGCCAGGAGGCGTGAAAAGTACAAAGAAACTAAAGGACTGTAATAGAGGTCATGTGAACTGTGTTGCACTTCAGCCAGATGGACGCAACACAATGTCCCCTCATGGAGCCATTCGAAGCCGGAAAAAGCACAGGTACAACAAACAAGGGAATGTAATAAAATAGAAACAACAGATTTTTCATGGAATATGTGCAAAGAATAAAAAAAGCACAATAAATGTACAGGTGAAACAGTTTATGGAATGTAGTATAATGGGAACATGTGTTTTTAAGCTCAGATAAACTCCAACATGAATCTGTTCAAAGACCAGGTAGGATCCCAGTAACATCATCTGTTCATGCAGACTGTTCGCTGTCTCATAGAAATTAGATCATATCATCTGTCAGGGAGAGAATGCAAACTATTCCTGAACTGACAAGCAATTAATTTCCCAAAGAGCAACACAAACAGTAAAGGACTGCTGTTCACCCTAGACGATTACAGAGAAGATTACAGTAGATATACATCTACATGGCAAAAAATACAGGTAATGCAGTATATATATATATATATATATATATATATATATATATATATGGAGCTATATTTTTTTCGCAATATAATTTTCCTCAGTAAAACGATGTAAAGAGTTTGATAAATCTTCGATATAATATTTTTGCTCTAAAAGCAGAACGAAACAGCACTACTCATTTGAATCACACCACACGAACTGTTTATCATCTCGACTCAAAGTTCAAGTGGCAGTGCAGCAGGAGTTTAAGAGCAGATGCGTTACTTGCTGACAAGTCTTGGTCACACAAGCACTAAACAGTGATGTAAGATCCAGTGTTAAGCACTTGATTCAGCAAAGAACATAAATGACTCTGCGATTTAAACTAGTTTAAAACCGGATGAAACAGCGCTGACAAACAGAAGAAAAATTGTGCACAATGATAGTCAGAAGGCTTGTCAATCTACAAATCACCATCATTTACCATGGATTTACTGTAGAAACACTAGCTGCACCAGTAACACATACTATTGGAGAGTATCACATACTTAATGTATGCAACGTATGTACGCAGATACATTGTTTACGTGAAGATCAAAGCATAGTCAATGTATCCATGTACATACGTTGCATATGTTTACTTATGTGAGACTCTCCAAAATGGCATCATAGGGTGACGTGGAGGAGACAAATTGTTGAATAAAATCATTATTTTAGTTTTCTTTGCCCACAAAAAGTATTCTTGTAGCTTCGTAAAATTACAGTTGAACCACTGATATCACATGAATTATTTTAACAATGTCATTGCTACGTTTCTGAGCCTTGATCGTGTAAGGATCCTTGCTGTCTATGGGAGGGTAAGAGAGCTCTCGGAATTCATCAAAAATATCTTAATTTGTGTTCAGAAGATGAACGAAGGTCTTATGGGTTTGGAACGACATGAGGGTGAGTAATTAATGACAGAATTTTTATTTATATACAGTGCATTCAGAAAGTATTCAGACGCCCTTCACTTTTTTCAATTTTATTATGTTGCAGCCTGATACTACAATTGTTTAAATTATTTTTTTTCTCATTATTATACTAAAATAGTTAAAAAGTGGAAAAAGAATTTTTTATTTGTCTGTAAATTTATTAAAAAGAAAACACTGAAATACTGAATACTGAACACTTTTTGAATGCACTGTGTGTAGATACATTGATAGATAGACAGATAGATAGATAGATATAATATATTTTAAATATTAATTTTATATATAATCTATATAACAACTTGCCTTTTTATACTGTTTATAGCTTTTATATTTTATAAGGTATTTTTAAATTGATAAAATATTTGTGGTTGTTCATGCATTTCTGAAAAATGACATTTTTTAATGGATTACAAGTTGGAGTGGAAATTTTAAGAACATTATTATGCTCATTTCTACCTTTTTTTCTACATTTGCGATCACTCTGTGTAATACACAGTAGCTGTAACTACTGTGCTCTGGGCAAAGAAGGACTGATTAACTAATATTGTTTCGGGAAGCTGTGCATAGCAGTTAGATATTAGCTCATGTGATTACATGCAAAATGTATGAGCACTGTCAGAAGATAAAGACAAAAGGAAATGATTCTGGAGGGCGGAGGGCTGCGGAGCTCCAGATACTCCACAAATGCGTCAGCACTAATAAGCTGAAGAGCCAACAGCTGAAAAATATCGGCCAATAGGATATCCGGAGAGCGCTTGCGTCACAGTCACAACATAATGACACTATGTAGGTGACTAAACCTTGAATCAAGTGTGAATAAAGTGGTTTATAGAGCAACACGGCTGTCAGCAGCACACGTTGTTGGTTAGGGTAACAGATGAAGCAGCTTTTAAATAAAATATTTAACAACATAGCATTGGTTTAGTTTTTTGAAAGACATAACACCATCCAATCAAAGATTCTGAAGTAAATAACTTGTTTTAGGGCTACTAAGAAGTTTTCAAGGGAAATCAAAAAGAAAGATTTGTGCATATTGCACTGGCATACAAAATGTGACTCTCTTACCACGCACGCGACACACGAGAACACAGCGCTCTACTTAATTAGCTGTGAAGTGTGAATTTAGCTAAAGTGACTCTGGAAGAACGTAATTGACAAAATGGCTCTTGTTTGGCAGGAACGGGTGGTTGGGGGTTTGGAAAGCATAGAGGTACTAATGCATCCAACAGTGCATCAAAAATCAGAGTGGGCTACAGAGGCGGCAAAAAAATGCTCTTCACAATTTAAAACATCTAATGTAGAATCACACGTTCAGTGTGATAGCCCTCCTCAGCTACACAGCAAATAAAGAGCCACTCAACTTTACAATCAAGAGGGCCACGTTCAATCCATAATGGATGGCAATTGTATGCATATATATGTGTGTATATATATATATATATATAGTATATCTTTTTTTCATATGTGTCCTGTTTAATTCAATTTTCTGAACAAAAAGTAATCAAAATATTAATTACAATATAATAAAATTCTCTCTCTTTTCATATATTTTAATACATGCAAGTCAGAATTAAGTATTTTTTTTTTTTTTTACATTTATATTGTGAAGGAAAATAAAACATTATTTCACCCATAGTTTGACATTTTATTTAGTTAGATTTTTTTTTTAATAAGAATTTATTTAAAATTTAATATTCTTTTTGTGTATTTAATATTTATTTTTTGTGAATTTAATTTAATGCGGATACCATAATGGGATGTCTCATCTTTGACTCAAATATATATTTGTATAGTATAGCATTGTAATATATTACAAAATATATGCTTATTCTGTAAAATATAACCAAAATAAATAAATAAAAATAACATGCATAAAATAAACATCAACTAAAGATGAAATAAAATATTTTTAAAAAGTTATGTTTTTACGTAAAAAAAGAAACTTAATGATAATTCTCGTTCTATTAGGACAATTCTATTAATTCTTATTTCATTTTGTTTAACTTGATGTACTAAAATAACTAAAACCAAAACAATAATACAAACTATAAAGGCCAAAAAAAAAGTTAACATAAAAAGGAAATTATAAAACTTAAAATATTACTAAAAATGCTAATAGTATCTCGATGATAATAAAAATTACACTGATAATACTTTGCACTTTCATACTTTGCCTGTTTATTTTCTTTTTCATCATCATCAGAATTGCTTGTTTGACTCATGAGCTCTTTTGAAAGCGTTAGCTTTATATTTGTCGGTTAGAATGACACTGAATTAGACACTAAATTGAAAGCAGACTGACGTTTTTCATATTATAATTTGTCACTGAAGTCTCATTTTTAATTCAACTTTTAGGAATGAGTTAATTATAATAAGCACATTCATAACTAGGCATGACATGAGTCACAAAATATAGCCTGACGGGCCGCATGCGACTGTTGGAGCAGTATGGCATAATTAAACCTTTATTTAACTGTAAATCAACTGCAGTCCTTTAAAAATCTGTGAGTAACTGATTGGTGCTATTAAATGCATAATTTTCTATGCTGAATCATTTCATGCTTTAAGAAAAAAAAAAAATCTGAAAAGAAACAAACTAATTGCTTGTGTAAAATTATTTTCCAAAATAGAGCAATTTTGACCTCAGGGTTATGGCACATTTATAGGCCCTTCTCTGCTGATGACTGCCCTCTGTCTTTACGCCCTCTAGTCAATTACTCTGTGTGTATGAGTGTGTGTGTGTGTGTGTGTGTGTGTGTGTGTGTGTGTGTGTGTGTGTGTGTGTGTGTGTGTGTGTGTGTGTGTGTGTGTGTGTGTGTGTTTTGGTGATTGCGGAGGAAGGTTGAGGTCTGGGATTCAGACAGTGAGAACATCAGGGTCGCCATATGAATTAGAGTCTTGCGTTGACTGATGTGGGAAACAGAAAGAGGAAGTGTATGTCAGCACTGAGTAAACTGATGTGATTGAATGGTGCAATAGTACACCTTGTACTTTGCTAATGAAATGCACATTGCACCTATTGTTTGTTTCTTCTTCCAAACAGATTTGGAGAAATGGATCAATACATCACTTGCTCACCAATGGATGCTCTGCAGTGAATGGGTGCCGTCAGAATGAGAGTCCAAACAGCTGATAAAAACATCATAATAATCCACAAGTAATCCAAACCACTCCAGTTCATTAATTAATGAATGTCTTGAGAAGTTAAAAGCTTTGTGTTTGTAAGAAATAAACCCACAATTAAGGCATTTTAACTTAACATTTTAATTTAGCCTAAATATGAGTTCATAATCCATAATAACACTTCCTCCAGTGGAAAAAGTCCATCTCTTGATGTTCTCTCACATTAAATCTCTCACACCATATTTGTTTAGTTTGGACTGTTTTTGCAAATAAACAGTGGTTGATCTATGTATATGTATCTATGTATATTTCTCTCCTGATCCAGACTTGTCCACTGGAGGAAGCAATATTATGTAGATTATGGACCTGTATTTTGATGGAAGCAATGTTTTACAGACAATTAAAAGTGTCATTGATGGATTTGTTTCTTACAAATGTGCAGCTTTTCACTTTACAAGATGTTAATTGATGGACTGAAGTGGTGTGGGTTGTTTGTGAATTATTGTGATGTTTTTATCAGCTGTTTGGACTCTCATTCTGACGGCACCCATTCACTGCAGAGGATCCATTGGTGAGCAAGTGATGTAGCTTAATGCTAATTTCTCCAAATTTGTTTGGGTGAAGAAACAAACTCATCTACATCTTGAATGGCCTGAGGTTGAGTAACGTTCAGCAAATTTTCATTTTTAGGGGAACTAAGAGAAATATACAAAAAAGGGGTCATATTTCTCAGACAATACTATTTTTCCTTTCTAATATTAGTCAAGCTTTCATGTACCGATACCAATGGGAATGTATTTAATATAATCTTTTTCTACTGGTGTATAATAATATCTTATTATATGTATCAATTCTATATTATATTAATTATATCTGTCCCCTAAGGACCTTGTGAATTACCTGCACATCAATTATGAGTAAGTGCCCTAGAGAGTGGGCATGAAAGAATGAAGGGAAATTGATGCCACCACTGCCCCAACCCATTATTTTTTTTTTATTATTTTGAAATGAAATTTTTTTGAATGAATCATGTTCTGAATTTATATAATGCTATATATATTGTTACTTAAGCCCTTGTTCACCTGGATTAATTCAACACATTCTTCAGTAATGTCCTACATGATTCATCTGTTGGATTGGGAAAATTGCAATAAATTAACTGACATCACAAAGGGACCGGGATTTATTAAGGCATTAACAAAAGCATGAAATGGAAAATATTCAATAAAAATGGTTTTAAAACGGATTGGGACATGATTTGCATAGCAAGTACTTGCTCACCGTGGTCTGTCACCTTTTTGTGAGGGCGAACAGGGAAATTTTACTCAGAACTTTCCAGACAAATTCACATTCCAAGGTTTTTAGCACTAAAACAACACAAAGAGCAATGGATGCACATTTTGTGTGTACTTGATGATTTATCAGTGTATTATTTCAATTTTGTGCTGCCAGAGGGAATCATGGGAAATGTAGTTTGGTTGCAAAAGTCTAGCTTGTAAACTAGCTATTTATCGCTATTCTTCATTAAGAGGAAACAAAATAGACTAAACAATAAATGGATCTTGAATATGAATTTACATTGGACCACAAACTGATTTTGCCACCTCAACTCAGAAGTTCACCACATCTTCTCTCTAGAACCATTTTTTCATTCGGTTTTGTTGAGCGTTAAGACATAAAGACAGAAGAGACGAACGCCTTGGCCCTCGGGTAGAATGGTTGAATTTGTTCATCTTAGCTGTGGTATTATTAAACCGAATGAGAAATATGCAGGTCTGGCTACTGTCTGGTGTGGATTTACGGTCGGCCTACTCACAGAAGCTTTTCTTAGTGATTAGATTACCATTACTTTATGTTTGCCAGAGTATATGTGTGCAATGTGCCATGCCTTTTCTCACTCTTATGACAAAATGAAGCAAATAAAATATTTTAATAAAACCAGGGGTGAACTACAGCCAGAATGGTTCTACCTACAGTAAGGTAAAATACAAAATTAATGTTCTGGGTTCAATAAAAGTTAAGCTGTATCGACAGTACCTGTGAAATACTGTCAGTTACCACAGGAAATAATTTAAACTCATCCCTCATTTCATAAAAATGAACAACCAACCAGCAAAAGACTACCCACAGACTGCCATTGTAAGTGTGAAGCTGTAGCAAATGGTTTTTCCAAACTAAATCTAAATCTAAATTATTTCCTATGACAGTCAATACTGTTTAATATATTTACTGTCATACATTATTAAATGCTGTTGACAGAGCTTACCTTGTCAAACGTACAGCAAAAGTGATTTGTCCGTCCACAGTGTGAATAAGACTGCTGCCTGAGGTAAAACAGTAACAGCCAATCAGATTTGATTATTAATATACACAGTCACATGAAGCGGGACTTTCGACCAATGAGGTTTCGCTATGGGCGGGGCTTCCTATTGAGACACCGCGAAAACAGTCGATCCGACTCATTTCGGCAAATCAGTTTCTTTTTTTTTTGTGATTCGTTTTTAAGTTCGTTTCAAACTCATTATGAAATAGCATTATCCTAAAACATAAAAAATGCCTTCACAAAAAAGAACACAGAGAGAGAAAGAGCGAAGGGAGGCTGCTAAAGACAGTTCAGCATTACAAACATGAATACAAAGCTCCAGCAAGCCAGCAGGTAAATCATCATATATAAGATTTAGCAGCTGGTCACACTTTAATTCTTGTAATTAAGTATATTTCCCATTATAATCACTTATCTTGATACTAGTAATCTATAACACGTTATTAAAACCATATTAATAGTAGGCCTATAAATAGTTAAGAATATAGTATAAATGTTCTAAATTAGAATAAATGTTCTAAATTAGTTTAGTAGTATATAATATAGATTTGTTTTTTAGTATATTAACATTTTTTTTCTGTTAATTATTGGGTTGAGTGTGTTATGATTATAGGGTTTTTTGTATTGTGGTCCTCAAGATAAGTTAAAATGATGCAGAAGTACAATGAAATTATCTATCCTATTCAAATGAAAGTATTCCTATCACTTTAAATGATCAGAATGTATATATGACAAAGGGTTCAAAAAATATGGCTTCTTATAAAAAAAAAAAAAAGTGTTCCCATGGCTCAGTTTGCCTCGGGTTTGAGTCGAGTCAGTGGGTAAAATGCACCATCTGGGTGTAAAATGACCATCTGACTGAATCTGATTCAAACCCATGTGAAATAAATAATAATTGGAAAAACAAATTTAATAATTTCCTCTTACAAACAGTCATATTTCTTTCCAAAAAGTTAATTTAACAACATAAAACCAACCAAATGAGGTTTAAAATTCAATATTTGATTGTTTGCATTTCTGAAAAAAATGTTTAACACCAAAGTTGTAGGTTTCCTAAAAACAGACTAAACAGAGAGTTTGTTGGCCATTTGTGAGATATTTTTATGTATTTTTATTTGTTTTCATAGCAATATCTGGCAACACTGCCAGAACTTAAACTGATAGTAATCAAAAGTGCCCACAGACATGTTATTGCTGACAGGATACCACATCCGGTAAGGCAAACGCAAACGCAAAAAAAAAAAAAAAAATCTTGATATTATGTCAGAAATGTTATCAACGCTATCAAAACAGTAGCATATAACACTCGTGCAGAGATCTGTAGAACAAGTAGGTAAGTAGTAAGTCTATAGTTACATTTTCACAAAGTCATGATGAGATTTTTTATTAGGGCACTAGACAAAGTTATAATCTATATAGCAATGGTTATTAATGAAAACTATAACAGTAATAGAACTATGTATTGCTGAATTAATAATAAACAACCGATAAAATTATATACCCCTAACCTAAAGTAATGGTGCAATGTGATATAATTTAACAATGCTCATTCCTCCAAAACAGAGAAAACATCTTTCACAAACATCTACATATCTGTCTCTTTTAAAGTGTTTAATGTATATAATAAGTGGATTATTATAGCACAATTCCCACCCAGACCACACTAATTTTCAATCCCTCGCTATGGCTGTGGTGCCTACAACTCCCTCCGTGTGTTTCTCCTTTTCACAGTCTGGCAGAAATGATGTGTGGTTCCAAAATACATGGTCACATGACAGTAAAAGTGTACAGTTGCTAAAATGCAGGGGGTGGGTCAACTTACCCACTGGCTCAACTTACCCCACTCTCCCCTACTTCCACTGAAGATGAGACAGAAGCAGGATCAGAGAGTGAGGAAGAACCCATTCTTATCAAAACATCTACAATAAAGTCTGAAAGTATTACAGAGTGTGCTGTCTTCTCTTTTAATTGTATATTTGTAACAACTTGATAATTTGTATTAACAAGCACCCACCTTCCTTGTGCCCCTTTTTTTGGTTTGGGCCACTGCCCCTCAAAATGTCTGTGCACGGCCCTGCTATCAGATTATTCTGAACGAGACATTTTGAGTATAAAATTGGACCGATTCAGTCCAATTTGCGACTGAATCATTTAGTTCGGTTCGTAAATGAACCGTTTAGAGACCAGTTTGTGAACCTGATTCAGTTAAAAGATCATATTCAAACGAATCTGTCGTTTGTTACAGTCGTGGCAATTTTGAAGAACAACAAGAAAAAAAAGAAAATATTATGAATAATGCATCTGCCATTAAAATAAATGGGAAAGCTAACGAATAGTTTTCTCCAGGTAATAAAGACCTTCTTGGATGAAGTGCATCTCCAGACGTTCTTCATTTTTCATTTTGGAAAGCACATAAGGGGCTCTTTCCAAATCACTGGAAGAAACTTCAGAATAATTTTATTCAGTAGCTTCAGATGGCCTCATTATAACTACAACACTTATTTTCCACTGCTTGTGTTCCCTCAGTGAGACAATGTTTACCTCAATTTCCAATTTGTTCGGTTTTAATATTGACAAGTACACACGCACACAAATGCACATACATTCTCTGTCTGGCAGGTCTTCAAATTTCTGCTGCAAATTTCCACTTACCAAAACAGCCACAAGGGAAAAGGGCAACAGATGCAAAGAGGAAACCGTCTGAAACACTAGCTACCAATTCCCAGCGGAGCCAGTGTGAACGGACTACCGGCGGAGCCTGATTTTACTCGATGATGATATGCTCACCACAGGAACTACTTACTGTTTAAGTGTCTCATGACATTTGTGGACTTCCTCGAACTCACCAACCCAAACATCTTCATAACGATATGAAGCTATCTGACCTTTAGGCCATTTTCGGTTCATGTGACAAAATTAATAGACATCCTCCAGGGACTAAAAAATCATTCTGGTTTAGTGGAACATCAAGGTCAAATTTTGTTTTTACATCTCAACTTGCAAGCTTTCCTCAGCTCAAAGTGACATCTAGCATCTTTACAATCACCTGGTTGTTGAATAAAGTAAAACATCCCCAGAGGCAACTTTTACTGCTCAGATGTTGCTCTTATATAACTCAGGTGGCCTAATGCAGCTCTGCAATCTTGGCAAATTTATATACTGGATAGTCAAGATTATGGGCATCTCACAAGACAAATCTGAGAAGTCACAGACTCTCCATTGCGCACCATATAACCTCATTTAAGTCTAAAAGAAACATTTGAAATGTTCTAGAGATTTATTTGTGATTTTCTTTGGCGTCACTCTCAGACTGAATAATGGAGCCCATCAGCATTCATCCCATGTCGCTTGTGTCCCCGCAGACTAATTTTATAAACTGCATTCTGCAATTAAACACTCGTAGCGCTGCATTTCTGCTGTTTGTGTTTCTCAAATGTGCTTTGAGACTGCATTAGCTACTGTGCTTAACACACATATGCGCCGACTCTCTAGTACACAGCTGCATTTCACTTTAAGTGTGTTGCTCATTTGACAAACACAAACTGATTTCCCACAGGGTGGATTGCGAGGAAAAAGTAGGGTCCAGGAAACACGCTGGATGGGGCAAACAGATTCCTCTTTTCCGCCCCCTCCCACTTCCCATCGCGCTCTTTAATAAGATGTCAGCCTCTTTGTTTGCCTGCTGTAAAAAAAAAGGATAGATAGAGAGAGAGAGAAAGTGCTATTGATTAACAGCGCTGCATGAAAAAATGCGCAGTGGGGTCTCTTCTGAAAGCGCTCAGCCTCTCTTTAAGCTTGACCTTTGAGGCTTCTCAACTTTTTGAATTCATTGGCATCGTTTAAAAGCTGCACAAACACGGATCTGTTGTACCTATGCTCGCTGATAGCCGCAAGCCAAATCTAAAAGTTTCAAATGAGACGGCATCTGGAGACCAAGAATTTTGGCTGTTGGTTCTGTCATTCAGTGTATTCATCTGCTGTGATGAGGTAGCGTTCGTTACAAATAAAGTTTATCATGCAGTGCAACATATGCCAGCTCTCAAAACCCTCATTTTCTCACTCATTTTGTCTAGCCTGCATCCTGTTTAAGATTGGATAATAGTCCTGGGAGCCCCGGGGCTCCAGCTTCTTTGAAGGCCCCCAGTTGCTGTTATAATTCCACACAGACTTGCATTTCTATGTTCATTACTCTAGATGAGATCTGTGTTTGTTGTCACACACAATGGTAATCAAATGCTGTCGATAGAGATTACTCAGAACATTCCTTTCATTATGTAAGCCAATTCCAAACCCATAATAGAGCCACACAGACTTGCATTTCTAATTAATTTGATATAGTTGTGATTTGTGTTTGTTTTATTAACAATACTACTTATACTATTATTTTTATTATCTTAAGTTGAATCATCTTAAATGTAATTACGATTATTATTTTAATAAAAAAAATAATGTTTTATTATTATATATGAAAATTGATATTTAATAATTATTATTATTATCATCTTCATTATTTTTAATGTAATTGTAATTATTATTCTTAATAATGATGACTATTATTTTGATTATTATACATTATAATTTATATAAAAAACATTTATATAATAATAACTATTGGGATTTAAAAAAAAACAGTTTCTATAATTTCAGTTTATCAAGGCATAACTTTTTTTTTCATAACCCTCCCTGATGGTGAGGATGATAATGTATTATTATTTTTATCATCATTACTGTTGTTGTATAAAATTGTACAATGTATTATTATTATTATTATTATTATTATTGTATATAAGGTATTTTATCATCATCATTTAATGTTGATTATTTATGATTTTTTGAAAACATAATTATAATAATTACTGCGCAAATTAATTTGTTATTAATTAAATAAAAAGTGTTTTTAAGAAACACTAAGGAAATTATAATTAAACGTGCTGACTTCCAACAGACATAACAGACATAAGCACTGTTTTGTCCAGATTTATTTACTAGGTGGCCTGTTCATTAAAGAGTGGCATAAAGCACAACCTTCCCTGATAATAATAATAATAATGTATTATTATTTATATCCATTGATTTATGAACTGATTCCCAGTCCTGTCTTTGTCAAACTATTGAAAAACCTGTCTGGCAGCAGTTGAGCTCACAGCTCTCACCTGCGCTGATGTAATTACCTAGCAAGATTTTTACTTTTTTTTCACCCTCTTCCCTCTCATTTACACTTTTGAAGTTAAGCTCATCAGTACAACCCCCTGCACTCTCCCACTGAATGTCCATCTCTGCGGTCTCCACACACAGCCACACACACACACACAGCCCTCCCTCCAGCTCAAATCATCTCATATATCTCTGCCGCATTGGGAGCTAATGCGCTGCCGTATCTTTAAAGTTGCCATTTAATGCTTTTATGCCAGTTCATAAGAGGTCCGTGTAATAAAAACCTTATTTTAAACTTCGTAATTATCACCCCGCTGTCTTGACGATTTAATGATGATTACAGATGAGACGAAATGATCATGATCCATCATAATTACGAAGGTCTCGGTACATTCTCTCCAGCATATAGAAGTATTGCAGCCACTGGGGAGCTTCACCGCGGGCAGTGTTTTACGCTAATTTTGTAAAATGCTATTTCTGAATTTGAACTCGGAGGGGAAAATGAAATGCGTAAATCACATGCAGAGCAAACAGGCACATAATCGACCGGGTTTCTGAGGTGAACGGTTAACTGAGACATTAACGTCAAACTGAACTGGGAGACGGGCAAAACAATTGAAACTGAAGAGAAAATCACTGACAGATAAAAGCAACTTTTGCCGTTTGTTCATTGGTCTACCTGTGAAAAAGCTGAGGGATTTGAGCGATTCCATGTGATTATCAGAAAAGATCTAACGTGCAAAAACGAAGTTAAAGGAATATTATCAGACAAACGCATATGAACAAACAAAATGAGCTGCGATTGGTCACTTTGCATGTCTGTTCTTGTCTAATAAGTGGGCGTGAGTTAGGGATCTGTCTATATAAAACTTCGTTTCTGTGGTTATATTTTTGAAACTGTGTGTATTTTGATGTTTGTCACAGTCTTTCCGTTTTTAAAAAGCATTGCTGTAAACACAATTTTTGCTTCTGTGAAGACAGTTTCAGCTCTTTCAGAATCTGATCCCACGAGTCAGTGCTTCTCAAACCTTTCCATGAAGTACCCCCAGCACTGCACATGTTGTATGCCTCCCTGTATCTGACTGACACACCCACTTCAGGTCATGCAGTCTCCGGTAATGGGCTGATGAGTTGAATCAGGTGTGATAGATGAGGGACACACATGCAGGGCTGGGGGCAGGCTACTCGAGGACAGGTTTGAGAAGCACTGCCATACGTGAAGCTTTGCTTTTCTTAAGAAAAAATCTCCAGTTGCCACTCCAGAAAGATAACAGACAAAAAAGGCTCTGCACTCTTTATTTATTTTTTGAGTGTTTTCTCTCTTTGTGTGTGCAAACACCATTTTTTTTTCAGACCTCAGTGATTAAACACGTTGAGAGCACAACCAGAAAACAGCCAATATATCGAAACGAGTCATACATCATGATAAGGTTTTTCAGATATGGCAATAACGCACCGTGACAGGTAGTTTGTAGATGTCATTCATGACCTTTCTTTTCGACCATTTTAGCATTGGACTGGAGATTCGCTCCGTCTCTCTACAACTGGATATCTAAGGTCACTCCACACATCCCGAAGGAAAAAAAAAACAGCACGGCGAGAGGCCTGACCTCTCCTTGACCTGGAGAAACTCTGTTGTCTTGCTGAATATCCAGCTCTCTTCTGTTGTGCATTTCTACAAATTCTCCAGCTAAACCAGCAGCCTGTTTGACGCACAGTTTATTAGTCGCAGACTGTAACCGTCCCTTGTGTTGTGGTACTAAAGATCCATCCATTATATCTATGGTGACAGATATAAACTATATCAGAAGCCGGAGAAATTTGTTATCAGAAGCCGGAGAAATTTGTTGTGACACCGGCCCGTCAGGTTCCAGTCAGACGAGCTCAACATCTTTTTGCCTAATGGTCCACAGCGAGATTTTAAACGAACCGTTACAGGCAGGGATAAAAAAGACAATTAGTCCACCAAACAATATCAACACCTTCACAATTAATTAAACAATGAAAAATAAACATGCCCTGCGAGAACACATCGACATGCATGTCGCGGCGTAGTTTGACAGTTTTGCAGCACATTATGAAGTTTGAAGGCCAAGTTTGTAGTCCTTTTTGAATTGTTTTTCACATTTTGAACAACATCCAGCGTGGTTTGAGAATGATGCATTGTCTTCAAATACATCCCTCCGGATGATAAAATACCAGTTATGAGACTACACCACTCACTGTATATCAAGAACGATACAACAATACACTTCAGAAATGGATGAATATGCATTGTGCTGTAATTGCATAACCATGCATTGTTGCATTTGTACAAAGCATGTGAGTGTTTTTTTCCCCCTCTTCGGACTTGTTGTATAATGACACATAACATGCTGGCTTACTGTACACAGGGACTTCCCATAAACGCCAGGTGGTATATTACATTGGATAAAGGAAAGGGAAAAAGAAAAAGAACACAGCAACCCAATTCACACCACTCTCCTGTTATCTCTCCGGCAGAGGATCTTCTTGAAGGATCTTCGGAAGTCATTATTGAAGATGGTGTATATAATGGGATTGAGGGAACTGTTGCAGTAGCCGAACCAGAAGAAAAACTTGAAAAGTGGTTCTGGCACGCATTCTTCGCAAAACGCCGTCAACGTGTAGGTGAAGAAAAACGGGAACCAGCAGATGACGAACACGCCTATGACCACCGCCAGGACGAACGTGAAGCGCTTTTCCCGGTTTTGGCGGCCCTTCCACCTGCTGGTCTTGGTGGTCTGAAGGACCTCGCGCTTGTCGCCGTCCCCCGGTTTGATTTGGCTCCGCTTAGTCTTTCCTTTGGAGCTCTTCTTCTTGAGGGAGCAAGGGTTGGAGACCTTGTGGTCCGAGGAGGACGATTCCTCCATGTCCTCATCCGGTTTAGGGTTGGGATTCCCATTGAGTTTCTCATTGGGATCCCTCTCCAGATCATTCTCCTTCTTGCCCACTTCCTTTATCATCCGGTCCCCAGGTGGCGCTCTGGTTCTCTTCTTGGCGATCTGGTAAATTCGGACATACACGAGGACCATGATGATGCAAGGCAGGAAAAACGAGCCAATGGAAGAGGAAACGATGTACCATTTTTCTTCGTTGATTTTGCAGGTGTTCCCCTCTACCTTCTCCATGGTTATCAGAGGCGGGAAGGAGATCACGGCGGCGATGATCCAAACTATAAAAATAATGCACTTGATTCGTTGCGGTGTGCGCTTGAGGTTGTACTCGATGGCTTGCGTGATCGACCAGTACCTGTCCAGACTGATGGCGCACAGGTGAGTGATGGAGGCTGTGCAGAAGAGAACGTCTAAGGCCAGGTAGATTTCGCACCAAACCTGCCCAAAGGCCCAGCAGCCCATCAGCTCATTCGCCAACGAGAACGGCATCACCAGAGTAGCCACCAATATATCAGCGGAGGCCAGAGACACCAGGAACAGGTTCTGAGGAGCCCGGAGAGCTCGGCTCGTGAACACTGCGATTATCACCAGCACATTGCCAAAGACAATAAGGAGGATGAGAAACCCCACCAGGACGCTCATAGGAAGGGCCACCAGCACGGTGTATGGCGTACCTGTCACATTGGTCGAATTGTCACACCCCATTGTTGAGATTCACAGTCTCTTCCTCTCACAACTGAAATTATGTTTTCGGTTGATGGCAGTTCATTTTTTCCATTTTTTTGATGTTGATTGAGACTTTTTTTGTTATTTTTTTGTCTTTTTGGAATATAAAAAAGGAGTAAAATTATTATTTTGTAGAATTATTTTTTTAAGTATGTTTTGTTTATAAATTTTTAGATGTAAAAGTAAGTCATAATATCAAAAAATATGTGACCCTGGACCACAAAACCAGTCATACATGCACTACATTGTATGGGTCAAACATCACCAAAAATCACTAGGATTTAAGTAAAGATCATGTTCCATTAAGATATTTTGTAAATTTCCTAACATAAAAATACCAAAAATAGTAATATGCATTGCTAAGAACTTAATTTGGACAACTTTAAAGGCGATTTTCTCAATATTTTTATTAATTTAATTTTTTTGCACCCTCAGATTCCAGATGTTCAAATAGTTATATCTTGGCCAAATATTATCCTAACAAACCTCAATTTCAAAAATTACCCTTATGACTGGTTCTGTGGTCACATACAGTCAATTTCTTTCTCATACTTTGTTAAAAAAAATACCACAATACTATACTAACAGCAGAAAGTAAGACAGAAATGGAGCTTACCTTAGTGAAAAAAGCCTAACATCCAAGAAATGTTCCTCAGAGTGTGACTTCTGTTTTTAAAGTGGCTCGGCGTAAGAAAAAACTGCACGAGTAAGTCCTCGCATCTCCTCGGCGGCGCGTGTGAAGACCTCGCTTCGTCGCCGGCGCTCCACTCAGCTGTGCGCGCGCTGAGCTAATAGAGGCGTAATCAAATTACGCGTGCGCGCGCAGCGCGTGCGTGTGCGAGAGACGCGCTCTGAGGAGAGTGTGAGTGCGCGCGCGTTCTCGGTCTAAATTACGCAAGCCACGCCCACTTTCCCGAAACGCCAGCCCCCGGTTTGACGTTGCTTAGCAGCCTTCAAGAGAGGCGCAGTGGAAACGCAGAAATCATGTCCGGAAACAACTTAAAACACTTTTTATACGTGCCTGACTGGTTTAAACCAATGAAACTACTTGTTTTAGTGTTTACCAGAACAAGAGAGAATAAACTAAGTGATTGTTACACCAGTAGTTCATTATAACGTTATAAATCAAGGCCATTTTATGTACTCTGAGATGACTTTCAAACACATTTTAGGAATATGTAGTCAATTAAATGTTTTTGAGCTGACTAACCCGACTAAAAAGATTTGCATTCACGAGCTCTTATTTCCATGATGTGTCCAGGGCTAAAATCAACCGTTTTACAAATCCCTCACATTTCCCGGCTTTCCGTGACCGTGGGAACCCAAGCTGTACTGCAAAATAGTTTTTCAAGTAGCAGGCTAAGCAATGGATGAGTGCAGAGGACTCGCTCAGTGAGAGCCGCGAGGAGCGATGAAACG
Organism: Cyprinus carpio; assembly: GCF_018340385.1. Classification (NCBI taxonomy): domain Eukaryota; kingdom Metazoa; phylum Chordata; class Actinopteri; order Cypriniformes; family Cyprinidae; genus Cyprinus; species Cyprinus carpio. The sequence continues at coordinate 29,499,263 of NC_056618.1, forward strand.
GTGACATCTACCGGAAATGTGAGCTAACGGCATCTTCACTACTAACACGGTATCTGTATTCAACACGGGAGCATTTATACTATTATACTATCTTCATAAGAGGTGTTCGATCAGGAATAGCGTGAAACTGCATGAAAGTGGAGGACCAGAGCTGCAAGATGATAGATGGGAAATATGTAGAAACAAAAATGTGAAACTCTTACATTCATGCGTCTTCAAAGTAGCCACTTTGTCTACTTTCTTTTCCTTCAGTTAAAACTCTGTCTACATTTTAAATTAATTTACATATTAAACATTTCTATAAAACTCATTTTAAGCATTTAGATAAAATGTATGATCATGAGCTTTTTCAGATGTGTTCACACATTTACTGACAGACATACAGAGAGATAGATAAGATAGATAGATAGATAGATAGATAGATAGATAGATAGATAGACAGACATACAGAGAGATAGATAAGATAGATAGACAGATAGATAGATAGACAGACATATAGACAGAGACAGATAGATGGATAGACAGATAGACAGACAGACAGACAGACAGATAGAGATACATAGACAGACATACAGATAGATAGATAGATAGATAGATAGATAGATAGATAGATAGATAGATAGACAGACAGACAGATAGACAGACATATAGACAGAGACAGATAGATGGATAGACAGATAGACAGACAGACAGATAGACAGAGATACATAGACAGACATACAGATAGATAGATAGATAGACAGACATACAGATAGATAGATAGATAGATAGATAGATAGATAGACAGACAGACAGATAGATAAATAGACAGACAGATAAATAGATAGACAGACATACAGATAGATAGAGATACATAGACAGACATACAGATAGATAGATAGATAGATAGATAGATAGACAGACAGACAGATAGATAAATAGACAGACAGATAAATAGATAGACAGACATACAGATAGATAGAGATACATAGACAGACATACAGATAGATAGATAGATAGACAGACATACAGATAGATAGATAGATAGATAGATAGATAGACAGACAGACAGATAGATAAATAGACAGACAGATAAATAGATAGACAGACATACAGATAGATAGATAGACAGACAGATAGATAAATAGACAGACAGATAAATAGATAGACAGACATACAGATAGATAGATAGACAGACAGACAGATAGATAGATAGACAGACAGACAGATAAATAGATAGACAGACATACAGATAGATAGATAGACAGACAGACAGACATACAGATAGATAGATAGATAGATAGATAGATAGATAGACAGACATACTGATATACAGACGTAGACAGACAGATAGATAGACAGACAGAGATAGACAGACAGATAAAAAGACAGACATACAGATAGACAGAGACGGATAGATAGACATACATGATAGATAGATAGATAGATAGATAGATAGACAGACAGACAGACAGAGATACATAGACAGACATACAGATAGATAGATAGATAGACAGACAGACAGACAGACAGACAGATAGATAGACAGACATACAGATAGATAGATAGATAGATAGATAGATAGATAGATAGATAGATAGATAGACAGACATACTGATATACAGACGTAGACAGACAGATAGATAGACAGACAGAGATAGACAGATAAAAAGACAGACATACAGATAGACAGAGACGGACAGATAGACATACATGATAGATAGATAGATAGATAGATAGATAGACAGACAGACAGAGATACATAGACAGACATACAGATACATAGATAGATAGACAGACATAATGATATACAGACGTAGACAGACAGATAGATAGATAGACATACAGACAGATAGATAGACAGACAGATAGACAGACAGATAAATAGACAGACAGACAGATAAATAGATAGACAGACAGACAGATACATAGACAGACATACAGATAGATAGATAGACAGACATAGACAGACAGACAGATAGACAGATACATAGACAGACATACAGATAGATAGATAGACAGACATAGATAGACAGACAGATAGACAGACAGATAAATAGACAGACAGACAGATAAATAGATAGACAGACAGACAGATACATAGACAGACAGACAGATAGACAGATACATAGACAGACATACAGATAGATAGATAGACAGACATACTGATATACAGACGTAGACAGACAGATAGATAGACATACAGACAGATACAGACAGACAGATAAATAGACAGACAGATAAATAGATAGACAGACAGACAGATACATAGACAGACATACAGATAGATAGATAGATAGATAGACAGACATAGACAGACAGACAGATAGACAGATACATAGACAGACATACAGATAGATAGACAGACATACTGATATACAGACGTAGACAGACAGATAGATAGACATACAGACAGATAGATAGATAGATAGATAGATAGAAAGATAGATAGATATGAGTTTTATATACACTCTGGCTGAAGCCATAATTTGAAAGCATTATTGATTTGATTATTACTCTGAACTGATCATTTGAAAATGTATGAGGGGTGAGAGAGGAGCACATTTGACATTCGTAAGGCAGTCAAATGAACATTTATTTGAAGAATGTTTATCAAAGCAAAGACTTGATCTGATGGAAGAGGGTCCTGTTACTTGCTCAGGCTGAGTCAGAAAGAAAGAGAAATCAAGAGACACCTTTAAGGCTGTTTTTCTAGAGAAAGTGTGTTAAGACATGACCGCACAACACTTGATACCCTATGAAGGGTCAAAAAACAAACAAAAAAAAACAAAAACAAACATTTTGCAGTTACGAAAGAGCAACATTTTTATCTTGTTTACTTTTTTTTTTTTACATCCCTATCCACCCAACCAGACAATTATGAATCTTAAAAAAAGAAAAAAAAATGAAGAAAGAAAGAAAGAAAGAAAGAAAGAAAGAAAAGAAATCTTAAAAAAAGAAAGAAAGATGGAGAGAGAAATTAAAGTGATTGTTTAATATAGATAGGAGGTAAAGTTAAAATGGTTGTTTACTTTTAATAGCATGTGTTAAAAAAAAAAAAAAAACATGGAAAATTAACTTCATTTACACAATTTCTATGACCTTATGCACAGACAATATATAAAAAAAATAAACCATACCCTTAAGCTCCAATCATAAGGATTCACCAGAACAATACAAGATCAAAATTAAAATCGCCACCCCGGCTGATTATAACCGCGCTGTCAGTATTCACCATTGAAAGTAGAAAGTACAACTATAATGTTTTATTGTCTTTTTGTGTATACATTCCTGATTTGTGATGGATTTTCATCCAAAACCTATCATACTGTTAACCTATGTAAAAACCAGCCCCACTCCCCTGCATAAATGGCACATAAATGCTGAAAAAATAAAATAAAATAATAAACTTAAATGGGACACGTCACAAAGCCGCATCCCTAATGCACATCTCACTTGAAGTACTCAAAGGCATTTATTGTCACATAATAATTCCATTTTGTTAACATCTAACTATTCCCTCACACACACACACACACACACACACACACACACACAAAAGAAAAATCAAATGTACAGTTCTAAGCTTTTATACAAAACCAGGAATGCAATGCCTCTGGTGTATAGTTAAGCATGAACAGAGAAAGCCCTTTTTACAGAGTTTGTATTTTTTTTTGTTTTTTTTTTATTCAGTGTCTGCGTCAGGCGCAACATATGCACCGAGCAGGTCCAGAGGAATTTCATCTGTAGCAGAACGTCTATGCTGGTAGAACCGGCCCGAGAAGCCAGTCCGTATCGACTCACGCGGGCCGGTTCTTTTACAGCATTACGTTTCTAGGAGGTCCATAAGCAGCAACAGGTTCTGCTGGTTGATAAAAAAAAGCAGCGATTTATGTCCTTTTCATGGCCCCACGAATGCGAAGTGCCTCTCCAAAGCCTTTACACTGCTGCCGATGTACACAATGTCCTTACGAATCAAAGCGAGAGGAAATGTAAGAAAAAAGAAAAAAGAAAAGAAACAGTGTGGACACAACACATACAAAATACATTTGGCTTGATAAACTAAAGTGGAGGTGGGAATTTACAGTCACTCGATATAATACTAAACCAAAAGAAATTCCATCTTGCGCGAAACAGCTCCATTCTTAAAAAAGGTGAAATAAAAAAAGTTCGCAATTCGTATAATGGAAACATTTGGGTTTTTAATTGCAATACTTGATGATCTGCACCATTTGAAACTGATATGAATTTTTAAACATATAGAAACACAAACTAGTCAGACAGAAGTTTAAATCAAAACATTTAATAAAGAGAAATGGCGTCAAAGCCTTGAAAAAAAAAGGTTCTTAATAGAATGTTATCGTTCGAATTTGCTGAGGCAAATTTTTCATTCACTGTTATAAAATATACATGATAGAGAATTAAAATAAAAGATAAAATACTTTAGAAATAATAATAATAATAATAAATGCCCCCTTCCATATGTTTAATCGGTAACATGAAATATCGCGACCCTTTTACTTGAGGAGGATGCCAAATATCAATACAAAGTGCATTAAAAGCAGCAGCATAAGAGGGAAGGTATGTGGGACAAATGGTGAAAAAAAAAAAAAAAAAACTGTAACCATTGTTTAATATTCTGTGAATTTAAAACCAGAAATCATGCGGTTTAAAACCAGTCCGATGACACAGACGGAAAAAGGGACGGAAGTGATGTTGAATGGGTGTTTGGCATTCCTCACAGTAAACGTGGGCCTTTAATTGTTAGCACTGTTCAGCACCTGATATGTAGATGCGACTCTCACCAATAGACACAAGCAGAGCGCAACACTGTGGATATGGCAAACAAGTAAACAATCACAAGACCCCCGAAACCAGACCCGCACCTCTGAATGACACGCTAGCTTGCTAAACCCATGGTGTGATCGTTGTCAAAAACGATTTTTGATTCATTTGTTGCTTCACTATTTCGGAGAAAAAAAAGATTGCAGATTCATTTTAAAATGTTGAGCGCAGCAACACGTCCCGATAGCGAAGATGAATGAAATATTTAAAAAAGGGAGCGATAAAATAATCAATAACAATGAAAAGGAATTACAGAATAAATTATAATTTTGTAAATTCAGCCTTTTTGTATTAAAAACCTCTTGGATAATAATGTTCAGACAAAAACCACCCAACTGCACTGGATAGGCACAATTCTAGAATAACAATTAATAATAACAATAAAAAATAACAAAAATTTGTTCACTGCTTCCAAACAGGTCCTCTGTACAATAAAATTCTTTTGGTTGTGGGATGATAAGAAAAAAAAAAAATCTCTGGCTAAACAAAAAAAAAAAAAAAAAAAAAGAAAAAAAAACTTCACATACAGTATGGCGGCAGCAGCAGCAAAAATGAACTTGTAAAAATGTTTTGTTTTTGCATACAACTGTTTCCTGGCATCAAAACCCCTATAATAACTTTCAATAAATTGGCAAAATGATTGAAACATTTTAAGAGCGCCTCTTCAGAATCACTAATGTACATTAATTTTGGCAACTGAAGTCTAGACATTGTTTACTACGGGGGTAAAGGGGACCTAACTGGCTGTGATTCCTCCATCGACTGGAACACAGTTAAGCAGTTTCTTGTCCGAGATATAATGACGTCGAAGGTAACGTCGTGTGGCGAATCGGTTTCCTCTTTGTACAGTGTGTGAGTCGCCTCAGACCATGGCGCGGTAGGGACCCTGCATCTTGAGGAACTGGATGATAAAGGACGGGCCTCCGGCGACGATCTGCGGCGGGAGGTGGCTGAGGGGACAGTTCTCTATGCTCATGATGGACAGCTTACTGCAGAGCGCCAGCTCGAACGGCAGACTGTGCAGGTTAGGGTTGTCGTTCAGGTACAGGTCCTCCAGGTTCTCCAGTGTACCTGTGGGTTGGAGAGAGAAAGGCTTTAAGCGAGTTGCGTATGGATCGGTGTGGCCGTGTGCGTTCGAGGGCAGCGGTGTGCTCATACCGATCTCCTCAGGTAGGTGCTGCAGCAGGTTCTCTCCCAAGCCCAGGTACGTCAGGTTGGTCAGGTGACCAATTCCTCTCGGCAAAGTGGTCAGCTGATTATTGGTCAACACAAGTTTCTGTAAATAAATTTTGAGAAATGAGTTTCACCCTAAACACTATAAAAAGCATCTATTCAGTTTCCCCACAGATGGGGCAATCCCAGAAATCACTGCACCAAGCAAAATAATCCATTTGTATTGAAATAGGGGAAATTGGATTTCAATGCTTTTGCATTATCTAGCAATACTTTGGGCTGAGAATGAATATGCATAGAAGCATTTCCCCATGAAACTTTGCGTTTGCTCTTAAAACTTTTGCATTCTCTTGCAAAATGTTTGTTCCTCTAAAACAATTTGCATTAGTTCACAAAACTTTAGTGCTCTTACATAAAACATTTGCAGTCCCCCAAGAAACTTTGTGTTTGCACAAACTGTTTGCTTTACCCCAACATACTTTTCGTTCACTCTTAAAACCTTTGCTTTCCTCAAAGAAACATAGCGTTCACTTTTACAATTTTAGCATTCGCAAATAAAACTTTTGCATTCCCCTAAGAAAGTTTGCATTCATCAGCGCCGACAGCCTAGTGGGCAGTGCGCCAACAAATAATGCTGTTGCGTTGCGGGCATCCCAGGTTTGAATCCCAGCTTGAGGACCTGTCCTGATCCCACCCCCTCTCTCTCCCCCACTTCGCTTTCTGTCTATCTTAAAGAGGCAAAATGACAAAAATAAATCTTACAAAAAAGTTTGCATTTGCTCAAAACTTTAGCATTCTCACATGAAACATTTCCCCCAAGAAACTGTTCGCTCTTAAAACTTGTGTTCTCTTGCAAAATTTATAAGTTCCCCCAATAAACTGTTCATCTGAGTTTGCTCTTAAACTTTTGCATCCCCCCCAAGAAACTTTGCACTCACTTTTAAAACTTTTGCATCTTCCCAAGAAACATTGTGCTTGCTCATAAAAGTTTCGCGTTTTCTCACAAAACGTTTGCGTTCCCCCAAGAAAGTTTGTTTGCTCACAAAATTTCAGTGCTGGAAATAATACGAGGTGGGAGGAAGAACTATATTTTAATGCTTTTTTGAACAAACACAAAGTTTCTCGGGGAATGCGATACTTTTGTGAAAAAAAATAAATAAATAAATTCTTCTTCTACCTCATTTTTCCCCATCCCTATGTCCCCTTTAGGGGCTCTGCACAGTACTGCAAAGTATCAGTACATTTTTGTGTCCATAATATTTTTTGTTTATGTATCTATCACTTTTTGTTAGCTTAGCAACATACTAACAAAAGACTCCAATGGAAACAACTGCACTGCCTTAAAAAAGCTGATCTTGTAGACAATTGTCCTACCTGAAGATCTTTAAGGTAGGCAATCTCATTGGGGAGGGACTCCAGTTTGTTCTCCTCCAGGTCAAGCTCCCGCAGTTTCCGTAAGTTTCCTATCCCATGAGGCAACTTCTTCAAAAGATTGTTAGACAATATGAGGACCTGAAGGAATCAAAGGAAAAACGATGAGCCAAAATACAGACCCAGCCACATGACAAAAATGGGGTTGCTATCATGAAACTGAGTGATGGTAAGATACAGAAGAGCATGTCACCTCTAAAGACACAAGTCCACAGATATCCTCGGGAATCTTGGTAAGCTGGTTTGTTGCCAGGTTCAGCTCTACCATACTGGTCCACGTCCCAAAATCCAGCGGAAGAGACGTTAACTGGTTGTCCTATAATCATAGTTTCAAAAAAGGATGGTATGGTTTACAATTCTTTTGCTTGATCATGTAAACTAACCACAGTGATGACAGGGTGCAGCCTATTGGTCCAGGTCTCTAGTGATGTGTGTCCTTCAGGGCAAGTTTGTTACCTACATATCTTCAACAGTGATCTTCAACAGTAGATGCGCTCTCACCTTCATATTGAGTTTGCTGAGCACTTTGGCTCGGGAGAAGATGCCAAAAGGGATCTTGTTGATACGGTTGTGCTCCATGTTGAGTGAGTAGATGGTGGAGAACTGGGATGGGCCGCCCGCTGGGTAAGACTGGAAGCAGTTTCGCGCCAGCGTCAGACTCGTCAGGTTCACCAGACTGGAGAGAAGACCCTGAGGAAAAACAGACAGGGATCAATATAATATTAATATAAAAGGGGACAAGGATAAATTATATAGAACTAATAATTATTAAAAGCGGTAATGAGCTAAACCAAGGCTCACCTCTGGTAACACTGAGATATTGTTGTTTTCAAGGTTGATTTCCTCCAGCTCTCGGCACTTCGATAAAGATCGAGGGATCGCTGATAGACGGTTGTACCTCAGACCCAGACGGTTTATACTCGACAAGTTACCTGAAACAGTAAATGAACAGTTTATGATTCAAATGTGTAAACTGTTAATTTAATCTAATTTACATGGACATCTATGCATACTTTCTCCACTGATGAGATTATAGGCTACTTAATTATAAAGAACAACTGAACTCTCACCAAATGGCCAAAAGCAGAGCTGTATAGTAAAATGTTTTTAAAGATTCCACCTTGAGTACATCCTCACCTATAGTCTCAGGGAGGTCGAGAAGTTCGTTGTGCTGCAGGTCAAGGTTGGTGATCTGAGTGCAATTGCCGATCTCTTTAGGAAGGTGCTCCAGCTGGTTGTGGGCTACATCCAGCGTAATCAAATTACAGAGCTCACCTATAACACAAGCCGGCAGAATCACCGTAAATGAACACTGAACAGTCACATGCATAATGATGCAAGAGATTTTGCACAATGATACTCATGTATAAATGAGATATGGTCAGATTTGTAAACCAATCAGAAGATGTTTTGCCTGCCAATCATTTTGAGGGGTCCCAGAGCAGCCCATATATGGGAAGCAGGAAGCTGATAAGATATTGATAAGTCAATAATTATTTTTATGTTATGGCCTATAACCCATAATACGATGAAACTATAATTGTGTACAATTTTGTCTAAATTATTCAAAGATAAAACAATAATAGATGCAATCATTTTAAATGCTACAAGTGAATTTAGACCAGAGCTGTTATTCATAACTAAAACTAAACCTATTCAAATTGCTTTTGAAGAAATGTTAAATTAATAAAATCAAAAATAAATTACAAAAAATACTAAAAATGACAAAAAAACTTTTAAAAATAGCAAAAGCCCATAAATTAATTCTAGCTCAACTTAAAACTTAGAACTAATTCAAAATGTTAATAAATACAACATTATATGAAAAAAAAACACTACAATAACACTGATTTAGGCATCACAATATTAAAATGTACAGTATTAAAATGAATATTCATTTTGAGATTTGCTAAAAATTGCATTAAGTTGATATTAAAATGTTAAATATGTAAAAATGTGTCCGTTTACTTTAAGTAACCGTAACATGATGCCAAATGTAAAAATAATGAAAATGAGCATGCACAGGTGTACAGCGTACAACACAATATCCAATATTGACGGGTACTAAAAATATTTGTAAAATATGTGCTGTATAGTGTTTCTGAAACTTTCCCCACAGACATAATGTACTTTTTTTTAAAGGAATAGTCTTAAGCAGCAGCTCACTCACCGATCTCTGCGGGCAGCTGTTTAATCTTGTTCTCTCGGATGCTGAGCATGGTGAGTTTGGACAGATTCTTGATGTCCTTCTCCACGGTGGTGATCCGATTAAAGCGCAGGTAGAGCGTGGTGAGGGAGATGACGCGGTAGACCACGGCTGGGATCTCCCGAAGCTTGTTGTGCCGCAGGTCGAGCATACGCAGCTTCTTCAGGTTGTCCAGCGAGTCTGGCAGGCTGGTGAGAGAGTTCTCGCTGAGCGCCAGCGTCACCAGTCCTGACAGGCATCCCACCTCAGCCGGCAGGCTTTGCAGCTTGTTGCTGTACAGGTAGAGCTCGGTCAGCTGGGTCAGCTCCTTGATGGAAGAGGGCAACAGATGGATGGATCTCTTGGACAGGTCCAGGCGCATCGAGTTCTCCTCACGGCACTTGTTCAGTTCCTTGCTGACTTCCGCGTTGCTGGATTTTTTGCGCGTACTAGGCGGCGGGTTGGGTCGCTTTATCGTGCTGTCCAAGGTGAAGGCCACCGCGGGCGAAGCGCCACTCGTGTCTTTCTTCCCGTCTTTGGCATCTTTCCCTTTGGTTTTGGATTTCCCTTCGGCTTTGGGTTCCCTCTCCTTAGAGTCTTTATCTTTGCCCAGAGTACTGCTCATGGCGAAAGCCCCGCTGCCCAATGGCACATGGGACCCTCAGTCTCTCGCTCGCTTTCTCTCACTCTAGTATTTTGTTCGCTATTCAAGGGCGTCGAACCAAAGGGAGGGGCGGTTATATCTGCGTGTGCTCATACATACCTGTGTTTCTTCACCAGCCTCGGTGGACTGAGCAGTCTGTATTCCTGCAGGGGTTAAAACTCCACCGGGACGACGCGTGTTTGTTGTAGTTGGTGTGGCGAGGAGGCCAGTAGCCTCATGCTTGTTCAAACTGCACTCTTTCCCCTCGGCTCGGCTACAGCTGTTGTGCACAGACGGGTCGCCGGGATTCACATCCTTTGGCTGTTAAACAAAGCAAATGGTTTCAGTTAGGATGCATAATACCGGGAATGACTTGCAGACAAAAGTTGTGTTCAGATTTCAGATGTGAGAAAGGTAAGAGCTTCCCTCAGTGACGCAAATGCATGAGCCGCTAACTAATAAACACACAGTTCCTTCCTGTATGCTTGTACCACAAGCTCTTTCGGGAAGAAGCGGCATCAGGCCGTCAATGGTCAGCCACTTCAGGCAATCGAGTGCAATTAAATCTTGAATCTCTTACGGCCATGCATCGATGATACTTTATCCCTAGGATTTGCAGGAACTTATTAACCACCCTGGAAGTAAAATTACACAGGGTGCTTTTACACTAGGAATAGCTTGGGAGCGTTTCACTGATAAGAATGCATTAGATCCATTTTGAGGATGTGAAAAAAGCCAAGCTGTTTTTCTTTCTTCTTTAAATCAAAAGCATAACTAGACCTGTCTGATTCCAAAATAATACAGTTGGCTTTTATATTGTCATTGTGCTAGAGCAAACTGTGATGGTTCACCCCCCCCAAAAAAAAAAAAGTAAGTCATTATTTGTTGCTCTAATGGCATATTTGTTTTTCAGGACACTAAATGAGAAATTGTCTGCTAGTGCTTGTCTATATAAATACCAGTGAACAGTGACTGGCTTCAAGCTTTAAAAAAAATTAACTATAACAGAATGATCCCTTACTACTTGTGCCATATTCTCCCAAGTGTTCTGATGGTATATGATTAAAACCAAAAATAAACCAAAACTTAAATGCAGTGTAATATGAAAATCCAAAATCCTGACTTTGGTCGTTGGTCTTTCTGCTCATGAGCATAAGTTCACTCCGTCTCACCCAAGAAAAACACACACAAGTGCATCACTTCAAGTTCATCTGTACCAAACAAACTATAGGCCTATGTGTACTTTTTCTGTAGACTCTATGCTATGATTCTGTGATATGTTTGCATCTTTTTTTTTTTTTCAAAATTAGAAGCTGGTTGCTCTTTACTGCCATTATATGGATGAGGAGAAGCAGGACTTCTTATTTTGTGGCCATTAGAGCAACACCACGGTAATTAAAAAATTGCCTTTTTTATTTTTAGGTGTAGCTACTATCCATTTAAACATTTTCTGGAAAATAATTTCGTTTCTTATTAGTTTGACAGCATGGCCAGACTAGCACGTCAGCGTTGACTGCGTAAATTTGACAATTTGTGTTGAATTATGCATCATATTTTCATTTATCCCCAGTAAGTGCAGCTAAAGCTCCCAGGTTTGCTGAAATGAGCGTCGTCAAATGATAGGAGTTAACCAAAGGATTAATCGACTAATCAGAAAACAATCAATAGATCTAGCAGGAAAGTAATCTTTAGATTAATAATAATAATAAAAAAAAGATAAATCAGTTGACAAAATCGTTACTTGCATCTTTATTTAACAGTGTATCTAAGACACTTAAAAAAAAAAAAAAAAAAACTATATGCAGATTTTTTTATTTTACCATCAAAACTCAATCGAAATATCAATTATCTAACAATTAGCCTAATCTAAATGAGTTAGCAGAGTTAAACAGACACATCACATTTGTTAAACATCAAAGTAAAAAAAATATTTAAATGAGTTAGCAGAGTTAAACAGACACATCACATAATATATATATTATATATATATATATATATATAGTAAAAAAAATAATAATAATTATATCTTAAGTGCATGTTTACTATGACAGCCCCAAAATACATTTTCTAAAATACTTTTTTCTGGTACAGTTTTTCACAGAATGGTTAGCATCCCTGAGCCCCAAGTTTGAAAAGCTGTTTACTTGCTCATAAAAAGACAAAGCAGCTTTGCATTGGGTTTCCATCAATTACAGGAACAGTAGCTTTACCTTTACCTGTGAGACGCTTCTTAAATCACAAATGACATTCAACACCCAGTAATCCAACAAAAACCACAACCAGCCCTAAACAGAAACGCATCAGCACTCTGCGAGATGCTATCTTTGCATAAGCATGTGTTCCTCTGTCCTGTATTGTGAAATTCTAAAGTGTGTGTGCAGTTGAAGTGCTCGGCGTGTGTGTGCCTAGTCCAAGCCCAGATCAGAGCTGCAGAAAGGTTAATGGCCGCAGGGAATAATCTTTGGGAGTGCTCTTCAAAGCTCAGGCCTCCCACAGGTCAGAAGACCTTTATGGCCAAAGAGTCCGGCTCGTCTGCAATAATAATAATAATAATAATGATAATAATAATAATAATGATGATGAAGTTATCTTGAATGTGTACATGAAGACTCGCATGTTAAGACACTGACAGACCACAAGTGCATCAAAGTCCTCACATTAAAGGAACAGTTCACCCAAAAATAAAATTTCATGACTCATCAATTGATCCTCTGCAGTGAATGGGTGCCGTCAGAATGAGAGTCCAAACAGCTGATAAAAACATCTCAATAATCAACAAGTAATCCACACCACTCCAGTCCATCCGTTAACATCTTGTAAAAGTGAAAAGATGCGTGTTTTTTGAGAAACAAGTTTATTATTAAGACATTTTTAACTTCAAATTGCTTCCAGCTAAAAGTCCATAATCCAAAATACTGCTTTCTCCAGTGAAAAAGTTGTGAATCAGGAAAGAAACCTGCACAGATTAAGCACAATTTACAAGACAAAACAGCTGGAAACTGTTCTGAACAAATATGATGGTGTATTTTGATATGAAAGGACAACAAGGGATGAATTTATGGATTATGGACTATAGATTCTGGATATTTTGGCCAGAAGTGACAGTTTTACATTAAACTGCTTTAACAATTATTTTTTTTCTTAGAAATGCGCAGCTTTTCACTTCACAAGACATTAATTGATGGTCTAGTGTGGATTACTGCAATGTTTTTATCAGCTGTTTGGACTCTCATTCTGACGGCACCCATTCACTGCAGAGCATCCACTGGTGAGCAAATGATGTAATGCTACATTTCTCCAAATCTGTTTGGTAAAGAAAAACTTATCTACATCTTTGATGGTCTGAATGTAGGTAAACTTCCAGCAAATTTTCATTTTTGGGTAAACTATCCTCTTAAGACCAAGCAATCTGTCAAACATTAACTGACCTTCCCTACCAGTGAATGTGTAACCGAGTTTACCTGAAGCGTAGACAAAATAACTTTCAGTTTCACGACCTTCTACATACTAATCTTGGTTACATCTTGAGGTGAGCAGAGTGCAAAAGTGAACTGCTGCAGTTTCTGCTGACCTGCATCTTTATACGCAGTCAAAAAAATGCTTTGTTTGCATTGTAAACAGGTCACTTTGTCAGCTACTTTGATGCCTTTGATTCATTGTAGGATCTGTATGTTTCCACTGTCAGCTTTAGATGCTGACACGCTTAAACCGGGACAACTCCTTTAAATTAGATGCAGGTAAGCCCACACGACTTCAGATAAGCTCCCTATAAATCCCAACGCTGTGATATTTCGCAGAAAAGCCACTTGATACCACTTCTGAGTGAGCCACTGGTTTCGCAGAACAAGTCTGCCACGAGGGAAGAGTAAAACAAAACAAACATTTGCAGATCAATATTTAAACGTACACAGAAAAAAAAAAAAATCAAAATCAAGATCCTGAACAACAGCATACAAATGTGATGTGACAGACAAACATCCATCTGACATTAAAAAAAAATGTATGCATGTATATATACAGATGCAAACACAAATTGTAGGTTTACATGTGGAGTACATGAGTAAACATATCCATGCATACAAGGGGTGCGACAATAAATCGATTCTGCGATTTTCCAAATGCATGCGATTCTCTCTGGAATCGAGTCTGAGCTTAGTTTTTAACAGCAGATGGCACTGTGTGCTTTAGAAACAGCTGTACTCTGCTTGCTTCCAGTTCCTTACACACACCACTTGAACCTAAAATATTCATTCATAAAATTCAAAAAAGCGAATTACAAGAGTGTTCACAGTGGGCTGTGTTTACATTAATCTTGCATCATAAAAGCATAAAAGACAAGGTACAAGTACATTTAATCACTTACATGACTCAGCCGAACGCACAAGTGCTCTTCTTCGTGAGCCTAGGGTGCCATCTGCTGTTAAAAACTAAGCTCAGAATCGATTCCAGAGAGAATCGCGATGCATTCTCAAAATCGCAGAATAGATTTATTGTCGCACCCCTAATGCATACTTTCTACTCTTTATTTTATTTGCTACAATTTCCTTTTTTCTCAATATGCCTGTTTTAGCTGATATCTAAAGCTGATATTTGTTCTATATTATCCGTTCAATTAAATTGAACATGATCAAAATATAAATAAATATATATATATTTTTTTTGTAATTACTCAGTTATTTCTATCAGCTATGAGTTTGCGGTCTAAATTTTAAAACTGCAAGTAATGATTATTTTGATTTTGACTGATTAATCTGTTGATTATGTCTTCAAATTATTGATTAGTCAAATGTTTAAAAATTTTATTTTCAGTATTTCCTTTAAAATTAGAAAATTGTAGGGCTGGGACGATAAATCGATGCAGAATCGATTCTTAGATTTTCAGAATGCATCACGATTCCTCTGGAATCGATTCTGATCTTAGATTTTAACAGCAGATGGCGCTCTAGTTTTTATCCACACACTCAAATGCTCATGAAGAAGAGGGCTAAAGAGCACTAGTGCATTCGGCATATCATGCAATTTCACCTCAGCTTAGAAGGCTTTTATGACACGAGATTAATGTAAACACAGCCCACTGTGAACAACTTTGTAATTCACTTCACCCTTTTTGAATTTTCTGAATTATTATTTTAGGTTCAAGTGTGTGTAAGGATTTGGAAACAAGCAGAGTACGGTTGTGTCTAAAGCATGGAGTGCCATCTGATGTTCAAAACTTTGCTCAGAATCGATTCAAGAAAGAATCGCGATGCATTCTGAAAATCTCAGAATTGATGCTAAATAATTTCTCGATTCGCGATGCATCGATTTATTTTCCCAGCCCTAGAAAATTGCATATCACGTCCAAAGTTGTTCTCCAAATCCCATGCAAACTGAAGACTATGAAAGCAAACATGCTATACATTATGGGTGAAAAAGGGGTAAAATCAACCCGATAACATGAGAAAAAACACCTAAACCTAACCTTGAGATTTCATGAAAACATACAAATTCAATCAAATTTGTCAAAATGTAAAATACTTACATTTTACAATAGATCTTGTAACAAATTATCGGAATTGAAAAAACAAAATGTAGGATGTAGACTTTGTTCAATGCATCAGTTGTTGAATGCATGCTGAGATGTGGGCGCGGTACTCAAAAAGTTGAGGCATGTGAACATGAGCTTGCAGAGGGCGGAGTTTAAAATTTTAACTCCGCCCTCTGCAAGCTCATGTTCACATGAGTCATGCATGCATGCATTTTTGAAGCTTTCCGGTGAAATTCTTAGACTTCTTTCTGGTGATGTATGCAGGATTTGTCCAATCATTTAGTCCATTTAAACTTTAAAAAGCTTCAAAAATGCATGCATGCATGACTCACTATTAGATCTGTAATATACACTTAAAATAGATGGCGATTTTTCATTCCATGCCAATTTAAGGACAATGTGCTTAAAGGGATAGTTCACCCAAAAATGAAAATTATGTCATTAATGACTCACCCTCATGTCGTTCCAAACCCGTAAGACCTCCGTTCATCTTCGGAACACAGTATAAGATATTTTAGATTTAGTCCGAGAGCTTTCTGTCCCTTCATTGAGAATGTATGTACGGTATACTGTCCACGTCCACAAAGGTAATAAAAACATCTTCAAAAGTAGTCCAATGTGACATCAGAGGGTCCGTTAAGAATTTTTTTGAAGCATCGAAAATACATTTTGGTCCAAAAATTATCAAAAACTACGACTTTATTCAGCATTGACTTCTCTCCCGGGTCTGTAATGAGCGCGTTCACAACACTGCAGTTTAGTGATATCCGGTTCACGAACGAATCACTCGATGTAACCGGATCTTCTTGAACCAGTTCACCAAATCGAACTGAATCGTTTTAAACGGTTCGCGTCAACAATAAGCATTAATCCACAAATGACTTAAGCTGTTAACTTTTTTAACATGGCTGACACTCCCTCTGAGTTCAAATAAACCAATATCCCGGAGTAATTCATTTACTCAAACAGTACACTGACTGAACTGCTGACCGAGCCAGATAACGAACGAAACATTGACTCGTTCTCGAGTCAAGAACCGGTTGCATCGGTTTTCGGATCACCGGTAGTTCTTTTCCGCGAACCGGTTCTTTCGGACAGTTTGATTCAATAAACCGGTTGCCGAAAACGGTTCACCAGTTCTTTTGCGCTCGACGTAATGACTTCATTGGCGATGACTGCCCTTGATTCAAGCCTTCGGTTTACCCGCGCTCATAACATTAGCACAGAATCAGTTCAGAATCAATCACCAAAAGAACCAGTTCGGTTCAGACGCGCTGTGTGTCATTCTGAATCACGCATGCGCAGTATCATCAGCTCCTCGGTTCTCGAATCGGACGCGTCCGACAGAAACGGTTCTTGACTCGAGAATGAGTCAATCTTTCGTTCGTTATCTGGCTCGGCTCGGTGTTCATCTTCAGTTCTCTCTGTAAATGGATTACTCCGGGATATTGGTTTATTTGAACTCAGAGGGAGTGTCAGCCATGTTAAAAAAGTTAACAGCTTAAGTCATTTGTGGATTAATGCTTATTGTTGACGCGAACCGTTTCTAAAGTTTAATTTTGATTAACTAAACTGGTTCAAGAAGATCCGGTTACGTAGAGTGATTCGTTTGCGAACCGGATATCACTAAACTGCAGTGTTGTGAACGCGCTCATAACAGACCTGGGAGAGAAGTCAATGCTGAATAAAGTCATAGTTTAGTTTTTGATATTTTTGGACCAAAATGTATTTTCGATGCTTCAAAAAATTCGAACGGACCCCCTGATGTGACATGAACTATTTTGATGTTTTTTTTATTTTTTTTGTGGTGGACAGTATACCGTACATACATTCTCAATGGAGGGACAGAAAGCTCTCGGACTAAATCTAAAATATCTTATACTGTGTTCCGAAGATGAACGGAGGTCTCACGGGTTTGGAACGACATGAGGGTGAGTCATTAATGACATAATTTTCATTTTTGGGTGAACTATCCCTTTAAAGAAATATTCTGGTTACAGTACAATGCCTTTGTGGCAATAATGTTGATTACCAAAAAATAAAATAAAAAACACATTTGACTTGCCCCTCTTTCAAAAAATCAAAAACTGAGGTTACGGTAGGTTACAACTGTATGACTCTGCTCAAAATTAATTTCTGAAATATGACAACTGTTCTGTTATAAATCTGTGTGCCAAAATAATCTCCTCATTTCTGACAACTGACTGAGAAGGCTGTAAACACTAGATTTGTTTTCCCAAAGATTTCTTTATAAAGAGCACTAAGAGAACTGTTGAGTGGAATCGGAACAGTTCGATTACGAAAGTACCAAACGACAATCAATCGTTCTGTAAAAGTACATGTCCAGATTGGTGCCCACACAAAAGACAAACCAAGCCTATAATATTGATCATCATCAGCCATAACATAATTATCAGCTATTAGGCAGTGCATCTCCAATGAAACATCCAAAGTACAGGAAATAAAACAGGATACTTAACATGCAGAAAACCGAAGTGATTCTGGATGTGTGTGGTGGGCGAAGCCTGCTGAACAGCGCTGTGAGGCAGGGGTCATCCTGCACAACTTTCTCCTAATCTCACATCCGACTGCAGGAAAAAATACATCTTTCTTACCACGCTTCGGACACACTTACATCAGCTCGCAGAGATGAGGCATCTGATATTTATGAAACAGATACCCAAATGCACACGAATCCCATCAAGACAAAAGCAAACGACTCTTGTTTTTTTAATATTGCATGGATGTGTGCAATACTGGTATGTTGCATAAAGTGTGTTTTAACACCTGAAAGTTCAAGGTTTCGCTAAATATGACTATTTCTTATGCTCAGCTTGACTAGGATGTTGGCTTTAAAACAAGGCTAAGAAACCCACAGAATGCTTTCTAAACAGGTAACAGATGCACTTCTACACACACACAAGCATAAACTCGAACGAGAACAGAGACATTTTACTGACACTCCTCAAATGAAAGACAGATTTAAAATGATCTGTGCCTCGCTATGCGATGTAAGCCTTTCTGAGAAACTGACAGAACATTGACACACTATCAATAAAACCATAAGAACAAAAAAGCTTTGTTAAGGCATATAACTTCTTGTGAACATGTCTGGATGTAGATTGGGGGCCTTAATATATCTCTACACATCAACGAGTCAGCAAAAGCTGCAAATGTTTAATTTCGTTTACTAACAGAGCAGATTATTAACCTAACGCACATTTACAAGTGTAATAAAACGTTTAGATATGGTAATCACACGCAGTATTGTCTGATGTGTGTGAAGGGGCTCGGAGTGCAAAGCGTCTGTTTTGATACGGCTAACTAGCTAACCGTTTCTCGCTATTAAACCACAGAAACCCACATAACTGTCATTTATGTCGACTTACATTATATTGGTGACTAAAGGATAAAAAGTACGAAAATACTCGAAAATGAGCGCATTCGCCGTGTCGTGATATTTGACGGCACATACAGGCTAAGGAAATCTCTCCGCTAGCATTAGCCACCCTTCAGCTGCGGCTAACAGGCTAGCAGCATTAGCCCTGCGCGAGCTCACACAAAAAAAAACAGCACAAAACACAAATGTCACCTCACGCTTCTCACCAAACGCGTACATTTGGGAATAAGCGGTCTCATCTTGACGAACAGCAATTCGGTTCCCGTAGCTGAGGGCGTAAATGTTCGTTCTTCTCCTCAGACAGGCCCTCTGTGAAAACAAACTGTCATCATCCGCCAAACGGCGCTCGAAGCAGCTCGAGCTCGAAGCGGGAAGAGCAGCTCAATCCGCAAGCGCGTGCGTGCTGGGAAGCCCGACTCGTTCGCGCGAATCGGTTCTTTCGAACGTTTCGCTTTAAACACTCGATTCAAGGAGTCCGAATCAGCAAGTCGGCATAGCTGCGTCCCAAATGACACACGATACACTATGTACTTATGCACTATGTAGTGGAGGAATAATATAAGGTCATTTCCTCTGTCATTTATAATGGCGTCTCACAGCCCTTCCCCCTTCACTACGTCATTAAAGCTTCCACACTTCCTTTTGATTATTTAAGTCAAAGACCCTTTCAAGGAAAGTCTGTTCACTCAGCAGCCATTTTGCAATGCCTCTGGGCAGCTCAAACAAGACCAAGTCCTATCTAAATGAATCCTGAAATCTCAAAAACTGCTCGCTAAGTCACGATTAAATTACATATTTCAAATCAGCAACAAAATCTGAAATGAACTGCCCCCATGAATGTTGTTTCTTATGCTCAAATAGCATTAAAAAAAGCTTATTTTTCCAGCTAGACCAGTCAATGCGCATGCGCAGTTATAACGCGCTTATGACTGCGTATGCACATCGGCTGGTCTAGCATCAGGTTTCTATGGGAACCGGAGCTTCTAAAGGCCGCTGCAGTGATGCAATGACTTAACCATTCAGCGATTGGCTCTTTCATTTAGAAGGCGGGACTATTCTGCCATATTGCGCGTTGCAGTTTCTGCCATTCGTAATGCTGCGTTCCAGGCAAGTTTTTGAGCCCGTAAGTCACGACTTCAAACCACGACTCACGACTTTGTAGCGTTCCAGGCAAGTCATGCCAAACTTCCTGAGCGACTTCCTTTATTGCAACGTTATATTGTCCGAAGATCTATCTTTCAACGTGTACCACTTGCATAAACACTGCATCCGTAGGCCACATTATCCGTAGGGGCTGTCATTGTTGTTTTTGGGGACTATGTGACGTCAGAGATCGGAACTGGGAGTACATCGATCTAGTACGAGTTCATGGGTGGGAAGTCACGGGTTTGACTGCCGTTCCGGTGCACTTTAACGGGTAGAAGGTTGGAAAAACACGGGTTATGGGTTGCCTGGAACACGGCATAAGTATAGTAGTGAACCGTCTTTGTATTTCTATAGACTTTGTTTTTAAATGCATTATTTGGATATTTAAAGCACTTTTTATTTTTGGAATTTTTCCAGTGTACACTACTTGCACTATTTATACTAGAAAATGTCATAGAATAGTGCACATGTACATGATTTGGGATGCACCTAAAGAAATTAAACCATTTTTTCCCCTAAATGTATATTATAGATCTTACTATGAACAATGGTTACATCAGGGTTGCCAGGTCTGGTTTTGTTGCCATACACAACCAGAACAACTGTTAATCAAAACTAGCCTAATTTATCCGCAGTTTTCTCCTCTGTCAAAATAGTATTTTGGAAAGATCAATCATTCAGTCCACTTAAAGGCAGGGTAGGTGATTTGGTTCAAAAACATTTTTTTGACATGCTCTTCTTTTGAAAGTCTCTTCACATCCCGACTGCAATCACTAGGTTAAGTCGTATAAGTGTATTTATATTGTTTGTGGAAGGCTTAGACCAAACATGTTCGTCCAATCATATTCCTCGGTCTGAGGGCAACAATGAGCTGTCCTACCTGCCTGTTAAATTATGTATTTGCAAGGGCAATTAAAGGCTCATTATTATGATTTAAATGGCTTACTAAATAAATGTGCGATTAGTCAATCAATCGCTTAAAATGAACGACTACTAGTTGACCAGAAGAATCTTTAGTTGAGGACAGCCCAAGTATTTGGTTTAGTCAATCAATCGCTTAAAATGAACGACTACTAGTTGACCAGTGGTTTATTTATTAGTAGTAAATCTCCCCCCCATTGGCCAGACGGCGCTCTCGCACGTAAAGTCTAAATACCCCCCCACAGAAGAATCCAGCAATTCTCGCATTAGCTAAATAAACAGAAGATTTAACTTTTTTCATTGATTCAGCATGACTTATAAACACAGGACTACGACAATATATGATTTATCTGAGTTCCTATTATAATTATTATTATAATTCTCATTTTAATAATGATGCAATGCTAATCGACATAGCCTTTATCACTGCTTATCTGTTTAAGAAGCCACATCATCTCACAGAAAGATTTATTTCAAACTCCTGACTGACGTTATGAAATGAGTTTGGAGTAAAAACATGTTATTAAATGCGGTATTTTCACGTGCTTTCAGATGGAGCAGCATTTACTACACAGAGCTGCAGTTCACTAAGAAGATACGCAAACAGCTTTCATTATCGCAGAAGGATTTCTTCAATTTCATAATCGTGCAATTATCTGCGGTTTTGATCGTTTGTTTGTAGTGGATTGTATTTGGAGTATGTCTGTCGTTTAGTTAATGTTGTTTTTTGTGAATGCTGGTACTTGTGATTTAATGTTGTTTAGATTTACTGCTTATTTGAGAAGATGCTTATGTGTATAACATTCGATTAATTGTGCAGCCCTATGCTTTGTCTTATAATGTTTTCTCACTGGTGAATGAGACGTGGTAATCAGACAGCTTTGCATTTAGTCCTCCACCAATGCCATCTCTCATCGTGTCGCTGGTTAGCCTCTGGTCTGCCTGTGCGTGCTCATGTGTTTTGGAGGAGGTGTGGCTTTGGAGAGTGATTTGCAGAGAGGGAGGGATCTTACGGTTTCAAAGCATTGTTAGCCTCTCCAAAATCCCCTGCCCTATCTTTAAAGTCCACCTCTGCAAGCTCGGGTTGATCTGCCACCACCTTTCACTGTAACACCCACATCTCAACATCTAATCAACAACCAATGCATTGAACCATGTCTCGCTAAATTTTTTTTATTTCGTTAATACATTACAGTAATTACTACAGTCTGTCGCTACTTCCGTTTTTATTGTGACTTTTAGTCATTAAGAAATTGTGTCCTCAAGTAGTCCATGATATCCCAGCGCACCATACTGCATACTCTACATACCTATTTTACTTTTCAGTCAAATCTTCGGGTTCACACCAAGTACTGTTGTAAGTTAAATTAATAAGATATTACATAGGTTGTAATTTGGAAGTAAAATGTAAAGTGTTACACATTTTATTAGTGCATCGATGAGTAGTATTTTGTAAAATGTGTGCTACTGCTAATTAGAAGCAACACAACTGTTGAACTGTGTCTCGTTGCATACAGACTACTGACTGAACAGATATTTATACTTTATTTTCCAAGTGCAAAATATTGAAAAAAAAATCAAATTGTTTAAATAAATGCTCAGTAAAATGGTCACTGGCATTTTTACAACAAGTGTGTTCCATTGGGTATTTGCAGACAAAACCACTCGGTCCTATTCAGTCTGCGAATGAATAGTTTAGGCTAATTCGTAAACAAATAGTTTAGTTTTCGTCCACCAGTTCAGTCAATTCACAAAGAAGATCCGATTCAAAAGAACGACTCAGTCGCGAATCGCATATCGCCAGTGTGCGCGTGAGCGCGCAGCAGCAGTCGTGCTCTACTGTCTGTTGAACTGACACTTAGGAAGGTATATTTATTTTACTTTTACTTTAACTTTTTTTTTTTACCATGTCTCTTTCTTTTCCGTCATTTGTGCATCCACTGTCACTTTATTTATTTATGTTTAGTATTATTATCTTTTAAATAAAAACGCTTACGCAATATTGTAAATGATAACAATCGTGCCAGTAAAGCTTTGCTGACTCTGACTCTATGACCATTTTGGGACAAATCACTCTTTTGTTTACTGTACAGACGCATTCCGCACGCATACTTGGCTTTCGGCGCCTTTCTTTTTATTCCCCCACTCTCTCTCTCTCTCTCTCTCTCTCTCTCTCTCTCTCTCTCTCCTCTCTCTCTCTCTCTCTCTCTCTCTCTCTCTCTCTCTCTCTCTCTCTCTCTCTCTCTCTTCGCAAGCCTACGGAATATGTAAAGAAAGAAAAGAAAAAACATT
Source organism: Cyprinus carpio (assembly GCF_018340385.1). Taxonomy (NCBI): domain Eukaryota; kingdom Metazoa; phylum Chordata; class Actinopteri; order Cypriniformes; family Cyprinidae; genus Cyprinus; species Cyprinus carpio. Next base: position 29,522,805 of record NC_056618.1, read on the forward strand.
CTACACACACACACACACACACACACACACACACACACACACACACACACTAAAGCAGCGGCCATTCCAGGACTGAACAAAAGAGCGCATTCAGACCCGCCGCACGCGGACCGCGCCGCGTCGATCGCGCCTGGCCGCCGCAAGCGGGCGTTCATCGCGCCGAACATCAACGCCGCGCCGCGGAAGGTGCGATCCGAGGCCGCGTAGAGCCGCGAAAGCGCTTTACCTTCAGAGGTGTGCCTCCGCCGCCATCCTCGCGTCCTCCTCCTCTCCAGCAGCGCCGCAGCTCCGCTCCGCTCCCTCCCCAGCGCGCATCACGGACGTGTCACGAGACCTCGCAGCTCCGCGTTATTTGTGTTTGGGAAATAAACGCTTTAATATTTTTATATAAATCTATCAGTATACAGCCTCTCTAGTGTATAATTGTTTATGTCACGTATAATGTTTGTTATATACAGGTGACTTGTTCTTGTTAATAATAATAAAAACAATTAAAAAATGTTGATGACAGACGCAATAAAGTGCCCTCGGAGGGATCGGGGGAGAAAGTGGCTTTTTGGGGGACGGAAGAGTCACAAGCGAAGCCATGAAATTGAGAAATGTACTTTAATGTCGTAAAAATATCATCACACTAGTACAAAACAACAACATAATAATAATAATAATAATAATAATAATAATAATAATAGTCCAACTATTATTCTCCAACAAATAGCCTACATCTTAAAAACTAACAATACAATAAGAATAATAAACATAACCTTTATAATATTTATTGTATTTATTATTTTTTTTTTTTATTATTATATTATTTTTATTATTAAATTAACAACAACTACAACAATAATAATCATAATGATCATAATAATAATAATAATAGTCTAGAAGTATGCATATTTTATGTAAAATAACATTTCTAATTATTATTCTCTTTTAATTCTGAAGAAAAAAAATGACCAATAAGTGTTAAAAACTAACAATAAAACAACAATAATAACTAAAACAACAACAACAACAATAATAATAATAATAATTTTGGAGTAAAATATAACTAAAATATGTTCAAAACCAATAATAATATATATAAAAACAACAATAATAATAAACATAACCATAATATTAATAATAATAATTTAGGAGTGAAATATATCCCAGATGTGTTCAAAACCAACAACAACAATAATAATAGTAGTCTAGAAGTATGTGTATTTTATGTAAAATAACATTTCTAATTATAATTCTCTTTTAATTATGAAGTGAAAAAATGACCAATAAGTGTAATAATAAGTGTAATAATAATAATAATAATAATAATAATTTTGGAGTGAAAGATAACTGTGTTCAAATCCAATAATAAACTAACAATAAGAAGAAGAAGAAGGAGGAGGAGGCGGAGGAGGAGAAATTAATAAAGAAAAAATAAAATAGTAGCCTATCTGAGTAGATTATGTGAAGTGAACCAAACTGTAATTCTTCTGCACACATCTCCTCAGCAAATTCAGACAGACATAGGTCTGACTTTTAGGCAGCTCGCTTTATGAAGGCAATATCTATTGATTATACCAAAATAATAAACCATGCAAAAATGATTACCACCTTCATCAGCCCAAACATCTAACTTACCGTCGTCTGCTGATAACGCGTCAGTGTCGCCAGGCGGCGGCAGCAGAAGAGCTCGCGCGAGTAGAAGACGCTGAACCGGAAGTGCGTATAACACCAGCTGATGATGAGATAAGCGGTAAATCCACGAAGCATACTTTATGTTTTTAATGTCTATTTACAGTGCACTATCTCTGTAAATGCATAGTTAGCTAACAGTCGATTAAGAGCAGTCACGTTTGCCTGTCGTTAGTCAACAAGCTAATAGAAATCCGGCGACTCGATGCTCCTATAATATAAAGTTAATAAGGTGAAGCTTAGGAAGGCATTTCTGCCATATTTCACCTCAGAATTAAAAGAAAGAAGCATATTTCTTAAGATTGCATGTATGAATTAAGATTTATGCGTGTGTATTTTGTTTTATATGTGACTAATAATACATGATAGATTAGATTGTATTGCTGTTCATATATAAGTATATATGTGTGTATATATGCTTATTTATTTGCATGACATTAACAGGTTCCTCGCTGAAGCACAATGCCTGAAGTGAAGTCGATGTTCAGAGAGGTTCTGCCTAAACAAGGTGAGTTTTTCCACTGCTGTGGGTGAGTTGTTTTGTTCAGCAGACTTGCATTTTTTGTAGTGCACAGCTTTCAAAACCTCACCCTTATACAGACTGAGTTGAAGGACGTCCCACATGACACGCGAAACAACCGCAGCACTGGAATCCACAGCTCAGCTTTAGTCCGGATCTCGCTTCAGACACCCAGCGCATGAGGGGTGTGTTGTGTTTTGTCTGTGCAGGTCAGCTGTCCGCGGAGGACGTTCCCACCATGGTCCTGTGCAAACCCAAACTCCTGCCTCTGAAGTCTGTGACTCTGGAGAAACTGGAGAAGATGCAGCAGGAAGCGCAGGAGATCATCAAACAACAAGAGCTGGCTTCGAAGGAGCAGCAGCAGTCTGAGAGAGCAGAGTAGGGCACACTTCTGAGGGATGAAGTACACACTTCCATCACAACCTAATATCAGCACATATCACTAATATAGTCAGCCATAGGTCAACTTTCAGATCAAAGGTTTTGATTTTTGTTTGCCGTTTTGGTAGAAATGATATTTATGCATGAGTTTAGGTGTGCTTTAGTTCATAAGGCCTCATATGCACATTAATGATTATTTAGTTTCTATGCATTTTTGTTCCAGATGCAGGAAAATTCATTCATAACAGTTGCAGCTCAGTTGCATGGTTTTAAAGGCTATATTCTCAAATTAATTTTTTAATATATATATATATATATATATATATAAACACTGTAAATTTGGGCTATTTGTAGAATAAACAAAATGGCAGCTAATTAATGCATGAAATTGCGATAATGCACAGGTCTTTACATTCTTCTGTCTAGTTTTTAAGTACATCCACTTTAAATGTCATATTTAAATATATATTTAACTTCAAAACTACTACTTTTTTTTTTTGAGAAATGTGTAATGTTATTCAGCAAGAACATTTAATAAATAAAGTGACAGTTAAACGCTATTTCAAATAAATGCTGTTATTTACTTTTATTTATTAAATAATCATGAAAAAGTGTTTCCACAAAAAATATGGCTGCTAAAAATTCAGCTTTGCCATAGCAGGAATAAATTATATCTTAAAATATATTAAAATAGAAAATGCATAGTTTAAATTGTAATAATATTTCATAATTTTACTGTATTTTTTGAAAAAGTAGAGACTTTCAGAAGCATAAAAAAAAAATCACCATTAAGTAGACTGATATTTCACTATTTTTAGATTGTGGATTATTAAAATTTACTGTTGTCAATACATAGTGAAAATTAAGTAAATGTTGATTAAAAATGCATTAATTTTAATATTTTGTTCCATTTGTCATTGCATTACATCTATCATCCACCCGCTTTGGTTTTTGATTGCTAATTATAAAAAAAAAAAAAAAAAATTTTCCTGTATATTTCAGGAAATGCCCAAGTCATATTTCACTCCTAAAGCTAAATAATAATATATAAAAATATAATTTTTTGTTGTTGCAGTTTATGCTGTTATAAATAATGTCATGATGGAAATGATTTTTGTCCCTAAAAATGTTTTTTTTTTTTTTTTTCGTAATATCTACAAAGAACATCCACCCACATCAGTGATGACAATAACTTTTTATTATTTATTCATCAACCAATTTAAACAAAGAGCAAGTAGGTCAGGGTACATTCCACATCCACCGGTCTACTGAAATATAAAAATAAATGTTCTGTGAAATGATCCCAGCTGCTGTGCGTTGCTCAGGTTTGTCCTTTCGTCAGTGACCATCAGAAATGACATCTTTGAGAAGTCAGAGAGGAAATAAAGGAAAACACAAACTGGAGCACAGTATACAAAAGCAGCCCAGGAGGAGAAAGAGCTCTGAACTTGCACTTATAAAGCTATGTACACAAATCTGCAAGTCTCTACAAACACTGCTGACTGGAGAACAGGAGTGGCAGTGAACTCAGGAATACAAAACATGGAATGACTAAGTCTTAAGTGTGGCACTTATTAGCTTATATAAGTCACATCAGAAGGATCGGGGGATTACGTCTCCTTCAGACTGAAAGTGCCTGGCCCTGTGGTCCAATTGTGTTCTGACAGGAGGAACGGTTTTGGTACTTAAACCTTCATGACAAATACAAGCAACTTAAAGCAATACAAAGCTCCGGTGAGCATCACGGCTGGAGCAGCTGCCACGGAAATGGCTGGGACTCCTGACCTCATTAGCTCGAGAGTTTGAGACGCCCGCCGTCTCCTTCACTGATGAACCTCTTACGGCCCCTGACCGAAACAGAACAATAACTAGTAAGTTCATTGGGGTACATGATAGGGCTGCCCTCGATTAAGGATTTTTCTGTTTGACTAGAAGTCATTCATTTGAAGCATTAGTCGACTTTATCATACGTTTATTTATAAATCATTATAATGAGCCTTTAAAATCGCATACATAGCCTAATGAGTGTGCTCAAGGACACGCATAAAGCCTGCCACAGTGCACCGGCAGAAGTAATGATTATGAATGTGTCAGGGGGAAAACAGTAAGGAGACCGCTTTAACATTTTAATAATTTGATAAACTAGTGCTTTCTTAGTTTTCAGCTTCAGAGATGAACTCTGTGACACTGACTCGTCATCTCCGCAGTAGTTGGATATGAATTTCTTAGTATGTTAATTTTTTTTTTTTATTTTTGTTTTTTTTTTTTTGAGTGTAGATATTTCACTCTCTATAGACATATTTTTAATGTCTGTAAGGTAAAGATATACACAGAGTTTCACGCTCAAGTTCACAGAGGCCGAGGCGGTAGAAAGCTTATTGAGTTATGCAGTGAGCTACTGTTCAGCTTCCGCACAGACACTTAAACAGCGCACACTTGTTTAGGTTAACATTAGATTAGCGGTCATGTAATGTTGCTAATACTTCTATATTTCAGATAAGACATATTTGAGGTCGATGAATGATAGGCGAGTGTTTGGATGTCCTGCATTACCACATAGACCAGCTGTTAACGATCTGTCCGCGCCTGTGGATATATGTTTTTATTTATTTGTTTTTTCTGCGACTCAAAAAGTTTTGATCGACCAAGCCTCTTCTAGTCGACTATTAGGGGCAGCCCTAGTACATGCCGATATTATCACACTCACACACATCATCATCATCATCATCACAACACATTTTGTCAACACATTAATAATCATGTAATAATAATAAATATATAAAACGTGTTTATACATTACTGCTATTCATAATAAATATGACAGAAAAAAAGCATTTTCCTTAACTTAATATGCAACATGACATTTTTATAGCCATTTTATATATCTGTAGTATAATAATAATAAACTGTAATAATACTAATAAATGGCTATAAAAATTGTGTACACATTACTACTGTTTATATATGACAACAATGAAAACAATAAGTGTATTTGGGTACATGACAAATCAAAAATAAGTTTGATGTAATAATTTAAATATGATTATGTTTACTGTATTTGTATGAATATTTATTATTATAGTTGTGTAATAAATAATGTTTAAATATGAGTACTTTTCATAATAAATATGCCATAAATGGCAATGAGGTCATTTTGGTAGTGACAAATCAAATAATTCTGATGTAATATTTCATACTTTTATTACTATTATTATTATTATTATTATTATTATAGTTGTATATAATAATAAATTATGTTTATATATGACTACTTTTCATAATAACTGACAACAATAAAATCAATTAGCAAGTTAATTTGAGTACATGACAAATAATTTTAGGTATAATAACATTATACATATATTTGTATATTATTATATAATATTACATTATATTTGTAAATTTTTTAATGAATAATAATAATAATAAAAAATAATAATAATAATAATAATAATAATACATTACTATTCATAAAAATACAACAACGAAAACAAAGTTTATTCAGCTACATGAATTTTGATGCAGTATTAACAATACATCTAATTTTATATATTACTAATTTTCCTAAATATATATTTCTATATAATAATAATAATACATTTAATTATTATTATTATTGTAAGTTAAAAATACAGTTAAAACACACCCCACTCACCGACAAGGACAGAGGTCTCTGAGTTTTTTATCGATGACCCCGGCGTTAAAGCTCTGCTCCACGAACTGCTCCAGGAGCGAATACGCACACGGCACGTCAATACTGAGATCTGCCATGTCCAGATACACCCTCTCAAACCCCTGCAAGAGGACAGCATTCACTTTAGATGTGCTTCCACAGCTGCGGTGATCCACACTGACCAGCAGGTGGCGTCATACCCGTCTCAGCTGGTCCACAGTGATGACCGTGGAGGCGCAGAGAGACTTCAGCAGCTGCAGGATCATCTGAAGCGTCCTGTCGCCTTTAGACTCCAGGACCATGATAACCGCCTGAAGAAAACAATGTGAAGAGAACAAAAAATTAACAATCAGGCACAAACGTTCCTCTTAAATCCCTGTTTTGTTGCCGTTATTACCTCATACACAAACTCATGGTGGAAATGTGGGACTTCCAGTTCTCTCAAGCAGCGCTCGGCTTCCACCGTGTCTCCTGATAACAGAAACTCCTTCAGCAGCAGGTTAACCTGCAACAACAGCCATTATGTAATCTGGAGTTAGAGGCTGAATGCATGTGTTGATATGCTGTAACATCTTCCAGCTCGTAGACAAAGGATGATGTTATGTAAGGTCGTAGGCGGTGAATGGGTGTGTCCTTGCCTCTTTGATGAGTTGATTGACAGGTCTCTGTCCGCCGCCTGAGCCCCAGAGACTGTCTATGCGCAGGCCGGTCCATCGGCTCATCCTCAGCAGCACAGCGGCGCGATCCAGAGCTGCTCTGATCAACGACACAAACCCACATCAAACTCCCCATCAAAACACAGAAGAGACGCACTGAGAGGAAAACACGCAGTACCTGGCGTATTCACAGTCCACTCGTCCTTTGTAGCCGTCTATGAAGCTTTTTGGGAGGATGTTGTCTGCGACGGCTCGAGCGATGAACTGACCGAGCATCTGCAAGACAAAAGTTAAACATTTCCAGCTAAAGATCACTCTTTCTGAGAGCTTTCAGCTCAAAACACTTCCACTGTGTTCACAGGATGAAAAAAAAACAAAAATAAATAAATAATTTATAAATAGGCCTATGGTTTTTCCTATGAGGCTCTTGAAAACATCGACAAACATTAAATATATAAAATATTTGAATTATTTAACATTTTATATTAAATAATTGCAATATTAAATATGGTCATTTTTTATAATATTAAAATATTCACAAATGGTTGATCAACTTTGGTGCATTTTCCAATCACAGTCATTTTTATCATTATTATTTTACAAATTTTTATTATGTATTAAAATTAGTTATTTTTTGGTATGTTTACCATCATAGTGTAATGGAAAAACATCATTTTCAGGTAATGATCACTTATTTACAAAGGGAACTGAATAATTTATAATCCAAATAGGCCTATATTAATTGTTTTTATTATTACTTTGACAAATAATAAAAGTATGAAATATTAAGAAACAGTAATTTTGAATATTAATATACATATACAAATATACATATATTTTAATATTACTATTTGGCAACTTTTGTCTATTTTCAAATCACACTGTACTGAATAAAATAAAGATTATTTAACAACTAAATATAGACTAAGTTATTCTATTTAAGTCATTTTATAATATACACTTAATTTCTTCTTAAGTTATATTTCTTCTAAATAACTGCACTGTCATTTTAGAAAAAGATTAAAGATCACTCATTCTATCTCAAATATTAAAATAATATTTAGAAAGAATTGGCATATTTCTCTGTTCAACCTGGTCCATTTTCTGATCATATGGTCATAAATATAATAAAACTATATATAATATTAGAGATCTTAAGTATAATAATATTGTAATATATTGTAATTTATTTGATTAATTCTACAATTATAAATACTAACATATTAAAATAAGTATATTTCATAATTATAAATTGGAAATTAAAAAGGAAAATATTATATTAAAATCACTTGTACGGACAACTGGAAATATAGTAATTACTTTTAAAATGTAATATTAAATTGTGTTTTCCCCCCACAAGGTCCAAAAAAGGAACTGAAATCATCAATAGTAAAATATCAAAATGAAACCAAAACTTTCTAATCTAAATAAAAGTTTTTTTTTTTCAGTTAAAGTTCACTCATTCCAAGAGCTTTCTATATTTCTTGTCTACGCACACAGAAACCCCTCATGTGATACAAAAAAGGAACTGAGCCACTTAACCGCAGAATTTCACTTGAAAAGTGTTTAAAAAAGCCCCATCATGAGATTTGTGTGTCGTACTGTAAACAGTGCAGTCGTGTGTGCAGCTGGAGGAAACACACAGTCAGATAATGCAGTAACACATATCAGCTCATACTAATGCAGTCGGGGGTCAATATTTGTTCACGTGCCGTTTTGGCACATCTCCCCTTTGTATTCAGACTGTATTGGTTTTAAGGGCAGGAAAGGGCTGCCTCTGCCAAATCCTGCTACTGGAGCGACATTGGCTCTGCTGTTTGTACAGCAGACAGTGTGTTTGAGGCACAGCGCTGAGCCAGCATTCTGCACACAGCCAGACAAAAGCACAAGCTCTGGTGTTTTGATGAAGCCAAAGGAAACAGCTGAAAGTCTCTTCTGCACCACCAGACGTGCTCCGACCGCAGAGCTTTCACTGTCAACCGCAGCTTACCAAACACGCTTGCAACTAAGTAAACATGCCACGCAGAGAGACGCACCGCAGCTTAGAAACTGTGCCTCAACTACAGCGGCTCATGATTAAATGTCATACAAACAATCGTGAATAACAATTTAATTCATATTAAACTTCATTCATATTGTCGATATATAAATATAATTTAACATTTTTCTTAAAACAAAACAATTAACTTTAAAAACTGCCATAAAGAAAATTTTTAATATCAGATATTTTACTGTTTAAATGTATACATGTGTATTTATGTTAAATTATTAGATATATATTAAATATAATTTAGATAATATATAATTATATATACATATTATACACAAATCATATATATGTTAAATATATTACTTAATTACATATTAATCTCATTAATAAACAAATAATTTGAATATTTCTCTGTTCAACTTAGTCCACTTTCTGATCATATTGTCATAAATATTATAAAACAATGTACAATATTATAGAACTTAATAATATAATAATATTGTATTACCGGTATATTGTAGTTAATCTTTTTGATTAATTCTATAATATTCTTGCAGTAGTATATTATAAATACTAACATATACTAAAATAGTTAAGGTACATAATATTATATAATATTATTATATAAATTGAAAATAAAAATTAAAATATTATATTAAAAACACTTGTATGAACAACTGGAAACATTAAATAATTACTTTTAATATTAAATTATTGTTTTTGTTTTTTCTGCAGGGTCCAAAAATGGAACTGAAAACATTAATAGTAAAATTGATCAAAATCAAACTAATGATTTTAAAACTAAATAAACAAGTAGATGTTAAAAAAATAAAATAATTAAAATATATACATATACAAAATATATACACGTACACATAATTATAATATATATCTACATATATTAGTTAATATACTTATTATAATATAAATATATAGTATAAGTACATCACAATTCTAACTGGTAGTGTTTATATGTAGCTGTAGCATGTTACCTGCGGAGCCCCAGGTGTGTCCAGCACCAGGTCGGGCAGCTCTTTGAGCAGTTTGTGGAAGGAGGCCTCCACGTCGCCCGCAGTGAGCACACACCCGCAGAGCTCGCTGAGCAGTCGTGACGTCAGCTCCCTGTGGCTGGCTTTGGCCTCCAGCGCTAGCGATACAGCTAGCATGGGCACGTCGCCACGCATGCAGCCCAGGTTCAGCTCAGCAAGCAATTCCTGAAGAACCAGAGCGAGATGTTCTGATTATAATGAGAATGCAGTGTTCCTCAGGTTTGTTTAATCATTAGTGCACAGGACTGCACGGCACTGATTAGATATGATGAAAGGGCAAAAGCCATCTCCTTTTTCAACAACACAGTAATAAATCTCACCGCCACTTCATTAGCATCTCCGTGCTCAAAGTACTCTTGAACAATAGGAGTGACCGTCTTCTCAAACGTCTCGTCGTCCAGAGGGAGGACGACCGTCTCATATACGCAGTTCTCCTGGAGAAACAAAATTTGATGGATTGTGCGCCAGTTTCATGGTTAAAATGGACACGCAGATTTGGAGAAATGTAGCATTACATCACTTGCTCAATGGATACTCTGCAGTTAATGGGTGCCGTCAGAATGGGAGTCCAAACAGCTGATAAAAACATCACAATAATCCACAAGCAATCCACACCACTCCAGTCCATCAATTAACATCTTGTGAAGCGAAAAGCTGCATGTTTGTAAGAAACAAAGCTTTAATTATGGCATTAACTTAAAAAAAAAAAGATTAAAACATTATAATTTAAATTGATTAATTGTTTAATTCTAGTATTCAAGTCCTCTATACATAATACTGTTTTCTCCAATGAAAAAGTCGTCTCGCCTGAATCAGGAGCGAAATCTGCACAGATCAAGAACTGTTTACAAGCGAAAATAGTCTAAAACATCTCTAAACAAATATGTGTGGATTTTAATGTGAAAGAACAACAGGGGATCAGAACTTTCTCCACTGGAAGCAGCATTAATATGGATAATGGACCCATATTTTGGCCAGAAGCAATGATTTAAATTTATAATGCTTTAATGATGGATTTGTTTCTTACAAATGTGCAGCTTATGATGTTAACTGATGGACTGGAGTGGTGTGGGTTACTTGTGGATCATCATGATCCGTTTATCAGCTGTTTGGACTTTCATTATGACGGCAAATCTGATTAAGAAAAACTCATCTACATCTTGCATGGTCGGAGGGTGAATACATTTTCAGCAAATTTTAATTTTAGGGCAAACTATTACTTTAAAAAAACATAAGCTAGCATCCTTTGTGGCTCTTACCTGCTCCGCATCGTAATTGGGGTCTTTAACGTCAACTTCATCTTCACCGTAAACCTCCCCAGGTGATCCCCATACACCTTTACCCCCTGCCCCACCTTTGGATACAAAACACATGAATAGCTTTTTTAAAAACAGTAAAATGCATTGGAATAACTTTAAAAATGACATGTCAGAGCAGAAAGAAGAAAGAAAACCATGTGACTCTTTCAGTGCCTTCTGCAGTAGCCAATAAAAAGTACATACTGTTCCTGTCATTGTCATGTTAACTGCACAGGGTCGTCCCTTCCCCTAAACAGAGCCGCGCCCCTTTAATTCACAGCTGCTGACATCACCTTTCGAGATGTGCAGAGCTCTGACCACAAGTGCCAAACTGATACTGAACGAGAAACAGAAACTGATGCACGCAAGGCTTAGCGTGGCCTTTATTAATGTAGATGTTCTTCTACATCCTCATGATGTTCCAAACTTGGGCGATTGTTTTTTTTGTTTCTAACTTGGGGGGTTTTTTTTCTTGTGTTTTATTAATGTAGATTTTTTTGAGAAATGTAATAGTTTTTTGTCCACACAATGGAGGTCAGTGGGGTCCAATGTTGTTTGGTTCCTGTTCATCATAAGAAATGAAGTCAAAAGTTTGATATGACACAAGGGTGATCATTTAAATGAACGAGCTACACTTTTGATAAACTGTTCAGCTTTTGGCTGGATTTAAAGGTTGTATAACACCTTTTTTGAATATTGAAACAAGTTATTCACATCAAACTTGCATTCATAAAATAAGAATATGTTATTTTCCTTAACACTTTGAAAACAGTTCCATAGGCAATAAATGTACCCATTATATGTAGATGTTCTGCTAACCTATATGTTCCAAACCTGGGAGATAGAAATGTATTTTTTTTCAGTGGGGTCCAATGTTGTTTGGTTCCTAACCATCTTCTAAATCTCTTCTTTTCGGTTCCACATAAGAAATGAAGTCAAAAGTTTGATATGAACGAGGAAATCTTTAATGAATGAGCTACACTTTTGTAAACTGTTCAGCTTTTTTTAAATAACACCTTTTTTGAATATAGAAACAAGTTATTCACATCAAACTTGCATTCATAAAATAAGAATATGCCATTTTCCTTAACATTTTGAAAACAGTTCCATAGGCAATAAATGTAAGCATTAAATTCTAATATATTTAGAAATGTATTTTTTTGTCAACTTAAATCTGTTTACTTTTTTTCCCCCTCAGGCACAAAAATAGGGAACTGAAATCTTTAATAATAAAGTAGGCCTATATTTTTTAATAAAGTTTTTTTTAATATAATATAAAATTTTTTATATATTTTAGAGACAATTTAATTTAGGTGTAATATGGGGTGTGTTTTTATTTTAAATTTTTTTGTGGTTTTCAAAAATACCTAATCTTGTCCAATTAATCACAGAGAATTATTATTATTATTATTATATATTTTTTAATATTCAGGATAATTTATTATATATTTTTTGGATCAGACTACTATTTGACAATGAAAATATTTGTCATCAATTTGTAATCCCCCATTTAAATGCAAAACAACAGGACTGGCTTCTGCTCAGCTTGAACCACAAAGCCTCCAAAGAAGATTGTCAATGTGCTGTAATCCACTTTTCAGGCCTCAATGGATGAAGTGGAGTATTCGACCGTACATATGGCACTTCTAAACCGACGACATTTTCACTGCAATGTCTGCATCTTAAGGCTTCTGGCCAAAAAAAGCTAACAGGAACTGCAGCCCTGCCCTTCAGGCTGACTTAACCACCCATTACATAACACACACAGGGCCGAATATGCCATCGCTGAGGGAATAAAAAAACAGAAGTGTGGCATGAAGTCATCTTGTGGGTAATGGGGGAGGTGAAAAGGTCACAACTAAAACACTTCAAATCTCATCTAAGTGATTAAATGATCGCCATTAGACACAAAGAGAGTAGAGTCAAAATGTTTTTTTGAAAGCTTAGTCAGCATACATATAGTGTACTTGACGCAGACCGCATGTAGGACATTTCTGCAAGCCAGACTTTTCCAAATCAGTTCAGGTCTGTTGCACTCAGGGCCAATGAACCCTCAAACACGGACCGAAACAACAACTGAATGAATAGAAGCGACCGTCTGTTATGAGTGTGAACGTGGGTGGAGTTCGGTTACTGAAGTGCGTCAGTCCGCTTGTGTGAAGAATCGCTCGGATGTCTGTTAACCATGCGATTGGCTAAAATGAAAGAGCAGATGCTGGAACAGAACCAAGTCAACACTTCATGTGCTCTGAACTCATATAAATGAATCCCACATGCACTGGACTTCCGGAACTTTCAGAATTCCAAGACTCTAAATTCTAATTTGTTGATGTTTACGTGCATTCCGAGTTCAACTGAATCAAAATATCCAAATTCCAAACAGAAAAGATCAGACTAAAGGGCTATTCATGCCAACAGCAGTAAATTTAACGATAAGTATAACGTTTTAATAATCATTCTAAATCTATCACACAAGAATAAATAACTCCAAAGTAGTGCTACGAACTTTGAAAAGGTTCCTCCAGCGCAAAAGCCCCTGCAGTTCTAGGTTAAGGAATCAAACAGCAATGATACCTTTCTTCGGCAGGCCTCGTCCCTTGCCCATCTTCGACCTCCTGTTTAGCAGTTTGCCCTTAGGGCTGGTGGGTGGAACCACAGAGCGGACCACATCGCCGTTATCGCTCAGCGAGTCGCCCCGGCCCGAGTCCTTGGAGGAGTTCTTCCTCAGACGTCTCTTCACCTTGGCCTTGAGTCTTGCCTCGTGGATGCTGCCGGTGGGAGCCGATATCCAGTTTCCGTTGATCTCGTTATTGACGTTTCCAGTGAAGGTGTTGTCCTCGTCCCCAGAGGGGAAGGAATCGCTGAGATCTCCAGCTTCTGTGGATGACGAGAGTGTTTGGAACCATTTACATGCGAATACAAATATCAAACTTGTAGTTTGAGACTAAATATGCACTCAAAAACAGCATTATTTATTTCCCTTCCCAATGTGGGAGTTAAAAACAAATGATAGTCTCGACCTTGGCAAATTCTGCAGTACTTTTCATATCGTATACCAAATATGAGGGCAAACAGTACTGAAACACTGACCTAAAAACATTTACTGTAATATAAAAATCACTAAATATCGCGATAAAAATAAACTTGAACTTACCAACTGGGTTTGCATTCAGCCATGCCTCGCAGTCAGTTGCCATGGTTAAGGAAATGAAGTTTTAACAGCGTATGAAATGTGCCTTCGCACCTAGGATGCAGAAATATTAACGTTAATATTTCTTTGCGAAGAAAAAACGCTTAAATAAATGAGAACAAGCAGCTGCTCATTTGCTCTCATTGGAGCTCCAATCAGCAGCGTCCATTTGGTGAATCGCATTACCGTGCAGACAGAAGACTGCAGTCTGCAAAATTAAAGTGTTTTGGCTAAGAAAAACTCATTTTTTGATGTTAATTGCTATTAACGTGTTTAATATTTGATGTAGAGCACGCATTCGATGGATGGCGTTATATGCACGCGCAAGTGCACGAGCGCAACATAAACATAAACAAAGCCTCGCGACTAGCAACGAACAAACGCCGTTTTTGTCCTTATTTAACACGGCGTCTAAAATAAAGATCCAAAAGTCTTAAATATCGCAAAATAAGTTTCTTTAAACCAACGGCCAGTCGATAAGGCACAAATCCTACTAACCTGCTTTATCGCGTCGTCCAAGTTCGTGCGGACTCTCCGTTGATGTTGATTTTGTGTTCTCTGCCCAGCAACTCGATAGCGTAATGCTGCCCTGCGAGCTCTCTGATTGGTTAGAATAATAGAGGCGGATGACAAAGTGGCCAATGAAAATTGAGTTCAGATGAAGCCGATCTTTCTCGTATTTTCTATGAGGTCTTCGGTGAAGATCGTGACTTTCCGCCGCTCTGCGATGAACGCTGGATCAGAAGTGATGTCATTATGTAACAGATTGCGCATGGGTGAGGATGGAGTCCCTCTCTCTTGTTAAATTATTCATCTGACCCAGTTTTAAGAAAGATGATGGTTAAAAAAAGTTGCAGGGATATTTCATAACGTTCAGGGCCATCATGGGACACCTTCTTTAGTCGTTCGTTTCACATAAACATCAAGCAGCATTATTTTCATAATTTTTTATTTAATATTTGCATCAATGCAACCCAAAATATTTATACATATTCCATAAAATTGAGTGCTATTATTAACAGAATATAAAACAGGAGGAGAAAAAGTTTTCCAGAACCATTCCAATAATATACTAGCACTACAACACACTCAGATTTAAATAAATTGGATATTAGATAAATAAACATGGTCCAGTTCAAGTATCCCTAAAGTCTGAGCTTTGTGTACAGAAACAATGAAAATCAAAAGCAAAATAGTATGGCAGACATTATACAGAAGAAGCTTTCCATTGTGTTCAGCTGATTTTTAAGCATCTGGGGCTTTTAATACATTATAAGGCACTTCAAAAGTGTATATTTCAAGCATGAAACAGACTGAAGACCTGATGAATGACAAAAACTATTAAAAGAGCATCAACAGAATATTCACAAGTATTAGCCTGAGGATAATTTTACATCTCTTTAAATTAAAATAGAAGTGTAAATTAGTTTATATTTGTCCACCACAGAGAAAGTTCAACATATATGCAAGCTTTAGAGTATGAATGAGGCAGATGCAGATGATGTAAACACAACACTTTGCAGTGCATTTCACATTCTGATACATGTTTTTCACAGTTTAATAAAAATTCCATGCTGGACCACAAGGACAAACACACTGCGTTTTAAGGACAGGGCACTTTGAGTTCACAGAAGACTGAAAATTGTCATCATTTACTCTCCCTCGTGTTTCAAAACCTGTATGACTGACTCTTTTTTTTTTTTTTTTTTTTCGTGGAACACAAATGAAGATATTTTGTAGAACGTTCCTGCTGCTCTTTTCCATAAAATGAATGTGAATGGAATCTGCTGCTGTCAAGTACAAATGACATGTTGGATGAAAAGAAATTGTGGTCACAAATTAAGAATTAGTTCCCATGACTTGTTAAAGGGGTCATATGATGCAATTTCAAGTTTTCCTTTCTCTTTGGAGTGTTAAAAGCTCTTGGTGCATAAAGACGATCTCTAAAGTTGCAAAGACTAAAGTCTCAAATCTAAAGAGATATTCTTTATAAAAGTTAAGCGTCAACCACACCCCCCTAAAATGGCTCATTCTAACACGACACCACATATATGTGATTGTTTTGGAATGTTTGCATAATATTGGTCAGTTTGTTGATGGATTTGAATAAGAATTTTATTAATATTCACGCAAAGAAATACCATGTTGTGTAGTTGCTGTGTTTCGTTGTGAAAGCAAACTACTTTGTTTGGTCTTCCAAAAGAGGACACAACTAGAAATCAGTGGTTAAGTTGTATTTACAACACTGTTCCAGAACAGTTAACCCAAATAGTCAGATGTGTGCAGCGCATCTTCCCTCTGTAGCTAATGGTTAGAGATTTGGACTTGTAACCCGAAGGTCGCAGGTTCGAGTCTCGGTGCTGGCAGGAGTTGTAGGTGGGAGGGAGTGAATGAACAGCGCTCTCTTCCTCCCTCAATACCCATGACTGAAGTGCCCTTGAGCAAGGCACTGAACCCCCAGTTGCTCCCCGGGCGCTGGATATAGCTGCCCACTGTTCCGGGGGTGTGTTTACTTCTCACTGCTGTGTGTGTGCACTTGGATGGGTTAAATGCAGAGCACCAATTCCGAGTATGGGTTACTATACTTGGCAAATATCACGACTTTCACTTTCATTTTATGGAGGATGAGGACTGTTTCCTGAACCAGTGGCCTGCAATGCGTCTGTGGCACTGTTTCTATAAAGTTGGTCAGTTCAAACTTTGCAAGGACAGTCTGGTGCTTCTGACTCACAGCCTGTAAGTACGTTTTTTATATTTAAATAATTTGCCAATGATGATTCAAACAGGAGTTTTGAGCAGTAGGTTTGTTGTTTCTCAGACCACAAATGCAGACATGGTTTTATTTTTATGTAGCGCGATACACAACGCAATGCGTAAAAAGACAGTTTAAGTCATTATAATCAGTAATTATGTCCCCACTGGATGCAACAAGTGCCTCGTTTGTAATGGGTTTATTGGTTTTGTCTCGGATCACGAACAAATCTTTCTATTTAACCGGATCTTCTTAGTGAAACGGTCGAACCAGTTCACCAAATCGATCTGAATCGTTTGAAACAGTTTGCGTCTCCAGTACACACTAATCCATATATTAATTAAGTTATTCAGTTTATAAACGTGCCTTACACTCCCTCTGACTTAAAATAAACCAATATCCCGAGTTATTCAGTTATTCCTAACAGTACATTGACTGAACTGCTAAAAGAGGACCGATGATGGGATGTGCACGAGCAGAGCAGCTGGACTGAGTCTCGTGCTGCTGGCCTGGGAGATGGCATCACAGTATGTTAAGGGGCGTAACATTTCCGTCACACGCTTGAGTCATTCAGACAATCAGAGCACACCTCGCTTTTTCAGAACAATGAGCTTTGTAAAAATCAGCGCATTTCAGAAAGGCTGGGCATAGAGGAGAAACTATAATGTACAGTGTGTGGAAAATAATGTGTTTTGTTGACCTTAAACTGCATAAACACATTGCATTACACCAAATACACCAAATAATGTTCTTTTTAGCAGCATCATATGACTCCTTTAATTTTTTTCCTCATTTTAAGTAAATCATAGCCATGTTGTTCTAATTCTTTCAAGTGTTATAATAGTATATTATACTTAGTTTTTGTTAATTTTGTAAATTAGATTTAATTTTTATTTATTTACTTTAGCTTGTTTTAATTTGAGTTAATTTTTTAATAGTAATTGTTTGGTTTTGTTTTCTTTTTGTAGTTCTTGTTTTTTTTTAACGTCTATATAGTTTTTATTTGTTATTTATTCATTTTCGTTTATAATTTAAGCTTTAGTTATTTTAGTACTTAAAGTTAAATTAATTAAATGAAATTGCCTTAGCATTTAGCTGAAATAAAATAAGTTTAAGGTATTTTTATATTTAATTTCAGTTAACATTTGTTTCAAGTTACATATTTATGGTTTTAGTTTGCGACAATAACCCTGATTCTTTCCCTTATTTTAGCTGAATCATGGCTATGATGAAACTAAATTAATATAGTGCACATGTTGCATGGACTACTTTTCATGATACTTTTATGGTGCTTTGTAAATTTTGTAAGCATAAAATGCTTCAATTCCACTGTAAAAAACAAACAAAAGTACTTCACAGAACAAAAAAGTAACGTGTTTGGAACTTACATTTTTCAGCGAACTTCTCTTAAAATATGTGACATTTAATAAGCTGATTTTTTTAACTCTTGAAAACTTTCATACAATTCATATTGCTATGAAATAGAGTATACAGGGGATCCAATTGCTCTGGTTCTCCTTGTGTCCCATCCTCTTTGTCCTGGTTTTGTGTCTCTCAGCATGTCCCAGCAGTGGTGCAGTCCTGATAGTCTCAAGTGAGCCTTATTCAGTGTTTGGTGACTCCGTGTGGAAGTTCAAGAGACTTTCCTCCGCCAGCTGCGACAGATACTTCTATAAAAACACAAACAATCTTCCGTTACATTACACGAATAACAGTTTACTTCTAAATTACTGCCATAGGAGCAGCCATGAAGCCTTGAAGAGCAACAGTTTGGTTTCTCTGACTAAAATGGCTGACTGGCAGCCTCTGTTATGATTGTTATACTCAAGTAAGTTCATGCTACATTTGGATATGGCGTGTTTCTGGGCTCTTTCGGCTTAGAGACTAAACTCTTATCATAAGCGTACTTTTCAAACCCATTTGTTTAATAACTTTCCACTGACAATGTCTACTAGTGGATAAAATGGCTGACAACTTAGTCTTACTAAGACTAATTTCATAGCAGGCTTTTTATTTATCCCTCCTAAAAGCGTATTTGTTTACCAGTGAAACAAGGAGAGTTGAAACAGAAGAAGGTCAAAATGTAGGAGGAAAGCAGGTGTTTCCTGTAGTGTTTACAGTCTCTCTCTTTCTCTGTCTGTCTCAGTTTCACCTGTCTTGCTCTTCTGGTGTTAAATTCCGCTGTCAACTTCTCACTGTAGTTCTTGTAAACTCAACACAGCTGGTGGACCTCAAGGCGGAGAAGTGAAGTATGAGGTGACGCTCTTTGGCCGACCGCTCTAGTCTGAGAGACATGACAACTGGTTGTGGTCTGACTGTGATGACGGGGAACGTCCGGCTCCTTGCCACCTCTACCATGTTGTGTTGGAAAGTGTGTTCGTCTGTCTATATGTGTGCGTTTCTGAAGGGTTATAATGAGAAACTATATCCCACCCTGAGGACTGGCGTCTTAGATCAGTCAATCTTACATTGCAGTCATTGCACTGGTGCGGAGTAACTAAGTATGTGTAGCCTTTTCAGTAACAAGCTTCTATTTCCAACAAGTAGCAGTGTAGCGTGGCCAAATTCACATTGTTGAATTTCGTATTTCACATTGTTTATGTTGCGTGCAGCTTTACTGCCAAGCGAGCTGACACAATAGGGCCTTTCGCACCGCAGGAATCTTTTCATAGTACCAGTACTAATTGTGGAACTACCCACTTTTGAGCGTTTTTGCACCGTAGCAACTGGGTACGATTTTAGTACCAGACTGCCTTTTTCGAGAACCAAATTAGCTCCTACTCCTGAGCAGGGTCTAACCAGCACAACTGGTACTACCATGACGTAAGTAGACATTGATTGGTCAAACGCATTCGAAAACACCCTTACCCGCCATTCATGTCACTTAAGTACCTTCCATGTAGTTGGTTATTTAATGTAGTGTGTATAATTTGATCTATACCGCTTGAAAGTTTGATTAATTCCTTTAAATCGGTTTGTTTTGGTTGAGTATTTTAAGTTAAATTTAGTTGATTTGAATCACTTATGTAGCTTCCATGTAATTAGCTAACCTGTGAGTGTAGCTAATCTCAGATGTACTGTTGGAAAGTCTGATTCATTTTAGTGAATTAGTTCATTTAGGAAGAGATTTTAAGAAACAGTTTACTGATTCAAGTCCCGTAACTCATCAGTAATATAGATAATCTCATATGTACCTTTGTAAAGTCTGATTCGTTTAAGTGAATCAGTCTATTTGAGAAGAGTTTTTAAGCACCAGTTCACTGATTTGAATCACTTATATAGCTTCCATGTAGTTAGCTAGTCTGTAGTGTAACTTTTCCCATGTGCACCGCTTGAAAGATTTATTCATTTGCATAAGGCAAGTTTCTAACCTAAATCTATTGTTATCCGATCAGTTTTTTTAGGCAGAGCTTACTCCAAATGAACAGCCAGAAATGAACAAGTTCAACCAATGACCCTCAATGAAAAGTTAATTGTTTTCCTACTAGCAAATGATGTCTGAGGTAGTAAAAGTTTTATAAATGGACCGTAATTCCAATCAGTAAAGTACCTGCTTCCGTCCGACACCAACTAATATTTGATACCATAATTAATCATCTTCTTTCTAAAGAATACTTGTGATAAATCTTACATGCCACACCTAACAAACAAAGTTTGTTTGAAAAAATGGTCTAATGGTATCACAATGGTTATGTAAAGGTACGCTAAAAAGTTTTGTTTCACTGGCATGTTACGCAAGTAGTTTTGGACTTCATACTGACACCTATAGGTGCGGATGTATCATGCAAACAAAAGCATTTTTGCTATTGACGAAATATCAGGCCTGCTTCAGTTTATTTATCACATACAAGTATAATATGAAATTCAGAAATTTGAAGCATATCGTTTTATTTTATAAATTCTTATGTTAAAACCTGTGTATTATTAGAGCTCTTTGAATCGCTTTTGGGTTTATGTGGTTGTGTTGTCATTGGTTGTTGTATAGCTTTTTTGAGATTGGGTTGTGTTGTAATGGGCCTTTCATATTTGTGTGAAAAGAGAAAGGAAGACTGTATCTTCGTATTTATGACCTGTAGGTTCCTGTAGTGAATTGTACTCCGACAGTGTGACGTCTTGGCTGTTTGTTCACTGGTGTAAAACAAACCACACAGGTTGCAATAAAACCCCGTCCTTGGCACGATGAACTCCACACCTGCCAAAAACAACAAAACCAACCGGAAATCAGAACGACACCAAACCAACATTTCTTTCTGAGGCACATTTCACATATCCGTCTCTGTGAGTGTGTGCAGGGGTGTAAAGTCAGCTCTTCTGTGAGGGAATCTAGTGCGTTAGCTGTGTGGTAATGAGTACACAAGTTTGGGCCTCGAGGGTGCAATTCACACCTCACTCAGCAGGATGACAAATGCTCCACTGACATCAGCTGGCCTTAAAGGCTTCAGTCACCCACTGAGAGCCCACATCACAGCCAGAGCTGTTCATTAGTGCTGCTCTCGCTGCAAAGCGTCGCTATTACTATTGCTCATGCTTTCTTCTTCCTGACCAAATGGCACTTGCGGCATTTGGTTTGACCCTTTTGACTTCTGGTGGACGTACCTAACGGTATGCTGTGTTCACTGATGGCTTTCTCCTGCTCCTGAGAGGGTGACGCAGCAAAGATGTCTGTTGCCTGAGGTGAAGGGGCCGGTAATGAGTCAGGAATATCTGGAATAGATGAAATACGTGTGATGAAATGCTTTAGTGTTTGTTGTGTATCATTGATTTAAGTAAATTTAATTTATTTATTTTTTATTTTTTTGCATCTGCAGCCTGTAAATCACATTAAACTGCCACAAAATGTTCAAAATTATCCCCTAAGGTTTTTGAGGCAAGTAGATTTTAAATACAACTTCTAAAAAAAAAAAAAAAATCTTGGATGACAGAATTTAACAAGTTTTGTAGGTTAAATAAAAAAATTATTTGTCAAAATTTCCAAATTTGATCAAATTTTGGTAGTTTTTTTACCTTGAAAACATTTGTTCTATCAAGCTTCCGCAGATCATTTGCTTTAAACTTAAAATTCTGACATTATTTACTTTGTGTCACAAAATACAAAAACATTATCATCAAAACGTCAAAGCTTTTCTACAAAAGCTTTGCAAATTTTATCAAGTTTAGGTGCATTTTAATAAACCATTGCTTGGTTTATTATAACAAATATTAGCAGGACTGTGCAAATGCAACAAATGCAGTTTAATCAGATATCATCTTGTGAGGTGGCATTAGTTAATTTTTAGGAAACTTTCAACTGCACACCATTGTTTCCGGCATGCAAAAATGAACAGCGTGAACAGTGATGTCTGATTCATGGGCAAATTATTCTCAAAAACTTGTACTTTTTAACAGGTCAGGCAAAAGTCTCAAAACGCAAAAAATAAATAAATAAATAATAAATAAAGGTTATTATCAAAATGTCACAGCTTTTTAAGCAAGTCAAAGTTTACTCAAGTGAAGTTGCATTTTTGCTTGGCTCATTAAAAAATATTAGTAGGGCTGCCTCTAAAACTGTTGCAAATGGCAAAAAATTGTAAATGCAAAAAATGCTGTTTCGTCAGTTTCGTCTTGTTGGGTGGTGTTGGCTAATTTTTTTAATAAATTTGAGTGCACACTAGTGTTTTTTGCATGGAAAAATTTACAGCGTGAGCTAGAGCTGTCAAATAAGTATTAGAATTTAGAATATTTGGCGAATTTAAGATAAAAATCCACAATCCAATGTTTTTGCATTCAAATTTTAGATGTGCGTTAATCAATGCGAAGAAGATCTTGTTAACGTCAAAACTGAAACCAAACCATTCACGCAAAATGCATATTTTTGCGCATTTTCTAGCGGGACACCTATCACCATTGTACTCACATCTCACACAAGAGAGATGCATGTATAGAAAGCCATGTAAAATTAATGTAAGGTCAACTTTTAAAAAAACATGTCTCGAAACTTTATGGCAGGTTTTTTCCCATTCCACTGCACCACAATTTTAAAAAGAAAAAGGTACTCTGTGTGATTGGCTTTCAGCCCATTGTATTTAACTGTGCATACATACATGATGCCATTTTGTTTATAATTGTTTAAGCAATTAAATTAAAAGAAAACTTGCTCAGTCAGTGAATCTGATCCGCTCTTGAACAGCAATCTTAATCGTATGATTCTGTAGTTAGACTACAAGTGCGGTCTTATTAGTGCAATTTTGCAAGCAAAAAAGGTCTATTGTCAATCTAAGGTCTATTGTCAGTGAAGCATGCATGCATGATGCCCAGCTCACACAAAAGTCACTTATAAACCAAGCTTTATCTTTTATCTTTCTGTTGGTCTAAGTTGGGAATTTACATGACCAAATCTGATGTGAAATCTGCATGGGGAAATCCTTCGCCCTCACAATATAATTCCCAATGTGGATTCCCATTGAAATGACAGGTTTTCCCATGCAAACATTCGCCAATCAATGGTAAGTGACACTTTTTAGATCTCTGTGAGGAACTGAGAACTACAATGGTATTAGTATGGAGAAGTAACACTCCCAAACTCCCCAGCTAACAGGCAATGTTTAGAACACTGGCTATTGTTCTGGTAAGGTTCTGTCAAAGTTAGGACTTCTTCCAGAATCAAAGTTACCTGGGCCCGTATTCACAAAACATTTTATCTTACCACTAAGAGTTCTCCTAATTAACAGTAAAAGTTTTTAGCTAAGGGTTTTCTCTTAAAACCTATTCACAAAGCTGCTGAGACCAACCTTAACTAAGGAACAGAGAGAAAACTTAAGCTAAGAGTAAGGGTGGGGTTGACCTCATTGCTATGGATGATGTCAGCATACTTACTAACTATGCACACAGTGATTGTCTGATAGTCTCTGTCAGAGATTTATTCATAGAAATATTGTAGAGCACAATATATGTTGCCATATACAAATAAAGGTTTTAAAATAAAAATGTTAATTGTCACATTCAAATAAAGATTTTCAAATGTAGGCTTAGTGTCACTAATTAAACAAGTAGGCTAATATATTCAACTTATTGACAGCTTCTTATATGTATGCTTCTCGTAAACAATTAGTCAATACGCATTAGGGCTGCCCTCAACTAAAGATTTTTCTGGTCGACTAGAAGTCGTTCGTTTTAAGCATTAGTTGACTTTTAATCACACTTTTATTAATAAACCATATAAATCATAATAATGAGCCTTTAATTGCCTACATAGCCAAATAAGCACTCGAACGCATGCAAAAAAGGCTTTTGGCACTAGTGCTTTTGCCTACATAGCCAAAAAAGCACTCGAACACACGTATGCATGTTTCATATGCAGAGCCGATCCTAGACCTAGACGGGGTGGGGGGGCTTGTTGCAGTGGAGTGGGGTATGAGTGGTTATGAACGAATGAATGAATCGCATTTGTCCGTGTTTCACTCCGTCTGGAATTGCGCTTGCGGAAAGCGATTGAGATACAGTGTCTTTTCTGCAGCTTGATATGCTTTCAACTCATTTTTTTTAGTCTCAAGCAAGACTATACACCATTCACATTACATGATTTTTTTTTAAAAACAGTAGAAATGGCGACAGCGCACCACATTAAAAGAAATTATAATTTTTCAAATGATCGTTTTCATAACTGCTGGCCAAATTCAAAAACGAAAATAAAATTAAATCATCTTTGAGAGCAAGGGGGCCCCCTGGTGTTTCGGGGGCCCTAAGCAGCTTGCGTAAAGGGAGGATCAGCTCTGTTCATAAGGATTACATAATCTGAGAATATTTGTTTTCTGTTTGAATTGGTTCATTTAAAAGTTTCATTCTCTGTAGATATATTTTTCATGTCTGTAATAAGGCAAGCATACACAGAGTTTCGAAGTGACGCACACAAGTTCACAGAGTCCGAGACGGCAGAAAGCGCATCCTGTTTGCTTTCATTATTTTACAAAAACGCAACATTTTGTTGTTATTCAAGTAAACGTAGAGTCTTTACAGATACAAAAGATGCATTACTCTTATCTGTATGAGCAAAAATGATGAAGTATTTTAAGAGCAAATGATCGCACAGGTGCCTCCATCTGTCCTGCAGTAGCCCAAGCGTGCTACTGTTCAGCTTCCACTCTCCGCACAGACACGTGAACTGCACACTTTTTTTCTAGGCTAAAATTAGATTGAGCTGCCATGTTAAGTTGCTACCTCATACATATTTCAGATGATAAGTCATATTTGAGGTCGATGAATGTTAGGTGAGCATATGGATGTCCTTACCGATGTAATATATTAGAACATACACCAGCCATTAACGATTTGTCCATCATGGACTGTTTGATTTCGCAACTTCATGTGGATTTTTTTTTTTCTGCGACTAATAAAATTTTTGTAATATGCATATAAACAGCCTTTTAATGAGCAGAGTAGAATACTCATGGCTGACAGTAAGACATGCAAACATAAAAGAAAACCAAACTGAACGCGAGAACAGCTATATATTAAGGATATAATCAAACATTTGGAGTTGGGATATTGTAGTTGGGATAGACGTTAAATTTTTGAAGGTTCTTTTTAATAGGTTGTTTTTATAATGTTTTTATTAAGTGTTTGTTTTCTGGGGTAGGTTATTTTAGGATATTTCAGATTTGGTCTTAGTGACTTAGGGGTCCTCTTCACTACTCCTAACGTTTCACAGATTTAGGAGCTATTTTTAGTGCTAAAATGCTTTGTGAAATACTTTTAGAATAAAAATTTATGAGTCTTATAATTAGGACTGATACGCCCATTATTTTTATGATTTTCTCCTAAATCGGCGAGTTATGAGCTACTTTTAGCCTTAGGATGTTTTGTGAATACCGGCCCTGGTCTTTAATAATGTTCTTAAAATGTTAGCTCTAAAAAATATATATTTATATATTATTCAGGAACAATGAATCTTTTTCCTGAAACCTTTTAGTTGGACGTGCATCTAATGTTTTTTTTTTTAAATGTTGCCATTTTAGAATGTTCAGGAAACGTTCAAAAGTAACGTTCCCATAATGTTTGCAAAATGAACAAATAGTTTGTGGACGTTTTGGAAGTTTGAAATGTACAGAGAACATTCAAAAATAAAATTTTTATAACTTAATGGAAACATTATCAAAACGTTCTTAGAACATATTTTCATTAGCTTGGGACTGGGTCATTATAGACATTCACTAACAAACTAAAGTCAGTTATGAGTACCTTTCTTCTGACTGTCCTGTTTGAGACATGGTTCCTTGTTGTCCATCTCTGCTGTCTTTCTCTCATCATTACTCAAGTCCTTCACTTTCCCACTTTCACATGTGCTGATGTTGTTTAGAGGGTCAGCTGCTGTGGTGGTGTCGATGTGTGTGTCTAGATGAGTGGTGGAGCAGGTCTCCTCCGAAGCGCTCTTGAACTCTTGGGATGGGATGCAGTTGAGTTGACAGACCGTTTGCTCTGGGGCAGATGGTCTCTCTCCGGGGCTGGACTGAGCACCTCCAGAGCTTTCTTCTGGGACCAGATCCAGTATTGGAAGGGTAGGAGGGTCCACTGTGGTCTCTTCGCCTTCTGCTGGGGTCTTTGCATTTGGTTTAGGGCTGTCTGCTGTCAACTGACTGAGCTTGACTCTATGGTCCTCCTCGTGAAGATCAGGTAGATCAGGTTCAACTATAAAGTCGTCCTCTCCTCCCACTTCATCTACGGTCACCAGTTCCTCCATGCTTTTAGGATACCAACTCTCCTCCTCTCCATCATCTACACTTTCTAGTCCCTAAAAACCGGGAAGCATTAGAAATTAATACTTTTATTCAGCAAAGATGGATTTAATTGATCAAAAGTGACAGTAATGATGCTGAAAATTCATCTTTGCATCACAGAAATACATTTCGGAAAACAGTTATTTTAAGTTGTAATATTTCACAACATTAGTGTTTTTACTATATATTGTCTAAATGACATAACGCAGATTGGTAGATGAATGAATTAACATGTTTACCTCACTGTCACCACCTCTGTCACACTTTGAAGACTCTACAGGTTTGCTGTTATGAGGAGACGATGATCTTTCTTTGGTTCTATATTCTTCTTCCTTCTATAATACAAAAAACAGTGCTATAAAAATATTGTCTATAAAGCGCATTTTGATGTAATGTAATATAATATATTTAAAATTTTTGAAAGTTCATATATTTTAAATAATATATAATAATAAACTAAAATAATATAAAGATATTTTATCAAATATATGAACTGAATGGTAATATATTTTACATTTAGATATTTAATATTCTTAACATTCTGTGTATAATTTCAAATTTTGTGATTCAGAAATAGTATTATAGTTGTTGTTTAAATGAACCCTACTGAACTGAAACAGGGCATGCCTGATTTTCGGACTCCTTCTCCTCCCTGTCTTGTCTCCGGCTCGGCCTCTTGCTGCGTCCTCTGTCTTCAGCTGTCCGGTTGGAGTGTGTGTCGTCCGTCACGTCTGACTCTGAGTGTCGGGGTCTGTGGTAGTCGCTGTCTTCCCTTCTCTTTGTTTTCCCCTCATGTCTCTGATGTTGTGGCCTGCTCAGTTTATCAGTCTTGTACAGCGAGTCTTTCTTGTAAAAGTCATCTGTGGAGTGATAGGAGGAGAAGGACGAACCCTGGGGGCTTCCGCGGGGGTACCAGTCCCTGCCTCGCTCGTCCCCGGGGCCCATACGTGGGCTGTTCCGGTCCCCGGTTTTAAGGTAGGGTTTCCTGCGCTCAGATAGCCATCCGTTGGGTCTCTCTTCCTCGTTGTTCCTCCAGTCGTCTCTTTCACGGGGGTCCTCATCACCTCGGGAATGGGATGTCCAATCCCGGCGGGGCCCCATGTCATTGCTCCAGTCAGGCCGACAGGACGGCCCCGGGGGACTGTGGGCAGAGCTACAGGAAGTGAAGCTCGGACTGTGTGAGCGCGGACTCAGAGAACGGCTGACTGGACTCCGTGATCTGGCACGCTCCGGCAAATACCTGCAAAATTTTTTTAATTTTTTTGGTTATAGATACTGTAAAAATTAGGGCTGTGCAATTAACTGCATTCGATTGTTTTGCGCATCTCGACAGTAAAGCCGGTCCCATAATTAGTACTAAATCACCATCACCTGCTTTCAGATTGAACAGCATTTACTACACAGAGCCGTAGTTCACTGACAAGCTAGGCGATATCACCTTCGAAATCGAATGTGATTAATCTGCGATTATGAACACGATATTGCCTAATTGTCAGTGAACTACGGCTCTGTGTAGTGAATGCCGCTCAATCTTGAAAGCAGGTGATGCATATTTACTACTCATTAATTGACCGGCTTTACTGACGAGATGCGCATTACAATTGAATGTAATTAATTGCACAGCCCTAGTAAAAATATATATTTATCATCATAATTAATAAATATCATTACGTTTTTTTGAGAAGATGCTTCACGTCATTTTACAAACTGAACTAATATTTCTTTGTTATGAACAAGACAAATTATCTGATATTAAACTCTTAAATATTATATCAAATTATAAATATAATAAATATGATATAATAAATGAAAAAAATTTAAATATGTTATTTTTAGCAATTTATTTTTGCATTTTCAATTTAGAAAATTCATACAATTCTAGATCTAAGTATTCTATATCTACTATATTTAAGTATCTAAAATTAAAAAATGCAATTTTAGCTAATTTATCTATATTATACATAAAATAGAAAATTTTAATTTAGTTAATAATTCTATATTATCACACAGTCATGAAGATCTACCAGGGACATTTCTTTGATGTAATTTCCTTTGTAATGTTTTTCCCTTCTGCATGTTGGTCATACCACATGATGCAGATTTCCAGGACATATAAAATATTATATAAAAATTATAAAAAATAAATGATAACAATAATAATATGATAGTAAAAATTACTATAAACAAACTACTCAAATCACCCTGACATTTCAGACCAAAACCCATTTTTAGTTTTGAATTTTGATTTTAAACTAATTAGAAGTTCAAATCATTCTTCGATGATAGAAGAGATGTATTTATTTCATTATAAATACGAATTGGCATTTTTATGTATCGTAAAATAAATCAGTAGATCCAGAATTTAAAAAACGACCCAAAAAGGCTCAATATGAATGTGTCCTGGTCTCACCTGTCAATCCCCTGCATCTCGTCTTGCTCTCTCTGGGAATTGATGTCTTGGATAATAGAGTCCACATCTTTACCTGGTTTCTGGATCAGAAAGGAAAACACTCTTGAATTGGGTTTGTGTGAATCCTGTGATCTCGATGAGGCCAGATGAGCTTCATACCTTCAGCTGCAGCTCCTTGTATCTCTTGGACATGCGGATCAGTAGCTTGTGTCCGTTGATGGTAGCCGGCTGCAGCTGGTAGTACTGCACCATCGCCTGCGCCGCCTCCACATATGCCATTTCTAGAAAAGCCTAACGCCAAAGATAAAATCGTGCACGAACATAAAATGTGTCAGATGTGATCCGAACAGATCTTCTTTTTAATTGTGTAATAAATCTTCGAGACAGTTACAAGATCAATTCAATGCCAAGCATTTCAGGCACATGTCAAACTTGGCACTGAACATAGAATTTGATCCAGTCTGTACTAAAAGGACCAATCAAAAAGTCAAATTTGATTAACGAATCGGGGTGATGGAGACATCATCGGTGTCAGGGTTTAAATGTACGAAGATAAAGTAAATAAAGTGCTTGCAGTACTCAGCCTAGCGCTAACATTTTATTTACGACAAACTACGATATATCATTGCCATCTTCATTCAGAGCTGAAATCCCTTACCTGATGCGTTGAGCGCATGAGGATGTAGTTGGTCACTTTGCCGAAGGGAAGCCCTAAGTTAATGACGTCATTCTCCGTGCAGCTGCCCTCTGGGAGGTTACAGATGTGCACGACGCGTCCAGGACATGGTTTACGCTGAACAAACTGAGAGAGGACACGTAGATTATTATATATTCTGTATTAAACATTTTAAAAACTTCAACAATATATAAATGAAATATATGTGAACATTTAAGATATCTGTGAATAGCAGTTGTGTTCATGTGTGCTCAAACAGCTCCATTCTGGCCCCTGCTGTGCTCACTAATGCCACCTACTGCTGCTCAAATACTACATTTATGCATATATCTATGCATTCTTACTGAATAAAAGTTTTAATTTCTTTAAAAAAAAAAAAAAAAAAAAAAATTACAAATAATCTTACTTACCCCAAACTTTTATGGTACGATATATTATACCTTTACCACAATATGAACTAAAATTATATGTAACTTATGTATTTCATTCTACAGGAAATATAATTTAAGAATTATATTTTCAGACTACCTTTTTATACCTGCACATATAACACAATCGAAAATACTCTAAAAAGCATGTCAAATAAAGTTTTCATGATGGTAATATAAGCTGCAGTAGGTAGGATGTGTACAGGGAGTTTTTTTACACGGAGGTGACAGGATTTGATTGACAGCAGCAAGTGTGAGAGGCGCTCATCCCACATGAGCACAGGGTCAGAGACGAGGGTCAGTGTTTACACTGCAATTTACACACCATAGGAGGAGTATTATAGTGTAAGCACCACAGAGATCCACAGAGAGCGTGAAAACCGATTAATTATCATCAGCACCGATCGTGAGAATGAAAGCAGTGAAGCTCATGACGATCCTGTCATCCGTGTAAATGATTCAACTGTTGGATTCAGACCGGATCTCAAAAAACTGCCAAAAAGGCACAGAATGTGACAACCACTTACGAATTCAAAGCCTTAAACCAATGTTAATCTGGACACAGTTGATTTCTGGGTTTATCTGCGGCTGGCTGCTGACCGACTCTGAGCTGAGCTCGTGATAATTCTGTGAATGGCTTCCTGCCAGACTTTCCCTTTGGCCAAATGTGCCAAAAAGGTCACATTAGGTCTGCCTCCATTAACACATGTAACTGTGAATGGCTTCTGTGTGCTGGCCTAGTAAAATGTAACACCAGTGTTTTGGAGTTCGTTCAGCTTTTTGTAGGCAGTCAAAGATTGTTGAGTGGCTCGATGTTCTGGCAGTGAAGGTGATTAGATTGAAATGCTGGGTGGAACATAACTCTAGCAGTGCAGTGAAACCCTGAGGGGCTGTGGCTGCTGCTGATTGGCCAGCACGGAATGCCAATTAAAAAAAAAAATTTATGATTTATGATATACAGCGATCTGTTGCGTCACATCACAGAGCACCAAAATGGCATTTACTGTTTGAATTTCCTGAAAACAAAAATATATAAAACTGGAACTTTCCAATTAAGTTTTACTCGTGCAGTGGTTAAAACAATGCTTTATTTATTCAATACACGTGCGTACTGAACCAAAAGACCCGTTCCAAAAATGTTCTGTACAAATACGTATACTGTTACACCCCTATTTACTATGCTGAGCTGGCCGTGATTTGTAAACAAACAGAGCAATGTTTTGAAAGCATCACAGTGTAAACTGGCTTCAAAGGCACATTTTGATGCAAAATTAATTTACAAATGGCTTAAAGTTGTCTCTGCTTATTAAACTGCAGTGTTATTTAGTAGCAGGATACTATTACACTTTTTATTAATATTTTGAAGTATTTTATATTCTCAGGTGTTGTTTTTTTAGAACATTAACCTAGATTAAATGAAAACAAGATATACTGCCTTCACCAGCTTATATAAAATAATCAAATTTCTGACTTTTATACTTTAGTTAGATCACATTAAATTTAGTTAACGTTTATTTTTTTTTTTTATTTAAAGTATTTGTTTTTTTGTTATTTTAATTTTTTGTTTTTTGTAATAACCCTAAATTGTGATAAAGTTAAGTTGTGATAAAGCAGTTTAACACTAAATAAAGATGAGAAATAACTAGATAACTGAGACTAGATAACTGTTAAAATGTTTTCTGTATGCCAACAAAATATTGGAATATTTCTATACAATATAATTAATGCAGAAAATCAGAATAATACAACAATTATTCTGGATAATTTTGCCACATGACATGTTAACGGACAGTAATATGAACAAAAATTTCCTTATGAAACATACTCCAATTATCTTTTTTTTTTTTTTGTAAATAGAACTAGTGTTGAGATATGTAACATATATGATGTATTCAGTGTTACCATTAAAATGTAACTGAATTTTCCTTAAAGCAAAAATATTTTTTCAGTCATTGTCTGCCAGCATCTGTCACCAGTGACAGAGATTTGTTTCTCTTGTTATAAAAATGCAATGGTACTTTGATCACATCTCTTTATGCGACTGTAACAGAATGCAGTTGTGCTGCATTATGGATGTCACACTTGGCAAGAAATGAAGAGATATGTCATGAGAACCATCATTAATTAGGAACACGAATGGCATTCTCTTTGGAGATCTAGACATGACGGCACCATATCACACTATAGATAAATCTGTTTGCTTATCTAGAAAGGGTTTAAACTGCTTGACATGGGCCCTGAAACAGGTTCATCTGAAATCTATAGCATGCGCTTTCTGAATTTCGTGGATCTCCTGGCATTCCCCCCATCAGGAAGCCTTTATCCCCAAAGATCAGGTTTCGATTCTGTGGACTGAAATTGAATTCCCAGCCTCAGAGCTTTCAGAGAAACCTGGAACACATCACACAAATCTTGATAACTTGGCCAGACGGTTTGATCTGTTGAAACCCTGAATTTCCGTGTGTACTGATTTCTGAACCAGAATCTGTGCATCCTTTCACACGATAAGCTGAAAAAAACTAAACGAGTTATAAAAGCACTGCCGATGTACAGCTGCTGTAAAACAGGTGGGTTTAATAGGAGCTAATATTAGCCCATGCTTTCACCTCTCCAGTGGACTAAATCGTAAATAACTTGGCTAAAAAGACCACCATAAAGAATCTTTGTGTGAGTCTTTGAATCCACAAGCTGGCAACCGCATAAAATACCATCCTGCACAGGACATGGTTTCAATTATAGGTGGCAGACGTCTGTGCAAGGTCAGAGCATCTAATCCGAAACAATGCTTCATGCTGTCCATATGTGAGGACCCATCAGTCACACTCAGCCGTCTGTCTGAGCGCGACTCACATTACTACAGTTCATTTATCAAGGATCCTGACAAAAAATTTATCACAGTTTCTACACAAAATTTCACAGCACAACTTTTTCAACATTGATAAGAAGAAAAGTTTCATGAGCAGCTTTGCCATGCAGGAATAAATTATATTTGAAAATATAATAAAAAAAAAAAAAAATTCAATTGCAGTTTTTATTTTTCAAAATATTACATTAATATTAAAATATTAGTCTTGGTGAGCGTATGAGACTTCTTTCAAAAACATTAAAGGAATGGATCTCCCAAAAATGAAAATTCTACTTAACCACGTCATTCCAAAGCCGTAAAACCTTCCTTCATCTTCGGAACACAAATAAAGATATTTTTGATGAAATCCGAGAGCTTTCTGACCCTCCATATACAGCAAGGTAACTGATGCGTTCAAGGCCCAGAAAGTACATTCATTTTTGGGTAAACTATCCCTTTGAAAAAAGCATACGACACCAAACTTTTAAAGTATAATTATTATTGACCAAATAATTATTATAACTATTATTTTTATGACTGTAAACTGTGATTGTAAGGCGTATGACATTCTCTCTTGGTAACTCTTGGTTTCAGTCTCGGTTAATCTCTGTCTTTTCTCACATAGTTTAGAGTCCTTCACCACAAGATGACTTTGTTGTAGTTCTTTAGCCTTGAATCCACAGGCCTGCTTTGGCTTGCTACACTAAACTTACATATGCAAGTCATTAAGATTATAGTCTATTTCTATAGGATATAACGCAAAAAAAAGTTATACACTTATATTAAAAATTACATAAAAAATATCATATTAATAAGTATAATTTGGTAAATAAAAATTGGCTTTAAATAATGTGGAATTATTTAATTTGGCCAAGTAACATTTATTTATTTTAGGAATTACAACATAATACAGCACAAGAACTACAGTCAGGCTCACACTGATGTAAGAGATTCAAACCAATAACCCTTTACTGAAGAAAACCTCAGTTGAGCATTTACTATCTGAAAAAATCTCTCTTATTTTGTCCTAACTTCAAAAATCTAAACCAAAAACCAACCCAAAATGGGTGGTTTTATGTCGACATGTTTCATTCATTTTGTATTTTTTATTCTTTTATTGTGTGTTTTTTGTTCTGTCATTCTGTTGCACTGCGGAGGTTCTGTCACGAAAACAAATTCCTCGTATGTGTAAACATACCTGCCAATAAAGGTCATTCTGATTCTGATTCTGATTCTGGAGCTTCTGTCACGAAAACAAATTCCTCGTTTTTTTTATATTTATTTATATTTATGTTTATTTTTTATATATATATATATATATGTATATTGTATATATATATTGCTACAACTGACATCAATGATCAGCACTGTTTTTATAGATATCTGCAAAAAAAAATGTTATACAATTTTTTTGTCAATAAATATATTATTAATGTAATGCAATGTAAAACAAAAAATTAAATTAATTAGTAATGTTATGTATTCTGTCTGTGATACTGTGCTTTGTATCATTGGTGGTAGATTTTTTTCTAATCACTCAGCACTGGCAGGTCGGGCAAAAAGTTAATTTTGGAGACTGATCACAGAGCTAAATAAAGTGCCTAGACAACAAAAACTAGTGTTAGTTTTCAAATGGGACAAGATCTGTCTGGCCTGATGAATTCCCACTATATTACAACAACACAACAACATAACTTCCTGATCTGAGTGTGATCGGCACCTATTCATTTAGCTGCATATGTACAGTTGATATGGTTGGTTTTGTAGGATATTTAGAATTTTTTATATTGTTTATATAGTAACATTTTGGTGTTGGTGATATTGAATTTTTAATTGTAAGCAGTGACTGAGCTGTACAATACTGCTGGCTTCCACCTGCTCTCAACAAGCTCTAGCTGTGAAGATGGCTCACTTGTGGTTTGAATAATAACCGTTAGACTGTGATAATAAACACTAAGTAATCTGTCAGTCAGTGAAATAGTGTGACCTAAATATAGCATGCTCTGTATCTCAACGCTCTTGGCTTCTTTATAAACCCTGTGAGCTAAAGGTGGAACAAACAACGCTATGAGATAAGCCAACAAAAATTCACAAATAAAGACCTCATCAAATAGAGCTAGGTGAATTTTTAAATTCTAACATTTTTAAATTACGTTTCTTAAAAAGTCAACATCGAATATCATGTGAATCTTTGCCCAATTCTAACCTTTACCCCTGCTTGGTGCGAAGTAAATCCTGCCCCTGTGAGAGGAAATAACTTCATGGATGTGGCAGGCAAATATGAAGCACTTCCAGTTGAAGCATCTGTAGGAAACAGGAAAAGGCATTTCAGGTATCCAAATATATGTTTTTATATGATAAATGTTGACTACAATTGTGTACAATATATCTAATCAGCAAACTGAGGAAACACTACATACTTAGACCCCATGAAATAGTTTGACTAAAGTAATTCTGTATTATGTTGATGTATTTCTTCTGAAACAGGAAGTTGGGACAAGGAATACTGAAGGGTTTGTAGTTCTTTTTAAAAATAGACAATAGCATTTAGTTTATGTCACTGTCCCGCAAAACCACAGAAAGTCACTTAATTTGCAACCAAATGATAAAAAAGTAGATTGAATCGAATTAAAAAGTAAGCATGTTAGCATGACTAAAGACACACAGTTGAACCATGTTGTGCATCTTGCTAATGCTAGTCAATGGCAGGTGGTATTGGAGAAGGGACATGTTTTGTCAACATACTAGACAAAACTAGTAAGAACTCTGAGTACAAGATGAATCATCAATATTTTTTTCAAGGACTGTCTATTTTGTCTAATTTGTTAACTTTAAGAAGTGCACTAGTACATAGATGGCCTAAAATCTAACAAACATGTTATTTCATGGGGTCTAATCAAAAGATATCAAAACAAGGAACACATTCAATAAAGAATGGCCAGTGAAAAGTTTCTGACAAACACAAAAACTGGTGTTAGCAGGCGTCACTCAGTGTGCCGGTCTGTAGACACTCCGCTCCCTCACCACTGTACTGACAGCCCTAAAAATAGATTCCTCTAAAATCACGTCCCAGAGCTTTCAGTCTCCTGAATTTTCAGCACTTACACTGAAGAACAAATTAAGAGATTTGACTTACCTCGATTGGCAGCCGACGTGTATGCCATAGTGTTACTCAATGCCATGTTGAGACATCCTTCAGACGACACTGGAAAGTGCACTGCTCCGAGCGTCGGGCTGTGAAGGGACAGCACTGCATTTAGATCCTAAATCCCAGTGCATCTGGTCTGACTATATCTTATGACACAGCTCAAATTCAGGTCATAACCCTCTCTTTTTGGAAGAAGTCTCTTAATAAAATAACTCTGCGTTTACTACAGAGATTGTCTGTACTCATAAAATGCTTAACAAGAGTATCACAGGCGATGACCGGAACATAGCAAGGATCAAAATAGACCACATACAAACAAGCCCTTTAAAAATATCTTGTTTCTTTGCCAGGTTAGCAACTATTACTGTAGCCGCCCATGGATTAGAGCTTGCTGATTGATTATCACCATCATAAGACACATAAAAATACAACCCATTATCAATTGATGAGTGCCGTAACATGGTACAAATGGTATTTTCCTTTGTACTCACCTTTCGTTGTAGAGCGAACAGTTCTGCAGATGTAACTTGCCCTTCACATGCTGGTCCCAGTCCTGAAAACAACATACACACACAATACGCCTGTCAGATAGACGTCACTATGATCCTTCTATATGAGAGTGAGAGATTCCCCTGGCGTAGCCACAACCCAGGCCAATTATAAAGCTAGTAGTTCACAGCAGAGAAAAGGCGAGCAATAGTTGAGAACGAATGTGATTACGGCAAACTCTTGCAGAACAACTGCATCCTCGCCCCCTCTAAACCTGCCTCCACTCCACACATGCCAGCTTCCACAAAAGCATTCACACCCTAGTGTAACCAATGAGCCCATTTTAGCCAAGTGTCATTAAAATCCTCTCAGTTCTGCAGAAATAACTGGGGAAAAAACAGTTGCTGAAGTCGAGACCTACTGAATCTCAATGGATCCTGGATGCTGGAGAAATCAGGATAAACTTACTTAAAAATAAAATAAACTACACAGTTCATAAGCAGCATTCAAAGCTTAGCATAAATTTGGAACATGTAGGAAAAAGTTAAGAGTCTTTTGAGGTTTTTCTTACAGATATTTGATTTTGGTCACACCTAGTATTTAGATTTGTCTTTGTTATCTGATTGCAGAGGGTCAAAATTAAATACAAGTTAAAAATGTTTTTATCCCATCTTGGGTCATCTGATCTCAACTGGACAACTGGTTGTAACAAAATCTTAAACTGTGTCTGATGCAATCAACCTTCATAGTAGTTGAAAACACATTACATTTGTAGTACAAAATGCTAATCCATCTTTGAGGTTTGTGTGAATGGGCCATTTCCTTTAATCTCAACCAACAAGTCAGATCTACTCACCTTCAGGTTGTAAACCTTCTTCTCACAAATGGTGCACTGATGGGGTAGGTGTGAAGGTATTGTCCCATGATAGTCATTGAACTGGTGGGGTTGCAATTGCAAGGTCACCCCTTCCTCGCCCTGAGAAACCTGTGGCTGCTGTTGAATTCCCCCTTGCTGTCCAATGGGTGGGCCAATTCCTGGGCCACAAGTCGAGTTGAACTTAGGATCTGCTGTGGGTTCCTCTGGGTTGTACAACTCTGCTCTCTGACCAACAAACCCTGGTCCGGGTGGTACCCAACCTCCAGAACCTATTCCTGTACCTATATCCATCTTCCCCAAGTTGATTGGACCTTTCCATTGATCCTTAGAGGCTGATCCCAGATTCTGATCATTGCTTCCTCCCATGAAACCAGTTTGTTGTACTGGTTTTTCAGAGGAGTAGAAGTCTCTTTGAAAATTGCCGTGGACATTGTTTCTGGGTTGTGTAGAGGCTCCACCATACTGTCCTCCATCACATGCTTTACTAGTGACCACTGAAGCTCCTCCCAAATATCCAAACTGCAAGCGACGGTCCGTGTCCGTCGAATACGTTCCAGGCTTTTTGCCAAAATCATTGTGCTGACTAGGTTTCTGGTTAGACACCCCACTGTAGTTTGTGGGCCTGATTCCAGTGGGATTTGGGGCAAAGCCACCACCAACAAGTTGTCCCAGTGCAGCATTTGGTGGTGGGAAGGATATGGGTGTAGGTGGAAAGGCCCCACTGTGGGCCTGGGCCATGCTGGAACCCCGAAGATGGTTGAAGAGAGGTTGGGACATGGCCACATTGGAAAGAACCTGATTCAGGACAGTGGCTGCGGCAGCGGTATTGGTGGTCTGGGCAAGTTTGAGGCGGTGTAGGGTGAGCTGGGCCTGAAGCTGAGCCAGCTGAAGGCTGGCAGGACTCAGCAGCAGGTTCTGACCCACTCCTCCATGAGTACCAGACAGAGGAGCTGACTTACTATCAAGCTTTTCTCCTGAGGTACTGTGGAGAGAAACATAACAGTTCATCAATTAAATGACCATAATCCATGGCAAATGTACACAGTAAAAACTAGTAACTATCCAAACATTCAGCCAGCAAACACACAATGTTCTTCTAATGTTATTTTTATTGTTAATTTAAAATTGGTTATTATTTCCATAAAAAACCTTCCTGGCTATCCAAAATTAACCTCAAATATCTGTTTTAGGAACTAAAAAAAAAAAAAAGAATTATGTTCCGAGAACATTACAGGAACCAGAAACAGTTACATGGGTCACTATTTTAGTGACAGCTTTTAAAAATGAAATGTGTTGTTTTGCAATACTTCAAGGTTTTGTCCAATTCAGAAACATTCTTCCTGGCCAGACAGGGGTACAGAAACTCTGTCCCTGTTTGAGTGGACTGATTAATGCGCTCACATGCTTGCTAAATTTAGAAAGCACTACTATCAATCAAAATATCTGAGCAAGCCTGATACCACTCTAGCTGAGCACACACCCTAAGTGGGAAACCCAAGGGAAAGTTGTAATAGTGGTGAAAGAGGGAACAACAATGTTTCTTAAAGGTACGGACCATGATAAGGGGATTTTTTTAGTCCTTTAACCTCTGAAGTTTTTCATGAAGTTTATTCCAGGTGTTCTGGTGTTTCAAACACAGACCAAGGTTATGCATGAGCAGTCAAGAAACAGCTGGAACAAGAGGAGGCCCTCAGATCTTTTCAGATCTGAATTTGTGCAACTGAATCTTTTGGTGGGATTAGCACCTCACCAGAGTAGTGCTGGAGTCATTTAAGACTATGACATGGACTTACAGGAGCCTTTCCAGATCGTAAAGTTCACACATCAATACCGGCTCTATAAGTTATCCCTTCTTTCTTTAGACCAGAAGATAATAAGATGTCTGTTTTAATACATTTAGACCACCTAACTTAGTGATTACTTTCGGCATGTAAAAAGACTTTCAACCAGAATAAATTTTCTTGAACCAAATCACCTACTCACCCTTTCAGTGATATACTGACGGATTTGTTCCATAAGTTGTTTGCAGTGCACTTCAGACTCAGAATACATGCTCCTTTTGATTTTGAATCTTATATAAGATGGCGGAATATACTTTGAAGTGTTTCACGGGGCTCTATTGGCAACTGGAACATACCCCTTGGTGAATGTGTAAAAATAAACCAAAATATCTATACCCAAAGCACATGGCTACATCAGTATCTCAAGCATTAGTCTAATGAATATAGAGTTGCAGCGAGAGACTGGCAACCAGGCCACCTCTGTTTCAAACACTCCTGATATTTATGAAGGGATACAGTGACTCTCATCTGTCAATGACATTACACAGCAAGAGCCAAGCAAGGCTAACCAAATTCTAGAGTGCTTACATGGTTAGCGCTAATATAATACACTAAAAAATTATGTAGGGAGGCATTTGATTTTATCCTTTAGTAATTGATTGAATTGTGAAAAGTAGACTATCATTGAGCGGTTGGAGGAGAGAAAAAAAGTCAGGTGCAAAAGAAGCTAGTTATACATTTTGATAGAAGTTAAAAAAATTGCTTTGGGAGCATGCGCAATATGACCAAGAATGTGTTTTTTTTAGAAACAAAATGTTTAAATTTAACTTTAAATATTTAAATGTGACTTTAATGTTTCTCAGACCACAAATAAAGAAATATTGATATTAGTTTAATTGTTGTTAGCCCATTGGCTGAACGTCTGATGCATATCACACACAAAATTGAAAACACTTCAGGAGTTTCGAAGTCGTCATCGGATTGGTTGAATAATACAGGATTTCCGGGAGACATGCGTGTCGTATTCTTTAATGTTCTGCCTGGAAACAAAGATGCCATGATGCCAAAACCCTCATGGAAGAAGAAAGCCTGTCTTGTTTACAACTGTGACGAAGAGTACTTATCAGGGTCAACTAAACGGTGGATTTTCAATAGTATGTGAAATATGTAAAGTTTGCGGCACAGAATCTTTAAAAGGTGTCCAATAGTTTTACACACTGGTCTGTTATTGTGGTGACATTTCCACACCCCTAAACATGACGTGGCACAAAACGAAACACGATTGGTTGATTTACCTGTCAGTCATATGGCCTTCTGGGCGGGCATTGGTCATTCAAAGTGCTCAAGGTTCCCAGACCTTCTGCCGTCAGTCTGAAGGTCTGGCTCAAGACTAATTAGCACCTAGCTAAGGGTTTCTGATGCCTCAAAATCCTTTCAAAAATCAACCATGGTTTTATTATAGTAAAAGTGTAGTAACCATGGTATTTTGGCATATTGACTAAAATTTGTATAACCACAGCTTTCCTACAAATATCATGGTTAAACTATAGTTAGTGTAGCAAAACCATGGTTAATTTGTGGTTATCATGGTTAAACTGTAGTGACCAAGGTTTTTTTTTTTTTTTTTCATAAGGGAAGGCACTTCATATCTTTGTGGACATTAAGAAATGCACATAACAATATTAGTTTTAATAATGGATTGTTGTTAGTATGTTAGCATGTAGCCTAGGGCTTCTTTTGCCTTGAAATGTACTTTATACCATTGTGGACACAAAGAAAACCAAATTATATATATTTATTATTAGCCTATTCCTCAGACCCCAAACAGCTAAAGATACTAGTTTCAAAAATGGTTTGTTGTTGGCATGTTAGCATGTAGCCAATGGTTTCTTATGTTCTGAGAAGCACTTTATGTCTTTGTGGAAATTATAAGATGAACATACATTTTTATTTTATTGTTATAAGCAGTAGCAGCAGTTTAAGGACAGTAAACTGGTACT
This sequence comes from Cyprinus carpio, assembly GCF_018340385.1. Taxonomy (NCBI): domain Eukaryota; kingdom Metazoa; phylum Chordata; class Actinopteri; order Cypriniformes; family Cyprinidae; genus Cyprinus; species Cyprinus carpio. The sequence goes on from NC_056618.1 coordinate 29,564,394, forward strand.
TAAATATGGGTGTATATTACCACATTACTAGACATGTACAACCTGGCATGTGAAACGGCATGCGAAAATGTAATGGAAATCTTGGACTAAGACACAACATACATAAATTAGATTTTATGGTACAACTGGCCTTTGAGACCCAACAGCTGGTCAACTATAGCATACCACGATTAAGAGCGCAGAAATGGAGCCAACGATGGATTTATAAAGTCTAGCTTTATGGTTGGCATGCTATAAAATGATCTTACACATTGTAAGTGCATGTTAACGGAAGGACCGACTCTCTTAGGTTAGGTTTCAAAAATATTGTAACGTTAGTAGCACGTAAGTAGTGCTTAATACCTAAAGCACATTTGCCACATTTATTTAAGATTATTTGAATAGATCCGTTTGACAGATTAGTTTTTCTTCCATTAAAACCGAATTTGTGCAATGTTAGTATGTTGTAATGTTACTTTTTTTGCATTTTGTTGAAAATGTATAAAAATAATTATCATTGGAAAAATCTAAACTCTACATATACAAACATTTTTGTCTGCAATTTCGTTTGCATGGTTGTGCCATTAAAGAGGACCATTGGACATTACGGTGGCATCGTCCTATCTTCATGACTCAAAAGCCCAAAATATACCAGTGACACACAACACACCACGTTTAGCTACCACCGCAAACTAATACTGCTCTCACAGTTGCCCGCTCACTTCTGTACTCAAGTCGTCTCATATAAGCATAGGATCCAGGCGCCAAATGCTCTTTGCCAATTAATACAAGCCTGTCTTAGGACAGGAAATGTGCGTAGCATAATTATACGCTATTGTGCATGTACAATGTCTTTGCACCAATCAGGGCCGTGGGAAGGAACAATCTGCGTGACTCTTAGTCTATCTCTAGATAATCCTGGGGTAAATTGGCAAGAGTACAGAGGTCATGGCCCGCCGACCTCATGATGTGACAAACTGTCCCGAAAGCAACTGTTCCAGTTTATAAGAGCTAAACTTTTATTGGCTGGAAATGCATGACATCATGCTTCAGATACATAATTTGTTTTTGTTTTTTTGAGAAAGAAATTAATATGGTAACACTTTATTTTATAAAATCATACTATGTACTTTTACTCATACTATGTACTGCAATTATATTACAGCAATTATAATAACTGGGTAATAACTTGCTACTAACCCTGAACCTACCCCTAAACCTAACCTTAACCTCCTATTACCCAGTACTTTCTTGTTAACTACACTGTAATTACACTGTAAGTACATATACTGTAAAATAAAGTGCAAACATTAATACTATTATTCTGAAACAATCCATTAGTGTTAAAGTTTTAAAATATGTTGCTAAAATATTTATTACAAAAGATGAATGCTGTTCTTTTGAACATTCTATTCATTAAAGAATCCTGAAAAAAAAAATGTGACAAACTTGTAACATATTGTAGTATATTACCATATTCAATTACCGCTTACAGGGGCATGTGGTGTCTGAACTGTAATGTACTGCATGTAGAAGGTTTCTTTTCACATTGGCTTCAAATGCTAGCACACTTTATTGAACAAAGTGTAAACATACAAATTATTATACATTACAAATTATGCTACACTGTGGTGTTATCAGCTGTATGTGCAATAAAAAAAATATTGTTTATTTACTTTTATTTAGTTATTTATTTAATTAGCCATCACAAAATATTATATTTTAACTATATAAAAATGTTTTTCAATTGCAATATGTAGCTAATAACTTTTTTAACCAACTTGTTTTGTTTGTTTGTTTGTTTGGTAAATCAATAAAAGAATCCTTTCTTTTTTTGAAATTCAACAAAAAATATTATTTTAACATAAAATTATGTTAAACTCTACTGTAAAAAGTGAACATGTTCAATTGTTCAATTAAGGACAGTTTCTAACCTGGTCTGGTACTTTTAATTTATTAGTGTAACTCCATGTACACTGGAAAAAAAAATGTGCAGAAACAATTTTCACTCAGAAATTGAGTTTTGCAATTACAAAGAAACTGCAAGTAACACTGAATTTAATATGAAATTTTATGAAGTATTTCCTTGTACTCCAAAAATAAATTACCCTTACACTTATTATTTTTTATACAATGTCATTTATTTTTACAGTGTAATGAGGTTGATTCAGTTAAATTAAATGAATAAAATTAAATATCTTTGACTTCAATTAAACCAGTTACTTTAGATGTTACCACACTACATTTTTTGGGATCACATCATTTTTAAATACAAATTTTAAAAACGCAACTAAATACAAAAAGCAAAAATTGCAACAGCCTCCAAGACTGCTCGAAAAACTTCTCAATGTTACATTTCAAAGAATCGCTTCATTAAAACCAACACGCATCTTTGTCTCGGCGTACAACTCCACATCTATCACACTGGTCCAGAAATGCCACACCACAAACATTTTCTCTTCACACTTTAACAAACTACATCTGAAGGCCGCGTTCAGAGAGGAAATAAATTAGCCCCTTGAGATGTGTGACAAAGATTTAAAAGAGCATTAAATCCAAGAAACCCGGCAGCCACTTTACAATTCATGGCAGAACACACAGTCAACACATCAGCAGGCCCCTGGCTCTTACCTTGCACTGTTCCTTCACTCAAGCCAATGACTTTCTGTCTTTATAACGACCTCTGCTCAGATCCAGCAGGACTCTGAGTTCACTAGCCGCCTGTAGTTCCCTTTGCCATGAATGTGTGCTGCTCCTACAGGCTGATTTGGCCTGGAATAGCGGCTGGAGTTTTGAAGAGTCACATGTGCTTCACAAAAGTGTGTGAAGGGAAAACAGGGAGGGCGATATTACATGAACTAACACCATATGGATGAAACCATTTCCAAATGGGACGTGCCTTCCCATCCGATGCATCAAATATAGTTTCTATACGCATACATATTTAGCAGATGAATGAGCTTTACTTTACCATGTTCGGCAGCTTTTAATTGAATTTAAACTCATTTTCTAGTTACATTTTAACTGAGCAGAAGAAAATAAACAAACAACCAAAAGAATTATGTGTTTTGTAAGTATAACCAAAAGTATTTTTTATTTTTTTATTTTACACAATTCAGATTTGCAGTAATAAACAGAAAAATAACAGTATTTATGTTGTAAATTGTTGTAGTCATTATTAAGATCAATTTAGTTTAATGTGGTTTCAATTCAATGTGATAACTGTGTACTAATGTAGTCATGTTGATTTAATCATATTAACATTAAACAAATAACAATAATGTTTTTGTTTTTTTGTAAAACAACTAATTTATTAGTATGTATGGCCAATTTTAATTAACTACACTGATTTTGTAAATAAAACAAAGATTACTGGAGTATTCTACTTCAACATTTCATGTTTGATTCAACTTGTTACTTGCTTTGAAATTCTTTGAAATTGTTTATGAAATTTACTAGTGACTTATGAGTGAAAATTGTTTTTACACCAATTTTTTTTTCAGCATAAAGTGCATTCTATTGACTACATATAAAATGCATCATATTCAAGAGTTAATTTTAACAATGAACTCCTAATATTAATTTCATTTTAGTTTGCAGATTGTCTGCAACAAATGTTTTTCATCTTTAATGGACAAAGGATACATACTGTATTTTTATCTATAAGTTGATTCAGTCATATTAAAAACTATTTAATTAAATTACAAGGTTAGTTTAATTAAATATAGCTTATTTTAATTAAAAGGTTCATTTTATTTAAATAAAAACTTATTACCACATGAAATGCATTTTTAGGTTGCCTGACAAAAAATGTAAGCCACACAAATTTAAGTAAAAAGCGAAATATGCATGTTATAATACGAATGTTAAAAATATGCCTGTAGGCCCTTTAGAACAGAATAAAAGTGAAATCTAAGTGAAACATGAGCAATCCAAATCCAGACAAAAATGTTCTCCGGGAGTCAAGTACAAGTTTGTAGGATAATGTTAGAGTATTAAATCCTGAATGTGATCCTTGTTTTGACAGCATTCTGTCTTTGCCAAGATGCACACCTGGCTCTGAACTTCATTTGTCAAGTTTCTCTCTATTCTAGTTTTCCCATTTTTAATTACCAACATCCATGCTTTGGAACGACAGATGAGTGCTATCATCTGCTTATCATGATAAACTGAAGCGCTGACAGCATCTGGGATAAAACGCAATTCCCTGACAGATCTACTTCAACTATTGGGAATATTATCACACAACAGAAAGTCATTATGAACCACAAACACATCCAACCTTTGGGTGGAAAGATTTGATAAAATTACTGATGAAATCTGAAAATAAATAATACATAATCATGCAATAATAAAAATAACATTTAATTTTAATTTAAATCTATTTGTTTTTGTTGCAAAACAATGTAAATTTTTCGCTAAATTGCAATAGTACTGTAATCAATAATTACTTTAAAAAAATTATAAATGATAATACATTTTTTCAGTAATTTGCTATCATAATGTAAATCTTGTAATGGTATTACAAATGTAAGCTATTAAGAATGAACAACTTTGTTATTTTATTTTAAGGTTTAAAATGTTCTATACCATTAACTCCACGGGTAACAGCTAAAATATATATAAACTTAAAATATGCAAAGTAGCCCATATTATAAGAAACATAACACACATCTAGTAATTTAGGAAAATTTAGTGTAAATGTTCATCACATTGTTTTCACATTACTTTATGAATACTCAAATCAAAATTTTGGGTAAGTTAGATCCTTTCGTGAAAATAAAGCATTGTTCCTCTATGGACCATAAAATTAACATTATATTTAATTTCACGCTTGAATATCCCATTAAGTAACAGACATTTAAGTTTATTTTATATAAATGATTTTAAGTTTCTATTGATGGCAAGATGCTTTCATGGTGTTATTTTTGTCAGTTTTAAACTGTAAAATGATATATATTTTTAAAAACAGTTGTTATGAATTTCTTTGACTATTACTTCATTTTAAATTTCAAATTTGAATCGATTCTTCTTTTTGTTTACAGCCTTTAAATTAAATTCAAATTTAAATTTTAAGCTCATTCTTAATTCATTTCTCAATAGTGCACAGCCCTGGTTGATGTAAAGCATTCTATGAGGATACTTCATGCAATATTTCAAGAATAATTACTAAATGTTACAACACAATCAATTAATCTGAAAGTAAAACCAATGAAATTTGAAACTCGGCAGGTTCAAGTATGTTGACCTCAAACACACATGGTCACCAAACCCCGAAGCCGAGCTGTTTTCAGAGCCGCTGAAAGTGAAAGAAATCTGAGCAAATTCAACCCCTCAAAGATAAAAGACAGGTTTTCAGTTACAAAGTGTCTGATAGACAATCTCATATTTACAAATAATTACATGATCTCGCTATCTGTAAGGTTTTATGTCAAAGCACAAATAAATACAGTAGTTTTGTATGTTGGTTTCAAACACCTGATTTAAACCTCAATTCTCAATTCTTTTGATAAAAATTCAATTGAATTTTTTGTACCTTACCTTTGCAGTTATTGTTTTCTACATTGTTTTATGTTTAAAAGTTTGCAAATAATTTTAAACACAAATACATTAGCATATAATGTTTTATTAATTAATTACTTATTTACTTTAGATAGCAGGTCATGCTCTACACAAAAGTATTTTTCTCAAATGAGGGTTTGCATTTGCATTTTGACAACCCTTTTACAACATACACCCACAGAGGACACATATTGTGGTTAAGTCAGGCGACATTACTTTCTTTTCAAATTACTTCCGTTAATAACATCAACAAACATTATTACATTACTTTATGCTTAATATATTTTTTGATTTAATTTACATACCAAGCAAAATACTAATAAATGCGATGAAACTTTAAATTATTAGCCTATTTTTATATAGACAATAATAGCATTAATTTAAAGTTTGTTACTTACTGTTTGTTAATAATTAGCTAACATATAGGCATTAATATAACAACTAACACAATTTCTTAAATTATACTACAAGTTTGTTACTTGTGATCTTGTTTAAAAAAAAACATTTTGATTATCTGGCAACCATTTATTTCTTAATCAACTACAATTTTAGGTGGTAGTTTTGTAGTGCTCTTCACGGCCTGCCATAAACAGGCCTTTGCACACAAGCGTCCCAGCATCCAATTTCCAGTTAGGAGTGAGGTTGTGATGTGTTTGCATTTAGAGATATGCTTGTGTTTGAGTTCGGACGGGACGACAAAAAGAATTTGAGTTTCATTTACCTTTTTTTTGCCAGAAAGGTGCAAATGTGAGTCAGTCAAAACCCTCTGACAGGTACAATGTGACTGCTGTAAAACTACACCTTTACGCTGATGCCAAAACAAAAGAGAGGAAAACCAACAACACGTGCTGATTAGAGAAATTAAACTGTACTGCTTTGACATACAGGTTTAAAAAAATAAAAATAAACAATAAAGGAAAATTAATCATAATAAAAATGTATAAACAAGTAAAAACAATGTTGTAATAATAATAATATGAAAACAAAATAGAAAAATGAAAAAAAAAACTAAAAGTTAATATGTCCAAAAATAGAAACTATATTAATCAATTACATAATTATTATACATATTACTATCATATAGATTAAAAAAATATGTAGAAAAATAAAGGAAATCACATTCAAAATAAAATACAAACAAGTAAAAAATTATTGTGTAGTAGTAGTAGTAGTAATAATAATAATAAAGGAAAACAAATGCAACAGAAACGATATAAACAAATGGTAAGTAAAAAAGCATTGTAATAAAATGTAATACAATATTAATAAAATGTAATATTAATAAAATGTAATGAAAAGTCACAACAAATTAACTAAATGAGATGAAGATGTGATGTAGTTTGATATAGTTTTTATGAGTGTTTTATTTGATGTTTGTAGTTGAATTTTAATTAAATGTAATTATTTGTTTCTTTTTTATTTGTATTTAAATGAGCAGATAAAAGAGCATGTTGATTACAGATTTCTGACTGTCACCATAGCATCAAGGATATTAGTTGTTTATTGTGATTCTACATTCGACATGCGGCCTAATGAGGGCAGTGTGTACTGGAAGATAAATCTGCTGCTTCAGAAAATCTCATGCTTCACACTAAGTTAACAGAGAAATCTCACACCTCAACTGACTTTTGGCTTAGCTTCTTCCCTAAAATGTAAGTGTATAGGATTTTCATAGCTAAAATCACAAATCTGTTTGCATAGACAACTAACAGAACATCTCTCCTTGCTTTGAGGTATCATTTTTGAGGCATTTGTAGCAAGCGTGGTGTTACCTTAAAAAAATACTTTAAGAAAAACAACTTTCAGTTTGTCTGTTCTAGTTTAAAGGTTGATTTTAAACTATCAAAACAGAAAACTTATTACTATTATTTTAAGATTTTCATTTAAATTTTGGTTGAATTTTGTCATTTTGCTGTGTGCTTTTGTCATTTTTATTACTATTCAGGTTTCATTTATTTTTCATTTGTTTTTGATTTTATTTTCCAGTTTCCATTTTCCAGTTTATTTTCAGTTTTTCGTGTGTCACCCTAAACGTCTGTCTAATTTCCATTTAATCTAATATTTATTTTTGTGTTCCAGTTAACAAAATATTTTAATAGTTTTAGTTAACGAAAATAACCCTGATGTTACATGATTATATACTGTACAAGTTGTGCTGTTTAAAGTCACCATTCGAGTGATTAGTGTTCATTTTGTGTACCATTTAAATAATGTATTTACAAAACAAAATGCATTATTTGTAACTTTATGGAACTTGTATTATGTTTAACAGACTAACTTTATTTTTATTTTTTGAATTAATACTTAGCACATTTTTTTCTATAATTTGAGAACAATGAGAAAAAAAGAGTGTAGGATTTACACTTTTTACTTCGAAATTAAAGGGCTAAAAAAGGGCAGGTAACATTAAATGTGACATCTTGAAATTGAAAGACTAAAATAGTAGTATCATAAAACATAATCCAATCATCTTTACAAATTATTTGCAATACTCCTATATTCTTTACCAATTAAAAATATATATATTTTTTTATAGTCTTTACTCTCTAAACTTACAGCTTTCTCAACTTACAGTGTAGAGTACATCAATGTCCCAAGTCAACTAAAATTCAATTGATGTATGACTCAGTGACCAATCAGATTTTAGAAACACAACTGTCCGTTTCATAAACATCACAGCAGTGACACTATATACAGCTACAGCATAAAATCAAAATTTAGAAAGCAGAAATGTTAAGCACGCATATAATTTTGAACCAGCTTCCAATAAATCACTCAGACATTAACAACCTTTCAGCAAACACAGCCTACGCCACTTTGCCAAGTCATTAGAGTCAGTGCGGATTGGCCATTCGGGGTTGTGGGGAGTGTCTGAGCCAAACATCATTGGGAAGAGAGAGATTTATGATGTTCTGGTGTGACCCAAACCACAGTCTAGTCCAACGGGCAACAGTGTACCATCACAGGCTTCTGGAATGTGATTCATCTGCTGTAGTAACGTCACAACCATCACATCACATTCCCCCGAAAGGTTTTTAAAAGGTCCACATTTAGTCATACCATATGGTGACTTTTACAAGCACTTCTAAAGGAAGAAAGCATGCGTGAACAAATGGGGCATTGTGTCACATATTAATTCCCACATACGAATCCTGATTCTGTAATAAAACCAAGCTATAAATGTAAATTACAAATGTAGCTGTGATATAATTGTGCGTCAAAGGTGATGACTGGTGTTACAGTGTTGGCACAAAGCAAGCAGCCTAAAAATTGTCATTGCCTCAACATAGAAATAAAACTTTTAGACTGGTTTAGTGCCTACTAAATACTCAAGAGTTACATGCTTTTGACCTTTGGAAAAGAAACTCTGGTTGTGATCCAAAATCAGCTTGATCTCATGGTTTTAGAGAAAAAAAGCAGGCATGAAGCTCCACCCTTAAATATGGGAGACTTTACAAATTCATTCAAATTAGCCACCATATGACAAAATGTAAAATATTTAAGAACTGCCATGAGATTCTATTGTCCAAAACTAAGCTGCCTATATATGGAGCATTTTAAATCATCACTTGAATGATTGTCTGACACAAAACATATTGACAGAGAAAACAATCCTAGAATGCTCAGTGATAAATAAATGTTAAGTAAAATATTATATATATATATATATATATATATATTTGTCCATTGGCAAAGTACTTGTTTGACAGGAGATCTGACCAATCTTACCAATGTCGCCGCTGCTATCTGCCATCTTGCCGGACAGCTATGGCCGGTCTCCATAGAAATCCATGTTAAAACGGGGTAAAAAAGATAGACTGAATTGAAACTTTTTCCAATACAACTAAATATAAAAATGTGTGCAGGGTTGCTGTGCAGTTGTTGACTGTGACAGTAACAGAAATAAGCTAAGGAATTCCTTTAAAGTGCTTGTTTGGCGTACCAGAAAATCTGTCATGTCTGGCTAGATGCATGGCTTGCAGCACTTAAGTTAAAATACTGAGTGTGAAATAATAAAATAATATGTTAAATGTGTGCTCTTATCATTCTGAGGACAAAATCCTGTGAACTTCACCCCAAGTTGTATATGTATATGCACATCACATTTTCATCTGTTTTCCATGCAGCTAACCTCGCATCACTTCATGTCATCTTCCCACTCATTAACCTACGGCAGGTCCTTTACTGCAAAAAGACAGTCACTGCGACACTCTAAAGTGATGAAATTGACGCCATGTGCTTTTTAAAAACCATTCTCATAGGTTTCACGTTGGCTCGGAAATTATGTAAATGCACATGCCCAGTAGCGGCAGCTGTATCCCTTCTAGCCTTGACCACAAATCAGACAGGAGAGTAGATTAACTTCGGTAGACTTAAATTTGAAAAATGGTGTGTTCCACGGTTGAAATAAGATACATTCTGATGTTTATTCATGTTTATTTTGTGTTTTAAGTAAATATGAAAAGACGATCGGTTCACATGTTTGAACTGAGGCAATACAGTGATCTGTCACGACACATTACAGAGCAACAAAATGGTATTTATTGTTTGAATTTCTTTAAAAATTACAATTTAAAAGCTGAGAGTCCAGAGACTTTATTTCATACCACAAGTAACCTGCTCTGTCTTGTCTGTCGGTGTGTTGTCAATTTCCTCTTTGCTATATTTTTCACTGCATGAGAATGTGTGTAGTGTGAGAGGTGTTTGTCGGGGATGGCAACAGTAACTAAGGAGGGCGGGTCTTTGTGAACGGTCAATTAGATAGTGACCTATGAAATCAGTTTTTTTAATTCCATTTGAATTTTTCACAAATTCAGTGTTTTCCATTTTTCTGGATGTCGTTTTATGAATTAAAACAAATTTATTACTAAAAACAGTGGTAATCATATGAATGCATACAACTTTAAAAATCTAATGAATCTTTTAAAATGTAATCAAAAGAAATTTGAACAATTCTCATCATTTTATTATTATTATTATGATGATGATGATGCACAACAGAGGTTTAATGTTTAAATTAAAATATGGACGAAATTTTGTAATATTGTTTGCTATTCCTTGAAAAAATTATGTTTGAAGTATTTACTTTAAGAAGTATATTCTGCAATCGAATAACAACATTTACATCATATTTTCCTCAAATTAAACCAAACTTTTATTCTGATGAGTTGTAATGAAGACCTTTGTGTATCTGATGTTATTTTTATTACATGAAATGGTGAATACAGATGTGTAGAACATGAAGACTCCATATTTAAATTAACAGAATGTTTAGTACTTTATTTTCATAGACACTACTCCATATCACATGCTTACATCTTTTAAAAGTGACCTATATCAGCATTTACATTATACACTTGGTGCACTCACAGGTTTGCCAGGTCTGTGAAACAAAACCAGCCCAGCTGCTATTCAGAACTATTCTCCAATTATCCCCGTCACATTTTTTGTCATATTTTCACTGTAAATCATTGATTTCTGTTGGTTTAAATTATGTTGGGAATAGTTTGGGGAAAAGATTAAGTGAAGAATTGGTGCAGAACTAGCCCAATTCTGCAGGCATTTTTGTTTTTCCGCTTTTTTTTTTGAAGTGAATGAGGATTCATTGACAGGGAAGTATCTGATTCCACATATGAATTTTCATATCCGGAAAAATGGGAATTAGACAATGTAATGTAAATACAACATAAATACTTTTTATTTATCCAAATTTTGCGTTGATATTCCACATTGGATTTTGTGATTCCGTCCACATTTTCAATGGTGCGAAAATCATATGGCCCTAGTTAGAGTATCATGTTGTTTAGCTTAGCAACATGCTAACATCCACTAAAATCAGTTACGACACTGCAATTTGTGAGGCGTGCAGAGCTGCTGCATATATAAAGCATTCCAAATCGGTCCCTCGCTAGGTTCCTTTTCAGGATGCTGCCTATATAGGTGGCGGGGCCACTCGCTAGGTTTTGGAACGGAGTTATTTACAGCAGGTCCAATGTTCCTTCTGTCTGAGTGTTCTTGGATACTCTACACCGGTATGATTGGTCGGTTTGGACAGTGGAGATCTGGCTCTAACCCCTGTGCTGACAGCCACAGGAAAAAGATGCCCACCTACCTGCAGGTTGCTGACAGTACATGTCACAGCACGTGTTGAGGGCAGAGGCCAGATTAATTACAGAGCGTTTGGCTCTGGGACCACCAGCCTATGAGTATTCTAAGTCCAGTCGGCTCAGCACATCATAATGTGGACTACATTCAACATTCACACACTCAGGCCAACACAGACGGCCTTCAATCTGTTCCACACTTTCTCAAGTCCAGTTGCACCAAAAAAAAAAAAAAAAAACCTTCAAAAAGTGGAAGGATGGACTTCTGTGATGTGCACTTCCATCATCTCCTAAAAAAATAATTTATCCATAATTTATATGGCCCAAATCTTGTTATATGAACAATCATGTCTTTATTATTCCAAGGTTGTCCAGTTGCCAGATATTGTATGAAACGCATCCTACTCACACAACTGACACATACAAATGTCAACCCATTTGTGACCTCAACCTGGCAACCTACTACGCAGTTGCACTGTTAATACCTGCACAGGTAATAGATGCGAGAAGTTACATCAAGCATCACTGGTAGAAATGGAAGGAGAAGAGTCATGTGGTGCTCCAGCAAAAAAAAAAAAAAAAAAAAAAAACTTAATAATAATTCACACGTATATTGACCAACAGCTGGACAAAACAATTTCATATCTCGGAAGCCATATTGAAAATGCCCATGTCTTTTGCAAAGTGTGTCTCACTGATTTTAATATCGGACACGGTGGGAAAAAATTAGGTTACCCAGCACATTAAATAACAACGGCACAATCGTGCAGTGGAGGCAAAGAAGGGCACACCTGCCATCACTAATGGATTTTTTTGTTTGTTTTCTGACGGCTAGCACTGTTAGGTTTTGGGGGTTTTTCCACTGTGTACAGTACCTGGTACTTTTTTTAGTACCATCTCGGTTGAGGTTCCAAGTGAATCATTATCAAAACATGACGTGTAAACTCTGCTGATCACTGATTGGCCGGAGAGAATCATCACTACCTGCGTCACTGAACTTGCGACACAAGACACAACAGATCCCCTAGATTTAAATCAGCACAGCCAGCGAAGAATCGAACGCAACTGTGTTGAATGAGCGCACCTTTTTTAACAACCAAAAATGGGCTTTCGTTATCTGTTTAAGGAAGTACAGACGTTCCTCTTGTTGATAGATGAGGAGCGGATCAAGCGAGAGCTTGATGGGGCGACACGGAATGAAAACGTTTTTTAGGAGTCGCAGCTATAGAGGCAGCGCAACTATAATGACATGTGAATAATCCCGCCCCATCTAAAGCGATACTAAACTGCAGTGGAAATGCAAACGAAGCCGAGCCATGCCGTACTAAGCCGTGCCGAGCCGAGTCGTACCACGCAGTGGAAAAGTGCCATAAGGGAATCCCATGAAATCTGTATCAGATTTAAGGCCATAAAAAGTCTTAAATGCTACAGAAGTCTTAATTATGATTTCAAGAGGTCTTAAATTTGATTTTAATCCTGCAGATACCCTGACCAATCAATCACACTTGGGAATACACATCTTAATCATTATTTCCAAAAGTTTAGAAGTAAATCTTTTTTAAAAAGTACCAAATATTTCTTTCAAAATATCATTATGTTTTTAGGTAAGTCACATCACATGACATTTTACAACCTGGACCAGCGTTGCCTTGTCAGAAAAAGGTTAAACTATCTGATATTTGAAGAGATTTCCCAACCTTGACACAGTCATGAGGGTCTCAGACTCTATAAATCTTGGTTGCAATTATGACTTTTTCAAATATTAATAAATAATCTCAATTGTTGGTTGAACTATTCCTTTAAAGGAGGTCCCTAAGGCAGGGTGTACATTTTCTTGTTGACTAGGCAGAACCAAAATAGATTAATTGGCCAATTTGCAGGCTAACCGGTTTTGAAATGCAGCTCATTGCAATGTCACAGTGAATCAAGCTGACATAAGAGAACATTTTCATCTCTGTATTTAAAAAGGGAGATGTTTCCAAACATAAGCAGATTTTATCCAAGTTCAGTGTAACATTCTCGAGGCATCCATCCAGCATTCTTTGCCCCCACCACCCCACACTGCGCCCCCTGACCGCCCCAACTACCACCACCCTGTGAGTGGATCTGTCCAGAGCTTGCGTAGCATTTTACCATCTGTCAGCACCATCAGCCTGTGGATGCCAATCACACCCTGTCACTCCCCAGCGATACCACCTTCCTCAACCAATCGCTATGAAGAACTACCTAGAAACATGTCCTCCCCTGCCAATCAGGATCCAGTGCCTCATCCACCTGTCTCTGTCCTCACATGGAAATCTATGCCTGCCCATATGTACTTACACATACACATGCGAAGTTCGCATATCTTTTGAGCTCAATTGCACAAGATTTCCAGTGTGAAATAAATGAGGACGTCTTCTCCTAGAGATGCTAAATAGCACAAAGGTATTCTCCAGTTCAGTTCCAACTCTAATCAAATGGTGTGTTAAAGTCATGTCGGACAACTTATTTACAAGTTCATTGCACATGAACAGCACCACAACATCATAATTATATGTGGAAACTTGGGATTTTTTTTTAAGTATCTGGGGGTTTGTACAAAATAACATAGTATTGTACAATTATGACAGTGTAAATTATTAAATTTACAGCTCCTTCATGAATTGAAAAAAAAGCAAAAACACACCGCATGCACATTCTTTATTCATCATTTTGTAGATGTAGAGTTCTTGCTGAATTTTATGTAGAAAAGGTACATCGCCATCTTGCTCCAACCAAAGCAATTTAAATGCACATGACACAATTACGACTCGTATTGACAATATTGAACTCGTAAATACGAACTTCCCAGGAGCACTAAACACTATATAGGCGCTTTCGCACCATGTGGTTCTAGGAACTAGCCAGCAGCGTCATTCATAGAGAACCAATTTCTCCATCAAAGCTGCTTTCCTGGTTGCATTCACACTGGCAGCAGGAACTCTAAAGCGGCCAACAGCAGCATCTTTATTCACACCATTTACAAATGTCAATAATCGGTGAATGGAGGACTGGGATTGGAGCTGTTTCTGTTGTGTGCCGTGGGTTTTTTGATAACGGGAGATGGAATGTAAAAAAGCACAGCTTGCGCAATTAAAATATCATGAAAATCTGACTAAATCTCCTATGACAACTTGCAGTGTTACATATTATCAAGGCTGAGAAAAGAACATGACGCTGCAGACAACAGGTAGAAATCTGACTAAATCTCCTATTTTTTCTTGTGTTGTTGGAGTAAATATTTTTAAATGGCTTTTTAAAAATGCCGGGTAGCCAGTGTTTTGTGTGCATTCGCCAGTCAGCATACACTTAGTTCCAAAACTTAAACCGTTTATAGTTCCTGCAGTGGGAACACGCCAAAAAGTGGGAACTTCCGCCAGTAGTTCAAGGAACTATAAAAAGATTCCTCTGGTGTGAAAGCCCCTTAAATCACCTGAGCCAAGGCCTTCTGGTTCAAGGCGGTCTAAAATAGTTGGAGAAAGACAGTATCCATTAGCATGCCTATTCTCAAGCTACTTCCAGTCCATTAGCACACCAGATCCAACTGAATTCATCAGCCTCAAGCACTTAAGTTGTGACGTCAAAATATTTTGGTCTATATTAGGGGTGTCAAACTCCGTTCCTGGAGGTCCACAGCCCTGCAGACTTAGCGTCAATCTTCATTAAATGCACCTGATACAGCTAATCAAGTTCTTCGGGGTTATTTGAAAACTACAGGTTTGTTTGTTGTGGCAGGGTTGGAACTAAACTCTGTCGAACTCCTGGAGGGCCAGAGCTTAGTTCGACACTCCTGGTCTATGTGTTAATTACTCACTTTGCTACTTTAATTTGTAGCATTTAGCTTCTTCTAGTGTAGAAATTATAAAGTATTTAACTGATTTCAGTCAAGTAAAATGACCACCTCTAACCCTGCCCCTAAACCTAACCCTCACAGAAACCATAAAATATCACACGAATGAGGACGTACAAATTAGACACCCTGTAAAATACGTACAAATTTGTTGTGAGATAACGTTGGAAATGCTAGCAGTAGTAGTAAAATCCTAATACTGCTTAATTAGTACCTTAACCCAACTTTTGTCTCAAGTAGCAATTGACTTCAATTAAGTACTATGAATGTTTCGTTAAATACTGCTGTTTATTTTGTTACATTTTTGTATGTTAGTAATTAGCCTATATGTTAAAACAATGTGCCCCCATTATCCTCTTTGAGATCCTGATAGGTTTAATGCACCAGATAATAATACTAACTATTTCGCACGCTATTTCTTATCTGACATGAAAGTAGCAGATTAAATATTGGCAATATATAAATAAATATTCACAGCTGTTCAAAAATTTGGGGTTGGTAACATTTTTAAAATGTTTTTGAAAGATATATTTTATGCTTACCAAGGCTGCATTAATATCATTTAAAATACAGTAAAAACAGCAATATTTTGAAATATTATATTTCAAATACTATATATTTAAAATGTAATTAATTCATACAGTCTTCAGTGTCACATGATCCTTTAGAAATCATTCTAATATGTTGATTTGCTGCTGAAGAAACATTTCTCATTATCATTAATGTGGAAAACAGTTGCGCTGCTTCATATTTTTGTGGAAACCATGATTTGTTTTAGTTTTTCCCTCAGGAAAAGAAAGTTCAAAAGAACAGCACTTATTTGAAATTTAAAGCTTGTGTAAAAATGTGTTTACTGTCACTTTCAATTTAATGCATCCTTCCTGGAAACAAGTATTAATTTCTTTAAAAAAAAATTTTATTGACCCCAAACATTTGGTCAAACTTTTAGAACTTACAGTAGCAGTTTGTTGACTACTGACTACATTACAGTCATAGCCAAACCCCACATTACAGAATCTCTATTTTATAATATCTTTCAGCAAGATGCAATTATGAAAAGGCATATGGCCACATGTGCATTCCACAGAACGGAAACATACTTTATCAAATGCCCATTACAGTAATGACTGTAAATACAGAAGATTACAGAAAACCTGTGAGCAGCTGCCACATACTCAAGGAAGCTGGATGACTGTGTGAAAATCACTAGTAAAAAGGGGCCGCATTGGTGTCACATCCCTACTGGATTTAATAAAGACACGCAGACTGTCAGAGAAGACAAATGAGCAAGTGAAGGATGAAACTCTACTGTGACTTTTCTGCCTTTGTGCCATTACACACATGCAGCGCTGGCAAAAAGACAGACACCACAGCTGTAAACAGCCGGAGGGAGTTTGTGCCAGTGTAGAAAGACTTCATATTATCAAGGATATACTTTAAGAGATAATTACTTCTGCAGAACACAAAAGATATTTTGAAAAATGTCAATACAATGTTTGGACCCCATTGGCTTTCATTATATGGACAAAATACATGAAGTACTAATATTTTACCCGGAACCGACAGTTTAATGTTAAATTCCCTTAATGACAGATTTGTTTCTTACAAACATGCAGCTCTCATTCTGACAGCACCCATTCACTGCAGAGGATCCACTGGTGAACAAGTGATGTAATGCTACATTTCTCCAAATAAGAAACAAACTCATCTATATTTTGAATGGCGGTTGCGTAAATCGTCAGCAAATTTTCAAGTTTGGATGAACTATTTCTTAAATCATGATGCAAGCATCCAAATTTTCAGAGTCATTGCGCATGCAAAAAAAAAAAATATATATATATATATATATTAAAAAAAAAATAAATAAATTAAAAAATTTGAAAGAAAACCAAAGCTTCTACAGTTTTAGCTCATGAAACACCTTTATTATATTTTAAAAGGAATGCAAATGAAGTTCACACATATGCGCACAATGGGCTTGCACTTTGCACTTCAAGTAAGCCCTATTAAAATAAAGTTATCACTGCAGTAAAGCCTAAAAAAATATCACTGTTTGGCAGGCTGCCTGCTTCAGTCCAGTAACAGCCACGTCTGAATCATCCCACAATGACACACACAAAGTGTCTTTGCTTAGATATCTAAAGAGAATATATATATATATATATATATATATGAATGGCCATGAATGTAGAAAAAAGTATATATTTATCCAGTTTTAGATTTTATATAAAATAGAACATTATATTAAAAAGAAATCTCAAACTTTTTTTTTTAAGGCATTTCCGGTTTTCTCCAGTGTAGTTCACTGCATCGCACACATAGCTATACATTTAACTGTTAAGTAGCTTCTTTTAAATGGCCATCAGTGTTGAAAGATGCTTTTTGCAGGCATATGATGTTATTACCGTATATACCAGCAGGGGCTAAGTGGGCCATGCTAATCAAACCTTCATCCCTTGTGCAACTAATAAATTGAATTTAGCATCACAGTCGGGGGCGACACTAGCTTTGCATCTGGGGCTCATTTGCAGCCATTTAATTACTACCGGCCATTACAAGAGGCCCCGACATCACTTCCTCCCCACTGGGCTCATTGAAAGATCATCTGATGAGAGGTTACAGCAGTTGACAGCTGTACACTTTCCAGACCTCACTGCGCTCTGGCCACCTGGGGTTATGAGATGTTATTAATACGCTTTTGAAGATCACACACATACGCAGATACTGTCTCATTCACACACATCACTGCCGTCATCCACAAAATTGAGAAGATACAGATTCTTCCATTTATCAGTGAAGGACACAGGCAGGGAACACAAGTCTAATGAAACTGGACACCCTCTCTTAGACACACATCCTCCCTCCATTAGACTGTCTGTCCCTGTCTCTGTAAAAGCTCTTATGAGATAACCATGAGCTGTACTGATAGCAGCAGCTGAGAATAGAGCAGTGACGGCCTGTTTGTTCCATAGACCACACTGGGCCAGTTATTTAAAAAGCAAATGAGTGCACAACTTATAAAGGTAATCAACAATGTCAGGTTAACTGCATTTCTAATAAAATTCTAGCCTTGTTAAGTTGGCTAAATAGTGTACATCTGATTTTAAAGGGATAGTTCACCCAAAATGAAAATTCTGGCATTCATTACACACCCTCATGTCGTTCCAAACCCGTAAAATCTTCGTTCATCTACAGTACACAAATTAAGATATCTTTGATGAAATCCGAGAGCTTTATGACCCTCCCATAGACAGCAAGGGTACTACCACGATCAAGGCATAGAAAGCTCTCAGATTCCATCAAAAATATCTTACGGTCTTACGGGTTTGGAACGACATGAGGGTGTGTAATGAATGACAGAAATTTTATTTTTGGGTGAACGAACCCTTTAAGTGAGGTTTCCATGCATAAAGATTCACGGTAGGTGCGTATAAGCACATTCATTTGTTCACTGGACAACACTTAAAAACACATGCAAATGCTGAATATCACTTTCGTGATAATGCATGGAGTCAGTGACATTTCCATCAACTGTACCTGGACTCTGACATATTTTCAGAGTCTGAAAGGCTAGAGTTCTTTTCGTCTAATGTTAATGTTGCATCCGAGTCTGTGACAAGTCCGAGTCCTTTAAAAAATTTGTACTTGAAATGACTCAAGTCCGAGTACCCCAAATCTTGAAGTGGTCAACGAGATGTCATTCACAAGCTGGGTTATGATGATCATATAAAATACATTTTGTAAATAGTCATTATTTTTTTATAAGAATTAAAAAGTACAAAAGCAGTTGTGTTTTAAAATATCATGACATTTGATTCTAAAACAAAATACTTAAATATGTTTTCGAAAATAATAATTTAAAACATTACTTTTTGTTTTTGGTGGTTACAGCATTCGACTAGAGTCATTCATCGAAACTTTTATTTAAAAATAATAAAAGTTGAAAAAAAAAAAAAACACATCCCAGCAACTTGTCTGTTGCATCCTCACTGATGTGTTTGAAAGAAACAGCAGGTCTACCGAGTTCTTGTTCATGTGTGTGATGTTTTGGGTGTTATGTAAGAAGGACTGTGGGTGGACATGAGTCACCTCGACCCTTAAAATGTCTACATGACTCACTCTTCATGCATCTGCCTGATATTTACATTGTGAATGAACACGAATAGCCCGTACCTTCACACGTCCCACCCCACAGACAATCAACGCCAACCTGCAGCTGTGTCATCCGCTCAGACTGCCTCCAGAGGAAAACTTTAGCTTTTTTTTTGTCATGTTTTTAGGTTCAGCTAATGACACCACAAGCACAGGGTTGGCTATCCCACCATGCTAAACGAAACAAACAATGTTTGGCAGGTGTCTACTGAGTCTGAGTCAGAAGAGACATGGCATAGAAAGAAGCTACGGAAACACTGCAGTAGAACCCTGAAGGGAATACAGTTTGGGAATGTAAATTTGGGCTTTCACTGTTCAAACATGAATGGGTCTCCTCCAAAAATAAATTGGACAGTTCAAAAATACATACATAAAAAAAAACAAAAAAAAAAACAGTATTTTGAAACAGAGCTGTTTAATCATAATGTCTACTTGGAAAACTAATTCTCCATGAGTTGCCTAAAGAATTTCCAACAGGTTTTTAGAATAGCTTTTGTTGTATTTGTAGTCCTTATGTAGAATTTTGTGAATTAAACAAACATATAAACACTAATGCTACTATGCTAACGCTACTTCGTAAAGCACATCAACTTGCGCCCTTGTGGTATTTGTAGTCTGTATGTAGAACCTTATTAACAAACACTAATGCTTCTGTGCTAATGCCAATTTGCCAAGCAGAAGCTCACGTTTTTATGGTATTTGTAGTCCTCATATAGAGCATTTTTAACTTGTACAGTTGGTTGAAACACAAACACTAAAGCTACTATGCTAATGCTAATTTGTCAAGTACAAACTCACGTTTTTGTTATTTGTAGTCTTCATGTAGAACCTTGTTAACTTGCACAGCTGATTAAAACAAACATTAATGCCGATACTACTTTGTCAAATACATCAACCTGCATCCATGTGATGTTAGTCTCTATGTAGAACCTTAACTAATTGCATAGCGAACAAACATAACACTAATGATACTATGCTAATCTGTCAGATACAAACTTAAATTTTTATGATATTTGTAGTCCTCATATTGAACCTTGTAAACTAACAGTGGACTAAAACACACTTATGCTTCTAAGCTAATTGTCAAGAACGTAAACTTGCATTTTTGCGACATTTGTTGTAGAACCTGGTTTGCAGAGGTTGTCAAGCACATAAACTTGTTTTTGTAGTCCTTAATTAAAATCCTGTTAGCAGCTTGCATGTGGACTAAACAAACACAAACTATGCTACTATGCTAATGCTACTTTGTCAAGCACATAAACTTGCATCCTTTTGGTATTTGTAGTCCTCTTGTAGAACCTTGTTAATCACTTTCACAGTGGACTTTACAGACACCAAAACATATTACTATGGCTAGTGCCTATTTAAGAATGAGTTAACTTAACATCACTTTGTGAACAATACGAGTAAAAAAAAAACTAATTGTAATTGATTAAAAACCTAGTAATTAATATTCATGGGCAAAGCTGACAAGTTTTATTATCTGTCCACTTCTTTTTCAGATCATCCCTACACCCCTTCATCTATTAATTTTGTCGCTAATATGGTGAGGAGTTTTTTTGGCATGGCCGTAACACGGGTTTGTGTTTCGAGGAAGATCATATTGAGTCTCAGAGAAAGACAAGCTGTCACAGGGTCTGTAAAGCTGCTGTAAAACATGGCTTGCCTGTTGCCACCGTGTCCTCTAAATTAATCTTGAAGCCCTCAGAGGCTGTAAGTATGTGTGGTCTATTCTATGATTTTGTGTTTGCGTTAGCTTTTAATTTGAAGAAACAGAGTACAAATGTTTTGTTTAAATAAAATCAATCTTATTTTTTAAAACAATTAAAGTTTCTGCATTGTGAAAAGATAACTGACACTAAAGTGCCACCTTAAAACATCAAGCTACGCCTTAGTAGCTTTTGCCATCCACTATTTAGCTTATTTAAAGATATGTAATCATTTAAAATTACATTAAAGAAAATTTGTTTGGAAAATTTGCTCGTCATTAAAAAATAAGGACGCAATGTAAAAGATCTTAAAATCCTAAATCAAATTTCCATGTATTTGTTTGTTTTTCCTTCCCTTTAGGTTGGCCTGGAGATTTATTTTGCAATCTTAACTCATGAATTTAAAGAACAAATCACATATTGAAGAATATTCTTCAGAAGCTTCCAATGAAAATCTAAAAAAAAAAAAAAAATAACCTTCCCAACAGTGACCATCAATGAGAAAAAGCTTCTAGGTGTCAACACCAGTGGATTATGGATAATTATTCCAGGTATTCGATCCTCCTCGTTTATCTAACTTGCTGAACAATGGCTACCGGCTACCGCAGTCTTGGCATCATTTGAAAGGTAACCTATTTTGAACTGTCAGCAAGTCAACAAAATGTCGGTCACACAAGTACACACTATAGGCGGGGTGGGGTCATGTGATCAGAGCCGAACACCGCTGTTAGTCCATGAGGAATATCATGCATTGCTATCCATTAACATCGGTAGCAGTCAGCATCTAAAATTACAAATGGTGAGTAGTAAAATATATGGACCCCTGCTGTTTTCTTCCCTTCTGCACACCTGCTGGCAAATGTGGGCATTGCATTAGTCGCTGCCCTGCCTGGTAATTTATACACCGAACACCTGGCCAGTCCACAAGATCTCAGCGCAACCTGCTAGCAGGCCCGTCTCTGTTTCAGATGTGGATGAACATTATACTGGCTTAATATGGAAAAAGAAGGTTACTCGTCCAATATAGTATGTTGATCTGTATCTTAATACACCACAAATCAACCATGACTTGTCATGGTTTGAAGGAAAGATAATTAATAAACCAAGAATTTAGGGCCTTGTACAACATCTTAGCTTTCTTTAGAAGTGTCAATGTGCACCATATATGATCAGGAAGAAACAGGTGGAGGCAGTATATAACCGATGTAGAGAAGCTTTGACAGGCCTCTCTTGAATGTGCCGTTTAGTGATGAACAAAAAATAAATAAAAAGCAGCGTCAATGTTTTTAGTAGCAAATATTGCTAACTTTCTATGAAGCCCATATTTATAATACATTATAAGGGTATTCTTAATTTGAAGGTACTCTTTAAACAGCTGTTGATAAGTAACTCTGCAACTACGTCAACTAGCAGTCATTGGAGTATTAGTAGTATGTCTGCTAATTATATGCTAACACTTTATTTTGATGGTTCCCTAACAGACAAACTAACTATAACTAACTTTTACAGGTATATGTCAACATTCTACCAAACCTAAGCTTAACCTAAGCCTACTAATACTCAAATGAGAGTTAGCTGACATGTAGTTGCTTATAGTCAATAGACTAAGGGTACCATCAAAATAAAAGGTAACCTAACATATAAACATTGCTTTTTTTTCCAGGTTTTTTTCTCTCTCTAAATCAGCACTGAAAATGCGAAACAAAGACCATCTCAAGACTTCGCCTGGGCCTCGTAAGTCAAATTCGTAAATCAAACCATGTGGTGTCGTTCTATTATTAGCGCCCACCGTTCTCTGTCACCATGTCAGAGCTACATCTCCTAGATGTCTAGGTTTATTTGTACTGTATGCTAATCATGTGCTTTGGTTCTGAGGGCCAAGCGGATCCGTCTGCTGAC
Organism: Cyprinus carpio; assembly: GCF_018340385.1. Taxonomy (NCBI): domain Eukaryota; kingdom Metazoa; phylum Chordata; class Actinopteri; order Cypriniformes; family Cyprinidae; genus Cyprinus; species Cyprinus carpio. The sequence continues at coordinate 29,587,670 of NC_056618.1, forward strand.
AGGAGACAGCTTTCCCACATAGGGCTCTTCGGTTTCACTAGTTTTTAAAGGCTGTCCAGAGGAATGCTCAGCACACATCAGTTACTCAGTCAGTTAGTCCCATCAAGTAGATGGCACTTTTTTTTAGACCTAAAAAGCATCTTTCTCCATTGAGGCTAAGTGAAGAGCTTAACCTGATATATTCTCTTCAAACTAGACCGATTTCTCGTATTCTTTTGGGTTGTTTGCTCAAAAAGAAAAAGCACATTTGTGACCCCTGAACTTTCCTTGAGACACATCTGTTTTAGATGGTACCATTTTATGGTACAATAAAGATTTAAGAAGAGAGAAAGTGTGAAAGCACCATAAATCAGTAAACAACAAATGTAATATTTAGCACAGTACTTAGCACCCTGAACACTTAGAAGTCTATACTAAACCCAATAGATTTCATAGAGAAATCTGTACTGCTACCTACTGCAAACACACGAGGTGTTAGAAATTCAATCAGCCTCAAGCAGAAACACTTATATTTGATGAAAATGGCTTGCACTTATTCCAGACGTGTGATGGTGTCAAGTATAAGAGAATAATAATAGGTTATTTACAAGAGAACTTATTATTAATTGTAATTAAATTCAATTATGAGTAATGAGTCATAACATCACCACCCTGAATCGCAGACAAGCTGGAGAATTTGTGCTATAATTGTATTAGTTTTATTATAAAATGTAATATAATATAACCTAATATAAATACATAGTATAATCATTTTATTATCTCAGTGGTGAACTGCATAATCAGTGCCTCTAAAACAGAATGGACTTGACTGTTTTCAAACAGGTTTTTTTTCTTCTCCAAGCCCTGCCATTGGTAAGGTAAACACACAGCTCCACCCGAAACTCATGTCATTGGCTGAGTCAGTGTTGCTATGCTTGCTAGTTTGAATGTTTTAAAAAAGTTTTTTTTTATGTTTTGAAAACACCTGAGAGACTTGGTAGAGGAATCAGCCTATGAATGGCTGCATATTAAACTGGGATATGAGAAAGTATTTTAACATAGAAATATAATATATTAGAAATAGTACATGAAGTATTATTCTCATTTCAATATTTTGGCTTTACAGTACTCACAGGGCATTATACCTGTGCCTTGGTGCTTTATTATGGAACTATATTATCGACCAAAAAAAAAAAAAAAAAAACCCTAAAGACATCACAAAGGATGGCAGAAATGAGCTACAGGTTGTAAAACGAACATGCCGGAAAGTTAAACGCGTGTTCCTGAACGGTGATGCCCGTAGATGAAAGCAAAATGCCTTTATGCTGAGCATACGTGCTACAAACTACTCACAGTTCACAGAGCAACAGCATCTGTGCAACCCTGAGCTCCAGACAAGAGATTTCAAAGTCTCTGGAGAGAAACCGTACCTTCCTGGCATTAAGGCATGACAGGGCTGTTGTCAGGGACTGTGACAAGTTAGTCAGACGAAAAGAGAGAGAGGGAACTGCACACTCAGTGCCTGCTTTTATCTTCTTAATGCATGCTTTTTGTCATCTTTTTGTGCATGATTCATTAGCAAACTGCAATTGTCTTTGTAATCTTTCATAATGTATGACCTGAGCCCTAACCCTAAAATCAGTTGATAGCAATGTTATTCCTATCACAGTAAGTTCTTTCACCAGCTAAGTACAGCTGTGAGATTTTGATAAGATGTGTTTTTGCAGGTTTTCGTTTACTGGTTGGCAGTGGTTTCCATCTGTAACTATCCATTTCAGATGAATGTAACCGCATTCTTCTGCATCAGCTAGAGAAATGACTCACAATCAGGAGTGAATGTACCTTAATAAAGAAAAAGCATTAAAAATATTAATACAAAAATATATATATATATATTTAGTTTTATAATTATATTATTAAATGGGTTAAATGAAATCATATTAATAGCTTGATTTTTATTTCTTTTTAAACAGGGAAAACATAATTTGTGTTTATTTATTTAAATTTGCATTATTTTAGTTTAAATGTGTCTAATAATATTAATCAGTGACATCCAATATATTGTAATAGTAAATACTATTTTTGTTGCAGATACAGTGCTAATTTTAAACTAAATCTATGGAATTCTGACTGTTAAGTAAGTGTATAATACAATGTTACATAGTTACAGATAATACAAGTACATAGTTATGATACGGAATTAATGGGCACTAATTCATTGGGATGTGGGGGACAGAATAGTTTGGAAACACCGAGATCTAGTTATTTAGGGAAACAGTATTAACTTTAATGTGATATGTGATACATTATTGTCAGGAGCTATCATACGGACACACAATGTCAAAAGGAATTTGACATTGAACACCGAATGTGCCTTCAGCGGCATGACAATGATTTTTAATTCTGCCCTTGGAGGACCTTGTGTTTTAACAGTCAAATAAAGGCTAAATCTAGTTTAATAAGCAGATCTGCCTCATGCATCGTTTCTGCTCAGGGACAGACGTCCAATTAAACTCGGATAAACACCTTCTTTAATTTTAGACAATGTTTACCCAGGGACCTTTACACTTGGCTGACGTGTTCTCAGCATATGTTCGGCACACAGCAGGACAACCACAACAGCAGAGCTCATTACATTTAATTCAATCAAACACACATAGAGCTGTCAGTGACGTCACATCGAGCACAAGGGATACAGCATCGGGACTGGTGTGAAACAGTGATCACTTCCTATTTCTAACTATATCAAATATGAACTTGTGCAGTTTTACCACTTGGGTGTGGATGAGGTTGCAAAATCTGAGTATGGTATAAATAGATATAAAGCAGAGAAAACTGTTCTGATAAAGTCATCAGACCTCAAGTTCATGCATTTGGCTTCTACAAAATATAGGTTTGTTTTTATATCTTTATAAGATATAAAATATTATTGCAACAGCAATATATCACCACTGTAAATTTGTGATGTACTTTCAACTTAGAATTTCTGAGATGCCTTTCACCAAACACTTTAAAGCTCAGAAATTCCCTTTCAGTGAAATAGCAGAAGTTGCTAGTGCCATAAAACTGTCATTCGTTTAACTTAAAGATTAGCCCAGTTGCTTCTACATGTCAACAAAGCAATGAACACATGCTCTGAGGCCCGAACCCCAATGCCGCAGCAGGAAACCCGCAATTCTGCAAAGATGGAAACAAATAAGTGTCACCACAAATAGACTGATAGTGGTTGACACCAGCTAAGGGCCAAGGCTAATGCTTTTTCACCAAGCTAACGTGGCAGCATGTTGACAAATCTTTTCACACTGTATTTGTTGCATTTGTGCGTGGACGTGAAGGAAATAGCACTTGTGTCCGATGTCTTTCCAAACACTGACACTTCCCGAATTTGTTTAACCAAGCTCAACTAACTGGTTTTGATAATTAATGACTGCCGGTTTTTACCAGCGCCCATCAATCAAAGCAGCTGACAGCACCCATCTTATGGTTGCTGAAAGGGCGAGTGCTGATATTTGAGAGATCACACCTTCCTGAATAAACCGTCATGTGATCCAAGCCACAGGAGAAAAGGAGGAACATTCAGACATACTGTCTGAACCTCAAGATTTAGCCAAATGGCGTCAGAACCATTTGGCCTTGGCTATTACAATACAAGATCCAAGAGATATTATAAGACAATGAAATTGTCAAGTGTAAAGATGTTTTGCTGGTTTTCAGATTTGCCAGTGTCACATAAATCTGGCGGCATGTAGATGGAACTTTAAAACTAATAAAATTAGGTTGCTTAATTACATGAAGATAAAACTCTTATCGTAAATGTTTGCAGTAAACCGTAAAATGTTTGCATACATCTACAGAACAAATGCTGTGTTGCAGTGTTTAATTGCTTGACAACTATTACCAAATTGAACAAAGCTAATGTTAATGTTTCTGGTCACATGATATCATCACCTTTTTGCAAACAGTCGCAAATCCTCCGTTATTTGGTCGCTAAACGCCTTCTTTGTTGACAATCAAAAACTTCAAAGTTAACAGTTGTGTTACTGTTTTGTTTATTTGTATACCACTGAACAACACTGTGTACGTCAGGAACAAATTTATGATTGGAAGTCATGTCCAACATCCATAAAGTGTTCCCAAATGTCTAAAAAAATGGCATATGAAGAAACAAGGAGCAGCCCTACGATCAGATTAGCAAGTTTTTGATTGCTATGCCAACGTCCTGATATTGGACAACACTGTGTGGATATTGGGAACAAATTTATGATTGGAAGTTATTCCCAGCATCTATAAAGTGTTGCACAATATCTAAAAGATATTGATATAAGAAAGATGTAAGTTGAGGCTAGACCAGCCAATACACATGCGCAGTCTTAAGCGCGTTATAACTGCAAATGCGCATTGGCTGGTCTAGCCGGAAAAATAAGTGTTTTTAACACTATTCGAGTATACAAAACAACATTCATGGGGCAGTTCATTTCAGATTTTGTTGCTGATTTGAAAAAATTACTTTAATTGGGAGTTCAGAGAGCAGTTTTTGAGATTTTAGGAGTCCCCTATCATTTGGATTGGACTTGGTCTTATTTGAGCTGCCCGGAGGCGTTGCAAATATGGCCGCCGACTGAACAGACTTTTCTTGAAAGGGAAAGCCTTGTGGGTAGAGTACGGACATACAGCGCCATGGTGCTACGGGTATCCCGTGCTTGAATTACGACTCGAGGACCTTTCCCGATCTTGCCCCTATCTCTCTCCCACTTCACTTCCTGTTAGTTAAAGGCTGCGTTTCCCAAAAGCATTGTAAGCTTAAGTTCATCGTAGACCCACTGAAACCTACGGAGCTACGATCAACTTAGGCTTACGATGCTTTTGGGAAATGCAAACCTGATCGATCCATATTTTTCACATTTACAGGTAGATTATAGTTTGGACTTTAACACTGTAATTGTTGTTCCAAGACCAACAGAAGAACACTGGTAACACTTTAGTACAGGGACCAATTCTCACTATTAACTAGTTGCTTATTAGCATGCTATTATTAACATATTGGCTGTTTATTAATACTTATAAAGCACATATTCTGCATGCCCATATTCTACATACCCAATACCAAAACTTAACAACTAAATATTAATAAGCAGCAAATTAGGAGTTTGAAGCAAAAGTCATAGTTAATGGTTTGTTAATGCAGAGAACTGGACCTTAAAATAAAGTGTGACCGGAACATTTCTTGCTTTAAATTCTCATGGTGAACGCCTTTAGCACATGCATTCATCTCTTTCCTGCCATTTAAGAACTTTACAGGCTTCTGCTGCCACATCTACACATCAAACGGCTCAAAACACAAGTGTTTCCATGCAGCATTGTGTTACCATACGGCTTCATACCCACATACACATGAAGCTAATGACAAAAGGCAACCGAATAGCTGGTAGTCTTAAGAGCTGAAGGGACAAAGGCATTCACAACATATTTCCCAGCTGTGATTTAGGCATCCCTGGTAATACCAGCAAACACGCATGCTATGAAGAGCCAAGGTCAACACGTCGTTCAGGCCTTCACTAAGAAACAAGTTTAAAACCTTTCACCCTCTATACATTGTTAGAAACATCTAGATCCAACTGTTTAATGGTCAAACAAAACCAGCAACCAAGACTGTTATAGAAAAAAGTGAAATGCTACAACAAAAACTAACAAAGTACCTTTTCAGGGGCATATTCACACAACAGTTTACACCAGTATCTGGAAAACTCAGAAGCGCTGTAACCCAGAATGGCGTCTGGGACTCCCATCAGCCCTCACGTTCCCGGGGGTACGAGGCAACTTCCCCCTTTGGGTCGGGCTGGCATGATATAGAGAGAGCAGCTGAGGAGGGAAATATGGGAAAAGAGAGGGAGCGATACAGTACGACGGACGAGAGGAAAAAAAGCCAACACAACAGTCCTGATGCATCCCGACAATACCAATTCTAATGCTGCGGCCCACTGCGCTATTTAAAAACAATCCATCAAAAATACCCCATCTTTCACCACACTGTCAGAGCCCACGACCTTTCGCTGGCTGTGAAAAGCTTCATGCAGGCAGCTGAGGGTTTAATGCACTGCGGCGTTTAATGCAGGAGCCAACCTGGACAGTACTGTTAAATAATTAAGATGACTTAGTAAGCATGACGGAGATTTTTCAAGCAATGTCACGAAATTGTAACAGTCACGTGTCAAATGATACCGTGACAACTTTGGCTTGGTACTGCAGGATTATTTTTGATTGAAAATGTTTACACAGAATTTGCTCAACACAGAAGTTAAAAAAAAAAAAAATCATATATATATATATAAATATATATGGATTATTTTTGATTGAAAATGTTTTATATATACAGAAGTTAAAAAAAAAAAAAATCATATATATATATATAAATATATATACATATTAATTTTAAATTCATTACCATTTTTTAGTGTATTTCTATGCTAATGTTTGTATGGTGAAAGTAAATGAAAATGTACTTCTAAAATCTTTAATACATCAATTCTGTACACCACTGCAAATATTTTATATATTTACTAAACCATATTACCAAAGACAAATTAAAGGGGGAAAAAAAAAAAACATGGGGAAAAAAGTATTCAAATATTAGAATGAATAATGTCTTCCAAAATATTTTGCATAGCATTAGAGAAATAAACGTTTATTCAAATAGCATTAAAGAAATAAAAGAATATTCATATTATATATATATATATATATATATACATACACACAATGTAATATGAAATGCACAATGGTTAAATGCAACACCTTTCACATGCTCACAGAAAGTGAAGAAAAAACAGAGAATGTTGATGGGTTAAAATAGACTCGGTGGACGGCATGTCCATAAACGGACACCTTTTTAGCACTGCAACAAAACTGGCATCCATATTTCTGTCAGTAACACACACGGAAGAGTCGCGTGGTTCTATAAGTCAACCGCTGTTAACCCTTCAGGGCGTTTTCCACTCAAGACTTCATATTACTGCCATGTTTGTCCGGTATACAAGGCTAATTTTGTTTGCCTGTATTCAAGCAAGTTATATACTACTTCAAATTTTATGCAAGTATTTTGAATGTGCAGGATAGTTAGATATTTAGAAGATTTTTCCTTGCCTATGCAACAATCTATACATTGCAAAACTGCTTATAATCCAAAGTCTAAATGAACTTCACAAACACAGCATGTTTTTTTTTGCATGATTAGTATTATATTTTGAGCAGTGCTAAGTGATTTCAGAGAGGCATGTTGCAGGAATGTGGTCATCACTTAAACGCACTTCAGCACTGATTACGCCGTGTGCCATTTATCTGTTACAAGCAAATAGCAGTTTGTCACCAGTAACATCTGCTAAAAACATTTAGTGGGGCCACATACATGACTCGCATGTGCTGTCTTGTCTGTGGAGACCCAAGGTAATTGTTTTTCACTTTTCTTTGTTTTCTTCTTCATAACTGCTTCAACTTGTCAAATCAATGAAAGGGAATAGCTCTGTTGTGATATCTTACCTTCTACAACATTAACTTTTTAGTTGAAAGTATGTTTTTAACGTTTGAGTGCATGCATTAAAGGCTTTCTCATACTGCACTGGATTATGAGTTTATTTGATGCAGTTTTTTATTTTTATTTTAATGAATTTATTAGATTTTATTTTGTGAAAAATGTAAGTTACCAGTGAACTTATTGCTTAATTAATTTTAACACTTCTCAACAATTTGTATGACTTAAAGGTCAGTTATAAAATCTTATAGAGATTTTTTTTAATTACTTAAGCCATAAATGTCCATAAGGAATGTTAATAATAATAACAACATGTAACAATCTTATTGATGTCTGCTTTTGATTTATATAAATATATGAGATTTTTTTTTCAGTATTTAACAGTGGCGTTAATGACTAGCTTTTAAAAGTTTGACCAGATACATTATCAAAAATATAATAATTACAGAATTATTAATAAGGATTGTTGATTATCTTAAATAATTATATGCAACAATCTTATTAATGTATATAAATAGATTTGGATTTTTTTCCCCTATTTTATCAGTCCTGCTAACTCATCACTTTTTTTTTTTTTTTACCAGATCCAAGTGAATATATTTTCAGTGTTACTTTTAAAATAGTCAGAATCAGACTGAATGTGTGTTAGAATTAAAAAACTAAACAAAAACAAAATTAAAACAATCAATAAAATAAAGCAACTGATTATATTAAAATTACCTTAAATACATAGGTAAAATATTTACTTTTGTAATAAGAGAGAAAGCATGATGGGATAAGCAAGAGGAATGATAACAGTGTTAAAGATCTTTGGCTACAATAATACAGCTCAGAATCATAGTGGAATTACACTTTGGCAAAGAACTCCAAGTTACACTCATCAAAGCCATCCATCATCCAGGAGTGTCTTGACAAGAACCATGCGACATACAGCATTTTATTAGATTTCTTACTGTACTTGCTACTTAAGCATGATTTATCCACCAAAACGGTGGCGAAAAGCTTGCGAACGAATTGATTTCTCATACATCTCCATGCAACACAAACTACTTTCCCCACAGCAGCACATTACCTACCTCTGGAGGTGTTCCGCGGAAGCTGTCCCAACATTCCCTGGAATGTTTGACTGGCCGTTCTCAAAAACTCCCTTGTCCCAAGTTTGCTTCATGGTAGAAAAAAAACTTTCTACCCACAAGAAAATCCAACGAGTTGTTTCCCGAGAGCTGAAGGAGGTTTTTCTGCACTGAATCCCGATGGAGGTCCAGTCTTTCCGTGCAGCCGTGTTGTTTTGGATCGGCCTCCAGTGCCTCTGGGATCAGCAGCGGTAGTGAAAGTTAGCCCACTCGCGCCCTCTCACTGAGCTTCTGCCAGACCCTCAAACGTCTAAAAAAAGTGTGGATAAAAAAGGGTGCTCAAAGGGGCTGGTAGTAAAGCTGGGATGAGGGCTGGAAGAATGAAGCAGGGACGTTAAAGACACTTGACCATTTGGGAGTCCCCGAGGGCTGCCGTACACTTTCATTCTCTCTCCAGCCAATGATAGAGCAAGTGTGAGGAATGCCATTAGCCAGTCACTCAAAAGTGCCGGATCAGTTTCGTCAACAGATCATCAAAGGCCAGAGCCCTGTGTGCAGATTATTAATATTTCCGGCCATTAACATTTTGTGGGGAACAATGGGGCCCCTGCTGCAAGTCTATGTGTAAAGCCTTTGATTCTCGCACTGTAAAGATCTGGAACATTACTGCTGACGAAGAGTCCCAGAAACAAAGATTTACTGGAGAGCTGGATGCCGATGGAAGGATTTTGTGTTTGGGTTTCATTTGACTCAAAACACTGGGATGGATTTCTTCTCAATGAAACCGAGATGTGTAAATAAGATCAACTTGGATAACAGACTTTGGGAAGTCTTGAAAACTTTGAAAACTGAAATCCACATAACCTCAACCAAACAAGTAACTAATACTCACTGCTGAATGCATTAGTGAAAAACCAATATGTCATTCTACAAAATAGATATCTAACAACCAATGAAACAGATGACAGAATGATAAAACAAATGAACAAATGTTAGATCAAATGACAGACAGACAGATAGACAGAACGATGGATATTATAATAGAGCTAAAAACAGATATAACAAAAGAATAAATTAAATAGAACACACACACACACACACATATATGAAGAATTTGGTTCCAAAACGCGATAAACGTCTTTTAAAAAAAAAAATTGAGTTTCCGCCAAAATCAGTATCGTATCTGGTCGGTACTGAAAAGTCAATTTTTAATTTTATGCAAAATCCAATATTTGCACAGTTATTAGGTCATGTTTTCATCTCAGTAAAGCCGGTTCTGTGATTAATAGTAATGGTAAATTTCCATCATTTACTTTCAGATGGAAATTATTCAGATGCATTTAATACACAGATCCGTAGATCACTGACAAGCTACACTATATCGCGTTCATGAGATGAATCGCATTCGATTACGAACACGATATTGCGTAGCTTGTCAGTGTTTTTATTAATGCCATTAATGTTTTTGTTAATACAGCATATTTACATTTATGCATTTAGCAGACGCTTTTATCCAAAGCAGTGCATTCAGGCACATTTTTTACCTAACGTGTTCCCTGGGAACCCATATAGCACTAGTCAACTAAATGAATGTTACATGGCAAAGATGAATGCACTTTTGGAAGTTGAATGTAAGGAAAATGTCATTTTGGAATTTCTGTGGTCTAATGTGATGTTGTTCATGTTCTTGTTCATGATGAATTTTTCTTTTGTTGCTGTAATTAATTTATAGCATTAACAAGATGACCCGGCTTTGAATTCATTTTGGGAGTGATGACTGATGAATGTATTTTTAGTCCAGTGCCTGTATATAAGATTAGTATTGACCAAGTTCAGAGGCTGTCATACGTGGATCAACTTACTATGTTGTGTATTTTCATCAGTTTCAATATGAAAAAGAACTTTTATATTGATTCACTGGATTTATTTTGAGAAAAAAAAAAAAAAGTATCATGGATTTTTTGCATTGTAGGAAATTTTTTTTTATTTTTTATAATCTTTGAAAATGAAAACCTGGATTTGAATTTTTAATGTTATTATAAGCTAAAGATGTGATGTGAAAGTTTGAAACAGAAAATAGTGGTTTTCATCTTGCCACTTTCTTGGTAAAAACCAAACAAACAAACTATAGATGAAACAGAACAGAACAATAGAACTCATGATAGGTAACAGAATAATAGATAAATCAAACTACAGACTGAACAACAGATAGAATCTGCTGATAGAAAGTAGATAAGCATAAAGAATTGTAATTTCACTATCTATGGCTGTTAAAATAATCAACAGAAAATGCAGAAGATCAATTGGACACTCTCACTAACCCCCTGCAGACATGTGTGACACTCGCACACTCACAATCCCGCAGTATTCCTGACCGGCAGGATTGATTGACTGAAGGTGGGAAGATACGGTTTGAGGGAATTGTTGACGCTTTAGCAGGAGGAATTGAAAAAGATGTCCCTCATTAGCAGGGAAGATGGGTGGAGAAACGCATGAAGAGAGCTCATATAACGCTTCTTTTACTTACTGAAAAAATACTTCTTCAAATCAATATATTAAAATCCATGATTAAATAATTGAAACAAACCTAATTTAATTTGTGAATTATTTAATTGGATTTCAAATAAATAAAATGCTAGCTGTGAAATTGGCCTTTAGCGAGTCAAAGGAGCTATTTATCAAACAATCATAAAACGATTTTAAACAATGCATTATTTTAGATGTGTTGGAAACGATCCTGACTTTCAGTGGAAAAAGTGAAAATTCTCCTCTTGATGCATGCATGTCCATTTTTGGACCGTGTTGGTCATGTAAAAAGTCTTTATTTTCTAAAAAGGGCAGAGAGCAACACCCAGCCAGCTGTTCAAATTAGCACCGCCGCTCATTAGACCTGTGCTAAGTCATGACGTTGCCCCTTTGCACCAGATAGCTGTTCTGAAAAAGCGTGGGCCACAGCTGCGGATGCCATTCACGATAACTCGCCCCAAACGACCCAATGTTTATGCCACGCTGGATGTAAACGCTCAACAGTCACTCGTCAGGAGAGCAATAATGGTTTGCAGTAAAGTATGCATATATTATAACATCAAGTTCAGAGTGAAATCTCAGTTTCAGCTTGAGGCCCCAGAGGAGTGATTGGCAGGTCCTATTTTTGACCTCATAAAACTGCTTTAAAAAAGGAACGAATGCAGTTCCCATTCAAAAGGGCAGGTTGTAAATGCCTTTTCACTCAGGGCTGAGGCACTGTGGTGGTTTACATGAGTATAAATGGAGTGGCAATGACACAATGACGCCTCGGCGAGTGGTTATATGTGGAGCTCGTAGTTGCTGGGTTAAATTTGAAGGATCAGACATAATTTTTAAGTCAAGCCAGTAAATGAAATTGTTATTTTAATTTTTTTTAAGTTTTTTTTTTTTTATGCTCTTTGTTGGTGCTTTATTGGTGGAGGAAGTTAGGAAGTGTTACAAAAATAATAAAACGGCCCTTTTGTACTTTTACTTTTGAAGTATATTATTTTATTGTTGGTGGAATCTGCTACAAGAAAAGCTTTAATTTTGTGTTCAGCTCTTACTTGCACAAAGCAAGCACATGAAATAATAATTGAATAAACCGGGCATTTTTAAATGACTGGCCACAGAGTGATTTGGGACTCTTTTTTAAAAAGCATGTTTAAAATAATAATAATAATAATAATAATAAATACACACACAAAACCGCAATGACAGGCAGGAGTGCATGAAAATAGTTAATTTTAATACTTGTTAGTTTTTCTCTTTTTTTTGTGTAATACTTGAGATATAATAAATATATCAAAATCCATCATAAAATAAACCTAAATTATTTTCAAATTTAATTTGTGCATTTTTCATATAATTTCTTGTTGTTGTTTAAATAAACATTACAGCTGTCCCTCTGATGTGTCATTTTCACACCGCTTAAGTTTTTCCCTAATAAAATGTGTGAAAATAATAATTAAAAAAATGTAATTGTATATAAAATAAATAAAATGCTAGCTCTTGAAATAAGCCTTAGCCACACAAAGGAGTCTGCAAAGGAGTCTGGTCACAGTAATTTGGGCCTTTAAAAAAAAAAGAAAAAAGAAAGAAAAATGTCCTTAAATTAAACTGTTTGTCTGTTAAGAAAAGTCACTTTTTCTTTAGGAAAAAAAAAAAAAAAAAACACTGCAAATGAAATGCAAGCATACTTACCCCAGTAAAAAGTGATATATTTAAAATAAATTTATTTCATACTACATATAGTTCTATTATATTCTATAGTAATCTATTAATATATTTACTGACATATCGCTCGAGACTTACTGATATAAAACTTATAATTAAACTTTATTTGGAGAATCACTTGTGCACAATGCACGTTTCTTAAAATTAAGTCTAAAAGGTGTTTTAATGTCACTTTTAATGAGGATTGTGTGATCTTTGAATATTGGCCTGTAAATGCAAGATATTTAAAGTGTACCTGAAGTATACTTGCAATAGTTCCACTTAAGCACCATCAAGCGTATCTTTAGTTAAACCTCAGCAATACTTAAGCACAATTAAAGTGCATTAAGTACAAAATTAGTTAGTATTCCAAAAGTACAACTGAAGAGTATTTTTATTAAGTACATAAATATGTAAATGCATTTATAGTATACTTTGCATGAAATAAATGTTATTTCTAATAAATTTTATAAATAAATTATGTATAAAATAACAATAGTAGCATTTCCATATAACTTCTGTAGAACCTCAAAACAGAACACACATGCAATACAGTCAAAGGTTTTCTTATATTTTTAACCAAATGCCCCAAAAAAGATTGTGATCGTACGGACAGCTGAATGTCGTGTCGCATTCATCCCGTGACAGTAAAGTGACTTAAAGAGCCATTGAGACAGCAGCATCTGTTCTCCCAGCAGGCCACTGCTCACAAAACTGACAAGTTTAATGGGACCCTAACACTGTTCACAGAGACGGACAGAGTCAAGGGCACATGGAAAGACCTAGTGCTTATCGGTTTGACACGGCACCTGTCAGACAACAAATTAACTTGTGGGTGAGCGACTGTAAAGCAGGGACAGATTTATGCGAGGTTTATCGAGGCCTCGCCGTGATTATGAGGTGGTTTCATCTGTTGATTATGTTGTGTGGCTCATCTCGGTCGCCAGAGAGCGATTCTGGCAGAGAGAAGCGCGTGAGCAGTTAAGAGAAGAGAGACGGACAGGCCCAAAGGACTCTTGGACCGGTTTAGTGATCAGCTGAGCAGATCTGGCAGATAAAACTGCATTTGTGTTGTTGGCAGATGGAAAGAGGATCCAATTTCCCCTCAACGTTTCAGTGAACATGACTCACCTTTAACAGAATGACTACAAACCTATTACAGACAAGCATGATCATTTCCAAAGCCTGATCTCCACACGCAACTCTAATCTGCATAAGCTCAGGCTTGACAGACACTAGGATGGAAAACAATGACAGAAGCATTATAAAATAGAAATACTAAACCATTTTAATATTTAATATAGTTAACATTTAAATTATATGCTCAGGGTTTACATCTTACCTTGAGATTTATTTTATAGGAGCTTCTCTAAAAAACCTACAAAAGCATAGATATAAACATGTATATAGTGTATATAAAAATAATAATAATAATAATAATAAAAACTTATATATATATATATATATATATTACATAAATTATAGAACTTTACAAATATATATTCTTTAGATTTTTATAAATATTTATAGATAAAATGTTCTTACTTGCCCGAGCCAAAAGCAGCCTCCAAGTCTTGATATTTTTTTTTTCAATGTGTAGCACAAGCACATAATGAAGTAATAGCATTAAAACAGTAAAATGTGTGGCACAGCGCCCTCTAGCGGCAAGAAACCAGTGCATGTTGATAAAGACCAGGGTTATTTTATTATTTTTGGATAACAGAAGACACATCAAAAGACTATAAATCACAATGACCTAAAGAAGAAATGAAACCAACAAAACAATGATAAAAACATTTAGGCTTCGGGAAACCTACAAAACGAGCCTCTCTCGTAGATCGCTTTAAAAAAAGGGAGTATGAAGGAACAGCTCATGCTGGTTTAGAGTATTGAGGAAGAGAGAGCCAGTGCCAAAACGAGCAGACTGCAAACCGCAGCTCTTTAACACACACCTACCGGTGTATTCAGTCTCAGCCACTACACATGAAGCTTAACTCTGAAACAGAGCGACTGAACTTCCTCAACTTTATATACCCCGGGCTGATGCAGGTGTAAAGCAGGGCACATTTCATCAAAATACTGAAAAACATGTTCAGTGTTTATCCTTGCAATATGAGAATTAACAAGAGAGAAGAAAATATAAAATAGCTGTAAAACAACAATTAGTCAGTATATCCTCTTCGGAATACAAGAAAAAAAACGTTGCATTCATTCCAACTGGGCTTTTTAAAGGAAACACACCAGTTAGAGACGGGGGTGAGAAACGAGGAACATGAGTGATACAGGTGTATAGTTCCTCTTAGCCGTGAGTGGTGTCGTCCTCCACAAAGTCCTTCGCCTGCTCTGCTGAGATCACATCGATGTGACTCACCTAACGAACACACACACACACACACACACACACACACACACACACACACACACACAGTAAGTCTGGGGACCTCATCTGTGCAGCTTCAACTTGACAAGACTTCCATTTATAGTTCAGTTTCTACACGGATACTCATTTGCATTTGCTAATTACTTGGCACATCAGAGTGCTAATGATGCCTGTTACCTTGTTTCTGAATTTGACGCCGTAGAACTTAT
This sequence comes from Cyprinus carpio, assembly GCF_018340385.1. Classification (NCBI taxonomy): domain Eukaryota; kingdom Metazoa; phylum Chordata; class Actinopteri; order Cypriniformes; family Cyprinidae; genus Cyprinus; species Cyprinus carpio. The sequence goes on from NC_056618.1 coordinate 29,603,057, forward strand.
CAGCTGACTCCAGAAGCTCAGGTCTGAAGGTCGTGGTGATGAACTGAGCATGCCCAGCCAGCTCCACGATCATGTCTGGAAGACAATACAAAACATTGATACACCACGCAAAAAAACAAAAAAACAAACTACTAATACACTTAAAGCAGAAGCTTGCAACCTCCAAAAGCAGTAACTTTTTTTGTCGTTAAAAAAAAAAAACATTTCTGTCAAAATCAGATACTTACAGAAACTTAAATATTTGTGATAGAATTTAAAACGTGAAAAGAAAATGTGAGAAAATAAAACTTTTCAGTGGGGAAAAAAATTAGTCTTATGATGACATCAGAAACTTAAAACACAGTATTTCTGGTAGAATTAAAAAAAAAAAAACTAGAAGAGTAAATAAATAAAACTGGATAATATATATGCTGCTTTTCCTTCTGTGAACTGTTCTGGTGATGTAGCAGTTTATTTTTGGACTGACTGACTTTCAGTGGCTGAAATGCTGGCGCATCTCTAAGGTCAATAATGCAGTGGCTGATGGTACCTGACACTGCTTTTCGGTGCTGGGCGTCTAGAGCCTGGTCGATTTCATCAAACAGGTAGAAAGGAGCAGGGTCGCATTTCTGGATGGCAAAGATGAGAGCCAGAGCCACCAGAGACTTCTGACCCCCAGAGAGCTGCTGCATCTCTCTCATCTCTCCCTGTTTACCTGTGAACGACACCTGACGAACACAAACAAACACAAACACAAACACACACACACACACACACGATTGGTCAAATATCAGCAGCAATAACTGCACATGCAAACATTTGATTCTCCATCCTCTTCTTACCCTGATGCCCACTCCAGTGAACTGGTCTACACTGGGCACACTGCTCTGGGAGGAAGATCCCCTCTCACTGTCCGCTCCCTCGCCCTCGTCCTGAGACTGACCACCTTCAGTGTCGCCCTTCTTCATCACCAGAGTGGCTTTACCGCCGGGCACCAGCTTCTGAAATACCTCGCTGAAATTCTTAGACACCTGTAGACACACAGAGCAGGATGCTTACGTGGGACCAGATGACATGTTTTTTTTTGCTTACTGTGGTAGAAAGTAGATTTAAAAATATTTTTTAATGTAGAAAAAATATTTGTTGTGGTAAAAAGGAAAATACAAAATTTTGTTTGCAGTCAAAATACACATTTTGTTAATAGTAGAAAAACAAAATGTTTGTTGTGGTGAAAAACAAAACCTTGCTTGTAGTAAAAAAAAAAAAAAAAACATTTTGCTTGTAGTAAAAAGGAAAAAAAAATTGTAGTGAAAACAACACTTTAAAGTAAAAAACTTTTTTTGTTTTGTTTGATGTGGGAAAAAAAACAAAAAAAAGTGTTATGAAAAACTTTTTTGTTTTTAGTGAAAACAATGTCTGCTGTGTCAAAAACAGTAACAAGCACATTTAAAAAAAAAACTGGAAAACAGTTTTTTTTTTTATTTTACGGGAAACAAAACTTTTTTTTTTTTTTACGGGAAACAAAACATTTTGTATGTATGTATTTTAAAATTAAATGTGTCAAGATTTGAAACTTAAAGAAAACAATATTTTATTAGTTTGTTTTTTTTTTAAGTTTGAGTGAGTCTGTCTCGTAGTAGTAAATTTTTGAATGTTTGATGGATGTTATAGTATTTGCGCAGCTCCAAGACGTTCATGAGCTCCATGATGGATTTGTAACCTCTATCCAGCTCCTCCTGCCTCTTAATCAACTTCTCTTTCTGCTCTGAGAAATTGACGAACTGGTCCAGGGCTTTTTTATTCACATGGCTGTACTTCTTCAGCTCTGTGTTACACTGCTCCAGCTTCCTGAACAACTACACACACACAAAATAATTACAGGTAAATTAATTTAGCAAAATTTCAGGAACATGAAAAATCTGTGTTTGCATGGTTTCTCGAGAGTATGAGAATATTTTGCGTAAAACCCAAAGTTTCTTGGTGAAAACCGAACTAAACATTTTGTGAGGGGGGTGAAAGTTTATGTATGGCAAGTTGGTGAAAAGTTTCAGGGACGTTTGAAAAATCTGTGAGCAACTGGAAAAATTTTGTAAACAAATGCAAGGGTTTTCAGTGGAATGTGAAAATTTTGCAAGCAAATGGAAAAAATAATTTTTGTTTCAATTTGCAAAGTTTCTGAGGGAATGTGAAATTTCTGCATGCATATCCAAAGTTTCTGAAGGGAAAGAGAAAATTCAGTTGACAAACACAAAGGTTTTCAGGGGAACAAAATTTTGCAACCAAATGGTGAAATTTCACAAGTTTACACAAAGTTTCTTTAATCATTTTGCAAGTAAATGCGGAGGTTTTTAAGGGGAATATGACAATTTAGTGATCAAAGGTAAAAACTTTGCAAACAAATGCAAAAGTTTCTTGGGGGAATATGAGCGAATGTCAAAATGTTGTGAGCAAACAAAATTTCTAGGGGATGTTTGCAAATGAATGCAAAAACAACTCATATAAAAGTTTTCATTAAACATCCATCTCTTCTTTTTTTTAATAACAATGTCCACTTAGTAACTTAACACAGTTTAGGATCGACTTCAAATTATCATTTTGCAAACTACAAAAACGTGTCAATTTCTTTCACATCAAAATCACCTAAATGCACGTAATGCCATAATTCCCACTTCTGAACCCGCAAGAGAAAATTCCAGAAGAGAGCTAAAGAAACGCACAGAAATGGCACAATTCAAAAACCTCCCTCCTCAACTCCAGACCCTCGAGTTCGCCAAGAGAGGGTGAAGAAACAAGAGCGCAAGGATGGGGTAATGAAGAATGAGTCACCTCTGTGTAGGAGGGCTGACACACAATAGAGGCCCTGACTGGAGCACTGGAGAGATAGGAGGAAGATCAACTAAGACAACCAATATGAGAGCCAGGTGGGAGGGCTGCGAGACTGGAGGGGGATGAGAGGGAAAACTAAAGCCAGACATAAGCCGAGGAGGAGGCAGGAGGCTTCTTCAAGGGTACCCGGTCATGCCTGGGTCTTCATAAGATTACATTAGACTCGTTTATGACCTCATTTGCAACAAGCTATTTTTTGAGCGAGAAGGAAAATGCAGTTTAATGTCACTCTAAATGAGTCACAGGAAATTATACAGAACTTCAGCATGAACTTTAACTAAAGAGGGAAAAAAAAACTTTGCACAAAACTATGGTTGCTGTACCTGTTTAAGTGTCAGCGTCTGGTACTTTTCAAAGGCCTCCTGCGGCAGGGAGCCCAGCTCGCGAATCTTTTTCATGCATTCCTCTTTCTTCTTCAGTAACATGCCCTGTCTGTTGGTCATCTTCTCCAGCTCCTTTGTGTCGTGGTTGATGGCTTCGTTCTGCTCCTTCTCGATGTTCTTCCAGCGCTCCATACTCTTCTGGTGGTCCTTTATTTCCACCTCCGTCTTATCGATGAGGGTGTCCAAGTCTGAAAATTGAGATGAGAAACAAAATGCAGACCAACAAATGTAGGTTTTTTAAGAAAAAAAATAAAAATAAAAGACAATGAGTCTTCACTCACCCTCAGACCGAGCCAAAGTGTCTTTTATGCGTTTATTAATGCCATCTAACTCTGACGTTGTCGCTGTGAGGACAGTTCCTCCTTCGGTTTCTCTCAGTTCATTCAATTCCTACAAACACACACTTTATTATTGTACTACATGCCACTGTGTTTCATAAAGGCTTAAGTGGTGGAAGGGTAAACCGTCCTCTTCACCTGCTCGACTTGGTCGAGACGTTTGCGCAGGTTCTCGTTGAGGTACGTCTCCACTCGGGTCATGATTCCCTCCAGCTTAATTCTCTCATTCAGCAGCTGTCTGTTGTCCTACAGCAAAAACAGGCCACACGTGAAAAACAAACATCTCTAACTGACCCCAGACTGAAGGGCCAAAAGCCACGTGTTCGGTTTTAATCGTTTATTAAAAAGGCAATTTTAGATTAAAAACAGAACATGTGGCTTTTGGCCGCATGAATATACATCTAAAGGAATAAATGAAACTCATATGCATATGCTTCAATGCTAACCCTTTCTGAGAATACAAAAGCAGACAAATTAGCAAACCAAATTGAAGTCCATACAAAAATAACAAAGACTAATGATGTGGGCCGGTTATACAACATTTAAAGCAGCTTTTCAATTGTTTGCTGTGTGTGTCGTGTGTCGGGCTGGAGGTGGGAACGAGCTGCAGCTGTGGCTTCGGGGCTAATTCTCATATAAATCTAACAAGAGCTTCAGACTGACTAACACAGGGGTTTAAAAAAAAAAGCATTTTACTATTTTTTCTGCCTGTCTTGTAAAAAAAAATACATTTGAAAATTATTGAATAACAACAAAAATTATATTTTAAGCATTACAAACAGTGGATTAACTGTCACAGAGACATAAGAAATGATTCTGATATTCACCAAAGCTGTTAGTTTAGGGCAGCTGTGGCCCCAACCTTATACTCTGGGTGGTGGTCTGATATGTAGATATACACACACAATGTTTTCAAAGTCAAACAGTAAAAAAGGTTGTTGATGATTTTTGTGTTAATTGTGTTGTTGAACCTGTTGCAGCTGTCTGATCTCGTCGTTGAGGTCGTCCACTCTGCGTTGGTCTTCTAAACTGAGCTGAGAGAGCAGGTCTGTCCCCAGCTCGGCCTTCAGAGACTCCCGCGTGCTCTCCATGGCGTGCAGACTGGCCTCCAGACTCTGAAGACTGCGTTGCTGGGGGGAAACACCACAGAGAAACCCATTTAAAGATTTGGTACACAAATGAAATTATAGTAAATAATAGCTAGTTGTGGTATTACAGTAGCACGGGTTACCTTGGGCATAAATGTTTTCTCTGACTGCTGTCTCTTCTCCTTCAGCATCTTCATCTCAGACAGTATACTGTCTCTGGATGCCTTGAACTTCCTCTGCTGGGTCTCGATCTGCTGCATCTGATTCATCAGCTGATCAATCTCGTTATTGATACGTGAAGAGCTGAGTTAAGGAGCAGACAACAACTCCCTTCTTGCTTATCTGTTATTTATATACTGTTATAGTATTTATTAACATTAATCAGCTTTTACTTTTTTAGTTATTAAAGGTTTTACTTGCCTTTCGATTTTGCTTTATTTTAGTGAGCTGCCGATTTTTAATTTTTACATTTTTAATCCAATGTTTTTATTTTAGCTTTATTTCAGTTAACAAAAACACTTTTAAATAGTTTTTGTTAACAGTAATGCTGCTCTTTGAAACACTAATAATATAATCAAAATCTGATTATACTAAACTCACTTATCTCAACTGTACAAATACAATCTGTTAAACACTTTTATTTGGCCTGTTTTTGCTGCAGCTGAGAAAATGATTACGTCATCATATAAGCTCTGAATGAGTCACAGAGTATGAGCCACACAAAGCCAACGTGTGTTGATCAATGGCTTTAAACGAACATCACTCGAAGCCTTGACGGTCACGTCCACCAATCCAGACACATAATCTCCCATCCCTCCATTCACTAATATAACACCATGTGTGCAGCTCGCACATGACTGCATACACATTAATAACTAGCTGACTCACTCTGTGATCCTCTATGACCTGGTGTCATCTAGGACGATTGTACCAGAATGCTCTACTGGCCAAGACACACACGACTGGGATTCAACAATCAATTTGATTTTGTGCCACTGCGTCATAAGTAAGCCTGCATGAGGCATGAGAAGGATATGTTCAATATTTCTACGCAGGTTCTCGTTGAGTTTGGCCTCCAGTTCTCCGAGCTCCTCCTCGGCCTTCCTCATGTCCTTCTGCAGCTCCAGACGGGACTTACGTGTGTCGTAGTAGCCACCGGTCAGAGCGCCACGATGACTCACCTGATCACCTGATCCACCAAAACAAGGGTTTAGAAATCATACCGTCTGAATACAAGAAGCGCACACACATAAGACAGCGTGGGTTTACCCTCCAGTGTGATGCAGTCCATGGTGAAAGCTCGAGCCAGCTGAGTGGACACCTCCATGCTGCGGCAGATCAGCGTCTTCCCAAACACGTGTTTGAAGGCCTTGTCGAAGTTTGGGCTGTAACGGAGCTTGCTGATCATGGGGATTGCATCCTACAGCAAATGCAGAGAAGGAATGACAGGTTATTTTAATCGCTTTCCACTTAACAGAATAACAAAAAATTAAAACACAGAAAAAAAGAAAACGAATGAGCTTCATTTTTAAAAGGAGGATAATTGAACATTAACAGTTAATTAAAACCATAAAAAATCATAAATTTTCATTGCTTTAAATTAAATTTCAACTTAAAAATACAGTATACAAAAAATCTCAGCAAGCTGCCAATGCAACATTTCTCGTTTTCATTTAGTTTATCTTGAAGCACTAAAACAACTATAAATAAACAACCTAATACTAATAAATAAAAATAAATAAATACAAGACATTTAAATAATAAATGTAAAATATAAATAAACAACCTAAATAAAAATGGCAAAATTTAAAAAAAAAAAAAAAAATAGCTTAAAACAGAAAATATAAACATCAAATTTAACTTAAAACATTAACAAAAACTATAATTGTATATTAATGAAAATAAAACAGGCCAACACATTTTTTATTTATTTTTTTCATAATCCAAAAAAATAATAAATCAGGGACAGGACTTGGTTTTGTCAATCAGGAGTTGATTAAATGATATAAACTAGGCATTTCAGACTGAATATGGACATTTTTTTTTGGCCAATATATTCCCTTAGGAATAACAGACAGACTCACACAGAAGTCAATTTCAAACTAAGCAGCTTTCTCTTGCTCAGTGTGTCGAATTCTGAGTATGTAGATTTTTTGTAGATAAAATTTGTTTGGGGTTATTTATGTGTGTGGTTTTTTATTCCAGACTGGGTGAATTCCTATTAAAATTACTGGATTGAAATGACTGTAACTGCACCCGCTATGCTGACAAATGTGCACAATAAGTTGCAGCATAACAGATCTTTTCTTCTGTATTGTGACGTACATTCAAGTGAAACAGATAATGGTGTTAAAAATTTGATGGTAGTGGATCTAAACGGATCAAGAAAACATGCATTTAGGAAATCCAACAGGGTGCATTTTAAATGTCATGTCAGTGGTGTAAGCTTACGTTAGTCTCAGGGTAAGCGGTGTCCCTGACGTCCAGTTTGCTGAGGGGCAGGAAGGTGACCTCTCCTGGCAAGTTCATCTTATTGAACTCCATCAGAATCTTAGTGCTCACTTCATCCGTTTCCACGATGTGGTAAAACAGCCTGAACAAACACCAGCACACACAACTCCATCATGCTCAGTTCACACACAGATAAACATTAAGCAGAAAACAACAATAATAATCAAAGTGTCTGACCTGGTGCCAGCGGTCACCTCCACACAGGTGTAGAAGGCAGGTTCGCACTCAAAGTTGTTCATGATGATGCCGTGGTAACCGTTGATGACGTGCTGGTTGATGCCCTTCCGGCGGAAATGTTCCAATACTTTATTAATGCTGTCGATGCCATTCAAAATAGCCTGGAGAAAAAGCAAAACATTGCCCTTCAAAGTTCCTACTTTCATTTCAAGCCAAGATCCCACTTCATCTATACTGATGTATATTTTTGTAATGTGGGAGAGTTGCTATAATTAGTGACTGACTCAGTCCTTGAGAAACCATCCAGCGGCCAAGTTGAGCTTAGGAGGTATGGTTCAGTTCAGCTGATACACAGTGAACCAGTGTGGGTGGCTTTTTTACATGATTTTAAATACATACACACTGGTTACATATAATGAACTCTAGGGTAGGTTTGTACGGTTAATCTCAATAAAATCAAAATCGTGACATGGCTCAGTGTGATCATCAAATCTCAAAAGCTGTGATTTAATTAACTAAAAATAAGCACTGTATATTAAAAGAGTAAAGCGTGGCACTGTGTTCATTTACACACAAACAGCTCATGCCTCAGCGTTTTCAGTTTCTGATTCGGTTCGAAGTAAACAAACGAAACGGAAATGAATAATGTAGCCCTCTTCTGAAGTAACAGAAAAGACGTTTCAAGAGTGTAGAAAGGCATTACATTTACGTAACAAAATTATGAACAAATATTATATAAATAAAAAAAGTAATGCACAGATTATTTGTACACGATAAGATCAGTAACATTCATAAACATGTTTAGAACACACAGGTCTGTTTTGGTTGCTAACCTTTCCGGTGGCTGCTCGCAGTAGCTGTTGTTTCTTCTCCAGCTCTTCTCGTTTGGCTGCCAGCGCCTGCTGCTCTGCGTTCTCCTCTCTCCACAGGTAGCTGCAGGAGGAGGGACACGGACACACCCATCAGCCCTGGCTCACAAACACTACGCCTGGGTTCAGCAGGAGACCCTATTCTATAGCCCATCCGTCAAGCCTCCTCGTGCTGTGAAACCTATGGCTCGTGGATTATTAATAACTAAAATGCCAGGTGAGGAGGGGAACGGTTCGTAATAAGAAAGGGTGGGATGTAGGAAAAATGGACCAAAGCCAGATATTTTCCCATGATGCGCTGGGAATGGGAACAGGAGGATCTTACTTTCTCTCGCTCTGAAGTTCATCTTTTCGGTTCTTCACCTCGTAGTACTTCTTGTCCAGCTCTTCCACTCGAGTCTTCACTTCACTCAAGTCCTGGTCCAGTTTCTGCAGCCGAAATCAAAGTTGGGAAGAAATGTTAAAGGTTCAAAAACATCTTAAAGGAATAGTTCATCCAAAGTAATTTTTTTGTTAAGTTTAACTCAGGAGTTTGTTTCTTCATCAGAACAGATTTGGAGAAATGTAGCATTACATGACTTGCTCATTAATGGATTCTCTGGAGTGGATGGGTGCCGTCAGGATGAGAGTCCAAACAGCTGATAAAAACATCACAATAATCCACACCACTCCAGTCCATCAGTTAACATCTTGTGAAGTGAAAAGCTGTATGACTGTAAGAAACATATCCATCAAGGTGTTTTAACTTTAAAAACGTCGCATCTGATCAAAATTGAAAGTCATAATCCATAACAATGCTTCCTCCAGTGAAAAAGTCCTGATCCCTCTTTCACATCAAAATAACCCACATTCTTTTGAGAACCGTTTTGGACTGTTTTTCCATGTAAACAGTGTTTGATTTCCTCGTATAATATTTCTCTCCTGATTCCGACGAGAAGACTTTTTCACTGGAGAAAGCAAAAATTTTAGATTATAGACTAATTTTTTTTTTTTTTATTTAATGGTTTGAGGTTATATTTTTGTTTATGGATTATTGTTTCTTAAAACACGCTTATTTTCACTTTTCAAGACATTAATTGATGGACTGGAGCGGTGTGGATTACTCAAATGTTTTTATCAACCATTTGGACTCTCATTCTGACGGCACCCATTCACTGCTGAGGATCCATTGATGAGCAAATGATGAAATACTACATTTTTCCGAATCTGATGAAGAAACAAACTCATCTACATCTTCTATGGCCTGAGGGTGAGTACATTTTTTTTTACATTTTTGGGTGAACTATTCCTTTAAAGAATAAATGCTTCCCATAAAACTGGCAAAAGTTACGAATCTACTGTTCAATACCAAGATGAGTTTTATTGTTGAGAATTTTTTGAATTTATTTTTCCAGGTTTTTGTCTTTTCTTACACTAGGTGTCCTCCAGATCTTTGTGGATGGCAGCGATCTGCCGTTTCTTGTCGTTGATGGCTTGATCCAGAGACTTCAGCTCCTTCTTGATCCATTTGTCCCTCTCTTCTTTAGAGGTGAACTGACTGCCCCGGCCCTGTTTGGCATACAGGTCTGTTCGCTCCTGTGTGGCTTGAGCCAGTCTGAAAAATTCACAAACAAACACAAAACAAATGACCCCAGAACAAAACACACTTCAAACATTACTTAAAGCATTTGAAAAGCACTTATCCTCCTTAAAATGACATCTTGTGAATAGTTTAAATAATTTGTGGACTCATCCACTGTTTAAAAATAAATACAGCCATTGTGATATACTCTTACAAAATCAAAAGCCTATAAACTTATAACATAATAGGGGTAGCAATAAGCAAATTATGGTTTTGGGGGACTGTGACGTAAAAAATATTAGTTATTTATAAGAAGAAAAAAAAAATGTCCCACCCAAGCTTCCTGTTTCAATAGTAAGTACGTCAACACACAAAAGAAGTCCATGCTCCCCACTTCATGGGCCCTTTCAACACTTCAAAGAGTTTACCGGGAAATTCCTCGCTCCTCTCTTTCTTTCACAGCGTTAAATTTGGGTTCTGTTTCCTGCAGCTCCTTCTGTTTTTCTTCAATCTTCTCCAGAAGCTTCTGACGCTCTTTAAGCAGCCGTTTCTGTTGGACAGGAAGCCAGAGGGGACAGAGTATGTAATCACAAACAGCGACATCAATTCTTGAGTCTTGCCTCTTTTTATAGAAAGCCTAAATAAATTTTGCATGAATGCGTAAGGAGGTGTTCGTATTTAAATGGAGAAGAATAAACTGCACACAAACAGGTGTGTAGATTCAGCGTCATGAGCAGAACAAAGGGGATCTCCATCTGAGCAAACCTACATTCACATTCACCAATCAAAGGGCAAATGACGCACTTCTGCCTCTCCTCCACAGGAAAACACACACACACTTGGCCAGGTGGGGCTAATCCCTCTCTAAGCCAAGCCGGGATGCAGGAGGGCCGACCGAAAGTGTGCATTTCACACATACAGGGATACACAAGCGTTATGTGTGTGTTTGCGTCTGGCTACGAGCCCGAGCTGCAGTGAGCGTGTGTAGATAGTGACGCAGACGGAGACACTGCGGACCCTCTGTTCACTAGTGCCTGCCAGCATTTCCTGCAGCTCTCTGGCTGTTAGTGTGCATTTATGAGTGTGTTTGCATTTGTGAGCATGTGGATCAAACGCTCGTGTTTGCTTATGTGAATTCAGTCACCGCTTTGTTTCTGCAGCGACCAATTCAGCAACAGCAATAGAGAAAAGAAAGCAGGTGAGTATTCGTTTGAGGAAATGGGGTTTATACTTATATGCAGTCTTATTTAAAAAATAAAGAAATAAATTACACGTTATAGAATTTAGCACTTCATGAGAATTTTACCGTTTTGTTTGAGTAAAACACGCTTCATATATATAAACACAAATTTAAAGGTATTCACGGCAACATAAAAATAAAGGCTTGGTTTACCGTAAAGACACTGTGCCAGAAATATATTACCATCATTCAGTAGAATGTGTGTAATCCTACTACTACTGTTGAAAAATTTATAAAACTTTTTTTTTTTTTTTTTTTAAAGAATAGTTGCACAATATTTCTTCCATGCTTAAATTTTAATAGTAAATCCCCTTTACTTGCCGAAAAATACATTTTAATTTTCATTGATTAAAAGATAAATTAAATTAATGTTTTATGCCTTCATTTGACAACCAGAAAATTTAAATACACAGCACAGAATTTCACATTCTCCAGGTAAGAATAAATAAAAGTTGTTTTTATGCATTCAAATAACTAGACATGCTAAAACAGAATTTGGTAACAATAAAACATAAGGTGAGAAAAAAAAAAAAAACATGTCATAGGGCCCTAAACACATATTTTTTTTTCTTTTTCTTTTTACTTTTAATAAATTGATGTTAAGTAATGATACGTTTCATGATTTTAATTAATTAGACGTGCTTTTTGATTATTAAAATCCAATGTAACCATTAAAAAGAGTCCAGAAAGTTGAAATTGGAATCCAAAAAAATTACAATGAAAAAAAAAAAAAAAAAACGGAATTTGAAAAAAAAAAAAAAAAAAATGGAAATTGGAGAAAAAATAAAACAGATTTCATAAATAAACACTCTTTTACACTTTCAAGGAATCCTGACAAAAATGCATCAGTTTCCACAAAAATATGAAGCAGCACTGATTTCACCATTGATAATCATAAGAAATGTTTCTTGAGCACCAAATCAGCATTTCATGATGATTTCTTAAGGATCACATGACACTGGAGACTGGACTAATGATGCTGAAAACTCAGCTTTGCATTACATTTTAACACCTATCTAAATACACCATCTAAATACACAATAATTATTTTAAACTATCTGTTAAAATATTTCACAATATTATTGTTCTTACTACATTTCTAATCAAATAAATGCGGCCTGGGTGAATATAAAAAAATAAAACAAAGTGTAAAATCACTTCAAACTTTAACAAAAAGTAACTCTCTTTTCCAAGATGGCACTTCTTTGAGATGTGTGTGTTGTTGAGTGCATATGTGTGCGTGTAGCGTGTGCATGTGTTTGTGTGTGTGCGTCTGCTAGTCATACCCTCTGTTCACTGTTTCCTGCCAGCTCGTCCTGCAGATCTTTGGCCTTGAGCTCCAGTTTGGTCCTCTGTTTGATCTGCTCCTGTCGCTCGGCGCTCAGCTGTTCTTTCTCCTCCCTCATGGCGGAGATTCGAGACTTCAGCTCCCTCACCACACGCTCAGTCTCCTACAGAGACACAGAGACTCTGAGGTTAGATAAGATTACACAATATAAGCCATTTTATGACGTGCGAATGGAGGTGTTTTGTTATTTTATTTTGTTTTAAGTTTGTTTATTAGTTTTTTTTGACTGTTTTTATAATTTTTTTTACTTGTGCTGAGTAAATTTCTCTTTCACAATAAATGATCTTGGTCTTATTGAGCTCGATTCATCAGTGCATGTTAATCTAAAAGGAAAAAAGATGTTTCCCTTCTTATGATGCTTCTTTGTAGAGGTGGGCGATATTACCAAAATTTTATATACGAGTAATTATATTTAATGGTAATGATATATATCACAATATAGCTATTTTTGCTTAATGGGGTCTTTATAATATTTTATACCACAGAAATTTCATAATTCTTCTTATTAAAGTTACAAAAGTGATTTAGTCAAGAGCAGTGAGAGATTTTTTCTATTTTGTTGTTAACATAATTGACAGAAGGAATATTAGACAGCTGTCACTTTAAGAGCTGCCCAGATCCAGTATACTGTTACACATTAGTCTCAGCCTCAGAAGTCACACCCATGAACCGCTGGCTGAACGTCTGATGCATATCGCACACAAAATTGGAAACACTTCGAAGTCGTCATCGGATTGGTTGAATTATACAGGATTTCCAGACGTGTGTGTGTCACGTTCTTTACCGTTCCGCCTGGAAACAAAGATGCCGTGACGCCAAACCCCCTCATGGATGAAGAAATCTGTCATGTTTACAACTGTGACGACAAGCACTTATCAGGATCAACCAAACACTGGATTTTCAAAACGTGAAATATTTAAAGTTCGTGAACATCTGATGCATATCGATGTCAAAGTTTTTTACACTTATTATTTTTTTTTGGGGACATTTCCACGCCCCTAAGCATGACATGGCACCAAAAAACTAAATCTCTACCGGTCGACAAATTTTTACCGGTTAATTGTGTCTACCAGTATATCGCCTGCCCCTATGTCTTTGAAATAAAAGGTTTTTCTTATGTGCCGACACGTGAATGCACAAGCTGGTTAAAAAAAAAAATGCAATGCACTAGACCTTTTTACATTTTCAGAAGAAAATGTGAAAAATTCCCATGCAAAACGTGCGTTTTTAACACTTTTCCAGAACAAGAACACCCTGAAGAGCTCAGTTTACCTCCACTTTGTCTCGAGCATCCTGTTGAGCATCTCGCAGTTGTCTAGATTTGTCTCCACAGGTCTCTCTCTTAGAGGACAACTAGAGGAGGGAATCACAGCATCTTTAAATGATCAGCAACAAAGCATCATACGGTGTTAATGCTCACGTATTTCCTGTTTGATAGCGTGTATCGATGTGCGTACCTCGTCCAGTTTGGCCCGCGTCTCGTTGAGCTCCTGGTTGTAGATGGTGTACTCTAGAGCTCTTCTCATTTTGTCCCACTTCTGGTACTGAGCCAGCTCCTCTTTCTCGTCCTCCAGAGTGTGCAGACGCTCCTCGATGTACTTCAGCAGCTCATTAATCTTCTCTCGCTTGCCCTCTGTACACATACACACAAGAACAGACTGCACATCACAAAACCAACAGTAAAGCATCTACTGCAGCGTTGCCTGCACTGCTTTAGCAATTCATTAAAGCGATTGGCTTTCACAAAACAACTTATTTGACAGGCTATATTTCCAGATTGGAAATGATAAATGGCATTTTCACTTTAATGATGACGCATCTGAATAGAAACACATCAGTGAAGGGTCTACCTGTTTCCTTCATGAGCGAGATACTCTCCTCTTTGCGCTCATCGTAGACTCTGGTGCCGGCCACCTCCCGGAGCAGCTTCAGACGCTGGGAGTCAGGCGCTGTTGCCATCTGATTGATCTATTTTCATGTTTCAGACAGTAAAATGAGTGCAAAAAAACTCATTTACAGCATTAGCAACACTTTACTCCCAAGAGCCACGTTCTTGTTTGTAAACAAGCATTAATCTTAATGAAACGTTTCAGCTGCAGTTTAAAGGGGAAGTTCAGCCGGAAATGAAAATTCAGTCATCATTTACTCGCCGTCCACTTGTTCCAAATCTGTATGAGTTTTGTTCTTCTATTGAACACAAAAAAGGATTATTTTGAAGAATGCAGATAACCATGTTATGGAAGTCAATGGCTACCGTCAACTGTTTTGGTGACCGGCATTCTTTGAAATGTCTTTTACAGGTCATAAAGAAACTCATGCAGGTCTTGAATGAGTTGTGAGGATGAGTCAAAGACAACAATTTTCATTCTTAGATGAACTATTCCTTTAAGCGATAACAGGTTTAAAAATAAAATCATGAATAACTGTAAACACCCATTAATAATTTGTCCCATGTCAGGGGACGCTGGCGTACCTTTCCCTGCTTGACGATGTAGTAAGGGTTGCTGCGGGAGAAACCAGCGCTCTCTAACAGGTTCATCACGTCGTTCTTACTGAAGCACACAGAACACATCTCATTGGTCTACAGCTCTAAGAGGTCAAAGCTCTTCTGGTATGTTACAGCGCTACAAGAACTAAACTTACGTGACCATCTTTTTGTCCAAGAAGTACTGGTCTTTCTTTGCTCCGATGACACGGCGCAGAGACACCTCCTCTTTATCAATCTGAGGGCAATGAAGTCTCGTTACTCGCCTGTCTTTACTTTAGTGCGCTTCTCAAAATTGAGGATAAGTTTCTTACCGGCAGCCTGTTGTCAGAGTTATCGAATATAATTTCCACAAAGGCTGAAATGACTCGAGGACCAGTGCCTTCCTGAAAATTACATGAAAGCATGTACTTCTTCAGAGTTGTTGGTGGATTTTTTTTTTTTTATATATTTATAAATTTAATTAATAAATTTAGAAAAATACATAAATGTTGGGTAAAAAAAATTTAAAAAATCTATAAATAACAGTTATTTAATAACACAATTGTTTTTTTTTTTTATTAGTTGTTGTTGTGTTTTACTAAATTATTAAAGCAAAAATACATAAAAATAATAATAATAAAATAGAATAAAATTACTCACGTGAAGCAGAGCCAGACGCTGCTCTGGACGAAGATGACTGAACTCATCACTGAGTACAAACTGAATGGCTGACGGGGAATAAAAGAGAATCACTCGTCAAACCATTCACATGCACCTTTAGCGTTTTGATTTATTAAATTAATTAATGTATTAAGGTATATTTTACTTACCATAAAAGAAGTTACTCTTTCCTGATCCATTTCTTCCAACTGTGAAAAATTAAATGTTAAAAAATAATAAATAATTAAATGTTAAAAAATAATAAGTAAATAAATAAATATATGTATATATATATATATGTTAAAACTTAAAATAAATAATATTTTAGTACATTATTATTTATAGTTTTACAGTTTATTTTAATTTAACTTTCTAAATTTCTCTAAAATTTTCTCCTGCAGGTCACATATGGTTAAGTATGTGACAAATAAAAAGTAATTATATATACACATTTATACACACACATTTTTTATTTTAATTTAACTTCTAAATTTCTTTTTTTTAATTAACAGGGTGGTTGTAAAAATGTAACAAAATATTAAATATCTAATTTAATATCTTTTTTTTTTGCTTATTTGTTTGATTTACCGTATTCAACATATTTCTGCTATGATGAGATCGTACCTATAACATTGTGTTTGGAGCTGAAGGGGTCAACCACAGTCTGATCTCTGTAGCTGCGAAACCCCTGAATAATCACCTAAAACACACAGTTCACCAAAGATCACATACAAACTCAATATTGTCTTACACAACCTGTCAGAATGCGGTTCATACAAATGTGCTAAAAAAAAAAAGAGTAAACAATGACCTGCAACAAAAAGTAAGACCCACACAAAAACCTAGAGAGACACATCTGTGTGTTTAATAAAGCGCATTATGTTGTTATTATCATCTACATCTAATACAACACGCCGTATTAGTATTTACAGAAGAACCAGCTATAACTTAATTCTCTGCTTATAGTTTGCTCACATCTGGAGAGCTGCAGCAAACAAAAGTTCATTTCAGTCGTGACTGTTTAATATAAATGTCGCATAATAATAAATTTGATCGCAATGTTTTGACAGCTAATGCTAAAGCTAATGCTAACTTCATTGAAGGCCATGTTCTCGTCAAAACTTACAACCCAGCACGCTCAAGATTAAGAAAAGATGCGTTTCTGTGCACACCTGGCAGTTAAAATATGTAAAGAAGTACTTGAATCGCATCATTCAACATATAAATCATAATTTTACACGCAACGCGTGAGTCGCTCAACGTATCCTTACCTGTTTAATGTACATGACGGCTTATGCGCAAAACTCTCCTCAGAAACCAGCCAAATAAAACACCCTCCTCCTCAGAGAGAAGAAGGGTTTAAGAGAAGGTAAATACGCCTGCACACCGGGTAAATCTGTCTGATATTTACTCCTCCGGACTATCAAATTTTATTTTCCCTCCCTGCACGAAACAGACACACAACAGTCAAAATGGCGACAGAGGCGGGACGAACGGACGAGTCTACTTGACCTTTTAGGGGGACCTATAATTATTGTTTATTATAAATGTTTAAAGGGATATTAATGGAGCGCGGAAACTTCGTACTTCAAGGTAACTTAATTAGATTTGTTAATAATTAAATTTTTAATAGGTTCCTTGCTTTTTCGTTAGTTTCATATCCATTCTGTCTGTAATGCTACCCCTGTTTCTGTAAACTTAGTTTAGTCCGTCGAGGTAGAGATTGGGCGCCAAGGCAGCTGCTCTGCAGAAGAAACACTCGAGTAAAGCATGTTAGGCTTATTCATCATTGATTGTACCTCCTTTCACGTTTGTTTGTTTGTTTGTTTGTTTGTTTGTTTGTTTGTTTCTTTTAAATCCTTTTTTTTTCACCAACAGAAAAGTACCATAGTATTGCAATGTAATTGAGATAGTATATTATAGACTAAATAATAATTAATAATTAAATAATAATTTCTTTCACACTTAAACCTTCTGCATAACCGAACAGTGCTGTGTAAGTTACTCAAACAAATCATAAACAACTAGCAAATAATTTCATGTTCAACAGTGTAATTAGGTTACTGTACTAATTACTCTCTCTTAAAGCATTTCATTACTGTTATTACTAATTTCTTTCTAAATCCTATATCAACCTTGACCAGTTGAACACACAAGACATGAAACGGCTCATTTAATTCTTTCAGATAAATCATAGAAAACTGCATAAATTATTCTTGAACTGACCGAAGTATGGGGGCAATGTAACATGAAGAACATACTCTTTTTTTTTTTTTTTTTTTTTTTTTTTTTTTTGTTAAATTCCCTAATTGTACAGTCTATACAGTATTTCATGCAAGTCATCAGAAGTAACTGTAATGACAAAAATTACTTGCATTACTTTTTCAAGTTAAAGTAAATGGTAATGCATTGCACCAAACATTGGTTACTAGACTAGGGATGATGTGCATAAATTCTAAAATGGTGATCATTGTTTTAGAAAGATCACAAACCTGAAGAGAGGAATACATTCATATCCAAATGGTAATTAATATATGCAAAGCAAAACACAAACTGATTACTTATGGATTCAGTCAGATTCTGTGAATAGCAATTGCTGTTTGGTTGCCTGCATGCAGAACATTAATGAAGTCCAACTCACGCTCTTTTTTTTCCCCAAAGAATGGGTATTTTGCTATGTTCTTTTAATATTTCATCACAAAATTTTTTATTATTGCTAATCATTTTGTTGATGAATGTGTTCATAATGCACTTTTTGTGTCTCTACTTTCTGTGTGCATCCCAAACGGGCGCCTAAATACATTTGTGTTGCTTCTGCGTGTGGTGGCTTACACATGTTCCACTCAAAAGTGTACTGTAGTATATGTACTTCTGCAGTACTTGTCACAGCAGAGGTCACTGTTGTATCTGTTTACTGTGGCCTAAAGTCCTTACGATGTTTCGTGAGGGCAAACATTTATAGTCTGTCAGTATAATAACAATGACACGCTCCTTTCATGACAAAAGTGTGTTTTTTTTTTTGGTAATTATTGTTGACTGAAGTATATTTTCTCTCTTTTTTTAGAGGAATATCTGCAGAATTAGTTTGAAAATGGTCAAATTTGTTAAAAAAAGAGCAGAGTAAATCAAACACACTGATAATAAAGAGACACTACGAACAAATTTGACACTTCTGTAAAAATGTTTATTAACAGATCCACAATTCATAAAAAAAGAAACGGTTTAAAAAATAATAATAATTTAATTTGCCCAGCTAGGCGCTGTTGATAGGCAGAACGTCATCGAGCTAAGGCAGGTATTGCAGTGTAATCATTGTGCAGTGGTTTTCTCTAAGGCAAACAAAATCAAAAAGCAAACACTGTCTTCCATGAATCTTTTTTTTTTTTTTTTTTTTTTTTTTTTTTTTAATATGAAAACATAAGCATTTTTATTCCCTGTGATAGTCCATTGCTTTTTTCAGTTCGCCCGTCCGTTATTTTTCAAGTACGCTGAGACTGCGATGAGTCAGGCAGCCATTTTAAGGCAGCGCAGTTATTGGACTCAGTTTGAACTGGTGAACCGATGACTGGATGGGCACTGGTGTCAGGAAGGAGGTAGGGAAGGTGAAAACTGAGGACTCAAAGTTCTCCGTTTCGAGTGTGAAGTCACCACTAAAGAAGGTGGGCGTCTCTTGAGCGGCAGGAGTGATGGACGGAGGCGCGGAAGAAACCACCTCCGACTCGAACTGCAGTAGTTGACCCATGAAGCTGAAATTGGGCGAGACGATGGCACGCCGCTGTCGGATGACGTCAAAGGCCTGCTCCAAGCGCAACCGTTGGGTTTTCATGATGTACGCCATGCAGATGGTGGGAGAACGAGAGATTCCAGCCTCGCAGTGGACCAGCACTTTACCTCCCTCTGCTTTCACACGTTCTGTGGAGAGAAAAGACAATGAATTCATCAGAAAAGCCCTCAAAAAGTCTTTCAAGTCAAACTTCAAGCCAGACTTTATTTATAAAGCACATTTAAAAACAACAGAAGAGCCCTGTTCAAGCCAGACTTTATTTAGAAAGAAAGAAAGAAAAGAAAGAAAGAAAGAAAGTTCAATTATTAAGAAAGAAAGAAAGAAAGAAAGAAAGAAATAAAAATAATAAAAGGTGAAGCAGCAGCACCAGACAAAATAATAATGACTGTTTTCAAACAAGTTTCCCCAAACACGCCCCTCATCTGCCATTGGGAAGTCAAACAGATATCCCCGCCCCCAAATTCACACCATTGGTTGAGCCAGTGTTGCTATGCTGGAAAACACCACAGAGACTAAATTTTAACATTTAAGGGGAAATTATCCTATACTGGGAAAAAAAAAATTGATGTCGGATTTATGATTTCACAGAAATCGCTTGTAAATTTCACCAATAATCACACAGAAACGTCAAGCAACATATTGAATTGTATGTGAAATTTTGGAAAAAGAAAGACTGAAATGTTCTTCTTTTAAAACATACCCAATAAACTTTGTTTTATTTTCAACTCAAAAATCGTTTTTTCAGTGTTCGAATAACTGAGCATATTAATTTTGGTATATGAAATGTGTTTACATAACATTACAATATGTATAAATACCATAAAATGGCTTTGAGTTATAGAGTTGTGAAAGGGATCAAGTGAAACGTAATCATGGTAATCTTTCACAGTTCTTCTAATAATCTCTGTCTATTATCACTCGGCTTATTCATTTCCTCCCTGACCCTTTTTTATCGTGATGTCATATCAATTTCATTTCCACCCCAGAAAGTTCTGACGCACAAATCCATAAACTCACACCATTAGGGAAAGCTCAGATTGGGTATTCCTAACTCAATATACAGCTAAGCAGATTCCAGCCTCATATCTCTGAACAACACACACACACGAGAAGATCCCTCGCTGCTGGTCTCTTTAAAACAAAACCTGCTGGTGTGAATCACGCCTGAAGCCCATCTGGAGCGGAGCGGGGCCGAGCTGTGGGCGTCATAATGACTATCACACCCGCTAATGCACCTAAATATTACCACACACTCATTAGCCGAAGCTTTCGATGGATTATTCTTTCACTGCTATCGCTTTCCTGAGGGAGACCAAATTACCTCACGGTCTCTTATGTAATATTGTCTATATTGAGGTAAATGTAAATGAAACTTGGGTATAATCGAATGAAATGTGGGCTGCACGAGACAGGATGACATAGTTAAAGCCTCACCAGAGAAACTGAAATATGAATACAGGTCAGATAGGGAGATTTGGTCTATGTAAACAACGCTGACACTCTTAAAACAAGGGGTTTCATGTAGTGATGCCATAGAAGAATTATTTTTTGTTCGCCAAAGAACCTTTCAAATGAAGTTTTAATTTGCAGTTTTTTTTTAAGGTTTGTTTTTTTGAGTGGTGATGGATGGCCTACTTCTTGCAAATATTGTATAAACACATTCACTTGATAAAGAAGCTTCGAACAACCTACAAAACACATGATTGTCTAGTCATAGCACACACAAACACACCTAGCGCCACTAATCATCGACTCATCCACTGACACACTGGCCACGCCTGTGATTTGCAAGATCCTGGATTAGTCTGACCCCTGAGTCACAGTGGCATGTCCGTTTATCTCGCTTTATCTATATGTTTCATCTAATTTTTTTTTTCAGTAGGAGTTGGTATTAATTGCACTTCACAGATTACAAGTAACATGGGATTTAGGTGTATTTAAAGGTGCAGTCCATTCGGATTATGGAAATTATGTGTTAGTAAAGCAGAGGGAGTCTTATTTTTAAACGGCCTGAAAGTAGCTCCACTATCTATAGGTCTGTGCTCAGTTCTGGGAATGGTTTTAGCCGAACAGCTGAAGTTTACATAACACTATAGATGTTGACAGTTAAAACGTCTTTTTCTTATTAATAACGCAACACGGGATAAAATCGTATCAGTTTTAACCACAACCAAAGTGAGACTTTTGAAGTGCTCAGACTGGTCAAATGTGTTAAATAAAAAATTAATAAATGAAAAAAAAAAAAATTCAATAAAAATGTCTTTGAATACAAAAATGCCTGTTTTAAGTAAACAAAAAAAAAATTATTTAAATAAAATGATAACCACTTTAAAATTTAAAAAAAAAAATATATATATACACACACACACACACACACACACACTATAGTATAGTATATGTACAATATTTACCAATAAAATCTATGGCCTCCTGGAAGTGTGAGCTGATATCTGCCGTGTGACTGTCCTCCACCGGGATCCATTTGTAGTCATACTGCCCTTTGGCGGGCCGCGAGTCCCTGCGTGAGACGTTCAGCAGCGCTGTTATGCGGAGGTCACTGAGATAGTCCTGTCTGCAGGCGTGATAGGCACTGCCCAGGTATAGGAAAGGCAAGATCTCCACCGGCTGTCCCTGAAAAATAACAACAATAAACAGATATCAAAACTGAAACTCTCAAGACTGATTCACCACCCGAAGACAAACAGGTTCTGTACTGGGACCGTTTGACCTTTTCATAAAAACTGAACAGCAGACCAAAGGTCAGAAATAAAAGGACCTCAGATGTTGGTTGGATGTCTTTGAAGGCTTGTAAGGGGGCTCTTTGGTTTGGATAGATGGATGGTTGGTTTATATACATGTATATCTTTAACCACATGGTCTTTTTATCATATTTTGACTCATATTTGAGGGGGAGTTGTTGCAGAAACTCCAACAGTTAAGAAGAAGTGGTTTCAGTGGAAGTGGGTTGAAATGAGGAAACAACAGCTCGCTTTCTTCTCTCTTACCTGATCATAGTCCGGTTTGTGGTGAGAACTCAGTTTGTCACAGTGGCTGCTGACGCCTCTTTCACTTTTGTCTTCACTCAGATCCACAGACTTGGTTTCAGTGCAAAGCTCGGGGTAATGGGAATGGAAGTTCTCGTAGCCTCCTGGAATGAGAAATGCACCGTTATTATGAGTCGTCAAGGTTTGTTGAGTCGTTCACCTTATCAAGAGCTTCACGTTTTGCAGTTCAGAGCTGATCAGAGTGCGAGGGTCAAAAAAACATTCCCACCAACAGAGGGAGAGTGTTCATGAGCTCAAGAGCTCGCCTTTTTTAGTCATCAGAATCTCCTAGTTTAACTCAACATGTCTTTTTAACAAACTGAATAACTTAATTTAAAAATCCCTGTATATCTGAATGCAATATTATCACTGAAACGAGTAAATATATGATATATGGCTATAAATATACTGTGCTGGTTCTCAAACTTCTCTCTCTGACTCATTCATCCTTTGACGCACAAAGAGAATGTATCTCTTGAAAACCAGACAAAGCCTTGATCTGCTCCATCAAACTAAATTACTTGAGCCAGAAGTATGACTTTGTAGATATATATATATATATATATATATATATATATATATATATATATATATATATATATATATATATATATATATATATATATATATATATATTCTTTATTATAATAAAATACAAATCCCTTTTACATTGTAAAATGCATTAAATTAACGTGCGTATTTATGTATGTATGTATATATATATATATATATATATATATATATATATATAAACGTGCGTATTTATGTATGTATGATTTAAATTACACATTAAATAAACATGTGTATATATGTATGTAATGTATGTATGTATGTATGTGTATATATATATATATATATATATATATATATAATACACACACACACACATACATATATAGTTTGTTCATTTTTATTATACAATTTTATTTTTATTATAATAAAATACAAATCGCTATTATGTTGTAAAATGTATATATAAATTAAATTAAATTTATGCATTTAGCAGACGCTTTTATCCAAAGCGACTTACAGTGCATTCAGGCTATCAATTTTTACCTATCATGTATATATATATATATATATATATATATATATATATATATATATATATATATATATATATTATATATATATATATAAAATTTACTTTTAGAAGTCTAAGTCAAAACAATTTAATTTGAATTCAGTTAAAATTTTATTTAAATATATACATTTATTTTTCACTATACATATCACTTTATTAGTACAACAGTCTATTCATGTCATCCTTCTATATAATTGTTCGAATTAACGATTAACTGAGACACTTGTAAAGA
The DNA here is from genome assembly GCF_018340385.1 of Cyprinus carpio. Classification (NCBI taxonomy): domain Eukaryota; kingdom Metazoa; phylum Chordata; class Actinopteri; order Cypriniformes; family Cyprinidae; genus Cyprinus; species Cyprinus carpio. The sequence goes on from NC_056618.1 coordinate 29,626,708, forward strand.
ATTCTAAAATAGACTTAATTTTTTAAAATTAATTGGTATACATCTAAACATTCAAACTATGTCAGACATCAAATTCTTGGTTTGCTTTCTCTTGCAATCGTCCTTTTAAACGTAAACAAAACTTAAATGAGACCTTAAAACATTTAAAATATTAGACCTTAGACACTTCCTCTTGAGAAAACTTTCAAGCAAAAAAAGACCGAGCAATCTTTACTCACCTTTCAGGAAGCAGATGCTCGCGCTACTCGCCAAGTGCGACAAACTATTAATGACAATCTGAGCAATACTGTCTTTCTTCAGTTTTTGTAAATGAGGTGTGCGGTCATCCAGAGCCACGACGGCGGAGATGCTGCCCTCGCGGAGCCGAAGCAGTGCTTTCTCGTCCGGGATGATGAACTGTAGAGGCACCGGACCGCCGCGGGACCTCCGGACCACCACTGAATTCAAGTTGACATTGACGGAGCCTCTGATACTGGAGCTGGAGAACGAGAAATACGGTCTACAGTCCACAATCAGACAACTTCCACACTCCTTTCGTATGATCTTCCTCAGGCGGCGACAGTCTATGCTGGAGACCTTCATGTTGGAGTGACAAAGTGAAATGTTTGCAGTAGGGACGTGGATGTTTCAGGGGTGTAGGTTGCCTACTGAGCCCTGTGTGCTGAGCCTGAGTCTACATTTCCTCCAAGGGGATTCCGTCGGAGTGCTTTTATATGAATGGAACCTCCGGGGCTTGACGTCACGAACCATATATGGACATGTCGACATGGGAGCGCGCCCGCTTTCTGTTGACTGAACCCGCCTCCGAAACGGCGATACAAGCGAATACTTAAAGAGTTAGTTCACCCAAAAATGAAAATTATGTCATTAATTACTCACCCTCGTGTCGTTTCAAACAGTAAGACCTGCGTTCATCTTCAGGACACAAATTATGATATTTTTGATCTGAGAGCTCTCGTCCTGCATTGACAGCAAGGCAACTGAAACGTTCAGAAAGCAGCAAGGACGTTGATGAAACAGTCATGTGATATCAGTGTTTAAATTTCAATTTTGCGAATCTATGAGAATACTTTTTGTGCACAAAGAGAACAAAAATGGCATAATGTATTTAATAATTCTTCTCTGAGTTGGGCATGGTACTTTCCCCAGAACCTAATCAATGTAATCAGCATTGTTTACATTCTGAGGAAAGTGTGAAGTCCTTACTACATGCTAAAAAAAAAACGCAGGGGAGTTTTTTTTTCTTTTTTTTTTTTAACACATATGCTAGGTCCAGCCTGTTGGGTCATTTTATTGGGTTATTTTTAATATTTGGTATTCACCCAAATAATTTCCATTCGTCTTGTATTTTGCCCATGTGTTCTTGCTTAATAACAAATGTTCATCTTTTGATTATTGCTGTTGCCTCTAGTATTTTTTTTATTATTATTATTATTTTTAATGTCCAGCCCATTTTAAGGCAGCAATATAATAATTTTTAAACAATAGCTGACTTAAATAAAACAACCTAGCATGTTGGGTAAAAACATTAACTAAACCAGCTGGGTCAAAATAACCCAGCATGTGTTCTGTCCAATATTTACCCAGCACTGGGTTGCCAAAAAACCCAAGGTTGAATGTTTTTAATCTCGCATTTTTTAGAGTGTACATTTCAGTTGCATTGCTGTGTGTCCAGGGTCAGAGAGCTCTCAGTTTTCATCAAAAACACCTTAATTTGTGTTCCGAAGATGAATGAAGGTCTTATGAGTTTGGAACAACACATGGTTGAGTAATTAATAACACTTTCATTCACACTGAAATTATCAGTTCATCAACGCGCTGCACATATTGTGTCATTTCCTTGTCATTCGGATCCTTTTTCCTGGAAATAACGTTGAAAACATTTAGACGAATATCTGGGGTTATTCATTGGGTTAGTACTTCTATTCCGAAAAGAAAGAATAGGATAAATATACCCAGATATCACATGTAAGATGTCTGTTAAAGATTTCTTGATTTAGAAAGCTTCTGCTGTGTACAAACTTCTGACACACGTCTTTAAGATGTCAGTTTTACATACATTCTAAATAAACATCTTCTAATAAACGTCTATTTAACATCTGATAGACATATTGCAGATGAGCAAACACTCTAAAAATACATCTTGCAGATGTAAATGCAGACATCAAATAGACATCTCCGTGATGCATGTGTGAAATGTTGAATTTAGACATCAAAACAATAAATAACATTATCTTGGCAGCACTAGTGAATGGCAGGTAACACGTAATAAACTTCCGTTTCTCGCTATCCACCTGTCCTATATCTGTTCTTCATAATCCCAGGACCTCTAATGCGATTATACGTCACATCCCTCACCAGCCATGCACAACAAGAGATGTTTCTTTTTGCTCACCGTACACGTACACTGTGGAATATAATCAAAATAGTGTCTTACTAGCTTATATGAGCAATGGTTTTCACTGGTAAGGGCCCATCGTTTCCCAGAATGCACCCCGTGGTGAGGAGAGAGTGAGTGTGTCTGTGTGTTTGTGTGTGACAGGAAGAGCAGGCTGTTGGAGGATTACTGTGGCAGGCCTTCACCCATATGGCCCTGTGTAATCTCTGGGCTGATGACATCACAGTGTGTTGGGGTGACACGCACGGCCCGCTCACCCTCACACTCCAACCTAGCATTGGCAAAATGAATGGGAGGTGAAGACTGTGTTAATTGTATGTTACTACGTGCATGTAGCCCAAAGGAGTGAGTGCTTGAATGAGGAGGATCAATTGAATATCGGTATGACTTCCCTGTAACAGGATTGTGAAGGCATTATGGGACAAAAAATTAATGTGCTTCTTCTTGAGCCACACCTTTGTTGCCTTGGTGGTATGTTTCAGGTCACTGTCATCCTGGAAGACCCATCCATGACCCATCTTCAGTGTTCTGGCTGAGGGAAAGAGGTTCTCGTCCAAGATTTTACAGTACATGGCCTCGTCCATTTGCCCCTCAATGCGGTGAAGTCGTCCTTTACCCTTAGCAGAAAAACAGCCCCAAAGCATAATGTTTCACCTCTGTGCTTGACTGCAGGGATGGTGTTCTTGGGGATGTAGTCAGCATTTCTCTCCCTCCAAACACAGTGAGTCGAGTTAATGCCAAAGAGCTCAATTTTGGTCTCGTCTGACCACAGCTCTCATTTCTCCCAAGCCTTTCTCTTCTCTGAATCATTTAGATGTTCTTTGGCAAACTTTAAATGGGCCTGTACATGTGTCTTCTTGAGCAGGGGGATCTTGCGGGCTCTGCAGGATTTCAGTGCATTGCAGTGTAGTGTTTTACTTGGTGACTGTGGTCCCAACTGCCTTAAGATCATTAACAAGCTCCTCCCGTGTAGTTCGGGGCTGATCCTTCACCTTTCTCATGATCATCCTTGCTCCATGAGGCGAGATCTTGGACAGAGCTCCGGAGCGAGACCGATTAATGGTTGTTTTGTATTTCTTCCATTTCCGAATAATCACACCAACAGTTGTCTCCTTCTCACCAAGCTTCTTGCTGATGGTCTTGTAGCCCATTCCAGCCTTGTGCAGAGCTACAATCTTGTCTCTGACATCCTTTGACAGCTCTCTGGTCTTGCCCATGATGGTGGGAGAGGTTGGAATGGAAGATACAGGTCGTGTGGACAGGTTTCGGGTCATTTTGCGATGAGGCTCAGACATGGTGGCTATTTTATGAAGAGGCTCCTGAGTGGCCGACATGGCGTGAACAGGCCCTGGCTTGGCAGGCGTGACGTGAGCAGACCTTGGTGTTACAGACATGATGTGTGCAGGGTCTGGCTTGACAGGCATGGCGTGAAGAGACCTTGGCGTAGCAGACATGACATAAACAACTCCTGACATGATGTGCAAATACTCTGGTGTGCCAGATACTGATGGATAGCAGGGGTTACCCAGCAGTAAATGCAGAGCCACTTAACAACAAAGCAAAGTCATTATATCTCTCCAGAGACCAGATGATCTTTCCCCCAGGCAACTGAGAATGTAAGGGTTCATTCAAACCAAAACGAAAAATATCCTTTAGTACAACATAATTAAAGTCCACACAGTGACAGAGTTTACAAAAGTCTTCCATGTAATCCTCAATAATGCGATTACCTTGACGAAGGTGCAAAAGGCAAGAAACTGCTGGGTTTCATGCTTTTGGTCATGTATTCTGTAACAAACAGTCCACTGAAGGCGAGTTTAAGAACCCAAGTGCAGCTTTATTCCAAAAGTAATCCAAAATACAAACATAATCCAAACAGAGACTTGACTTGGCATGAACAGACTTGAACAGACTTAACTTGAACAGACTTGACTCTCCGACAGCGATTACAACATCAATACACGGCAAGAGACAAAGGCTGCATGAGGGCTATATATACAGTAAACAATCAGGGTCACATGATAACATAAGGGAATCACATTTACATTTAGTCATTTTGCAGACGTTTTTATCCAAAGCGATTTACAATTGGGGAATAAATCACATGACTAGACAGGAACCATGACAAGGCATATATATAAAAATAAAATACAAGAAAACAATGATCAAGGAACAAAACCCCAAAAACCCATTTTGCAGTGCTTTTGCCATTTTTATTAGTTTATTGATATATTTTTATTTGATTGATTTTGTTATTTTTATTATTTTATTTTTTATTTTTTTTTATTTTAGTAATTATTTATTATTTTTGTTTTTGTTTTTTTTATTTTTTTAATTTAATTTTATTATACTTTACATATTTTAATATAATTCAAACACATAAAATATGTGTTACTACTTTTGGTAATACTTATGTATGTATAAATATAATGTATACATAATAATACTAAACAATACAACAAATGGTACAGTTATTTTATTCTGTGGTATTTTTGGAATACCTTGGAGCAATTGGTATTATAATATGTGACCCATAATGGGTATATCTATAGTAATAGCCAACATTGTATGGGTCAAAATGATCGATTTTTCTTTTATGCCAAAAATCATTAGGATATTAAGTAAAGATCATGTTCCATGAAGATATTTTGTAAATTTCATACCATAAATATATCAAAACTTAATTTTTGATTAGCAATATGCATTTCTAAGCACTTCTTTTGGACAACTTTAAAGGCGATTTTCTCAATATTTAGATTTTTTTGCACCATCAGATTCCAGATATTCAAATAGTTGTATCTCAGTCAAATATGGTCATATCCAAACAAACCATACATCAATGGAAAGCTTAATTATTAATTAATCTGTGTAGATGATGTACACGTCTAATTTTCAAAAAATTTACCCTTATGGTTTTGTGGTCCAGGCTCACATATGATAATGATTCAAATATTGTGGTATATTTCAAAATACCATGGGTATTATACCATGTAAGAGTTTGTCTCATTTTAGAAACCCCTGATTTTCTCCCTGTGTGAGTCATTCGCTTTCTTCTCTATTCTATCCACAGCCTGTGTGTGTGTGTGTGTGTGTGTGTGTGTGTGTGTGTGTGTGTGTGTGTGTGTGTGTGTGTGTGTGTGTGTGTGTGTGTGTGTGTGTGTGTGTGTGTGTGCGTGTATAAAATACCTTCCTGATGTATGTGTGTTATAGGATAAAAAAATAAATCACAATGGAACCCACATGAGTTTTTTGCTCTAGTCACAGATGCAGGTGCTTCCTGGATTCCTGACAGAAATTCCTTGCTGACCAACGCATTTCTTAATAAATCCTGCAAACACCAGCACACACACACACACACACTTATGACACAGGCTCTTTCACATAAAGAGCCTTGACACTAATCTAATATATATGTGCACTGTGGGCAGCTGGTAGGCCCCGCCCCCTCGCTGATGATGATGGTGATGATGCCGATGACGGTAGTAAATGTCAGAATTCCTAGACTCACAGCTGTGTGCCGGTAATATAGTGGGTCACGTTATGACACGCAGTAAACCATCTCAGCTGATCAATAACCGACTCAAGAATAGTAGGAGAGAAAAAAGCGGAGGCTGTAAAAATTCTTTCAGAACATGGAAGTGTTCCAGGAGTGAACGAGTGTTCCAGGAACAGAACGTAATGCACTTCGAATAAAACGTCTGTTTGCCTTAACGCCTCACATGTTTAAAATCTTGCTTATTGCGTCACATCTTTTAATGTGGAATAGTTAACCCCAAAATTAAAATTGGCTGAAAATGTTTTCACTTTAAGGTTATCCGAGATGTAGATGAGTTTGTTTCGTCAACAACAGATTTGGAGAAATGTAGCATTACATCACTTGCTCACCAATGGATTCTCTGCAGTGAATGGGTGCCGTCAGAATGAGAGTCCAAACAGCTGATAAAAACATCACAATAATCCACAAGTAATCCATACTACTCCAGTCCATCAGTTAACATCTTGTGAATTGAAAAGCTGCATTTTTGTAAGAACCAAATCCATCATTCAGGCATTTTAACTTTAAATTAATAATTTCGGATCAAAATAGATTATAATCCATAATAGATCTGTCACTTGTTTTCCTCTCACATCAAAACCCACCATTTCTGCTTGCAGTGGTGCTTAATAGTGGAATTACTTCTTACAAACACACAGATTTTCGCTTCACGTGATGTTAATGGATGGACTGGACAACTTACAGGACAATGTTCATTGTTAAACAATCTTGTTTGCTTTTGTTTTTTGAAGTAGAGTTCATTCCTAAAAGCACACACACACACACACACACACACACACACACACACAGGCCTGAGTCACACTACACACCCCTCTGACTGTATTACTGATCATTCTAATGTCACAATGCTACAGGGCACGGAAAGAGAGAGAGAGAGATATAAATGTACCTCGCCTTCTCTATTCAGAAGAACAAAGCAACTCTAGTCAGGAGCAGTAAAAATAGCACAGACTCCAGGTGCTCGCAGACGCGGTCTGATTGAACGAGAAACCACATCGAGGTCCTCGCCTCGGCATGCGTCTATTTTCTGTCACATATGTGGAAAATATTCAGTTTGCACCCAGATTTTGAAAGCTGTGTCTTCTCACTTGGATTCAGGTGGACAGTTGCTTGTTATTTTCTGATTGTTAAGGCATTCACTGTAGCTTTTAAAACCTAGCTAGACAGCATTTTAGGTAACATCCTGACGCAGGGATTTTGCAAAATCTTGGCAACAACATTATTCTCTCTTTCGGTGTCTGAGTAAGCGAGGGTGGAAAGCGACTGACTGGTGTAGAAATCATGAACAGCAAGATGAGGAAGTGGCACAAACTCAAGTAGAGGAGATGCAGTCTTCTTCGGAAGATTCTTTGAAAATATTTCTAGAGCTGGATCAAATAAGCCAGAATAACAGCTCCAGTTGTTTATTTTTACAAGCAGATAATCATATGATTTAAGAATGAAACATGAGTCAGCCAGCAGAGCTTAATGCCCAGAGAATTACAAGTAATAAGATCATGTTGAGTGTACAATAGGTCAAATGGGTGTCAACAGTAGAGCAATGTTTATTTTTGTTGTAGTTTTATTTTAGCGATTTATGGGGAAGTTCACCTAACTTTAAAGGAACACGCCACTATTTTTGAAAACAGGCTAATTTTCCTACTCCCCAAGAGTTAAACAGTTGAGTTTTACCATTTTCAAATCCAATCAGACGATCTCTGGGTCGTCTGATAGTGGGGTAGCACTTTTAGCTTAGCTTAGCATAGATCATTGAATCTGATTAGACCGTTAGCATCTTGCTCAAAAATGACCAAAGAGTTTCTATATTTTTCCTATTTAAAACTTGACTCTTCTGTAGTTACATTGTGAACTAAGACTGATGGAAAATGAAAATTTGCGATTTTCTAGGGTGATATGGCTAGGAACTATACTCTCATTCCGGTGTAATAATCAAGGAACTTTGCTGCTGTACCATGGTTACCTAGCTGGGGAATATGAGGCACTGCGTAATATCATTGCGCCTGCTGCACCCATGGTACGGCAGCAAAGTTCCTTGATTATAACAAGTTTTTAATAGGAAAAATATGGAAACTCTTTGGTCATTTTTAAACGAAATGCTAACGATCTAATCAGATTCAATGATCTATGCTAAGCTAAGCTAAAAGTGCTACCGCCAGACCCGGAGATCGGCTGAATGGATTCGAAAACGGTAAAACTCAATTGTTTAACTCTAGGGGAGTTGGAAAATTAACCTATTTTCAAAAATAGTGACGTGTTAATTTAACACAAAATTAAAATTCTGTCATCATTTAGTCACCCTCATGTCATTTAAGACTATTTTAAATGTCATATCATACAGTATATATATATATATATATATATATATATATATATATATATATATATATATATATATATATATATATATATAGTTTACCAAATAAATAAAATAAAATACTGATGTATGCAACCTGCTGCGGCAAATCATGACTTGCTTAATTAAAAAAAAAACATTAAATAAAACAATTTTGAGTAACCGCAGAGGGGAAGATTTGTGGTAATAATGACGTTAATTTTGGTCTGATCATCAAACAAGGGTTTCATATGGCTTCAGAATACATGGAATTCACAGAATCACAGACAACAATATAAATAAATAAATAAATAGTATCATGAGTTCATGATTTTTCAGCAGTACTACAGCCCACCATGAGTGTATATTAGCACAGTTTGTTGTTTGCTTTTGGGATCTGATGGAGCGTTTTGACCCGGAAACAGGGATGCATTACGTGCATTAAGTTAAAGGGATAGTTTACCCAAAATGAAAATTCTTTCATTAATTGCTCACCCTTGTGTCGTTCCAAACCATTAAGACCTTCGTTCATCTTCAGAACACAAATGATGAAATCCAAGAGCTCTCTAACCCTGCATAGACAGCAACGCAACTGACACATTCAAGTCCCAGAAAGGTAGTAAAGACTTGAAAATAGTCCATGTGACATCAGTGCTTCCTGTGTCAGCAGCATCACATGCATGCGTTGTGGTGCTCTCGTGAACGCACGTTGAAGATTGACACGGAAGTAAAGGAATTGTTGAAGAAAGTCATTATTTTTGCTTTCTTTGTGCACAAAAAAAGTATTCTCGTTGCTTCATAAGATTATGGTTAAACCACCGATATCACATGGACTACCTTAATGATGTCCTTACTATCTTTCTGAGTCTTGAACATGTTAGTTGCGTTGCTGTCTATGCAAGGTCAAAAAGCTCTCGGATTTCATTAAAAATATCTTAATTTGTTTTCTAAAGATGTATGAAGGTATTACAAGTATGGAACAACATGACGGTGTGTAATTAATGACAGAATTTTAATTTTTTGGGTGAAATAACTCTTTAACAACCCGATTGCATTGTTTGGTTAGCAACATGCTAACACCAACCTAAAGTGAACTCAGTTGTTTGTGTTTGTGTGGAGCGCAGATCTGCTGACTTTAAATAACTGGCATTGAGTTGAATGAAATTATACAATTATATTCAATGCCAAAAAGCATTACAGGATTTAAAACAAGACATTGGAAATGTTCCTCATTCCTGTGTTTCCTCACTCTAAAATGCCATCCAAGTGCATTGTTTTGTTTACGGAAGCACATTCCCATAACTTCTCATAAATGTATGTGCGTGTGAGATAATCTTCTATTTCAGAGGTGTTGACATTCAACTGGAAAGTTTCGAGGCTTCCAGGGGTTTCCCAGAGCTAATCTCAAGATGTAAACAAACAGCCTATTGTTCTACCTGCTATGATTGTCCAGTTTAAATGTAATGACAGTCATTCTCATTACAGACTTGTCTAGAAAACAAATGTTAATTTCATTTACAGAATTTTCTTGACATTCTTTCTTGGATGATGAATTTGGTTTGCTCATTTCCATACAGATAAGGGAGGGGGGAGAGAAAGAAGAAAGGGCAAATGACAGACAGAGGGAATTCGGATCTCACCCCATGTGGCAGCATATAGCTGCAGGCCAGGGCTGAACGGCCCTCCTCCTTTCTCCACCCTGGAAGACCCTTATTATGACAACCATTTACACTGATTGCAACATGAAATGTTTTCACAGGGAAGAATGCATACTAAAAGAATGTTTCAGGTTCAGTGCAGGTTAAGCTTTATTGACAGCGTCCGTGTCATATTGCCACAGAAAACCATTTAATCTCATCACTCTTGTTTTAAAAGGCGTTTACAATAGTGCATGTACAATGGAAATCTATGGGGTACAACACCAGGGTTGCCAGGTTTTCACAACAAAACCCGCCCAATTGCTATTCAAAACTTGCCCAAAACGGCGTTTCGAAGGGGCTCCCCCGATAATAAAAAATGCATTCCGGGGGACAAAATAAACGTTTTTCAGCGGGGTTCCCCTGGTAAAATTTGCATTTTAGGGGCTAAATATCACATTATTGGGGTTGCGTCAACCCGTGGACATGAAAAACAACCCTCGGTTTAATCTCGGCAACCACGTTAAAGTACTTGAATTCCGTGGTTTTGGAACGTGGATTTACAACACTGCATTTGGATGACTTTTGAAATACAATATTTTGAAAGTGCATATCGACAATTTTACATGTTAGCATCTTTGTGCAAATTTATATCCACTTTTCAACTCACGTAATGACTGTGTAGCCAGTAAGCCTGGTAAAATGCGCAAAATGTTACCAGAAATATTTATGACATAAAATAGTGAATAGTAAATAAAATAGTGCAGTTAGCGAGGTGGTAGCATTAGCATGTTAGCATTAGCGTTGTTTAGGCTGTTTTACTTCATGTCCCCAACAAATTAGATGTTTTCCTACAAAACAGGCATTTCAACAACCTGATTACTATTTTTACTGTATCATATATGAAAAAATATGAAGTAGCTACCATGTAGCAAGCTAATTTTGCCACATAGCTTGTAGTGTAACTAGTTACTTTTACTACTTTTTCACTTTTAAGAGTTTTTGATTAGATTAGATATTTTTGTAACATATTTTGTAGTTGAGACTGCCCGATTCTGTTTTCAGTTATGAATTATAGAAAAGTAGTCCGACCACTTAAAAGGATGATGTATCTTAACCAGCTAATTTTGCTAAAGTGTAGCTTATAGTTTAGCTTAGCTAATTTTTACAATGCCATTTGTAGCTTAGCTAACTTAATTTTCAGAATCGCTTGCCCTACTATTGTTATGTATTGAATAACCAAAGATTCATCCGCACAAAAAGTAGTTCCACCACTAAAACAACAATGTAGCTTGTAGTTTAACTAGCTAATTTTGCTAAAGTGTAGCTTACAGTTTAACTTGGATCATTTTTATAACATAGTTTGTATAGCTATGCCAATTTTCAAAATAGCTTGACTGATACTGTTGTTAATGAATAACAAAACATTCATCCGCCCATTAAAGTAGTCCCACCACTAAAAGGACAATGTAGCTACATGGCGATGTAAAAAGGTGTTTTTTTTTGTGGTTGTTTTGATTAGGAGTTGTTTTTTTTTTTTTTGGTAAATTTTCTTTTTGTAGTTTGTAGTTTAACTAGCTAAATGACCTCATCCTAAACTGTTGTTACGTAATAATTGATGAAGTGTTCATCCGCCCAGAAAAGTAGTATCTGTACAGCCCAAATAACACTAATTTTTGTATAGAATAATTAAACAAAACCAAACAAACCACGAAACCTTTCAGAATGTCTCACACCATAGACTTGCACTGAAAGTGCATTACTGTAACCATGTTTTTTTATTATTATTATTTTTTATTTTGACACCTCGAGGAACAGGATGCCACGGATGCCAATGATAGCACTTGTTTTGAACTTGTTTTGAACCAGGAACGTTCCTGTGTGCAAGTTTCTCTGTATTTTTAGCAAGCCTGATATGTATTTTATGCTTCATATTTGCAGTTGGCATCCCACATCCCTATATTCGATGGAAAGCGATATGAAGCGAATGACTCATTTTTCTATATTCTTGGATCTCAGATCCCTTGGGAGGGAAGGAGGGATGAAGAATCGAAGGGAGGAGGGCCGGAGGGGGTGTTGAGGAAAAAAGGCAATGGCAACAGACGGGTGACACATCTCTTAGCTGGAGGTTTTCTCCCCTCCTCTGAGGCAGAAGCTAAAAATATCGTAACCTAGTGCCTTCATTAGACCAGACAGAGCTCTCCATACACCACACATACACTCTTCGCCCACAACACGCAATACAGCTTTACCAAAACACAACTTGTATCAACCATTACCTACTCCTCACGAGCCAATTAAAGCCGGGAGATGAAGAGAAAACTGTTGTGTGTCTCCGTCTGCAGACGCTACATGTCCTTGCTATGACTCACCGGGTGATAAGCGCGTGGGCGCACACATGTGTGTTTATGCGCGAGTGTGTCTGAATGTGTTTCTGGGTGAATATGACATTCTTCAAGACAAGTTTGGTGGCTCTGAGAAACTGTAAACTCACGAAAGTGTGTCACGAAGAAAAGCATTAATTACAGAGTGTGTGGTAATTCCAAACCAGTAGGGAAGAATATTGAATAACTGTAGTTGTAGATCAAGTTTTATTTTTATACACATATGCCAGTAGCATTAAATTACATGACAGATTCATTTTCTGCAACAAGAAAATCAATTTTTTTTGCTTTTTTGATTGCGATTAGGAATTGAATCAGTTTTAACAACAGTATTATTGTATACCAATTACTGAAGGATTAATTAAGCTTGATTTATGATTTTAAGCTAAACGGTGTATTACTATTTTAGATAATACTACATTATATTTTGCGTTAGTTATAATGAATGGGGACTTCGTCTAAAGGAAAAAAGTCCATACACACTGTAAAAAATTAATTCTTTTTGGAAGTTGTAAATAAAACAAAGATTATTGGAGTACATTTTACAGTCTTTCTATTTCAAATTTTAATGTTTATTAAATTTGCTACGTGCTGCTTCTTAGTAATTATTTGTACATTTACTAGCAATTTTGATAAGTGTTGATTATTAGTAATTGTTTTTAAATTTAATAGGGGTATTTTTGTGTTTTTTTTTGAGGATTGTTGCTTTTTTCTCACAATTCTGAGATTTTCTCTCAGAATTTTCTCAAGATTGTGATCTTTTCTACAAATCTTTTATAGAAAAGAAGAATTGTAGATGTAAACTCACACACAAATTGTGAGATATTAAATTGCAATTCCAAGAACAGAAGTCAGAACTGTGAGATAAAACTTTGTAATTCATGGCAGGAAAAAAAAGAACTCAGAATTCTGTTTTTTTCCCCCAACAATTTTGACAAAATAAATAAATAAATAAATCTGAATTATGAGATAAAAATTCGCAAATTAGCTGTTTATTTTTGTTATTTTGTTATTGTGAGTGTAAGTTTTGTTATTGTGATTTTTCAGTGCAGGTTTGGAACAACATGAGGTGAGAAAATGATTATATTTATGAATTAATTAATTTATTCTTCTACTACTGCTACTATTATTTTTGAGTTAAATAGTCTGTGGAACACAAAAATATATTTTGCTTTTAGGAACCCAACAGCCCAGTCCTCATTCACATTGTATAGAAAAAAGCAGCCAGGACATGCATCTAAATAACTCTATTCATTGTTCCAGAAAGGTTTAGAACATCGTAAGTGTGAGTCACACAATCTTCATTTTTGACTAAATTCTTCCTTTAATGAACAAACGATGGCTGAACCTAATTAAAAGGGTTGCACGGAATCACTCGAAATGGCATTTTAGTGCAGTTTGTGTATCATTATATAACCGCATCATTGTTTTGGTGTTATTTACTCCATTGCTTTATTAATATCGCAGTCCAGCGCTGTGGCAGATTTGACTGTCTGAAAAGGCTAGCAGCAGACGGCCCTGTTGAGTGGGAGGACTGCTGGTGAAGTGCTAAAATCCACCATCTTATTAAAAGTATGCAAAATGATTAAAATGAGTCAACCACTTAAAAGTAAATACCGAACCTGAGTCACACAAGCTATATGAGTAACGACACCCCTGGAACAATGAAGCCGGATGTCTGAGATCTAATAGCCATATACATAGATAAACACACATTTGTACATATTTTACTGTATATTTCTTTACCTCCAGCACCCTGGCGTGTTTGACTACATTGTTTTTCAGCATTCAAATAATTTTTCTGGAAGTACAATGCTGATGACTCATGTGACTGTCCAAACACACACACACACATACACACACACACACTTAAAAAACAAAAATCACAACCACGGTCTATTTGAAGATTCATTTCTCTGAAATAAAAGCTGCTGACGATAACGCATTAAGCATTTAAATCCCGAAAATGCCGAGAACAATGTAAATAATAATATTCGTATTATTTTTAATTATTTATTTCTGTTGTCATGTCATTTTTATACGTTATCCAATGATTAAAGTCATATTCAACGTCTTTTGAATTGATATTCAATTAAATAAATAGTTTTAATTATTATTTCATCTTTAATTCCAAAAAAATTTTAGCTGTCCCACAGAAATAGTTTGAACAGAATATCAAAAAAATATATTTTTTATTATTATTATTATTATTTTAAAAATAGTAACCTAAACACATTTAGAAAGTTTTCCTATATAGCATTGCTTGGTATGAATCTGTGACATTTCTGCCAGCACGGTTACTTATTACTGTATTTTCATTAGTATAATCTGTAAATTCCCATCATTTTTAAAGCACTTCCTTATTTTTAAATGTCAATGTTTTTCCATGCTTTTCGGCCAATGATACATTTTTGGCAATTGGTTTGAAAAGTTTCGATGACAAGCTCTGTCCTCACACACAATGAGGCAGAAACTACTTGCGTTTCCCCCTCAGTATCACTTTCAGGATCAAAAAAGGGATGTGCATATCAAAGCTAACCACTAAAACCCTCTTTCCCAGTCCAAAAATGGCTGGCGGCAGCTGAGAGCTGTGAACGCTGTGTGGGCAGACGGGAGCCGGCGGTGGGTGCGTCAGTCACAGATGTGTGCTCATGTAAATTTCTGGTTTCTTTCTGGTTAGATTGTGGGGACACTGCACCTGTATTACTTCCCTTTAAAAGACTGTATGATAGCATTAAAATGACAGAAACATTACAACATAACGGTCAGTGGGAGTCCTGAAATCTCATTGCGTAATATGTTTTAGTTTCTGAGCAATATTCTTCAAGCATACGGTTATTGTACAATTGTGGTGTCATTTATGACTTTATTCTTTCAGACAAATACAATCAGAGTTATATTCATACATAAACGTCCTGACTTTTACAAACTTGATAATGGTAGTGAATGGAGGACGAGATTTTAAAGCCCAAAAAAGTGCATCCATCCATCATAAAAAGAACTCCAAACTCCTTCTGGGATTAATAAATGCCTTCTAAAGCGAAGCCATGCATTTGTGTAAGAAAAATATCCGGTTACACTTAAGGTGTCCTTGTTACAGTGTAATTATACATTTAAGTACTGAGTAATATTAATTAACTACATGTACTTACTATATGGTTAGGGTTAGGATTAGGGTTTGGTTTAGAGTTTCTTGCACGTAATTATGCATAATTTATTGGTATTTTAATAGTAAGTACGTATAACGTGTAAAAAAGACACCTTAAAATAAAGTGTTACCAAATATCTGTCAGGATTCTGGAATGTCTGTGTCCTGTTTTGCCCGTTTCTATTCCTGTTTGTCCTTATTTGGTCATGTTCCTGTCCTCGTTTAGTTTTATTATGATCATATGCACCTGTGTTTCCCTAGTTATCCTTTGTATTTAAGTCTCTGCCTTTGCGTTCAGTGTTTGTCGGGTCTACTTGTTTCTACATGTGTTTTTAATGTACATTATTAAATGTACATACTGAGTGACTGATCTTTGTTATGGAATACACTTGTTGGTACACAGTGAGTTCACAGATTTAACGCACATCTTTGCTTTTATTTATTTTCAAGATATGGGGTAAACTCAGATCTTAGGTAACAAGGTAATCTTGTTGCTTTCACTGTGGCTATAAATGCAATGCAATATGACATTCAAACTCACATTAAACATGTTTAACTTTGAATAAAGCACATAATCATAGACTGTCATATAGTTTGTATGTTGTTGTTCCAGCCGCGACGTTGCGGAAATAGAAACCGTTTCTAAAATATACATTTCGTGTGTTGCCGCCACGGCTAGTTAGGACAAAAACTCAGATTGGCATGGAAAAGATACCTTTTCTCACGTGTCATGGCGTCACGAAGCAAGTAGTTAGGACACGGGAAAACATGCATATTTTTAAACTAGTGCTCTCCAATCGATTAATTGTCATTAATCGCATCTAAAATAAAAGTTTGTGTTTATATAATATATGTCGGCGTATATATATAAATATATTCACATGCATGTATATAATTATGAAATATGTACATGTATATATACATATAAATATACACAGTACACATGAATATTATGTAAACAAACTTTTGACAATTTTGGATGCGATTAATCGATTTGACAGCACTAGTTTAAACATTAAGAAAGTTACATACACAGTAAAAAGATTTTTTTTTATTGTACAATTTTTTTAAAATAAAATTATCAAATTCTAGAAAATATTGAAATATTATGTCTGTCTTTCTACTTTAAAATTTCACATTTAACATTACTTACCAACTTCTGTGGAGTTTTTCTACATAAAATTTCAGTGTTTTTTTTTGAATTTTTATGTCTGTCTTTCTATATATATATATATATATATATATATATATATATATATATATATATATATATATACACACACATATGTATATTAACATTCATACATACATGTTTCCTTTTACACTGTATTTTACCATAAGGCAGCTGACTGAGGACAGAGTGTGCAAGTAAATTCATGTAGTGTACAGTGGGATGATTCGGAGCAAGTGGGGGAGCTGTTTCCTGTGGGCCATTTCCTCTTCCTGTCTCTCTGAGTGACAAAGACCAGTGGGGGCTGGCTCTTCCTGTTCAGCAGGAAATGGGAACAGCTCTGAGCAGATCTAGACTGGCAGTGAAGGGCTGCTATGCGAGACCAGGCATCAGAAACAATGCACATCCTCAGGGCATGTAAACAGCGCTAGTCCGTGCCAGACCTCGAGGACTCGACAAAAACAAAAGAGCTTTTTTAATCGCTCACCCCACTCTACTGGTCATGTCACACTTTGTGGATATCATACAAAAAAAAAAATAGGTTTTGTGATTACAAGCAGGGAATCCACCCACACTTTCCATTAAGAGTGAGAATGAAACTCTAGCGCTGCGTAAAAACCCCATTCCACTCCAGTGGGTGTGCAGGGTGGGGCTGAGGTGTGTCTGTGAGTGGGTCATTACTAATGAACCACAGACATGTCTTCTCATCTGTTGCTCGAGTGTGTGTGTGATGTGGGAAGCTTTTACTCAGCTGTCTGTTCCTGCGGCGAAGCTGGGACAGGCTAGAACATGTCCCTCATACTTGCAGTTGTAAACTAATTGGCTTTAAACGTCATGCTAACTTTCGGCATTCAAATATTTTGTGTTCAAAATAACATCTTTGGAAAAGAAATGGGTTTTAGAGCACAACCTCAGCTGGGTTGTGGCTGTGTTGTTACTCAGAAGTTCAAGTGGGTTTTAGGGTGGTTCCCATGCCAACGCTAGGGGGTTTCTACTAGGCCTGTCAGGGTTTTCTGGGTAATTCTTGGGTGTATTGGTTGGTTACCTACTGGCTCAGATCAAAGAGCTGCAGTATTATTCACATACTCATCTTCAATTAACTTTTCAACTATATTAACTGTTCAGCTGTGAGCCTCTTAAAGGATTAGTTCGCTTCAAGAATAAAATGTTCCTGATGATTTACTCACCCCAGTTTCATCCAAGATGTTTGTGTCTTTCTTTCTTCAGTAGAAAAGAAATTAAGCTTTTTGAGGAAAACAATAAACAAAACTGGAGCACTGGTTATGTATTTGAAATTGTAGTCCATCTCCAATTCCTAATTACATGACAAAAATTGTAATTACATTCCAATTTTCAGGTAATATAATCAGACTACTTTTTGATTACTTTTAGATTACTTTTGACCTATAACGTATCACATTTATCACATATTCCATTTGTTGATATTAACAACATGAAGTGCATTAAAAATTATATTACGTCAAAGTTTTCCAAATTGGGGTTCGCGAAAGAACTGCAGGGGCTTTGTGAGTTTAATGAAAAGCTAATAACTAAATCATAAAAATGTAAAATTACAACAATCAAAATATACAAAAATGAATACACATATGAAATATGTGACCATGTGAAAACTATGTAATCATATAATCAAACTGTAGTTGGATTACAAGTATTTTAAATATATTTAATGTAATCTAATTACAAGTATTATACAGATTACGTTATCTACACGTAATTGGTTACTATGATGAGTCAAGCAGGTACTGGGCTTCTTTAAAACAATATTTTTGTGTACTCTTGCACCCCTATGGTTACAGTTGTTTAACAACAAGCCAATTGTTCAACTGACAAAGTTATTTTTCTGAAAAAAATAACTTCAATAGAAAAAACCTTTACAAAAACAGTTTTGAAAGTTAAGTATAGGCATGCATGTGATCTAGGACCTTCATACAGTGCATGGCAATGTAAAGAGCCTCATTGTCATCCAGATAAAATTCAATATGGCGTCTGACTAAGATCTGTAGTAATAGTGGTGCTTGTCCTATCAATCACTACTAATAATGAGCATGTGATGCTAATCTCCAGCTGATCATGGAGGATCTAACAGCCAGGGGCGCTTTTACGCCCTGTATCCCCCGTCAGCGCCCCCCAGCCAGGGAAGGAAACGCAAGAGAGACGGCTCGGCTCTGGAGCCCACTGTTTATGCAGCAGCATCCTGCCCATCAGCCCGCTACCCACCGACAACACGCACACACACACACGAATAATCACGCACAAAACACTCTCACTACCTCCACACACAGGCGTTGCAGTGAATAATCACTGCACACACTGACGCAACTCCACTCCACACACACACACACACACACACACAAAGCACTCAGATTTGCTCAGATAAAGACAAAAAGAGCAAAATGGAAAAGATGAATGTGAGCGAAAGTAGACAAATCAAGGAGAAGGAGCTTAGCTTAGCGGTTAGCGCATGTGCTACTGCATTGTGAATTGCTATCGCTGCTAATAAAAGTGGCATTAAGGGTAATAATATATTTCTCCCAAACTGAATTTTTGTTGCTGACACACAGCAGACTGACATGTTTAGAAGGAGGCCGGGGTGATTCATTTTTTGACGTCTGTCCATTGTTATTACACTGCGCTACAAAGGACTCTGACCCATTATGTGCGGGTGTGACGACATCTGAGTTTCTCCATGTATCCGAACACATACTGAAGCCTAGTGAGCTGCCCGTGCTGTCTGCTACCTACAGTACATTGGCAGCGGTCTTCTAAGGCAGTATTCTAATTCTAATTCAATCCGTCCTGCAGGCATATTGATGGTCACAGAGGGCCCTGATGTGTCTGCAACGAGGAGGTATATGATAAGGGACAATATACACAATACATAAGATAATACATAACACTGGCAAAAACATGCACAATTTTTTTTTTTCATTATTTTTGCAAATTTTCTGCAAATAGCTGCTATTTAACAGGCCTTTGTATATAGTTATTGTTTCTATTTATTTTTGTTTATTTTTTAATATACTTTAGGTGTTGTATATTTATGAATTTATTTATGAAAAAAATCATTTTTATTTATATCATTATTTAATTAATCTGTAATTTTGCACAACTATTGTTTATATTTATAATATTTTTTTTCTTTAAATATATTTCAGGTGTTGTATTTTGTAGTCTATTCATTTCTTATACCATTTCAGAATTAATTTATAATTTTGCATAGAGTTTATGCTTATAATTATTTCTTTGTTTGTATTTATATGAATAGACCATATTTAAATAGTTTTATAGTACATTCATTTTTATTTATAGAATTAATAATTTTGTGTATAACTATTGCATATATTTATAATTGTTTTAAGAGTGTATTTATGACTGGATCCTAAATTAAATTTTATTTATTTATTTAAATAAATTTGTTCCACCGCAGTGCTATTTAAAAAAAAAATAAAATAATTAAAGGTGTTTGTTAAAAATAATTGTATTTTTAAAAAAATTTTAAAATTAAAATGTTGTTTTATGTATTTTTTTTATTTTTTTTAGTTTAAATTTATCTGTAATGTAATTTATTGTTAATAGTTTTTTTCTATTTGTTAACAGTAATATTTCTGTTGCGTCATCTGCCACCTTCATTTTTTTCGCAATGCATTCTGGGATTGGCGTCTCCATGATAATGCAGAGCTGCTTTTGAATTCTGGTCAAAGTGCTGGGTCTTACATAATTATGCTGTCTGCTTTCTGAAAATATTTGTGTCAAGAGCACCTATGGTGCCTAGGTAGGCAGCTTCTGGAACAAAGCCAGTGTGTTTGTGAGTCACTGCCAGTTTTCACCTGGTAAAATGCTTCAAAAGCATCAGTACCTGGATCTGTTGTGAACAGCAGAGACAATCACAACACACACATACTCACACAGAAACAACAATGAACTCTACTCTATTTCCACGGTCCCGCTCGCCGCTCAAACAGTTACGTATGTTGTGGATGTGTGAATTTTTAAAAAATGATGACGCACACCCCAAAACGGCATCGTGTCATCTCACAAACTGTGTCTGTGTGTGAGAAAGAGCTGCGATGTGGGATGGCTATCGGTCGAAACGCGCTAAACGCTGACGTACTTCAAAATTTAGACCAATGGCCGAGTTAAAACTACAGAAAAACAATTCCCAGTCAGCTTGCTATTTCCTTCAGATACATAACAAACATATACATATACAAGAAGACTGAATCACAAAGACATAGCATGCACACATATACACACAAAACCCGCTCAATAGAAGATTACACTGAAATGGAAGTGACAATGACAACAGGAGAACTGATTTGATGACAGCAAATACAGAGGCCTTAAATGACAACACACACACACACACACACACACACACACACACACACACACACAAAGCAAAGCTAGGCTAGTAAAGCTAGTCGGTTTATATTAATAATGCTCACAAGTCATATCTACTGTATTTAAGGCTCAATTCTCAATTGATTCAGTGGAGTCTGGCATTAGCATGTTGCTAAGCTAACAGCGTAGTAGTACGTTTAAAAATACATAGCACACACACTTATTGGGTAAATCCGTCAGTTTAGATCAAACTATTTTACCTCTCAGAGTCAGAACTGAATGAAATGTGAGCAGAAATGTAAGACGCACACTGACTCATTTCCTGTTGACCGAACTGAGGGGAAAATGAGCAAAATGAGACAGAAAAAGGAAGAAAACACAATTATTACAAAGAAATTTGCATGATTTATGCAAAACACCCCGCTTACGTTGAGTTTCACCTCGCTGTCGCACAGCTGTCAGGCCGTTACGCCATTATTTTGCATATATATTCTGAATAAAGCCGGGAAATTAGTCAGCAAAGGATGGCGGACGTAAAAAAAAAGACTTTTTTTTTTTTTAAACATGACTTTTTTAAAAAAAACAAATGTATTATTATTATTTATTTCACTTTTGACAATGATCAGGATTCTTTTAACATGACATCATTTAACATCAGTGAAGTCATTTGACACAGTAAATGATGATAGTGTCCTTCATTCATGAGTGGACTGTTCTTTTAAAGGACACCTGGGGTGCCTGTTGAAGATTGACAGCTCACACTGATTCCCTGAAGCATTTCAGATGTGTGTGTTGGCAGTATCATAACGCAGGCTGTTGTGAGAGAGGAGCTCGATGAGTCTGTATCCTGTTGGACTGTAATGACGTGAATCACATCTACTCAGCACACTGATGTGAGTTTCACATCACACGTTGTCTTTTCCTTTATGCATCATCTGTCATTCATAATAGCCAAACTGACTGGCTTTAACAGTATATTTAAAAAGTATTTTTGTATTTCTAATTAAAAATAAAAAATCATCCAGTCAGCGTCTGTACTGTGCATTCAAAGCATTATATCAGTTTATGTGTTCCCTGGGAATCAAACCCATGATCTTGCTATCGCTAACACCATCTGCTAGCAGCTGAGCTACAGGAAAGATTGCGTCATGCTAAATTGGTAAACCAGAGTCTGAAATAGTTGTGTGCTTCATATACAAAATGTAAATATGTAGTTTATTTACTTACATATCCCAGGTTTAACAAAGTACACTTCCATAATGTAGCCTACTTAAAGTGCTGCACTATTTTTTTTTTACTTAATATAGGCTACTAAAAATGATTTACATTTATGCATTTAGCAGATGCTTTTATCCAAAGCAACTTACAGTGCATTCAGGCTAACATTTTTTATCTAATGTGTTCCATGGGAATTGAACCCACAACCTTTTACGCTGATAACACAATGCTCTACCACTGAGCCACAGGATATATTAGCACTTCTTAAGATCAAGTAAGTGTACTCAACTGATCTATTTTGGGACACCATGAATATGAATAGAATATGAGACTTCGTGTCAGTTCGTGTGCGTGTGTCAGTTTTGGCTGTTTTGTGTTTATTTTGTGGTTTTATGTTTAATTTTTTTTTAATTGATTAATATTATTGTTATAAGTGTATATATTTGTTATCTAATACTGTAAATATTAACTGTGCACCTTTTGGGGGAAATGTTTTCAAGTGATTTTGTCCTGTGTGTGTTGGCTGTTCAAAAATACACACACTTTCTATACATTAAATATGAAAGTCTTATGAAAATGGCAACATTCTTTGTAAATAAAATAGTTTGTATAAAATGTAATTCTTGAAAATATGACTAATATGTGACTCTGGAGCACAAAACCAGTCATAAGTAGTCATAACGGGTATATTTGTAGCAATAGCCAACAATACATTGTAAGGGTCAAAATTATCGATTTTTCTTTTATGACAAAAATCATTAGGATATTAAGTAAAGATCATGTTCCATGAAGATATTTTGAAAATTTCCTACAGTAAATATATTTAAAAAAAAATTTGATTAGTAATAGCCCATGGATTGCTAATAACTTAATTTGGACAACTTCAAAGATGATTTTCTCAATATTTCTAATTGTTTTTTTTTTTTTTTTTTTTTGCAACCTCAGATTGCAGATTTTCAAATAGTTGTAGGCCTATCTCAGCCAAATACTGTCCTATATCCTATCAAAACCATACATCAATGGAAAGCTTAATTATTCAGCTTTCATATCATATAAAAGCCTATTTCATATCATATATTTAAAAAAAAATGACCCTATGACTGCTTTTGTGGTCCAGGTCACATATTTGAAATTAAAAAATTTAAAACTACCTAAAAGTTTGGTGTAATCAACAGGAAGTTATTTTGTTTTCATGTGAATCCCATGACAAATTCATTTTCTAACTTTTTATTTTACTTGATGGTTACATGAGTCACTAAATTCAAATTTTTGATGAAAATCAACAGCATTGACATTAATGTTTTTACCATTAACAAACACAAATGACTTTAAATAACATCCTTGTCTGTCCTTCAACGGATGGCGTATGTACTGATACTGGATCCCAGAAAGGGTTATTTTTCACAAACACCACACGTCATGTTCACCAAGCGCACTCGGGCTCATCACATGGACAGATAAATACGATGGACAGGAAATGTATCTGTTAATTTTTTTTGCATTTAGTGACAAACCAGCCTCACACATGAACGGAGGTGTCATTTGACGTCATGAACCGAGACAGCAGTCAGCACATTCATGTTCTAAAAAAAACAGAAAAAAAAACACCTTGTTAGCTTCTCTTGCTGTTTTTCCAGTTCATCAGGGACATCTTGCTAATGTGTGAAGAAACACTGAAAACTACGCCCAAGTCTCGGCACACCGGTGTTAGACCGAAAGTAGAGAGAGGTGTGAATGTGTTTGTTTGGATCTGTAGAATGGGATTTGTCATTGTCACCCATCTGACCCATTAAGTAGCACACAGGAAGTGACATGTTTGCTTCATCATTACTCACAAACTGCCATGAGGCCTCCACAGAGCAGTGTGCAGTCTGATACAGCAGCACAGAATGAACCGGGTATTTGTACAATTTTTGTCACTGAAAACCATGTGCTTCAACAAAATGTTGTTTTTGTGTCCTCATTAAATTTATGTAAACATTTTGGGGCTTTTAGTCCATGTCTGTAAGTTTTGAAATTAACAAATTTATATGACTGAACTCCTAAAAGTTTACTGAGGAATCTAATAAAAAAAAAAAAAAAAGCAGTAAAATCAGAAATATTGTGAAATATTATTACAATTTACAATAGTTGATTAACTTTTTAATATATTTAAAAATGTATTTTATTCCTGTGATTAAAGCTGAATTTTCAGCATCATTACTCCAGTCTTCAGTGATCCTTCAGAAATCATTCTAATATGCTGATTGGCTAAAAATAAACATTTCTTCTTATTATCAGTTGTGCTGCTTAATATTTTTTGTGGATAATATATATATATATATATATATATATATATATATATATATTTATTTATTTATTTATTTATTTATTATATATTCAGAATTGTTTAATGAATAGAGAGTTCAAATGAAGAGTATTTATTTTCAAATAGAAAAATTACTTGTAGTAGTAATAGCAATTTTTAATTTTAATAGTAATAACTTGTTTTTGTAAAAGACTATTGATCAATCTAATGCATCATTGTTGAATATTCCATAAACTCTAAAATATTTATAAATCATAATATTTGTTGTGCTGTCTTTATGTACTTATGTAAAAATAAAATAAAAACAGTATTACGATATTACAATGACAATCACTACTGAAAATAATGGCAATTTAAAAAAAATAAAATAAAGCATCCAGACTCATTATAGCAATGGAAATTAATTTAGTTATATGAGTAGAATTTGCTTAAATATTATGAAAACAATGTCATAATACAAGAAGTCTTAAAGGTGAGTAAAATATAATTCACTGTCCTTCTTCAAAAATTACGATCATTTATTAATGGTGAAACCTGTACATGCTTTCATTAGCTTTTTATTACAAAATAAACCAGATTTATGCATTTGAAATTAATCTGCACAAGAACAGATCTAAATATTACTGACTCAACTTGTTCATCATGCAATTTCTGTCAACAAAATGCACTCTATAATACGAATATTTGAACTGAACAGCTATCCACTGACAAATGAAAATTTCAGACAAAGTGTCCTGCTTCGGAAATTGACTGTATTTCTGCTTGATTTCATTCTGACCCAACTATTTTTCATTTATTTGATCATCTTTGATGATCATCTCACTGCTAGATGAGTCAGTGCTGGTCTCGATGGCTGATTCAGGATCAGTGGTATTGATTCTCTCTTGTGGACTGAGAAAATTACTGTCTACTTGATCCCAGAGTGACGACTTCTTCAATGAACAAGAGCATGCAGGACATTTGAGTGTGTGTGTGTGTGTGTGTGTGTGTGTGTGTGTGTGTGTGTGAATGAGCACATGACCTGAGATACTGTTTAAAGTTTCCACAAAATAATAGCGCTGCTAATATGTATGTATGCATATATGCATGTATTTCATTTAGTTACCTACTGGGTCTTCTATCAGCAGTCTTATACTTCAAAGTAGCTCATATCCAGACCAGAAACACGCACGTGCGCTGTGTGTGACTCACAGGTCGCGTGCATTATTGATAAGCATGTAGAGTTATTGCTCACGTCTGAATATTGAACTCATAGGCTGTCACGCCACACTGGAGCTCTGTGGGAAGTGGTTCGTCACGCGGAAAGCTGTCAGTCAATCCCTGCAGTCTATAATTGCAGTGACACAGGGCAAGCAATACAGAATCTCAAATGCATGTAATATAAACATGAATATCGCACATTCAGACTGAGAGCAGCATCTGCTGGGCTGTAGGTGCACAGCGAGTGTGCTACAAAAAACGTGTTATTAGTGATTAGTAAACAGACGGTGAACTCTAATTTAACAGAGTTAGGGCGCCATCTAGTGGTGCTTCTCTTTTCTATTCGTTATCCTTAATTTCCAACTGTAATAGTTTCATTTGAATTTAGTTTTTAAATATAACTTTAGAATTTAAATATAACTAAACCTCACTAGCCAATGAGAAACCAGCTCCCACGTGTATCCACTTCCACAATCGAAAGTAAAAACGTAGTAAACGTGTGCTACGCCTAGGCCTAACGACAGGCGGTAAAACGACATTTAAAAGGGCTTCACCTGTATTTTTTTCGTGATCTATGTTATTTCCCTTGTCAAAAAATCCTATTGGAATTTCAGTTTATCCTTTTGGATCTTAATGGATTCTTAGAATCCTATTGGACATTCTGATTGATTTTAATGGAATTTCACTTTGTCCTATTTTACTGGATTTTACTGTGTCCTGTAGGATTTTATTTGATGCTTAGAATCTAATTGGACATTGTGTTTTATTTAATGGGATTTACTTTTTTCATGTAGGATCTTTTATTGATTTGTATTTTTAAATGGAAATTCACTTTGTCCTGCAGGATCTTATTTGATTCTGTTAATTACTTGCTTTTTAAGAGTAACTTTACTTTTTTAGAGTAACACTGTGTGTGTGTGTGCTTGTAACCTATAAAAATGCAGCCACATGAATATACACAAATATAAAAACTGAAATTCCTAATACAGTAAGGCAAATATAATAAATATGATATTTCATAATGTCCGAATAAGTGTATTACATGTGACTAAAAATTCATAGAAACACAAACATCTATAATGGTACGCTTCCCCTTTAAGAAATCTGAACGTAGTGCGCGTGCAACTGTAGCGCGCATACTTTGAACAGTAACGGTCAAAGAGGAGAGGAAGGCTGAGAAATCGAGTGATTAACGTTGTTTAACTTCTTAAAAGTTTATTTATACACGGTAAAAAGGAAGAAATAACGATACTTATCTGAGCTGCATCCTGAACAAACAATTTTGGTGAATTAACTATATCTGTTGGTGAGTTGTTGATCTCGTTACTGTATCTGCTGATTAGTATAGGAGTCTGCCATTACATAGCAAAATTGTTTAACAACTGATATTAATGAAATATTAATGTAAGCTGTTTATAATAAAATTTAATTGTATAAATCACTGGAGTAGTGAGTACAAAATGCCTGTTCTGACACCATTTTGAGCTGTTTTGAATTGAGGTTTACGTTTTTGTGTAGCGCTATACTTTATTTGTATTGATGAAAAAAAAAACAATCAAACAAAAAAACAGACATTTTTATTCCTAATAAGAATATTTACTGTTGTCAGCCACTTCAACATTGTAAATATACAGTTTGAACATTAACACTGCACTGTGCTTACAGGTAAATAAAAAACAAAAAAAAAACGTAAATAATGTTTAAATTAAAATGTGTTGTACCTAAAAGTTAAATAAAAACTGTACTGTACTTAATCTTTATTTGAATAAAGTTGTTTTTACATTTAAGATAAAATGTATCGTGTTTTAACATTAATTTATAATTAACTTAGTGATTCCTCTGTGTACCACTAGAGGGACTCGTACCACACTTTGAGAACCACTGGTTTAGGCTAACATTAGAGATGCTATCTCCCAAATGACATCATAATGGTATGATTGATAATCAATTACTTACCTTCATAGTCATGAACACATTTTAAACACTTATAATATTTGCCCTCTCAACTCTATAGCTGTGCAGTACAATTCACTTTAAAGGATTTTAACTCCAAATTTGTGTACTTTTATTGTACTGAAGTATAAAGTATAGCAAGTGCAGGAATCACAAAGTCTCATGTCATTTAATAATAAAAAAATGCCCCGACACCAACAGCGTATAAGGAAGAACTAGTTAACTACAAATGAAATAAGTTAAATATTAATGGTATAACAATTAAATAATGCATTAAATACTTTGAAATATTTTTAGATTCAATTTAGTTACTACATTTTTAAAGTTTTTTCTTTAACTGTCAAAGCTGCTAAATACATTCAGTCAACACAGACTTGTTACTGTTGTAGTTTTGCAACTCTGGATTTAGTCTGAATCACTTAATGGACCGCTCTATTTTGACATTGGCTTGTCTTCCCTTATTACTGTCAATCATAGCAATGAGTCCAGAACAATTTAGCAGATTTACCTGCGTAATATTTAACACCCGCGTTTGTCATTCCTGAAATGGTAAATGTGGAAGTTTGGTCCTCTTAGATAAACAAAAATTTTCTTCAAATTGTGAATGTATTTTGTAGAGAAACTGAGCAAAGGGCACTCCCCTTAAAGCACAGTACAACTGACCAGAAATGACTGAGCTGGCTTATCTAAAACCAGGAAGTAATCGTCCATATGTTCAATTGACAGAGCATTAGTGATTGCTTTGGAATATATTTGATACAATATTTTGCATTTTTTTCTCTCTTTTTACATTACACACAAACGGAACTTTATTACATTTATTGCATGAAAGGAACAGTATTATACACCTCCAAGGGAATTTAAACTGAGTTACTATATCAAATTCTACATTGTTTGATGTTTTATTGTTCTGTGTTGTGATGTGATTGTATTTGCTATTATTATTATTGTTACAGTAAAGTGTTATTTTTTATATTCAATTTCTGGTCTCCTGTATACATTTTATATGTTCCTCCTCACTCCTTTAGAGTCTAGAACTGGTCCATGGGGATATTTACATTGGAGGACACAAGTGCTACATACTGTGTGTGTGTGTGTGTGTGTGTGTGTGTGTGTGTGTGTGTGTGTGTGTGTGTGTGTGTGTGTGTGAGATCAATCCATTATCAGTGCTTTAGAAATTTTTGCACTAATGCTGTGTGCTGCACAAATCACCTCTCATGTTGTTTACAATATTACTGAAGGTTGTGCATCATACAATGAACAATGTCTACATCAGGGTGAGTTTAAACAAACTGCAAGTACTATTTGTTCATAAAACAAATACAATGGAAAAGTGTACCTTTGGAATAAAATAAAAAAATAGAAATCCCATATAAACAGTCATCCAACTGGATCCCATTAAAATCCTATAGGAATGATCCTACAGGATATTTATGTCTTGTCCTATAAGACTATTCCTATCGGAATCCAATAGGAACGGTTCCAAAATATGATAGAAATTCCAATTAGAATCCTGTACAATTTTCTTATTGGAATCCTTTAGGATTTTTTGACAAGGGTTTGTTACTCCAAGCGATAAAACGAAATAATTAAAATTGTCCTCTTAAGTTATGGCAGGCCTCTTCTTCATTTCAACCTCCCACTGTGTTATACACCGCGGGTGTGGTAAATATTTACCATCACGGCGTTTAATAGTGTTCTGTGCGTGTTCCTGTCACATCGTTCCTTACCTACAGGCTAGCGAAACGGAATCTCAACACATTATAAAGAAGTACGTCATCGTATTTACTTACTTATTTATATATGTATAGATCAGTGGTGGATACCCAGCAAACACAGAACGTTCTGAGGACGTCGCCAGTTCGTCGTCATTTGGTCAGCGCGACAATACTTTATGGCGACGTTGTGAGGACGTCGTGGTAAAGTTCCACTTTTTTGAATCTCGGCTAACGTCCCAGAAATGTCGTGGGAACGTCCTCAAAAGACGTCGCTAGTTAGTCCCATTGGGGACGTTGTAGCGACGTGGTCAGCTGGTCTCCAGATAACTTTTCATATTATTCCACTACATGTATTATTAACTTGCCGATTTAGGAGAAAATCTTAAAAATAATGGGTGTGTCAGTACTTAATTTAGGACTCCTAAATCTTTGCTCTAAGAGTATTTCACAAAGTGTTTTAGCGCTAAAACTAGCTCCTTAATCTGTGAAACATTAGGAGCAGTAAAGAGGACTCCTAAATCACTAAGACCAAGCTGCAAACTATCCTAAAATGGCTGTTGCAGGCAACCTGTTTTGCGTGCAGTTTGGTTTTCTTTATGTTTGCATGTCTTACTATCAGCCAGGATTATTCTACTCTGTTAATTAAAAGGCTGTTTATATGCATATCCACTAACTGTTTACGAGAAGCACACATGAAAGAGGCTGACAATTAGCTGAAAATACAGGCTATTTGTTTATTTAGTGACACTTAGCCTGCCTTCCTTTGAACCATGAAACGTTCAAGTACCAAAACCCTGAACTTGCACATGAATATAATATGTTCAACAAAATGTGAAGAAACAATACTTTCTGAAATAAAATAAAGTGCTATGTTACTTTGCATATTGTTTTAGTCGTGTTTAGTCATGTTTTCCCGGCAGTGCAGGGCTCTAACAATGCGACCGTTTTAATTGCATTTTTACTTACAAGGTGTTTTTGCAGCGCTGAGTAATGTATGACAGATGTATACTCTCACTATAAGATGAACTAAGATGAGTGACAGCTTTTAATGATTATTAAGGGAGTTTACAAATGTGATATTGATTTAATATAGCAGTTCATCAAACAAGAAGTTAATATTAAGTGACTTATATTGTCTGACTACAACACAACGAAAATAGTTTCAAACAAAGTAACAGCTGAGCCGCTGCATATCTCCATTTAAACACAGTGGTGTTTCGTTTATGAATGAACTGCATTTTTAAAGTTCAAAACAGTAATATTGTAAAATATTTCTAAAATGTAAAATAAGTTTTCATACTCTTTGTCAATGATTCAATTACCCATTCATAAAGACAGTCACGTACTTCGTTCCTGAATGAATCAGCCATTCGAACAAATCAATTGAATGAATGATTCAATGATAAAATCAGTGACTTGCCGCCACCTGCTGGCAATTTAATGTGCTTTAATGGCTCTAGAATTGTGTGTAAAATGAAAAATTATGAGCTGAGCAGACTACCTTAAGACAGTGATTTTCAGTTCTGGACCTTCGGACCCACAGCACTGCACATTTTATGCATCTCTTCTAACTGACACAAGTTTAGTTTAGTTCATGGAGCTCTTTCCTAAGGAGCTGATTATCTGAATCAAGTGTGTTTAATGAGAGACATACAAAGTGTGCAGTGCTGCGGGTCCCCAGGACCACAATTGTAAACCACTGCCTTTATGAGAACCTCCCGTTTTTTAAATGTTTAAAAAATATTGGAGTTGGCCTAAATTTGACCAATGTAAAGGATCTCCCCTATTCCTAAATCATACACAACCACATCACTTTGCTGTATTTCCCACAGGATTATTTTTTTTGAGACTATGGAGGCTTGTGTTGTTTGGGGGATCTGGGGGCATGGTCTTGTGTAAGAAATTGCATACATTTTCAAGTTAAATTTGTCTATCTGGTGCACTTTGAGAGTTCAATATTAAGAGCTCCAAGTGTGGAAATTTAACAAAGAAAAAGGTCATTGCAATGACTCAACCCTCTTTTTAGTTACTGTAGACCCTTGAGAGTTTTGTTAATAGGTTTTAAGCTAAATCTCCTAGCTAGGACACCTAGTAGTAAGATAAAATTCTCTGTGAAAATGGCCCCAGAATCTGCCTTTCCCTTTAGAAGCTGGAGAAGCACTTAAGATTTCAAAAGGAAGATTCACAGTTTGTGGCCACCATCAACAAAAGTCTCAGGTGACTTATCCAAATTGTCTATAAATGTATTTGTTTAATTAGTTTTATTTGTTTATGTTTGTGTAGATTCAAGGGAAAAATGAAAAATAAGGAAGTCTGGGAACGACTGAAGAAGACAGCAGTGAGGGAAGGAAGTATTCATCAGAATGTAAGTTTTTTTTTTTTTGAGAATGTGTGCATTGTTTATCACAAGTGGTTTTCATTTAAATGTAGCAATGTACACAGTTGGTCAAAATTTTGAAATATATTTTAAAGTTTAATTTATTTCTGTGATGCGCAGCTGTATTTTTAGCATCATTACTTCAGTCTTCAGTGTCACATGATCCTTCAGAAATCATTCTAATATGGTGATTTGCTGTTTGAGAAATATTTTGTTGAAAACAGTTGTGCAGCACAATATTTTTGACTACACTACAGTTCAAAAGGTTGGAGTGACTACGATTTTTTTTCTTTGGGAAGACAATTAAGTGGTAGAAAAGAGTTTTATTTTATAATTATAATTTTACAAAAGTTTTTTTTTTTTAATGTTTTGAACTTTGTATTCATATAATAATCATGAAGAAAAAATTCAAGATTTACACAGAAATATTAAGTAGCACAACTGTTTCCATGCGCACAAATAATGTGATTATTTCCAAAAATCAGAGCAAGGACTTACCTGATGTCATTCATGTACGTCATGAGCACATGCACGCTTTGGTCAGAGCGGCAATAATGCGATGAGGTGCATGTAAATGCACTGATTGATAATAATCAGCAATATTTCTCGAGCAGCAAATCAGTATATGACATAAGATCATGTGACACTGAAGACTGGAGTAAAGGCTACTGAAAAATTAAGCTTTGCCTCGCAGGAATGAAATACATTTTAAAGTGTATTCAAAAAATAGTATGAAACTGTTATTTTAAATTTTACAAATATTTTACAATATTACTGTTTTGTACTGTGATTGTGATCAAATAAATTTAGCCTTGGTGAGCAGAAGAGACTTCTCTCGAAAAACATAAAAAAAAAAAAATGTTTGAATGGTTGTGTACATACATTAGCAACATTAACAAGATGATCCTCCCTTTCAGCTCAGAGAAGGATATTAACGGTGGAGGCTCAGGATGAAGAAGAGGGGGAAGAACACGTTTAACAATTTTCTCATAATTTTGCCATGTGTTATAATAAAAACAATAAACCTGACTACAATAATATGCTAAATGTTATTAAAAGATTCCAGTTTGCAAGACATCTGGAGTCTCTGACTCTGCACTAGAGGAACTCTTTCCTGTAGGTGTATGACATAAGATCATGTGACTTTTTATATGGGAGAACACTGCATCAAGCCTCCATGTGAAGTGTCACCCTCCTATCCTTCCCTCAGTCTTCTGCTGCTGGGGTAAGAAAGACACTCTTCCTCTTCTCTATCGGCTGTCCAGCACCTAACTTTGACTCCGCAGCACTGTCTGAAAGAGTCTTCTCCACAGTCAGTAATCAGAGATCACACATTCTCCTGAGAAACTCAACACACTCATTTTCTTAAAAACTGTTTATGTTTTTTGGGGTGGGAAAAATAATACAGGAGAGATGCTAGAAATCTCCATATTGTTAATTTTACATATCTTTAATCTGTATGAATGAATTTCTTTTATCTTCTGAGAAGCTCAAGAACTATGGTTCTTTGGTAATTGTAATATTGTTTAGGTTTATCTTCTGATAGTAAAGCAGTATTAAAGCACATCACCAGACATTTGTAGCAGGTGCCTCATATAGGACGCTGGGGAAACAATTGAACTTTTCTTCTGCAAAAAAGTAATTAAGTATCTACTGAATTGTTTCATTATCTTTTTATCATGTCTTTATTTTTTGCACCAAATTATGGAGAGTTGTATTAATAAGACTGCTCGTAATTATATTAATTTATAATTTTCACTGATAACATAATTAACTATGTCCATCCTTAATAAGACAAACTTTTTCAATTGATTATATTGTGTAATCTATGAATTGATGTGTTCAGTTTTCTGTGCTCATGACTTGGTAACACTTTGCATGGTTAAGAATGTGTTTAATGTTCAAAATGTTTTGGCTTAGTATTTGTTGAAAGTAGCACTGAATAAATGTTAATTCATGAATGAATGCAGTGTGTTTTTGTCTATTTTCTTATTACAATTTAATGTTTTTGTATTAGTTTGCATTGCATGTATGTAATGAATGTTTTTATTATAAATCTCTATAACTAGATTACTATTAGATTGTATAAGGTTTATTTTTTGCACCAGAGAAGGTTTGAGTTTATTAGCTCTGTGTATTTCAAGGTAATGGTCGGCTGGAACGTTATTTAGTACGTCGCTGCGACCAATATGGTCTGGTCCAGTTACGTCGTCACGACGTAACTGTTTTAGCTGGGTAGGAGCCGCCTAAAATTAAGTATAAAAAGGAGAAGAAAGCAAAGGCCTAAAAAACAAGCCTAGGCACCTGGGATGGCCAGTCGATTTTCGGGAGTTTTGAGGGGGGCCGGTGCCACCACGTGGGCACGCCCCTGTCTGCTCCCATTTCTTTCTTTCGGTTTCGCTTCTCTGCGTTTGTCGTTTAGTGATGGGCATTTCGGCTCTTTTTCGTGAGCCGGCTCGTTTAACTCAGCTCACTGAAAAGAGCCGGCTCTTTTGGCTCACAAACGGTTCTTTAAAAACAATAATGTTTTGACTATGATAGGTGTGAAAATAATTCTAATTAAATTATTAAATGAAATCATACTTACAATGTCTCACAATTTCTTTAAAAATGCATTGATTTGTTATGAAAAAAGAATACTAAACATTTGCATTTAAATTACAACGTTTTAATGTATAGAAGCAACAACATTACAAAACAAATACAATCTGAATCTGAACAACATAATAGAACCCATATTAAAGAAAAATAATTAACTGAAAGGATTAAACTGGTCCCTCTTTTTTGGCATGTTATATAACCAGCATGAACTATCTCACTAGTTATGTTTTGTATAACTAGCATGAACACACACACAATGCCTATCATATTTTTATTTTATGAGAGATTTGCAATCAGAAAAGCAAGCTGCCTTACTTTCGAGGGGCTGATGCGGTTTCTTCTCCGAGTTTGAGTTTGTGTGTGTGGTGTGTGTGTGTGATGCTCGGCCCCCTCCCTCATGCCATATAATTGCTCTTAGAGTCGGCTCATTCGCGAACGACCCATCACTATTGTCGTTGAATAATTTCTTCTACGCGGAGTTTAAAAGATCAGGGCACAGTAAACTACTACTTTCAGCAAAATATCAGGTAACTATAACAAACTAATAATAACGCTTAATTTTATGCGGTAACAGTAAACAGAAAACTAGCAAAGTGCATTTTACATTTACAACAATGTGATGACGCACATAACGGTTATCAGCGTCGTAATGCCTCGAATCCTATTTTTCATATATATATTTTTTTTTAAATATGTACATTTATAACACTTTTCTTTGTATTATATTACCTTTGCATCAAATTACACACACACGAAACAACTAACTTTAGTTAATGCCAATGCGAGGGTGTTTCATAACGCACTATGGGAGGGACGGTAAATTTGACATCGCTCTCTCTTCTGATTGTCCTTATCAGTCTCTCTCATTTTTTTCTTTTATTGAAAGTCGTGAAAACACTATCGTTGAGTTATTCTGTTTCTATTTGAGCAAATGGGAATGCAAAAAAATATATTTATGGTAGGCTACTCATGCACTGCTCAAGTTAACCCAACTATGGCGATTTCCGCTTTTGAGAAACAGGAATGTGAAAACGAGCCAAAGAACATGTAGCCTGCGTCCCATCATGGTCCGTGTACCTTTGGATAATTCCTTTATTCGTTTTTGTTTTCAAAACGGAAAAACGATTAAACCGTTCGTTTTGTACATATTCCGCCATATTTAAGAACATTAAAAACAAATCTGAGACATATTTTTAGTTTGTTTTCCCTAATATTTCTTTAAACACATCAAATAAAACCAAAACGAAAATATTTCAATTTTACAATAGCTCTTAATTGGAGGAAGCCAATGTTCCTAATTCTGTCTCATTTACGTTTCTAAAGACTTGTCTGAAATCATGGATATGAAGAAGGACTCTCCTGCTGAAGAGTGTCGCTGTGAGAGCAGAGAGGAGGGAGGTGCACCATGTTCCAGTTGTGTGTCTATAAAGACTACAAATTCAATGGATCCACCAAATACCTTCAGAACTGGAGCTGTGAATCCTGGAGCCATGTAAGATATGTTTTCAGTATTGGAGACAAAAACCTGAGACATCAGATAGACATAAGAAACAATACGGTCCGTGTAACGCTTCACAATTCAATTTTCAGACAAATGCAAATGGTGCAAATGCAAAAATGCAAAAATGAAACCAAACATTAATTTTTTTCATTAAGTGAATGTCCTGCAGGTGACCGCATAAATCTTTCTTCTTAGGATGCACTTAGGGCTTTACGATTACTCCAGAGCACTCGTAGATCTACGATGATTTTCAAGTGCTACTTAAGTTACGATGCTTTTGGGAAACAGACCGTAATATTAAGATCAGTCGTACGATCGTTTTTAAAAACTTTTTAGGCTTACGAAGCTTTTGGGAAAGTCAGCCCTGGACCACAGGGAGATGCCAAAAGGTCACTAAACCTGCTGCCTTGACCTGACTGTACAGGTTACTATATGAATCCATTCAGAATCAGTACACCCACCAGCGCATAATCTAAAACACTTTCAGGCTTCAACCAGCGTCCATTATAAAACACTCGTGCTTTTAAAACAAATATACACACTGCAAAGAATAATTCTGGACGTGTGACTCTCTGTGGTCTCTAATGCAAAATCTGTTGGGTTTTCTCTGTATTAGAGCTGTTTTGAACATAGGCCTACTGTTCCGTTTACTAGATCCTTAGACTGAAAAGTTTATAGGACATTACCGGTTGAAAAAAATATCTGATTTTAAAAACCTCCTTTTTTTATTTTTAAGGTATTGTTTTTGTTACTGATTCAAATTTGTAATCAATAATTCAATATTATTTTACCACTATGCGGCTCCCCTGACATGCACACGCACCAGACCAACTCCGCTTGCATTCACTTGATTTGTCGAGATGAGAGGTAGGCTAATTCACGATGCCCCCTCCTGGGTGTCATTTCTACTCACCCAGATACTGATGCTTTGACTCTGAGTACCGGTGGCAACATGCGAGAAGTGCTGGTGTGTATTACGCTAAATATTAAAATATAAAAGTGCCGGTATGCGTATCGGCCCGATTCGAGCACTGGTACTGTTATTAAAGAGTGCTCATTTTGGCTGACGTCTTCATTCAAATTTGTAGTTTAAGCGGCAGCATCTCTGTCACTGTCGGCATCCTCTCTAATTGGGATGGGGACAGAGCGTGCATAGGCGCAATCATCAATTATATTTAAAGGGAAGCCAGCGCTTCTGCATCACTGTCTTTACTGGCTGTGTTTTGGGAACTACTCATATGGTGGACTGTCATGATTCTGGCTAATGCAGGACACTTTATTGTATGGTGTGCTTTAGTGATTTTGGATTGTGTATGAGAGTGTGCGACTGATAAAGAGGTGGGTATAGCCTACGCCGTATACCTGCGAATACCCTCCACTACACTATTGATCATAATAATCAAATGTAGCTTTTACAGTTCAAACATTACACAGAGATATATGAAGACCGATTTCTGTGGTGGTTGTGTGTGTGTATGGCATAGTTTTCTATCGGAGGAAATTGCTTCATGTGAAACTTTGCGCATTGCATTCATATTCTGACACTTAACGTGCAATTTAGCACAGTTTGCTTCCATATTCTGGGCTATTCTGCTTGTCTGTAAATAATAGCCTATATGTTTATTATTAATAAGGTGTTTCCTCCAGTGTCACTGTTTTAGTAGGATAGCCTACATTAAGCCATGTTGTGAAACAGTGTGACGACTGGGTGAAGGAGAAGCTGGAAACAAGTGCAAGTATGAACAATTTAATGAAAATCAAACAAAACAAACAAGAATACAAACAACGCTGGGAAGACGACAATCCAAGATGGTGGGAGACGGTGAGTAATCCAGATGGTGATGGTGAGTTGGCAGCAGGAGAGGATGGCACAGGAACTGCGGGGAATCGAGCCGAAGGTAAGTGGTGATGCTTGTGAAGGTGCGATGAGTGGATGAGGTTCCGGGGGAAGACACGGACATCCAACGCAGAACAACACAGAAGCAAAGAACAGTTACCAAACATGAAACAACGCTCTCACAAACACAAGACGTGAGACAAGCCATTATATAGGGAGAGAGTGATGAGTGACAGCTGCTGCTGATGACAATTAACGGAGACGCCCACAAG
The DNA here is from genome assembly GCF_018340385.1 of Cyprinus carpio. Taxonomy (NCBI): domain Eukaryota; kingdom Metazoa; phylum Chordata; class Actinopteri; order Cypriniformes; family Cyprinidae; genus Cyprinus; species Cyprinus carpio. Next base: position 29,664,681 of record NC_056618.1, read on the forward strand.
CTAATCAGTGCAGACGCGAAACACACAGACTTCACCACAAAGTGCAAAACCCAGAGATCACGGTTTACCAACCGTGACAGTACCCCCCCCCTCTAAGAACGCCTCCTGGAGTTCCCAGAAGGGCCTACCTGCTGATTGTAATCATCAATAAGGGAGTGATCCAATATGTCCCTAGCAGGTACCCAACTCCTCTCCTCCGGACCGTAACCTTCCCAGTCCACCAGGTACTGGAATCCTCGCCCCCTCCGTCTCGAGTCCAGAATGCGATTAACCGAATAAGTCGGTTCCCCATCTACGAGACGTGGTGGCGGGGGAACCGGAGTAGGCGGATTAATACGTGCATAAAACACGGGTTTAATTTTGGACACATGAAAGGCGGGATGTATCCTCCTGTACACTGGAGGTAGTTTGAGGCGGACTGTCACCGGACTAATGATCTTGGTGATAGTAAACGGGCCAATAAATTTGGGAGCTAACTTGTTAGATACAGATCGCAGAGGAATGTTATTGGTAGAAAGCCACACTTTTTGACCCACGACGTAAACGGGAGGCTTTGACCGGTGGCGATCGGCCTTGGCCTTAGTGCGCTCCCTCATCCGGAGCAGAGTCTCGCGGGCTCTGGTCCAGGTGCGGTGGCACCTCTGGACAAACGCGTGAGCGGAGGGGACCGCGACTTCAGATTCCAGACTGGGAAAAACTGGTGGCTGGTAACCTAAACTGCACTGGAACGGAGAAAGGCCCGTGGCTGACGCTGGTAACGAATTGTGAGCATACTCCACCATAGAGAGTTGTTGACTCCAGGAAGAAGGATTCTTGGAGACCAAACATTGCAACGTCCTCTCTAAATCTTGGTTGGCTCGCTCAGACTGCCCGTTACTTTGGGGATGATAACCCGAAGACAAGCTAACTGACGCTCCTAACAATTTACAAAACTCTTTCCAAAATTTGGATATAAATTGAGATCCCCTGTCAGAAACCACCTCTACCGGGAGGCCATGAAGCCGAAAGACGTGATCTAGGACAGTGACCGCTGTCTCCTTGGCTGTCGGTAATTTGGGCAAGGTAATGAAAGGTGCCGCCTTCGAGAACCGGTCCACTACGGTCAAAACGACCATCATGCCATTAGAGGGCGGGAGGGCGGTAACAAAATCTAGAGCGATGTGGGACCAGGGTCTCGAAGGGACAGACAGCGGTTGAAGGAGCCCATCAGGAGGTTGGTTAGATGACTTACCACTGGCGCAAACTGAGCAAGCCAAAACAAAATCACGGACGTCACGAGCCATAAGTGGCCACCAGAATCGTTGTTTAACTAACCCATTAGTTCGACTTATCCCTGGATGACAAGCAACGTTAGAGCAGTGACCCCACTGAATGACTTCGGACCTTAACTCCTCCGGCACAAATAAACGGTTCGGTGGACAACCGGGAGGAGGCGTTACGCCTTCTAAGGCTGTCTTGACCTTCGACTTGACCTCCCATACGAGTGCTGAGACCACTACTTTCTCAGGTAAAATACACTCGGGAGTCACCGGGCAGGCGGAGGGATCAAAAAGACGTGATAAAGAATCGGGTTTGACATTTTTGGAACCCGGGCGGTACGATAAAGTAAAATCAAAGCGACCGAAAAAAAGTGCCCACCAAGCCTGCCTGGAATTGAATCTTTTGGCAGTTCTAATGTATTCTAAATTCTTATGATCGGTCCACACAATGAAAGGTACCCCTGAGCCTTCCAGCCAGTGACGCCACTCCTCTAAAGCTAATTTGAAGGCCAACAACTCTCTGTTACCAATGTCATAATTGCGTTCAGCAGGAGATAAACGATGGGAAAAAAAACACGCAAGGATGTACCTTATCGTCCGAGGCAGCACGTTGGGACAGCACTGCTCCTACCCCCACCTCTGATGCGTCGACCTCCATCACGAACTGCCGTGTGGGGTCAGGGGCCACAAGGATGGGAGCCGAAATGAAGCGGCTTTTGAGGTTAGTGAACGCAGTCTCAGCTGCGTCTGACCACCTGAACGGAGTACTGGGAGAGGTCAAGGCCGTCAGAGGTGAGGCTAGTTGGCTGAAATTGCGAATAAAACGCCGATAGAAATTGGCAAACCCCAGAAACCGCTGTAGGGCCTTATGGGAATCTGGAGAGGGCCAACCTTGTCACGGTCCATACGTTTTCCATTGGACGAGACGATATACCCTAGGAAGGGAACAGACTGTGCATGGAATACACATTTCTCCGCCTTGACAAAAAGACCATTCTCAAGTTATCTCTGGAGCACTCGTCTGACGTGTCGAACGTGTTCCTGGAGAGATGAAGAAAAAAATCAGTATGTCAACCAGGTAAACATATATAAACTGATATACCATATCGCTCAACACGTCATTAACGAGTGCTTGGAAAACCCCTGGCGAGTTGGAGAGCCCGAACGGCATCACCAAGTATTCAAAGTGCCCTCTAGGGGTATTAAAGGCGGTTTTTCCATTCATCCCCCTTCCTGATGCGGACCAAATGATAAGCATTACGTAAATCCAATTTTGTGAATACGGATGCTCCCTGTAACCTCTCAAAAGCTGAAGACATGAGTGGTAATGGATAGGTGTTCTTTATCGTAATGTTGTTCAGCAATCGGTAGTCAATACAAGGTCGCAGAGAACCATCCTTCTTACCCACAAAAAAGAATCCCGCCCCCGCTGGAGAAGAGGAAGGGCGGATGAACCCAGATGCCAAGGAATCAGAAATGTATTTCTCCATGGCCTCCCTCTCTGGAATAGAAAGAGAGTATAATTTGCCTTTAGGCGGAGACTTACCTGGCACTAAGTCTATGGCACAGTCGTAGGGACGATGCGGAGGAAGAGAAGCAGCACGGGACTTACTGAACACCTCCTTCAGGTCCAGGTACTCTGCGGGCACGTTTGATAATACTGTACCATGTTCTCCTTCTGAAAACCAGAGACAGGGACAACAGGACAAGCAGACACCAGACAAGACACATGACAACTTTCACTCCACAATGTGACTGTGTTGGAACCCCAATCCACTCGTGGATTATGTTTCATTAACCAGGGGTGACCTAAGACAATGGGAGCTACGGGCGAGTCCATGAGAAAAAAGGATATGGTTTCGCAATGATTGCCTGAAGTGAGCAGAGTGATGGGTTGAGTGTAGTCGGTGACGGGAGGCAGTTCCTGGCCGTTGAGTGCGGTGACATGGATGGGAAGAGACAGGCAGGACAGGAATGTTCAGGTGACGTGCAAGGAGTGAGTCGATGAAATTACCTTCGGCTCCGGAGTCCAGAAGGGCGTGACAGTCGTGTGTGTGATTCTCCCACCGCAGTTTCACCGGAAGGAGAGTCGATGATGTTGTTGAGGACATCCCAGCGGAGATCCCACCCGATAGTAGCCTCATTTTTACTACCGGGCTGGCTCTTTTACCGGGCAGGAATAGATGGTATTTCCTGAGCCTCCACAGTACAAGCATAGTCCTTGGGACCTCCGGCGGTCTCTCTCCCTCCGGGACAGCCGAGCTCTACCCACCTGCATGGGTTCGTGGTCGTCGACGGGACCGACCGCGTTCTCTCGACTCGAGCGGCCCCTTTCCGGAGAGATGGGATGGCGTGTAGGACTGGTCTGTCGACCCAGATGATTAATCCGGGCATCAACTCGCAGGGCTAGGTCGATGAGACCGTTGAGTGTGGGGGGCAGCTCGAGGAGGTAGATCTCCTTTTGAACACGGTCGGCCAGCCCATGCAGGAATCGATCCCACTGCGCCGCCTCATTCCACTGGCACGAGGCCGCCAGGGTGCGGAACTGGATGGAGTAATCCGTGACAGAGGAGGTCCCTTGATGTAGGTCTGAGAGCTGGTGGGCGGCTTCCCTGCCAGCCGCGGCTCGATCGAAGACCCTCCTCATCTCCTCCGAGAGGGTGTGGAACGAGGCGCAACACGGATGTTGGTTCTCCCACACCGCCGTCCCCCATAGGGCGGCCTTGCCGGAAAGTAGAGTCAGAGTGAACGCAACCTTCGATTCCTCGGTGGCGAAGGTGCGGGGCTGTAAGGCAAGGTGCATGGAACACTTATTAAGGAAAGTTCTGCAGAAAGCTGGCTCACCGTTGTAGTTTTCTGGCGCCGGAAGTCGCGGCTCTGGCTGGAAGTGATCCTGGGGGGTCTCCCGGGGGACGGGTGGCGCAGGCGGTGCGATGGGCGCAGTGGGAGAGGTGAGCTGGTGGATCTGCTGGGTGAGCTCGGACACCTGTGCCACCAGCGCTTGGATAGCGTGTCCGGTGTTAGCGATGCTCTCCTGCTGCTGATCCATACGGTTGAAGCTGTGGTGAATAAAGTCAGTTAAAGAGGTGGTGCTCGCTGCTTCCATCTTTGGGTGAGAGCGTTCTGTGACGACTGGGTGAAGGAGAAGCTGGAAACAAGTGCGAGTATGAACAATTTAATGAAAACCAAACAAAACAAATAAGAATACAAACAATGCTGGGAAGACGACAATCCAAGATAGTGGGAGACGGTGAGTAATCCAGATGGTGATGGTGAGTTGGCAGCAGGAGAGGATGGCACAGGAACTGCGGGGAATCGAGCCGAAGGTAAGTGGTGATGCTTGTGAAGGTGCGATGAGTGGATGAGGTTCCGGGGGAAGACACGGATATCCAACGCAGAACAACACAGAAGCAAAGAACAGTTACCAAACATGAAACAACGCTCTCACAAACACAAGACGTGAGACAAGCCATTATATAGGGAGAGAGTGATGAGTGACAGCTGGTGCTGATGACAATTAACGGAGACGCCCACAAGTTTATCAGTGCAGACGCGAAACACACTGACTTCACCACAAAGGGCAAAACCCAGAGATCACGGTTTACCAACCGTGACAAACAGTCTGCGGCCACAGCCCCGCGCTAATGGTACAGCCCACAGCGCATATTGTAAGATAAAAAAAAATGAAAAATATATATATATTTTTTAGATTTTATTTATTCAAATGATCAATTTCTGAAGTCACAATTTAGCTAAAGTAAAAGTTAAAAAAGGAAAGAAAATGGCAATTGTTAATTTATGAAGTAGTTGAAAAAAAATGAATGTTTGGTTTCATTTGTTCATTTTCACCATATGGTCTGAAAATTTAATTGTGAAGCGTTACACGGACCTAATACAAATGCTTTGTCTTATCTCTGGATCTCTAGGAGAAATAAAGAGGATGCCAGTTTTTTTTTTTTTCTGTTTTTATTCCAAGTGTTTCTTTTGGTAGTTTATAACAACAACAACAACAACGTAGTTTATATATATTTAAGAATTATGTTAGAAATGTAGCTTTTTAAATTAAGTTTTTTAGGTCTTTAGCTTTTTATGCCTATGTCAAGTTGACTTTATTTGCATGTTTATTTTGTACTGTGTCTTATGTTTTCAGAAAAGCATCTGAATTCCTGGATATGGAGGAGGACTCTCCTGCTGAAGAGTGTCGCTGTGAGAGCAGAGAGGAGGGAGGTGCACCATGTCCCAGTTGTGTGTCTATAAAGACTACAAATTCAATGGATCTACCAAATACCTTCAGAACTGGAGCTGTGAATCCTGGAGCCATGTAAGCCAGCCCAGGCTATGTTGGTGCCCTAGGCAAGATTTTAGATCCCCCCCCCCCCCCACTAATTTTTTTTTTTTTTTAATATATTTTATATTATATAAGTTAGTTTATTAAAAAGCTTTTTTTCATTGTTAGTTCATGTTAGTTCTCAGTGGATTAACTAATGCTGGATAACAACCTGTTAAAGCTAATAACACGGGCTCATCCGGGTAACAGCAGTCAGCGCTGTACTCTTGCTTGAACTATTTTTTTTCTTGGTGGAAGCTTTGCGTTTGTTTAGCTTATAAAATATCAAAACTTGCTTAGCTTGGTGTCGACGACCCGGATGCAAAAAGCAACGCAGAGAAACAGCCGAGACAAGTTTTCCAAAGCCATGAAAAGAATTAAAGGAAAGAGTAAAGAATCAAGATATAAGGTAGCAAGTACCAAATACATGTGTTTCAAATAAATGTTACACCATACTGCTGCTGCTGTTCTTTCAATAAGCAAATTTAATTATTCTTATATATATATATAACATTATTCTTTTGTCTATAATATTCTGACCATAGGTGCCCGTCTCACACCTAGATTGCCTACACTTCATCATTTCATCGTTGTCGGAATGTTCGGAAACAGTATACCGTTGCTCAGCCTTTTCGAACTTGTTTTTGCCCCCAAACAAAGAACGAAAATGAACTTCGTTTGAAGTATACCGGTTACTTTATAATGTTTCCCTTAAATGTCCGTAGTTTGAATTTGATGCTTGCTCGCAACTGCTGTCTTCACGGAAGCTTTGCATTCAAATATTTAAACTCAAATCAATATTTTGCATCTAATTATTTACTTATGTGGCAAGTAGCTGTGTAATAAGCGGGATAATGTACATCCAGACGGTTGTTCTCACAGAATAAACCCCTTCAGGCTGATACAGTGTGATCACCCTGTCAGGGTTTATTCTGCGAGAACAACCGGCTGTATGTACATTATCCCTTACATAAATACTGATAAGTATTAACATAAATAAGTAGTAAATAAATTGTGATAAAAATTAAATAGATATGTTTAAGCGTCTTGTTGGTATTTTATGAGTAAACAGGGCTCTAGAGCAGGGGCGCAGATAGGATTTTTTAACTGGGGGGGACCAAGCTGTCCAGCAGTCAAATTTTTTCAGTCCAGAAAAATCAACAGATCAGTCATAGATGATAGTACAGGTGCATCTCAAAAAATTTGAATATCATAGAAAAGGTCTTTATTTTTTGTAATTTAATTAATGTAATGTAATGTTTAATTAATTATTTAATGTAATTTAATTTAAACTGAAATAATTCAAGAGTTTTTTGTTTTAATTCTGATGGTTAGAACTTACAGCTCAGGAAAATTAAAAACTCAATATCTCAAAAAATTTGAATATTCCATTTTGAGCTTGATTAGTTTGATTAATTTTGAGTATAAATACTGGGTACCTCTTGGGCTAGTTTAGAACATGCAACAGTTGTCCAGAAGATAATCATCAACACCCTCCACAAGGAGGGTAAGCCACAGAAGGTCATTGCTGAAAGGGCTGGCTGTTCACAGAGTGCTAATCAAAATATATTCATAGAAAGTTGAATGGAAGGAAAAAGTGTGGTAGGAAAAGGTGCACAAAGCAGCAGGGATGACCACAGCCTTGGGAAGATTGTCATGTAAAGCAGATTCAAGAACTTGGGAGAGCTTCACAAGGAGTGGACTGAAGCCGGAGTCAGCACATCAAGAGTCACCACGCTCAGACGTCTTCAGGAAATGGGCTACAGCTGTCACATTCCTAGAACCAAGCCACTCCTGAACCAAATTGGGATAGGTTTCATTTCACCTGGGGTAAGGAGATCTGGACTGGTCTCAGTGGTCCACAGTCCTCGTTTCAGATTAAAGTAAATTTTGCATTTCATTTGGATATCAAGGTCTGGAGGAAGACTGGAGAGGCACAGAATCCAAAGTCCAGTGTGAAGTTTCTGGAGTCAGAGATGATTTGGGTGCCATTCCATCTGCTGGTATTGGTTCATTGTGTTTTATCAAGTCCAAAGTCAATGTAGCCATCTACCAGGAGATTTTGGAGCACTTTACACTTCCATTTGCTGACAAGCTTTATGGAGATGCTGATTTCTTTTTGCAGCAGGACTTTAGCACCTGCCCACAGTGCCAAAACCAATTCCAAGTGGTTTGCTGACCATGATATTACTGTGCTTGATTGGCCAGACAGCATGCCTGACCTGAACCTCACAGAGAATCTAAGGGGTATTGTGAAGAGCAAGATAAGTAACATCTGAAAAACAATACAGAGGAGCTGAAGGCCGCTATCAAAGCAATCTGGGCTTCAGTAACGCCTCAGCAGTGCCACAGACTGATCACCTTCATGCCACGCCGCACTGAAGCAGTAATTCCTGCAAAATAAGCCCCAACCTAGTATTGAGTGCATAATTAAACCTGCTTTGGAGATCTTTGAACATTTCTGTTTTGTAAATCTTTTTTTGATTTATCTTTGAAAATATTCAAATTTTTTGAGATACTGAATTTTAAATTTTTCTAAACTGCAAGTGGTAACCATCAGAATTAAAACCAAAAACTCTTGAAATATTTCAGTTTGTGTGCAATGAATCTAGAATATAAGAAAGTTTGCTTTTTTAATTAAATTACAAAAAATAAAGAACTTTTCCATGATATTAAAATTCAACATACACACACACACAGAGAACGTAAACGTCAGTGGCAGCGTCATCGTCATGTGTGTTTATTGACAACAGAACAGCGTGTAGTAAGAAGGTGGGTTCAAAGTAATGGTAAGATTATTATTGTGCTTCAGCCTGCGTCTGTCCTGACCCGATTCTTTAGCACCAAAACAAATACATCCATACCCCAACAGGACCTGCTACGGTGGCCGAGAGAGCTTAACGAATCAAAACATCTTCATCAGTTTGACAACACGCGCTGCAAATACTCACAATACAAACAAATAAAGAAACGTGCTGCAAAAAACACAGACCACATCGTCACCCCCCCCCCCCCCCCCCCCCCCCCGTCCCTAGTGCCATCTGCAAAAATGAAGGTGTATCCATTGAAAAAAATGCAAGTAATCATGCTATCGCCTCCATGTCCTGAAGCGTCTCCGCACAAACTACTGGATATAGCACACATTTAGATAGATTTTATTTTAGGCATGTCATGATGATTTGAGAAGTTTAAATTGATCAAACATAGGCTCACTGTCTAACGCTGGCCACTTGGTCGTTAACTTAAAAAAACTAAAATATATTTAATAAACAAAAAATGCTCTAAACGTTTTTCTAAATGAACTTCATAAAAAAACGAAATGAAATATAATCACTTTGCTATTACATACAAAACTGAACTATTTTAATAGCTGAGACAGTAGTATAAGCTGTTTATGGACTGTTTAGGTGTTCAGATCAGACACTAGAGCAGTGGTTCTCAACTCCAGGCCTCGGGACCCGCTGCTCTGCACATTTTGAATGTTTCTGAATCTGACACACTCAGTTCAGTTCATGGATCTCTCTCCTATTGAGCTGATGATCTGAATCAGGTGCGATAAATAAGGGAGACAAACAAAATGTGCAGAGCAGTGGGTCCTGAGGACTGGAGTTGAGAACCACTGCACTAGAGCATCCCTTCATTTAGACACAGTGGAAGATCTGATAAGAATCAGTGTAGAGGGGCCAAGTCTGGAAGATTTTGATGCTAGAGAGAGTGTGGCCAGCTGGTTTAGCCAAGACCAAAGATCAAGAAGGCCAAACTACAGGAGTTGGCAATCCGAGGGGCATGTGACTGCAATGGAGGATAGTCCATAAGACATTGAGCCATGAGATGTTCAGTTTGAAGTCCTTTAAACACTTAATTTAGATTTTCTTTTTATTTCATTTATCTTGAGATGTTTTAAGTTTAAATTTCAGCTCAGTGAAGCACTTTAAGCACCAACACTTTTTCAGTAAGTTACCTTTCTTGTAGAATTGTGCTTCAAATAAAGAACTTTATGTTCATCAGATTGTTAGTTAACCATTTAGACTACAAGTCAATATTGTCTATATGGACATTGATTTTAAAAAAGTGAACTTGTAAAACTGCGGTGTTAAATGCGATGCGGTCGAAAATTTGGGTGCACCTAAGAAAATAAGTTGCAAAAAGTAAGTCTAGAGCCCTGGTGAATCTGATAAAATAGCCTATTAAAGAGACCAGACATGAGCTACTCCCACAACTATGCCTACAGTGACAAGTACTTATTACAACAGAGAAATATGAGCACCCCCCTCACAGTTGTCATGAAGGGCAAAATGAGCTATATAGACCAAAATCTTTTTTTGAACCAGGCTGTAAATGTTTTTTTTTCTGCTGTAAAGTTGGGCATTTTAACATGAGGAGTCTATGGTACTGACTCCCTTTTGGAGCCAGCCTCTAGCGGCCAGGTGACGAATTACAGTTTAATTCACTTCAATGTTCACCTCAAGAGTGAGAGCAGGAGGTTGCCGCATGGCTAATACACAGTCGTTAACTTGTGATTTTTACCTTTATATTGTATTGTATGTTTTCTGCTCCATTTCTTTGCGTCGCTTCCTGCCTTGTGCCCCTGATAAAAAAAAATTTCTGTTAATTTTTTATTTATTTTATTTTTTGAGAATTTTATTTTAAGGACTGTTTTAACTGCGTGCGCCATGCATAAATAATGCGTTATGATGATGTATTATAATTACGTCATGACGCAGAAAGTGTTTAAATTAGTTCAACATGACATATTGTCAAATCTTATGATTTCTCGTTGATGTCAATTTTATTTTATTTTAACATTATTTTAATCAGTTCGATGATCGATCAGTACTAAAATTATGATAACTGTCAGAAATTATTTTTTTTCTTAATATATGGGTGTAGGAATGCACGATGGTCACAAGAGAGGGCACTTCTGACCAAAAAAAAAAAAATTAAAAAATAACTTTCCTGCTGCGCCCCCCAGGCATTTTGCGCCCTAGACAACTGCCTATGTTGCCTATGGCACGGGCCGGCCCTGCAAGAACCTGAGACATCAGATAGGCATAAGAAACAATATGAATGCTTTGTCTTATCTCTGGATCTCTAGGAGAAAAAAAGAGGATTCCAATTTTTTTGTTTTTATTCCATGTGGTTTTTTTTTTGGTAGTTTATTAAAAATAAAAACACTTACGTTAAGTCTTCGTTAGAACCGTAGCTGTTTAAATAAACATTTTGCAGTCATATTTGCATGCCTATGTAAAGTTGACTTTATTTTCACATGCAGTGTTTTTTTTTTGTACTGTGTCTTATATTTTCAGAAAAGCATCTGAAATCATGGATATAGAGGAGGACTCTCCTGCTAAAGAGTGTCGCTATGAGAGCAGAGAGAAGACAACTAATTCATTGGATCAAACCACTAATTTCAGAACTGGAGCTGTGAATCGTGAAGCCACGTGAGATTCTTTTTCCAGTAGTTTCTCTGTACCTCTAGGAGAAAAAGAGGAGGTTATTTATTTATACAACTGATTGGATATCTGTTACAAACATGCAATATTAGGTATATAAATATTTATTATAATAAAAGATTTTTATCTACGGCCATACACATGCATAGATAGATCCCAAGTGTTACTCAAGCACCTTTCAGTTTGGCCTTTGACTAGATACGTGCCCTTTTTACAAATGTAACCTCCAGATAGCAGAGCCTTCACAATGAGTGACAGTGAAAGCTGACACATTTAACACACGCAAATCAAGCAGCATCTTCATCTTCCTGATCAGTCTTCATTGTTGACGGCCAGATAGCAATGTGTTTATCACTGCTATGAATTTAAATCATTAAAAAAGCTGCCAGCCTATCTTCAGCATTAATCCTCCAACAAGCATAACAACAAGCAAGCTGGTGTAAAACAGCTTCACGTAAGGTTGCAAATCCCACCAAAATTAATAAAAAATGCCCACAAAATTTCAAGATATAAAATGTGACTGTATGAGTGCATTTATTTATTTTTTTTACATTTGTAACATAGAAAGTTGCGTGTCTAGAATGACTACAGATTCAGTGGGTCAGCAGTGACCGCTGGAGACATGTGAGATTTTTGCCTGTATTGGACAAAGAATACATGCATATTAGAGAAAGAAATTGCAGTATATTTGTGAAGCATGCCAGCATGGTATATACCTGAAAGAGCTCTGTTCTGTGTGATGTGAAATGTAGACAAAATGCTTTAATTGCTTTCTCTTTTGATGCGCCTGCAGTGGGGAAAATGAAGACGCCATTAAAACAGTCATAGCCACTCACAAAACCAGAATGAAGAACAAGTATGAGCGCTTATTTGAGGGAATCAAACTACAAGAGAATGAAACCCTCCTGAACAGTATCTACACACAGCTCTACATCATTGAGGGAGAGAGAGAAGGGGTGAATGAAGAACATGAGGTTTTACAGATGGAGAAAACAACCAGAACACAAGACACTCCAATCTGCTGCAGGGACATCTTTAAACCCTCACCTAAACCAGGAGGAGAGGAAAAAGACCAAATAAAGACTGTTCTTACTAAAGGCATCGCTGGAATTGGAAAAACCGTCTCTGTGCAGAAGTTCATTCTGGACTGGGCCGAGGGAAAGGCCAATCAAGATGTAGATTTCATGTTTGTGCTTCCATTTAGAGAGCTGAACTTGATTAAAGATGATGAGTACAGTCTTCACAGACTTCTGCTGGACTTTCATCCTGAACTTCAAGATCTGGACTCACAGATTTATGAGGAGTGTGAAGTTGTGTTCATCTTTGATGGTCTGGACGAAAGCAGAATCACACTGATGTTTTCAGATGCTCAGAAAGTTTGTGATGTGAATGAGACTTCATCAGTGGATGTGTTGATGTCAAACCTCATCAGAGGAGATCTGCTCCCCTCTGCTCTCATCTGGATCACCTCCAGACCAGCAGCAGCCAATGAGATCCCCTCTGAATACATCAGCCGTCTCACAGAAATCCAAGGATTCAATGATCCTCAGAAGGAGGAATATTTCAGGAAGAGAATAAGTGACCAGGATCAAGCCAACACGATCATCTCACACATCAGAAAAGCAAGAAGCCTCCACATCATGTGCCACATCCCCGTCTTCTGCTGGATCTCATCCACTGTGCTTCAGAATATCCTGAAACAAGATATCAATTCAAAAATCCCTCAAACTCTGACTGAAATGTACATCCACTTCCTGCTGATTCAGATCAACATGAGGACTCAGAAGTATGAAGAGAGCAATCCAGAGAAACTCCTGCAATCTAACAGAGAAGTGATTGTGAAACTTGCTGAAGTGGCTTACAATCAGCTGATGAAGGGCAATGTGATGTTCTATGAAGAGGACCTGATTGAGAGCGGCATAGACGTCACTGAAGCATCAGTGTATTCTGGGATTTGCACTCAGATCTTTAAAGAGGAATCTGTGATTCATCAGAGGAAAGTCTACAGCTTCATTCATCTCAGCTTTCAGGAGTTTCTGGCAGCTCTCTATGTGTTTTACTGCCACATACACAACAAGAAGGAAGTACTGAAGACATTTTACATATCCGAGCAATTATCATTGTTCATGCTGCTTAAAGCAGCAGTTGATAAATCATTGCAGACTGGACGCTTGGATCTTTTCCTCCGCTTCCTGCTGGGCATCTCACTGGAGTCCAATCACATACTCTTACAGGATCTACTGAGTTACAGAGAGAACAATGTAGGGTCCATGTATTTAATGGCAACGTATATTAAAGATAGAATTGTTGGTGATGAACAACTGTCAGCTGATAAATCTATCAATCTCTTCCTCTGTCTGCTGGAACTGAATAATCAGACGCTCTACAGAGAGATTCAGAGCTTTGTGAATTCAGATAAACTCTCATGGACGAAACTCTCTCTCCCTCACTGCTCAGCAGTAGCCTACATGCTTCAGATGTCAGATGAGGTGCTGGACGAACTGAACCTCAAGAAATTTAACACATCAGATGAAGGCAGAAGGAGACTGATACCAGCTGGGAGAAACTGCAGAAAAGCCCTGTAAGTATTTTGGTATTTGTCATTTTGTATCTTAAAAAAACAAAAAACTCATCCTCAATTTGCATGAAATGTGGAATGTATAATGTACGAACTGTCATGACAAAAACGTACATCATAGTAATTCATATTTGTCAGATTGTTTCAAGGTTATAAGCTAGATCATTTTTGGGGTTTCATCTATTGTAACTAAGATCTTCTGAACTCAGACTTAATGCACATAGACCGGGAGTCAGAACCCTATTGGTCATAAAGTGGCAGGTTTTTTCATATTAGATAATCCCTGTGCCATGGCACAGTTTAGCAATATTGGAAGAGAAGTCTTGTAAATATAGATGTTGTAATCTCAATATAATCACAGTTTATTACTCCTGTATGGATGTAAATCAGTAGCTAACTCGAGAGGTTGTTGATCTGAATGTGAGAACTTGTCATATTGATATTTGTATTTGTAAATTGAAATTTACACTCACAGCTCTGATATGTAAATTTGTAAAATATGTGTGTATGTATAACTGCAAATGTGTAAAATGACATTCACACAAAGAAAATGAGAGACACAAATGTTTACGAAATATTTACTCTTGCACTTTACTCAAATTTTGCTGCACAACATCAAATCGACACTTACAACCTCTCAGATCTGGCAGTACAAGGTCAAATCCTAGCGCTCTGACTTTTGCTACTCCTTTTGCGGTATTCTAGTTGCAAAACTCACTTGTGCACTTGTATATGCAGATGTGAGAGAGCAGAGCCAGGGGCGGGGCTTTGGTGCGAATGAATACATTTTATTGGTCGATGCCTGACCAATGAACACCAGCCATCGCGACTTGCCGATATGACAAGTTCTCACATTCAGATCAACAAGCTCTCGAGTTTTGATACTGTTTTAGCTTTATACTCCTGTGTCTTTTTATCCTTTCTAGGTCCGTGATTACACCTGGTATTGAGATGTATTTTTGTTTATCCAATCACAAGTGGACAACACTAAATACATGTGTGAACGGGGTCTAAAACGTTTTGAGCTCAGAGGTAGTCGAAAACACAATCAACCCGATTGCGCTCATAGTGTGGACGCTCATTTGGTCAGATGTGTTCAAACAGCCACTAAAATCCACCTACTCTCCGCTGCCTGAGCTAATTTATAAACATTATGGTTCATTTCCTGTCCATTAACTGACAAAGTTAAAACTATAAATTAGATTTAAACTAGAATGGATGAGTGTACATGACCCATTAAAAATAAATGCCAAGTTCTTTCATGAAACTCTAGATGGCGCAGACAGATGGGTTCTTAATGTAACTGATGATATTCACAGCGTTAAAAACCTTGGCACAAGCTGATGGCTTCATGTTGCATACGCAGCCAATGAGCTTACTGCTTTACATTTAAATGGCTGCTTAGCATTCACTTGAGCATTTTGCAGTGCGCTTTCAGAGTTCCTCTGAAACCCTCCACCTTTCCCAGCTCCACCTGTATAGATCTGCTACGAGTTATTTTATATGCTATTTGTGGAGCAGCAGTATGTCTTAAATACTCACAGCACCGTATTGCCATTTATTTTGGCAGTAGCAAGTTCCTGCACTTGCTTGCAGCAGCAATAATCTACAACTACAAAAATAACCAACAGCAGCAGCAACGTATAACATTATCATATCCATCACCATGCTAAAATCTTCAGAGAGTTGTCATGATAGAAATGTTTTTATTTTCAGTGGTTTAGTTTTACACGCGCGCAGGAGAAAATGGAGAAAAGCAGAATAAAATGACATATGACAGGAATAAAATAAATAAGTCTACATGAAATATGTTTGTTAAATAATTAACAAAACAAAACAGAAGAAAAAAATAAAAGTCTGTTTCATTTAATTTTTATTGCCGCACCTCAAGTTTAAGGAAACAGAGATGGCTGAAAGCGCATCCTGTTTGTTTTCTTTCTTTTTCAAAGGCACAGTTTTGTTTTTATAGTCAGTATACATGAATTAAAGTAAATGTTTAGTAAACCAAAAGTTTTTTTTTTTCTTTTCTGTTGTGATGAGGACAATATAACAAGTCTCAGTTAGCTTATAGCAGTACACGTAGCAAAAAATCATATAAAAAAAGAAAATGATATAAATAAATAAATAAAAAGATATAACAGGAAAGGAATAGAGCAAGCTATTGTTAGAGGCCTTTTTTTGCTTTTGTTAATTGTATAATAAATAAAGAACAGATAGAATACAAAAAGATGAGAAGCTAGTGGTAGTTTCTTTTTTTTTTTAAGCTGTTAGTAAATAAATAGAGTGCAAGTCTAAAAGGGTCTTTTTTTATGGAATAGAATTAGAATAGAGAGTGCTAGAGTTAGAGGGTCAAATAAAGATGGAAGAGAAGTGTTTTTAGCCGATTCTTGAAGATGGCAAAGGACTCAGCTGCTCGGATTGAGTTGGGCAGGTCATTCCACCAGGAGGGATCATCAATGCCTTGAATTTTATGCGAGCAGCAAAAAAATTTATCAATTTTGGTAGCCAGTGCAAATTGATAAACAGGTGTGATGTGCATTCTTTTCAGCTCATTAAAAATTAATCTTGCTGCCGCGTTCTGGATTAATTGTAAATGTTTGATGAAGACCTGCCAAGAGAGCATTGCAATAGTCCAGCCTCTCATGCAAACATGTAATTTGTAGCATTGCTAAGTTTTTGTTGTTTATAACAAATGCCATTATAATTTGTGTAACACTTTATAATTGTATATGTTTTGTACTATAATTTTATAACTTATATTTACTTATATTTTCTGATTTGTATCTCATTCTTTTCTGAACACCTGTCAAATTTAAAGTATTTGCTGACAACTTATAGGTAATTTTTTTTTTCATTAAGATTTTTTATTTTTATTATTCAGTAAACATTTAAAAAAAAAAAAAAAAAAAAAAAAGCTTTGTGAATGAAAAAAAAACAGCATTTGGCTTGTAAATTGTGCATTAGATTGAAAGATCAGAAAAAGCCCTCATACATTGGCCCATACACCCTCCCTTCAAAAGAAATCAGGACAGAAGTGGTCTAAGTCAAGTCAAGTCAAGTTTATTTCTAGAGCACATTTAAAACAACAGAAGTTGACCAAAGTGCTGTACATCCCACATCATAAATCAACAACAACAAAAATAAAATGACATCAAAACGACAAAAACACACAGCTCTCAAACTGAACTAAAAGCCAAGGAAAATAAATGTGTTTTAAGACTAGATTTAAAAGCAGATAGTGTTGGGGCCAGCCTCACAGACAATAGTAAATTATTCCATAGTTTAGAGGCCGCAGCTGAGAAAGCCCGATCTCCCCTATGTTTCAGCCTTACTCTAGGAACAGCCAAGAGCATACAATCTGTCGACCTAAGAGACCTAGATGGAACATGTTGTTGTATAAGGTCAGAAAGGTAGGTAGACCATTTAGGGATTTGTAGGCAAACACTAAAATTTTAAAATCAATCCTAAACCGTACTGGAAGCCAATGAAGGGAAGCCAGTATGGGAGAAATGTGGTCATGCTTACTTACCCCTTTTAGTAGTCTAGCTGCAGCATTCTGCACCAACTGCAGGCGTGAAAGAGATGCCTGGCTGACACCAGCATACGACCACATGGGTACTACTTGGGCCAAATATCACAATTTCAGTTTTACTCTCATTAAAATGTAAAAAATTCATGGCCATCCAGGCTTTAATGTCTGCGAGGCAGTCCAACAATAATTTTACAGAGCTGTTATCATTTCGTTTCAATGGCAGATAAAGTTATGTGTCGTCTGCATAACAGTGAAACGAAATGCCATGTTTTGTCAGGATAGACCCCAGAGGAAGGATGTACAAGGAAAACAGCATTGGGCCAAGAATAGACCCCTGAGGGACTCCACAAGGAAAAGGTGCCATTTGGGACACAAAGTCTTCAAGGCAAACAGAAAACTTCCTATCGGACAGATATGACCTAAACCACTCTAGAGCAGTACCTTTGATACCAACACAGTGGTCCAGCCTAGAGATCAAAATATTATGATCAATAGTATCAAATGCAGCTGTAAGGTCTAACAGCATTAGAATAGCAGAATCTCCTGTGTCTGTAATCAATAAGAGGTCGTTGAAAACTTTTAAGAGTGTAGTTTCTGTACTATGAAGGGCTTTAAATCCAGACTGAAACAACTCCAAAATTCCATGTAATTCCAAAAAAGATTGCAACTGTATACATACAGCTTTCTCCAGTATTTTCGAAAGAAATGGAAGTTTAGAAATAGGTCGGTAATTGGAGAAAACTGATGCGTCAAGATTGGGTTTTTTTATTAGTGGTTGTACTACTCCATATTTGAAGCCCTGTGGTACAACACCTGTGGTCAGACTGCTATTTATAATTCCTAGAATTTTGGGCCCAATAGTTTCAAAAACTTGTTTTAAAAAACGTGGAGGGACAAAATCTGTAAAACAGGCGGATGATTTCATTTGATCAATTATATCTTTCATAAAAGATAAGGCTCCAACTGGTTAAAGACAGCAGGGCGGGTGACAGTAATAGAAGGGTCCTCAGAGGAAGGTAAAATATGTGCTCTAATATTTTCTATCTTACCTATAAAAAATTGTGAAAACTTTTCACAAACATCTGGAGATGAGTAAGAACAAGTCAGTTGAGAGGTAGGCCCATTTAGTACAGCATTAATTGTTCTAAAAAGAGCTTGAGGTTTGTGAGAATTCTTCAAGATAATGTCAGAAAGGTATTTTGTTTTCTCGATTTTTACAGTTTTTTGGTATTTATGCCAGGTGTTTTTATGATGTCAAGAGACACCTGTAATCTGTTTTTCTTCCATTGTCGTTCAGCTCTCCTGCACTCTCGTCTGACAGCATGAGTAGTATCATTCAACCATGGTTCACTTTTTGGCTTAAAATGCATAACTTTACAGGGTTGCCAACTCTCACGCATCTGGCGTGACACTCACGCTTTCAGCATCAATCTCACGCTCTCACGCACACGCAAGAAATGTCACGCCAAAATCAATTTTTTTTCCCCTCTCAATCCGTTAATTTTCTGTTGATGACTAGACCACAGCGTATTAATGACAGGAAAGGAGTTTAAGGCCCACAGCTGTTACATCTCCCTACAACGTTCTCACTGCAGTATTCTCTGATCGTTGATTGACTAAAAACCTTGCACCTGATACGTCAGTTGCGTGTGAGAAGTTCAGAGAGAGTTCGGGGCATAGGTTCGGAGTCGGCAGGTGTGAAAGTTTGGAAGACAATCAAGGAAAGCAAATAATAAAATGGTGGGTGACCCTTGTCACTGCAAACGTTCTTGCCTAATCAGTCTGCCGAGACTAAGTTACAGACTTCAACTATAGTTGCAAATGTTGTCTGACGTGCGTTATGATGTGGGCTAGCTAAATTGCTCAATAAAAATAGTCTAATGTAGGGTCCGAAATTAACACGCGCCAAGCGCCAAATGCGGGTAGATTTTCCGTTTGGCGAGTAAATCTCAAAATGCTATCCGCCACACTGGCGGGTTAATGTTCATACCAAAATATGAAATTTTCACACTCAATATTCAGAGCGGCCAAAGCGTCAAGCTTCCCCGTACTTTTTGACAAGCGTCTTTGACAAAGCGACCAGAGCTTCTTTGCAGCTCAAGTCGGCGGCGGTGTGTACGTACAGTTAACGCTCTATTTGTTGACGGCGCTGAGGAAAAAGGATATGTGAAGCTCCTGCCACTGGAAGAAGCGGTCGCCACCCATTTGTGGCCGGGCACCCATCAAAGCCGCGCAGAACGTCTTCAGCACTCGCGGATCCTGCACACTCCGCCCTGGCCAGGCTGCTTCTGCTTTACACACCATGGCCGTTATTTTATCGAGAAAATTAGTTTTCTCATAGCGTTTGCAACGCAATACTCGTTCCCTTATCTCTCAGGGAACCGAGGTTACGTAAGTAACCGAGTACGTTCTGCCTTCCCTTACACACGAGTCAGGTAACAAAACTGACAAAAATAAAAATTTCACTCCAATGATAGTAATATTTCATACATTTCTCTGATTTTGATCAATATATAGATTTTTTTTTTATTATTATACATTTCAAATTTTGCTCTGGACAATTTTCATGTTTGTATTCAACATAATAGGCCTACCTTATTATCTCAATTAAATGTACTGAAATGAATATATGTGACAAAAAAAAAGGCTGTTTATTATTTTGACCGGTAAAAATATGCTTGGCTGGTGGATTTTTTCATCTACCAGTCCCCGTGGCAGTTGAGCCAAAAAGTTCTGAATTCTGAAAATTTCTGACCTAATTACGTTTTATTAGATGAGCATGCTGAAATATTTCAAAAGAAAGTTGGAGAGGAGAAGAATCAAAAAGAGCTTCAGCAGGTAAGCTAGTCACATAATTTGACTAGCTTTATACAAAGTAAACAAGGACTGACATTGATTTTTAAAATTAGGGTTACCAAACATTTTCTCCGCGCACACGCGCAAACTGAAATTTTAGTCTCACTCCAGCCAAAGTCCCAAAGTTGGCAACCCTGACTTTAAAAGGTGCAAGGTCTAACACACTTTGGCAGGAAGAATCAAACAGTGAGAATAGCTCTTCAGTATTAGATCAGGAAGTGAGCATACAATTAGTTTCATCCAAACTTTAAAAACAGTAGAAAACTGCGCAGCCGTGGAAGAGTTAAACACACGACATCGCCGAGCTGGTCCACTCGGTTTAAAATAAGGGAGAGAGATCTCAAATAAAACAGGCATGTGATCTGAAAAAGACGCTTCACAAATTTCAAGATTACAAATTTGTAAACCACATGATAAAACAAGATCTAATGTGTGTCCATGCTCGTGTGTAGGATCTGTCACAAACTAGACCAAATTAAAAGAGTCAATAACATTTAAAAAATCTTTCATTAGTGGCTACATAGGACAACAAACATGTATATTAAAGTCGCCAACTATTAAACCCTGTCATAATTTGACATAATTCCAGACAAAAAGTCAGAAAAATCATTGATAAAGTCCTTATTATATTTAGGTGGTCGGTATATCACAGCACACAACACCGGCTAGAATCGACCCAATTAGAAAATATTAAGTTCAAAGCTGGAGTAAATGTCTGATGACAGTTGATGACATTCAAATTTTTCTTTAAAAATTGTCGCTACTCCTCCTCCTCGTCCAGAAGACCTCGGAGAGTTAAAATATGTACAATCAATCGGTAAAACTTCTAAAAAAAAAGGTGAAACAGTGAACTTAGTTCACTGGCATTTAGCCATGTTTCAGTCACACATAAAAAATCCAGTGCACGGGAGGTGAAAAAGTCATTAAGAATGAAGGATTTGTTTGTTAGTGATCTAGCATTTACCAGTGCTATCCTGGTCGGAGTCAGGCCTTCTGCCATCAGGGGTTCCCGATCCAGCGGCCGAAGGCTTTGGAGATTCACGCCACCTCTACGGAGACGGGGTGAGCGGGGAGGGGGGACATCCACGTCCCTGCCGACGAGCGTTATCAGCCCAGTGTATACAGAATCCATAGAATGCCAGGAAATAACGTGACGTCGATCGAGTTTGTTTTCAGCAAGTGTGGTGTAATGATTGATCCAGAAACATTTAGCCAGATAGCGTTTGATTTTTACCAGCAGTCCACTGCGTTTACCCCAGTGTCCATAACGCCTCCTCCGGAAAAGAGGAACTGGCGTGCACCAAAGGTAAAAAGGGATTGCAGATACAAATGGGAGAGAAGTTCTCTGTTCACTCCGATCGTAGTTCACCAAGTCATTTGTGGCAGATCTTATATTTAGTAGTGTTTGGCGATCATATACCAGTAGAGAGTTGACATTTTTACAGATAGTTGACAGAAACAACACAAACACAATTGGGACTAGAAGCAGCAGACGGCACGCCACACACACTGGCGCCATCATGAAGTGAACAGAAGAGATGGATTAAAACACCAGGTGTGAACGGGAATGTGTCTCCCCCTTCAGCTTGTGATCCGATCGACCAATCTCAATACCAGGTGTAAACAGGGCCCTAGAGAGATCAACTGTGATTGTGATTAAATGGTGCTTTAAAATGTTTAGGACAAAGTAACAGTTGTTAATGTTGAGATCAAACAGTTTTGCAACCTTCTTATTTAAGTGGGTATTCTGCAAAGTGTTAATTAACCATTTACTGATCTTTTTAGATTGTCAGATTGTAATCTCACTGATCAGTGTTGTGAAAGTGTGGCTACAGCGCTACAAATAAATAACTCATTGACAGAGCTCGACCTGAGTAACAATGACATGAAAGATTCAGGAGGGAAGCTCCTCTTTGATGCACTGAAGAGTCAGTGTCAACTAGAAATATTGAGGTTTGTATATTTATTTTTATAAAATTATTTTTTACCTACAGTATATAGAAAGTGGATATGTTGGATAAAAGTTGAAAAGTGAGATACTGTGCATTGTAAGTGTGGTGCTAACATAAAGGTAAATTATGTAATCATTTAATCTTCTGTTTAGATTGTCCATCTGTAATTTCACTGATCAGTGTTGTGAAAGTCTGGCTTCAGCACTTCAATCATCAAACTCCTGTCTAAAGGAGCTGGACCTGAATAACAATGACTTGAAAGATTCAGGAGTGAAGCTGATCGCTGATGCACTGAAGAGTCCAAACTGTAAACTGGAGAAGCTGAGGCAAATTTAAACTAGTCATTCATTCATTCATTCATTCATTTATTCATTCATTTATTCATAAATAAATAAATAAATATGTATTTATTCCCTTGATGTCTGTCATTGTAGTTTATCTGGCTGTATGGTGACAAAGGATGGCTGCTCTCATCTGGCTTCAGCTCTGAGTTTAAAATCCTCCCATTTGAGAGAGCTGGATCTGAGCTACAATCACCCTGGAGATTCAGTTCTCATTTCTAGAAAGGAGGATCCAAACTGCAAACTGGAAAAACTTTGGTATGATGAACACTTTTTAATTAAAAGTAGTCTTATATGATTTCATTCATGAACTCTAAATTAAGGGATTTTGATGTGTGTTTACATGTCCATATAAATAGATCTTCTGAGAATGTGACTCCAGCGGCAGAAAATGAACCAATTTAACATTTACATAGCCAATGTTTTTCTGTTAAAGCTAGGGTCGGCAGTTTCTGCGCTAGTAGTATACTACGGAACTACAAAAATAAAGCATGATTTCCTACAACCTTTGCAAAAGGCCCTTTCGCCTATCATGCCTCCCTCAACACACACATTACAGATAGCACTCTTATTGGTCAATGAAAGTGAGGGAATGTCTCGAAAGGTAAAAGTAAGCTACTTTTAATATAAAGTCCAACATATTAGGAATATTTTAACTTAAAGTTTAGCTTACCTGTTCAAGTTCATTGTATCGACTGAAACCCAAATATTTCATCAAATTCAATATGCCAAAGTGTTCATAAAATAAAGCATTTTACAACAAAATTAAAAACTGTTCAGAAGTTACAGTATAAGCAAAAATTTATATTTCTTGACCAGTAGGTGTTACTGTGCTGTGGTGTGTCATGGTTGTTATAACATGTACCAAGTTTGGTCTGAATAGCATTGTTGACATATAGTTTCACATCCATTTTGGTGTGCACTTCATCAAAATTCATTGATACACTACACAAGAATTGTGTGGTCTATCAAAAATCTTTTAACTTTTTGCCTGCATGGTCTGAATATGATCTCAGCCAGTGTTGGTGAAAAATGGACAAACCTTTTAGGATGAATTTGAAAAAATATATATATATATTTTCCTAAAAAAAATTCAGAATGTTAAAAAAGATCATGACAGAAAATGAAGTCAATTAGTGCAAGTGACCCATTGTGAGCCAAGGAGTTGAGAGGGGGGAAAAATATGGTTCAAAAGTTATTAGCATAGACATATTTGGACAGTTTCATAAGATTCCCAGAAGCAGTTCTGTGAGCTGCCATAATCTAAGAGCTGAAGAACAATAAGAAAATATAATGGTTGGTGCTTGGCCTCTAACAAAGTACAAAAATTGTCTAGTAAAGGATGGACAGCAAAATATTTTTATTTAATGATTATTTATTTTATCTGTTGTATTGTATTTTATTATTATTATTATTTATTTATTTATTATATTTTCATTTTTGGCAAGTTAGATGAATAGAACATGGCACATTATGCTTTTTTTTTTCTTTGACAGTCTGGATCACGGAGGAGAGAACATGATTAAAGCAGGACTACAAAAATGTAGGTCTACACACACACACACACACACATACTTTCTCTTCACAGGACAGCATTTTACAGAAGACCAGAATAAGGCCTCAAGTATCAAATGTTTACTCTGTACATGCGGTCAAAAAAATGTATGTATTTTGTGGAACCAAAAAGTAAATGCAAGACCAATTTTGTTTTTTAAAATTTTTTTTTGGTCTTATTTCTTCTCTTTTCTTTTGTGTTTTTTCTTGTGGATTGTCTTTTTTTTTGTACACGGCACACAATCGTCTTTCTCTTTTAGAGGGCAACAAAAAGTTGTTATATAATTCCAAACCGAATTATGAGCCATATCCTGATCATCCAGAGAGATACAATGACTTGCAGCAGGTTCTGTGTAAAGAGCGTCTGTCTGGACGCTGTTACTGGGAGGCTGAATGGAGTGGGGAGGGTGACGTGGCAGTGTCATATAAAGGTCATAGCTGTTGGTTTGGAGGCAATAACAAATCCTGGATTCTAGGCTGCTTTTCGAAAGAACTGGTTGTCAATCATTGTGGTGTTGGAACACATATACCTCCCCCAGCACCTCCATTAAACAAAGTATCAGCGTATGTGGACGAGCCGGCCGGCATTCTGTCCTTCTACAGCATCTCTGACACAAACACTCTCAGACACTTACACACATTCAACACCACATTCACTGAACCCATCTATGCTGGATTTGTGCTTTATAACTCTTCAGTGTCTCTCTGTGATGTTACAAAAACAGGATGAATAATTTCAAGATATAGACTGGCCCCAAAAAGTTGGTCTTATGTGACACAATTTTCTAAATATAAAAAAAATGAATATGTATTGTTCAATGTAAAGAGAAAAAATTCTATGGCTGTCAATCTTTGTGTAGCATGTTCCTATATTATTATAACATAATATATTTCCTGTTAGGACACTGCATGAAAAAGGACCTTGAGACCAGTTGCTTGAAAAAGTGTCTCTGAAAAGTTAGTGTTGAGAAAGGCTCAAGCATCTTTTGTTTGGAGATTATTTCACTTTCCTGACTAAAACTCATTGAGTCATTGATTGTTTTTCCACCTCAATCTTTCATGTAAGAGATGATTGGTTGGATGAATAAATGTCATTCAGAATTTTTAATGCCACTTCTTTGGCCTTAAGAAGGATTGGATATAGTATAAATGCTGCTTCCTTGCATTTTCTTTGCCTCTTCATTACTGAATTCTCGAAGAACATATTTTCTTCTCAGATGACTAGTGTAGTAATGCTTGGTTAACAATGCTTGGCTTTTCCTATAGCTCAGAAGAGCATGGTGTTAGCAACACCAACGTCACAGGTTCAATTCCTTGATTCCAATGTAAGTTGCTTTGGATAAAAGCGTCTTTTAAATGCATGAATGTAAACATTGACAAATTTCTAATAAACTTGTTTGTGAACTGTGTGGTTTAAACTTACATCTTCAATACAAAGTGGTCTATTTTCTGATACAGTTTTAAAGCACACATCAAACTGTTAAATCCTTATTTTAAAATAAAAAAGTATTATATCAAATTATGTAATTGGCCAGCGAAGAAAGTCCGTGCTGCTGGAGATGCAGCCGGAAATGTCGCTGCCGATGCCGCATTTTGCGTCAGCCCCTGATAACCGAGATGAGAATTTCTTTCACAGAAATCAGCTAAAGCTAACAAATCATCCACAATCCTTCTCCAAACACGTTCAGATTCCCCTGACATTTTGTGTAGCTTGAATCCGTCTTCATACTCCCGCTATAATAACATAAATCTTTTCTCACTGTCCAATAACAATGCATGTTACATTTACAATCCAGAGAGGGTTAGGCTCTTCAAATCGAGGCGAAAGATGATTGGTTGCTCCCACGTGTGTACTGTCCAATGGCATTTTTTTAACTCGATTGACAACTGGAGAAAGAAAAGCATTTGGCAAGGCATTTTTTGAAAAGCAATTGGCAAATAGAGAGAGAAAAGCAATTGCCACATACATTTTTAAAAAGCGGTTTAAAATGTGCATTTAAAAATGTTTTTATTAATGTACCTTTTAATTATTTTATCAATACACGTTTTAAAACATGAATTCAATAAACAGTTTATTTATACATTTAAAAAAAATATTTTTTAATTTATTGTTTTATTAAACTATAATTGAAAACACAAATTAAATAAACATCTTTAAATATATCTATTAATTTGTCCATTTAAAAAGTTATTTAGTTATATATATTTTTATGTTTGAATTATTAAATCAATAAATTTATTCTTCATTTTATTTTTAAGTGGCACTCTCGGTCCTGTTTAGTGAACTTTGAACCTAAATAAACCGGAGCAGATGTGACTACCCTTACAAAAAATAACTGCAGTACATTGAAGTACAACTGCAGTAAAAAGTAGTATAACTGCAGTACAATGAAGTACAACTGGAGATTTGCAGTATAATGAAGTACAGTATACAACTGCAGTTCAAAGTTCAACAGCAGTAAACCTGCAACACAATGAAGTGCAATTGTAGATTTGCAGTATAAGGAAGTACAGATACAGTACAACTGCAGTTCAGAGATATGCTGAAATGCAAGTGAAGATTTTAAATGAGGTTCTTTTCATTGCCATTAAAGTCTTTATGTATAGGCCCTGTACACTGCAGTTATGCTTGCAACGTAGCAAATGCTGTGATTACAGTACATTGGCCAGTATTTTTATTTATTTATTTTTATTTTACTTTTTTTATGTAGATTCCTATAAAAAATATTTGTACAAAAACTATTTGCCTCTGCAATATTTCACTCGCATAGATTAATAGCCCACACGTGAGATCTTCCTTCGTGTCAACGGTCGTTGTCCTGACAACGAGTCTCGCGAGCAGCTGATTACTGATAACGGTAAATCAGTGTCTTTTCCGTAGTATCTACTACAGGATCAGTGGTGTACAGGACACCCCCGTAGCCCCCACCCCTTTGGGGGGCCCCATCCCAGGACATTCTAAAGGCATTCACAAATCACACAGAACATGTTTTTTTTCTTTGAAAAATGCAAGACTCGGCAGTGGAATTTAGAAAAATGCAAGGTCTCTTTTTTTCAAACTTCTTTTGATTTGATTGAGCCTGGCCCCCACCACGGACATGCCTATGCCCCCCCTTTGGACTGAGGGGGACAGTCGGACTTGAGTTTTCTTCGTAATAATAGCATCTTGAAATAGATTTGGCAAACAATCCAATGTATCTTCTTCTATGGAAAGCGTCAAATAATTTTACAATGACATTTAGCAGAGGTGAGCAATGTAGCCAATCACAGACATGTTTGTTGATTTCTAAAACGCAATGACCAATTAGAGGAGTTTAGGTGGGAATCCACACACTCGAATCTCCAGTTACAGTCTTTTTTTTTTGTGCTGTGTTGTGTTATTTTGTTCTCGTGTGTTTTTAACTTATTTATTAAAAAAGGTTTAATAATGTGTTTTATTTTTTTGTGATTTTTTTTTTTTTTTTTTTTTTTTTTTTTTTGTAGTTTTGTGTGATTGACTGTTTTTAATAATTTTGAAGGGAGCACTCTTTCCATGCTGTATACTATAATATGTTCAGAATTTAATAAAACTTGTGTTTTTCATGCTCGACAAGCGGCCACGTACGACACAAATCTAACTACTACACTATATAGAAAAAGATAATAATTTCAGAAGCACATATGATATGCCTTTTTCCTCCTTATCAAATGCAGGGAAATACATTTTATATGCCTAGTCATCAATGGATGCCTCCAAGTTGGCTGCCCTTCTTTCCAAGTGGAGGATTATCCTCCACACCTGCCTGATTTTGCTTATCCAGTATATTCATCTAATGGCTCCCATGCTCCATTTAATTGTGTTCCTTCAAGAGTTGCAACGTTGCCTCCTAGAGATCTTTCAGCTGGAGATTCCAATGCATTTTTGGTCATTCTCAGCAAATTCCTTTGCAACATCAAACTAGAAAAGCTATGGAGCAGCAAGTTAATCCTTCCATTATGTCTGCTCAGAATCCTTTGACATCCAGAGATATCACTGCTTCAGGACCTCAAGACCAGCAAAGAGATATGAATCAAACATCTGCACTCTTTCAAACTGGATTACAACAGATGGTACCTGATCAGCAATGTCCATTCAGAGACCAGCAACTGTGCCTCAATGATGCCCGCTTTACAGCCTTCAAGGTCAGCTCTTATTGAAAGACTTTCATTTCCATATTTTAAGAGTGATTACCCTCATGAGTTTGCCATGTTGAACATGGCATTGAAGAATCTGATGCCCCTACAGGAAACTGAACAATATAAGTATCATATTCTTCTGGATCATTTGAAGTTTGAAGCAGCCCGACATTTAGCCTTCGCTTATGCCCATCATTCCCGGCCTTACACTACTGCTTTGAAGGCTCTCCAGAAAAGGTATGGTCAACCCCATCAGTTGGTGCTTTGGGAGATTTCTGCTATTAAGAACTTGCCAGCTGTATGTTCAGGAGATCCTGTTGGGTTTGGTCAATTTGCTGTACAAGTTCAAGCTCTTGTCGGCATGCTTCAGTCCTGGGATCACGAAGGAGCAAAAGAGTTATTCTGTTCATCACATGTCCATCAATTGCTCAGTAAGCTTTCAGCACAGCAGGTCACCAGTTTTGCAATATATGCTAAAACTACTCGACCAGATGAAACTTATGACTTGGTTAATTTCTCCGTTTGGTTGGAAGAGGAATCAGAATGTTTCAAGTTTCAGACAAGAGAAGGGAGACCTATCATGTCCCAATTCCAAACAGCTGCTTTCCTTCATGGGGTGAGTCCAGAAGTGAATGTTCCCACTCAGAGAAGGATAACTAAAACTACTAACAGTGAAATTATCAGAGGAAAGGAATGAGGGATGTAAACCATCTTGTGCATACTGTTGCCGTACTGAACACCATCTTAGTCATTGTCCTGAATTTCAGAGCTTTGATACAGTAGCCAAACAGGAATGAATTGCTGACAATAACCATTGCTGGAAATGTGGTTGGGCCCATAGATCATTCAACTGTGACCTGCAAAGAAAATGTCCAGTGTGTCAGAATTGTCACTTAGGAATACTGCATAGAGTGAATGCACACAAACCTGATTCTGGGATATTTCATTTGAGCAGTGGTCTTAACTCTGTTCTTCTGAAAATTGTAAAGGTAGTTCTGAGCCACCAAGGAAAGACTCTGGAGACGACTGCCATATTAGATGACTGTTCAGAGAACCATACTTATGTCTTTTGCGGCAGAAGTTTTAGGTCTTCAAGGTTTCAAAAGGTTAAACCTATGTTACTAGTGGGAGCTGATCATCCTCACCTTCTTTGTTCCAAAGAGCGAGTACGTTTCGGTCCTCCTGGAAGTCCAGCTGCTTTGTGTACTCGCCTGGGGTGGACACTGCAGGGACCTACTTCTTTGGGTGAGAAGACTAATTCTATGACACAGTGTTTATGTCAAGCTTCCCACTCCATGGATCAGTTGCATAAGGATGTGGAGAAGTTATGGCAAGGTGATTTGTGTCTTTTCTCTCAGACTCAGAAACCTGTTGAGCTTTGCACACTGGCTTCCCACTCCATGGATCAGTTGCATAAGGATGTGGATTGCATAAGGATGTGGAGAAGTTATGGCAATGTGATGTGCGTCTTTTCTCTCAGACTCAGAAACCTGCTGATGGGTCAGTGTCTTTCACAAGAGAGAAATTAATCAAGGTCCTGTTGGTTGTTTGTATTTCTTGGGAGTGTAATTTTTCAAGTTTGTTCATGGCCCTTTGTTCAATCCTGTTTGCTCTGTTCCGGTTCATCACCTTGTCCCTAGCCAAGGCTATTTATTTTGTGATCAACTTAATCTTAGTCATGCTGTTGGAGCCTTGTTTTACCTCTGGGATTCTATTAGAGCAATTGACAGTAATACTTCCGTCTACAACTCTGCCAGAACCATGGCCTCCACCTTTTCAAGAAGTTCTGTTATGGCCTGTAACGGTCATCTGAAACTGTTTTGTTGAAGCTTTGTGTTTATCTAGTATCCTGTTGGGCAGTATTGGTTGGCTCCCTTTGTCTAGTGTCTTCCCGGAGTCATGGTTTCCACATTTACTTGCATTTATAATGATTTATCTCTGTCTAATGTATTGTTAAAGTAGGTACTCTTTATTTAGCTCCTCGCACACAAATCTTGACATTATCATTGTTAGAGTTGGGAAATTGTGGGAACCTTTATGGTTAATAGTATAGGGTATTAGTAATCTGTTAAATTCCAATGGGTTGAAATGGTTGTAGACCATGTGAATGAAACATGTAAATTGTATATAAAATTAATTGGTATTATACATTTTCTTGTATGCAAATGTTAGCATATTTGGGAGCGGCTGTAGAAAATTCTGCTGTGATCTTATTGGTTGACTGAGTGCTGATAAGAACACCTGTGTTACTAAACAAGCCTCAGTCCCAATGTGTTTGTGTGTGTGAGAAGCCATCTCTCTACTCATACATGGCTTGTGTGGAATTGTTGTGTTGTTAACAATGTAAGTGTAATGTGCTGTTTACATTGAAGTACTTAGTTTCTTCAATTTTTTTCTTCATTATTTATTTTGTTTTTGGATTTTTGTTTGGATTTGTTTTATTAGTTTTGTATATACTAATGGTTTCTATTTGCTTATGGGTTATCAGAAACCAACAATTGCCAACATTTGTAACCATGGAAATGTCTACTCCTACATGTTGAGAGAATAAACTGGAAACATGAGACTGATGACAGAATGAGTTTTAATGGACTCACCATTCCGGTAGCAATAGCCAAACCAGCCTAAAATGCCATCCAATTTTCTACAGTAGGCTTAAAACAAACACCTTAATGTGTATTTTGGAAATTTTCTTTCCATTAAAGCAAAAGAAGACATCGAAGCAAAATAGACCAAAATCTCAAAATTGAACAGTACATGAAGTGTTCTGCCTTAAACAATAACTTCATCATTTTGATCTCAGGCTCCTCATCTAATAACTAGGCTATCTGTATTATGTTGATAGATCTTAACAGCCCTCCCTCAAATGTTAAACAAAGTTTTTGTCACCATCAGTTTGTGTGTGTGTACAGTAAGTGTAATTATAATAACACAGTGAATTGATTATTTTGTAGACATCTGTTGAAAAATGAAACATGAAACAATTGGGTGAGTGTGATGGAATTAAAAAAAAATCGGTAAGTAAGTCAGAGTTGTGTTAATATATTTAACGTTTTGTTTAGAGAAAAAAATAATAATTATGAGAAGTGCCTTTTTTTCCACTTGAGCCCCTGCCGCTCAAAATGTCTGTGCACGTCCCTGCTCAGGGGGGGGTTAGCCCTCAGAGACCATTAGATACAAAGATGCAGATTAAGATGCAACCGACTGTGTTTACGTGGATACTCATCAAGACAGCCATTCTGACATAATTTTGTGTGTATTTGCTGAAGAAGACGCAAAAGAGAACTCATTTTGGTATTTACGCTCTGTGTGAGCTGCGTCTTTCTGTTTGTGTGTGCACAGAAACAATCTATTACTGTGTGTGAGTACTGCATTGAGATCTCTTTCATGCTGCCTTGCGCTGAAAACACTTTAATGTTTAAACTGACAAGATTTAAACACATAAGAATGATAAACTTTCTCCATGAAGCAGCACCAGACGACAGAAAAGGCTGAAGCCAAGCCCCTGAATAATAACATCAAATGCATCAACACTGAAAAAATGGCAATGAGGAGGTTGTTGAATTTTTAAATATGCATTTCTTACATGATTAATTTATGCTTCTCATCTAAACATATTTGAATCATGTACTATGTATTTCTGAAAGGATGTTCAATCATATAGAATAAATCATGTTAAAGCTAAATAAAGTAGTTATGTTTTCTTCAGAAACGCCGCCCCTTTGCGAAGGAAACCGATTCGTGCCCATCGCCATTTTGTCTCTTGCTATGGATGGGATCTGAGCTCCACACTGAGGTAATTAAAACTTGAAAATAAAATTGAGTTTAGAGCAGCCATTCAGTATTTGAATGTGCATATTTTCACTCAGGTCTTAAATTTTTCATCATACAACATTGTTTTAAAAGTTACGTTTGTGCTAATGCTCAAGTTAGCTAAGGTTAACACTAGCTTTAGCCGCGTCTGAAAATGTCATGTTTATTATAGTTTGTCTGTTCGAAATGTGTGTAATCTTTTTCTTGGTATGTCGACTAGATAAAAATTTGCGTCATTATGAGAAACTGAACCCTGTCTACACTGGATGTTACCGTTGTCATGCTGTACTGCAACAGCTTGAAATTGCCTACAATGGAAACGACAAAACAGCCGTTGCAAATAGCTTGAACTACATCAGAAATAGAACAGGGAATCCATTAACTTTGTTGGATTTGTCGTGCCGTGCCGCATCCAGTGTAGACGATGGGCTCATTTAAGATGCCCCTCGCCTCACCTGAATGTAGGTGAGAGTAACGTTAGGCAGCTGCAGTCAGGGGACAAGTGAAAAGTGAAGCGAAACATCGAATTCTCCAAGTGGATCTGACACATGTGAGTTCAAAGACAGATATTGTGTGATTCACACTTATGCTGTGTTCCTAATAAAGCGATGGGACCTATTGTATCCGTTGGTGTTCTTTTTCTTCTTCTTCTTCTGCTTTTGAGTCTATGGCAGCCCATAAAATCGCTTTTGGGAAAGTCGTGAAATTTGGCACACTGATAGAGGACAGTCTCAACATTAACCACAGCAAATTTGGAGTCTCTAACTCAAACTCTATAGCACCACCACTTGTCCAAAGTTTCACTCATGTTTATGCTAATAACTTTTGAACCATAAAGCACAGAAGACATTTTTTTTTTCCTCTGAATCCTTGGCTCATGCCGAGTCGAATGAATACCAAAGGTTTCTCATAAGGTTTAGTTACTTTTTCGAACTCGTCCTAGGCAGTTTGTCTGATTCTCCCCAGTTGATTAGTCAAACCGTTATCAAATAATGGATCTGAGGCTGTATCTCCGCAACGGTTTGGCGTATTGAAACCAAACTTGGTCTGTGTTATAACAAGCATGACCTGAGACTACCTACAGTGTTTCGGCACTGTGCCACCTAGTGGTCAGGAGATATGAAACATTGTTTTTTTGCTTATAACTTCTGAATGGTTTGGCCAAAAAAAAAAAAAAAAACTGGTCTCTTTAGAATAGGTGCAGCATGCCGAGTTATATGATACCCAATTTTCCCCTGTCGCCATTTTGGGCATTGGCCATTTTGAATTATGTAGTAAAATGCTATATTTTACGAACACATTGATGTATCATTATGAAACTTGGTATGCTTCTTCGGCACCATGCCCTGATGGTACTCAAAAAGTTTGGGGGTACAAGCGCTACCTTGTGGTCAAAAGTTATAAAAGGATTTTGTGTCGACATACGAAACAGTTTTGCTGGAAAGAAACCAAACTGCATCTCAGGCTGTATCTCTGCAAAGCTTTGAAATATTTACACCAAACTTTGTATGTGCCATTGTCACCTCACACTGACCATGCCACATCCTTTTGGTAACAGCGCCACCTATTGGTCAAAAGTGATAAACTATTAATTAACCATTAATTTTGAAATTTCCAAAAATGCTAATAATTTTTGATTGCATTAGCCTATTATAATGAAACTGGTCTCAAAATATTCCTTGGATCATGCCGACAAAATAGATACCAATTATGCCACTGTGGGCTGAACTTCCTGTCCGCCATTTTGATTTATGTTGAAAACCTACTTTTTCGAACTCCCCCTTGACCATAACTCTGATTTTCACCAAAATCGAATCAGATCATAATCAGACAGTCCTGACAAAAAGTTATGGATTTCGTGTTGATAGACAAAACCATTTTTGTATAGCGCTGCAAAACAATTGTGAAGCATAATGCCAGATTCTGATCACACAAACCAGCTACTGTAGCTCAAATTGCTCAAATTGTCAGAACACAGTTGCTCTGTATGGTGCTGTGTAGCTGCAGACCTGTCAGACTGCCCAATATGACCTCTGTCCACCACCAACAGCTGGCATAGATCGACATTGTTATGGTGTAAGTGTGGTTATGTATTTGTGTTTTTTTTTTTTTTTGTTCTCTTGTAGGTGGCAGGAGAGATGATAAGTATCACCTGTTCCAATTAGGTATTGTTCCAAGATAAGTATTCCGGTTATCAGAATGAGAGAGAGCGTGTGGAGAAACAACATCATCTCCACATGGTGTTGACTGGATCTGTCGTTTGTTGTTTTCTCAGACCATTGCAAATTGCGGTTTAATGTTGTGGTATATTATGTAAATACCCTAGAATTATGTAATAAACTTTGGGTGTTATTTTGAGATTTTTGATGGATGGTTCCTTTGTTTGTTGCGACCACAAGCCGGCCATAACAACATCCACTCCTTCAGTCCCCGTTTTAGACCAGGGGTGGGGGGGTCCAATACCCCATGTCTGGTCTACCAGGTGAGGTCACTACAGAAGGTGGACTGGTGATGCATGCTCCCCTGGCGGGTCACAATTGTCTCTGGAATCTTAAATTCCAGTCCCCATGGGAGGGGCTCTCCCAGCCCTTCCCCTCAA
Source organism: Cyprinus carpio (assembly GCF_018340385.1). Taxonomy (NCBI): domain Eukaryota; kingdom Metazoa; phylum Chordata; class Actinopteri; order Cypriniformes; family Cyprinidae; genus Cyprinus; species Cyprinus carpio. The sequence continues at coordinate 29,699,100 of NC_056618.1, forward strand.
AACAAGGCGTTGACGTTGTCCTAAATAAGGATTGGCTAAAAACGGCGAATCCATTGATCTAACTCACAACAAATTCAGATACTCAATTCGCCTGTTGTGATTTCACATGTGGATAATACTCAGTGGCATGTTAGCAATACAATACTCCAATTCAGAACAGTCACCCTGTTTACACTTATTAGAGGGGTACCAATCAGGACCAATGGCATGAACTGTGGCCACATATACACTCTGTGAGGCTGGACATTTTTTCATACCAAGTCATCAAAAGTGGCTGGTACAAAGATCGTTGTTTTCCTACTGGGCATTATCTCTAAAGACAAAAGTGAAACATGTTCATGTGCATCCATGCAGTGACATTGTAGACCATCGATGTGGGGCTATAGCAGTTACTTTCAAGATGGTCATGTAGTTGTTCCATTTTGATAATGGATTTGTTAGCTAGTAGCATAGCAATGTCATATTGTAACAAAGCATCTTCAAATTTAGCCCAAAAGCATATGGCACATATTTCTCAACTCCTATGATTATACTTCTTCAATGGCTGAAACAATTGTTCCATCAGTCTGCAGCCTCTCGCAACCACTGCAAGCACAATTAAATATATTTTGCTTTAAGGACTAAAGTGGAACTGAATATCCTACAGAGAATGTAGTGCATTGTTGGCCTTCATGACCTTAGACACAAATGTTTTTGGTTAATTTGGTCATATCAGAAAATGAACTCATTACAAGAAAAGTATAAACATAAGGAAACACTGTTATTGCATTCCTGACATGGGTCAGACCCTCAGTTACCTCACAGATACTAAATACAGACATTGCCTGTAACCTAAATCCCAGTAAAGATTCCCTGATTTTATGAAAATCTATAATTTCCAATCTATAGCGCAACGAGACGGATTGTAAATCCACTCCTTTCAGTTCTCCCTTAAAACCATTTTGGGGTTCAAAACACAATGGTGGTCTAACTAACAATAAACAAACCAAAAATAAGTAAGACCCAGATTAAGCCATCTTTAAAAATAGAAATAAAAGGAATCATAATCATTATTTCATCGAAAAAGTAGAACTGTTCCTATTTTATTACTTAATAGCCCTTTTTATTAAGTTTTACTTTCACCACGGATCCATTTGCAATCATCATAGTCCACATACTATTTAAACATAAAAGAACATAAACCTAAACTTGTCAATGTTAAGAACATTTGGTCGAAATGACATTTTAAGTATCAAAGTGTATAACTTCAAAAATAGAACTTACTTGTTCACTTATTGTCATGCATGTATTTTTTATATCATGACATTACTGTTAATCATACTCAATGCCTAATATATGTATATTTTTTAATGCAAATCTTTAATTATCATACCATATTATTGTATTAAATTAACAGTACATTCAGAAGCAAATCCACAAGACCTCATGTGAAGTCAATTTAGTTCTCACTGTCTTAAAACCCTTCATTCATATTTGTCATATGGCAGTGATACTTACTGAATCAAAATTGTCATAAACTGAACAAGAACAGACAGATCCTATCACCATATAAACAGTACCACTGCTCAGATCTACCAAATATTCATTAAAAGACATCCTCAATTTCTGTAAAACAGTGTAGTCTAAAACATTGAACTTTTTACAATGAGTTAGCTGTATTTCAATTCAGACCCTCAGTTGAATTAAAACGTGGGTTTGAACTCATTATGGACGGCAATCTTCAATTTCACATATCCAAATAATCTAAACACTATTAAACATATTAATTCAAAGAGTGATTCAAATAGGGCTGGGCGATATATCGCATGCGATTGTCACGCGAATTTTGTCAGTAAAGTCGGTTCCCTGATTACCGCTCAATCGCCATCACCTGCTTTCAAATGGAGCGGCATTTAATAGACAGAGCCGTAGATCACTTAAGCTACGCAATATCGCGTTCATTATCGCACATGAATCGCCTTCGATAATGAACGCGATATTGCGTAGCTTGTCAGTGATCTACGGCTCTGTCTATTAAATGCCGCTCCATTTGAAAGCAGGTGATGGAGATTTAGCGCTAATCAGGAAACCGGCTTTACTGACGAAATGCGCGTGACAATCGCATGCGATATATCGCCCAGCCCTAGATTCAAATGAGCATTATAAAGGACAAAAGAAGTTGTTATTACCCGTAGCAGACAGAGCTGGATAACCAATCCACTTAAAGCTCGTCCCAAGTTCTGTATCCTCTTTTCGTCAGATTCACTGACAAAATTATTGACTTCTGTAAAGTTTGCCATTTCACTTAACCCATCTGTAATAATAAAACACCCATTCCAGAGGTTAGTGACACAACAGACAAAAAACATAAAGTAGTCATCCTCACGCTCACAGATATAAGATACATGAATATTGAAGCAGCTCATCTTCAAGATTTTGGATGTTAAATCGGAAAGATTTAAACTTAACATTTTTCTGCCAGTTTTACCATTTTTTTTTATTTTTTTATCTCATCTCTTATCCAGTCTCAAAGTTTGTCTGTTCATAATTGAGTTTTATTTTGAGAAAAATCAGCTGGGTCTTAATATCATTGCTTTATGTGTAGATAAAATGCGGGCATCAGGGAGCCCATATTAATATGCGGGGCATTGAAACTGCTTTCGAATGCACTATCGCTTTTTACTTTCACTTTCGAGATTTGTGATCGCACGTGCTCTGTGTAAACTACAGCAGCAGTACTTACAACACATTTTACAAGGTCAGATGCTTGTCAGAGGTGCTTGGTAATCCTGGAACATAAGATTATTTCCATGATCTGCCATATTCGCTATTACCCTTGCTTGTTTCTTCACAATACCTGCAGAACTTCTGATGATTTGGCTATGCAGGTTCAGCTGGCGGCTGGCATAGAACATGGGTGTGCATATGCCAGAGATTGGCACTCAAGTTAGTGACTCAGACTCGAGTCACATTTTTATAGACTTCAGACTTAACTTCAGACTCAACCTCAAATGACTCAAGACTTGACTCGACCCGAGGAAAAGGACTCTTGAAAATTAAAAAAGCAACTCGAGTATTTTATCCTTAAATACTTATATAACTGATTTTCAAATGGCGGACCGCATCCGCACCCCGGTGTTGTACCGAAATCCGACCCCCGTGAAAATCTTACCCCACTCGTGTGCACGTGCCTCACACATTAATATGCAATGCAGGGACTTTACATGCATTTCGTATGGCTTTTGTTCGTTTATTACTGAATATTTTTTGATGTTCCACTCAGCAAGCACCAAGGAGCCTACATGGAAGCGTTGTGGACATTTAAAGTAATAAGCACAAATTTAATTCTTCCGTAAACTGTAGAGACTTCCACAGGGTTAAGAATAAAGCTGTTCACATTGCATTGACCATCCTGCGGTCATGAGCCTGGCTCTTTCCTTCTCTTTTCTTATCCTTTGCCTCCCTCTGCTGGTTGTGCTATGTCCTACTTTTTCTTTTTACACTCTTACGCACACACCCATTCTCTCAACCTCTCATTACCGTCAGCTGGGTCTCATTCTCTCTTCATCTTCACACCTGCTCTCTATCTATCTCTTTTGCCCACGCTATATCAAGCTCTCTCTTTCGTGTCTGTGTTGTCGGATTATTGTTTGACCTTGATGCACGCAGCCGAGTGTTACCGTTACTTCTCAGAAGTTAGTTCCTGTCTTGTCCTGTCCTGTCTAAGTCTTGTTTGCATATTGAGCCTCAGTTTTTGCTGCTGTTTTACCACTCCTGTGCTGTATCCAGTGGCCTAAGTTGAGAGTAGCAGAGGGCTCCTCATCTCTCCAGTTGTCCAGATCTCACTGTTTAAGAGCCGCCCGGATCTGCGGCTGATATCTTCAGTTACTGTATCAGGAGAAAGCAGCGAAGCACTCCTTGGTTATCCTTTTGTGAAGATTTTGTTCTGTTTATCAGCCTTGCGGCTTATCCTTATTTACCCATTAAAGGACTGTACCTGCTTTCGTCTCTGGACCCCTCTGTTTCATTACATGAGTAGTTACACGAGTAAGAATGGTGAGACAAAATAAACAGTGGTGGCTTTCTAAGCAGATAAAAATTATGACTATAATGTATGGCGGAAGAGCACTTCGCAGCACTTCGACCTCGGCGCAGTAATATCATCACTCCTGAGAGTGGGAGTTTTCTACTCATGTAAGAAGGTTTGTAAACTCATGCACAGGTTTACATCACAGATGTAGCAGAAGTAAAGAAGCTTTAAAGTATTGTTTCAAAACATGTCTCTTCTTTAACTTTTAAATAACTTTTTTTAGAAACGGAATGATGATAATAGATGTTATATGTAAATATTTAATAAATATTTTAGAATTAAAGAAAAAAAATTATAACAGCTAATTTAGTTTAAAATAAACGTGGAAATGTCTAGAACTGTGAATAATTTTGGTGAGTCTGCGAAACACCACACGTCATGTTCACCAAGCGCACTCGGGCTCATCACATGGACAGATAAATACGATGGACAGGAAATGTATCTGTGAGCTTTTTTGCATTTAGCGCACAAACCAGCCTCACACATGAACGGAGCAGTCAGCACATTCATGTTCTAAAAAAACAGAAAAAAAACACCTTGTTAGCTTCTCTTGCTGTTTTTCCAGTTCATCAGGGACATCTTGCTAATGTGTGAAGAAACACTGAAAACTACGCCCAAGTCTCGGCACACCAGTGTTAGACCGAAAGTAGAGAGAGGTGTGAATGTGTTTGTTTGGATCTGTAGAATGGGATTTGTCATTGTCACCCATCTGACCCATTGAGTAGCACACAGGAAGTGACACGTTTGCTTCATCATTACTCACAAACTGCCATGAGGCCTCCACAGAGCAGTGTGCAGTCTGATACAGCAGCACAGAGTGAACCGGGTATTTGTACAATTTTTGTCACTGAAAACCATGTGCTTCAACAAAATGTTGTTTTTGTAACATCATTAAATCTATATTAAAATTTTGGGGCTTTTAGTCCATGTCTGTAAGTTTTGAAGTTAACAAATCTATATGACTGAACTCCTAAAAGTTTACTGAGGAATCTAATGAAAAAAAAAACTATTGTGAAATATTATAACAATTTATAATAGCTGATTAACTTTTTAATATATTTAAAAAATTATTTTATTCCTGTGATTAAAGCTGAATTTTCAGCATCATTACTGCAGTTTTCAGTGATCCTTCAGAAATCATTCTAATATGCTGATTGGCTAAAAATAAAAATAAATATAAACATCTCTTCTTATTATCAGCTGTGCTGCTTAACATTTTTGCGAATAATATGTATTTTTAAAATTGTTTAAAAAATAGAGAGTTCAAAAGAACAATATTAGTTTGTAGTAGTAATAGCAATTTGTAATTGTTATATTAATAACTTGTATTTGTAAAAGACTATTGATCAATTTAATGCATCATTGTTGAATCAAATGTGTGGGTGTGTGTGTGTGTGTGTGTGTGTGTGAATGAGCACATGACCCGAGAAACTGTTTAAAGTTTCCACAAAATAATAGCGCTGCTAATATGTATGTATGCATATATGCATGTATTTAATTTAGCTACCTACTGGTCTTCTATCAGCATCTTATACTTCAAAGTAGCTCATATCCAGACCAGAAACACGCACGTGCGCTGTGTGTGACTCACAGGTCGCGTGCATTATTGATAAGCATGTAGAGTTATTGCTCACGAACTCATAGGCTGTGAGTCACGCCACACTGGAGCTCTGTGGGAAGTGATTCGTCACGCGGAAAGCTGTCAGTCAATCCCTGCAGTCTATAATTGCAGTGACACAGGGCAAGCAATACAGAATCTCAAATGCATGTAATATAAATATGAATATCGCACATTCAGACTGAGAGCAGCATCTGCTGGGCTGAAGGTGCACAGCAAGTGTGCTACAAAAACTTACGGAAGGTGTTATTGGTGATTAGTAAACAGACGGTGAACTCTGATTTAACAGAGCTAGGGCGCCATCTAGTGGTGCTTCTCTTTTCTATTCGTTATCCTTTTTTAACCTTAATTTCCAGCTGTAATAGTTTCATTTAAATTTAGGTTTTAAATATAACTAATCGAAAGTAAAAATTAGATTTCAGAAGCACCCTCAATGATTATTTCTGGAACCAAAACGCTTTTATTGCTAAACTAAATGCAAAAACAACAAAATACAAATGCACTAAATAAAATAATTGAATAAATACATAGGCTATTTACAATTTAAGCACTTAACTAAAATAAGTAGGCTATTAATAAATAAATAACTAGAGAAGGCTGACTATAATCAGCTTGCTTCCATTTAGTGAGATAAGCCTCTTCACCTGAATAAGAAAAAAAGCTCTTCTAGTCTTCAGTGATGCGAAGACTACACACAATATCTGAGCGAGAGCAGAGACCATTCATAAGATAACAATGTATATTTAAAAGCACACGTCCACTTTTGTGTGAGTGAAGGAAATCCGCTTGCGAGTGGAGAGATTCGTGCTCGCGCATTACATGGATCACGTAACATTATGCGCGCTCGATAGAAACCGCCTAAAATTAAGTATAAAGAGGAGACGAAAGCAACCCTAGGCAGCTGCACAAGCCAGAATCCGCCACTGCCAGATGCAGTTAGAAATGTACTAAAAACAAGCCTAGACATCTGTTAGGGGGGCACCTGGGGTGTCAAGGGGGCCGGTGCCACCCCTGGCCACCACGTGGGCACGCCCCTGTCTGCTCGCATTTCTTTCTTTCGGTTTCGCTTCTCTGCGTTGGTCGTTGAATAATTTGTTCTACGCGGAGTTTAAAAGATGAGGGCACAGTAAACTACTACTTTCAGCAAAATATCAGGTAACTATAACAATAATAACTAATAATAACGCTTAATTTTTCGCGGTAACAGTAAACAGAAAACTAGCAAAGAGCATTTTACATTTACAACAATGTGATGACGCACATAACGGTTATCAGCGTCGTAAAGCCTCGAATCCTATTTTTCATATTTGTATTTTTTTTTTAAATATGTATGTACATTTATAACACTTTTCTTTGTATTATATTACCTTTGCATCAAATTACACACACACGAAACAACTAACTTTAGTTAATGCCAATGCGAGGGTGTTTCATAACGCACTATGGGAGGGACGGTAAATTTGACATCGCTCTCTCTTCTGAGTGTCCTTATCAGTCTCTCTTATTTTTTTCCTTTTATTGAAAGTCGTGAAAACACTATCGTGGAGTTTTTCTGTTTCTATTTGAGCAAATGGGAATGCAAAAAATATATGTTTGTGGTACTCATGCACTGCTCAAGTTAACCCAACTATGGCGACTTCCGCTTTTGAGAAACACGGAAGTGTGAAAACAAATAATTTGTTTCATGTTTTTCTCCACTGCTATATCATCCTTATTTTGTGATGATGAGGCATAAGGAACACCACAATACACTGAATTACAGTAGTACAGAGTCTAGATGTAATAAAAATATGAATAATAACTTCCAAATTGTTAAATAACAGAAAATGTTTAAATTTCACAATAGCCCTTAATTGGAAGAAGCCAATGTTCCTAATTCTGTCTCATTTACGTTTCTAAAGGCTTGTCTGAAATCATGGATATGAAGAAGGACTCTCCTGCTGAAGAGTGTCGCTGTGAGAGCAGAGAGGAGGGAGGTGCACCATGTCCCAGCTGTGTGTCTATAAAGACTACAAATTCAATGGATCCACCAAATACCTTCAGAACTGGAGCTGTGAATCCTGAAGCCATGTAAGATACTGTAAGTTTTCCAGTATTGGAGACAAGAACCTGAGACATTAGATAACAATACGATTGCTTTGTCTTATCTCTGGATCTCTAGGAGAAAAATAAAATTTTCTGAAATCATGGAAATGAAGAAGGACTCTTCTGCTAAAGAGCGTCGCTATGAGAGCAGAGAGGAGGGAGGTGCAACCTGTGTGTCTACAAAGACTACAAATTCGATGGATCCACCCAATACCTTCAGAACTGGAGCTGTGAATCCTGAAACCATGTAAGATATGTTTTCCAGTATTGGAGACAAGAACCTGAGACATTAGATAACAATACGATTGCTTTGTCTTTTGGTAGTATGTTAAAAGAAAAGAAAAATACATTAAGAAAATACATTAAGTCTTCTGTTAGAACCGTAGCTGTTTAAATAAACATTTTGCAGTCATATTTGTATGCCTATGTAATGTTGACTTTATTTGCACATGCAGTGTTTTTTTTTTTTTTTTTTGTACTGTGTGTTATATTTTCAGAAAAACATCTGAAATCATGGCAATGGAGGAGGACTCTCCTGCTAAAGAGTGCTGCTATGGTAGGAGAGAGAAGACAACAAATTTATTGGATCCACACTCTAATTTCAGAACTGGAGCTGTGAATCGTGAAGCCACGTGAGATTTTTTTTTCAGTAGTTTCTCTGTACCTCTAGGAGAAAAAGAGGGGGTTCATTTTTTTTTGTTTTTTGTTCCAAAACTGTTACAAACATGCAATATTAGCTATATAAATAAGGAGGTTAATTTTTTTTTGTTCTTTTATATAGGTAAGTGGATATATAGTTTATAAGTGTTACTCAAGCACGTTTGGCCTTTGACTAGATACGTGCCATTTTAACAAATATAACCTCCAGATGGCAGAGCCTTCATAATCAGTGACACAGTCGAGCAGCATCCTCATCTTCCTGATCAGTCTTCATTGTTGACAGCCAGAGAGCAGTGTGTTTATCACTGCTATGAATTTAAATCATTAAAAAAACTTCCAGCCTATTTTAAACATTAATCCTCCAACAAGCATAACAACAAGTAAGCTGGTGTAAAACAGCTTCACATAAGGTTGCAAATGCCACCAAAATGAATAAAAAGGGCCACAAAATTCAAGATATAAAATGCAACTTTTTTTAACATTTGTAACATAGACATTTGCGTGCCTAGAAAGACTACAGATTCAGTGGGTCAGCAGTGACCGCTGGAGACATGTGAGATTTTTGCCTGTATTGGACAAAGAATACATGCATATTAGAGAAAAAAATTGCAGTATATTTGTGAAGCATGCCAGCATGGTATATACCTGAAAGAGCTCTGTTCTGTGTGATGTGAAATGTAGACAAAATGCTCTAATTGCTTTCTCTTTTGATGCGCCTGCAGTGGGGAAAATGAAGTTGCTATTAAAACAGTCAAAACCACTCACAAAAACAGCATGAAGAACAAGTTTGAGCGCTTATTTGAGGGAATCAAACGACAAGAGAATGAAACCTTCCTGAACACCATCTACACACAGCTCTACATCATTGAGGGAGAGAGAGAAGGGGTGAATGAAGAACATGAGGTTTTACAGATGGAGAAAATAACCAGAACACAAGACACTCCAATCTGCTGCAAGGACATCTTTAAACCCTCATCTAAACCAGGAGGAGAGGAGAAAGACCAAATAAAGACTGTTCTTACTAAAGGCATCGCTGGAATCGGAAAAACCGTATCTGTGCAGAAATTCGTTCTGGACTGGGCCGAGGGAAAAGACAATCAGGATGTAGATTTCATGTTTGTGCTTCCGTTTCGAGAGCTGAACTTGATTAAAGATGATGAGTACAGTCTTCACAGACTTCTGCTGGACTTTCATCCTGAACTTCAAGATCTGGACTCACAGATTTATGAGAAGTGTAAAGTTGTGTTCATCTTTGATGGTCTGGATGAAAGCAGAATCACACTGATGTTTTCAGACTGTGTAAAAGTTTCTGATGTGACTGAGACTTCATCAGTGGATGCGTTGATGTCAAACCTCATGAAAGGAGAGCTGCTTCCCTCTGCTCTCATCTGGATCACCTCCAGACCAGCAGCAGCCAATCAGATCCCCTCTGAATACATCAACCGTCTGACAGAAATCCAGGGATTCAATGACCCTCAGAAGGAGGAATATTTCAGGAGGAGAATAAGTGACCAGGATCAAGCCAACACGATCATCTCACACATCAGAAAAGCAAGAAGCCTCCACATCATGTGCCACATCCCCGTCTTCTGCTGGATCTCATCCACTGTGCTTCAGAATATCCTGAAACAAGATATCAATTCAAAAATCCCTCAAACTCTGACTGAAATGTACATCCACTTCCTGCTGATTCAGATCAACATGAGGACTCAGAAGTATGAAGAGAGCGATCCAGAGAAACTCCTGCAGTCCAACAGAGAAGTGATTTTGAAACTTGCTGAAGTGGCTTACAATCAGCTGATGAAGGGCAATGTGATGTTTTATGAGAAGGACCTGACTGAGAGCGGCATAGACGTCACTGAAGCATCAGTGTATTCTGGGATTTGCACTCAGATCTTTAAAGAGGAATCTGTGATTCATAATAGGAAAGTCTACAGCTTCATTCATCTCAGCTTTCAGGAGTTTCTGGCAGCTCTCTATGTGTTTTACTGCCACATACACAACAAGAAGGAAGTACTGAAGACATTTTACATATCCGAGCAATTATCATTGTACATGCTGCTTAAAGCAGCAGTTAATAAATCATTGCAGACTGGACGCTTGGATCTTTTCCTCCGCTTCCTGCTGGGCATCTCACTGGAGTCCAATCACATACTCTTACAGGATCTACTGAGATACACAGAGAACAACGGAGGGGCCATGTATTTAGTTGCAACGTATATTAATGATAGAATTGTTAGTAATGAACAACTGTCAGCTGATAAATCTATCAATCTCTTCCTCTGTCTGCTGGAACTGAATAATCAGACTCTCTACAAAGAGATTCAGAGCTTTGTGAATTCAGATGAACTCTCATGGACGAAACTCTCTGTCCCTCACTGCTCAGCAATATCCTACATGCTTCAGATGTCAGATGAGGTGCTGGACGAACTGAACCTCAAGAAATTCAACACATCAGATGAAGGCAGAAGGAGAATGATACCAGCTGTGAGGAACTGCAGAAAAGCGTTGTAAGCATTTGGCATTTGTCATTTTGTATGTAAGATAATGTTATCAGCTGTGAGGAACTGCATGAAATGTTTGTTGTATTTTGTAATTTGTGTTTTTGTGTAAACGTACATCATAGTAATTCATATTTGTCAGATTGTTTCAAGGTTATAAGCTAGATCATTTTTGGGGTTTCATCTATTGTAACTAAGATCTTCTGAACTCAGACTTAATGCACATAGACCGGGAGTCAGAACCCTATTGGTCATAAAGTGGCATGTTTTTTCATATTAGATAATCCCTGTGCCATGGCAAAGTTTAGGAATATTGGAAGAGAAGTCTAAATATTGAAATTTGTAAATATAGATGTTGTAATCTCAATATAATCACAGTTTATTACTCCTGTATGGATGCTAACTCGAGAGGTTGTTGATCTGAATGTGAGAACTTGTCATATTGATATTTGTATTTGTAAATTGAAATTTACACTCACAGCTCTGATATGTAAATTTGTAAAATATGTGTATATGTATAACTACAAATGTGTAAAATGACATTCACACAAAGAAAATGAGAGACACAAATGTTTACGAAATATTTACTCTTGCACTTTACTAAAATTTTGCTGCACAACATTAAATCGACACTTACAACCTCTCAGATCTGGCAGTACAAGGTCAAATCCTAGCGTTCTGACTTTTGCTACTCCTCTTGCGGTATTCTAGTTGCAAAACTCACTTGTGCACTTGTATATGCAGATGTGAGAGATCAGAGCCGGGGGCGGGGCTTTGGTGCGAATGAATATATTTTATTGGTCGATGCCTGACCAATGAACGCCAGCCATCGCGACTTGCCAAGAAAGAAATTTGTGTTTTATGCATATGTATCAGTTATTTGTAAAACACTGCAAACTATTTTCACTCAATATCCTTAGCTTTTAAAGGATTTTAAAACACTAGATTCATCTTGTCATTCAGGTATTATCTGGTAGACAAATAATTCAACATCTTTCATATGTATATCCCACTGCAAATCACTGTACCAGAGTTTTGACATAACTCTTGTTGTTTTTGTTATTTTTATGTTTTGTAAAAAGAATTCAAACTTCTTCACTGGGTAAAATTCTTAATTTGCTTGTCAGTAATGAACTTTTTTAAATGTAACATTTAAAAAAAAAATCAAACTTATAAAAATCGAGTGTTTGATAATGTCTAAATGTACATTAAAAAGCAAAACCTAAAATATAAGCAGTCATGACCATCAATGCTTTTTTGAGCAACTAGAGAAGAGCTAAATACATGTATTTATTAAACATCAATAAGGCCATCTAGTGGTTAAACAATAGCATTATATATGAATATTATCTTTCTGGACACCAAATGCCTGTAATTTGCCTCTTTGCACTGGAATTTAAAAACATTTCCTCTATTATAACCCTAAATACTACACTAATTGTAATATAAATAGGCATATAAGAAAATGTTAAATTTTAAATGGTCATTCATGGATCATAATTATTGCGCATATTATTTAGTACCAAAATCTCTTCAAATGAACTAATCAGAAGTAAGCTAAAATGTAGTACAGTTATTTTATTGGTTAAAAGTTACACTTAAAGTGTTTGGTCACATCTGACTGCCAAGAAATATGAGAACATAACACTGTTTTATTACCCAGAATATGCTATTGAAAAGCATAGTCAGCATAGTTATCCATGCACAATCAATGCACATTATGTGTTAATAATTACTAAAATTCACTGTAAATATAGTGAAACTGCTTTCTTTCCCAATTAATTTCATTCAAGCGTATTAACAGCGCGAGTTGTTTAGTACTATTGATAGCTTCATGAACTACATGACCGCGTGGCGGTGAGATCAAAACATGTGACTGTTTTTCAGCTGCTCTGGTACAGTGAGTTTACTCTGCAATATGCAATAGGATTAGGATATACATATGAAAGATGTTGAATTATTTGTCTACCAGATAATACCTGAATGACAAGATGAATCTAGTGTCTTAAAATCCTGTAAAAGCTAAGGATTTTCAATGAAAACAGTTTGCAGTGTTTTACAAATAACTGATACATATGCATAAAACACAAATTTCTTTCTCTGCAAGTAGCGATGGCTGGCGTTCTTGGTCAGGCATCGACCAATAAAATGTATTCATTCGCATTCGCACCCCCGCACAAGCCCCGCCCCCGGCTCTGATCTCTCACATCTGCATATACAAGTGCACAAGTGAGTTTTGCAACCAGAATACTGAAAAAGTCAAAGCGCTAGGATTTGAACTTGTACTGCCAGATCTGAGAGCTTGTAAGAGCCGATTTGATGTTGTGCAGCAAAACTGAAGTAAAGTGCAAAAGTAAATATGTCGTAAAAATTTGTCTCTCATTTTCTTTGTGTGAATGTCATTTTACACATTTGTAGCTATTAATCTGCAACTTCCAATTCAAAACACGGGGGTTTTGTCTGTGTGTGCAAATTGATAGATTAAGCTTTTCACATCAGAGCTGTGAGTAAAAATGTCAATTTACAAATACGAATGTAGATATGACAAGTTCTCACATTCAGATTGACAAGCTCTCGAGTTTTGATACTGTTTTACCTTTATACTCCTGTGTCTTTTTATCCTTTCTAGGTCCGTGATTACACCTGGTATTGAGATGTATTTTTGTTTATCCAATCACAAGTGGACAACACTAAATACATGTGTGAACGGGGTCTAAAACGTTTTGAGCTCAGAGGTAATTGAAAACACTATCAACCCGATTGCGCTCACAGTGTGGACGCTCATTTGGTCAGATGTGTTCGAACAGCCACTAAAATCCACCTACTCTCTGCTGCCTGAGCTAATTTATAAACATTATGATGTTCATTTCCTGTCCGTTAACTGACAAAATTAAAACTATAAATTAGATTTAAACTAGAATGGATGAGTGTACATGACCCATTAAAAATAAATGTCAAGTTCTTTCATGAAACTCTAGATGGCGCAGACAGATGGGTTCTTAATGTAACTGATGATATTCACAGCGTTAAAAACCTTGGCACAAGCTGATGGCTTCATGTTGCATACGCAGCCAATGAGCTTACTGCTTTACATTTAAATGGCTGCTTAGCATTCACTTGAGCATTTTGCAGTGCGCTTTCAGAGTTCCTCTGAAACCCTCCACCTTTCCCACCTCCACCTGTATAGATCTGCTACGAGTTATTTTATATGCTATTTGTGCAGCAGCAGTAGGTCTTAAATACTCACAGCACCGTATTGCCATTTATATTGGCAGTAGCAAGTTCCTGCACTTGCTTGCAGCAGCAATAATCTACAACTACAAAAATAACCAACAGCAGCAGCAACGTATAACATTATCATATCCATCACCATGCTAAAATCTTCAGAGAGTTGTCATGATAGAATTTTTTTTATTTTCAGTGGTTTAGTTTTACACGCACAGGAGAAAATGGAGAAAAGCAGAATAAAATGACATATGATAGGAATAAAATAAATAGGTCTACATGAAATATGTTTGTTAAATAATTAACAAAACAAACAGAAGAAAAAAATAAAAGTCTGTTTTTATGGCCGCACCTCAAGTTTAAGGAAACAGAGATGGCTGAAAACGCATCCTGTTTGTTTTCTTTCTTTTTCAAAGGCACAGTTTTGTTTTTATAGTGAGTATACATGAATTAAAGTAAATGTTTAGTAAACCAAAAGTTTTTTTTTCTTTTCTGTTGTGATGAGGACAATATAACAAGTCTCAGTTAGCTTAATGCAGTACACGTAGCAAAAAATCATATATAAAAAAAAGAAAATAATATAAATAAATAAATAAAAAGATAGTTAAGGAAAGTAATAGTGGAAGATTTTTTTAGAGTCATTTTTTGATTTTTTTTTTTTTTTTTTTAATAAAGAACAGATAGAATACAAAAAGATGAGAAGCTAGTGGTGGTTTCTTTTTTTTAAAGCTGTTAGTAAATAGTGCAAGTCTAAAAGGGTCATTTTTTTATAGAATAGAATTAGAATAGTGAGTGCAAAAGTTAGAGGGTCAAATAAAGATTGAAGAGAAGTGTTTTAAGAGGAAGGATGTACAAGGAAAACAGCATCGGGCCAAGAATAGACCCCTGAGGGACTCCACAAGGAAAAGGTGCCATTTGGGCCACAAAATCTCCAAGGCAAACAGAAAACTTCCTATCGGACAGATATGACCTAAACCACTCTAGAGCAGTACCTTTGATACCAACACAGTGGTCCAGCCTCAGATAAAAATATTATGATCAATAGTATCAAATGCAGCTGTAAGGTCTAACAGCATTAGAATAGCAGAATCTCCTGTGTCTGTAATCAATAAGAGGTCGTTGAAAACTTTTAAGAGTGCAGTTTCTGTACTATGAAGGGCTTTAAATCCAGACTGAAACAACTCCAAAATTCCATGTAATTCCAAAAAAGATTGCAAACTGTATACATACAGCTTTCTCCAGTATTTTCGAAAGAAATGGAAGTTTAGAAATAGGTCGGTAATTGGAGAAAACTGATGCGTCAAGATTCGTTTTTTTTATTAGTGGTTGTACTACTCCATATTTGAAGCCCTGTGGTACAACACCTGTGGTCAGACTGCTATTTATAATTCCTAGAATTTTGGGCCCAATAGTTTCAAAAACTTGTTTTAAATGATGATTTCATTTGATCAATTATATCTTTCTTAAAATATAAGGACACAGGCTCCAACTGGTTAAAGACAGCAGGGCGGGTGACAATAATAGAAGGGTCCTCAGAGGAAGGTAAAATTATGTGCTCTAATATTTTCTATCTTACCTATAAAAATTGTGAAAACTTTTCACAAACATCTGGAGATGAGTAAGAACAAGTCAGTTGAGAGGTAGGCCCATTTAGTACAGCATTAATTGTTCTAAAAAGAGCTTGAGGTTTGTGAGAATTCTTCAAGATAATATCAGAAAGGTATTTTGGTTTTCTCGGTTTTTACAGTTTTTTGGTATTTATGCCAGGTGTCTTTTATGATGTCAAGAGACACCTGTAATCTGTTTTTCTTCCATTGTCATTCAGCTCTCCTGCACTCTCGTCTGACAGCATGAGTAGTATCGTTCAACCATGGTTCACTTTTTGGCTTAAAATGCATAACTTTAAAAGGTGCAACGTCTAACACACTTTGGCAGGAAGAATCAAACAGTGAGAATAGCTCTTCAGTATTAGATCAGGAAGTGAGCATACAATTAGTTTCATCCAAACTTTAAAAACAGTAGAAAACTCTGCAGCCGTGGAAGAGTTAAACACACGACATCGCCGAGCTGGTCCACTCGGTTTAAAATAAGGGAGAGAGATCTCAAATAAAACAGGCATGTGATCTGAAAAAGACGATTCACAAATTTCAAGATTACAAATTTGTAAACCACATGATAAAACAAGATCTAATGTGTGTCCATGCTCGTGTGTAGGATCTGCTACAAACTGGACCAAATTAAAAGAGTCAATAACATTTAAAAAATCTTTGATTAGTGGCTTCATAGGACAACAAACATGTATATTAAAGTCACCAACTATTAAACCCTGTCATAATTTGACATAATTCCAGACAAAAAGTCAGAAAAATCATTGATAAAGTCCTTATTATATTTAGGTGGTCGGTATATCAGATCACACAACACCGGCTGGAATCGACCTAATTAGAAAATATTAAGTTCAAAGCTGGAGTAAATGTCTGATGACAGTTGACGACATTCAAATTTTTCTTTAAAAATTGTCGCTACTCCTCCTCCTCGTCCAGAAAACCTCGGAGAGTTAAAATATGTACAATCAATCGGTAAAACTTCTGAAAAAATGCTTAGTTCACTGGCATTTAGCCATGTTTCAGTCACACATAAAAAATCCAGTGCACGGGAGGTGAAAAAGTCATTAAGAATGAAGGATTTGTTTGTTAGTGATCTAGCATTTACCAGTGCTATCCTGGTCGGAGTCAGGCCTTCTGCCATCAGGGGTTCCCGATCCAGCGGCCGAAGGCTTTGGAGATTCACACCACCTCTACGGAGACGGGGTGAGCGGGGAGGGGGGACATCCACGTCCCTGCTGATGAGCGTTATCAGCCCAGTGTATACAGAATCCATAGAATGCCAGGAAATAACGCGACGTCGATCGAGTTTGTTTTCAGCAAGTGTGGTATAATGATTGATCCAGAAACATTTCGCCAGATAGCGTTTTGTTTTTTACCAGCAGTCCACTGCATTTACCCCGGCGTCTATAACGCCTCTTCCCGAAAAGAGGATCTGGCGCGTGCCAAAGGTAAAAAGGGATTGCAGATACAAATGGGAGAGAAGTTCTCTGTTCACTCCGATCGTAGTTCACCAAGTCATTTGTGGCAGATCTTATATTTAGTAGTGTTTGGCGATCATATACCAGTAGAGAGTCGACATTTTTACAGACAGTTGACAGAAACAACACAAACACAAGCGGGACTAGAAGCAGCAGACGGCATGCCACACACACTGGCGCCATCATGAAGTGAACAGAAGAGATGGATTAAAACACCAGGTGTGAACGGGAATGTGTCTCCCCCGTCAGCTTGTGATCCGATCGACCAATCTCAATACCAGGTGTAAACAGGGCCCTAGAGAGATCAACTGTGATTGTGATAAATGGAGCTTTGAAATGTTTAGGACAAAGTAACAGTTGTTAATGGTGAGATCAAATGATTTTGCAGTCTTCCTATTTAAGTGGTATGCAAAGTGTTAATTAACCATTTACTGATCTTTTTAGATTGTCAGATTGTAATCTCACTGATCAGTGTTGTGAAAGTGCGGCTACAGCGCTAAAATTAAATTCCCCATTAAAAGAGCTCGACCTGAGTAACAATGACCTGAGAGATTCAGGAGGGAAGCTGCTCTTTGATGCACTGAAGAGTCAGTGTCAACTAGAAATATTGAGGTTTGTATATTTATTTTTATACAATTATTTTTTACCTACAGTATATAGAAAGTGGATATGTTGGATAAAAGTTGAAAAGTGAGATACTGTGCATTGTAAGTGTGTTGATGTCATAAAGGTAAATTATGTAATCATTTAATCTTCTGTTTAGATTGTCCATCTGTAATTTCACTGATCAGTGTTGTGAAAGTCTGGCTTCAGCTCTTCAATCATCAAACTCCCGTCTAAAGGAGCTGGACCTGAGTAATAATGACTTGAAAGATTCAGGAGTGAAGCCGATCGCTGATGCACTGAAGAGTCCAAACTGTAAACTGGAGAAGCTGAGGTAATTGTAAAAAATAAATAAATAGATAAGTATTTATGTATGTATTTATTTATTTATTTATTTATTTATGTATTCCTTTGATGTCTGTCATTGTAGTTTATCTGGCTGTATGGTGACAAAGGATGGCTGCTCTCATCTGGCTTCAGCTCTGAGTTTAAAATCCTCCCATTTGAGAGAGCTGGATCTGAGCTACAATCACCCTGGAGATTCAGAACTCAGACAGGAGAATCCAAACTGCAAACTGGAAAAACTTTGGTATGATGAACACTTTTTAATTAAAAGTAGTCTTATATGATTTCATTCATGAACTCTAAATTAAGGGACTGAGTTGATGTGTGTTTATGTGTTGATGTTTGTTTATATTTTGAGAGTGTGATTAAATAAGTATTTACGTGTACGATCCAATTTAACATTTACATAGCCAATGTTTTTCTGTTAAAACTAGGGTCGGCAGTTTCTGCACTAGTAGTATACTACAGAACTACAAAAATAAAGCATGATTTTCTGCAACCTTTGCAAAATTTTACGACAAAATTAAAAATGGTTGATGCCCAAAATGAAAGATATGGACCAAACTGTTCAGAAGTTAGGTAGGTGTTGGAGTTGACAGATTTGTTGCTTACCCTTAAGTTTTTGTTTCTATACTGTGTAGTAGTTTTGGTCTGAATAGCATTGTTGACTTATGTTATGGTTTCTATTTTGGTGTGCACTTCAATTTATTGATACACTACACAAGAATGGTGTGGTCTATGAAAAAATCTTTTAACTTTTTGCCAGCATGGTCTGAATATGATCTCAGCCAATGTTGGTGAAAAATGTATGTTCACATGGGCATGTTCACACTTGGCATATTTTTTGACAAGTTGAGAAGGGTACTTTATATATATATATATATATATATATATATATATATATATTGTTTAGAAAAAGTTGACAAGGGTGCTTTTTTCAGTAAAGAGGGCATCTTTTGTTGCCATAACAACAGTAGCCTAGAGCTGTGTGGTGCGGAAATGTCCAAAAAGAGGATGTTAGCTCTTGCATTTGCTTTTGAAGTTAACAGGGAGGAGAAGGTCAGTTCACAGCAATGTTTGTGGGTGCACAACGACATACGGGAAAGGATACCATATGGTGCTTATAACAATTTAGTCCAGGAGTTTCGGTAGGATGATGCACGGTTTGCGGCATATTTAGATTAAACAAAGTTTATCTACTGGCACCTTCTCCATTTTTTCTTGTTATGGAAACGACAGGTCTCACTACTTGCTTGTCATTGCTCAGCTGTCAAAAAGGCACTTGACGTAGGATGTTTTTTTTTCTTTTTCAGAAAAGTTTAACTTTTTTCAACTTAAAAAGCTCTGAGCTGCAAAAAAGACTTTTTTGATTACACAGTTTACTCCATAGGATTATTATGTAAAACAGATGCTGGAAGCTTCAAAAAAGATGCAGAAGTGTGAACATAGTCTAAACCTTCTAGGACAAATTTAGAAAACCCTTTCTCCCCCCTGAAAATTCAGAATATTAAACAATGTAATGACAGAAAATGATGTAATTTGGTGCAATTAACTCAGCCAAGGAATTAGAGGGGGAAAAAAACTTACAGTTCAAAGATTATTAGCATAGACAAATTTGGACAGTTGGTGGTGCTACAGGGTTTGAGTTGCATGTAGCCATGGTTCCCCAAGAGGGAACAAGATGCTGCATTTTCTAGTGGACACTTTGCAGAATGAGTGTCTGATGCATGTGTGAAAAACAAACTCTAATCCTATTGGTCCACATGTCCTGTGACGTCATGGGCAGGCACCCGGAAGTGTAAAAGGGCACCTGCTGAACATGTTACCAACTTAGCTGTGTGAAGGAGATGCGAAATAGAGCCCTGCACGGGCCTCAAATCTAGGCCCGAGCCCGGCCCTGGCCCGAGACGCTCAGGCCCTAGCCCGACCCGTGTCCGACAGCTCATCAGAATTATCAGCCCGAGTTCGACACGAGCCCGTGTTTTTATTTATTTATTTATTTATTTATTTTATTACACAGCGGAAGCCTGCCCTGTTTGCAACAATTAAAAAATGGGTCAGTTTTGTGTTATGTTTCTTTTCATTTCTTTATCAAGTTGATTTAGAAAAATGTTTGGAGCATTTTTTTTTTAAAATGACGATTAACGTTAAACAGCCGAGCCGATAGCGAGCAGCCTAAAACATATTTAATCAATTAAACCTCTCAAATTAACGCTAATACTTTACTTGGCTACAATAAAATCCATATATAAAACACTTCAAGCATATCACACAGACAGTTTAATAAAAGTTTATTTATTAAACCACAGTGAGTAAAATAAAATAAAAAAAATTGAAATACTGAGGCAGGCTCGCAACAGCGCTCGCAAACGAAATGAGAAATAGCCTACAATCTAAACTAATTAAATTAATTAAAAACAAACTTGCAGGTTATCTTACCTCAAAAACGCACCACAGAATATGTCCATTCTTTTTTTCCATTAGTTTCCAACAGTTAAACAAAAATAAAGTCCAGTCAAATGAAAAGTTAGAACAGTCTCTTACAGAGCATCGTGGAGAAAAAGAATAGCCTCCAGAGTGGAAGGTTTTAACCCAGTCCTCCTCTCTTCTATCACTCTTCCCGCTGCGCTGAAGACACGTTCGCTGCTGCTGGCGGGGACACTAAACACAGAGCGAGCCAGTCTTGACAGTTGCGGTAGCAGGGTCTCGTGCTGTTTACATTTACATTACTTTAGAGGCCTCTAATAGCTACTACTACAATAAGTGGATATAAGTGAAGTATAATCGTGGGTCGCGCTGATGGAAAAGCGTGCGTGCGCGCGTGCGTGTGTGAGACTGTCATGTCAGTATGTCAGTTTAATTATAACGGGTTGAATTATCAGATTATGAATGGTATGAGGTTATGAAATGTCTTTCTATGTTTGTTTTTCTATCGTCGACGTCAACTTCTCATTTTTTTATTTAATGTTTTATTTTTTAATTTATTTAATTTATAAAATATAAATAGAAGGATAACCCAAAAAAAGGCCCGAGGCCCGGCCCGCATGTGAGCTATAACGTGAAAATTGGCCCGAAGCCCGGCCCTAGGGGCATAAATAAGTCGGGGCCCGTCGGGCTCGGGCTGAAATGCAGGGCTTTAATGCGAAACAGCCAGGTCAAATGCATGGTGAAGGGATGCAGTGTCTCGTTCCCTCTCGGGGAACCATGGTTACATGTGTAACCTGAGACATTGACCTTCTAGGGAGCTCGCACTGTGTCCTCTTGTGGACACTTTGGGGAACGAAATTCCAACTATTCCATGCTATGGCATATGCCTGTCCACCTGGTGGGAAAACACCAAGGAATTGATAGAGACACACTTAACCTTTCCTTAGAAAGGGGCCAAGCAACTGATGCCCCAGACTGCTTAGATCATTTGAAAATGGGGAACCAAATTTCAGATGAATGAGGGACATATAAACTAAGTTAGGAACACAGCTATCCTCAGACAACTATTCTATGTGAGCTATCTACCAATACCTTCACACAAAACTGCCCAGACAGAGAGGGGGCTATCTGCTTACAACCCTAATAGGGGATATTGCACAGTCTAAGCTAAGGCTCAAGGAGACTGCTACTTAAAAACCCTAAGCAGGAGAGCAATCACCGAGCTAGCACACAGCTATTCTTGAATAGCAGTTCCCTCAGATAAGGCTGAAGGTTGCCCATATAGGTGCCGAGGGTGTTCGGTAGGAGATTAGTTAGATGAAGTAGTGTGATGTTTTATGATGAGTTATGTCAGTAAAAATGAATTAACCTGTCCTGTCACACATTATACTGGCTGTGCTCGTAGTGCATGCTCTTCAACTGCACGCACAAATATGGCGGAGTGCTGTAGCCTGTATCATATTACGAGCATCCGTGTCAGATCTGTCATGTTCAGCAGCGGCAGCTCTTAAAGTAATAGATGTTTAGCAGAATAAGCTATTTGATTTGTTGTCTGTTAATCGAATAACCAAGGTGATGTAGAAAATCAATAACGTTTGTATCTTTTAGGATTTATCTACATTTAATTTAGAATTTAGTGTTTGATAAATTTATTCAATTTCTATATAATTCTTACTTACTTACGGGCACAGGTAAAAAATGACATTTATTATAATGGATTTTTGTGAAGACTGGTTTAAGTTCACTTAAATTTGAAGTTTTTTTTAAGTCTAATAAATGTTAAAATTGATAGCTCTCAATTATACTGTAATGTTAGTATAGTCAACATTACATACCTGTATAGTCAATGGTTAAATACTAGTGGGGAAAAAAAAAAATTCCTAGAGACATCAGTAGTATTGGTATCAGTAATAAATAAATGGTATCGCCTTCAGTCATAAAAAAGATGCCATTAAACAAATATTAAAAATATACTGACTTTATGTTGTTTCTACATTAATTTGAAGATTGGATGTGAAATTATTACAACTTAAAAGTATATTTAAAAAGATTAATGTAAGGTGGGATTAATCACCATTAATTTCAGGGGGGAAAAGGTGCGATTAATAAGTAAAAATTTTTTCTTTATCGATTGACAGCATTCACTACTTAAAACCCAAACAGCGCAGACAGCACAGTCTAGGCGAGGGTCTCAAGGAGACTACTACTTCAATCCCCTAAAAAAGGGAGCAGACTCCGAGCTGGAACACAGCTATCCTCGAATAGCAGTTTCCTAGACACGATTCAGCGCTTACTTGAGAGAGCTTGTGCCAAGGGGAACCTAACCTAGTCATAGAGGGCAGGCTGCCCTCAGACCACTATATTCCAGAGCATAGTAAGCTTGAGCAGGAGCATAACTATCCACAGACAGCTACACTCTGAGCAGGGGTTGTCCACTTAAAAGCCCTAAGGCAGGGGAACGGTCTACTCCACCCAAACTTAATATGCAGGATTTAAAGAGGCCCACTTAAAAATACGCAGAGACCTGGGTAGGCAGCCCACTCCTAAACCCATCTGACTAACACAGGGCCATCCACTAAAAACCCTAACAAAAATGGGGGGCGGTGGGGGGGGGTATACTTAGCATGCAGGGTTCAGGGGGACCGCCTGCTTCAGTTGGGCTGCCCAACCTTACTACCCAGTGCTAAGAAACACTCTGGAGGAGGAGTGAGGTACTATCTTCTGGACTTGACTCCGGAAGGGGGTTAGGAGCAGGAGAGTACTGGCTCACTAGCCCATGATGGGCCAGACCCCTCAGAGGTAAAGAGGACCTTAACCAGCTTAGAATTAACCTCTCGAATGCCGCTGACCATGCCCACACCTACCTGAGCCAATAGACTTTTGACAGATATGTCAAAGGAGCCCAGAAGGCCAGTCTACCTACAGATGCCACACCGTGATCATCGTGACACCCCCAATCCAGTCTTCTGGGTGCCCACCCAAGACATCACAGGCTACATTGACCAATAGGATTGAAGTTTTTTCACGTGTGCTTCAGACTCGGGTCCTGCTGGCTGTAGTCCCCAATGTGTCTACTACAGGATGCAGTGCAAGCTCCCTAGAAGGGCAATTTTCTGTAGTTAATGTTCAGAAAGTCCTCTATCTGTGTGCCACATTTCATAACTTTCTAAGAAGAAGAAGAAAAAGAAGAAAAAAATATAATACAGGATACAATAGTTCTTTCGCAACTTCTATGCTTGTCTCCTAACTAGGGTTGAAAAAGGGGTTGAAAAATTCCAGAAAATTTCTGGAATCCTTCCAAAAGTTTCAGAAAATTCTGCGAAGTTTCCAAAAAAAATCCTGTAAAGTTTCCAAAACTTCTGGAAAGTTTCTGAAATTTTCCGCTTTTTTTTTAACCTTACTGCTAACAAATTGCAAAAAAATTGTCTAGTAAAATATTATTTATTTAATGATTATTTACTTTATTTTATTTGCATTTTTTTTTTTTTTTTAAAGTATTGTTTTTTTAATAATTTTTTTTTTTTGAATAGAACATAGCACATTATGCTTTTTTTTTCTTTGACAGTCTGGATCACGGGGGAGAGAACATGATTAAAGCAGGACTACACAAATGTAGGTCCACAAATATTTTCTTCATGGTACACAATTTTAAACAAGACTAGAATAAGATCTCAAGTATAAAATGTTTCAACAGTGTATATGTGTTCAGAAATATTTTTGTGGAACCAAAAAGTAAATCCAAGACCAATTTAATTCTTGTTTTAATAATTTTTTTTGTATAATGTTCTCTTTTTGTGTGTGTGCAGATTTCTGTGATCTCACACTGGATCCAAACACAGTACACAATCGTCTCGCTGTTGTAGAGGGCAACAAGAAGTTGATTTGTAATCCAGATCCAATGATATATCCTGATAATCCAGAGAGATTTGACGGCCTTCCGCAGGTTCTGTGTAAAGAGCGTCTGTCTGGACGCTGTTACTGGGAGGCTGAATGGAGCGGGTTGGGTGATATGGTCGTGTCATATGAAGGAATCGGCAGGAAAGGAGAAGGTTTTGAAAGCAGGTTTGGAGCCAATGACAAATGATGGGTTTTTGGCTTCTTTTTGGGGTAGATTGTTGAATGGTGGTTTGTGTGCTGTTTTAAATCTTGTATTCTGAGCTGCTTTGTTAAACAAAGTAGGAGTGTATGTGGACGAGCCGGCCGGCATTCTGTCCTTCTACAGCATCTCTGACACAAACACTCTCAGACACTTATACACATTCAACACCACATTCACTGAACCCCTCTATGCTGGATTTGTGCTTTATACTAATTCAGTGTCTCTCTGTGATGCTAAACAACAGGGTGAATAATTACAAAATATACAGTGGCCCCAAAAAGTATTAGGTCTTATGAGACAATTAAAAATGTCAAAACAAGTGTCCTTTAATTTAAATATATATATATTTTTTTAGAATAGATATATACATATGCATGTTCATGTTGACAGTGATTATGAAAACAGGAGGTGTAACAGATGGACAAATCAGACACATTATTATTTGTTATATTTAACAAATAATCCAACAGACCCCCGCCTAACAGTCGGATTGGGTGCCAGGATGTCTGTGAATGACGCCCCAGGATACTGGCAGCCAGGAAACCTCAGGCAGATACAGTAACATAGCTTTTATGGCTTAATTGAATGCAGAGCAACTCTTACTCCATTTCCCCATAGGAAAGACACAAAATGCACATAAAAAGGCACTCTTCCCCATTCGTTCATAGAGAAAACCTTCTATGAATGAACATGCATATATATCTCCAGGACATTGTGTGAAGGTTTGGTATCGTTACTCAAAATTTTAATTTATTACTAGTTATGGTCACAGTCAGCAGCTAGTATGCCCTTGAAAGCCACTAGAGGGCACTATTCTGAACTATTATTTATTTGCATTGGACTCCAGCTCCCATCACCCTTTGCCTGAACTATTAAGTCTCATTGCCTCCAACTGTATGTGATTTACCATTTAGCTCACATTTGTATATATACTGGGCTGACTGAGCTTTGGGTTGTGGAGGATTTAGTGCAGCATTTACTAAAGCAATCCACATGAAACAAAAGAGCAAAAAGCATCACACAAGGTGAAAACAGACCGGTCACCAGCACTTATTATATTTATTGTATTTACCTTTTATTCTGAATATTTTTAAGAAAATATATGCAAATAAGCAGTTTTTTGTACATTATTTAACCCCAAAAATTTCAGTCCTGTTTCATCAAAAACCAACAGATGGCCTTGGAATTGAGTCACTGAGTGTCTCTGATCCCATCTGGTGGGGGAAAATGACATAAAATTGCATTTTATGGTTACAGCCGCTAGAGGGTCCTCTTGAACCCTATGGAGATTTTTAACTGAGCAAAACAAGTGTAACATGAGAAATGAGATAATCTTAAGGCTTCAATTTGGTTGTTTATGGTTTAAAACATATGTTGAAACATTACAAAATCTATATTTTGTAAAAAAAATAAAAAAATAAAAATAAAACTACCTGATTTATATCCTACACATATGTATATTCAAACATTTTCATAAATATGAAATAAATATATATTTTTAAAAATGTAAATATGATATAAAATCATTGGTCTCCACCAAATGGCTCAAATTTAACTGTGTTAAGTAAAAAAAAAAAAAAAAAAAACAGAAAAAAAAGACAATAAATTAAAATGACAGTCATGTCCCAGCAGAAACATGAAACATTATAATGTGTTCTATGGGAGTGTGTGCGTTTGTGTGTGTGTATGTGATTTTTTTCTGCATTGGGAATATTCTGTAGTCTCAGTGCTTTGTTTTGGTATAAATCTTTACTGGATTGTCTCCGATTTTGTATATCAAATATATATATATAAATAAATTAAATGTAATGAAAAATGCAGTGTTCTCGTAAATTCCATTAATTCCTATGTGGGTCAAAATGACTTCTGTTACATTTTTTTTTTTTTTTTTATTGCACCCATTTAAACTCCTTGAATCCACTCAGTTTTTTGGTGTGTATTCTAATAGGAATAGCAAGTGTGACAAAAGTAAAGAAATCTTGGTATAATTAACACAATTTTTTGAATATTTTTTAAAATCAATTTTGGGTTGAAGGATTCTTAGATCCCCACGTGCATGTTGTGTGTGTTGTTCTTATTTTTATGTTTTTCTTTATTCATTTATAATCATTTATTCACATAATCATTTTATAGTCACTATTCATTCATATGAGTTATTATTTGATTATTTTTATCATTTGATTATTTTGATAATTTTTCATTTTATCATTTAAGTATTTTTATTGTTTATTCATTTATTATGTTTTATATTTCTTATACATTTTTCCTAGCTTATGTATTTTCATTGTCGTTCAATCTCATGTTTGTGGGGTTTCATGAACTTTTGTCTGTATGAATAAGAGATTAATAAGAGGGAATGTTTATGGAATCCCAAGGATGTTGCTGTGAAGCAGTTTTGGTATAACAGTAAATGTTGAGGTTGTGCTGGTCAGACGAAGTTTGAACATTTGAGACATATGCAACTATGATTGTTCAATAAACTCTTTTAATCATCACTTCGTCTCCTGTTTCTGCTCTTCTCTGGCTTTTCTCTGTCAACTTCTTGACAGACAGAAGACGGTTAAAACACTTTTTTTAGGTATTTTTGGATACAAGACTTGCTGTTGACAGGCTTTGGGTGTTAACAACACTGCTGACTAGCTATTCTGTTACTGGACAAACTGATATTTTCTGACGGGATCTGGCATCCGGGACTGGATCCTTAATATTATCTGGCCTGGAGACCACATTCTAACAGGGTCAAAATGACCCGAGGGACAGATGAGGGTTATATCAGGATCAGAGGGGTGTAGGTGGGCAAGCTATGTAATGCCTGAGTAAACTAATGTTACAACTTGCAAATCAATGTTCAGTTCATCTTTTCTCTTGACAAAAACAATGTAATGGCAATATTTCCATCCATTAAATGTAAGCTTTTTCATATTCCAAGTTGTCTGCAGCGCTGCTGACTTCATGTGTCTGTGCAAGAAAATTATGAGAGCAAATAGGAATTTTTGGATTGTTGGATTTCAAATCAGTAGGGGTTGAGGCATCAAAAGTAACTTAAGTAACGAGCTGTTTTATGGATGGAAATTTTAATATTATTACTGAAACCTAAATAGTAATTAGTTACACTACTAGTTACTTCAAAAAAGTAATATTGTTACTGTAACTAGTTACTGCTCAACACTGTGTGTATTGGCGCTTTTCCACTGCATGGCTCGACTCGTCTCAGTTTGCGTTTCCACTGCAGTTTAGCACCGCTCAGAGTGGGTGGGATTATTCACATGTCGTTATAATTGCGCCGCCTCAAATGCATTTAGTTATTGTTGCGGACATGTCGTTATAGTTGTGATGAATTGAGAATATCGATGGAATTGTTTTCTTTATTCTTGGCATGTGGATGTTTTTAACTGCAAGACGAAGGAGTTTGTTTCAAATGTTTTTTAAAAAAGTATCTTCTGCTCACCAAGCCTGCATTTATTTGATCCAAAGCAAAAACAGTAAAATTTTGAAATATTTAACTATTTAAAAGAACTGTTTTCTATTTGAATATATTTTAAAATGATAAAATATGTATTTAAAATGTATTTCAAAGATGAATATTTAGCATAATTACTCCAGTCACATGATCCTTCAGAATTCATTCTAATATGCTGATTTGCTGCTCAAAAACGTGTTATTACTTCTATTATTATGTTGAAAACAGCTGAGTAGAATTTTTTCAAGTTTCTTTGATGAATAGAAAGTTCAGAAGAACAGCATTTATCTGAAAAAGAAATCTTTTGTAACATTATAAATGTCTTTATCATCACTTTTGATCAATTTAAAGCATCCTTGCCAAATAAAAGTATTAACCCCCCACCCACACACACACACACACACACCCATCAATTTATTGAATTCTTTAATTGGCCTGATGTGTGATGACTTATCTGATATATTACGTGATGGGTGGAGACACCATCTTACTTTAACAGTCAATTCTAAGTAGTCTTTGTTTGTATAGGCTATAGATGTGTATTTTTGCATTCTTTTAGCCCTTAGTTATGTACAAAGACAGAAAGCAAAAGTAACTTGGTCGTAGGAAGAGGTAGGGCGTTATGAGCATGTAATATGAGACGAGTGGAACATGTGCAGGAAATGATCTTCCTCCGAGTCATCGACTGCGGCAGAGAAAACAAGCAGACAGCACTGGAAGCAGCTAATGCTCATCAGATGGCATAATTCAGTGGAAAATAAATAGAAAGGATCATTCTGTCCAAAGAAATATTAGCATGTAAGTAAATCACTATTTCTTCTAATATGCACACTTTTTGACTATAAGCCCTATGGATGCTGTTAAGCGGATTACTTTGAACGTAAATAAACTGGATCAGACATGGCTGAATACAAATATGTGTTGTTATTCTATTCAAAATGCCAAAACTACTGATTTTGCATGTTGATTGTGCTTCCCTGACATAAATTAAGTTACTGTCACTGTTGCGGTTTTATTACAAAACAGCAGTCTAATATTGAAGCTTACATCTTCAATGATACACAGTTTCTCATGATCGAATAAGAGTGTGATGCTAATAACTGGGTGTGCCACACACATTCTGAAATGGGTAGCCAAAACATTTTTGATTTACCCCTGGTGGCCGGCTTTACACTTTAATTATTGGCAGTGGCAATAAATGCTGTTTACACTAAGTGCAAATAGCAGCAATTATCTGCACCTCGCTATTGTAGTACATTATAAAACAGTGTGCAATAATAATGTATTAAGTGTAAATTATAATTTTAATTCAAATTATTAAATGGATGCCACCTTATTGGGACAATAAAGCCCTCCCTGCACCTACCCTAACCCTACCAGATACTTTATTTTCAAGTTTTTGATTATTTCCTTCATTTTTATAGAAAATAAATTATTTTACGATGGGATATGAGATTTGAAAAGGGAGACAAAAAGTTTGGCAAAAGGTGGGTTCGATCTTGGGTCGATCGCGTCAAAATGCACATGCCTTACCAACCTACACCACTGAAACTGATATTAGATGAGTATCTTTTTTCAGTGAGTGGAGTTAGTGTAAATAGCCTCTGCCAGCAAGGCGGGCTACTTGCACTTAGTGTAAATAGACACTAAGTCTCAGCCTCAAACGTCACGCCCACGGACCGTTGGCTAAACGTCTGATGCATATGGGACACAAAAGTGGAAACACTTCAGGAGTGTTGAAGTCGTCATTGGATTGGTTGAATTATACAGGATTTCCGCGAGACGTGTGTGTCACGTTCTTTAACATTCTGCCTGGAAACAGATGCCGTGACGCCAAACCCCCTCACGAAAGAAGAAAGCTGCTGTGTTTACAACTGTGACAACGAGCACTTATCAGGATCAACTAAACACTGGAGTTTCAAAAGTATGTGAACTAGTTAAAGTTCGAGGCACAGAATCCTTAAAATATGTCCGAGAGTTTTATACACCGGTCTGTTATTGTGGCGACATTTACACGCAACGAAATGTGACAATGAACAAAACGAACTGTGATTGGTTGTTTGACATGTCGATCAAATGGCCTTATGGGCGGGCCTTGACCAAAAAAAGCTGCCATGAATTCTAGACCTTCAGCCGTCAGTCACAGAGTAGTCACAGAGGCACCAGCACAGAGTTTTTAGAGAAGATTGAAGCTTTAAGTTTAACTTTTATTCTTCATAACGTGACTGTACATTCAGCATACATCAAAACTGGAGCAGCTACTAAAATTTCAGGGGGTTTGCTTGCGTTTGAGTCTGCAGGAGTTTGGGGCAGTGCTCGAATTGAGTAGGGGCTGGGGGAACCGGGACCCCAAGGCATTAGGGAACCCCCAAAAGAAGTAAAAAATAGACTTAAGGGGGTCCCCCAGATATTTTTATTTTAGTAAAGATCATAAAGACAAATCTGATGAAATTCATGCAGTTAGGATACTGTAAATGTCCACTCCATCAGGGCTCTACAATGCGAAAATTATGTGAACATGAAAAAATATTTAGGAGCACCAGTGTGACTGACCCGATCAGCATATTTGTGTTTGCGCTGATGGGAGCTTCAAAGTTTTATACTTACAATGTGTTTTTGCAGCCCTGAGTAATGCATCACAGACATATCTGTAGATTCCTTGAACACAATGTTAATCAGAATTGCTCAAAATACTTTGTAACGTTTTGTTCACTGCTGAGTTATGCAAGCTTACAAATCCTCTAATTATAAAAAACAAAGTGTAGACACACTGTAAATTAGTGATTCATTGTGCGGTGTAGGGAGCTTCCTTGACTTTAATGGAACATTGTGAGATCGTGATGAACTAAGATGAGTGACAGCTTTTAATGATTATTAAGGGAGATTGCCAGTGTGATATTGACTTAATACATCAGTTCAATAAACAAAAAATAAATATTAAGTGACTTATTGTCTGACTATACTGTAACACTATTGTCTGATTTTGCTCTGTTTCAACAACGGAAATCAACAGTCACAGCTGAGCCGCTGCACATCTCCATTCAAATTCAGTTGTTTCTTTTATGAATGAACGTGTTTTTAAACTAATCTAGTCAGTCAATAATTCAATCCCCTATTCATAAAGACAGTCACTTGCTTTGTTCCTGAATAAATCAGTGTTCGAATGAATCAACTGAATGAACGATTCAGTGATAAAATCAGTGCTTTGCTGCCACCTACTGGCAGCTTTAGTTTAATTTTTAAAGTATCATTTCAGTTATTTAAATCAATTAATATTTCTTTATTCAAAATGTTATATTTAAAACATTAATCTCAACATGAATTTATGAATTTAATTGCACTCATGGCACCTCTGAGCCTCATTAAATTTCAGTAAATGTACTTACATGACACTTTTGTGTTCTTCTGTGCCACCTCTGTGGTGCAAATTAATTTTGTTAATACTGATTTTATTCCATTGGTATCTTATTCTTATTCCATTGTTTTACTTAGAAATTTTGAAAAAAGCTTATAAAAATACACTTTTGAATTTGACATAAAAGATGACATTCAATAAAGTTAGAAAAAAATGGCAATACAAAGTTAAAAAATTACCTCGTAATTTCCGTCATGTTGCTGATTCTGACAGTCACAGCCTTTAGCGAGTTTGGAAGACATCTGATTATCTTCTACTGTTTTTTTTCCCCCAAGACATCTCAGGTTTTTTTTTTATAGTGCTTTATACATCTATCATTTATATCTGTTGTTCCTGACATTCCAGCCTATTCTTAAGCATGTTTTATTACTTTTTTTTCATATTATAAATGTATTTTATAGGATTGCAAGTACGTACCCCCCCCCCAACCAAAAAAAAAAAAAAAAAGTGGGGACCCCCCATAAGACTTGATTAAATTCGAGCACTGGTTTGTGGTCACTACTGCACAGACTCTTGCTCCAAATTTGGTCATCAGGAGTGGCCTATGGAAGGCAGATGGGTCCAAAAATCTTTGAATGGGATGAGTGAAATTTGACAGTGTCAACATGCACATTTTGTCTTCATTAATGTGACAACATGCACATCAGCCAATTAAATTTCTGTATTTGACATGATATACATATACAAACATCAGACATGTTTATTCGCGAAAGATGTTGTAATGAGGGATAATGCATTGGTACTTTGAGTGTGATGTCAGTCTTATGTCATGATTTGTCATGTCCTTTTTAGTTAACTAATTCGACATTATAGTAATTTGCTCTAGCACAGTCGATTTTAGTAAAGCAATATCACAATAAACTAAAGAAAGGATTAATATGTGAATAAATCTAATGGTACATCTGCTTTATAATTATAAGTATTACATGATCGAACATAGCAAGAATGTGAGTGTGTTGAGACACATTCAAATTTGTTGTCTTAACATGGTAAAACTGTGCGTCTTTACACATAATAAAGAAACGCCGCAAACCTGACACCTTAACATGGCCAGAATGTATATACATATAAAAACATCAGAAATAATGTTTATTTGTGAAAGATGTAGCAGTGGTACACTGGTATGCATGTATGCAAATATCAGACATTATATTTGTTCATTAGGGATAATGTCAGTCTTAATTCACATTGTTACAGTAATTTGCTCTAGCACATTAGATATCAGTAAAGAAATATCGCAATAAACTAAAGAAGGGATTAATATGTGGGTAAATCTAATGGTAAATCTGCTTTATAATTTTAAGTATTACATGAATCACGTTCAAACCTGGGCAGAATGTGAGTGTATTCAGAGACACGTTCAAATTTGTCATCTTAATATGGTTAAAATGTGCGACTTTACATATGCTATAGAAATGCAGCAAAACTATCACATTAACATGGCCAGAATGTGCATTTCTACACAGAAAAAAGCACTCAAAATTGCGGTGTTATTGCGGATAAACAGTACGTGTTGATACAAATTGCAAATTTGTGGCCAAATTTTATATGTTAAAAGAGTTTTGGCCCCATCCACCTTCCATAGCTGTTATCTTGTGACATTTTGGCTTCACTTCTCTACAGTAGAAGGAAATAAAGTGAAAACATGTCAGTAAGCTGGCATCTGATTGGCTAAAGAGTAGAGGCTCCCTTACGAAAAAGAAGTTTATTCAAGTGTGCTATTAGTATACTTCTTTTAAACTAAAAATAGGAAAGTATGCTTTTAGTTTACTTTTTATGTACTTCTCAGAAATGGGCTTTATGTACTTCTCAGAAATATACTTAAAATGACATTTAAGTATACTTGACTTATACTTACAAAAAGTCTAAATATACTTGAACTTTACTTAAGTATACTTAATAAAATAAACTTGAAGTATACTACTTTTTGGTAAGGGCTGCCAGGAAAGTCTCAAAATACACACATTTCTAGTGTGATTTACACATGGATGATGATTTGCAAATTCATATTCAAAAATGAACCCGTTTCACTGAAAGTCACACTGCTCACTGGAAGCTCAGCTTATTCAAGGTTTTGTAAAGTATGTGTAACTAAGGGGTGTGGAGCTGTGATAAAGGTCAGTCATTCGTCAAACTCTGATCTTTGGACTCAATGTGTCCAAATTGCCAACTGGTAAGGCTGAGGTAATTCTGCTTGATTCTTAAGCAATGTTTTGTAAAGCATCGGCAACCAGTGGGTGTGGTGTATACTTACACTTAGACCTACTCGACTATAGGTCAATTACGTAATCTTTCAGTGTTGTATATTAAGACTGTCCGCCTGTAAGTTCGCTGATTTGTGTTGTTTCAGCTCTACAATCATCAAACTCCAGTCTAAAGGAACTGTACCTGAGTAACAATAGCTTCAGGATTCAGGAGTGAAGCTGCCAACAGGAGAAGCTGAGGTAATTTTAAAATCATAAATCTTGTCGCTGTTGGACGGAAACCTTGTATGTCCAAACTAGCTACTTTTCAGGAAATGAGAAAAACCCTAGTTTTTGAATAATTAAACACTGTCGTCATATTTGGTGTTTGTCATTATAAATGCCTTTATTTTGTACATCATTAGAACAGCTGCATCTAAGGCAATAAGTGCAGTGCTTTACAGTTTTCATCAACTTAAAGTCTACAAAGTTTATTGTAGCTAAATAAGGGCTCAGTTTTTCCTGTTGTTGAAAACATTTGGCCAAAATGTATACGATACATGTATAAGATACATGTTATAAAGATACAAATGCAGTATTAAGACAGTATTGGCTTTGACTAAATGGCATAATTACATAGAAAAAGTCTTAGATCTGTGAGATCAGCTCATGAAAAATGGGGGCAAAAAAAAAAATGTTGCGTTTATAATTTTGTTCTGTGTATATATGTTTGTGTGTGTGTGTGTAGCCATCTCATCATTTACATGGCATATACAATGTTGTCCTATTAAACAGATAACTAAAGTTGCAAACAACTAATTTCAATCTGAAGAAAATTTCAATGTGCACATTTGTTTAAATGTTCAATTTAAATTTAAAAATGAGTTATTAGGATCTATGTAAATGTATTGTTTTAGTATGGAAAGGAAGTAAAAGTATTGCAAAAGTACACTATTGCATAAAATATTAGGCTTTGCCTTGATATCAGATTTGATGATGAGTTACAACAAAATGGATTGAGATAATTAAAAACACTTATTTACTTTTTGCCCTCACGGTCTCATGATGATCTAAGTGAAATTAGGTAAATATCGGACCAACAGTCCAGTACAGGGCTGTAAAAACTCCTACAGAGTTTAGTTCCAACTCAGAATCAGAATCAGAATGAGCTTTATTGCCAGGTATGTTTACACATACAAGGAATTTGTTTTCGTGACAGAAGCTCCGCAGTGCAACAGAATGACAGCGACAGAACAAAAAAACACACAATAAAAGAATAAAAAATACAAAAAATACAAATAAGTAGGTAAGGAATGACAATATACATATTGACAATTGTATGGCAGATATATTACAATGAGCAGTTATGTATGTACAGGTATATTATGTGCAAAAAAAAAAAAACAACAACAAAAAAAAATAATAATAATTTAAGTGTGCACTAAGTATGTGTGTTAGATAATGTGTGTGTCTGTAAATATAAATAGTGTAATGTGTTCCACAGTTATTATCAAGTGTTCATTAGATGGATTGCCTGGGGGAAGAAACTGTTCCTGTGTCTGGCCGTTCTGGTGCTCAGTGCTCTGTAGCGTTGACCAGATGGCAACAGTTCAAACAGGGTGTGTGCTGGATGTGTGAGGGGTCCAGAGTGACTTTGCCAGCCCTTTTGCTCACTCTGGATAAGTACAGTTCTTGAATAGAAGGGAGGGGTTGTACCGATGATTTGCTCAGCAGTCCGGACTACCCTCTTTAGTCTTCTGAGGTCAGATTTAGAAGCTGAGCTGAACCAGACAGTTACTGAAGTGCAGAGGACGGATTCAATGATGGCGGAGTAGAACTGTTTCAGCAGCTCCTGTGGCAGGTTAAACTTCCTCAGCTGGCGAAGGAAGTACAACCTCTGCTGGGCCTCTTTCACAATGGAGTCAATGTGAATGTCCCAATTCAGGTCATGAGAGATAGTGGTGCCCAGGAACCTGAATGACTCCACTGCAGTAACAGTGCTGTTCATGATGGTTAGTGGGGGGAGAGCAGGGGGGTTTCTCCTGAAGTCCACGATCATCTCGACTGTTTTCAGTGTGTTAAGCTCCAGGTTGTTGAGAGTACACCAGACAGTCAGCTCTTTAACCTCCTGTCTGTGAGCAGACTCGTCACCGTCCTGAATGAGACCGATGAGTGTGGTGTCATCTGCAAACTTCAGGAGCTTGACAGAGGGGTCCTTAGATGTGCAGTCGTTGGTGTACAGGGAGAAGAACAGTGGGGAGAGAACGCAGCCCTGAGGAGCTCCAGTGCTGATTGTACGGGTGCTGGATGTGTATTTTCCCAGCCTCACTAGCTGTTGCCTGTCTGTCAGGAAGCTGTTGATCCACTGACAGACGGAGGTGGGCACAGAGAGCTGAGTTAGTTTGGGCAGGGGGAGGTTTGGGATGATCGTGTTAAAGGCCGAGCTGAAGTCCACAAACAGGATTCTCACATAAGTCCGTGGTCTGTCTAGGTGTTGCAGAACATAATGCAGTCCAATGTTTACTGCATCGTCCACAGACCTGTTTGCTCTGTAGGCAAACTGAAGAGGATCCAGCAAGGGTCCAGTAATGTCCTTTAGGTGGGCCAGCACCAGTTTTTCAAATGACTTCATGACCACAGATGGAAAGCCACAGGCCTGTAGTCATTTAGTCCTGTAATTTTGGATTTCTTTGGGATGGGGATGATGGAGGACCGTTTGAAGCATAAAGGACTTTGCACAGCTCCAGTGATCTGTTGAAGATCTGTGTGAAGATGGGGGCCAGCTGGTCAGCATAGGATTTCAGACAGACTGGTGTAACACTGTCTGGGCCTGGTGCTTTTTTTTCCTTTTCTGCTTCCGGAAGACCTGGCGCACCGCATCCTCGCTTATCTGTATTGCAGGTGTGGGGGAGAGGGGGGGTGCAGGAGGTGTGAATGGTGAGGGCGGTTGTTTGGAGAGGTGTTCAGGACGGGTTGTAAGAGTTGTGAATGGTGAGAACGGTTGTTTGGAGAAGCATTTCAAGGTGGGTTGCAGGAGTTGTGAATGGTGTGAACGGTTGTGTGGAGAGGCGTTCAGGGCAGGTCATGGGTGTTCTTCTTTCAAATCTGCTGTAAAACTCATTCAGATCGTCTGCCAGTCGTTGATTCTCCAGAGAGCTGGGGGGTGGTGTCTTGTAATTGGTGATCTCCTTCAGACTTTTCCACACTGATGCTGAGTCGTTGGAAGTGAACTGAGTCCTTATTTTATCAGAATAATTCCTCTTTGCCACTCTGATCTCCTTTTCCAGTGTGTATTTAGCCTGTTACAACACATACCTGTGGTTTTCAAACAAGCCTGGAGGAGTTGATTAACTTGATCTGCAACACTGATTTAAGGTTGAGGCTGAACTTGGCAGAGCTGTGGCACTCCAGGAATGGAGTTTGACACCCCTGGTCTAAGAAAAGTTCAAAAAAGTAGGTCAAAGAAGTAGGTCAAAAAAGTAAATCAACTGTCAAAAAACATACACCATTAAATTCTGTAGGATCCAAGCAATAGAATGAGGTAAGATTCATGGCTATCAGACAAAATTCACAAACGTTATAGAATATTTGCAATGATTGCTTTATGGAATGGTGCTGAAGACAAAAACCAAGTTTTGTAACTATAAGCGAAAGCATTCATAAAGTACAACATTTTATGCTAAAATTCTGACATAAAAAAATTTGGTATTGTTTTAATTGGTATTCTACACCAAATCTAACAAGACCATTGATTAATTCGTGTCAAACTGTTTAAAAGTTATAAGAAAAAAAAATACATTTTTCAGATCTCTTGACCACCAGGTGGTGCTGTGCTGTAACCACTTATGTACCCTCAGGTCATGGTTGTTATAACACACACCAAGTTTGGTCTGAACACAGAAGTGTTGCGGAGATATATTTTGGCCATTTTGGTGTACGCTTCATGAGATTTGTTGAAGCGTTATGAAAGAACACTTGTTTATCACAATGTTTTTGCCAGCTTATCTGTGTGCCTGCAAGCGGTTCTATGGGTGGCCATAGACTCAAAAGCAAAAGAAAAAGAAAACTAACAAATATAATAGATACCTTAGGTGCTTGATCCCTAATAAACTACAAAAATAATCTAATAAATGATGGAAAGCAAAATATTATTTAATATATTTAAAGGGTTATTTCACCCAAAAAGTCATTAATTACTCACCCTCATATCATTCCAAACCTTTGGAACACAGATTATTATATTTTTGATGAAATCCGAGAGTTTTCTGATCCTCCATAGACAGCAACACAACTACCACTACCAATGACCCTTTAAGTACGTGGCACAGCAGGTTCTGAGATTGTATTTTCTTGACATTTATGGTAGTAGATGTTCCTCTTGATATTTAGCAGCCTTTACCCTGCTGTTCTTGCAGTCATAAGTCTTCTGTCAAATGCAACACCAGCATCAAGTTTGTAATGTGTTATCACCTTAGAAATAAATCACGGGAAAAATGACTCTGGTTTCACTCTCGCTCAAGACCGTTATTGCTGGCCAACAAACCCCAAAGGCTTTTGGTTTTGAGCCACGATTTCTATGTGACGCTCTTAGTTCTTGAACCAAACGGCATCAATCAAACCCTGTCATGAGTCGCTGTGCTAGTTTAGTGTTGGTATTTTGACAGCAAGCACACACTGACCCCCCTCCCTGAGTAAAGCTGATATCATTGCATGAGGAGTCTCCTACTGTTGTTTGCTTAAGTACTTAAACCTTTTTGACTCCTGCACTTAAGAACTTATGAAAATTGCTTTTTGAAGGCTTGGCTCAAAGTCTGGTGTTCTTCAACATTTTTGGTGAGTCCAACAATTAGAACATGACACATTATGCTTTTCTTTTTATTTAACAGGAACACAGTGGAGAGAACATGAGTAGAGAAGAGCTCCTGAAATGTAGGTCTACACATACGTTTTTTCACAGGACACCATTTTACAGAAGACCAGAATAAGATCTCAAGTATAAAACTGTGTACATGTGGTCAAGAATATTTATGTGGAACCGAAAAGTCCAATTTGACCAATTTGATTCTTGAACATATTTTGAGGTCTTAATTGTGTTCTCTTTTCTTTTGTGCAGATTTCTGTGATCTCACACTGGATCCAAACACGGCACACAATCTCCTGTCTGTTGCAGACGGCAACAAAAAGTTGGTGCGTAATCCAGATCCAATGATATATCCTGATAATCCAGAGAGATTTGACGGCCTTCCGCAGGTTCTGTGTAAAGAGCGTCTGTCTGGACGCTGTTACTGGGAGGCTGAATGGAGAGGTGAAGGTGATATGGTCGTGTCATATGAAGGAATCGGCAGGAAAGGAGAAGGTTTTGAAAGCAGGTTTGGAGCCAATGACAAATCCTGGATTCTGAGCTGCTTCGGGGAGAAACTGATTGCCTGGCATGATAATAGGGGAACACACATTCCTCCCCCAGCACCTCCCTTAAACAAAGTAGGAGTGTATGTGGACGAGCCGGCCGGCATTCTGTCCTTCTACAGCATCTCTGACACAAACACTCTCAGACACTTATACACATTCAACACCACATTCACTGAACCTATCTATGCTGGATTTGTGCTTTATACTAATTCAGTGTCTCTCTGTGATGTTACAAAAACAGGATGAGTAATTTAAATTCACCAGGAGATCTACAGTGGCCCCAAAAATATTTGCACTCTTTAAACACAACTAATAATATCAAAACAAGTGCCTTTTATTTTATCAGAGTGTCTATTTACACTAAGTGCAAATATCTCGCCTTGTTGGCAGAAGCTATTAACACTAACTCCGCCCATTAACGTATGCTTGGGATAGTCAACACTACAAAAGACGGCTGTCAAATAACAGCATCAGTGGCGTAAGTGGTAAAATGCATAGTGCAGACTTTTTGATGCAATCGACCCGAGTTCGAATCCACCTTTTGCCGAACTCATTCTTGACACTTTTTCACATCTTATGTTACATCGGAAAGGCATTTTCAATAAAAATTAAGGAAAATAATCAAAAAGTTGAAAATGAAGTATCGGGTAGGGTTAGGGTAGGTGTAGGGAGCTGCTTTATTGTCCCAATAAGTCAGGATCCATTTAATAATTTGAATTAAAATGATAATTTACAGTCAATATGTTATTACTGCATACTGTTTTGTAATGTACTACAATACTGAGGTGCACATATAAGTAGTATAAATAGCAGAAAATACTGCTATTTTTACATAGTGTAAATAGAAGTTACACTCTAAAAAATGCTGGGTTGTTTCAACCCGACTTTGCACTTAGCGTAAATATAGCATCTATCGTGCAAATAGCTGCTGCCTTATTTTACAGCACAAGTACACTTTTCAACCAAAACATTTCACAAAATGAGGTTTGTTCGGTTTTCGAGATATAATTAAACAATCAGTAGGTAGTGTTCAAAGTAAAAAAGAAAAATCTATGGATGTCAAACTTTGTGTATGTTAATATAATCAACTTCATCGATGGTGGTTCTGCGTCAGAAGGGAACTTGAGACCACTGATTGAATCAGTGTCTCTAAAAAAGTTAAGTTAGTGTTAAGAAAGATGGTAGCATTCTATTGATTGCACCTTTTAGTATCTAATACAATGAAATTCAGATTTTTAAGTGTGACTTAAGTGTCTAAATACTTTCTGGGACCACTGTATGATAGTTCCGATTTTTTATTTTATTTTATCTGTTAGTTACGATGACAACTTAATCTCAAGAACACAGCTTGCTTACAGGGCTAGATATGTAATGCAGGTGTCTCATTTTATGAATAAATTTTTCAGTAGCTGGTTTGAGTTGTGCCAAATGAAAATGGTCTTTTTACTCCTAAAGGTGAAGGATCTAAGGATTCTTCATAGCAACCTGTGTGTTCCATTTTTTTAACATTCATTCATCATTTATTATCCTTTAATCATTTTATTATTACTCTTTATCATATAATCTTTTATAATAATCATTTAATACTCATTGGTTTATTCATTGATCAGACATTTTTGGTTGTATTTCCATTGTTTTTTAGTTTTACGACTGTTTGGTTTCAATGGATATGTCTTCACGAGTAAGAGTTAAGAGAAATCTCCATTTTAAGGTTTTGAACATCACAGGACGATGTTGTGAAGCTGAAATGTTCCATTGCTGTTGCTTCCTGTATAATAACACTTGTTGGATTTGTGCTGGCCATATGAAGTCTGAGCATTGAAACATATGCAACTAGGATTATTCAATAAACTTTGCTCATTTTACCACTTTGTTTCCTGCTTTCTGCTCTTTTCTCCATCTGATAGAATGATTGATGACAGAATGATTACTAGACCAAATGCGGTAAAACACTGATTTTTTTGTTTGTTGTTTTGTGATCTTTTGTCTGTGTGATAGAATGATTGATGACGGAAGGATGTTTGCACAATCTACCAAGGAAATACTTAACCAAAAAATTAAAATTTGTTAAACATTTACTCACCCTCAGGTCATCCGAGATGTAGATGAGTTCGTTACTTCAGAAGGACTGTTTTCACTCATGCAGTTATGAACTAAACAGTTCACAATTACAGCATTTCACGTTATGGCCAAGCACGCTTCCGTATTGTGATGTACTACTATTTTTGACCACTAGATAGAAGCATTTGCTTATAAAGGGTTAGTAAAGTATGCGGACATACGCATTAGATTAGCCTTTTGAGTGAATTCTATTCGAAATCTATTTAGTATCCCTCTTATTATTCCAAAAACAAGTTGGTATAATGCAATAACATTTCTCAAGTTAATGGTCAATATGACTGTGTGGGGCAGAGATAGATTAGAAACAATATTACTAATCGCTTACATGGACCTAAAGTTCAAAATACAGTAGGTGGCGGTATGCACCTGACAAGTCATGGTTACAAGCCGCCATAAGACTAAGAAGAAGAACAGTTCAAAACGCTCGTGCTGCCCATGGTGCTGCCTGCACCGAACGCGTGCGCGGACTGAATGAAAGCAGCAGATTGTGCGCAGCTCTCCAGACGCGGTGACCGTCACAGGTAAGCGGCGTTCAGTGCGTTCTGCTCGGATGTGTTACTCAGGCATCGGTTAGGCTAAGCAGGGCTGTCTGTGGCTGTGTTTAGTGGATTTGTGGCTTCAGCCGCAGCACAGGGACGCGTTTGACGCGCTGCTGAAGTTCCAGCGCGTCCCTCCCTCCCTGCGCTGCTGCGGCTCTAACAGAGACACTGTCATGATTAGACAGCAGTGTTCAGTTCTTAATAGAGTGCTTGATGCAGCATGAATATGCATGGGATATTAGTGTTAGTCAGGTGAAACAGACATAAACAAGCGCTACAGTGTCAGTATACTTATAAATAAATAAATAATGTATGTATGTATGTGTGTTAGTCAGGTGAAACAGACATAAACAAATATATATATATATATATGTATGTATATATATATATATATACACACACACACACACATACATACATAATAATATTATTATTATTATTATTATTATTATTATTATTATTTTATAATTTTTTTGAAAAAAGCTATTCTTTGCATTTTAAAAGTTAATATTTTTATTTACAATATTTTGTCAGTCTTTATAATTACGAATTAATTTTCTGTATTTTTAGTTAAAACGTATATTTTTCTTTATTTGTATTGTATTTTAAATTGAATGTATTTTAATGCATGAAAGTACCATATTAAGAGCCAATTATACACACAAAACATTATTTTTTATTTAAGATAATTTAATATATATATATATATATATATATGTATATATATATGTATATGTGTGTGTGTATAATTCAATGTACTTTAAACATATTAAAACAATATTGTTTTATATAGCATAAAATAATTTATATTTTTATTCAAAAAACATTTAATATGCATATAGATATTTAGATTTAATTATTTAAAATACATTAATATATAATTTAATATTTATTTTTATACATACACCAAAAGTAAAATAAGTACTTTAAGAATAAATCGTGTATCACACATCACAAATAGTTTTTAGAGGTTACATACAGTCTATGGTTACATATCATGAAAATCTGACTTTTCCAGGTTTTAAGTGCTACTGTATAATCAGGTTCCCGGTGCATCTACCAACCAAGGAAATGTGAAAAAGATTAACCCAGTAACTTTGTTTTGGTAAGCCTTTTTCTGCAAGCGTCTGAAAAAAGGAAATTTGAGTGTGTTTTTTTGATTATCTTTTTTTTTTTAAGATTTTTTTTGTTATAGTATGAAAACCCTATAATCTGTAAGTTTTCACCCACGGCACTGTCATTTTGATTTCACAAGGCAAAAAGACTGAATCGGCATTTTCAAAATGATATAATAAATGATCTGTGGGGTATTTTGAGCTGAAACTTCACAGACACATTCTGGGGACACCTGAGACTTATATTACATATTGTAAAAGGGGGCATAATTTGTATGTTTTAATATATATATATATATTGTAGGGAATTTTGAACTG
This sequence comes from Cyprinus carpio, assembly GCF_018340385.1. Lineage (NCBI taxonomy): Eukaryota > Metazoa > Chordata > Actinopteri > Cypriniformes > Cyprinidae > Cyprinus > Cyprinus carpio. Next base: position 29,742,377 of record NC_056618.1, read on the forward strand.
AAACTTCACAGACACATCTATTTTTAATGTTTTTGAAAGAAGTTTTCTTCTGCTCATCAAGCCTGCATTTATTTGATCAAAATACAGAAAAAAATGTAATATTGTGATATATTATTACAATTTAAAATAATTGTTTTTTAAATTTATTATACTTTAAATTAACATTTATTTCTGTGATGCAAAGCTGACTTTTTAGGATCATTATCACATGATCCTTTAGAAATCATTCTAATATGATGATTCATTATCAAAGTTGGAAACAGTTCTGCTGCTTAATATTTTTTTCAGAACATGTGATACTTTTTTAGGATACTTTGATGAATAAAAAGTAAAAAAAATAAATAAAAAAAAGAAGCTATGTTTTTAAAATATAAATATTTGTAATAACAATATATACACTACTGGTCAGTAATTTGGGGTCAGTAATTTCTTTTTATTTTTTTTTTGAAAATGTGATATTTTTTTTTTTTTTTTTGATGGTTTTGATACTTGATACAAAAGTGATAGTAAAGAAAAATATATTATTAGAAAATATATATTATTAGAAATTTTTTTTTTTTTTTGAATAAATGCAGTTCTTTTTAACCTTTTATTCTTCAAATATATTAGACAGCAGAACTGTTTCCAACACTCATAATAAATCAGAATATTAGAATGCTTTCTAAATGATCATGTGATAGACTGGATGTTACATGTGACACTGAAGGCTGGAGTAATGATGCTGAAAATTCAGCTTTGCATCACAGGAATAAATTATTTTTTAAAGTATATTCAAATAGAAAACTATTATTTTAAGTTGTAATAATATTTAACAATATTACATTTTTTTTCTGTATTTTTGATCAAATAAATGCAGGTTTGATGAGCAGAAGAGACTTCTTTCAAAAACATTAAAAATAGTAATGTTTCCAAACTTTTGGTCTGTACTGTCTATATATATATATATTATATATATATATATATATATATATATATATATATATATATATATATATATATATATATATATATATACACTGAAGTGTCTTGAAATGCGCAGCATTGTTCTGTGTGGTGTGTGCTATACGTATAGCCTAATCATTTTCACAAATACATGCCGTAAAATAAAAAGATATAAAATAACATTAAAATATCCCTTACAAAAACTAACCATGGTTACAACCAAAAAAAATGCGGTTACTAAAGGGGTCAAATGATGCGATTCAAGTTTTCCTTTCTCTTTTGGGTGTTACAATAATGTACAGTATGTGGAAAATAATGTCTTTTTTGAAACTTAAACTGCATAAACACATAGCATTACACCAAAAACTCAGATTATATACATAATCAATATTCACAGTATACACACACAATATTCAGACAAAAACTTTTACTTTGGATGCGATTAATCATTTGACAGCACCAGTTTTAATAGATTACACATCACAAAATATCAGGGATTGAGATTTGTTTGATTGTGATTCGAAGGAGGGTTACTGTAAGCCCCATCAGAACTGGGTTGTGGTGCAGGGGGACGGGACTAATGACAGATCATTGCAGGATAAGTAGTGTAGCCTATCCATAGACTGTATAAAAACATGGACGTAGTTTGTTTGTTTTTAGTGTTTCTGAAGAGTGTTTTTGGTTTTTGAGGTGGGGGGAGCGGGCCGTGTCGATATTTTGGCAGCGCGTCACCGTGCATCACTCCCATATAATTGAAAATGGGCAAACAGGCGGGAGCTGGTTACTGAAGCCACGCCCACCTAGCTCGACGGCAGTGACAGCAGCGGCAATCCACCTGTCACACAAGTGGCCACGCCCTTAATTATGCAGAACTTAAAGGCTTAATATAATTTCAACGGATGACTTATAAAAAATTTACCCCCTCACGGTTGTCATGAAGGGCAAAAATAATTTTTTGTACCAGGCTGTAAACATGTTTTTTTTTCTGCTGTAAAGTTGGGAATTTTAACATGGGGAGTCTATGGGATTGACTGCCTTTTGGAGTCAGCCTCTTGTTGTAAGTTTGGGAATTTTAGTTTGGGTAGTTTATTTGTTGGCTTCACTAGAGAGAGTGGGAGGTTGCCGCTTGAGCCTATCTGGAGTTCATATAAATATGAATATTAAGCTTGATATGTTTCATACATTGTATATACATAACTACTGTTGGAGTTCTGATAATGTGTGCTACCCGCACAGTGTTACCTCCGGTCAATACTAACTCGTGGTTTAGCGAAGGAGTCATTTGTTCAGCTCTGAATAATTCACTGGCTGATCAAGTTTTATTCCAAATGCTAAACTCAGTGCATTTGATGCTGTTTTGTGAATCTTTTTGACTGACTCAGCAAAACAAATCACTTCGTAAGAGTCATGTTTATGCAAATTGGACAATACGGCTCATCCTGTGTTCATTGTGTAGATACACAATTTTCTGTTAATATTGGCAAGATTTAAAATCAGTGTCTTTATTTAAATCTTTAATAACTTGAGCCCTTTTTATTCTTTCTCCGTTATTTTCCCGCTCCATGGGTATGTCCACTTGTCTCTCTTCACACATTTTTCATAAGGAGCGAATGAATATTGCAAATGATCAGGGCAGGGTGAACTTCTTTCTGTTTTTCTTTCTTCGGCTCAGCTCCATCTGGCTCAGTATACTTTCTGCTGTCAGATACATATAGAAATACATTTGGAGTATCTGCTATTCAGCCGTGTGTAAAGGTAAACACAAATTGTAATTGTAATTTTATCTTCTCTTGCCCTGACAAGCTCTGTAAACTATAGTCATATTTCTGTGTGTGTTTTGTGTGTGCTTGCCCTGTGTGTGTGTGTTAGTGTTAGTGTGAGTATGATTGTATATTGGAAAGTATTTTTTTTTTATTTGTACATGTGAAGAGGATGACTTCATCATTACCTCACAGTTCCCCATCAAAGCTTATCAGAAACATATGAGCTCCACATGCTGACTGCGTTCTGCCATGGAAACATTTCATTTTGTTTTGAGGATGTGTGGAGCGTGTGTGAGTGTTGGTGGTGGTGTTTTTATTGTGCAACTTACTCTCACTTTCTTTGGTCTTGCCGCTCCATATGAGTCTAATTTCAGGTTTGTTTTTATCCTGGTTTTCTTTTTCACTGTTTGCATGTGGTGAAGGGACTGAAAGGTTGCACCCGTAGCCAAGCACTTTTTTTCATATGTAAATGTGTTTTACAATGCCAATAAACTGGTGTAAATTAAGGATTTTACTAACTACATATTTTAAAATTGACTTGCTGTGTTTTATCTGGGTTAAGTCCATTTCCACCAAGAAATAATAATAATAATATATAAAAAAACTTTTCAGAAAGGGTTTCTGTGTAAAAACAGCTAAAGTATATTATTACAAATGAAAGTGCCACTGTAAATTGAGTCAGTAAATATGAAAAAAAGTATGGCGAAACAATTTGCGAAAGTGGCACCAAACTATAAGAACATTTTAATAATAATTTTTTCTTAACTACATACTGAACAGTGAACAAAAAATAATGCAATTTTTTGTGCAATATTTGAATGTTCTAGACTTAAAATACAAGTACTTAGGGCTGCACAAGTAATCAAATTTCTAATCGTGATTATAATTACGAATGGCACAATTACATAATCGTTCAAAGTGGCAATTAATTGTTCAAAGTCCACTTATGTTATTCTGTGTGCTTAATTTTATATTTGATATTTGAGGCTTAATACTTAATAGTGGGATTTCAGTATGTTTTTTTTCATTTAGAGAGTTTTATCCAAATCATTAAATTTAAATTGTGAAAATTAATAATCACAATTACACTTTTAAGGGAATAATTAATTTTGTTTATATTGTGAAAATTAATAATCACAATTACACTTTTGGTGGAGTATTTGGGTTTTTTTATTTGTATTGAAATGTCCTTTCTCGTGATGTCTTCGACTCAAGAAATGCTTTTCAAGAGAAGAACTTCTCTTATTATCATTGGCCAACCCCTTAAACGAGAGTTTTACAACCTGAAGTCCATTGGACAAAAACATCTGCATTGACATTCAAGATTCAGATTTATAGATTTAGATTTATAAACCCACAAGACAGGCGCACAGCAGCAAAATGCGGTCTTAGACATGTCCACATACTGTTCTGCTGGGTTTTTTGATTATAGATGAACAAGATAAATGACAGAGCAGCATGAATAAGTCTTGTAGTATAATTGGATGTGCTGGTGTGGCATAAGACAGCATCATTGTCGGGAATGGCGTGTCTGTGGGATAAGGGTCAGAATAATCTCTTTATACATGTGTGGGTGGAAACAGGCCCCATAGAGATGGTTCTCACAGCCCTAACACCACTCTATCCCACCACAGGAAGTGAGAAGGACAGACCCCATGAGACCGCTTTGGATGTGACTGAGGACCCCTTTCACAGACTTTGAATGGGCTTACGTCTTGCCTAAGAGACCTTTTCCATGTTCTTTTACACGCTCAACGTCCTTCTGTTCAGAGAAGATATGACAAGTTTCCACAGTCGAGTTATGTTTCCGTCCTCGCTTAGGCAAAATGTGACATTGAAACCAGTTAGGAGATATTTTATGTTTAACTTACAGCTGAGTGGAGAATGATTTTGGAGAAATTAGATTTTGCTGTATTTGCCAAATCAAAGTCATGTGGTGCAACCAATGTGAAAAAAATCTGGAGAAAACCAAAACATGAAACATGAAATGAAAAAACACCTAAAGACCTTGTGACTGTGTCAAACTCAACAAGTCTCCATTTTTTGACAAAACAAGGTTAATTCAGATTGTAAAATGTCATGTGGTGTAACCCCTCAAAACATTGTATTTATGAATGAATAATTCATCATATACTAACATGAATAGATCTTTAGAATAATTTTAGATGTAGTTTAGATTTTCTTCCATGTTTATAGAGTGTTTCCTCAACTTCAGGCACTTTGTATTTTACTTATGTGTTTATTATTTGTTTAGTTAGTATGTTTAATACCTTAATGATCATGTTAAAATAATTGTAAACAATTGTTAACATTTTAACATTAATATTTATTGTGAAAATGAATAGATTTATTTATTTATTTTAATTATGACTGTTTAAAATTCTGGTATGTGTTTTTTTTTTTTTTTTTTTTTTTTTTTTTTTTTGTTGTTGTTTAATGGGTTATATGCCCTGCTTTTAAAAAGTCAGTAAGATTTTTATGTCTGAGAGAAATAAATTGTTTGATTTTTTAAGGAAGGGTTTCTTTGTGTTGGTTGGGCCGCATGACAATTTTAGAGTCAAATATAAGCTTTTGTTGAAATTGGTGCATAATTTTTCAAAACCAGCAAGAATACAGAGAGTATGTTTCTATGAACTTTAGCATTTCCCTTTTGTTGTTTTATCTTTTAGAAATCATAAGTTAGCAAGCTAACAGCCTAGCCTAGTAGTGTAGCATAGTAATAAGTGATTAAGAAAAGCTCTTTAGATTAAAACTAACACAAACAAGATATCACAATGAAAATGCTGCATTTTTGCTTTAGGGAACTAAAGTTTTTTCTCTGAAATTTCAGCTACATTTCAATCATAGATGCCGTATAAACTGCTCTTTGTTGTCAGGTTTGATACTTTTTGGTTTTCTGTGGGAATCAGAATTCCTCCTCTGGAGTGGCACTCGGGGTTCCTCCGGTCCGGCTGAATTCCTGCAAGCAGAGAATCCATTTGCATTGATATTCGCAGCCCTTCACCATGGTTACGAGGTGTACCCCGCGACCATGCGGAAGAGAAAAAACACACAGAACGAGATGCCCAGAGCTGACCTCCAAATGGTTTGAGCCGAAACTGCGTTCCTGCCATGGAAACATTTCATATTTTTGTTTTGAGGATGTGTGAGCGTGTGTGGAGTGTTGGTGGTGGTGTTTGTTATTGTGCAACTTACTCTCACTTTCTTTGGTCTTGGCCGCTCCATATGAGTCTAATTTCAGTTTGTGTTTTTATCCTGGGTTTTCTTTTTCACTGTTTGCATGTGGTGAAGGGACTGAAAGGTTGCACCCGTAGCCAAGCACTTTTTTTCATATGTAAATGTGTGTTTTTTACAAATGCCAATAAACTGGTGTAAATTAGGGATTTTACTAACTACATATTTTAAAATTGACTTGCTGTGTTTTATCTGAGTTAAGTCCATTTCCACCAAGAAATAATAATAATAATAATTATAATAAAACTTTTCAGAGAGGGTTTCTGTGTAAAAACAGCTAAAGTATATTATTACAAATGAAAGTGCCACTGTAAATTGAGTCAGTAAATATGAAAAAAAGTATGGTGAAACAGTTTGCGAAAGTGGCGCCAAACTATAAGAAAATTTTAATTATTTTTTCTTAACTACATACTGAACAGTGAACAAAAAATAATGCAATTTTTTGTGCAATATTTGAATGTTCTAGACTTAAAATACAAGTACTTAGGGCTGCACAAGTAATCAAATTTCTAATCGTGATTATAATTACGAATGGCACAATTACATAATCGTTCAAAGTGGCAATTAATTGTTCAAAGTCCACTTATGTTATTCTGTGTGCTTAATACTAGAAAAGCAATAAACTTTTTTTTTTAATTTAGAGAGATTTCAGCATGTTTATTTTCATCTAAACAATGGTATCCAAATCATTAAATTTAAATTGTGAAAATTAATAATCACAATTACACTTTTAAGGGAATAATGCAAATTTGTGTCTAAATACAAACGCACAACACAGTTAATAAGTGATGGTCAAGGACATGGATTTTTGTCGACACATGGAAATGTCCTTTCTCGTGATGTCTTCGACTCAAGAAATGCTTTTCAAGAGAAGAACTTCTCTTATTATCATTGGCCAACCCCTTAAACGAGAGTTTTACAACCTGAAGTCCATTGGACAAAAACATCTGCATTGACATTCAAGATTCAGTCCTGTCATTTATAGATTTAGATTTATAAACCCACAAGACGGTCGCACAGCAGCAAAATGCGGTCTTTGTTATGTTGGGTTTTTTTTTTGTTGGTTAACAAGATAAATGACAGAGCAGCATGAATAAGTCTTGTAGTATAATTGGATGTGCTGGTGTGGCATAAGACAGCATCATTGTCGGGAATGGCGTGTCTGTGGGATAAGGGTCAGAATAATCTCTTTATACATGTGTGGGTGGAAACAGGCCCCATAGAGATGGTTCTCACAGCCCTAACACCACTCTATCCCACCACAGGAAGTGAGAAGAAGGACAGACCCCATGAGACTGCTTTGGATGTGACTGAGGACCCCTTTCACAGACTTTGAATGGGCTTACTTCTTGCCTAAGAGACCTTTTCCATGTTCTTTTACACGCTCAACGTCCTTCTGTTCAGAGAAGATGTGACAAGTTTCCACAGTCGAGTTATGTTTCCATCCTCGCTTAGGCAAAATGTGACATTGAAACCAGTTAGGAGATATTTTATGTTTAACTTACAGCTGTGTGGAGAATGATTTTGGAGAAATTATATTTTGCTGTATTTGCCCAAATCAAAGTCATGTGGTGCAACCAATGTGAAAAAAATCTGGAGAAAAACAAAACATGAAACATGAAATGAAAAAACACCTAAAGACCTTGTGACTGTGTCAAACTCAACAAGTCTCATTTTTTTGACAAAACAAGGTTAATTCAGATGGTAAAATGTCATGTGGTGCAACCCCTCAAAACATTGTATTTATGAATGAATAATTCATCATATACTAACATGAATAGATCTTTAGAATAATTTTAGATGTAGTTGAGATTTTCTTCCATGTTTATAGAGTGTTTCCTCAACTTCAGGCACTTTGTATTTACTTATGTGTTTATTTATTTGTTTAGTTAGTATGTTTAATACCTTAATGATCATGTTAAAATAATTTTAAACAATTTTTAACATTTTAACATTAATATTTATTGTGAAAATGAATAGATTTATTTATTTATTTTAATTATGATTGTTTAAAATTGTGGTGTGTGTGTTTTTTTGTTGTTTAATGGGTTATATGCCCTGCTTTTAAAAAGTCAGTAAGATTTTTATGTCTGAGAGAAAGAAATTAATCCATTTATTCAGCAAGGATTTCTTTAACTTGGTTACACCGCATGACAATTTTAGAGTCAAATATAAGCTTTTGTTGAAATTGGTGCATACATTTTTCAAAACCAGCAAGAATACAGAGAGTATGTTTCTATGAACTTAGCATTTCCCTTTTGTTGTTTTATCTTTTAGAAATCATAAGTTAGCAAGCTAACAGCCTAGCCTAGTAGTGTAGCATAGTAATAAGTGATTAAGAAAAGCTCTTTAGATTAAAACTAACACAAACAAGATATCACAATGAAAATGCTGCATTTTTGACAAGGGAACTAAAGTTTTTCTCTGAAATTTCAGCTACATTTCAATCATAGATGCCGTATAAACTGCTCTTTGTTGTCAGGTTTGATACTTTTTGGTTTTCTGTGGGAATCAGAATTTCATCCTCTGGAGTGGCACTCGGGGTTCCTCCGGTCCGGCTGAATTCCTGCAAGCAGAGAATCCATTTGCATTGATATTCGCAGCCCTTCACCATGGTTACGAGGTTGTACCCCGACCATGAGGAAGAGAAAAAAAAAAAACAGCACGAGATGCCAAGAGCTGACTCAAATGAGTTTGAGCCGAAAACGTTTGATGTCCCAGCCAGTTTTGTGCATGCTGGGTCTGAGAGGACAGACTTGTACCCCGACCATGAGGAAAAGGTTTTGTGCATGCTGGGTCTGAGAGGACATAAGTTTTATTTTTAGTTATTAAGATATTATTAAAATAGAGTTTTTCCGTCACCTTCTTTTAACGTTTTGTAACTATTTGACTTTTGTTGGTGGTATCAGGAGGGATGTAGCTGTGGTTTGACCGTTGCTATAGTGTAAACAGCTCAAATGTGGTTTGTGTGGGTAATAATGTTGTTTGGTGGTGTTTAGGGTGAGGCGTGTGTCTGTGTTGGGAACACATTAGTAAAAATGTTCCAGGTCAGGAGTTTAATGGGACCAATCACTGTCATTTCACATCTGCTGAAAGCGGCACAATCACTCCCAGATGTGCCCGTCATGCCTGTCTTGCTTTCTGCTTCAAAACTGTGGACTAGAATGCTGTAATTGCACCAGGACCCTGTGAACTAAAACATGGAGTAATTTTAGAATATTTTTTTCTTCATTGACAAATAATATGTTTGGGTGTTTACTATATTACAACTGAAAACAGCTGTTTTAAATTGAAAAATTATTTTAAATTATTGCTGTTTTTATTGTATTTTTGATCAAATAAATGCAGCCTGGGTGACCATAAGAGACATCTTTCAATAACATTCAAAATTCTTACCAACCCCAAGCTTTAATTTATATAACTTCCAAGCATTGCATCAAAAGTAGCATGTGAAGAACATTCATTTGAACTGGTTATATTATGAATTCACCCTGACCCTGTCAAACACAGGTCCTTTTCCACATCCTGAAGTCAAATTATTGTAATCTTTTTCTTTTATAGAGACGAATATAAACATCTCAAGACTAAATCTAGTTCTGTGCAGTTGTTTTACATTGCTTCCAATGGACGATGGGCCTTTGTTGTGGTTTAAAAGCAACACTTTGTATCCATAAAATCCCAAGGGGGTCTGTTTGTCTGACTTTAAAATGTTCCACATTTGTGCATCTCACTGCCATGAAAACAAAGACATCCAACCACTCTTTTCTTCATTGATAGATAGTAGGGGCTTGTTTTATTTATAAAGTCACATTCCTAGCACTTCGCTTCTTGGTAAGGTTTAAATCAGACCGAGCCTCGGATCGCAACAAATCCTGAGATTTTAAAACACAGTCAGTTTTAGAGGAAGTGGGCTTGAACTCTCATGGGTGAGGTTGGTTTACAGCCCAGTGTGGTTTGGGGTCAGATTAAAATGTGCTGCGTTCATTTGAACTCTTTTCTAAAGACGTCCTCCCTGAAGCCTCGTGTCTTTTGACAACGTAATTGAAGGTGTGAATCGCCAAGCTAATCCTCGTCTCGCTTCAATTTGTCATTGAATCGTTTGGAATTCTTGCGCTTGAGTTTTTGTTTCAACTTTTTCGCCCTCTCTCACGGTTGAGTACACAAACCCGAGCGCATGTGTGCTAATGAAGACATATACGTGTTGGCAGCTGTACATCCCTCCCTGCAGCCAAAACAGCTCCCCTTTCCCAGGAATGTAGAGAGAGCATCTTTAGGTGCGGGTCTAGCCTGAAGTTATACACATGTATATGCTGTGTATGTGTGCACATGGATGTCTAATCTGAATCAGTGTTACTGGTGTTACTTTTAAAATGACTTATTGCAAAACAGTTTTTATTCCAGCTTTTCCACCAGTGTGTATGCAAAGAAAAAAGTAACAGCCCTTTAATGTATTTTCGTAAAAAACGGATCGTAAAACTTCATCAGTGTGCTTTTGCAAAGAAAATCTTGTTCAATGAAGTGTATATGTGTGTGTGACCCCTCTGACCGTGGCTCTAAGTGTGGCATCCCGCCCACAAAGGAAATGTGCTCTATTGCACTGATTGCGTAAAAAGAGAGAGAGAGAAAAAAAAAACTAAATATAACGACTCATCTGCCTGAGCGGACACACCCTACCCATAGTTCCTGTTGTTAAGGCTTTATGTTCACAAACAACTTTCAAAAGTTACTTTTTGCCACACCTGTCCATAGTGAGTGAACTGAGAAAGTATAACACAACTTTATTTTGAGCTTTGTAATATATGTTTGTTGCCATGACAATTTAATTGTTAATATTATTTTCTTATGTGTTGGTGATAAACAGCTCAGAATGTCAGTGAGCTGATCTGGAGATAAAACTTTAGGCATCCTTGTTAAACTTCTAATGACTGATTTTTACATTGAGGGGAAAGAGATGTTGCAAATCTATATGGTGGGAAGTCAATGTCAAAAAGAATGGATTATTTGATTCTTGAGACAAATTTAATTGACAATTGAGACTCTACTGATTCGAACCTTTGGAGTCGACTCTTGATGATGATTAAAACCAGAATGATTACTCTAGTTACTTAGTATTACAAACACCAAGGGCCTTATTCACAAATATTTTTATCTTGCCACTAGGAGTCCTCCTTATCTAGTTAGTTAGTCATCTTTTGTTAACTAGAGCTAGTTCATAGCTAGGAGTTTTAGCGATTTGCAATACTCTTTAAGAGAGTATTGGGAAACCTTAATGTAAGAGTATGGCAATAGATAGTGTAGATGGTTTACTTTGTGGAAACATGGATTTCACTTTTTAGGACGTAGAAGGACGTTTAAGCTGTCCTGGGTTAGGAGTTATGCGTAGGGGTAAAATGCTTGGCGAATAACTCTTGGATAAGATATTTATGAGTTTTAAAATTAGGAGTGACACACTTATAATTTTTAAGGGTTGGTCCTAAATTTCTATATTAGGAAAAACTTTTACCCTGTAGATTTTGGCTTTTACTGGTAGTGGGGATTTTGATTTCATCCTGGTGACTCAAATCATTTGAATGAAAAACAAAACCAAAAAAACACTTGTTTATATTCATTCAGTGCTTCAACCGCTGACTTTAACTGAAGGTTTCAAAATTACACCAGTAGGTGGGGACTAGTGAGTATTGAGTAAATGAATCAAATTTGTTCCAAAACATGTTTCATTTTTACTTGCACTTTGGCAAGTGTTGATTTTCACAAACAGCATATTTGTGTTTCATCTGTAAAGTTCATATGACTGACCCAAATAAGACTTGACATCTGTCGGGTGTCCTGTACAAAAATAAAAATACCTCACAATTATATGAAGGTCACTTTTTGGAATAAAAGCTTCCATCATGGTTAACATCCAAATGTATCTAGATGAATCACTGGGAGTTTGTGGGCCCTCATCAAGTATGTCTAGTATTTGATGAAGGTCCACAGAATCCCAATGATTTAATCGGGAATACTAGATATTTCTGGATTTATGAGATCTTTTAAAATTCCTATTGGTTGATGGGAGTCATAGGTAGGAATGGAGGTTCACAAGTTCATTCTCCTCAACCTGATAATGATTGTGTATGTTACAGTGGGTATTTAGGAAAGTGTTAATGACCGATAGGATCGAGTTTACTACTGTTTGCTGTAATAAGAGCACTAAAGCCTTCTGAAGGTGATGCTCCTGCCAAATTATAGATGGACGTCCAAGCTCGTTCCAAATGCATGGAATTCCCTTCTATTACTGGAGCTTCACCGTGTACATCAGGGATCACGTTCCTCACAGACACTATCTGCTCAGATATCCGATAAACACAACCAGCTTTGAGTTGGCATAAAATGACACAAATAATCTGCATGCAACACAAACTCAACAAACAAACACACTGCTATTTGACCACAGTCCTTTGGTTCCAGGCTGTGTCCAAGTTCATGGAGAAGAAGCGTGGGTATTTTTTATCTAGCTCGTTGCATCCTGTCATAATGGATAAAGTTAATAATAGAGTAACAGCAGAGTTAGGCCAGTGGTCACGTTGCAGCGGGTGATACAGGTTTGTGTGTCTAATCTGGTGAAATTTATGGATTTTTTGTTTTGCTTGTTTCTTTCTGTGATTATTTATGGTGTTGTTTGTTGTTTAAGAGGTAGACTTTTGACTGTTAATAAGTTTTAGTTCACATTTGAGGTTGTCCATGTTAAAAATCACACGACAACTTCTTTAAGAAAAAATGAAAATAATAAAATAATTACATTTCTCTAAAACTGTCATGTTTTAAGAAAAGAGGTAAATAATAAAAACTGTAATGTTTTGCTAACATTCTGATTTGTTTTTTTGTGAAAACAAACAAAGTTATCAGTGCTATCTCCCTGGGTGGCCACTAGAGGTCTCACTTCCCCTTATCGTCACCCCACTTTAGAACTGCATTTCCCATAGTCTTGTCTGTTTCATCACTGCTCATTGCACTCAGCTGTCCGTGGTTATCAATCATTGCACTCAGCCAATTCCCCGTTAGCATTGTCATTTCCCTGTGTATAAATACCTCGGTTGTTCTGTCATTGTCACGGAGTCCTTGTTGAATGTCACCCTGTGTTTTCCTGGTTCCCTGGTTTCTCGTGTTTCTGGATGTTGTCTATGTTTCTTGTTTTTGGACGGATTACCTGGATTTGGACCTTTGCCTGGATGTTTTCTGACTTTGGATCACCCCAATAAACATACTGCTTTTGGATCTACCTGTCTGTGTGCGGGTCGTGACAGAAGGACTCCGTCATGCCTAGATCCAGCGGTATGTTTTTTGGGGTTTCTCCCCCAGCCATCGAGCGGGAGAGAAGGATGGAGTTTGAGGGAACCCGCCTGGTCATTTTTCGTGGGACCCGGGGAGGTCGCAGAGGAGTGAGTGGTCGTGAGGAGGCTCAGCATCGCTCTCAACCATGGCCCCCCTTCGATCCGGGGCTCGTGTGGGATGGATCAGAGCCACTGTCTCACCATGGCGGACGGAGAGGGGAGAAGAAGCGCAGGTCCGCCATGGTGGCGCCACTGCCCATGATGCCACTGCCAGGGCCAGCGCCACGAGGCAAGATGGACGCCAGCTCAGCGCCACAGCACAAGGTGGTCACCAGTCCCCACGCCACGAGGCCAGACGGCCGCCAGCCCAGCGCCACTGTCCAAGATGGCCACGGAGACATTTTTGAATTACTTCTCCAGGTTGAACAAGATCCCAGAGGTTCCCAGGAGTGTTCACGTCACGTCTGCTGAGCCAGCGCCACAGCACAAGATGGCCGCCAGCCCTGCGCCACAGCACAAGATGGCCGCCAGCCCAGCACCACAGCACAGGATGGTTGACTCAACGCCTGAGTCTTCCGTCAAGGAGCCACCGGCTCGCCATCATAGAGGGCGGAGGAGGAGGAGACAGGCGTCAGCCGTTCCTCAAAGCCCGGAGGGGGGTCTCGAGCAGGCCGCTGCCGTCCAGGAGGACGTTCCAGAGTGGGCCGCTGCCGTCCAGGAGGACGTTCCAGAGCGGGCCGCTGCCGCCCAGGAGGAGGTTCCCGAGCAGGCCGCTGCCGTCCAGGAGGACGTTCCCGAGCAGGCCGCTGTCGTCCAGGTGGACGTGCCCGAGGTTCCCGAGGCGGTGCCTGATGCCGAGGCGGTGCCCGAAGCGGTGCCTGATGCGGTGGCCGAGGCGGTTCCCGATGCAATGTCCGATGCCGAGGCGGTGCCCGATGCCGAGGCGGTGCCCGATGCCGAGGCGGGTGCCCGATGCCAAGGCGGTGCCTGATGCGGTGGTCGAGGCGGTTCCCGATGCAATGTCCGATGCCGAGGCGGTGCCCGAGGCGTTGCCCAATGCCGAGGCGGTGCCCGTTGCCGAGGCGGTGCCCGAGGCGGTGCCCGAGGCCGAGGCGGTGCCCGATGCGGTTTCCCGAGGCGGTTCCCGATGCAATGTCCGATGCCGAGGCGGTGCCCGATGCCGAGGGCGGTGCCCGAGGCGGTGCCCGATGCCGAGGCGGTGCCCGATGCCGAGGCGGTGCCTGATGCGGTGGCCGAGGCGGTTCCCGATGCAATGTCCGATGCCGAGGCGGTGCCCGATGCCGAGGCGGTGCCCGAGGCGGTGCCCGATGCCGAGGCGGTGCCCGAGGCCGAGGCGGTGCCCGATGCGGTTCCCGAGGCGGTCTCCGATGCAATGACCGAGGCGGTGCCCGATGCCGAGGCGGTGCCCGAGGCCGAGGCGGTGCCCGATGCGGTTCCCGAGGCGGTCCCCGATGCAATGACCGAGGCGGTGCCCGAGAAGGTGGTCGAGGCGGTTCCCGAGGCCGAGGCGGTGGCGGTGGCCGAGGCGGTGCCCGATGCCGTGCCAGAGACGGTGCCAGAGACGGTTCCCGATGTAATGCCCGAGACCGAGGCTGTTCCGGAGGTCGAGGCGGTGCCCGATGTTGTTCCCGATGCCGAGGGCGGTGACCGATACCGTTCCTGAGACCGTTCCCGAGGCGGTGCCCGATGCCGAGGTCGTTCCCGAGGCGGTGTCCTTGTCCGATGCCGTTCCTGAGGCAGTGCCCGATGCCGAGGCCGTTCCCGAGGCGGTGCCCGATGCCGTTCCCGAGGCGGAGCCCGAGGTCGTGCCCGAGGCCGTTCCCGAGGCGGTGTCCTTGTCCAATGCCGTTCCTGAGGCCATTCCTGAGGCCGTTCCTGAGACCGTTCCCAAGGCGGTGCCCGATGCCGAGGTCGTTCCCGAGGCGGTGTCCTTGTCCGATGCCATTCCCGAGGCCGTTCCTGAGACCGTTCCCGAGGCGGTGCCCGATGCCGAGGTCGTTCCCGAGGCGGTGTCCTTGTCCGATGCCGTTCCTGAGACCGTTCCCGAGGCGGTGCCCGATGCCGAGGTCGTTCCCGAGGCGGTGCCCTTGTCCGATGCCGTTCCTGAGGCCATTCCCGAGGCGGTGCCCGATGCCGAGGTCGTTCCCGAGGCGGTGTCCTTGTCCGATGCCTTTCCCGAGGCCATTCCCGAGGCGGTGCCCGATGCTGAGGTCGTTCCCGAGGCGGGGTCCTTGTCCAATGGCCTCAGGAACGGCATTCCTGAGGCCGTTCCTGAGACCGTTCCCGAGGCGGTGCCCGATGCCGAGGTCGTTCCCGAGGCGGTGTCCTTGTCCGATGCCGTTCCTGAGGCCATTCCCGAGGCGGTGCCCGATGCTGTTCCGGAGGCCGATGGCGGGGGGCCCGAGATGGTTCCGGAGGCGATACCCGTGTCCAAGGCCGTTTCCCGAGGCGGTGCCCTTGTCTGAGGCCGTTCCCGATGCCGTTCCCAAGGCCGTGACCGGGCCATCGCCACAGCCTGCTCCTTACTGGCTCCCCGATTGGCTGGTTCCGTTCGGGTCACTCAAATGGCGAATTCCTCCCTGGCCGTCTGCACAACGAGAATGGACCGATCCACCGTGGCCACCTGAACTGCCTGGCCCCTCGTGGTCCCCTGAACTTTCGGGTCCACCGTGGCCACCTGAACTGCCTGGTCCCTCGTGGTCCCCTGAACTTTCGGGCCCACCATGGCCCCCTGATCTGACCGAGCCACCTGGGCTACCAGGGGAGCCATCGCTGCCGGTCCCAGTTCCCCTACACGGGCCTGGCCCGCCATCCCTCCCCCTGTTCTGCCTCCACCAGTCCACCTCCCTCCTGGTCTCATCTGGTAGCTGCTCCTTAGAGGGGGGGGGTAGTGTCACGGTGTCTGTTCTGTGTCTCCCTGGGTGGCCACTAGAGGGTCTCACTTCCCCTTATCGTCACGCCACTTTAGAACTGCATTTCCCATAGTCTTGTCTGTTTCATCACTGCTCATTGCACTCAGCTGTCCGTGGTTATCAATCATTGCACTCAGCCAATTCCCCGTTAGCATTGTCATTTCCCTGTGTATAAATACCTCGGTTGTTCTGTCATTGTCACGGAGTCCTTGTTGAATGTCACCCTGTGTTTTTCTGGTTCCCTGGTTTCTCGTGTTTCTGGATGTTGTCTATGTTTCTTGTTTTGGACGGATTACCTGGATTTTGACCTTTGCCTGGATGTTTTCTGATTTTGGGATCACCCCAATAAACATACTGCTTTTGGATCTACCTGTCTGTGTGCGGGTCGTGACAGAATGTATCTTAATCATTATTTTCTGGAGTATATTTTTCATTTTCATTTCGCTAAAAATGTCATGTGGTGCAACCATAAAGTTAAATGTAAAAAACTTATTTTCCTTACACATTTCATACATGTGACTATAAATATAAAAATAATGTATAAATATTGAGTTGCACCAAGTGACATTTTACAAACAGAACTAAACTTGCCTTGTGTAAAGGGTAAAATTATCTTAAAGACTTATTAACCTTGTTTTTGTCGCACCATGTGACACTGATTTTTTTTTTAAGGCTTTTTAGTGCCTCTTTAACTATAAACATGAATTTTAATTCAGAAGTAATTCAGAGAAGAAAACATGCTCATAATAGGTGCATTTACTTAATTATATGCATGTTTTTATATATTAATAGACTAAAAAGACTATGAAAATGTTGTTGACCCATAAGATGGGCTATGGGTGAGGTTAGTCTAATGGAGAAGGATATTGCAGTTTGTTCTAATAGCACTGGTTACAGAGTAGGGCCAACTCTTCATCTGCGGCTCACACTTGCGTTATGCTGTCCTAATTTTGCTGTAGTGTTGCTAAACTGGACATAACACTGAAAGATTTAAAGAGCAAATGGAGGGCAGCGTTCTTGCATAATGACTAAGGTCTAAATGTACACTCTTTTCCACCAGCTCTTTACCACTTACAGACTGTTCCCTGGATGTGGAAATTTAGTCAAGGACGAGGCAGCGGTTTACTCTTAAAAATGACCCTTTAAGTACGTGGCACAGCAGGTTCTGAGATTGTATTTTCTTGACATTTATGGTAGTAGATGTTCCTCTTGATATTTAGCAGCCTTTTACCCTGCTGTTCTTGCAGTCATAAGTCTTCTGTCAAATGCAATACCAGCATCAAGTTTGTAATGTGTTATCACCTTAGAAAAAAATCACGGGAAAAATGACTGGTTTCACTCTCGCTCAAGACCGTTATTGCTGGCCAACAAACCCCAGAGGCTTTTGGTTTTGAGCCACGATTTCTATGTGACGCTCTTAGTTCTTGAACCAACCGGCATCAATCAAACCCTGTCATGAGTCGCTGTGCTAGTTTAGTGTTGGTATTTTGACAGCAAGCGCACACTGACCCCCTCCCTGAGTAAAGCTGATATCATTGCGTGAGGAGTCTCCTACTGTTGTTTGTCTTAAGTACTTGACTCCTGCACTTAAGAACTTGTGAAAAATGCTTTTTGGAGGCTTGGCTCAAAATCCGGTGTTCAGATCAAGGCCTTATGGTTGCATTTAGGACAGTCTTGTTGCGTCTTTGAGTTTAAAGCATCTTGTAATGTATTTTTGAAGATGTTTTTAGTGAGTAACAACTTAAATTTCAGAATGTTCCTCACAGTGGCTTGTGAAATGTGAAATATATAACAAGTCATAGTCAACTTTAATGGTGTTTGGTAAGCTAACCATAATTGCTAGATATTGCTTTATTTAAAAAAATAAAAAATAAAAGAAATTTATGGCTAATTTGTGTTCTTTGCCATTGAATACATCATTTTGAATAGGTTTAACTTCATTTGTGTGGATATTTTGAAACTTTTTACCTCAGAAAGTATAGCAAACAAATCCTTGCATATACAGGACTATGCTTTGACATCACAGCATTTTCCTGATGGTGAGAAGCACACGCCCTGCAGGTCTCAGGCTTATCAAAGCACAGCTCCACACTCATATCAGAGTTTCCACTGTGGATGTGTGGCCGTGAAAACAGATATCAGGATTGGGGAAGCAACTGTGAAACTGTAGTTACAAGTTAACTGTTGCTAGCAGCCAGCTGATTCCTAATAGTGCAGTCAAGCTAATCATATATGAAATGAGTTAGCAACACTAAACTATTAAATAAAACATTTTTAAAACCATTCTATTTAAATCAACCTTCTGAATGAACTAATTCTCTAAAATGGAACAAATTTCCCAATGTTTAGATGAGGACAAGATATTTTAAATAGCAGTTAGGCATTTTGTTGTGGTACAACACTGCTTAATGTAAGAAGAAGCTATTATAAAGGCAATGTAGTAGTTAGCAATGGTGCTACTTTTAGCTAGTTGCTTCAGACATATGCGTTTTTGTTTTGTTTATGTTGTGAGTGTGTGTTCGTGATGACAGTGATGTAATCCACTGCAGGGACAGGAAAGCATTCCATTTCCTCTTCCTATTCTCGATTAAGTGGACAGGAAATGCTCTTTTTCTTTTTGACAGATGGTCTCATGGGTTACAAAGCTGACACAACAGTCTTTGAAGAAAGACAATGTCGATGGTGTCACTTTCTTCCCTTGAATTTATCTTTTGTCAGTGGCTGCATGTAGGTCACCCCATATGATCTCATGGAGCAGTCACTGTGATGGCTCTATTCAGGGAGGAAGGGGAAACCAGTGACCCTGTGATGTCACAAGATGGGTCTCCGTGATGACGGCAGTGCACCGGATGGATCTGGTCCATGGCCTGTGTCACACAAACCTTGACAAGAACAATTTAGCTGCAATAAGAATTACTGTTTTCCCCAATGGAACAATCTGGGAGAGTTGGAGCTGTAGTATTTGGATGTTGTTGGTTTTTGTTTTTTTTTTTGAGGTAGTGATTGCATGGTGCTTGCTTGTGTATCATTAGCCAAGAGTGACATTTCGCAACAAGTTGACAAGCAAGATCACATCTGCCTCTGAATCTGAGGAGTATGTGGTGGGCCAGTAAGATTACGGATAGAAATAAAAGTAGGAAAAACAAACAGAGGAAGATCTTTGATTGTTCCTGGACAATTTTTGTGGACAATTTTAGGACAACTTTGACCAGTACATTGTATCCTGTTGATTTTTTTTTTTTTTTACATCAACCATTTTTTATATGATCAAAACACTTTGAGACTCCATCAGTCCTTTCCATTCTGTTGTGTTCCATCCAGCTATTTGTATGTGTTCCATCCAGAGGAACTCCTCTTGCATTTCACGTCTAGAACTGGATTGTCCAATCCTGGTCCTAGAAGACAACTTCCAACAGAATTCAGCTCCAGCTTATCCCAACATTCCGGCCTGGAAGTTTCTAGAAAATCTGAAGACCTTGATTACCTTGGTTCAGGTGTGTTTAATCAGGGTTGGAGCTAAACTCGCTGTACAGTGGCCCTCCAGGAGCAGGATCGGATATCCCACCTCCACTTTTGGGAATGGTACTAGAAGTTGAACATTCCATTTGTAAAGTTGGAGCGGATTGATCTGCATTAAGAAGTGCCATTTTACGTCATTCCCAAAATGGTGGCATCTAGAACAGCATTCTATTGGTTATCCAAATTATCGGGAATGCAGTATGACTAGAATGGTTTGGAATGCTTTGAGGTCAGAAGTGGGCAATTTGAACTTGAGGATTCCCATCTCCAACCTCACCTACAAATTAGCATTTTCTTAACTGAACCTGGCTCGTTTGGAATGTTCGTTCGTTTCAGAACCTGACACATTTTCTTTCTTAGCTTGGTTTGTTTAGGCCCTAGCTCATCAATCCTTTTTTCTGGGGTCCAACTGTCCTGCAAATTTTATTTCCAACCTCCTTCAGAACACCCAGCCTGTGAATTTCTATGTATATATTTTTATGCCAAGTTACCCTGAAGACCTTCATTAGCTGGTTAAGGTGTGTTTGATTAAGGTTGTAGCTAAACTCTGCAGGACAGTGGGTCCCCATTAGCAGGGTTGTAATCCTATGGCTTAGGCATATGAACACGGCAATCACGCTTGGTTTCACACCAAAATAATCAGTCCAAGATAGCCTGAATGAGGAAGTGTCAGTATGCGTGTGTAATGACAGCTACAGATAATGCCACAAGGAGTTTGCAGAGCTAACTTGACATTGCCATTATGAGAGGAATCCTGGAACATAAACTGGTGCACTCTAACCGAGGAGAGGGCAATTTTAATCACATCTGACACATTTTGGTATGCTTTGAAATGCTACCTTCTAAAATAAACCGAACCAAGAAGAAAATACAATATTGTAACCATTTATTTTTTTTAATAAAAAAATAGAAGACAACGTACAAGTCTAAAAATACCCTTACGTAAATTGCTTCAAATGTCTATTAGATGAACTAGGAATCCAGTGCATTTATACAGGGCTTCCTTAAGACGGCTAGTTGTGAAGGCTAAATAGTAAATTTTGAATATTTTTCCCCACCTAGTAGATGTTTGAATGTATCAGAGGCAACTCAATAGCTATTTCTTCATGCTGTTTTTATGTGCATTTTGGAGTATCATATTAGAAACGAGTGATGGAACCGCCAAATTTAGAAAAAAAGTTGTTAAAGGGGTCATGACATGGGTTTTTTTATTTTATTATTATGGTCCCCTAGGTGCAATTATAGTATTACTATAGTTTTTTTTTTTTTTTAAATTTTAAAATGTAGTGAATTATGACATTTTCCCACCCTGTTTCTCATCCTTTGATTCAAACAGTTGGTTTTTGGGTTGTTTCCCCTTTAAGAGTTCAGTGTTAACGCCCACTGTTATGATTGGCTAACGACAGCGCCTATGGATCAATTATTAACACCCTCAGCCAGAGCATTTGCGGATTGAGCGTAACTGTTTAAGTAGCGGGTGATGCATTCGAAGCGATGGCTCTTGCAATGATAAAACCTTATATGTTTGAGCACATCTGCGTGGCATTGTAATTTTCCTGTACACAGACCCACTCGCTGTCCGTCGACTGAACACTTGTGAGGCGCGCGCGGCGCGACAACGATATGAAATGAGCGTAGTTGTCTTGTGCTGGAGGCGGTCATATGCAAATGGTTGGAACGTCACTTCGCACCGTGACGTCACTTCTTACCATGGATCCAGAACGAGCTGTATTTAGAGCTTGATTAAATAAATGGCTCGTTTATAATGGGAAGGACGTCTTAAGCTATGAAACTTGCAGGGCGTTTTAATGGTACAAAGACCTCTTATATTCCAAAAGATCAAGGCAAATTTGGTTTCTCATTTCATGACCCCTTTAAGCTCGCTAGAGGTGGTTTTTGACTTGTGTGAAAAAGGGTTAATGCAAATAACGGGAGTGAAAAATAAAAATAAAAATGATTATATTCAGTGGCTTCTCCTACTTTTCTTAGTGATAATTAGGGTCGGTTTACAGTTGAGGTCAAAAGTTTACATCCCCCTTTCAGAATCTGCAAAATGTTAATTATTTTACCAAAATAAGAGGGATTATATAAAATGCATGTTATTATTTATTTAGTCCTGACCTGAATAAGATATTTCACATAAAAGATGTTTACATAAAGTCCACAAGAGAAAACAATAGCTGAATTTCAGAAAATGACCCTGTTCAGAAGTTTACATCCCCTTGATTTTTTTTAATACTGTGTTCTTACCTGAATGATCCACAGCTTTGTTTTTTGTTTAGTGATAGTGTTCATGAGTCCAGTGTTTGTCCTGAACAGTTAAACTGCCTGCTGTTCTTTAGAAAAATCTTTCAGGTACCACAAATTCTTTGGTTTTCCAGCATTTTTGTGTATTTGAACCCTTTCCAGCAATGGCTGTATGATTTTGAGATCCATGATCATCTTTTCACACTGAGGACAACTGAAGGACTCATATGCAATTAATACAGAAGGTTCAAACGCTCATTGATTCTCCAGAAGAAAAAATATTCCTTTAATTGTTTGTTTTTAGTCCCTCTTATGAGAGACACTTTTTTTAGCTTTTATGAAGTTTGGGATTATGCTAATTGTGAATGAGTGTGCATGAGTGCCCTATTTATGAATAGTTGGAATTCATTAACATACACGTTTAACTAACAAATCGGACATTTATGAAGTGTTTGTGAATCTGGAGGACAGTTTTCGGGAAGGTCTGTTTTAATGTGCAAATTACTCATATATTTATGCAAGTTTCATTAATAAGGCCCATTGTTGGAAGGTTTGTTGGATTGTTGTTGTTGTAGGGTTCAAATAACACACAAATGCTGGAAAAACAAAGAATTAGTGGGACCTGAAGGATTTTTCATTTTTTAAATTAAACTATTATTTTCTCTTGTGGACTATATGTAAACATCTTTTATTTGAAATATCTTATTCAGGTCAGTACTAAATAAACAATAACATGCATTTTTGTATAATCCCTCTTATTTTGATAAAATAATTAACATTTTGCAGATTCTTAAGGGATGTAAACTTTTGACCTCAACCATATCAGTAAGTGATGATTTTGTTCTCTTTGACTCGCTGGATGGAAACGATGCTTATTCCAAAATGTTTTATGCGATTCCAATTTTGCACCAAAGTTAAATTCCATAGTTCCAAAGTTAAATTCGCAACTTTGGATGGAATCCCAGTTAATGTCTTTGCTCCCATTGGCATTTGCCACATTGCTGTTCATTTGCATGAACTTGAACTGTTAATCACCAACCACAGCTTGAAATCAGTGACTTTTCTTCATTGTGTTGTTTGAATGATCCTCGTCTAGTTTTTCTCTGTATGGACTAGCGTTATTGAATTAAAGGGAGCTTGTCTTTATGGTGCGTGCTTCAGGGAAGAAAGGTTATCTGGTAAGGGACGTTTGGGATCCACATGAATGGTTCAACATGACATTTGCCATATTTTGTCCTCATTTGCATTGTTAAAACAAAAGATTGACACTAAGGAAGAAATGAGCCTGACAGTGCATAAAAAGGTCACAGTTGTTTCCCTCTCTCATCCATCTGTGTGTTTGGGTGTGTGCAGTCCTCACGCCTCACAAGACATCTATGTGTATCAAATCAGTTGCACTTTCAGTGCTAGATGAACCGAAACCCTCCCATCACCAGTCATATCCGTAAGATACAAATCATGTAACATTAGGGTGTGACTGCAGATCTCTTATGCGATTAGCAATTTGGTGATTCATACCAACATATAAACATACCTCATGTTGTTCAAAACCTTATAACCTAGGACTGAATACCCCCCCCCTTGTGTAACACACACACAAAAAAAATATATATATTGTGCAATTCTTGAACAATAGTATTAGTTACAGCTGTTGCCATACAACAGAGGTTCATAGCGACCAGGCCCAAAAGGAAACAACAAAAATGTATTATAAAAGTTGTTGATATGCGTTGTGAATTAATAAGATGAAATAATTGGACTGAAACTATTCTTTAAAAAGTTTCTCCTCTTGAATTGTACAGAAGAAATAACAACACATGGGTTTGGAACAACATTACAATGAGTAAATAATGTTTTTCATTTTTTGATGAACAGATCTAACATAGTTTCTGCTTTTTTAGTGGTCGCACCCATTTTTTTTTGGTCTGAAATGAATGTATTTCATTAGAACTTAGGAAGGAACTTAG
This sequence comes from Cyprinus carpio, assembly GCF_018340385.1. Lineage (NCBI taxonomy): Eukaryota > Metazoa > Chordata > Actinopteri > Cypriniformes > Cyprinidae > Cyprinus > Cyprinus carpio. The sequence continues at coordinate 29,766,295 of NC_056618.1, forward strand.
AAGTTAGGAAGCACCCTTTGATGCAGTGACAGGCTGTTTTGCATAAACCACATGCTGTTTGTTTAAAAATCTCATCCTTTCATTGGAGCAAAAGGTCGCCAGCCCATCTGCTCCAGCTGTGAGATTGCAAGGACTTTGTATCTCCGCTGAGTGTTTCTATGTGTTTATGCTTTGGCTACGGTCACTACACACAGAGTTCCTCATCACCATTGAGCTGCTCGTTCCCAGGGGATTCTTAGTCACTACATCAGATTACCGTCAGACGAGTTTGACGCAGGTTTTCCTTTTTGGTGCACCAGCAGTGTTTGATTGTGGCAGCGATGGACAATTAAAAAAATGTATACCAAGCACTGTAAGCCTACAAAGCATACTAGCTAATGCATACCAATCAATATTTATTTCTTTATTATTATTTTTTTATAGTTTTCCTCATTTAAAAATTTTGTTTATGGTAAAAAACTGAAGGTTTCAGGCTTTACTGAAAGCATCTAGGTACTTGTTTTATAGTTCTGTGAGTCTATAGATCATTAACTGTTACAATGTTACTATACCAAGATACCTGAACTACTAAAATCTGCTCTGTGCCTTAAAATATACTTATGAGCATAATAATACAGGTGGTAAAACATAACAGCACAGAGATCAGTCTCCATTTAAAAGTACCCTTGGAAGAACTGGCATGAATGTAGTCATATTCTCAAGGCTTGTCAGTCCACTGCAGTGGTCCTGAGGGGGTTTTATCATTTATTGAAGGGATAAAAGCACCATTTGTTCTGGCATAAAGCGATACTTACATATTGAGATGGTTTATTGAACACTCATCTGCCCGTAAGTCTGTCAAATATACTTTGTCAGCCGTTCAAAGTGGACTTCCTCTCAGCTCTTTGATCACTCTGTTGGGTTCAGACCATGTCTGACAACCACAGACTGGCAGTATCACATGCACACCTCATGAATTTCCCAAAATAATATAGTAGTATCGTTCAGAATTCGTGACAAACCCTAATCAGATTGGAACTGGTGATTTCAGCCATTTTTGTAGGCAAGCGTCCAGCGAACGGACCGTGGGTGTGCCGTCTGAGGTTGAGACTAGAGTAATGATGGTTTGGGCTACCCAAGTATGCCATAAAAATCACAGCACAGTCCTCTTATAAGCCCTATAATGCTCAGGGTGATGAAAAGAGCCCAACACAGGAATGAGAGTCTGTGAATTTCAGAGCTGTCTGACAGAATCACACTAACAATCCAGTGTTGCGTAAGCATCCCATTTCCCACAATTGGCACGGTTTTTTAAAATAACTGCGAGCTCTCTGCAGTAAAACCCAAAATTTAATGGCTTCCTCAGCCAAAAAAAGGTCTGGAAGTGTGAAAACAAATGCTAATTGTTTCGTTTGCAACTTAAATGTGGCTAGCTAGCTTGCATAAGTGGCAGAGCAGGAATCACCTCGCCTCAGGGGCCACCAGCTGTCTGTAGGACAACACAGGCCAGACACAATTATGTAAGTGCTGATGTTATCTAAGTGACCATGAACCCCATCAGTACTGTGAGTGGAGTGTAACCGAATTATCTGCATGTAGCGTAACAGGATTAAAGAAATTGGAGTTTAGTGAACATTGAATTTCAGAACTGTATAACTAAACTCTTAAAAATAAAGGTCCTTTATTGGTGTCAGTGGTTCCATAAAGAACCATTAACATCCATGGAATCTTTCAACTGCACATAAGGTTCCTTAGAGTGGGAAAAGGTTCTTTACATTTTTAAAAATGTTCATTTAGGGACCAAATTGGTTCTTCTATGGCATTGTTGTGAAATCTCCCCTTAGGAATCTTTATTCCTAATGAAAAAGATTCTTCAGATTATTAAGACAAGACAAAAACAAGTGGTTCTACCCAAAATCTTCCATGGTTCTCATTTGGATCCTTTATTTGTATAAAGCGTATCATAATCGGACATACTGAGTAAACGTACAGACTCACCGCATTTACTACCCACTGTGTGGTTGACCTAGCTAGCAGTGTTTAGACAGATGTGTTGGTACAGACGATAAAGATGGTTATCACATGCTGCGGAAGTCCCCGAGGGCTCTAGACAGGGTCAATTTGGTGGGTTTTTCCTCTCAGCTGAGCTCTTTGATGGAGGTCTGTTGAGCTCTTACTGTCTCTTAGTATGAAAGAGAGCAACGGGAAAAATGTCACATTTATTCCCAGGCATCAATCCCGTTTGTGTAAACAAAATAAAGTTGTCACTCTTACTTCCTCAAATATAAATGTAACCAACATTTTGGTGTGGTGTGACTGGTTTAATGTTTTTTATTTTATTTTAATTTTTTTGGTGTTGGCAAATTTTAAAGTAAAGGTGCTGTCAACTTATATTTTTATGTTTGCGGGATTTTTGTTTTGTGTGGAAGTTTTGTTGTGTTAGATTTTGAATTTTATTGAAAAATTTATGGTTTTTAGTAGTTATTTGTGTTGGAATCTTTTGCCCTCAGGCTAAAATTCTCGATTTGTGCAAATTTCTATTGAAATGGCTGGATTTTGCCCACTACAATTCCCTAAATAACAATAAATGTGACCATAGACAAATCATTATGCTGGTTTTGTTAGTAAAGCACTGTAACTATTTAGTCCATCTATTGAGTTGAGTCTGTCCAATGAGGGTAGCAGTTTGTATTGGCTCATCAAAGAAAAATACATAATGCATATAAAACTGTATAACTGAACAGTAGCTTTATTTGGCATTCACCTGAAGGATGATAGTGATAATAGCAGAGGGAGAGAATAGAGAAGTCCAAACCACAACTGTAACAATAACAAAATAGAAACAATATCGTTGGAATCACTTTTCGAGCATTTTTTTTTAGCTGATGAATGATAAATTTCTGACAGCCAATCAGAATCCTCCTAGATATAAAGCGCTTGAGCGTTGAAATTGGCAGACAGAAAAACTACGGTATGCGCTTCTAATAAACATAATGTTATCATTTATCATTTATGCTTTTTTTTCCTATTTGTCATCTTTTCCTATCAAAATGCTTGCTAAGGATGCAAAAATTGAGAAAATTGAACCTGATCCGAATTTTTTTTTATAACGGACGAAAATTTCAGACTCTGTGTCCAAAGACCTTTAGTGTGGACACTAATATAGTTATTGTTCTTTGTTTGAAAAGGCCTTAAGTTAGCAGGCTAATTGATTAGTGGTGTGGTAAGCTTGTACATTGAGTTGTTACCTTGCAAAATGTATGTTGACTAAAGAAACTACAAGAACAAAAAAATTATGCAGTGTTATTGTTCCCGAGTAATGGAACTGTGTTGACACTATGATGTGTGGCATGCAGAAGAGGTGCACTAAGAATGTTTAGCATGATTCCTCAAGGTTTATCTGCAGGAGTTAGAATTATAAGATTTTTGGCTGGACTATATTTTGGCATTTATTGACTTGAGGGGGTTGACTGTCTACGTTTTTAATCTTTTGGCTTTCATGTGCATTCCAAGTGTTTGGAGAGATAACGAAGTAGGCTACATCAGATCATGGAGGAAGTACGCCTAGTTATTTGAAGAGCTTTGAAAAACCTCTGCCGTCTGAGCAAAATCTACTGGTAGCTGATGTTTCCTTTCTTATTTCAAGCTGTTTGGCAGCGTTTATCACTTTGGATGATGGTTGTGTGTGTTTATGTTTGTTTGTTTCAGGTGATCCAGCAGCGTGAGCGCTAACAGTCATTGCAGTCTTGGGCTCCCAGCAGGTAAGTCTATATAAAGCTCATTCCCACAGCGAGTCCTTCAGTTGAACCTTGACTTACACCTTTTCGTTTAGCACACAGTGAGACGTGCCCTCAGGGTACGACCTTCGGTTGAGTCTGGAGATGTTTTGGATTGGAATGCTTCAGAGGCTTAAAGTGAATATGTTAAAAAGTTCTTTGTGTGCAAATTAGTTGATATGAATATGAATTTGCATGAGCTTAATAAATATGCATTATAGATATCTAGAAAATTTTACAATGTAAAAAGTAGTGGTCAACTAATGCGTTTTTTTTTTTTTTACGGCCGATGCCAATTCAAGTTTCTAGAGGAGGAGGTGGTTTAAAAATAAATAAAAATGAAATGTCACTAGATTTTGTAAAATTAAAAATTGGCCAATCCAAGACATGCCAATAATCTCAAAAAGTATTGGCTAATATATTGGTCTATCGATATAAGGGTTGCAAAAGAGCAGAAAAAATTATAAAAAAATTACCAGAAATTTTACACTCCTGTGCAACCCTAATCAATAATGATATAAAATTAATAATAAATCAGCTATTATAATTTTTTTATTTTTTTTAAATGCTTTCTGAAAGTCGCGAAATCTTGCAGAAAAGTGTACATTTTTGAAGAAGTATTGTGGAAACTGTGTTTACATTTTCCAGATTTTATTTGGTGGGTTCTCTGCATTATTGTGCTCATTTTGTGTATGTAATCTCAGATCATGTGCATCATGTAGCTACAGTCCCGAAAATAAATTACGCAAACATGTCAAATTAGCGTTATTCGTTCTGCGACTTTTTGTTGAAGACTAGTGCGACAAGCTAGTGGAAAGGATGACATATTGGCCAATATTTCACCAGTGCTTGAATGTTCGGTGCAGGATTGCAGGTATTGTTCATTTGTTCATTTTACTCATTCCTGCACGTTTCATGCTAATAATGTGGGAAATTCCCACAAACAATTTAGCGTCAAAGACTGACACAGTGCATCATTAGCACATGTTTTTAAGTCTTACCAATTTAAACATTTAAACAGTTTTAAATCATTCAAGGGCAAGAAGATGCAAAAGAGTACTCGCACACTTTCTGAGAGACTGTTTCTATGCCTCACATAAACCCAACTCTTTTTTCACACATAAATCCACTGCTCAAATTATTATTATTATTTATTTTTTTTGCGGCTTAGTGCGGGTAAACGGTCAAACGCACACTGAATTATGCGAAAATACCTGTCTTGGCCAGTATCCATGTAAACACAATGCTATGTCTTAAGTGAACATAAATATTTGAGAAAGAAAAAGCATGTGTAACTGTATGTTGGATCCATGCATTCAGTCTTAAAGTGATAGCAGTAAACCCCTAGTGTAAGCTACTGCGCAACAAAATCACCCCATGCACCATCTAGAATCATATGTTTTCTCATTTCTGTAAGTATCTGTAAGTAACAATATAAAACTAAAATTAACACATAATTATAAATCGCGAAAACAAATACATTGAGTAACGAAACATTTAGGCTTGATGATTGCAAATTAAAAAAACAAACACCCCCCCACAAATTAAAAATCCCTCCTTCATGGGTCACCAAAGGGGGCAATTTCCCCCATTTTCTAAAATGAAATTAAGACCCTGTTTGACCATAATTGGCTGATTAATAGAATAGTTTCTAGCCTTGGTTAAAGTGTTTGTTGCATATAAGGGTACCACTTCATATCGGTTGACCACTAGTGATGAAACTTTCAGTTTGAACTGTTTGGTCCTAAACCAAGTATGTATTTGTCTGTACAATGTATTCCATTTCTCTAGAAATTTGTACTTGTGAGAATGGCTGGTCAAGTGGTGTTTGGGCCTGTTTCTGAGTAAATGGCATGGATGCAGTCACGACGACCTGGCGAGACGTTTTACAGTCCTGGAGCAGGAAACGCTGACGGTTGTAATGACCACAAACCCAAAACTGGCAGTTTACAGCCTCCCCTCTCTGTCGCAGTCTTTCTGAGCTCTTGTGATTAATTTAACATGGCTGTAGTTCTTCCCGTTCCTTCGGCCGCTGAGAGAGAGTGATGACGGCGCGTCCCTGGACAGTTGGGAGAGCCCTAAAAAACGACGTTTTAAATGCTTGGATTACACTTCCTGAGTGATTTCTGACGTCTGGGAAACGCAGCTGAAACCCTGTAGATTTACTAGTTAGGTTTGTCTGGCTTTAGTGGCATAAAATATAAATGAAGACAGTTGACTTGCGGTAAAGACGAGCTGGTTTTTGTTTTTGAGTCTCTGCTTAAGAGTCGATAGCTTAACTTGAAGTGCTGTTTTGGGATTTGTTGTGCTTTTTGGGAAGACATAGAGGAGGTTCTTGTCTGCTTGATCAGTCATTCTGATTCTTGGACTCTTGTTACAATGATTTTGCAAGTCAGGGGCGTTTGAGGACGCAGGCAGGGAATGCTGGGAAACAGAACAGCGTGTGTGCGAATCTATTCAATGTAGTTACTACCAAGTAAGAAATGTTTATTTGTGATGGACATGTTCAGCTCACAAATGATATTAAATGTTTTTACACTTGTTTTATCATCTACCAAGCCAAAATCATAAATTTGATCACTAAGTTATAGCACACCTTTTATCAAAAAAAAAATAATGAATACATATATATATATTTTTTTAAATTCAATGATTTTCTATAATTTCAAATCATTTTAATCACCGTAATAATTCCTGATTAATGATTTAATTAGGGCTGGACCAGAATATTCGATTATTCGAATATACATTTCTTTTTAATGATTTTAGCATATTGTGAAAAAGTTCATTATTTTCCATAATGTAATGATAAAAATTTAACTTTCATATATTTTAGATTCATTGCACACCAACTGAAATATTTCAGGTCTTTTATTGTTTTAATACTGATGGTTTTGGCATACAGCTCATGAAAACCCAAAATTCCTATCTCAAAAAATTAGCATATTTCATCCGACCAATAAAAGAAAAGTGTTTTTAATACAAAAAAAAGTCAACCTTCAAATAATTATGTTCAGTTATGCACTCAATACTTGGTCGGGAATCCTTTTGCAGAAATGACTGCTTCAATGCGGCGTGGCATGGAGGCAATCAGCCTGTGGCACTGCTGAGGTGTTATGGAGGCCCAGGATGCTTCGATAGCGGCCTTAAGCTCATCCAGAGTGTTGGGTCTTGCGTCTCTCAACTTTCTCTTCACAATATCCCACAGATTCTCTATGGGGTTCAGGTCAGGAGAGTTGGCAGGCCAATTGAGCACAGTAATACCATGGTCAGTAAACCATTTACCAGTGGTTTTGGCACTGTGAGCAGGTGCCAGGTCGTGCTGAAAAACGAAATCTTCATCTCCATAAAGCTTTTCAGCAGATGGAAGCATGAAGTGCTCCAAAATCTCCTGATAGCTAGCTGCATTGACCCTGCCCTTGACAAAACACAGTGGACCAACACCAGCAGCTGACATGGCACCCCAGACCATCACTGACTGTGGGTACTTGACACTGGACTTCAGGCATTTTGGCATTTCCTTCTCCCCAGTCTTCCTCCAGACTCTGGCACCTTGATTTCCGAATGACATGCAAAATTTGCTTTCATCCGAAAAAAAGTACTTTGGACCACTGAGCAACAGTCCAGTGCTGCTTCTCTGTAGCCCAGGTCAGGCACTTCTGCCACTGTTTCTGGTTCAAAAGCACACGCCTGTGCACAGTGGCTCTGGATGTTTCTACTCCAGACTCAGTCCACTGCTTTCCGCAGGTCCCCCAAGGTCTGGAATGGGTCCTTCTCCACAATCTTCCTCAGGGTCCCGTCACCTCTTCTCGTTGTGCAGCGTTTTTTTGCCACACTTTTTCCTTCCCACAGACTTCCCACTGAGGTGCCTTGATACAGCACTCTGGGAACAGCCTATTCATTCAGAAATTTCTTTCTGTGTCTTACCCTCTCGCTTGAGGGTGTCAATGATGGTCTTCTGGGTTAACCTCTTACCCATGATTGCGGTTTTGAGTAATGAACCAGGCTGGGAGTTTTTAAAAGCCTCAGGAATCTTTTGCAGGTGTTTAGAGTTAATTAGTTGATTCAGATGATTAGGTTAATAGCTCGTTTAGAGAACCTTTTCATGATATGCTTATTTTTTTGAGATAGGAATTTTGGGTTTTCATGAGCTATATGCCAAAATCATCAGTATTAAAACAATAAAAGACCTGAAATATTTCGGTTGGTGTGCAATGAATCTAAAATATATGAAAATTTTATTTTTATCATTACATTATGGAAAATAATGAACTTTTTCAAAATATGCTAATTTTTTGAGAAGGACCTGTACGTTCGGTGGGTTGGCATTCGATTTTCAATTTTGAGATTCGAATATCCTAATTTTTTTTCCCCGAACACCTGGCATCCCTCGCGAAATGGTTCTCATTCACCCTTAAATATGAATCGCCCATGAGTGAACGTCATGATTCAGTTCATCTGGAAGAGAAGACAAAAATGCCAAGACCTCAGCTGTGTGGGAGCACTTTAAATTGAGTGAGGACAAGACAAAGGCAGTGTGCCAAATATGCATTTTGAAACTGGCCTACCACAACAGCATATCAAGTTTGAAAAATCACCTGAGTTCTGTTAGTAGTACGCCTATAGTATATTGTTGGAGTAAAAAAAAAATGAGCTGCTTTTATCCGTCACGTTAATCAGTAATTTTACACATGATAAAAACAAAATAAATAAAGTACAGTAGCCCAGTTTAATAATAATTTATCTATATTAAAAGTATCTCGGAGCATATAAGCCCTTCCCGCGTGAGGCGTGCAGCTTCCGGCTCGCACTGTTCTGTAGTTTATTAAAAGTTTATTCATTCTGAATGAGTCTCGTGTCCATATTGCACCAAAATGCGACACTGCACTCCCTTGGGTCCGCAGCAACACACCCGCCACGCGTTAAGTCGATTGGATGAACGGTTCGCGACATAATAAAAATGCAAACAGACAAACACTCAGAGATTCCTGCCTTTATACACCGGTGTTCTGTCGATTTGTCCTATGCTGTCAGATTTTCCTACTTCCCATTAAAACAGTGGGTAGTACAATTCGACAACGAAAAATGCTGTCGATAAAATTATGGTTTATTAACATCTACACATACCATAACCCTAAACCTACCCTACCCTACCCTTAGAGTAATGCAAATACAGCAATTATGTGTTATATTCGCTCTAATGTAATAGTATAATATATTCTTAATTTTTAGAAAATGTAATAAATCTATAAAAAAATCAATGTGGATAAATAGTTCAGATTTGCATTTAGAAACAATGAATAAATAATTACGGTCACGTGACTAAAGTATAGAAAATAAATAAATATATATTTAAAATACAAATTAAAAATGCATACATCAGTATTTTAGTTTATTTATTTGGTAAACTTGGTAAAAAGCAATGTAAAATTTCTGCAGTTTAGACTATAGGCCTAAATTGGAAGTCCATTTCCTCCATTGTTACTTTCCTAAATCAAAATATGTGCAGAATTTTCCTTTGTTTCTGTATATTCAGTGTTTTTCCCTTTATTTGCTCTGGATAGTCTGAAGTCATTGCTTAAAACTCAATTTCAATTTTCTTTTTGTTTTATGATGGCCTGTGGTCTGTTTACGGTTGTGAAGTCATCTGTGATCATTTCCACACTCCGCATCAGGAACGTGGTTAGATATTGGCGTAATAATCTGTCGCCGAGGGTCTTAGTCTCGCTTTACTTGCTGTATGTGATTTTTGGCTAAACCCACTTAATGCGACAGCTCTAATCAGGGTTACTGGTAAAGTGGATTTGGGACGCTTTGTTATCATAATCCCATAAATCATAGTTCAGTGTGAGCGATGTGGGTTTTGATCTGAAAAAGCACTACGGGACTCTAGTGAGCCGCTTTTGGATGATTCGTTCACCGTTTTTCTCAGATTCTAAAGAAATGACGCATGTGAGCAATCGTTTGTAGAGTCCAAACCTCTTTCTCTCTCTGCCTCTGGCACAATTGCTTGTGTTTTTTATGTTAATGAAAGGTGAATAATGTCTCGACAGCAGTCCAGCATTTCACAGGGTTTTTTTTTTTTCAACATCTTTAAATGACAAACAAACACTGGTTTCTGTCTACAAACCCCTATAACTTAATACATCAGAAACGCAAGCTGTTCTCTGCTGCCTCATTCTCTGGCTGGACTGCAAAAAAGTGTCCTGCATGACTCCTCAAGCCTACACTTTCCTCCCCAACCCCTCTCCTCCTTTCTTTTCAGTCTTTTTTGCTCTTTTTCACTGCAATCACAGAGCACTGATATCACTCCCCACCTCCGTTATGATGTCATTTGTATGAGTATTTTACCATGCACATTTTGTTGAGTTGAGAGCGTAAATCCTTTGTAGTTATAATTTTTGGATTTGGAAGGCTCATAATTTGTATGTACACAGATAAGGATGACCTTGAAAGATTTTTGTTAAGGTAAAAGTACATTTTTAAGATATTTGGCAGCATTAGGACTTTACCTTATCTGAATGTGCACATACAGTAGACTTTGTTTTTGTTTAGTTGAGCAATTCTAAGCTAAATGGTGTGTTCGAGTAATGTTGGATAATGTTGGATTTTTTTTAAATTTGTGTGTTTTAATATAATTTTATTATTATTTACTTTTACCATCCCAGACATGATTGTGAAAAACTGATTGCCAACAAAATGCTTATTTAAAAAAGATGTCCGACAAAGCAAGCTAAATATTGATTCTAAATATATTTTTATTCAGTACCAAAAAAAAATATTTGTGGTAATATAGTTGAATTAGCTCAAAATATACTTTTAACCAATCTTTGTGAGTATTATGTATTTTTATGCTTGTTAAAGTATAGTGCCATTAACTTAGCAACCATGCTAACAACAAAATGCATTTGAACCAATGAGGGGTAGAATGTCTTGTTTCATTTGAAGAACATTACTTTTATGTCGCAAAAACTGCTTCCTGTGTAGAATTTGGCCACTTTTTAGATTCAGTTTCATTTGGGGTGCAACTGTTAAACTTATTTGTATAACCAAACATATAGCCTTTTAAAAGTTTTCTCCATTCGATAGCTTGCGTGAAAACTTTCTTCTTTGTCTAGTGTTTGCACTATTAATTTCCAGAAGTTGAGCGATACAATGTCTTTAAACTAGAGTTGCGTCAATCTTATAATCCCCTCACATGACACAAGTGTCAATTGTTGTTGCTCCAGAAGTTATTGTTTTTCAGTTTCTTTTCAACGTGAAACAAAAGTCTACAATTTGGACACCTTGTCCTTAAAACAACCGACTGCTTACAAGGATACTTGTCAAAAAAAACATTGGTATTCACCTGCTGTCTGAGAAGGCTATCTGTTTGTGCACTTCACATATGTGCGTGCGCGGTGCACGTAGAAACGCTTTATCACACCGTGTGAGTACCGCATTGAGATGTCTTGGGCTTAAATGGCTTAAAATTACTTTAGTGTTTAAACTGACGAGACTTAAAACACGTGAGAATGAAAAACTTTCTTGAGAAGCAGCACTGGCCTGATCGTTAAGATCGTTTTTGGGGGCTAAGGTGACAGATAGAGGGGCTGAAACCCACCTAAAAAGGGTTTCGAACCGCCCCTGGTATAGCGTGCGTAATTATACTGAAACATAAACATATAACCAGTTTACCTGATTCAATGTGATGGCTGAGTGTGTTTCTGAGATAACAACATGCCAATCCGTGGTTGGATTTTCGACACGGCTAACCGTAAATCATCTTACACTGTCAATAAGCATGAGTGATACTCGAGCCAACTCTTCTCTAACTGTCGACTAGCAGCGGGAGTCAGATTGCCCCCTAGTGGATGGCTAAAGATTTGCTAACTCATTCAGAAATCCGCAAGGGAATGTCTCTGATTTAACTGATGCTAGCGCCCCCCTTGACAGGTGCCAGCGCCCTACAGGTTGAAAACCCCTGCCCTAGAGTACGCGTAAAAACCGAAGTACACTTTGGCCATAAAGGCGCAAATTGCCTATATGTAGACTGCCATACAATCTAGAATTTGGAACAGAGCCCTTATCTTACATGGACTGATGAGATTGTAAAGCTGTTTATTTCCCTGCTCTGTGGTCTTGTAATGTAATAAGAGCCTGACTGCATAAAAGGACTCACTCCCACTCAGTACAGACTGTCGAGTGACTTCACTGCTGTAGAATGCCGAAAACACAGTTAAAACACAGACACTCAGTATTGAGGGTGGGATTATTGTGTGTGATTATCCAGTTGGGTGTTTTCCTCACTGGCAGCAGCTGAGCTAAACGTGATGGATCATAGTACTGCGCTGCACCGTTGCATGTAATTGCATGTATGTTTGCATCTGTGTCTGTGTTTACCGAAGGCAACTTCAAAGAGCCCTCGTGGCAGTAAACCAAAGGTTGTTGAGCACTTACTGGAAGTGATTTGCGGAAAAAAAAAAACAGTAAGATTGTGTTTATCCGAGTACTCTGAAATGATAGCAGTGATCGATCATGAAAATTAACATGACGTCAAAACATAGACAATAATGCGCAAATTGCAAAATATGTAATTTTGTGATCGTTTGGTGTAATTTCAGTGGTACCTTGTGGGACGATTCATCATACTGCAGTTTTTTTTTTATTATTATTTACTTTGGGACATTTGACAGGTCCAGTTTAGCGCCATCATCTGGACTCCTCTTGAATTTTTGAGATGTCCTCCATTCCCACAGATGAACTTTTGCCTTTACCGGTTGAAATGAGCTACTGTATTCTTCTTTGTGGTGTTTTTCTCAGTTACATTTGGGTACGTCTCATGCTGTCCTTTCCTGGCCTGATCTGCTACGTTGTGTGTCCCCATCAACAGACACATTGTGCTGGGTGCTGAACTAGTGTGCAGTGATGCATTTGGCTTCCCTGGCTGGGCAAGCAGGGCAGAAAGATGCTCAAAGGACTGTTTTATTGCTGCTTTCTCTCTCTCTCAGACACTTTCTTGATTGTTTGGGGTTGCCAGAGGAAGGTCAAAGCAACCTGCTCCCAATTTGCCAAGACCCCAGATGCTCTTTGATATAAAACCATGGTACATTAACCTTGCTGTAATAGATTCACTCTGAAGCGACGTCTGGCACCTTGTTCAGATACGGCATGTAGCTCTGTACGAGAGATTATTTTATCAATTTTTGAATTAGGCTAGATGTTTTTTTTTTTAATACTCAATATGTTTTTATTTTATTTTTTTAATTATTTTGTTCACCTGATAAACATCAATGTGGTGTATCTCCAAAAATGGCAGGTTGTTTTTAATGACAATTTTTCAGTTTCACATTTTTAATTCCCTTCCTCTGAGCACTGAAGATTGAGGAATGCTTAATGAAATTATGTATACTTTGAGCGTTTTGCAACATCCTTCAAACATCACGAGGAGGCACATTAATCACCTCTCAAAGTGGTTTTCTGTCATTATCCGTGTCTTGGCACAGGAAACGTCAAAAAATACTGTTTATCTGACATCAACCCTAAATCTGGCACAGAAACAGGAAAAGCCTGGTAAATATGATTCTATTTCAAAAACTTGAACTTTCCTTGCCAATAATAGAGTTCTATTATTAATGTTTCTAGGGAAATTAAGCATAGGCGGGATCCCAGTCATAGATTTTAAAAGCACAGTTTTATTTTAGATGCCTGTAAACCATCATTTTAATGTAGCTTGAATCCTGAACATACTTAAAGCTAAGTTTGGTGATGAACAGCATTTTTCTGTCTGTGTGGTGAAGTACAGCTGCAGATTCTTAATGTTTAATCAATGTCAGTGCAGTTGAATGGTGCCCAAATCCAGTCTTTTTGTTTCATGTGGTATTTTGCAAGACCCCTGATCATAATACTTGAGTAATGTAGTACACCGTTCTGTAGTATCTGACTGGGTTAAATGAACTTCCCTTGAGTTTAATTAACACTGTCTTTTCTGTATGCAGTCTAGAAAGGAGCACTAGTTGGATGGAAGCCAATCTGTGATTTCTCACTGAACATATTGAAGTGTACACTATAGGTCATGCATGCTTGGTGCCTGATTGCTTTTCATATGGCATTCACAGCTCATTAACAAGCTGGCCAGTCAATATGTCAGAAAATACTATATTTTGTAATTAATATAGGCATTTAGAATGAGAGCAAGATGTAGCCATAGGCCACAAATAAAAAAGTAATTAATTTTCAATCTGAGTCCACATACTGGACACTTTCTATCAGTTGTTTGGCTGTTCATTTTTGTATCTTTCAATTGACGCAACCTGCTGTTAGCCAGCGCTTAAATGTGGTTGCAGCATGGCAGCAATATATAATGTGTGAATGTTTTTAATTTATTATTCGTCCCCATGGAGAAGATTTTAAGTAAACAGATTTCACTTCCCCCTACAGAGTTTTTTTTTTATTCTACTGAGTTGCTTATTCCTGGCAAATTTTTTTTCATACACACATCTGGATGTTGACCTTTGCGAAACCGTGTCAAACTCTTTTGAGGAAGGGAGTTGAATGGAGTTGCAACTACGAATCTGTAATGTTTTGAATATGCACATTTTAAAGTGGGTGCAAGCCTAGCAGCCAAATACCTTCAAGGCATGAGTGTCAAACTCAGCTCCTGTAGGACCCCAAACCTTCAGAGTTTAACTCCATCCTTCTTTCAAGTAATGCTGAAGAACTTAATTAGCTGGTTCATGTTTGTTCGATTAGAGTTGGAGTTGACAGTGACCATCCATGCTTTAATGCAAATGCGGTGGCCATCTTGGTGACACCCAAAGCAGCTTTGCAATTTACAGCAACATAGCTGCTGTTTACTAGAATGAAGGATGACTAAAATCATAAAAAATTTAATAAAGATTGTATGTCAGTGAAATATTTTAAATCAGCCACGGAATTTGACAAAACTATATCATACATTTAGATTTTTGAGCTCAAATCATGATATAACATCAGGATCAGTGGCTGTTTGTTTAATTGAAATGTGACATTTTTACTTCACTGCCAATTTGAGCATTGTGATTTCTATATAATGTTCTATCTATAATATTCTGGTCCAAAAATAAATAAATAAATAAATAAATGACAAGGGCCTCTGGGCCCCCATATTTAAATGATCTACCCAAAATCAAAAGAGCCGACCTTAAGATGTCAGTGGTTTTCTGGTGCAAAAAAAAGAAGAAAAAAAAAGAAAATGATAGGGTCCCCCAAGGGTCTTTGAGGCTCTACATTTAGGTTCAGTGCCCTGCTTCAAATCAAAAGAGCCAACCGCCATATATCTGTGGTATACTGGTGAAATATGGCAGGGGCCTCACATTTAGATTCTGTACTCTGCCCAAATCAAAGAGTCCACTTTCAAATGTCTAAGGTATACTGGTGCAAAAGTATGACTTTGGCCTCTCAAGGCCTCTGGGGCCACTATTAGATTCTGTACTCTGCCCCAGATCAGAGTCCTCCTTCGTATGTCTGTGGTATTATGGTGCAAATATATGGTGGGGGGCCTTTGAGACTCTACATTTAGGTTCTGTACTCTGGTTCAAATCAAAAGAGCCCACCACCATACGTAGCCTATGTGGTATAGTGGTTAAATAATACGGCAGGGGCCCCACATTTGGATTCTTTACACTGTCCCAAATCAAGAGTCCCCCTTCAAATGTATAAGGTTTTCCTGTTCAAAAATATGCTAGGGGCCCCCAGAGGCCTTTGAAGCCATACATTTAGGTTCGGTATTCTGTTTCAAATCAAAAGAAAAAGCCACCATGTGTCTGTGGTATACTGGTGAACTGATATGGCAGGGGCCTCAAATTTGGATTCTGTACTTTGCCCCAAATCAAAAATCCACCTTCATATGTTTATGGTAGTCTGTTGCAAAAATATGGTAGGGACACCCAGGGGCCTCTGAGGCTCCACATTTTGATTCTGTGCTTTGCTTCTGATCTATTCTGGTGAAAAGATAAGCTGGGGCCCCACATTTCATAGGAAGTGTGCATTTCCGATGTCCAATATCATTTAGTCAGTATAGGCAGGTACTATACGTGGTGTGTTTCCAGTCTTTAGGTTGTTGTGCCTGAGGGCACCTGTGCCGGATATCGCAGCTGGCTTAGTTTTCCAAAGATTCAGGAACTTGCACTCATTGACTCTGACTCCGAAGCCTTAACTCCTCAGAAATCGCAGAATTTGTTGCGTAACTCTCAGCTATACATTAGCAGAATGTGGCTTGCAGTTTCCAGCTTCTTGTCAGCTTTTGGACCGCAGGAGGCTTTCCCTCCTACATGAATAATTGGTTGCATATTGATTTTTAACATCCCCCGAGAGACCCACACTTGCAGAGGCCCAGCTGAGGGCTTTCATTTGGGTTTTCTGTGGTAAACAGTACACAATCATACTTTATCCCCCCATAACTGTTGTTCTTCACTGTCTCCTTTGGTCAGCACTCCCTAGAAGAGCTCGGCAGTTCACTCAGAAATTAAAAAGACATCAGGAACCGCAGGATAGGTAGGAATGAGCTTGACGTGGCTGCTTTGCCTGTATTAGGCTGGCCTGATTTATTTATTTATTTTACAATTTTGTTCACTTTTCCAACACTTGCTTTGGAGACTCCAGCTGGAGCTTTTGAGACAAACTAGACACACTTGTACTGATGACTTACTCAGCAGAATAGTAAGTAAAGGCTCTATTGGCCAAGTTATTCAGATGCTAATTTGGTGTCACTCTCACTGTGTCTTTTTGCGCCTCTTTAGTTAACAAATAGACCCTGGGATAATCATTCAACAATACTAAAAACACATAAAAATGATACAACCAATTGAGAGTCCCACTTTTTGTTCTGGAAACATTTTGAAGATTTTCAAAAATGTTGCAGTAGAAACTGGTCCAGCACTAACTTGTCAAGAGCTCCTTTACGATCACCACCGACACTGGAGTCGTAAAGTTTGTGGCATTTTTATTGTCCGCTCTCACATGTGAGGCGTTAACCAACTTTAGCATGTGAACCCCGTGAGAGAGATGTGTTGAGTCTGAATTTAATGGAGGTGAATTTATGGAGAGTCCAAGAGTGGGTTTTTTTGAACCTCAGCTCTCATTCTCTCTTCATCCTTCGTTCCCTGAATATTTTTCTCCAAACACAAATCAATATTTACTAAAGATGAGAAGATTCCTAAATATATACCACAAATAAGATGCAATTAAAGCTTATTTTACAAAATATTTAGTCAAAATATATTAAAAGGCCATTTGTAGGCTATGGAACCTGGTATGCACATATATCGGTTATCGGCTGAGGTTTTTCTTTATTTATCGGTATCAGTCTTTATTGAATTTTTAATTGTCTATTTTACCTACTGCTACATATACATGACCTTTACCATCATATAATGCTCAATATTTTAAAAAACCCTTATAATTTAACACTGTTCAAAGTAATCTTTAACAAATCCCAAAACAAATTTTCCATGCTGAACTTCATGATTTTGTGATGACATTATTGGATGCTTTAAAATCATTGATTTTAATTTCTGGTGATTCATTAGTAATTTATAAATAGTAGTAAAATATTATTGTTGTCCATCTATCGGTTATCTGCCATAACATAATTATCGTTTATCGGTATCGGCCAGAATTTAAATATCAGTGCATCCGTACATGGAACTGAAGTAAGGTGAAAACTGGCCAATTATGCATTCCAAATAGCCAAATATGGAGCATCATAGGCAGTGTGGTCCTGCCTGGAAATGTTAAAAATATAAATTAATCACAGTTGGATATGAATTTAAAATGCTGATTTCTTACAGTTTTAGATTTGATACAGAATCAGAATCAGGTTTATCTCTGTCCATGCTAGCTCTCCATTTCTGATTGTGGATCTACAAAGGAAACTGTTGGCGTCTTTCAGCTTTGAAGGCCGCGTTAACTTGTAAGACCTTTTGAAAGCTGATTTGGCTTTGTTGCAGTCTGATGCTGGGCATTGTTCAGACCGGGTAACCCTTCAGAGACCAATGAATACCCCATCTGAAGAAAGTGAGAAGACAAGAGCGAATAGAGGGGAAAAGGAGAGGAGGGGGGTTAGCTTTTTTTTTACCCTGCTAGTTTTTCATTTAGCCTCCCTGCACCTCCCTTCAGTTCCAGAAAACACTGCCAGAAGACCAAAAAGAGGCAGAATCGGAGTAAAAAAAAGACTTCAGTTCAGACTTAAACTTGAACAACAGCCAGTTGGCTGGGCTTTATTGCTGCGATGGTCTTCTACAATATGCCAGGAGAATTTTAATCAGAGACCCCTCCCTTATGTGAGTGTGTCTCTTTCCCTCTTTGTTTCTGCCTCTCTCTATCAGCCACTCCTAACCATGAAGATAAGTACAGTAGTATGATATCTTCTCCTGTGGAGACTGGAGAGCCCATGCAGGAACACTGGAAATTTGTGCATTGAGTTTGAGGAGAGACTAGACTCTGAGAACAGGAAGGTCTGGAACGCAAGCAGGTGAATTTTTCTCTTGCGATTTTTCTTCTCTGCTGAGGTTATTGTGCTGTTATCTCCTTTGCATTTTTGAGGTACATTCCTTTGCATTTAATTTAAACCAGAGCTGCAATGCAGAGTCACCTTGCTAAGCGCCACTGTCCCGATAAGTCTGCATTTCTGCAGAAAAATTAGGCTAGATGTCAATGCTTTTGCATTGGCTTACAATACTTCTGTTTTCCCCAAAGTAATTTGCATTTATTCATAAAACTTTTGTATTTCCTAGAGAAATTTGCATTTGTTTGCAAACCTTTTGCGTTTTCTCAAAAACTTTACATTCCTCAGAGAAATTCACATTTGTTGCAAAACCTTTGCATTTCCCAGAGAAATTTGCTTTTGCTTTTGCTTACAAAATGTTTGCATTCCTCAGACAAATTTGTATTTGTTCACAAAACTTTAGCGTTTTCTCAAATCTTTTGCATTCCCCAAGGAAATTTGCATTTTCTTACTAAACTCTTGGATCCCCCCCCCCTGGATCTCTGTTTACCAAGTTCCTTCATAGATCGCATTTGCTTGCAAATATGTGTTTTTTCACCATATTGTGTTCCCCCAGTCATAAAACCCAATAATATATTATCTTTTTCTCCCACCTGATCTTATTTCTATATCCAAAGATCGTGTGTTTAACATGTATTTTTTGTGAGTAATATATTATATTTTTATATATAATTTTTTTTCCTCCAGTCTCATTTTTTCCCATCACTACTTCCCTTTAGAGAGTCAAAATTAGAATTTTTGGGCAACCTATCCCTTAAAAATGAGCGTGCATGTGAGCTCCTGGACCTCGGCTGTGGAGGTGAGTTGTTCGTATGTTATTGTTGAATTCAAACTAAATTCTCTGAGCTGTCATCTTGCAGTCAGGCTTATAAATAAATCATTAGCGGACAAGGCAGCAACCATAGGCCCGTATCCAACTCTGGAACTTGCTTCAGCAAAGCAGTCTTTTCCTAAGCAGTCTGCATGGAAAAACCTTGACAGATATATTGTTGTGCAGGTCAGAGGTCAGGGTGTCAACAGTGTGCTTCAGTTTAATAGTGAAGGGAGCCATTTTGCCTAAGGGATGACCTTTTGTGTGTGTATTGGTAAGCGAAGGTGCAAAAGTGTGAGTGATGTAAACTGATGCTGAAACAGGGCCCTGCCTTGTCATCTCACTTCTCCAAACACTTTTTGCCTGAAGGGCAGCATGCGAGGATTTGAGTACAGCAGTCAGCAGGCGTGTTTGTCTTTCATATGTTTCTGTTTACCGACGTGATCTTAAGTGGGCATAAAAGCAGGTTGCTTGCAGGCCCTTTGGCCCATTATGCTCTGCGTTTCCAGATGAATGCTTCCCGTTCAGAGATGAAATGCTGTGAAAACCACCCCAGTCCACATGATTGCTGCTGCCCTCTGTATAAATCTCAATGCTGTGTGTTTGAAAGGGAGAGGAAGAATCTGGTTTTATCCTAAATTGTTGAGCTGAGTTTTGATACACATTTCCTGATTTGATTCTGATTCCAAATTCTTTATGGCAGGATTTGGATATTTCAATTATAATAATGATGAAAGACTTTGCTAAAGACTTTTGCTTTTCTCTCTTTGCTAAAGAAAATTGGCATAGTTTCAGAACAATTCTAACTGATTTGTAGGGGTCAATGTTTTTGCGTTAATAAAAAAAAAAACTGATTCATAAGAGTCTTCCATTTTGGGAATTTGGACTACATCACTTTGTTCGGTATATTTTTGAGTCACTAAAAATCAGTTTTCTAAGATTTATTCATTTTGGGATCGGACTACTCTGGCTGTGCTGTATGAATTTTGAGTCCATAAGAGTCATTTGTTCGAATTTTGACTGCACTGCTTGTGCTGTATGTATTTGAATCTGTAAAAAGAACTGATTCACAGGAGTCGTTTGTTTAGAAATTAAATTATGTTGGTTGGAGTCGTATGTTTGTTTTGCGTGCATTCTACAGGACAACTCAATAGGAAGATGTTTCTTTCCACTCTTTAGAGTTACATGGTCTTTTTATTCAATCAGATATGGTAAAATAGGATTTCTTTTGCCATGTTGCTGAAGTAGGTAGTCTTGCCCCAAACTCAGGGGTCATTCAGACATATTAGTGCTGTCACAGATACCCATTTCTGTTTCTGTGATCTCTATCCAGTGGTTAAGACATTTTACTTCTGGTATTCCAAAAAGAAGTTGCTTGCATTAGATTTAACATATAACAAGGTAAACATTGTTAAAATTGAAAAGGACCTTTCTTTTTTCTGTCATCATGTATTATTTACTGTTTCCCGATTCACACTTGAAGTGTCATGTCTTATGTTCACACACATGTGTCTTGTCACAGTAAATAAATAGTTTGTGCTATCCTAAGCTTGAGTTGAAAAAATGAAAACGTATGTTAGGGTGTATAATTATGAACAAGTTTTGCCCTATATGATGACAGTCGTGTCAAACACTGGTAAAGAGGAAGAGCTCGCTCCTGAGTCCTCGGGCCAAACGTAAATCACTTGTTTATCCCGTTTACAGTGTGAAAAGATGCTATCACTCAACTTCACAAGCTCCGCCCACACATCCCAGAATTCCCAGGGCTACTCAGATATGTGCGTTAAAGAGTCAATAAACTGGAGAAAGTGCCATTTTTACCATTACTAAAATTCCTGACGACCGACCCAAGAGAGTTCAAAACTACACTTCAAGAGAAATTTAGCATTTCGCCAAAAGCTAGACAGTATCCAGTTGCCTGTAGTTTCAACGCTTGCAGTAAATTACTTTACATTATTACTTTTTTCTGTAAACTGGGATCTGAAGTTCACACTGGCACTAAGGGCTATAAATCATATGTTATGTAATAGAACATCTCTGTAGTACTGTGATGTTTTCAACACTACTTTCAGTGTCAAATATTGCCTTATTTTTGCATCAAGATGTTTATTGTAATATATATATATATATATATATATATATATATATATATATATATATATATATATATATATATATATATATATATATATATATATATAATTTTAGATTGTTCTTTGGGATTGCAGATCATTTTCACACAAGTCCGTTCCCATTAACATCTGCCAGCAAAAGGTATCCAATCATGGTTTACAACTGTGCTGTACAAAATAAATACTACTCAAAACATTCATACCAGTGTGATCAGACACTTCCCAATTCTGGACAGATCCTATCCTGAGATGTCATGTGACTGATGGTAAGAGGCATGTATGATGCATTGAGTGTAAATACTGTTATGCAACATTCCCTTCATTCAGTCTCTGCTGTCCTTTAGCCATTGAATCAGTCTAACTTTAAAGTTAAACAACAGGAAACCTCCCTCTCCCTCTGTATTTGCAGGTGTGCATGTAACATATGTGTGTCTGTGCAACCATGTGTGTGTGTCTTGGCGGCCCGTAGCCCCCAGAGTGTGTGGACTAATGGTGTTTGTGTGAGACAGATTGAGTAATGTGGAGTCAGTCTCCATGATAAACTGAACCAAATGGATTTGGGCTGGGCCTGAGCTCACGGGCCGGGACTCACGGCATTCTTCTGCAGTGATGTAGATGTGACATGTTTGCAACAATCAAAGAAAAACATGAGTTTTTGCACAGAAAGAGTTTATGAACACGCTGAAGTTATTTTTTTGTGTCATCAGGCCAAATTCTGCTTGATTTAGGGTGGCAGAGCCTGATTTGCCAGAAAGAGGGATTGACCCGTGAGGATACCCGCATGTGCGTCTGGTTTCACTTGGAGCTCATTTGGAGGACTTTGGTGATGCAGGAGTTAATCACCATTCCCTTGTAGCAATATACAGTTCTTTTAGGGATGTCTAGAGAACTATGTAATGTAACCTTCCTAACTTTTTCTTTTTGATCTTAATATAATAATTCTGGCAAACCGATAAATAATTTTGTATTATGACCGATAACCGATAAATAAGCGAACATTTTGTGAAAAAGTGTTTGAATGAACTGTACAAATTTTAAAGTAATTGGTAAATGATAGCAGAGATAATTAAGAAAAGGGAGGGAATTATGGGAAATTAGCATGAATAAATAAAAAAATCTCTTGGCTGATAACCGATATATCGGTAACATGTTGGCATGTATATAGATACAGGTATTCTTATATCACAGTATCCATATGCTGTCCAGATTGTCCTGCATTTCCAATATTGTATTTAATCCAAGATGTCAGTAACACACCTGGAAAAAGACAGAGCGACTGACACTTTTGGTGTGCGTGGGGATCTGATCCAACTCCCTCTCGACCTGTCCCACTATCACGCCACTCGCATTCCTCCGTTCAGCCCCTCAAAGTCTCATTTCCTCCCAGATTTGCTATCTGACACAGAATGCCAGGTCTGATTTGATGCTGACAGTGATATCGTGACAGATCCAGGGAATGATTCTTTACAGAAAGCGCCACATCTGGTCTGCTTCACTGATCTTCATAGGAGATTGTGGATTTGAGCTAAGGCACAAATAGATCTGTTTATTGTTTCCAAATGAACTCAAAAGAAGACATTTTGAAAAATGTTTTCCCTGTTGCAATGAAGTCAGTGGAGTCCAACATTTAGTTTTGGACCCCATTGACTTTCATTGTATAGGCTAAAAAAAGACACTCAGACAAAGTCAGGCAGGTTTGGATCCAATGGAGTGTAAGTGAATAATGAAAAAAGAAAAAAAACCTACTTTATGATTCAATATGTACTACAAAATGATAAATGGAACACTTGAGCCTTTTATTGCAACATTGAAAACCCTGAAATCAGGAAACTTTATGTAGCCCATTTGTGGGTTCAAAATCCATGAAAAGTTTTTCATGACATAGCAGCCGGCCCTGTGGCTGCATTGACAGAAGAAAGCGACAGGAAATGTCAGGCCATGAGGCCACACATACGGCATGTGAACCATCGCCACAGGGGGACAGAGAGAGAGAATTGTGAGAGTGCAGAGGGAAAGTCAGGACTAAAAGGGGCGAGAAAAGAGGCAGAGAAAGAGGGTGGGAGAGCGGAGGGATGAAGTCATGACAAAGTTTTTAAGCTGAGCTTTGGGCCTCTGTAGCCGACTGGAGACTTCAGGGAGGGAAATGGAATATCCATTGTTATCCAGAAATCAAAAGGCCAACATTCCCTATCCTGTATCCCGTCAAACCCACCTCCCCACTATCTTCTGTGTCTTTCAGAAACATCATACACTTTCAAAGAAGGTCAACTTTAGTTGGATTTTAAAACTAGAAATTAACAGTATATCAGTATCATATCAGTCAATATTAAGAGCTATTTAAAAAAAATGCTGCCATTGGACGATATTGGAGATATTGATATTGGAGCTCATTTAATCTTTTTTTATGTATAGCTTGCTTTTGTCATCATCTAACGTTCACCTAAAGTTAATCTTAAAAAACACATTTAATAACCAATCTCAAAATAAATATTCATGTTTAATGCATATTATAATTCACTTGTTGCATTTAAAGTCTCCATGAAATGGAAATTCGCCCCTTTTTTTTTTTTTTAAAAAATGAAATTTATTTTTTTTTTTTTAACTTTTTTTAGTTTTTGTTTTTTTATTATTATTTTTTTTTTTAAGTATAGAATTTAAATAATGACCATTTATCGGTTACTGGCTGTGACATGAAACTATTTATCAACTTATAAATATTGTCCAGAATTTTTTTCAGTACAGTAATATCGCACACACACACTTACTGACTTGTGTGCTTCCCTGAGTGACCCAAGACAAATTGCTGACTTGCTCAGATTCTGTTATCACACACTTTACTTGGAGTCACTCTTCTAATCTCCATCTTTTTGTATCCGGGCTTTTATTCACTCAAACCATAATCCTGCTTTTAGCCGTAGTCATAGTCTTAGTCTTTCTTCAAAAAGCATAAAAGAATTTCTCATGTTAGCATTTGTTACTTGATATTTTATTTCATTATGATATTACGCATCAGATTTCAGGGTCAGGACCCCTTTCACAGTTGAGGAAGCACCCCATACTCAAGATATACCAGCTGTAGAGAGACAGAGAGATGTGGAGGTTATGAACTGCACCGGCTGTTGTTTTTATAAAGCATTGTCATTTCCTCTGCAGCTGGAACAGGCGAGAGGGGAAAACGACACAGAGTTTTTGGAAAACTAAACATTTACCCAGTGTGAGTTTGGGTGTTCCTCTATGCAGCATCACAGAAAACAAGATCAGGATAGATGGACCGAATCTTCTGTCATTAAAGCACCAAATATGTTGTTGTGCTTCAAGGTTGCTACTTGAAGAAGGTTATGATTGTACAGACTAGATTTGTTGCCTGTTGCCTTCCACAAACTGCATCCCAGTGTACATCAAATTCATGTGATTATGCAAAATTCACAGGTTCATTTGTAAAGTGCTGTAGAGAGATTAAAGGGTGCTGTTTTTCTGAAGTCTGGTGTTTATGGTGTTTCTCAACATCAAGGTGTCTCTTAGAGCACTGTAGTCAAACTGATAATGGCATTAATCTGTTAATAAGTAGGGAAAAAAGGATAAACAAACTGTTGGATGCCTTGGACTAGATGTTTCACAGCTATGATATGAATTTTTGCTCTCTGGCTACATTTAAAATGCATCATTCTGCATCAAGATTGCACATTTAAATGCACATTTAAGATGGGTTGTATCGTTCTGCATTGGATTTAGACTTGTTTCGTGCAACAAAAGTTGTAGTTAAGTAGCCGTTATATTTGTTAATTTTCCTATTGAAGGCAATGTCAATATATCCATAACAACTGTACCTGATAGGGATGGAACGATTAAACATGATACAATTCCCCATGATTTTGACCGGTTGATTTTAAAAACACGCTTATGTCGATTCTACACACATAACAATTTGGATAAAGTATCTAGAATTACAGATAAAATATTATTTATTAGTCAGTTATCATTTTGACGTAATCCTTTTGTTTATTTAAAGGCTGAAATGTGAGGATTATCATTTTATGATACCTTTTCAAAGTTTTATTTCACCATTTTGTACGTTATTAGATAAACTGTTGTCAGTCATGTTGTAATTTAAAACTGAACATCATTGGTAATGTTATTGTTTTAGTGTGTGCAAACAAGAGTCATTTTACGTTGTCTGTTGATTTAAAATATAAAACTTGGTGAATCGATTTATGGTTCAGTACTTTTTAAACATTTGGTCACTATAATCATGAGAAGAAATAGTCATACACATCTCTAGCACCTTATGAGTCATGACTTGACTTGATTTCTATAGGATGTTCTATATATCAACTAATTGATTATGAAAAATGGCAGTTTTGCACAACTTTTAGGACAACCATTTAAGTGGTAAAACTGAGTAGTCATGCGAACCCTAGAAGCAGCCATTCAAAATTCCAGTGTAATGTGCCCTCAGGCTCAAGAAGAGCTCTTGTATGCTTTAGTCATAAAAGAAAGAGAACACCACTTTAAAACTCAATATTGAGTCTTATAGACCACCTAGTGTCCAAGAGACCCCCAGTGAAGGTGCTCATGGAGAGGCCTGTTTTGGGGCCGGAACTCATTACAGGAGCAATCTGAAAGGCATTCTGTGAGTAAACAGCCTGGTTTATGAAATAAACACAACAGTAGTGTGGCTTGGTTGGGTTCCAGGTCTCGGACAATCAAGTGGTCCTGATTTCACTGTAATACTGTTAGGTTAATGTCTATAAATTATTCAGACCTTCATGGCATCTAAAACTGTGACAATTCAAGGTAAAGTATTCCATTTCTGGTCCACTGATGGCATCAAATAGAATTGCAAAAATGATGACTGAACGTTTCAAAATCTCTTTATAGACTGTTTTGGTTGAGCTGCCACTCAAACTGATTGCAAAAAAAGTCTACCTCAGTTTGCTTCAGGATTCTCTAAATGAAGATTCTTAGTAGTCATTGACTCTAGAGATTTATGGTGTTTAATGCAATACGTCAGGATCTGTATTATGGACTTTTGGTAGGTGTAGAGCAGAGTTATGGAAGCTATTAACATTCTGTGGCTACATGTGAACACTTGTTTATTTTTCCATATGTGGGTGAGGCAGGGAGAGTATTGCACTGTCCGTCATTGGAGACAGAGAGAGGCTCTCTGAGGGGGCCTGGAACCCTCCACCCTCTCCACTCCACCGAACAAAGAGCAAAGACAAATGAGTGCTGGGAGTCAGTGAGGTGGAAGAGAGGCATTAGTACTGGTTGGATGGGTGGAGGGATGGCAGCAGTGAGGAATAGGAAGAAATGGAGAGAGCAGGGGCAAAGAAAACAGAGGATAATAAGACTATGCAAGAATGTCCCAGTCCAATATTCATTCTGTACCAAGAGGAACAGGGAAAAAACAAGAGAGGGAATTAAACAGCAACTCATCTTGAAAGTATAAAATCAATATATTTTGTTTTATACTTACCCACAACTACAAAATTTGCATTTAAGGCCTTGGCATACTTAGTCCGAAATTCTTGTCTGAAGTTTTTGCACGTTAAAAAATAAATACAACCTCATGTTGTGTCGATCATGTTTTCACACTGCCTCTGAAACTTTAGTCCATCATAAAAAAATTCAGACCAGGTTGGATTTTCTGCATTTTTACATCTGTAGCAAGCATTTTGATAGGAAGGGATGACGAATATGAAAAAGAAAAAAAAAAATCTTTACTCTTGAGTCTGATGATATTATTGTCAGCAGGTTGTTCTTGGGGAAAATTACAGTATGCAGGCTGTCCTTAAAAGATCTTTCCACTGACCATCACCAAACCTCTTTCTACCATAATGGACACAGTGTAGTGTTTAATATCTCCTTATGTATGTTGTAAATCCATTTCAGGGACAGACAGAAAAAATGGAATATGAGTCATCCACAAGTTCTGAGCTCACACAATCCATACACTGCCCAGGACTGGGAGAGAGAGAGAGAGAGAGAGAGAGATGATGCCTTAAACAGAAAAAGGGAAAGAGAAATAAAAGAGAAACTGAGATCATAGCGGGTGTATGAAAGTGATATTCTCCCCACTGGTCACTGTTGAGAAGTGAGACAGTCTGGAAGGTTTTTATTGGTTTACCAGTGGCCAGTAAATTCAGACACATGCTGCCTCACCTTGAAAAAATCTTACTGTGCTCACACTCCTCGTGTCTCATATTCTGTCTCTTCATCTCAGGTTTTCCTTGTGGCAAAATCATTCATCCGGCCAGGTAGGCCAGTAGCCTGTTTATACAATTACATGTGTGTGAGAAAGGTGAAAAAAGGTGGGAAATGAAATAACATTCAAGAATGAGGTATTGATACTCGTGTTTAGAAGTACTGTGTACTTTGGGGACAAAAAAGTCCTCAAATGTGAGCTAAATCTGATAAAACCCCTTGAATGTCCCTGAAGGTAAAATGATTCAGAAATATTGTAAAAATGTATAAATTATATAGTCTGCAATTATATAAAAATATGAGATGCCAGTTTTAGTGTTCTTTATATATGCTGAGTGTGGAGTATGTACACATTAAACTGTATCAGTTATTACATTGGAGAAATGCATTGCAGCATCTGCAGTAAGTATGATCTCTCAATTTTACTGTTCTTCTCTCACTTCATGACAGTCCTTTGTGCACATTGAAGCTCACATTTTGTGACACGTTGTCTTGTGACTCAAACCCAGCCTGAAATGGCCTGTTGAGGAGAGCTGGGTGATTTGCTTCGGCGTAGATTCAACACTCAAAAAACATTTCCCTAGCACAGGATTATATTTCAGTCTCTTGGCCTTTGAGGCATGTGGGATCCACACCCAGGACCATTTATGAGGAGATATCTTCATGCCTGAGTTGCCATGGTCAAGGTGGGTGATTTGTGATGGGCAACTTTGCAGAGAGAAAATATGATGTCTGGATAACATCAGCACTATCACGGGTACAAGGTATAAAGGCATTTTACAGACTGTGATATGCAGTTCTAAAAACTTTACTTACCTTTTTTTTTTAGGTCACATGCTTATTTTGTTCTTTAAAACTTTGTTACTAAAAATGACTTGCCTGTGTTGCATCAAATGTTTAAAGTTAGAGAGAACCCCTTGAACAGTCAGTACCTTCCTCCCCGAATGGTCTACACTCATTCATTACTTCTTCGCTCCATGGGGTGTGGAAGGAAACAGCTGGAAGGAGTGACCTTTAGTCTTAAATCAACACACTAGGAGGGATACAACTCATATGACTGAGCGCAACCTACTCCATTGAAAAGGCAGTGACATGCCCCCTCAGACCGGCTCAACAACCCTGACTGTGACAGCTGTGTCCATTGGTGCTCCATTGTCAAAGCTCTTCCTGAGGAACCAATTTTTCATACTTGTGGGCAGGGTTTCTGGTGAAATTTACAGTGTCCCGAGATGAAGTTTTTAGAAGTAGGCTCGCCCGTCTACAGTCCCAACGAGTAGGCTATGTCATAGGGGACCTTAAAAGACTCCTCTTATCCTGGACAATATTCCAGGTCCTGAAGACTAGCCCTGCTTGTGGGAAACTGGATGATTCAAGATTATTTTATGTTGGATATAATTTGTGTTTGGACTTGAATGTTGTTGAACTTGATAGCAATTGTTTTCCTTAATGTTCAAAAATTCTGGACTGAAATGCAAAACGGAAAGACCACTTGTGAGTTTAGGATTTACTGTTGGTTCTGAGTCACATATTACTATGCTTCAGTCTCTTTGCGTGTTGTCTCAGTAGACAGTGCAGACTCTGGCTGGATGCCTGTGACCCTGCAGGATCCCTTTGTCTGTCAGGAAGTTTGGCTCCTTGCTTTCTGTCTCTTTAGTTCTCTTGATCTGCCTCATCCCAACTGCGGAGACCCATCACCACTCAGACATTAATGGCCAGTTGCACAACAAAATAGAAAGTGTTCTTGTCTCTATTCTATTTAGTTGTGCCATTCTCCTTCCGAGGTTTTGCAGCAAATCTAGTGACAGGTCCTGTATTCCCTTGAATGGAAAAAGCAACTCCCACAAATGCTCATATCTGTTTGGGAAGAGCTAGTCTTGAACAGTGTTACTAGCTGAATGGTGTTTCGGCAGGAGGTGGTGCTGTATAAATGGATTTGGCAGGGGAAGTGATGGCTCCTGCTGCTGGGTGAGTGGACATCTATGGGTCTCTATCTTGGCCTTTACTGCTGGTTCAGCTTGGAGCTGACCTTCTGCTCACTTCACAGGGGCTCCGGAATTTTCCAAACCCCTGCCGACAGGTTTTTAGTACTGATACACAGTGGGGCATCCACAGTTCTCTCAGAGAAATGGAGAAATAACCACCTCGGTGGGGACTTGATTCACTTCCTCCAGCAGTCTTCTATTACAAACATGCCAGATTGGAACAGAGCCTTGCAGCTTTCAGCGCTAGTTAAAAGCTCATTGATAATTAATACATTATCATCAAAGCCAATATTCAAGGTGTCCTTTCATCCTAAGGAGATCAGTTCCGACCTTGAATATTGAGAAACACCATTTGGTTTTTCCTGGTTTTCCCCATTTGCTTTTCATGCAACTTGCAGCCATATTCTCCAGTCCCTACTCTTCCTAAACTTTGAGTTACACCTATTGCCTATTGCACTGCGATTTCCTGCCTTAAATGATTGCAGGATCTTTGCTTTGCTTGAGCCACTTCATTTTTTTTTTTTTAACCATTTTACCAGAACAACCTTTAGACAACAAATCCAGTCTTCAGTCCATCCCAGGAGACACTTCCTTAAATCAACAGGGCAGAAACTAAGCAATGCAGGAAACCATTATTGCACCTACAACATTTGCTGATGGCCTGCATCTAAACTTTCTTATAGCTTGACTGTTTAAAACAAGCCCAGAAAGAACGGAGTTCAAAATGTTAACAGGCCTTTTAGAAGGCTTTCTTGCCTTTCAGATGCGACCCCCTGAATAAAACACGTTTTCTTTCTTCAGTTGGGGGGAATTCCTGAGCAGGACATGACAACGACGTAGGAGAAAGTTCTGCGTGATTCCTTCATTCAGTCAGTGTGCTTTGAAAACATAAAGAGACCCAGAGGAAAGAAAGCTCGTAACTCCCCTCAGTAACCCTTCATCCTACAAATTACTCTTTCATCTAGTCTCTGAAAGGGTCAAAGTTCAAGTTCATGACCTAGCATGTATTTGTTCACACCTTTGGATCGCATATGAAATCTTCACCTCTAGGTGGTTACTAGTAGCAGGTGGCAGATAATAATGTCGTAATCTAGTAAAGGGCTCGACATGAGGTCTCAAACAAAGAACGAAGACGGAAGATCATCCCATATAATTCCCATATAATTGCACGCTTGCTCCATTACTTCTTAAAGCTTTTGTACACATGGTTTATGTTTATCGTATGTTTGAAATGTTTTCTATATATGAGTCCCTTGAAGATGGTAAAGAGAACCATATGTGAATTTTGAAGGAAGGGGAGGAGGGGACCAGGTCGATTGCTCTCTTAGGACAAAAGGTGGGGCCACAACATACATCTCCACTGTTTGTGTTTGTCTCCCTGGAAACCTCTGATAGTTCGGCTGAGTGGACAGCAGATGTTTTTTTAAGTGTGTGTGCGTGGAGGAGTGGTCATACAAAACTTGTGACAAAGTCTTTTTGGCTCATGGGGTAGTACATCATTGTCTGTCCCTCTCTCTGTGTCTCTCTCTCTGTCTCTCTCTCTCTCTCTCTCTCTCTTACACACACACCATGCTTCTTTTTCCTGACTGTGCAGTACCCTTCCAGGAAACAGTCATCCCTTCCTTCATCCATGATTGTTTCAGTTCTATATTGTTCAATGACAAGTCACAAATCTGCTGTCACAAGTCTTGGTCAAGGCCAGGAGTTCAGCATTATCTCATATACTTGCAGTAATCATCTCTCTCATAATCAGCTCCACAATGGACATGGTGTGACTGTGAAATTGAAATTTTTTAGATTGCAGCAATGGCATCTGCAGATGTGAATGAGTCTCTTGTTCCCTTTGTATCTCTAATATTCATTCTTTTTTTATTTACTCATTCCTGTGCCAGAAATGTTGAAATGGCTCCACGGGGACAGTGAAATGGTTATTATGCTGTGCTAAAGGTCGTTTGTTGACATTCTCTTCGTTTCTGAGTTCACCAAGTAAAGTTTTTAGCCTGACCTAACCAGATCAGATTATGCTGATATCAGATAAGTAACATGATAGCTGAGACTTGGAGTTGGTAATGAGATTTTTGTATAAAATTTATGGATTAGATTTCTGATTCCTTAATAGTTCTGTTAATAATTCTCATGGTAATTTTGATCAAGAACAAATGGAAAATAATAGGACAGCAATTATTTCCTTGAGAATCATGTTATAACTTTAGAAATAAAGTGTATTATTGGAGGGTTTACACTGTGACTGCAACTAATTAGCCACTAATTTAAGTTTAGTGATTCTGTTCCTTTAAAGTAGGGCTGCACGGTAAATCAAAATGAAATCAAAATCGTGATTAGACCAGAGCTGCGATTGTCATGCGTATCTTGTCAATGAAGTACGGTTCTGCGATCAGCAGTGAATCTCTATCTGAAGGCCAGAGGGCACTCTCACGCGGAAACTTCAAATACGCCCCGAAGAAGAAACCCGGCTGAATAAACAGAAGATTTAAATGCTTTCGTTGATTCATTGTGACTAATAAACAAACGACTATGCAATATATGGTTTATCTGAGTTCTTATGATAATTTTCATTATAATAAAGTATATCTATAATGCAATGCTAATTAACATAGCCTTTATCACTACACAGAATGCAATTAAATATGTTGCGTGCCTTATTCTGTGTAAGAAGCCACATCTCACGGAAGGATTTATTTCAAACACTCAATTGACTTTATGAAGTTAGTAAAAATATGTTATTAACTGTGGTATTTTCACATGCTGTCAGATGGAGCAGCATTTAGGCCTACTACACAGAGCCGTATTTCACTGACAAGGTACGCAAACAGCTGTCATTATCGCAAATTATTTATTCGATTTCATAATCGTACGATTATATCATCTGCCATTTTTTTGCGTAGCTTGTCTGAGAACTAGGCTCTGTTTAGTAAATGCTGCTCCATCTGGAAAGCAGGTGATGGAGATTTACTACTAATCACAGAACCGGCTTTACTGACAAGATGTGACAATCGTATTCGATTAATCGTGCAGCCCTACTTTAAAGCCAAGATTTACTACAAACAGGTTTGACAACCCCATGTGATATCCTCCATCAGGATCTAATCTGTGCCTCTGAAATGACTCTGTCCCGCAGGGCTTGAACTTGTGTGGTCATGACATGGAGAGTCACAGCAATGCCATGTGATACATAGCAGCACACAAACATCCTCTTTATCGGCTTATTTATCAGCATCATCACAAAATGAGGCCTGTTACACATGGGTGAATGGATTCTGGATAGTTTTCAGTGGATCAGTTATATGGTGATTTATTGGTGTTTGTTTGTTTGGTTTGTGCAGTCTGTGGTTCACAAACTATGATCCATCTGATAATCAGTGAAAGACTTAAAGTCTGTGAGTTGATTGATAAATAAAAGATTAAAATTGACAAATAACTCATTATTAACTGACTGTGTTGAGATGAATTTTATTATAAAGCGTGCATTACTGAACATAAGTGTTCAGTCTATCTTGAATTTCAGTGAAATAAGAGCAAAGCAGCAGTCTAGCACAATAAAGTCAGGTGATTTAGCAAAATTTTATAGGTGCCAATAGCATCACGTGTTGTATTGTGAACGGTTGCCATCTCTATTATTCAGAATTACAGCTTGTCGTCTTTTTTTGCAGCTTTCATGATCAAAAGAGCAACGTGTCTCTCTGTCATCAGCCATTACGTAATTCCTAAACATGAATGAGCGAGCGAGCTAACAGGTTATTAGTGTGAAATTAATGCTGGCTCTACTTTATTCAGAAAAGGCTTTGATCCGCACTGAGAATAAAAGGATACCAAGAATAACTAATTAAACACAGATCTGTAGCAAGATGAGAATGTACTGGGTTTCCAGTACATAAGGTTATTCAAGGAGAAGATTAACTGTCTTATACTACTTCTTTGCCATATTCTACACATAAGTATTGTGTTGTTGCCTTTTTTAAAGTTAGTTTTGCAAGTTTTCATAAATGGTCTGGGTGGATGAGGGAGGGGGCTTTATCTTTATCTAGTATGACACCATTGTACATCAGACTCTTATTTCAAAAGATCAAGGAAAATCCTGTTTTCCATTATGTTCTCTTTAAAGCCTTTTTTTGCGTCCTGTGATGCTCTGACTCGGATTGAATTAAAACAATCGGAAATCGGCTCAAGACTCAAACAGTTCAAGGTAAAATCATTTCCCTTGAGGAACTCTCTCTAGATAAAGCATACAATCACGGAGAGTTCACGGCTGAGTGAAAACTACAGTATTAGTCAAGCTGCATCCGCTGTTATTGGAAAAGTCAGTGCACCTAGCAGGAAATTTCACCTTTTACTCTCCGACCAGGTCAGATTTAGGACAAATTATAAAGGTAATGTGACTTATCCAACCCATGTTTTAATATATAAGCCTATGAAGTTGATATGTCTGCGCATTCAGAAGATTTGTTTATTTTTTGTGCATCTCCATGGTAATTATTACCAAATATCTGTTTAGAATCTGAAAAAATGACAAACAAAGATACAGCAGAGACTGTTTGTCTACTGTGTGCGTGTTTCCAAGATGGCTGTTCCCTAAGTTACACTTGCTACACTTGGGGAATGTGTTGACAGCTGTCAGGTGAGCCTGGCCTCCTGGAGCTGCAGTGCTACAGGCGGATCTCGGCACATGCTTGTACATCAGCCATGAAAACATGAAGGAATTATACTGATGCGCAAGAATACCAATAGTCGTCCAAGCAGCAGTCTTAAGAATGTAAATATGATTTCAGACACACTATTGACAGTCAGACTATTAAAGACTCACAAAAAAGAAAAGAAGGATGTATTAAGTTTTTTTGTTTTGAAAGTAGCCTTGTGGTCAACTTGGTTATGTTGGTTTTGGTTTATTGAGATTGTTAGGATTGTTATGTTATATTGTGTGTGTAGTTTAATAATAGTGAATGAATCTGACACCGAAATTGGTGAAATTAAGTCATCGACGGACTTTTCCAGCTTGATGCGTTTTTATTGTTATAGATGACAGTCTCTTTTAGACGCTGTTTGTGTGTGTTCATGATCTTCTGAAATGCTTGTGATCACCAGTTTAATGAGTTTGTCTCAGTTCCAAGTTTACATGCAGGTTCAGTAAGAGTGTCATTTAAATGTGCGTGTTTGTGTGGAAGAGTTATTGACATACACTGTTCGCATTGTTCAGAAGTCAGGGTGGGTTAAATATTAGCCTCTGGCCACAATGATTCTGCCCTTCCCTGAGACATCACACAAAAAGAGCCGCACTATGACGAAACATGAGAAATGATGGCCTGATTTGATATCACAACAATGTGTGTGTTTGTGTGTGTAAAGCCACAACTGTGGGCTATATTTTACAGTGCAAACAATAGGTTACACACAGAATGCAAACACTTAGCAGTGATAAGGACTTATGATCCGCAGAAGAGACGTATGAAAGGGCAAGAATTATCAAATCCAGTTTGAACCAAGTGTAAAAACAACGTGCAAGACCCGGATGTCTGTAATTGAAGGGGAAAGTGGTCTGCGATGAGGTCTTGTGTTTGCATTCCAACATTTTAGCATCGCGTAATGCACTCCTACAATGAGATACCTGTGGGAAACATGGAGCAGAACCATTAGAGAGAGCGTAATCAGTGATGGTGTGTGTTTGCATAAGACCACAGGGAAGTACGCACACACATCTGCACCTGTTCTGTTGGTATTGCTCAAGTCAAATAGTAGGCAGAGGGAATTGTGGGAAAGGGAGCGATAACAGGGCATAGTCTCCATAAAAGTGGGGCTTTATTTCAGGCCAAACCACGAGACAAAGATTTTCCGCTTGCTTTTGCCGGCTCGCAGGAATTCCTGCATGTGCTCTGGCTGTCAATCTGATTGACTGTCCTCCCACCGGACTTTTGTGAACTGTCTCATGGAAACCATTTCTTTATAGTCTGTTTGTCTCTGTCTTTTTCTCTTCTTATTGGTTTACTTAAATCAGTGATCATATCTAAAAGCTGCCATTAAATTGCATAGAGTTTTAAAATTTTCCTGTATTCCTGGATTGAATTTGTCTGTTTGGTCTGTTTTACTGTACTGTTGGATGTCTGTGTACACAACAATCATGATCCTTACTTCCCTGATGTCATCTGAGATAATGTTGTGTGTACTGTATGTATGAGTTATGATTAATCTATGTGTTTACGTTGACAGGAAAAGGTTTACGAGAGAGAGATTTATGAGTGTGATATCGGTGTCTGTCTGCTCTTTTGATACCCGTTTATAAAAGTAAACAAAAATGCTTAAATATCTACTGTAATATACTACAGTATTTGTGTTTTCCATGTTTCTTGACAAAATATAAAAAGGCATGGTACACAGCGAATACACTCTGCCATCTACCTACAGACGCAAACTAGGCCATGCTAACCTTGACCTTGTGTTATAGATGTTAAACGCTGACACGTTCAAACAAATAGAAGAATATGTCATTTTTCAGAGAGTGAGTATGTGGTGATAGTGTTTCCAGTCCTCTGGATGGCAGGTTGTGGGAAATAGTTATTCAGTTTTGTTTATTTACTTGTGCTGGGTGCTTTTAGAGGCCAGTTATGAAATGAAGTATAATTGTTGTCAATGTAAATATTCATTTTTCTATGGCCACGGAGGAGAATCAGAGATTGTGGGTCACATTAACCGAACAGACATGAACGCACTGTATTTTTAATATTTATTTCAACAAATGACAAGCAAAATCAAATCCCTATAGGAGCTTGTGAATAAATGCAAGTATCTGCATTGATCTGAGATACTTTTGCAATTCTCGATGCAGCATGAATGCCATATAATGGTGATTTAACGACAGAAAATCAAAATACTGCCCCTATACTCAATAGCAGAAGGGCAGCGTGATCCTTCCAGTATGGCGGATAAACAAAGCAGTTTCCCAGAACTCAACGCGGCGTGACATCAGCTTCACTTTCTCTATAACTGACACCTTAACATCTTAAAACACTTTTGTATAGAAGAATTAATTGAAAATATAATCTACATGTTTCTGCTTGTAATCCATTCAGAATATCTTGCTGAATATGCAATATTATGTAGATTTCATTAAACGCTAATTTTGCTTGCTTTTACAAACTAACTAATCTAAATTGTTGCCTGGTAATCCACAGCAGGTTACAGATGCTGTCAGTTGTATTGAACCCAAAACATTGATTGAATGCAGGGGAACACAACTTGCCAATATGTTGTATTGGCAGGATTTGTTCAAAGGTTGTTTTGAATCACAACTGTGTTCTTCTAATCTATGCGCGGACTGCTCGTGTGATTCAGGTGCAGTGTGGATTTGTGTCATACAATGCAGTCGTTTATATCTCTCTCATACACGCACTGAGTATCGTAAACACTGACCTTTAAATCTTTTAGCTGGGACACGAGGGGGCGGGGCATAGTGGACATCCTGCGTTCCGATTGGTCGATCGCCTCCGTGCGCTCAGAGAATGGGCGGATTAGTTGGTCACGTGAGCGCTTCAGTTTCTCTCACTGCTGAAGCAGCTCCTCGCAAACACACACTACAACCGAAAATCCCCCTTTTACGAGGCACGAGGAGTGTCGCTGTGTGAGAGCGGCGTTTTGCGCTTTACTGAGTGGAATTGGGGTCTGTTTGTGGAGTTTGGGGTCTGTTTTTGTCGCGTTTAATCCTTTGAGGTAATCTGGGATTCTTGAGGCGGGAATGAGAGAGATGCGCTCGAGCGCTTAACGTACTGGACTTTCACTCTGTGAGGAGCAAACAGGTGAGTTTAACGGCTTAAAATTCTGGAAAAACACCCCGTTTTGTTTTCTGGGTTATGATTTAACGACGAACTGTCGTTTAGAGCCGAGTTTGTGGTTAAGCAGATCACACATACAGTTGCATGCAACTCCGTTGAGCAGCTTCAAAAGAGGGATTTAACGGTATTCTTCAACCGACACTTTTTTTTTAAATTTATTTTTAAATCTTAAACGCTTTTTGTCGCATCTCCTGTGAGTTTAAAACGTAACATTAATGTTACTGTTTGTTTTTTTCTCTTACCTTGTTGTGTTTTCTATTCTGAGTGCGAGACCCTTGTGCCGCGACTGAAATCTGAGTCCCAAAATCTTTCGCGCCCTATTTATAGAGCAGCTAAAGATAAGAGGAGAAATAGTAATGCATACTAAAGATGAGGAGGTGTGGGAGGATGCAGAGTGCACTGTACAGTGCCCTTAAAGGTACTTGAGGACTCATTTATAAATATATGTGTCCATGGACCACGAAACCAGTCATAAAGGGTAGATTTTCTTTTTGAAAAATTATGAATAAATAAGCTTTCCATTGATGTATGGATATTTGTTAGGATATGACATTTGGCTGATATACAACTATTTGAAAATCTGGAATCTGAGGGTACAAAAAAAAAAATCAAAATATTGAGAAAATCGCCTTTGAAGTTGTCCAAATTAAGTCCTTAGCAATGCATGTCACTAATCAAAAACTAAGTTTTGATATATTTTCAATAGGAAATTTACAAAATATCTTCATGGGACATGATTTTTACGTAATATCCTAATGATTTTTGGTATAGAATAAAAATTTAATAGCAATTGGCTATTGCTACAAATATACCCCAGCCACATTAAGACTGGTTTTATTATGAAGTTTCTTGACCCAGGGTCCAGGGTCACAAATATGAAAGTCGTGACATTCGTTAAATCTGTTTTTGTTTTTAATCCGAATTCGGTTAGTGTGTTAAAAGTTCAACGGTCAGCCGGCGAGGCTGTAATTGGTAAGCAGTGGTTGTATAGGCTCATTTGAAGGTGTTTTTCCATCTGAAATGTGAATCCTGTCACCCTGCATCTAAACTGTGTGAGAGAAAGCAGCTACACAATGAGCCATTGACTGTAGGACACAGTGTGAATCTTGTGACTCGTACTGCTGGTGTCCCTGTAGTGTATTTTATTGTCTTGTGTGGCTATTGTATTACTAGTGTCCTTTCTGTTATTGCAAGCCTGACTATGCAGGAGAAATCCTGCACAGCACTTCATTAATGCCTGTATTCAGAGACCGAACAGCTGTTGTAGTGAGGATTGAGGATCCTCCCTGTTCTTTCCTCACATTTCCCACACTCTCTCTTTTTTTTTTTTTTTTCCTCATACACCCACACTGACAGTTTGAAACGATCGAGAACACGTCCCGGATCAACACACTGCTGTACATAAAGCAGTCAATAAGCTGAGATGGACAGTTCGTGTTATATAATTTAATGTATGGAACATCTGCCGCCTGTCCCCGTATTAGAGTCATGTCCAGATTCATATTTGGCAGATTTTAATTCCATTGAGTTTATTGTTTAACAGATGGTGGGACGTTTTAAATGGTTAGTTGATGCAAATATTATATTGTCAGAAGTAGGATAAAAGTGGTCCGTAATGCACACGAGTTTGTGGTCGATAAGATTAAGAAAAAATAATAATAATAATGTTTTAGAAAAGTCTCTTATGCTCACCAGGGCTGCTTTTATTTGCTCAAAATAAAAAAGTTAAAAACTAATATTATTGCAAATTATGATAAGTTTTCTATTTGAATATATTTTAAAATACAATTTATTCTTGTGATGCAAAGCTGAATTTTCAGCATCATTTCTTCATTATGCAGTGTCACGTGATCCTTCAGAAATCATAATAATATGCTGATTTGCAGCTCAAGACATGTCCTATTATTATCGATGTTGAAAATAGCTGTGCTGCTTAATATTTTATGGAAACCGTGATGCATTTTATTTTTCCAGTATTCTTCTATTTACAGCATTTATTTGAAATAGAAATACATTATAAATGTCTTTACTGTCACTTTTGATCAATTTAATGCATCCTTGCTGAATAAAAGTACTGTTATTTTATTATTGTTATTATTATGAAGTTCCTTGACCCCCAACTACACACAATTTAATATGGACTACTTTAAAGGTGTCTCTTTTTCCTCTCTCACTTTCATTTTACAGGAAATAGCATCAGTACCATTTAATTTTATGTTTTGTAGAAGAAAGGCAATCATAACAGCTTTGAAATGACATAAGGCTGACTAAACTTCATTTTTGGATCTTAAAGGGACAAATATAGTGGTTATTGTCTGGTAAAAATCCACCCTCCTGTTGTTGTTGTCATTGTTTAGAGTTGTTCTGCCTTTCAGGCTTGGCAGCCTGTGTGTTGTGTTTCTGTTTCTGGGTGGGTGTGTCAGAGTTGTCGCTAGTGCTGGGTTCGATATTGCATCATGAGTTGAAACATGTGAGCTTTGTGTGTACGCGTGTGGTGTGTTGTCTTGACAGCATAATAAACTTAAGCGGCGTCCCCTTAATCTCCCCCTTTAGATTTATTTGATTTATTTTAGCATTTGTTTATGTTAGTGCTTATTTGGCTTTTCCGCTAGAATGCAACTCTTATTCAGGTTAATAAGGTTTCTGCTTTCTTGCACGTGTGTTCACATGCTTAAAAATGTGTGCTGTGGTATTGCCGTTGTTGGCTTGAGCTCTTTTATTGAGCCCACCCTCAGTACGTGTGTTTTTTTTTTTTTTTTTTTTTTTCTGGCAGAGTTGCATGTCTTTAATCTGAACCATCTTTCCAAGTGCCATTTG
This sequence comes from Cyprinus carpio, assembly GCF_018340385.1. Taxonomy (NCBI): domain Eukaryota; kingdom Metazoa; phylum Chordata; class Actinopteri; order Cypriniformes; family Cyprinidae; genus Cyprinus; species Cyprinus carpio. Next base: position 29,806,358 of record NC_056618.1, read on the forward strand.
ACCTGAACAAACAGCTTAGCAACGTACAGCAGATAAAAGAAGCCCCTCCAGAGTGAATCGCAGAAGAGAGCGAGTGTGAAAGCCTAGAGAGGTGCAGGTGAAAGCTTTTACCGTGGCTTGGGAAATGCCTGACACTGTCTGGCACAACAGTCCCAGCTGAATGTCTGGAGTTTGCAAAGTGTCACTATTAAGGTATCTAGGATTAAGGATTTGAAGAAACCTCGCCCCATATATGAATGGTTCTTGAAATCATGTCGTCTGTTCAGGAGAGGTGTGCTATTACTTTGATCAAACTTACTTTTTTCACCCCGTGAGTACTAGGGCTGTCAAAAAAAAAAATCGATATTCGAATGTTCGTCGAATTTAAAATAAAAAGCCACATTCGAATACAAAAACGTTGCATTCGAATGATGCACCTGGGCCCCGATTATAGCACTTAAACACGCAAAAAGTTAGATTTTCACAATGTCACCTTTAATTTCTTTAAAAATCTTACAAACCAATGGTAGTGAAAGTCATTTATAATGCTCTACAGCTTGACTCACACCAGAGAGAGAAATCCACAAGTCTGGGACAATAGTGTGTGTATGAGAGAGAGAACAAAGTCAGGCTTAACTAAACCTGATAGTGTTATAGGATAGTGCTGCCCTCCTGTTGGTTGACCTGACGCCACCCTTCACTGTTGGCAGGACAGCCACTCTTTTCTTTTTGTCAAGGGTGAACAAAGAACGAAGTCGATTGTGAATAGAGATATTCTCAGCAAGCGAGTTCAGCTAATGTGCGGTTGGCTGTTTTTTTGATTGTATTGATCGGTGGACTTATGTGCTGGTTTGTGTGGGATGATGAGTCTGTCCTTGGGGCATTATTGATCGAGACTGTTTTGCCTGTCAAATGAAGTGCACGGACTTCCTCTCTGTGGCTTTTTGATTCAGTCAGTGCAGTATTTGTTTTTATGTGTGTACTAGGGTGTACATGCACATACTCAAGCTGAATCTCTCTCTTTCTCTTCAGGTGAAGACAGCAGGAAAATTCAGTAGAGATGAGTGGTGAGTCGAGACAGGAGGTGGTGACGACCCCTCCGCCCCCCAGCATGGGGAAAAAAGAGGGCTACTTCGACCGCATCAACGAAAACGACCCTGAATACCTGCGTGCACGCAACATGTCGCCAGATCTGCGACAAGACTTCAACATGATGGAGCAGAAGAAAAGGGTCACACAGATACTACAGAGTCCAGTAAGAAAACACAAACACACACTGAAATGTCACTTTGGTGTTCCCAGTGGAAAATGACTGGGCTTTTAAAAATTGCTTGTAAATCTCGTATACCAAATCTTGGACTCAATCTTTTTATTGCCTTGTTTTCTTTGTTGTTTGCCTTTCAGCAACAGTTTTGTATTTATTTTGGAACTGATTCATCGCAGGCCTCATTAATTTGAGCTTATGCACCTCAATGTTTGAGTAAAAAAACATTAATTGTGGGTAATTTTGGAAATATTCACTCAGAAAATGAGGCCTTTGATCAATTAGCTCCAAATTTTAGTCCAATGCAAAAAAATTAACTAGCGTTTTCAGGAAAAAGAAAATCTTCGGGTTAAAATGATCAGAACACAACGTGAGGATCAAAAGTAAAGGTTCCAAAAGGTTTTTTTTGTGTTTTGTTTTTTTGCAGGGAGACCATGAATGAACCAACGAACCTTCAGTGAATGGTTCTCAGAACAGTTTTTTCTTGGTGTGAAGAACAGTGTTTAAAAGAAAAAAAAAAAAAAAAAACATTTTCCACTGTAAAGAACCTTTTGTGCAATGGAAAGGTTCTATAGATGTTAAAAGTTCTTCAAAGAACCATCAATTCCAATAAAAGAACCTTTATTCACCCTTGAATTAGAATCTATGGTTCCAACCTTTTCAACACACAAAAGGCTGTTTACAGTGGAAAAAGTTTCTTTAGTTTGTTTACACTAACAGAAAATGGTTCTTTTGGTTCTTCTTTTTCTGAAAGGTTCTTTAGGGAAACAAAAATGGTTCTTCTATGGCGAAAACCCCCTTTGGAACCTTTATTTTTTAATGTTTTGTAAAGTTATTGTACTGTACAGGGATGTTTTTCCACTTTTCCACTGATTTAATCAGCAAGAATGTGCTTTCAACGTAAAAGTGTTTACTTATATATTTTATAGGTTGTCTCGAGCCATGTGGTTTCGAGTAAATGCCACACTGCCATGAACTTGTAAAGTTGGTTTTGAACCCAGCTGGTTGCATCTTACACTGCCTCTCTGTTGAAAGATGAAACAATGAAAGATTTATGGTTTATTCTTGTCAGATGAGCAGGTTTGTCAGTCACTTAACTGTGTGTCTGGTGTGATGTTTTGAGTTACAGCTCAATCATGCACACAAATACACAGCTGCACCATAAAAGCCATCTGGAAGACCACACCCTATTACGCGCACACCACCGACTTCCACATCTTGTATATAAACACAATCCAGCCAGCGAAGCACCTCTGACCTACAGTAGAGAGAGATTATAGCGAGTGCACACTCACACACGCGCGATTAGTTAACACACACACTGGAGAGATTACAAAGAACATACTGCACAGATTACACTCCTGCAGACATTTCAGCAAACACATACTGTGTTTAAAGGAATGTTCAGAGTTCAATACAAGTTAAGCTGTATGGATGGCATCTGTCACATGCTGCAAATAAATCCAGCTCCCACACATTGTGAAAATAACTACTTGTGTTCAGCAAGGATGGATTTGATTAGTCAAAAGTGACAGTAAAGTCATTTATAATGTCACAAAAGATTTCAATTTTATGTTCTTTGAAACAGAATTCGTCAAAAAATCCAGAAAAAAAATAGTAAACTGTTTTCAGCATTGATGATAACATTAAATGCTTTTTGAGTACCAGCAGTTGCTGAAAATTCTGATTTGCTATCATAAATGACATTTTAAAATATATTAAAATAGAAAAATGTGTTTTAAATTGTAATATTTAACGGTACTACTGTTTTCCTACATTTTTAATCAAATGAATGCAGCCTTGGTGAGCATGAGACTAAAAAATTTCTTTAAAAATTCTTACTGACCCCAAACGGTAGTGAATGCATTAAGACCTTGCAAAATCAGTGACATTTGTTTGAGAATTCCGCTTGTCAACTTAAAAATTGCAAGAATGATTTGTGATAGGGTTGGTAGTATCAGTAAGAATGGGTTTAAAATCACAAACCAATTCTTGATCTTTTGTCTCATTTATGAACTTTATTCTGTTTTGGAGTTCAGATTCTTGAAGTTTTTTGTAAAATTACAATAACTGTGTAATATCCAGTTGGTATTGCATATTTGTGTTGTAAGAACAAGCATCCTATTAAAAATGTGTGGAAAATGATCTGTAATTGTAATAAAATAAATATAAAAAAATATAATTACAATTAATAAAAATAATATAATATAAAAATAATATATATATTAGGGATGCACCGAAATGAAAATTCTTGGCCGAAACTGAAAAAGAGGAAACCAAGGCCGAAAACCTAAAACACCGAAAGAAATTATGACAATTATTAGTACCATTGCATTTATGGCTATGACTGTGTACTAACTTTACTAAAATCAAGGCATTGCAATTGCATAAATTAATATTAAAGTTTCAAAGAATAAATCAATTACAAATTATGCAAATATTTATTTAGCACAATGCACAGTATAAAATAAAATTCTAACTAACTTGACTCCACTCATGTGTACATTGAAAAATAATGTACAGGCCTACTGGCCTGCAGAAAGGTTTTAAAATTAAATGTTCTGATCATAAAAACAAAGTGCATTTAGGTCAAGTGCCTTTGAATTTTTTCTCTGTAGGACTACTACAAGAAAGTGCATTACTTCTGCAGTAGGCAAGAGGGTTATCACTTCTGGGGATGGGGACTTCAGACAGATAACCATCTACCTGTTAAGCTTGTCATCTGCCTGACATTTGAGAAAGATTTGAGAGAGTGTATTTAAATAGGGCCAGGGCATAAATAAACATTTATATCAAATTTTAAAAAAAATTCTAGTAGAAATATGGCTACAATCTGATAGTCACATATATAGTAGCCTAAGAACAGAATAGCCTACGTATTATTATTATTATTATTATTATTATTATTTGAGGCATTTTCTTGCAGGATTTCACTGAACATATCAGACAACGAGGGTGCAGAGAGACGAGTCTTTTTTTCTGCGCTCTGATCTCCTTCTCCGTGCAATACTCCGTGCGCTTCTCCGTCTCCGTCTCCACGCGGGTTCTCCGCATCCATCGCGGCCTGGATCATTTCTGGTGCGCGCTGCTTTATTTCCGCATCCAAGTAATGGTCTTTATGACGCGTATAAAGTACAGTCGCGATGAAGTGCAGAGGATCCGAATAGATCTCAGTGAAATGTGTGCTGACATACTCTTAAGAGTGTACTTTTCACTCCGTGGTCCGTCTCGACCTCTTTGCTTAGGAGACGCTTTAGTGTTGCGATTAAAGGAATAACGTCCTCTACAGATGCATCAGAGGAGCTGATCTCTTTAGTTAGCTGCTCAAAGGGGGCAAGAAGAGAGAGAATTTTTTCTATTAAGACCCACTGGTTAGAAGTGAATGTCGCGGGGAGCTCGTGGTCTGCGCTTTGCAGGTGCACGTGCAGGTCGTGGTTTCTGTTTGCATCATCACAACATTTCGGTGATAAAAGTATTTCGGCCGAAAACCGAAAAATGCACTTTTGGGCCATTTTCGGTGGCTGAATATTCAGTGCATCCCTTATATAATTCGTTTTAATTATGTATTTAAAAAGTTAAATTAAAAAAATCTATTTTCATTTATAAAAAATTTATAAATTATAAAAAATGTAGGGTTTTTATTTATTTTTGAAAATCTGAGAAATCTGAACTACATTAATTTGAAAAGAAGAGAAACCCTAGAAAAGTTCTGTAGGGTTTGAGCACTGTATTTACAGTATGTGAAATTAAAATAGATTCTGTCATTGTAATCCCTGTGATTGTGATAAAAACAGAGGCGGTGTGACAGTACGGTTAATTACGGCAGTGCCGCTGGGCTTTATTAGCAGCAGCTGTCCGAGCACGTGTTTCTGAGACACACTATATACACTCTTCTCACTCATCCTACACTCTGTGTGGAGAGGAGCCAGGCAGGCCAGGCAGCAGGTGTATCGATACACAGGCCTGTGTGTTTACGTCTGCTCTATCAGAGCTGATTCAACAAGCCTCTCTTTCATCTCCCTCTCTCTCTGCAGGGTTTCTGCGTATGTGCTGACACGCAGAAGAGCACTGCTTAAATTGCACGTCTCTCCGTGGACTGTGTTTAAGGTCAGACTATTATAGTCAGGGCGGAGTTTGCTATGCTTAGGCCTCATCTGTGCTGTCACAACCAAGGTCAATGTATCCCACTCAGGAACCAAGCAGAAAAATAGCGGTTTGCACTGAGGGACCGCTGATATTTACTTAGGAGGTGAAACAACATGTTAATGATATTAAACTGTAATGGCACAATTGAATTTGTCTTGAATTTCCTCCCTTGGGTTATTTTTAGTTCCCCCACTCCCCTCTGTTTCCCTCTTTACCATTGAAGCACGCTATTCCCAGAATCCTAGCTGTTTTCCAAGAGCGCTGTGGTTTGGGTCGGTCGGGACACTTACGTTTGAGAGGAATTTCTGCTGAGAGGCAGGCAGGGATCATTCATACCCTGTCCCGAGCGTCCACTTCTCATCCAAGCACAATTTAATACTCACACAGGGAACTAGAGTCCCAGGATATCTCCATCTCACCTTTGTGCTTTGGCAAGACTCGGCCGGTGTTGGCTCGGGCTGCTTTGTTTGAAGTGTGGCCCATGTGAGGTGAATGGGTTATTAAAGCAAATTCACCACATCTGATCATTACACACCCTGGCCCACATTACAATGTCACAAAGCTCAGATAACGCCCATCTTCCCCCATGACAGATATGGTTTTATGATTTGATATTAATGTAGTTACTATGTTTTGTGTTGTTACGAGGTTAGATCAACACTGCTTTGATCTAGTGACAAGTGTGGGCATGTTAACCCATGTTTTTGTGATGGCGTATCCCTGCGAGAGCATGTTGGCTACAGGTTTGTTTTTTTGGAGGCATGTTTGATGATTCCCACGGTTAATCTTCCATCATGATGCAGTTCACCTCTAAAGCACTTGCTAAAATATTTAAATATTCACATATTTAGTTCAATTATTTTAGTTCATTTAGTTCAAGACAAGCATCACTTTTCCCATTATCCACACTTAAAGGGATAGTTCACTCAAAAAAATTGACATTCTGTCATTAATTAGTCATCCTCATGTCGTTCCAAACCCATAAGACGTTAATTCTTCTTCAGAACACAAATTAAGATATTTTTGATGAAATCCAAGAGTTTTCTGACTATGGTTGCAAAGGGGTGGAAAATTTATGGAAACTTTCCAAAAATCCCTGGAAGATTCCAAAAAAATCCTGGAAAGTTTCCAAAATGTCTGGAATTTTTCTGAAATTTACTGGAAATTTTTGCACCTTTTTTGCAACCCTCTTCATAGACAAAAATGCAACTGACACATTCAAGGCCCAGAGAGATAGTAAGGACATCATCAAAATGTCGGATTTCTCGGATTTCATCAAAAATATATTAATTAATGTTTCAAAGATGAACGATGATCTTACCGTAGGTCTTTGGAACAACATTAAAGTGTGTAATTAAATACAGGATTTCCATTTTTTGGGTAGACTAACCTTTTTATGGCTGCAGTGAAATTTGGGCAAAATGTCACTAAACAGCTGTTAATGTGCTTCACTTTTACAGTTAAGATTCACAACTCCTTACCGTAACTTTTTGGGCTATTACATAAGAGATAATGTACACCCAGCCAGTTGTTACCGCAGAATAACCCCGACATGGTGATCAGAACCCCGATGCGAAGCAGATGCTACTTGCCTCATTAGTAAATAATTAGACTCAAAATATTGATTTGAGTTAAAATATTTGAACGCAATAATTACAATTGACAAAATTAAATAATTGTACACATAATATTGAATTGAGTTTTAATATTTTATTAGCTAACTAAATGCAAAGCTTTCACGAAGAGAAAATGTTCCTAGCAAGAGTATAGCGCTGACTTTAATTACCCAGATGAGCCTGTGTTATTAGTTTTTACTGATTGTTATCGAGGGATGGCATACATCAGAATGTCGTGACTGACCAATCAGAATCAAGCATTCCACAGAGCTGTGTACAAAGTGTGCATTAACGTCATGAATTTATGGCTTCTTTCTTTCTCTTTTTTTCAGTATATGTTTGATGAATGAGGCTCTCATTCAAATCCAAACAAACTTAAGGGCCAATTTAATTTGCTTCCCGTGTAGTTTGTTTCAACCTAGATTAGGAAATCAAGCCTCAGTGAACTTAACTGACCCCCCACACACACACACAAAGTCACTGAGAGTTTGGCAGGGATGGCCCGCACATGGATACACAAACACCATGCCTACTTCCCTGTGGCTGCTTGGCGACTGTGACTATGGAAATCAGACTTTCTTTAGCTCAATTTCTCCAGACCTGTGATGCGTGCTAGGATGCTCCTGTGGTGGGAAGTTAAAGTGCTTTATGGGACACACATATCACCCAAAAACACATTCCAGAATGGACGGACAATCCATAGATTTTAGTGATTTTTGCTGTGGTATCGAAAGTGAAATAAAGAATTGTATAATTTAATTGGTATCTAAAATATTTGATATCATATAAGCTTATTTATTAGAAAACAAGATAACATAGATCAAAACAAGGATAACAGCTACTATTTTTTTATTGTGAATAAGTTAATTTTTGCTAAGTGCCTTAAAGTATCTCTAAAAGATTTGATGTGATGTGAAATCTAGTGATTCATTGATGCTTATTGCAATCCTGTACCATATAAACAACTTCGAAAACGATTATATATCCCAGTACCTGCAGTTTGCATAAAACCAATTAGTCCAGATTTTTACTACTGCTTGAAATTTTGTGTGCAAAACAGATCAGACCATCAGTGAACAGAGCGTGTCTGCTGAGACTAGTTTACCCTCCTTTTTCTGATATGCATATATCTTTGCATACTGTTTGTATGTTTGGATCTCACCAATCTCAAATACAGTGCCGAGTGAAGTTGTACATGCCTCAGTTAACATCCGGACACTTACTCACACCTGTAAATAAGACAAGTCTGTAAGTCTCTGTAAGTAAGAACGAGCAGTCATCGTAACTGAGGCATAGTGTCAGTTTAAGTGCTCTGTCAGTGTCTGTTTATCCTGTGATTCATTCAAGCTTCATTCGGAACTCCGAGCAGGTGCGCAGAATGACAGTGCATCATACAGAAAAGCTTTGTACTGCTTATAAAACCAGTTACAGATGGTTTCCTTCCCTAAACATTGAAAATAAACTGTTCCAGTGGACTAAAAATGTACCCAACGAATTTAAGATGGCACTTTCATCCTTCACTACCTTGCTTTTTTTGTAGAGAGTCTTCTCCAGCTCTTCAGAGAAAGTGGAGTAGGCCTATGGGTTAATAGACTTAACTAGTTGTCAAGATACAAGTGGAAAAAAACGGAGTACAGAAGGTTTAAACATGCAGGAGCATGAGAGGATTACAGCTCCGTGTCCATCTCTCATTACAGTGTGTGAGTCATCTCTAATCTCGTGTTTTCTTTCTCTTTCAGGCATTTAGGGATGAGCTAGAGGGACTGATCCAGGAACAAATGAACAAGGGGAACAACCCCACAGGACTGCTCGCTTTGCAGCAGATCGCAGACTTCTTCATGGCCAGCTCCGTAGCCGGTTTCTCCACCTCACCCCTCAGTGAGTATCGCCATAAACAGACATTGAGGGAGGAAATACGACTAGCTGTCTTAGGAAAACCGTGGCATTCTTCTATCTTACTACTTCCTCCCTTATCACTCTGTGTATGTATCTGTTTTCTCTCTGCACTCTGCTATGCGGAACTTATCAGCAGAACTTCAGTGAATCCCTTTCAAATTCATAGCCCAAATCTCATAAGGTGTCTGTAGACTATGCAAAGATCTAGAGCATAATCTAGGACAGTGGTTCTCAACCACATTCCTGGAGGACCCCCATCACTGCACATTTTGCATGTCTCCTTAATCAAACACACCTGATTCAGGTCACCTGCTCATTAGTAGATATTCACAGACTTCATATGGGTGTGTCAGACAAAGGAGACATGCAAAATGTGCAGTGTTGGGGGTCCTCCAGGAATGTGGTTGAGAACCACTGATCTAGGACATATAATGGAAAAAGGTATGAGATTTAGAAATAAGACACTGATAGTTTATTTAGATATAAAAATTATATAAATGGCAATGCCTTCCTCTCTTTGCCCACACCATTTATGTAAACAAAGTTGCAAAAACAGGCCATAAAGAATGTGTCATGGTTGTGGTTTTTGAATAATGGCTGCCCATATTTGCGCACATGAGGTCTGTTCAGTGGAGATTTTGAAAGCAGCAGTTCTCAATCTTGCGCTGTATACTGAGCTCTAGATTTATCCAGCTGGAGTTCTATAAGACATTCTGAAATTAGTTCCGGAGCTTTTAAGAATAGCTCTGGAAAGAGCTCTGGATCTGGAGCACTTGGCTATCTGAAGTTCAAGGATGAGTTCTGGAGTGTTTAGATAACTGGAGCTCAGAGATGGGTTGCGAAATGTTTAGTCAGCTGAAGCTCTAGAATGAATTCTGCAATGTTTAGTTGATTGGTGTTGTGGAAGATATTCGGCCACGCCGATAATCGGTCGACCCCTAAAGTGGAGTTCTGCAAATGGTTTTGTTAAAATAAATTTTGTAATGTTTAATCAACAGGAGTTCCTGAAACTTGTAATAACTGCAGGTCTGAAATGAGTTCCGGAATGTTTAGCCATCTGGAGTTCAAAGTTGAATTCTGGAGCCTTTAGTCAGTGGTGATCTTGAAAAAGTACTGGATTGTTTAGTCAACTGGAGTTCAAGGTTGAGTTCTAGAATGTTTAGTCAGTCAGCTGGAGCTCTAGAATGATTTCTGAAATGTTTTGTAAAGTGGAGCTCTGGAAACACTTTTGCAACATTTAGTCATATGAAGTTCAAGGATGAATGTTTCTAGAATGTTCAAGGTTAAGTTCTAAAATGTTTGGTGAACTGGAGTTTAACAACGAATTCTGGAACGTTTAGTCAAGTGGAGCTCAAAGAGTTCTGGAATGGAAGGTATACTGGTGTTTGAGAATGATTTCCTGATACTTGTAATAACTGGAGGTCTGAAATGAGTTCTGGAACAGTGAAACTCAAGAAAGAGTTCTGGATTGCGTAATCAAATGGAGCTCTAGAATGAGTTCAGAATGTGTTTTTTTTTTTTTAGTATTCTTTTTGTTTTGTTTTTTTTTCCAACTAGAGTTCTGTAATATACAAACTGCCATTCTGAAAAGTCTGAGTATTCTAGATGTGAAGTGTTGACTGTGTTTATTGTAGCTGGATCTTTTGTATGGCTGAATTGAGTTTATTTTTATTTTTTTTATTTTTTTATTGGATTTCCTTACTGTTCTTTGACCAGAATCCCTCAAGGTTCTAAATAAGCTATGGTAAATTTGATTACAGCAGTGTTTTTAGCTGTATAAACTACATCAGTCTAACTGAAAACACCTTTATTAGATTCAGGCATATTAGTGTTTCATGGACACTCTCGAGGTGTTATCAGTGAATCAGGACACAGCACTTGCTTTTAGTCTGATTAGTATCAAGGTATCGATTTATACTCGTTTGTTGTCCATTTTCCCATGACAGCAGTATAGACCTGTCAATTTCAAGTTGTGCGTTTAAGTGGGCTAATAAATATTTAAGTGAAGTCCATCTTAAAAAATGGTTCAAACCTGTTCTTGAATTGTCCCTTGTTGCTCTTATTTCTCAGGTTTGGGCATGGTGACCCCAATAAACGACATGTTCAGCATGGAGTCCAGTACTGTGGTGAAGGGAGAGAAACAGATCCGCTGCAAACTGGCCAGCCTCTACAGACTAGTGGACCTGTTCAATTGGGCCCACTTCACAAGCTGTTACGTTACAGTAAGGCACAGCATACTATCATTAATATTTTGCTGCAACAGATTAAATATTATACTTTTTTATTTTAGAACAAGGAAATGAAAGTGAATTATGTACATTATGTAATCCAGGGTTTCGCAATCCATTCCTGCAGGCCATAAACATTATAGTTCCACTAATCAGGAAATACATAGAAAATTATATCTGCTTTCCCTTTCATCATCAAATTAAATTATTATTAAATTATACTTGTGTACTTTTGACTGGCTGTTAATGGACAAAGATGCTTTTTGTCTTCATAATGCTGTAGTTACAGCTTAACCAGGTGTGCTAAAGAAGGAAATATCAAAGAATCTGGATGCCTGTTGGAATAGATGAAGAAACCCTGAGCTAACTTGATCAGGAGAGGAAAAACAGCTGCTTATTTGTGTGTTTTAAAACTTGTAGGTTCGTGTCAGTAAGGAGCAGGATCATATCCTCATCATCCCCAGAGGACTTTCCTTCGCTGAGGCCTCTGCGTCCAATCTGGTAAACAAACTGTCTGTCTTGCATTATCACGGCAGAGCCTGATAGCGGTTCTGGGAACGGCTCGAGCATCACACCACAGGGCTGCAGGGGTCACTTTGAGTGGTGACTTTAGTTGAACTCACATTCCAGTAAGACTTAAAATAGATTGGATTCAGGCTTGTGCAGTTTTACCATTGGAATTCATTTATCAGTTGATTAAATGATAAATAATTACTTAATGTTTCCGTTTTGATAGCTTCAGGTTATATTTTGTGCTGCTTTGGCTTTTTTTTTTTTTTTTTTGTGATCTAGCAGTCTGATTAAATTATTAATGAGACAATAATATTGCCTAGAGCTTAATAATATGTGTTTTCCTTTGTGCGTTTGGGATTTTCACAGTCTGATATGTGCTGTGCACAGAGGGAATGCATTGGCAGACCTTGACTGAGCTCAGTGTTCGTTGCCAATGTGTGGCATGTGCTTAATCAGCCGGTTATTTCTTTGAAATCTCAGAGTGGGTTTCGGATTTGTACTAGCCTGTGTTTTCATGTCCGTCAGAGGCTTTTAGTGCCTGTAGTTGTTCATGCTTATTATTTTCTAATCATATTGTGGTGGTTCTTAATCCTGGTCCTGGAAAACCCCAGCAAAAAAGCCCAAAGTATACTTTGAGTAGCCAAACACGTAGCCCATACACCATTTGATAGCATGTGCGAACCCAACACACTAGAGTGCACTAGAAAATATCATCTTTGTCCAGTGTCTGTGCTGTATATCTCCAGAAGTTATGAACGGTTAAAAATGTCTTTGTACTCATTTAAACAACAATTGCGTGTATATCTTAACCCACATAAACGCGAACGTCTATTCTCCGTATACGTCTCCAGTAGTTTATCATTCCGTCTCTTCTGGTTTTTTCAACTGTGAAAAAGCCCTAGATATTGTTGCCACCTTGTGGACCAATTAATTTGTGCAAAAACACAGAAGGTGTTTGTCTACATTTGTTCACACTGGATCTGGAGTAAAATCAGGTTCTGTTAAAGTCAAAGCTTTTAATATGTTTATAGCTAACCACCCTAATAACAACACACTTTTAAATGTAACAATGTAAGTACCAAGATTTTTTCTTACTACCACCATATAACAAAAGTGCATATATCAAGTTTATACAAGCATTTGCGACTGCATTTACGCCCTTGCGAAGAGTTCACTTCTGGCTCATATATGCAAACCACAAGTTAGTTGGTGACGAATAGAACCGAACCAGTTCTTGAGGTTTCGCTTTTGAGCATTTTTCTCTCCCGTTGGCGTATTAATGAGTTTTGACATGCTACTCGTGGTGGATGCTGTTTGGACAAATTCCTGCCAATCAGGTGATTTGACACTGAAACAGATTTGTGAAGCACATTTGTCCTCCTGCCTGCAGCATTTATGACTCAGTGAACAGAATTGAAAGCGCGAGCAGTGGCAGTATCCGCGTCTGACTTGCACTCTTGTGCTGGCTAATGCTGTTTTTAATGCAGTGCTATGCTGAATTGTGTTTGGGCTTGAGTTATGACCACTGCCGCAAACACATTTTTCACAGTCGTGAAACATACACTCAGTCATTGTGCCATTTCAGGATTAGGGCAGATCAGAATTTTTGGTCATTTATAATAGGTGCATGTTGACCTTTTATGCATGGATCAAAGCCAGTGCAGGTTTGTCCAGATTCTTTTTGTTTGCATGGACAGTGAGAGTTCGATAAAGACCGATCTCGTTTGCATAGGCAGAACATACAGGATTTTTTGTCTCTGTCTGTATGAGAGCGATAGAGCGAGATCTCAGTGTTGCTGACACCGTCATTCAGAGCTCCTGTTCTCATTTTCTGTGGGCGTGGCCTTGGGGACGGTGCCCGCTGGAATGATGCCAGCAATCTGGGTCAGAGTTTTATTAACCCTCTACACGACCGCTCACTTTCACACTCTCTCTTCTACACTCATTATTTCACTAAACCCTCTTAACAGCGGACAACATCACATTAACACTAGATTTGAGCACTTGAGAAATGTCTATACTTGAGATAATGTGATCAGATTCCAAAAATTATGCACTTGTAATTATTACATTTTAAATCAGATTACAGTTACTTTTTATGGATTACATTATTACATATTGCTCTGGACAAAATCATTTCAAACCTGGAAGACTTTGGGTGTGTCATCAAGTTTGATTTTTATCAACTTACTACTATCACTTGGGCCTTTCCTACAATGTAGAATAGAGAAAACACACAATTTGGGGTATTATTAATGTCCATAGCCCACATTGTGCAGGATGGGTTTCACACCAAAGTTTAAGACTACTGAAAAATGAAAGTATGGGCACATTAACAAAGTTTTGCAGTATTAAAGTGTCATTTTTGTAATTTTTGTAATGTTTTCAGTGTATTTCAGGCGTAATATGATCAGTTTATATTGACTGTATGTAGCTCTTTTTAGGTATACGTGATTTTTAAAATTAGAAGCTTTTTGTTGGTATGCATGGTGAATTTAATAATCCCATGGATTTCTATTGAAACGACTGGACTTTACCCATAAAAAACCTGCCAAAGAACAGTACATGTGGCCGCACCTTAAGAAGTGTGTTCAAATCCTTAACCGCAGGAATGAGCATGGGTTGATTAGTAGTGTTTTGCTAAAGCAAGCATCACTGTAACTCTTACATAATGTGGCATGAGATTTCATGTCTGTGGAGCAACTGCAGTAAACTGTTCCAAATGTTCATGTAACAGGAAATGTAACTTGTAGTTTTGTTTTTGCCTTTTCATGCTTTTTATGTGCCCTGTTGAAAGTGTTTATTTCACTCCTTAAAAGGCATTTATTACATCATAAACTAAAACCAACTTTAGTTTAAACTACAATTCTTTCTCCAAATGAGATGCAAGATTTCGCAAGATCTCGTGAGAGAACAGCTAGGTCTTGTTTCAGTCCATTAGCATTAGTGTAGTGGCATAGTACAGCAGATATGTCCATACAGAAGTGGACCAACTTCCTGTGGGGATGTGCTAGTAAGCGCTTGCAGTAAGAATTGCATGAGAAATATGGGGAGTGTGTTTTTGTGTCAGAACAGTCACATGATATTAGTGTTGTGTATAAATATGATCTCTATGAGGTTGGATGTTATTAACAGCAGTGGGACAGTGTGTTTATTTTAAGCTGGTAGTGATAAGGGGTATGGCATCGACCGCGACAAGCATGTGAAAGGCATGTTGGGTGGCCTGTTACAGGGCAAGTATGTGATGCAATTTGATACTCAATCAGAGCTCTTGAGGAATCAGACGTGCACAAGCACCTTTATTCACTCACACACAACCGATGATTGATGAATAATTAGGAGCACAGTGTCAGGATTAATAGGAAATGAGATATAGTGTAGGATGTGGGAATAAAGAGCGATCAGATCAGATGATGTATCTGTGCTAATATGAATTTCTTTAATAAAGCTTGTGTTGCCTCACAGTTTTTTGGGTTTTAGGAGGTTTCAATGTCTTTAGTACATTTTTACAATCATCTTCAGTGATAAACTTGATTGTGTTTCTTTGGTTCTCCAGGTGAAGATGAATATTATTGGTGACGTGATCAATCAGGGATCCACCAACCTGCAGATCGACGCGGCTGGCTTTAGCCCTCACGCTGCCATTTACTCCGTGAGACCTGATGTGCGCTGCGTCATTCACATAAGCACACCGGCCACTGCTGCTGTAAGTCTCCGTCCAGTCACGCCTGCTTCTGCTCCACATGCTCTATCAACAATTCCTAAGTAATATGTAGCTGAAATTTACATTATAACTGTAAATCACCATGACTTGCATTGATCTCTTCTGTCATGTCAGGTGTCGTCTATGAAGTGCGGCCTTCTGCCCATCTCTCAGGAGGCTCTGATCCTGGGTGACATTGCCTATTACAACTACCAAGGCAGTCTGGACGAGCAAGAGGACCGCATAGAGCTGCAGAAAGCCCTCGGACCATCAGCGAAGGTGAACTACTTCCTGTGCTTGTCATTAGCTATGTTTCCAGCTGCCTATTTTTTATGCGCATTTTGGGATATCGCATAAAAAGTTGGTTGGATGGAAAAAGATGGGTGTGAATTAGTTAAAATGCACAGAAAAAAAGAAACGTACACAATCAACTAAGCTGGATAAATTTAATTTAATACATTCCTTAATGCACATCAAAAAAGATACATGATCGCAGAAAACTGGAGCAACCAACAAACCGATCTCATTGCACAGCATCTGAAATGCTAGTTTCGTCATTCTAAAATTCTTGAGAAAAGTCTCGTCAAAATGCTTTGTTATAATTAACTCCGAAAATAAGATAACATGACCGTGTTTCGTCTCTGCGCTCTGAAGCTCGTAATTATATGCAATGCTTTCTCCTGCTGCAGCAAATTGAAATTTTCTTCGTAATATTTAGCGCAACTTAACCAGGAAGTGACAATTTTGTTCTATTCAACACATTGGATGGAAATGGTGCTTTATTTGCAAATGTTTTATGTGATTTTGCGCATAAGTTTAGTTTGTGATATTGGATGTAAACATAGCTAATGTCATTGAGAATGAAAGTGAAAATATCGTTTGTAAGTGTGCTAGATAATTACGTATTTGTTGTGTGTTGCAGGTGTTGGTTTTAAGGAATCATGGGGTTGTAGCTCTCGGTGAGACCATTGAAGAGGCCTTTCACTACATTTACAACGCTCAGTTTGCCTGTGAAATACAGGTAAAACTTTCTTCATTCTCGTAGACTTTTACAGTTTATATACAAGGTATCTTACAGGCCATATTAGACTGACTCACAGGCATTTCTTGAAGGGCAAAGAGCAGTCAGCATGTTAGTATTGTAGCACTAACTTGTCTGTAGAGCTTGGTCTGCCCAAGTTTTAATGTGATGAGACAATGATGAGAAATGAAGCACAAACTTTGAAGGGCTTATTTTGTAAGATGGACGCAGAAAAACTTTTTTCCTCTGAATTCCTTTTATTGAAAAAAAATGAAAAATGAAATTTTATGGAAAAGTTGAGAAGTTTTTTTTATTATTATTATATTTATTTAGTTTATTTATTTTTTTATTTTTGGTCCAATTTTATTTTTCAGGTTTTTTCCTGTGTTCTGTATTGATGGTTTAAATAATCAAGATGGTTTAAATTTTATTTTATTTTTACTTTTTATTTTTACAATAATAAGTCCCTGTGGAATGTAATGTTTTGTTTTTCAGAAATTCCATGTGTATTTAAATTTTTCTGGTAATCAAATGAAGGTGTAAAACATTAAACCACACCTTTAATCTTAAGGCAAAGTGCTGTGCAACAGGTTTACTGCTAAAATTAAACTATGGAAAATTTGTGTAAATGTTCCTTAAAAAATACCATTTTAATAATTAGTAGTAGTAGTATTACACTGAGACATGCATCCTACTGTATCAGCATATTCTACAGTCTTCTAAGTTGAATTTTAATAAAATGTTATAATAAGTTTGTATATTCTTTTATATGTGTATGTAAGCTGATACGGCAGTAAATTCAATAAAACCATTCCATTTCTAAAAAATATCTGCACATTTCTCTGTAGGTGAATGCGTTCTCGTGCGCTGGAGGAGTGGAGAACCTAATCGTCTTGGATCTGGAGAAGTACAGATCTCGGACGCAGGGGGTGGCAGAAGCTGGGGTCAACATGGGCTCTCAGCACAAGTGGAGGCTGGGAGAGCTGGAGTTCGAGTCGCTCATGAGAATGCTGGACAACCTGGTGAGTGCTTGTGTGAGATACAGACACAGCGGACGCTTTAAACCAAGCCGCCGAGCCAAAAACAGCCCAAAGAGTCTGCTAAATGACTACTTACTACTAGTCCAGCTGTGTTTGAGAGGAATAATCACAGCGGAGAGACTGGAAAATCACTTATTTCTTCGTCTTTTAGTCTTTTTCTTTTTCCGCCCTCCTTCCTCTCATATTAGGCAGTCGAACGGATATAGACGTATATAGAGAGAGCCAAAACACTTCTCTCTTCTTTCTGTCTGTCTCTTTCTCCAGCTGTGCAGACCGTGCTGTTTTCTCTCTCTCTGTCCGTGTGAGATAGGGAAGAATGCAGGCATGTGGAAAGTCTGTTTTCTCAGCCGCGGCAGAAGAATGGAGTGATGTGGAAGATGATAATGATATGGTGTGTCGCTCAGTGAGCCGCCGTCACCAGCTCTCAGTGAACCGATGTGCTTTTCCTGCTTCTGCTGGAGAGCTGCAGCGTTTGGTTACATAATGTGCTTGAAACGCAGATGGAGCTTTACAAAAAAGCGCCTTTTGTAGTTGGCCATTTCTTTCTGCAAAGTCAGTTTCCAAGCAGCGGCTGATTATATAAACCACTTCAGCTGAATAATTCACAGTTGAACTTTAAGAATAGGTACATTTTGTACATTTATCTTAATATTATCTTTTTAATTTAGTTCATTATTAATTATATGTGCATGTTATCTTTGTGTTTTTCATTTTTTTTATTGATAGTTTGGTGCATATTTGTAGTTCTTGTTCATAGTATGGGTTTTGTTCTTTTGCAGGCTTTTTTTTTCTGTTTCCACTATAAAATTCTTTTGCATACTTTTCAATATTTTTCACGTGTATTATAAAAATTTATGTTTTACTTTCAGGGTTACAGGACAGGCTACACGTACCGGCACCCCATCGTGCGGGAGAAGCCGCGGCACAAGAGCGAAGTGGAGATTCCTGCGACAGTGACGGCGTTCATGTTCGACGACGATGACACTCCACGCTTCCCTGTGAAGTTACTGCAGCAGCGACAGCAGAGAGAGAAAACACGCTGGCTCAATTCACCCAACTGCTACATGAAGGTGAACGTGTCGGACGGGGCGAGCGAGGAGAACGGACGCACCAAGACCATGGTGAGGCTCAGCTCTGTTATGGGCATCTGAGTTTTGTGCAATCCAGTTTTTGATAGCCTTTTGAATGAAAAAAAGGGGATTGCTGTAAAAGTAGTAAGTCTCTCTTATCAGACAGGATTTTGTGGATGAGCAAGTATGTGTTTATTTCCTGAGCGTACCTTAAGGCAGATGCAATGAACTCATATTTCTGTCATCACAGAAACTTTTGAAGCCTCAGATAACTTCCTTCAGTTGACTGTAGGCCACTGCCTTCAAGCCTGATGCCACACACAGTTCCCTCCTGACCTCTAGTGGTCGAAGCTTTAGTGTTACAGCTTTGGTGGCATTTTGTTTAGGCCCCTATGAAATTCCAATTTATTTACTTTTATCTGTTTTCATTATTCTGGATTCCATTTTAATGCTTAAATAAAATTTTGTTGATTATAAATGCATTTCTGTTTAATTGAAATCATGAAACTAATACAATTATACTATAACAATTTATTAAAAGTAAAAAAAAAATACGTTTCTGGGACCCTTGTAAGATCCTTTTTTTTTTTTTTAATTCTATTCTGTTTTATTTTTCCCAAATTCTGTTTTCCTTTTTTAATTGTTTTTTTTTTTTTTCAAATCTATTGTTTTGTTTTATTTTCTTTATTTCCATTTAAATTGTTTAATTAAATTTTAATAATCATAAAACGTCTACTCAATTTTCAGTTGCATTCATAAAACCTTTTAAAATTTTAGAACTTTTTACAATAATTAAGTGCTATCAAATGTTTTATGTTGTTAGAAATTCTTTGATGTCTGTTTTAATTTTTGGGATTTATGACTTTATACAAATTAAAGGCATAATTAAGTGCCAACAGAAGTTGGCACTTAATTATTAAATTAAATTTAATTTAATTAAACAATTTAAATGGAAATAAAGAAAATAAAACAAAACAATAGATTTGAAAAAATAATAATAATAATAATTAAAAAACAATTAAAAAGGAAAACAGAATTTGGGAAAAATAAAACAGAATAGAATAATAAAAAAAAGGATGTTACAAGGGTCCCAGAAACGTATTTTTTTAACTTTTTAATAAATTGTTATAGTATAATTGTATTAGTTTCATGATTTCAATTAAACAGAAATGCATTTATATCAACAAAATTTTATTTAAGCATTAAAATGGAATCCAGAATAATGAAAACAGATAAAAGTAAATAATTTGGAATTTCATAGGGGCCTAAAAAAAATGCCACCAAAGCTGTAATACTAAAGCTTCGACCACTAGAGGTCAGGAGGGAACTGTGTGTGGCATCAGGCTTGAAGGCAGTGGCCGACAGTCAACTGAAGGAAGTTATGAGGCTTCAAAAGTTTAAAATGTAAAACATTAAAAATGTAATCTTTTAAAATGTAGTCAAATAAAATTGTTAACCGTTTTTTGCCCAACAAATTGCTACATTGCAAAGGGTCTCTATTAAAATTAAATCATAGAGAAAAAATTTGATTATAAAATAGCATTAATTTTATTATTATATAATTTAATTTGAGAAATATAATCTGCTGTACAGTAGTACTATATTTTTGTTACAAGTTAAACCTAACTATTATTTTGACAGGTTGTTGTGAACTTTCTGTTTATATATGATGTTAGTATTGGTGAATTGACTCTCAGAGCAGCTCTGGAGATGTGTTCACGGCCTCATGTAGTGAGAATGTACCACAAGCATCATGCCTGTTTTAATATGTGTAGCAGATGAAACTGTGCTGTTCATTCACCAAGAATGAAATGACGGAATTAGCCAAGTCTGAATCTAGCTCAAGACTAGGCATTTGAGCATATCTTTTCATGGCAGAAATTTGTACTTTGTATGAATGAGTTTATTGACAGAATGCAGTTTTTCAAAACAGCAGTCCCTAGACCTTTACACCGACTCTGAATGCTCTCAGATGCTTCCAAATCTCAGCCTGTATTTATTTTCTTGAATTCTGTACTAAAAACTTTCTCTAACTCCTCTGCAGTGGATGAAGTCTGATGACGGTGGAAACACCAGTGGGACTCCGATCCGCATTGAAGATCCCAACCAGTTTGTTCCTCTGAACACGAACCCCAGTGAAGTTCTGGAGAAGAGAAGTAAGGTGAGAAATAAACAAATACCATTTTTGCACTCACACTTGCTCCAAAAGCAAAAGAAAGCAATCTACAATAGCATTTCTGTGACTTTCCAAATAAAGTAAACATAGTGAGATTATTATTACCTACTCAGGCCATTTCAAAACATCAGTTTCTTTCTTCTGTTGAACACAACAGGTATTGGAAGAATGTTAATATCCAAACAGTTACTAGTAGCCATTGACTCCCGTTGCATTTATTTCTATACTATGGAAGTAAATGGCTACCGTCAACTGTTTGGTTGCTGACATTCTTCGAAATATCTTTTTTTTTTATGTTCACCAAACAAAAGAAACTCATACAGGTTTGTTAAAAATTGAGGGTGAGTAAATGACCGAAATTTGATTTTTGGGTGAGCCATCACGACTCTTATCCACAATTTTATCGATGTCACTGAGTCTTAAAGAGCTTCCTTGTGATCTTTTCAGATTCGTGAACAGAACCGGTTTGACATGATGACGGCAGGGCCGCAGTCACAGCGGCTGGCAGGGATTGTGGTGGAAAGACCCCCGGTGAGTGTCAGAGTGACATTCGTGTCACTAGATGGCGCCAGATCCTCTCAGAGACAGTTGAACTGTGGTGAAATGAGCGTCAGTTTGTAAGAAAAAGGCCTCATGTTTCACAGCAGGGTCTTATGAAGCTCTGTTTTTCTTTTTAAGGGACAGTCGCCAGTGCAGGTAAAAATCCCAGGGAGTTTTGTTTGTCGCTGTGTCACAGTTTTCATTTTTGAAATATCTGCATGACTCCTTGTTACATCGAAATCTTGTAGTTTTGGATTTGCGGTGTTCTCACTTCATATTTTGCATTTCAATATAAGAGGATTTGTGACTTGTCTTGCTTTCGAATGCACAGTGATCAACTCATCTGTGTGTTTGAGTGGTTTTTCTCATCGTTGTGACTCATTTCATAAGTTCGAGTGTCTTATTTTGTGTTCTCTGCTCTGCCCCCACACACACACACACGTGCAGCCGTACACAGGCGATGACGAGGAGCAGACAGGACCACTTCCTCCAAACCCCTTCAGCGAGCTGAGCGAGAAAGAGCTGGAGGACTACCAGAAACGAGTAGAACGACAGCAGCTCGGAGTATACGGTAAAACACGCTCACGAGTCCCTCACACCTCCACCGTACTCTACCGTTTAAATACATATGTGTATATAATACCGTTAGGGATGTAACAATTCACTCACGATTCAATTCAGGATTATGAATTCACGATTCTGTTTTCTCATGGTTTTTTGTTTTTACAAAATGAGATTAAAGACATTATACAGTAAATGAAAAGGTGTCCTTTTATTAGGCTATTGCTTCTTGTGAAGTTGAAATCTTAAAAAACTAAATTGAAATTTTAAAGCAAACCCCAAATCAAACAAGTATGTTACACAAAAGAAATCACTTGATATAAACAAACTAAGGCTTTGTCTGAGCTCTTTCTGTTTAAAATGAGAGGCAACCACTGCATTTTAACCACAATCCAAACAGAGATGGCCCTACGTAAGCTTTGTGAAACTATACTACATAAAACATCTGCACTGAACAAAAACAGCAGAAGGGCTGAAAGAGACTCTCTGACAGTAGATGGCGCTTATGAACAGCAGCGAAACAACGCAAGTGGTGCATTGTTACATCCCTGCTAACCCCAAACTTTTAAATTGTTTTATCTTTCAAACTGGTGTAAACTAATAAATAAAGACCACTGTGATGCATGATACCTCCTTGCTTTTAAGAGCACCTCATTTCCTGTTCCCAAAGTCACATATATGACCCAGTCAATGCTAATGGTATAACTCGGCCCTTATAGCTAAAAATCAATACAGTGCATCTTGCACAGGACTAACTTGAATGCACACAGCCAAGACTGTCTATCCTACGAGCGTCTTACAGCTCTGACAGTATCCTTGCATATTAACCTGTCCACTTCTCTAACTGTCTGTCTGTCTGTTCACTAACCAACTGACTCCTGCAGATGAAGAGCAGCTCACGTCAGACGACGCTTCCACACTCTCTCAGTCAGTGTCTCCACAAAACACTCCCGCTAAAGAAGGTATAGCACACTGAAAGAGCCAGCTGTCTCACCTCACTCAGCCTCAGCTGTGACCTGTGTGTGTGTGTGTGTGTGTGTGTGTGTGTGTGTGTGTTATGCAGCTCCAAACTGCAGTATGTTAGCATATCATGTCAATATTAGCTGCAAATGTTTACCAGGGTTGCTAGGTAACAGTTCAAAAGAGGAAAATGAAAGAAAACACTGTGAGAAATTCATTATACTGAAACAGCGCAAAGTATAAGCTAAAATCATTAAAATCATTTTTGGTGATTGAAGTGAATCTGAGATAAAATATAAATATTACATGAAAAAAATCAGCTTAGAGATAGAGAGTTTTTGTATATATTTTGGATTAATTTTAGTTTTTTTTTTTTTTTTTTTTTAGTTTTTTTTTTTTTATTTTGATTTAGTAATTTTGTTGTGTTTTTTTTTTTTTATTATGTCTATATAGCATTTATTCATTTTTATTTTAGCTTTAGTATACTTTAATAACTAGGGCTAAAACCATTCATTTAATAATTTTTTACTCATTTGTTTAATAATGCTAAAATAAAATATAAATATTACATGAAAAAACGGAGATACTTTTATAGTTTTATTAATATTGTGATTCAATTTTTATTTTTATATTTTTGTGTTTTCATTTTGATTTAGCAATTTTGTTAAGTGTTTTTGTTGTTTTTAGTAGGTTTTTATATGTCTAGTTTTTATTTCTTTTTATTTCAGTTGTAGTTTCCTATAATAACTAGATTAACTAGGGCTGATAAAATTTTTTTTTATTTGAGTGTGGATTAAATTAAATTATATATATTACATGAAAAAAAACTTTAAGGTACTTTTATAGTTTTAATATTATGATTCAGTTTTTATTTTTATGTTTTCATTTTGGTTTAGTAATTTTGTTGTGTGTATGTATATATATATATATATATATATATATATATATATATATATGTATGTATGTATGTATGTATGTATGTATGTATGGTTTTTTTATTATTATTAATTGTGTGTGTGTGTATATATATATGTGTTTATATTTTTGTTTTTTTTTTTTTTTTGTATTAAAAATAATTGAAGTTAAGCTGAAATAAAATAAAATATTAAATGAAAAAACCTAAATTGAAATAACTAGTCAAAATTTGAAATGTCGAATGTCTTGGCAGCTAACTGAAAGAAGTTTAAGTTGAAGTACCACAATTTAAAAACTGAAAATAAAACTAAATAGAATGATTTAAATAAAAAAAAATTTAAAAACATGTAACGAAATTAGTAAAATTGGAAATATAAAAATAACATTGAATTCAAAATATGAATCAATGCAATATTAGTACATAAACAATACTAAAATAGCACAGGTCAACATGAACCATAGTTTCAAAATGTTTATAGTAAACTGTCCTGCTTGTTGCGAAACTTTCTGGCAGGATATGTTGCAGGACGTTACCTTGCTCTTCTGTTGCCTTCATAAAACAAGCAATACCTGAAATTCCCACGTTAAAAGAGTAAATTAAAGTTGATTACAGGAGAAGCTTTGAGGGGAGCACAGTAGAGACCTTTACATAAACTGAAGATTGAGCCTTATATAAACAAAGGAAACACAGATATGTGTTCACACACACACACAGCGGGATAAAGTTTAGTGTTGGGTGGAGAAACCGGAAGCGTACTGTACCAGTTGCATCAAAATATACGGTTGCTCAACCAGACAAATTACATGAGCGGTGATGAGCCATAAGTAGACAACAGTTGAGGGCACGTTCAACACGTTTATCTGAAGTGTAGGTCACACTCGAGCCAGGGCGTGTTGCCCCAGAGCTTCTTGTAATGATGATGCAATGATTAACTTCTGTTACTTCGGGCATCACGAGTTTAGATGTGACTTTTTATTAAATATTCAAACGTTTTATACTATATGCCTGCTATACAGTACAGTATACAGTAATCACCTGCCATGGAGTTTAACTCTGTAAATTTTATCATATGATAATTTAATAATTTATGTGAATGTATAATTTCATTACTTTATAAATGTAAAAATAGTCACAAACTTTTTTGGGGGGGGAGGACAGCAACATTGTAACTTAGATTTTTTTTTTTTAATCTATTGCTTTTTTATAATTAGTTTAGAATTTTTTTGATAAAACAATAATGCAAAAAAAAATAGTTTATGGAACTGCAGCATTGTAACAAAGAATTTGTATTTAAATCTATTGTGTTTTTTGTTTGTTTTTATAATTAGTTTAGAATTTTTTAATAATACATTAATGCAACAACTATAGTTTTTTTTATGGAATAACAACATTGTAACTTATTAGATTTTTATTATGTTCATGTTATATGTTCATATTTTTTAATAATTAGTTTAGAATATATTAATAATAAGATAATACAATAATACAACAACAACAAAAAAACACCACAAACAAATCTAGCAAAAAAAAAAAAAAAAACACATTAGCACATCTTTTGTCCCCTTTTTGCCTAGCAACATTGTAGCTTAAAGAATCTACCTAAAGGATGTTGTGTCAAAAATGTGTAAACAAACAGCCAACGCTTTTCTCACTTTTAGTTCTGGGATCTCTGACACAGCAAAACATGTTCCTAAAAATCATGTGTATGTGGTTCACAACCATGTTCTCATGATATAGCCATCACTTGTTTCCCATTACATATGTATTAAGCACTTTTAACTGAAAACCCCTCTTACGGCCAATATGCACCAAAAACTACCAAAGACCAGCCCTTCTGCAGGATAGTGAATTCCCTCTTTACAGCAAATACAATGCATTTACTTTAAGAGTATGGTGAATTTATGACATGAGTATATTAACAAGTAATGTTCAGTGTTGAGAAATCCAGTCTATTCTACTCTTTGACCTCTCAGAGATTGAATATGCATCTGATTGCTTTTGATTTTTTTTTTTTTTTTTTTCAAATTATTTGTTTTTAAATAAAATGTAATTTTAGCTCAACAATGGAATAAACCATTTAAAAAAAAAACTTAATGTAATAATTATTAGTGTATTTTGCTTATTTTAGCTTAATTAATAATACAGTCACACAATAAATAAAAAACACAATTTCTAGCAAATAAAATTCATTAGTACAATTTTTTTTGGCTAAGAAAAGTTGTAACTTAAAATGTGATTATTACTCGTTATTAATTTTTTTTCTAATAATTTTACTTTAATAATAATACAATAAATAACCAGCAACTTTCTTCTAAAAATAATTCTTTAGCACAAATCTTTATGGTTGCCAAACAACATTAATAATTATCATTAGTTAATGTTTCTAATAGTTACTGTATAATTTATTGATGATAAAATTAACGCATTAAAAATTAACCACCACAAGCAAATAAAATACATTAGCACCACTGTTGGCTGTTGATGGCTTCCCAACATTGATTGATTAGTTGTGCTCTTCATCGTTCCTCATGCAGAGAACCACAGCGGTGTGATGCTGAACGGTAAAGACGACCACGGCGACGAGGACGAGCTGATCAAGCGTGTGAGCCAGCTGACCACCAGCGTGGAAAGCGTCGAGATCAGCGTGCGCTCGGGAGAGAAGATCGAAGAGGCTCTGACGCCCGAGAGCTCGCCCTCCAAATCACCCAACAAGAAGAAGAAGAAGTTCAGAACCCCGTCCTTCCTGAAGAAGAACAAAAAGAAAGACAAAGTGGAAGCCTAGAGGACGGAGAGCATCCACGTCTGTCGCTTTGTCTGTCTTTGTTTGTCGTTTTATGTTTCTACGTTTGTTTTTTAAAATTTTAAAAAAAAGGAAAGTTGTTTTTTGTTTTGGTAGTTGGTTGATGGGTGGAGTAAGTTTGTTTTTTAAAAGACGTGCCATGATTATGAGTTTTAAACAGGAGGAGAAGCGAGGGAAACTCCTGGGAAACTGGCTTCTCTCACCCGATAGACTGAAAATGTTCTGATTTTATCTTGTTGATGAGCCCATACTGCATAATTTTTTCATACTGTATGTTTAATAGATTCTCACACAGACCTTTTATGAGCCCCTTTTCAATCCGTCATCTCTCATGGTGTCAGTTCTGCTTGCGTCATTTCTCCGGCTGTAAGTGGAATTGGTCACACTACACAGGAAACGCTTAATGAAACACACTGGAAACCGTTCGGGGGTTATTTTAACAGGGTTTGTGTTATTTAGTTTCTCTTACGATGCCTACGATGGTCTGATCCTGTGTAGAGTCACTCCAGTCTCCTCCCCGTTCTGTACGAAAACATTTAACAGCTAAAAAAAGCAGAGCAGTCACGTTTTAGTGAACATCAACTCTTCATCTCTTATGAAACATTTTAGCTTTTTTTTTTTTTAATTGAAACAATTTAGTTTTTATCCATTTAGTTTTGTACTCGTTTCTATATTATACTTTAACAACGAACGGAAAAAATAAATAAACCAAGCATGTTTTGCTAGTCTGAATTTATATGGCTGATAATGTGGCCTGACTTCTCAATCGTGTAATAGCTCAGATTACTAAACACATGTAACGGAAATATATGAAAACTGGAGTGATGAGATATATATGTATAAAATATAATATTTTTGTGCTGCACTTTTTAATGTGGTATGCAACATAACAAAAAAAAAACATCTATGGATGAAGATCTAAAGCGAAAGAGGCGCGAAACGAAAACATGAGAAATGTTTAAGCATCTTGAAAAAGGGTGGAGAAGGGAAACTTGTTAATGTGTAAGGAAAAAAATATATATTTGTAAACTATTTTTGAGGGAAAAAAAAAAGCAAAGTACTGGCTCTCATGGGGTCAACAGTGGGTTCAAATCTATTCAATCTAAGACATTTAAGGTTCATTTTGGGCCTTTATAGTGCTACGTCATTGATTGTCACCTTCTGGTCATCCCATAACCATCCAAAGTGTCAGTGTTACTAAAGTTTGAGAAACGCTGTTGGACTGTCATCTTCCCTCCACCACTTCCAATTCACGTGAGGTCAGAGGTTGCTCGATTTGCCCTTTTCGAAGTGCCCTGTCCCACGAGATGATGCTCCGTGGACAGAATGTACACCAAAAGCTAATCTCTTATGGTTAAGATTAGCAGTTTGACCTCAGTTTGAACTCCGTTAGGCCTGAATGTGGTCGTCCCGTAGGGGGAGGAAGAAGAGGAACCACTGAGACAGAGATGTATATCCCAGTGGGCAATGTGAAGTACTGGCTTGGGCACGGAGAGAGACAGACACTTCTTAGCTGTGTTAATGGCATGTGTTTTTGAACGCGGGCCAGGCGTTGGATTAAAACGCATTTAATGGGTGCGAGTTTGGAGCGAGAACTGGGGCGGCGGGAAGATTAACTCATTTTATTGCTTTAAAGTTTTCCTTATTTTGGCTCTTTTTGCTTTGGTTTCTATTGCGCATTGCTGTTTTTGGTTTCAGGAAGTGTAGGAAGCGTTAACTGGAATGTGCATCACATTCTCTTTAATTTTTGTTGCTCTTTTTTTTTTCTTTTTCCTTTTATCCCTTTTGACCATTTTGCACCTTGTTTTACTAATGCCTCTCTGTTAGTCTGTGGTTCGGAAGGCCTGTTTGCTTTGGCATGCGAGTTTGAGCCGAGCCTCTTTGTGACCTGTGAAATCATATATAAATGGTTATCTAACGGACTTGCTTTTAGATGTATTGCTAATCAGTGTAAATTCACAAATAAACTATTTTAAGAAGCAAACGCTGCACTCATCTGTGGGGACGGAAACATGCATTTCATTCCATTTCCTTGTTTCAGTGATTCACAACCATTTCACAGTTATGAAATGCAAATGCTAACTAACAGCGGAACATTTGATTTCAAAGGTTAGTTTACCTCAAAAAAATGCCCCTCATGTCATTCTGAACTGAGATTTTCTTCTGTGGAACACAAAAGGAGAAATTTTCAATATTCACACTGTTGGAAGATTATAAAAATGGTAGTTATGCCTTGTGCACTATATGTAGGGCTCACAATATCAGATCTTCACTACACTATTATCATGGCCAAAATAATTAATGATTATTAGAAATGTAGACATTTTGATCAAAAATGCTGCACATCTAATTAAAATTAACTTTTTGCCTTTTCTCTATTTTTGACCGATAAATCACACTCAAGATTTACTATTTTCAGGAAAATATTGTGTTATCACATTGTACTAAAACGTAATGACTTTGCTCACACAACAACTTAACAAAAAAATATATATAATTTTTTCCTCACCTTGTTTCTCTTGCAGTGTTTCTGGTCAAAAATGATCAGCCTACAAAAAATTTTTTATTACCAAACATAAGATTAAATCTTTTTGTCAACTTGTTTTCTTTCAATTTGCACAGTTTTTATATTTGTTTTTGGAACTAATTGATCATAGGTTTAATTGATCTGAGTTTATGCAATAAATATTCCCAAAATTATCTACAAAAATATCACCCAGAAATGGAAATTCTGTCATTAATTATTCACCCTCATGTCGTTCCAACCCTGCAAGACCTTTGTTCATCTTCAGAACTCAGACCTCAGATACATTTAATGAAATCCAAGAGCTTTCTGACCCTGCATAGACACAATGCAACTGACACGTTCAAGGCCCAGAAACTTAATAAAAACATCATTAAAATAGTCCACGTGACATCAGTGGTAAACTGTAATGTTATGAAGCTACCAGAATACTTTTTGTGCACAAAGAAAACAAAAATAACTTTATTCAACAATTTCTTCTCTTCCATTTCAGTCTTCACCGCATGTTCATGAGAGCACCACGACCACGAGCATGCAATATTTGGTAATAATATAGTATAATGAGATTTACAAGCAGTTTTTAAAAGGCTGTTCATTTTTGACTGGGAACAGGTCTAGAACAGAAAGGTCTAGAGACGTTGAACTTGAACGTCACATTTTTAAATTGCCTTGTCATTTGTAAGACACAGTAAATCGCACCATCATTGATGACAGCATTGGTTCTCAAGTGTCTTGTAGCCAATCACTACAATGGTGTTTGAGAGTGATATGTCATGCAAACAGTTGATTAGCACATGAAATAATAGAGACTCGCCTCAGTTTGAATAATGTTCTCATCCTCAGACCATCCAAGATTTAGATGCGTTTGTTTTTCATCATCAAATTTTGAGAAATGTAGAATTACATCACTTGTTCACCGGTGGATCCTCTGCAGTGAATGGGTGCCGCTATTTTTACTGCTCCAAAAGCGGCACCTAGTGGCAAAGAATGAATTAGAATTTTCATTTAGACCAATGCGAAAATCTGCTCGCGCAACAAGTGGCTGGGCAATATGTTAATATTTCATGTTGATGTCAACATGAAACTGCTTGGGATTCGTTTTAAAAACGACTCGTTTCAATGATTCAGAGTCAATGAGTCAGACTCTTTCTTTTGAGAGACAATAACTTTATACAGTGCACTTTCAGATTTAAAACTCTGCAGGAAGTCTTTATTAACCTAGAGCTGTTACACACTGCATGAAAGCTCATTTTCAAAAATCCATAACAGAGGCACTTAAAGGATGTTGTGTCAAAAATGTGTAAACAAACAGCCAACGCTTTTCTCACTTTTAGTTCTGGGATCTCTGACACAGCAAAACATGTTCCTAAAAATCATGTGTATGTGGTATCTATATCATGAGAACACAACCATGTTCTCATGATATAGCCATCACTTGTTTCCCATTACATATGTATGAAGCACTTTTAACTGAAAACTCTTGTTATCGCCAATATGCACCATAAACTACCAAAGGCAAGTCCTGCTGCAGGATAGTGAATTCCCTCTTTACAGCAAATACAATGCATTTACTTTAAGAATATAGTGAATTTATGACATCAGTATATTAACAAGTAATGTTCAGTGTTGAGAAATCCAGTCTATTCTACTCTTTGACCTCTCAGAGATTGAATATGCATCTGATTGCTTTTGCACAAGCGACAGACTGTTCATTTGAAAGTAGGCGCTTTACTTTTGTGTTTGTGCTGATGTGCCTTTCTGCATTTTCCCTGTGAATGCAACACCTGAAAAATGCAACAAATTCATCCAAACACTGGCATGATTCACGCGTTAGTTAAACCGTGGGCGATTGAGTGGGTGGGGGCAAATCCCTAATGCTCACTGTGTGGCAGCTTTGCTGTTTTAGGACACAAAGTGGTCAGAATGAGGCTGGTTGTAGATGGATTGTTTCACAAGCCTCATTTGCTTTCATTTTCCCTGCACATCTAATTTGATTCTTCTCAATCGACTCATTTTACTCTCAAAGAGCCATAGAATAATGCTGCCCTGAGGGCTGAGCTGGGGTCAGACCTATGCATAGTGAAACTCTCAAGATTAGCCTCTATAGTGACCCAAACATTATCAGCCTTGTGATTCATTTTGCCCGTGAAAATGAATGTTTTGAAGATGTTCTGGTTGTATATGAAGCATCAACATTAAATGGAAATGAATAAAAGTCCTTGTGATTTTATTTATTTATTTATTTTCTTCTTCATGCGACCTTATTGGAATGCATACTTTGGAGTATTTACTAAATAGTCATACAAGCTATAAGTATTACGTTTGTGTGTGTAATGTCATAATTTAAATAATGAAAAATAGATCTCTAAATTAAAAATTAAACTTATTTATAATATCGTTTATAAAAAATATTTATATTCAGTTTTTAGGTATGTATGTGCTTTGGATTGTTTATATAGATAGATAGATTTTGCACCCTGTTTCCAAGTACTACATACTATTAAGTATGCGTCCTAAATAAACATCCTATTATCAAGAGTAGAATTCAAAGGTAATGTTAAACAAACATTCCCATGTAACTTCTAGCTTCAAAGCAGTTGGTATTTAACCACATGTGCTCCAGAAATATCCTTCCTGTCAGGAAGAAAGGCTCCTCGGTTGCCCAGCTGCATTGTCATTGTGCTCGGCCCTCTGAGCTCATGACTGCAGGAGCTGTGGGAAGTTGGTCAGTGGGCCGAAACACCAGCCCTTAGACAATACAGCCATTTAGAGGCGGGGCGTCCCTGGAGAACAGAGCGAGCTGGGAAACTGCTGTTCCTTGTGAACGTATCGTTTAGATGGGCTCTTGTGGAAGACCGCAGGATCTCGACATTAAGCCGAAGAAGAGTGAGAGGAACTGAAGTGGGGGTGTTAGAAAAAGAGAGAGAGAAGGATGGGGGCCCCAGGTCTCCAGACGGTGTCCTGCTGTGAGTGTCAAAACAATAAAACAGCTCAAGTCCAGATGGATGCTCAGCCAGAGGGGATGAACGGGGAGAAACACGCTCCCTCTACAGGCCACTGTGATGAGATCTGTGGAGCTGAAGGGAAGTGGATTTGTGTCAGCAAAACCCTCGAAGACCAGAGACTCCCTTTTTTGTTCTTTCAGCACTCTTGCTTCACTCCTGCCCTCCTTGAGACGCCTGAACAGTTTGTTCGTATGTTCTCATGAACAGTCCTAGCTGAACCATCAGGAGACACAATGTTCTTATGAGCCTCGCCTCATAAACGTCAAACGGAGAACCTAATGCAAACTATTCCAGGCTAATGTGACATTTGTGAGAAAATGAGTTTGTCTGTCTATGGATATTAGGTTTTATTCTTAAATTTATATATATAAAACTACATATACATTATTATATTACATACTATATACATTATACTATATATAGTATATAGTTATATACATTGTTATTTTTTATAAACACTGTTTTTATTGTATTTGTGTATGTATATGTGTATTTAATATATAATATATATATTAGTATATAATGTAGTATAATTTAATATATGTACATATTTAGATTAATTATATATACAATTTTAAATATCAATATATCATACAGTAATATTTTAATTTTTAAATATATTTATACTATTTTACAAACAAAGTATACTGTCTCTGTGTGTATATACATGCATATATATATATATATATATATATATAACCCAACCCATATATATATATATATATATACAGTACTATATAAAAATATTTTATTTTTAAACACATATATAAAATAAATCATATATGCAGTTATATAATTGTAAACATCTATCTAATCTATATATATATGTGTGTGTGTGTGTGTGTGTGTGTGTGTGTGTGTGTGTGTGTGTGTGTGTTCGTTCTTAAAGGGTTAGTTCACCCAAAAATGAAAATTAGTCCATAAATAACTCACCCTCAAGTCATTCTAAGTGTATATGACTTTCTTCTTTCAGACAAATCTAGTCAGAGTTATATTAAAAATAGTTTTTCATCTTTCAAGATGTTTAATGCCACTCGGGTGTTGCATGCATCAGTCCAAAAGTTGTTAAATAAAAAGTGCCCATCCATAAAAAAAAAAGTGTCTCGCACAGCTCCAGGGGCTGAACAAAGTCCTCCTGTAGCGAATCGATTAGTTTTTGTAAGAAAAATATTCAAAGGGTAATAATCACTTTAATGTAGCTTGTGCCAACAGTTGTACACGGAAGCAGCTCCAGGCGGATGACATATGAGGTCAGCGCTGCGCATGCAACCTGTTTGTTTACAGGATCAAAAGAAGCAAAGTTTCCTTACTTTAGCAAAGGAAAACCAGTCTCCTATTGGCTTATATCGAAATCCTCTGACATTCTTTTTACAAATCCTCATTTTGTACTTCTAATTAGTGACCGTTGTTTTGATCTCTCCGCAGTGTTTCCGCGTGCGTCACTTCTGAACGGCGCAAATGCGCAAAGCCAAACTCATACATCATCTGCCCTGGAACTGCTTCCGTGTATAGTAAGCTCAAGCTGCATTAAAGTGATTATTAAGTTTTGAATATGGATATTTTTCTTATAAAAACGAATTGATTCGCTACAGGAGGGCTTTGTTCATGAGATATATCGTGTTTAATATATCTCCGACTGGATTTGTCTGAAAGAAGAAGGTGAGCATGATTTCACCAAGAACAACATCCTTGTTGATCCTGGAACAACATTCCTATAATTCAATCAGAACTGAGATATAACTTTTCAGGAATATCTGTTTTAGGCTTACAATCAAGGTTAGGTGCTTCTACACACTTGTTAATCAGCTATCATTTCTCTCTGATTTTAGTAATAAACTATGGGTAGGGTTAGGTTTAGGGGTAGGGACTGGGTTAAGTCTATATTTTTGGACAATAATGTTGATCCAGGAACATGTCTTACTTGGCAAAATCACGGTGACCGAAAGAAGAAAGCTATATACACCTAGGACGACTTGAGGGTGAGTAATTTATGGGCAAATTAACATTTTTGGGTGAACTAACCCATTAACTGCTCTGGTGGTTCTAACTAAACTCAAATTAATATATTTGTTAGCTGCTGTGAACCCACTTCAAATGGGCAGCAGTGTGCCTTTCTAATGTGAACAGATCATTTGTCTTTAAGGGTGTAAATGATATTCTGTTGGTATAATTTCCTTGGGTGACGAGTCCCGCTGTAAACCGGTGTCCAGTGGGCAAGACATCTGGAGCAGATGGTGTTTTGGAGTCCCCCCAACTACTTTCAAGGAAGAAACCGTCCCAACCCTGTGCCAGGGCAAGAGAAAGGCAGACCCCATCTACGCTTGAAAGGAGGTCAGCGGGGTCACCGTGGAGGGAGGTAGGAGGATGTCCCAACTAGGGGACAATGCTTTTAATGGAGCCCACGGCACTGCAGGTCTACACACACACATAGACACAATCCCTAAACACTGTCCTACCCACAATAGCACATGGTGACCTGGCTCACACTCTCTCTTTCTCACACACACAGTGTAGGATGACAGTGTAGGTCACAGAGGGTTAATCAGGATCAGCCTTTGCGCTCTGTACATTGTCTCCAGTGCGTCCCTCTCCTGTGTTGACCTGAGTGGACGTAAATAGGAGGGTCAGGTTTCCTAAGTGACAGAGATGGATGTGTGAGTGTGTGACTTAAAACACTTATACACGCCTAAATTCTCAATGTCTGCATGTGAATAAAATGTTCCTAGTGTCTGATGGATATAATAGAAGCGGGTGTCCTGAGACCACACCTGTTGCCGCAACTCTGCGAACAGCAAGAAAGTACGACCGTAGGCCGTTTACAAACTTTTCAAAGGGCTCGTCCTTTCTTTGAAATAGATAGTAGGCTTCAGTTTACATCTAGCTTGGTGTTATGCAAGATGCTGTTCCCCCTTCCTCATGATGTCTTGTTTAAGCTAACTGAGCTTAGTGTTAAGCTAGTGGCTAAATTGTTCAATTGCTCACTGAAAACACAAGGAAATGTTAATTCTTTAGCTTCTGTAAAATAATGTGTTATTTCATTTAAAGCATATTAACATATTTATCATATATTTAAGACTAAATATATGGTAAAGCAACTTGGCTAAAATAGGATCCAGCGAAACCCTTGTTTGCTACTTGCTAATGCTAATCAGTAGCAGGTGCTGTCTGAGGAGGGATGCAAAGCCCCTTACAAGGAAAGTCTGTTTACTCGGAAGCCATTTTTGCAGCGCAGCTATTTGGGGCATCTAAGACCAAGTACTATACAGTGAATGAGGGAATCCTGAAATCTCAAAAACTGCTTCCTGAACTTGCAATTGATTTACATATTTCAAATTGGCAACAAAATCTGGAATGAAATGCCCCATGAATATTGTTTCTTATGCTAAAAAATATTTTTTCAGGCTGGACAAGCCAATGTGCATGTGCAGTCATAAGCATGAGTCTATAGACCAATTTTGGTGTTTGAAAACAGTGATGACTATTGATTTATTTATTTATTTATTTATTTTTTGTGGGCCAAGCCTATCCGGTGGCAGAAAATTACAGTTTTATAGTTGACGACAATATTCTATAAAAATGATTTGCATTCCGATTCTAACATCCAAAGGCACAATATTTCCACAGTATGGTCCCCCTGTTATTGAGCAAAAGTTTATATATGCCACTGCAAACAAATATTTTTGCCATATCTAAATAATTTTGCTTTTTTTTTTAAGTACATTAGCATTTCCATGGTTTCTATGCCAACAGAAGTGAACTGCAGAACCGTATTTTTATCATGGCTAAAGGCCTTCGGTAGGTTTTAGCATGACATACATTGACCAGTCAGAACTGTCCACTTCATAATGGCTATTTTACAACAGCTTTGTTTTATAATTAGAAGTAAAGCGTGCAAGTCCAGTTAAGCCGGGACTAAAATTAGCACCAGTCAGACTGTAACTGGCCTCAATCCGAGCCCGTTTCAGAGAGAACAGAAGCTTCTTGAATTGGAGCCAAACCGACTGAAAGCCGTGTCAGCAATGCGATGATAAACACGCTCCCATCAGCCCTCTAAATGAGGACAGGCCACTATGAGATTGTGTTTAGATGGAATGACTTTGCAGCAAGACTCTAGGAGGCCAGCTCGACACTGGGATCTGGCTCTGTCTTCACCAGTCCCTCTCTGCCTCCTTCCTAAATCTGATATTAAAAGGGATTAAGGCACCAAAACAACACCACCAATATCCGACTGCATCTCTTCCTCCCTTTACCAGTCTGATGGTTTCGAGAGAATGCTGCGGGGGGAAATAAAAAGGAGGGAGTCATGCAATGTGTCTCCCGTGTGATGGCCGGCTGCCAGGGAGGGAGGGGAGCGAAGAGAAAGAGAGGGGAGGGAAAAGCATGAGATCATATTTAGGTTCATTTTGTACCTGTTGGTTCTCTCTTTCCTGTAACGCAATACTGTGAGAGCCGCCCTGTTCTGCGAACTCTCAGGATATCTTAGCGAGCACAATGAGGACCGATTGGCCATCTAATCCAGGACGACCCTGTGTCATAACGCACACACACTTGGCCTCCTTATGAGATAAGCCCATTGTGTGCATGTAATGCATCAGTCTCAGGGCAAATATCGAGCAGTAGGTCACACTGATGCCTTTGTGTTTCTCGAAGGGAGAAAAACAACCATTGATTAGGAACCAGACTCTGCTGTGTAACATGTTCTGAGGTCTATGCATTCTTAGGAACTGTATCTAGGTATTTGTGTTACTAGATCAGTGGTTCTTAAATTGTTTTACTTTAGGACCCAGATTTTAGAGGCGACCCAACCAATACCAAAATTGTTTAATTGGAAATAGAGTTTTGATAGTTACATGTTCATGGCAGCCAGTAACTATGCTGGAAATCCAGTTTGTACTTAATGCTAGCTGTCTTTTTTAACATGGTAGCTGGTTTCTTGCAGGTCCAAGTTAGTATCTAGTTGACTTAAGACCAACTTAAGACCATGTTCTGTAAACCTGTTGTATGTTTTGATAAGTCCAGCTGGTAGTTGGTTTCTTGCTGGTCCAAATTGGTGATAAGATGGTAGACCATCTTGGACCATTAACAAACCAACGTACACCAGTGAGTCAAGTTGGTTTTTGGAACATAGTGGCTGGATTGACCAACTAAAGACCAGCAACAAACCTGCCTCAATGTAAACTTGCTACCATGTTCCAAAACAGCTAAAAGCTTAAACTGGATTTTCCAGTAATAAATTCACGGCAAGTTATTTAAGTCTGACTCATATTCTCCTTTACCTATTGCAGTTTTGTTCAGTTTTCAGAGATGAGGACTGGCCACACCCACACTGGCATCCGTCTTAATTTGATTAGCTTCTACAAAGTGACAGATGAATAGACTACAAGCGGGTGACATGACATGACTAAACTGGAAAGCTCCCATTATAAACAAATCTGTCAGCAAGTGCTCGGCTTAGCTTGGATGATTATAACGGTCAAGTTCTAGAGTTGTTGTGTTGTTTGCTTGCAGGGTAGGATAAGGGTGTAAGACTTCATGATGACATGGGTTTTCTTGACAGCGGATATCAGCCTTACACTCCAAACCACACTGACCCACTTGCACCAGGGGCTGAGAGTTGTCACTTCCTCAGGAACACATGATGTCTGAATTAACAAAAACAATTTAAACAGTGAGAGATAATGAAACTAGGACAGAAACGTGGTTAACTAAAAAAGAAACATTTTGAGTCAACCAAACTTCACTCTAAAGAGATAAACGTGACACAGCAAACGAGTAATATAGACATCTATATTTATACTGTTTTTGTCCTTTTTGGAGCTAGAGAGGATAAATGTTGTTTTGGAACAACATGAGGGTTAGTAAATGACTAAAAATGGCTGAAAACAATACTGTTTTTATTATGTGGATGATTTTAGGTCCTCAACTCATGTCTGAGACACTCTCCGGGTTAATATTTGCAGACTTGTCTCCTCCTGACTAGTTTTGGCCAATTCCTCCTACCCAAAATACACAGTTAGCTTTCCAGAATGAAACACACTCTCCCTCTCTTTCTTGCAGATGTCTGTCTTTACCCACCCCACATTCACCCCACCCTGAAGGCCATCTGCACCCATTGTCTGGGGCAGGGGACAAGGCTCCACCACCCCCTGCATACACACACAACCAGCTTTTAAGAAGGGGGCAGGGGTCTTAAATCCAACTGCAATGAAAAAAACATGACTTACTGAGCAGTAAAACATCAGCTCAATAAAGACCCAAAGGAACTAATCACTCTTCAACAGAAACTATCCTCAATTCGCAGCTGTGATGATCTTTTCTGTTTGAAATAACAACTTTTATCCCCCTTTCTTTCCTACTACTGTCTGTCTTTTTTTACACCCCCTCCATCCTCTTGGGATAACATGACAGTGGATCTGCAGGACAGAGATAGCAGCAGTGGAACTGGTCGCCCAAATTATGGTTATTGTGTTTATAGAGTTTTTGAAGCCTTTGTGATGTGATATGAAGATGAGGTTTCCCTATCCTAACCCTAAATTCCCATAGGAAACGAAGTTGCTCTTTCAGAGCTAAGGAGACTTTGTCTGAGATTTTACTCCTGTAGATCCTTAGGAGAAATAAAAAGACACAAATGAGAACATTACTGAAATAAATATCGACATACAATACAAGTGCAAAGTTGTAGATGTATCTGACATTTGGTTGTAAACATTTGGCATCTTGGTAGGAACATTTGGTAGAAGTGTTTGAGACCTTGTTTGAAACTCTAAAGGTTAAATATGTGAGATCACTGAGAGAAAATCTGTAGGGGACCAAATCTCCATCTGCTCTAATTTTAATCTCATTGCTGTCAATGACAGATCAGGCAGGCCATAACTCCAAAAAAGGGTCTAGGACAGCAAGAAAAACAATCCTTATGCAAATAATCATATTATCATGCTCATTACTCTTAAAATAGCGAATAAATGCTTCTTTTGTTGTTGATGTCAAAGCTGTCCATCCAATCAAACTCAAGGCTCAAATTAATTTGGCTTCATTTAGACAGGTTGCCAAATCCTCACCAATTGCAACCGTATATTCAATATAATATTAACTAATTTTATGACAAGATTTCTCTAACTAATTTTGTATTAGGGAACAATTTAGATACTGTGTTGGGTTGCTACTTGATGTCCAATGTAAAATCTGTGTCTTGAGGCATGATGAATAGGATAAATAATTATTAATTGATAATTGAGGTATGTGACTATTTTTTTTCCCAGTTGGTTATTAATATTAAACCTTAACCTTGAAAGGCTTGTCCCCGAAGAACCATCAATGCCAGATAATCCGAAGTTTACATGGCATCTTAAATTTGCATTTACCTTCCAACACAAACATGTAAATCTTTAAGCTTCTGAGTTCACGTCCTCTTCCTAAAGAGATCTCCACAATGCTCGTGAAATCTCTATTCTGCTGTTAAGTGGGTGAATAGATGTGCATGACGTCCAGATGTTCCTCAGCAAGTGGTGCCCCAGTATCCGCCTTCAATCTGGCACAGACGACAGACCTCTGCCTGGATCTGCACGGGCCTTTCAGATCTCAGCAAACCACCAGGCATTGTCTGGCCTAAACAGCCATCCCCAGCAACATGAATGGGAAGAATAAGGGTGAGCTGGTTTGAATGGAAGACCTACTTTACAGACGGATGATCTCTCTCGCTCTCTCTCTCTTCTGGATCTTATTGTCTGTCAAGGCCACGATGAAGCAAGTGAAAGCCCTGGAGAGGAGATTGATTTTGGGATTAAACTCCAGGGCTGGCGGCATTAACCAGACGGGTGAAGAAATATACGCTTGTGTGTCTGTCTGAAGTCACGTCCATGTAAATGACTGTGCGAGAATTTGACTGCAATGTAAGCATAGTGAAGCATGCTTCATTGTCAAAGTCGATATCAAATCACCAATGAAAACTCAAAGAGTTTTGTCCCGAAGGCTACTATGTGCGTGATGTAAAGAGCTAAGGCTTTTGGGTGTCGACTAGAGGTTGGGGGACAAATATGTCCTTGTGAGAGGGGGCATTAAATTAGGGTGTTTAAAATGTCAGAGAGATGAGCTGTAGGCGGGGTCAGGGCACCAAATGATGAGCTTGTTGTTGCTCTGGGGCGATGCTGGCCTCTGATCCATGTGAATGAGAATAATGGCCATTTCATTCAGACTTGAATCCAACCAACAGCCATCATACTAAAGGAGACGGGCTTTACTTCATCTGTCCAAGCAAATTTAAGACCTGGGAACATTGGTGTTTGTTTTTCAATGGCCAGCGTTTGGGGCTAATGCAGTGTCAGCTTATCTTTTGAATGATGTAACCCTTTGGGCAGTACTTAAGATTTATAAACCTTTCTCTTATGTTCTCGGTTTCTGGTTCTATTTCAAGCCAGAAGTCTTGATTTTCTTGTTCCAGAATTAACAGACCAAAATGTTTTCAAATAAAATGTGAGTGGGTGCAAAACTAGATGCCAAGGTGTTGTTGTATAGTTGTTTTGAGTGGTTTCTAATGTGTTCTGGGTGGTTCTTGAACATTGATATCTGTTTGGCAGGGTGTTGTGGGTGGTTTTATCATGCCATTATACAGTTTCTAGGATGTATAAGGTGGTTTCTGCATGTTGCTATTGGGTCACTAGGGTGTTCTTGGTGGTTTTGCATGTTGCTATGCAGTTGCTAGGGTGTTTTAAGTGGTTGCCAGGGTGTACTGTGTGGTTTTTGCATATTTCTCTGTGGTTACTAGGGTGTTCTGATGGTTTTTGCATGTTGCTATACAGTTGTTTGGGTGTTTTTAGTGGTTGCTAAGGTGTTCTTGGTGGTTTTGCCTGTTGCTATGCAGTTGCTAGGGTGTTATTGGTAATTTAGCGTGCTGTCATGCAGTTGCTAGGGTGTTTTGAGTGGTTGCAATTGTGTACTGGGTGGTTTTTGAACATTGCTATATGGTTACTAGGGTATTCTAATGGTTTTTGCATGTTATGTGGTTGCTAGGGTGTTCTGGGTTGTTTTAGGATGTTGCCATGCAGTTGCTAGGGTGTTTTGAGTGGCTGCCAAGGTGTACTGTGTGGTTTCTGCATATTTCTCTATGGTTACTAGGGTGTTCTGATGGTTTTTGCATGTTGCTATACAGTTGTTTGGGTGTTTTAAGTGGTTGCTAAGGTGTTCTTTGTGGTTTTACCTGTTGCTATGCAGTTACTAGGGTGTTATTGGTGATTTAGCATGCTTCCATGCAGTTGCTAGGGTGTTTTGAGTGGTTTTCAAGGTGTTCTTGGTAGTTTTGCCTGTTAATATGCAGTTGCTAGGTTGTTATTGGTGATTTAGAATGCTACCATGCAGTTGCTAGGGTGTTTTCAGTGGTTGCAAGGGTGTACTGGGTGGTTTTTGAACATTTCTATATGGTAACTAGGGTGTCCTGATGGTTTTTTGCATGTTATGTGGTTGCTAGGGTTATCGGGGTTGTTTTAGGATGTTGCCATGGAGTTGCTAGGGTGTTTTGAGTGATTGCAAGGGTGTACTGGGTGGTTTTTGAACATTTCTATATGGTTACTAGGGTGTCCTGATGGTTTTTGCATGTTATGTGGTTGCTAGGGTGTTCTGGGTTGTTTTAGGATGTTGCCATGGAGTTGCTAGGGTGTTTTGAGTGATTGCAAGGGTGTACTGGGTGGTTTTTGAACATTTCTATATGGTTACTAGGGTGTCCTGATGGTTTTTTGCATGTTATGTGGTTGCTCGGGTTATCGGTTCTGTTTTAGGATGTTGCCATGGAGTTGCTAGGGTGTTTTCAGTGGTTGCAAGGGTGTACTGGGTGGTTTTTGAACATTTCTATATGGTTACTAGGGTGTCCTGATGGTTTTTGCATGTTATGTGGTTGCTAGGGTTATCAGGGTTGTTTTAGGATGTTGCCATGGAGTTGCTAGGGTGTTTTGAGTGATTGCAAGGGTGTACTGGGTGGTTTTTGAACATTTCTATATGGTTACTAGGGTGTCCTGATGGTTTTTGCATGTTATGTGGTTGCTAGGGTGTTCTGGGTTGTTTTAGGATGTTGCCATGGAGTTGGTTGCTAGGGTGTTTTGAGTGATTGCAAGGGTGTACTGGGTGGTTTTTGAACATTGCTATATGGTTACTAGGGTGTCCTGATGGTTTTTTGCATGTTATGTGGTTGCTAGGGTTATCGGGGTTGTTTTAGGATGTTGCCATGGAGTTGCTAGGGTGTTTTCAGTGGTTGCAAGGGTGTACTGGGGTGGTTTTTTGAACATTGCTATATGGTTACTAGGGTGTCCTGATGGTTTTTTTTGCATGTTATGTGGTTGCTAGGGTTATCGGGGTTGTTTTAGGATGTTGCCATGGAGTTGCTAGGGTGTTTTCAGTGGTTGCAAGGGTGTACTGGGTGGTTTTTGAACATTTCTATATGGTTACTAGGGTGTCCTGATGGTTTTTGCATGTTATGTGGTTGCTAGGGTGTTCTGGGTTGTTTTAGGATGTTGCCATGGAGTTGCTAGGATGTTTTGAGTGATTGCAAGGGTGCACGGGGTGGTTTTTGCATTGCTATATGGTTACTAGGGTGTTCTGATGGTTTTTGCATGTTATGTGGTTGCTAGGGTGTTCTGGGTTGTTTTAGGATGTTGCCATGTAGTTGCTAGGGTGTTTTGAGTGGCTGCTAAGGTGTTCTGGGTGGGTTTTACACAGTGATACATGGTTGGAAGGGTATTGTGGCCTGTTTTAGCATGTTTCTATATGGTTGCTAGGTGTTATTAGGGGTTGCTAGGCCATTGCTAGGTGGTTGCCATGGTATTATGGATGGTTGCTAGGTGGTTGCTTACTGGTCTAATTAAAAAAAGCCCACCTGCAAGTCTCAATGATATTTAAGCAAAACTTGATCATCCACCTGGAAAAGTAATAAAATAAACACATACTGCTTAATTAAGCTACACAATAATTTGACAAATATTTCATGTTCATAACACAAACTGTGTTGAACGTGTTGTTGTTGAAAGTGTAATGCTGCAAAGTATAATACTGAAAAAAACCCAACCCTATGTATGAACAATAGTGATGACGCTTACTTCAGCTAACACCACTAACACAATAAAACCAATGGCCCAGATTCTGATAGCAGTGTGCATGAGTGTGCAATTTCTTGCGGTTCCCTTCTGCAAAAACTACCAGTTGTTCACCGCTAACCTCCATCACATGGTAGAGCAGCTGAGTCAGACCTGAACATCACATTTAAACACCCAAACCTAATAAAACCAGCTGCCAGTTGCGACACATGGCATGACATCAGACCGCGAGGGTGTTGAAATGCAGCAGTCAACTAAGAAATAAACAGAAAACCAGTCTGTGAGATGATGGGAACAGAAAACCACTAGTAGCAAGAGAGCGAGAGAGACAGCTGTGAGCTGACAGGAACTACAACATCTACTTTTTCAACTTTACATTAGCTCTGCTCCAAAACCAAGTGAGCTTTCTCGCTGCTCCCTACATCACTCATTAATGATTGATTTGGAGTGTGCAGCACTTCCATTTGCCATAATATGCATATTGCTATCTCAACAGCGTGACATTTTAATAAGCATAAAAACATGTGGCCAACAAATATATTACAGGCAGAGCTGAGTAGATTACTTTCAAATTGTAGGCCATTACTGATTTCAGATTACATGATGAAAACTGTTGTTAGTAATGTAATCTAGGTCACTCATTTTAGGTAAAATAATCTGATTACTTTTTAATTTTTTTTAATCAAACTTGTTTTAATTGAATAGAGATCCCAAGTATTAACAGAAAATTAAGCGTAAAGTTTAATTTT
Source organism: Cyprinus carpio (assembly GCF_018340385.1). Taxonomy (NCBI): domain Eukaryota; kingdom Metazoa; phylum Chordata; class Actinopteri; order Cypriniformes; family Cyprinidae; genus Cyprinus; species Cyprinus carpio. The sequence continues at coordinate 29,850,140 of NC_056618.1, forward strand.
TACACATATTGCATGTACTTACTATTATAATAACAATTAATTATGCATAATTACATGCAAGTAACCCAAAGCAAAACCCTAATCCTAACCATATAGTAAATGCATGTAGTAAATTAATATTACTCAGTACTTAAAGGTATAATTACACTGTAAATGTGTAATTTTAATGTAATGTGTAATTATATTGTATTTTTGATATCAACATCATAAAATGCATTAAACATTACATTAGTGAGTTGACTGTGAGTGAATAGTGAGTTGATAAAAACATAATTATTAGATATTAAAATTTGTTCATTAAAATGTATTTTAGCATTAAAATTTAATAAATATTGTATTGGTTTTTGTGTTTGTTTGTGTGAATGTTAGTGTGCACCAGAGAACTGTAAACATGCTAATGTGTTGTTGTTGTTTTTTTTTTTTTAATATTAACAACTTCTGTGATATTTCAACAAATATTATATTTTAGTGGGTGACAAAAACGGGAATTGGGAATCACTACATTAAACACATTAATAAACATGAAAACAACGACAAGCATAAAGTCTTCCTGGTTTAAAACATTTACGTCCAGACTTCCAGAATCAATAAATTCCATATAAAAAGTAAGTATAATCAGATTACAAGCATTTTAAAAGTTAATATATAATTACAAGTACTACATTTCTGGAATCTGATTACGTAATCCAGATTCAAGTAACTGGTTACTACCCAGCACTGGTTACAGGCCACATAAAGGTTTGTAGTTAGCTTGTTGCTAGGCTAACAGTGTAATACTTTGGCTGCGTCTGAAATCTTAGGCAGCTGGCTTCGTTGCCTTATCTGGCAATGACTTTACAGACAGTGTTTGTGCATGAAGGTACCTCATAAAACTGATTTCGGACAGATTTATGAGGCTGCATAGTTGTTTAATGATCGACAAGAAAATAGTGAAAGCTTTGATGATAACTAAGTGAATTTAACTACTAAAATACTGATTTCTAATTTACTACAAAACTAATTTCACTTAATATGGAAAAACCTACATTCACACAAAAATCTTTATAAATTTTTTTTCTAGTTCAGCTGTCACGTAATTGAACGCACAGGATATCAGGCAGTGAAGGATACATCTGTGCTGCCTTCTAATATCAATCAAATCCCGGCATCTCAGGAGCCAGGAAGTGAAGGTAACATTGGATTCTGACGTGCTTTAGGCATAAAAAAAATATTTTGTAGTTAGCATTTTGCTAAGCTAATGTCAAGATACTTTAATAAACATAAACACATAGCAAACAAATGTTTTTGTTAGGCTTATTAAGAGTGGCGCGTAAGAGTTCGTAATTAGCATGTTGCTAAGCTAACAAAGTGATATTTTAAGTGTAAACACAGCACACAAGCTAATCACATGGTACTTTCTTAAAAGTAAAAACACCGCAAACAAATTGCTATGTATTTTTAGGCTTTTTAAAGAGTTGAGCAATAGACTGTAGTTAGCATGTTGCTAAGTTAACAACACAACACTTTATCTTAAACGTAAAAATACATAGCACACATGTTAATATCAAACTCTGTTGATCTTTTCGAACAAATTTCCAGTAGGGAGCACCCCTATGATGCCCTAAATCGCTTACATTAGGTTTTGAAACACAGCGATTCTGTCAGCTGTGTTTCTGTGATAAAATCTAATGTTTTGACTGACTCACCAGCTATACCCTTAAAAAAACAAGTTAATCGCTGATTAAAAGTCCCCATCTACATGTGTTTGTCCTACTGTTAAAGAGGTGATGGATGCATTCAACATTCACAACTTCCACAACATCCTGGCCTCAGGCGGACATTAGGTCCATCGACCTGTCGCTCTCTCTTTAATCATCTCCTTTCCTTCCTTCTAATTTTCCGAGGAGGCCTCATGCTAACAGCTACGGCAGCGTCTCGCCGCTTCAAAGAGCCGAAGGCAGAAACTCGTTCACTCTTAGTAAGAGACCAGACGACAGAGAGACAGATGTCTCAACAGAGACAGGTGTCTGTGGCTGAGTGTCACGCAAATAATAACTGGTTAAAACCGCAACAGAGTGAGACAGATCGCATTGAGTGGAGGACAGTCCGGATCCCTATTTAACACCAACCCCCTCTCTTTATCTCTCTGTCCCTCTTCCATTGTCACCAGCTGTCCCTCCTTAGGAACACAGGAAGACAATGAGCTACAAAAGCCAAAGGGCAATTACGTGCTGCCGAGAGAGTGTGAGGGTTTGGCGTGTGTATGTGGACGCACTTGCGTGTGTGAGAGGGACTTGTGTGTGGATTGCTTAGATGCAGGGAGGGGTCCAGTACATGACATTATGATACTGTTTCTGAAGGAAAGGGTGAGAATAGTTCAGCCATGATAACATCCAGGAAGTCCTCCTCTGTGTCTCGGAGGCATCTGGACAAACAAAAGACCCCCTGAGTGATATTTGACCCAAACAAACTGGTTACAGCACCTGAGGGTCCAAAGGTATTAGTCAAGTTATGAAGTCTATGTGTGTGTCAATATACAGGATAAATTATGAATTGATGAATTGAAAAATTATATTAGATTGTGTTCTTTTGATAAGAATATCAATTTAAAATAACTGTTTTTAATATCCCCAGGTTCTGTCATTAAAAATTCAGAACTATTTCAGGTATTTCTTAATTTTTCCTTTCGCTAATCAAAATAGGTTGATATTTCTTGATAAGATGTGAAAATATACAGCATTTTTACTTTTTAATGGATGGAAATCATATTAGCTGGTTTTACTTAATAACAATATCACAATTCATTTAAATCATTAAGATTAGTTTGAATTGATGTTGCCATTTTTTATATCTCCGGGTGCACAATTACCTTCTAATATTATAACTGTCGATTTATTAAAAACTAGTTCAAGTATTTCTTAATTTTTTCCTTTTGCTAATGAAATTTAAAACGCATAGCACACAAATGTGCTGTGTATTTCTGTGCTTATGAATATATCACATACCTAAGAGCATGTTGCTAAGCTGACAATGTAATAATTTAAGCATAAAACAAGCACAAAAATACAAGTATGACATTAGAGTTTGCTGTTAGCTTTTTTTGGGAGGAATATTGTTTAAATTGTTAATATTTTCACAGGCTTTTCCTGTGGCTTTGGTGTCTTTTGTAATACTTTTAACTAACAATGGCAGTTCCTTAATGACCTCATCCTCCAGGAAGTGACATCAGCCCAAACGTTAGTTAGTAGCAATGAATTTCTGTACATTTTGACATTTTGTAGTATTACTGTAGCTGGTACGTCTCTCTTTAAATGATCCTGTTAAATAAAGTTCAGAAATTCATATAATATTATCAAAAACTCTGATTGAAAAAAATTTGAAATAACATTCAAAAGCTACCGTGTTCAAATGTTACTGCATAACACGAATAACCTATGAATCACCTCATATGCTAAGGTGTTATTCATAAGCTAGCAGCTAATTTCTGTAAATAGTTGCCTCCCTGTTTACAGTGGTGGATGAGGTTTTGAACATGATTAGACTAAAATCCATCAGCACTCAATGAATAAAGGCCACACACAGCTTGATTACACTTTAGACAAAGAAAGCCAGTTATAAACAGCGCTAGCTTGTGCTAGTCTGCTTAGTAAATGCCTCTGGGGAGTCACTCACAGTTTACACTGATCACCATCATTATAGAACAACAGAGCAGCTAAGAGAATACTTGTCGTGGTGTTTTTATATTCAGGGATCAGCTTTACAGTGTAAACACACACCAACATGCGCATACAAAACCCGAACGAGAAACACAGAGAGGGTCAGCATCACTAATTCACACTCAGCAGTGAAATGTAGAAGACACACGGTTTTGAGCTGCACTGCGTCACTCTGGGTGCGGAGTATGGTATACAAGTTTCAGAAGCAACCGCATATCCTGTTGCATCCGATCAGTTATTACCTAAGACATGTTTACAGTTCTCTTATGACTTACGGCTCGCTTCTTTGCATTAGAAATTCAAGATTAACATAGTTTTCTGAAATGAAAAGGCAATAGCAAAGCAACAGAATGGTGATTAGGTTCGGTGTAAAAGAAATTCTGACGACTGTGTACAGGAATCGACAAATAATAGAGCCCTTAGGAAAGTTAACCATAGTTTTATTGTTATAAAAGTTTAATGGCATGTTTTTTTAGCTTGTTTTTTTTTTTTTTTTTTTGGCGTATTTACCATCACAGAGCAAATGATGCATGGAAAATGAGCAATCGCAGTTCAGTATGCAAACAGATGCTAGAAAGAAGACCAGTTTATATGCAGATATTACAATAGCATTGTCAATATTGGTTATATTTTGAATGGCAAACATTCTAACAACATAACAAAATTAAATTCAAATTCAAATTAAATTAAATTAACATAACCTGTCTATTTAGACTTATTTTATCTAAATGAGTTTAAATTAAGTCTGTAATATGCTTGCTAAGGTGTTCTGAGTGTTTTTTTTTTTACCATACTGCTAGCACATTTTAGCATCTTAGCTAGAGAGTTTTCGAGTGTTACAAGCTCTTGGCGCATAAAGAAGATCTGTAAAGTTGCAAATCCAAAGAGATATTCATTATAAAAGTTAAGACTTGTCCACGCCCTCCTAAAACGCCTCGTTTAAACACTTCCCACATCTCTACATCACTGTGTGAGAAGATTTGCATAATGCCACCCCAAATATTCACACAAAGAAAGAAGACATAACTTTTATTCTCTCTGTTGCCGCCGGCGCCATGTTGTGGAGTCGCTGTGTGTTTCATTCTGAAAGGGAAGCTACTTTGTTTGTTCTTACAAAAGAGGACATGACTGGAAATCAGTGGTTAAGTTGTATATACAACACTGTTCCAGAACAGTCCAACCCAAATATTCAGATGTGTGCTGCGCATTTTTTGGAGGATGAGGACTGTTTCCTGAAACAGAAGCCTACAATGACAGTCTGGCGCTTCTGACTCATAGCCTGTACGTACGTTTTTTATATTTAAATAATTTGCCAATGTTGATTCAAACAGGAGTTTTAGGCAGTGTAGAGTAAATCTTGTTGTTTGTTGTTTCTCAGATCACAAATGCAGACATGGTTTTATGTTTATGCAGCGCAATACACAACGCAATGCATTGAAGACAGTATAAGTCATTATAATCAGTAATTATGTCCCCACTGGATGCAACAAATGCCTCGTTTGTAATGGGTTTTATTGGTTTTGCCTCGTCCGGATAGTGATGTCCGGATCGCGAACAAATCTTTCTATTTAACTGGATCTTCTTAGTGAACCGGTCGAATCTATCTGAATCGTTTGAAACAGTTTGCGTCTCCAGTACACACTAATCCACAAATTACTTAAGTTATTCAGTTTATAAACGTGGCTTACACTCCCTCTGACGCGAAATAAACCAATATCCCGAGTTATTCAGTTAATCCTAACAGTACATTGACCGAACTGCTAAAAGAGAACTGATGATAAGATGTGCACGAGCAGAGCAGCTGGAATGAGTATTGTGCTGCGAGGAGGTGGCATCACAGTAAGGCTGCATCCAGAAGCCTAGGCAGCTGACTTGTTGCCTCACTGCCTTATGAGGCAATGACTTTGCAGGCAGTGTTTTTGCATGAATGCAACTCATGAAACTTATTTCGGACAGGCTTCTGAGGCAGTGTAACGGTTTAATTATCTACAACAAAACAGAATGAATTTTGGTGATAACTAAATGAATATTTACATACTATAATACAGATTTTTTGCTAAAAATAACATCAAAAGTGCAAAAAGTTAGTCACAAACATACATTTACACACAAATTGACCAACAAATGCAACTTTCAGACACCATCTATGTTTTTTTTTATCCCAACCATCACGGAATGTAACGCACAGGATTGTGGGATATCAAAGACAACGAAGGATTCATCTATGCTGCCTTCAAAATTCGATCTTGAGAATTGGATTAGGGGAGGGTTTGGGTTTGAGTGTGTATTGATGAATTTGTGTTTTGGAATGCTGCCTCCGAAGGCATTTTAGAGTTTTCAGACGCAGCAGTGAGGGGCGTAACATTTCTGTCACACGCTTGAGGCATTCGGCCAATCACAATGCACTGTATAGCTGGCCAATCAGAGCACACCTCGCTTTTCAGACCGATGAGCTTTATAAAAATCGAGTTTAAAAAAGGTGGGGCATAGAGGAGAAACAATAATGTACATTATATGGAATTATGATGTGTTTTTTGAACCTTAAACCACATAAACACATTTCATTACACCTAATACACAACATAATGTTCTTTTTAGCAGCATCATATGATGAAAAAGAAATTAATGGTAGTGTATTATTTCACTTTTTATACTTATATTTTTGTACTTTGCATGTTGCTAATCTAACAATGATACTTCTAGCATCATAATAAAATTGTAAAAATACAAGTATCATGTAAGACTTTGTTGATGGCATGTTGCTATTCTAGCAATGTCATACTTCTAGCATAAAACACATAAAATACAAGTATCGTGTAAGATTTTGTTGTTAGCATGTTGCTAAGCTAACAATGTCATACATCTAGCATAAAACAAGTGTGAAAATTCAAGTATCCCATAAGAGTTTGTTGTTAGCATGTTGCATTTTTAAATTAATACGAGATTGAACTACACAAGTTTTTTTTTGAAAACATGAGTTTAAATTATTTGTAGAGCTAATCTGATTATACTAAAAAACGTAGCAAGTGATTAATTTTAAGATGAATCAGCTGGAAGATTTAAAGCATTTTTACAGCCGTAGAGTTCAATACTTCAGCATTAGCTTAATTGCTAACCCTAAATACGCTCAATAATGTAAAGGAAAAATAAATTTAATATCGTGCTTAAACTTCAGCTGTATTGACGCATTTTAAAACTCTTTTTGTCTCACACCAGTGATTTTGATGGAAGCAGCGACTCAAAGCTAATTATCAAACGCTCACCCCCTAAAGTGAAGCTTTCCCTAGAGTGCCACAGATTGCTGGCATTTATTTTGAATGTCACAGAGTGAGCATGTAGGTGGAGAGACACCGTCAGTATGAACACGCAAGGGAGGAGACTGCGATTATAGCAGTTCCTTTTTGACAATATTAGCTACTTCTTCATCCGCACTCTATTATCACAATAACATATCTTATTTCCTCCAGGACCCGATGGCTTCGAGAACGAGAGCTTCCTCGGTGAAGAATTTTAAACTGCTTGTTTTGAGAATGTTAAACGCTATTTGTTGGGCCCAGGAGCTTCAGAGATGACTTCCACTTACAGTCATGGCTTATTGTTTTCAAAAGCAGACCAGGGAGAGGATGCATTTTTAATTTGGTTGTGGGAGTCGTGAATGAGCGTGTTAAATATTTAATCAGGTGGACGCGGTCTGGAGGCCGGGAGCGGAGGATTGACTGGTGCCTGTTGTCATGGCTCCCTATGAGAATGACGACCCTAACGAGATTTTCTGACCCCCGATAGCCTGCAGTGCCGGCTGGTCATGTTGGCTTTAAATACAGTCCACTCATGGCTCCTCTTTAATTAAGGTCTCATTGGGGTTTTTAAACGTGACTGATTGTAGAGAGCTTCAAGGAATGTCCTCATGCAGGGAGATCTCAGATCCTTTTTGCATCTCTGTGACCCTACAGAGAGCAGTGGGTTTGGAGAATGGAATAGTACACTACTGTTCATAAGTTGTTTTTTTTTCTTTCTTAAAGAAATGTATATTTTTATTCAGCAAGGATGCACTAAATTGATCAAATGACAGTAAAGACAGTTGCGTTGATAAATAAATAAATAAATAAATATTCATTAAAGAATCTTGAAAGTGTATCATGGTTTACTCAAAAATATTAATCAGTGACCCATTGTGTGACATATTAGAATGCCTTATGAAAAATCATGTGACACTAAAAACGAGTAAAAAAAACAAAATAATAAATTGCAAAATTGTATTTTGGAATATATTAATATAGAAAACAGTTATTTTAAATTGTATTGTTAATTCATATTAAATTATTATTATTTATTTGTTTATTATTATATGATCAGAAAATTACAGGATTTGACTCATTCTGCTTTCTAAATTCCAGAAATCATGAAATTAATATTATGTTATGTTATGTTATGTTATGTTATGTTATATTAAACATTAAATATATAACTGATTTTGTATTTTAGGAAGGGTGTACTTTAGATGTCTGTGACATCTCTGGGTTATGATAGTTAACTAAAATTAAAACCATAAAAAAAACTTTTTCATTACTTGGGAAAAAAAAAAAAAACATTAACTGAAATAAAATGAAGTATTTACATTTTTGTCATTTATTTGCAAGGCAGCATTTCTCAGTTTCATTTAGTTGAATGTGTTAAAATAAGGAAAACTGAAAACTGAAAAATGAAAAACTTGTCATATATTTTTTTTCCCCACACAGACAAAGGCACTACTCGCTGCTTCTACTGACAACATCAAGAACGCAATAATCTCACTGATGTACTAGCTCAACTATACAAGCCTTTTCAGCTCCGCTCATCTCCCACAATGCCTTGCATCATCGTCAGGTGTCTGACTAGCACGCATCCAGGTCGAAGGCCACGTTACCAATTTCTCTCTTTTTAGACGTAGAGCTCGCTGGCTTTTTTGTGCTTTCAACTTTCAAGTTTCCTGTGAACTTCACATCAAACGGCTGAAGCCCTGTGCAGCGGCTTTGAAGTGCTGGGGAGAGCTGAGCTCTTGTGCTGGCGCTGGTAAAAAGCTGCCATGCTAAAAAAAGTCAAAGACTGCAGGGAACGGACGGTGATTTTTTTTTTTTTTTTCTTTTTATCATTTTAGCATGATTATTATCATTAAAGGGATCGTTCACATCATTTACTCACCCTCACACGGTTTCAAACCTGTATGGGTTTCTTTCTTCTGTTGAACACAAAAGGAGATATTTTGAAGAATGTCGGTACCCAGTCAGTTGCTGGTAGCCATTGACTTCATTGATCTTCTTTTGTGTTCAACAGAACAGAAGAAAGAACAGTTTTGAAACAACATGAGGGTGAATAAATAACAATATTTTAATTTTTGGGCGAACTGTCCCTGTAATGATAATAACCATGCTAAGAGGTCACACTATGAAGTATCTATTCACAGGTCAGAGGTCACCAAACCTGAAGCAGTGAAACGCATGAGCTCGCGTTTCCAGTCTCCAGTGATTGCATGCATATGAATGGAATTCAATGGAACAAAAAGCGTAATGACCGCCCCTTTAACCTGGGTGTGACAAAAAGTTACACTGCTAATCAAACCAAAACGTGACTTGTTTGAGCTTTATAAAGCCTTATGAAATTGATTAACTATAAAAACTCCTAAAATGTGCTTAGTAAGGGAAGAGGACAGACTCATTTGAATTTGTAACGCATAGTGTTGTTGCGTTAATTTTGTCGTTTAGCAATGCTCTGAATGTCTGGAACTATGGCAGAACACGAAATCCCATAGGCCTATACTTGCCTTCTATGTAGTAGGCAAAAAACAGTAGGTGAAAAGAGCAGTCCTATGACAGAATTCACAGTATTCGTAAAACAATAGTCAATTACTTACTACTTCCGCATTCTGAAGAACACATCCAATAGCTTTACTATCCCATGAGGCATTGGGGCAGCGTAACTGACATGACCGATGTAGTGCGGATTACAAACTATATAAAAACAAACTTCTAATGGTTGTGAACTAATTACTTATTCAAAAGTAAGTCTATCTTGCAATGCCCTTACGAAAATTAACCATGTTTTTATTATAGTAAAAGTGTATAGTAAACATGTTTTTTTTTGGTGTATTGACCACAGTTTTATTACATACCATATAGTTAAACTATATAGTCAGTGTTGCAAAACCATTGTTAATTATTATAATTTGTGGTTACCATGGTAAGCAAGCTTTTTTAGTTTTTATTTGTAGTTAAACCATGGTTAATTTTTGTAAGGGTGTGAGCGTACGTGTTACTTACTTTTACGATGCAAGCTAGCACTTCTAAAGTATGTATATCAAGTCGTGTTTACCAAGGCACGGGAGCAGGCTGGCGATGACGTCACAGCCCGAGGGGCACGTTGCAGACGTGACAGAGGAGCGCTCGGCGGGCGCTAGGACCCTGCCGCAGAGTTTTATCCCCTCTTCCATCACATTCCCCTCATTTATCCAGTAGCTCCAAGAGAGCGCGTCACACAGCACAATAACTCTCACACACTTTCAATCCCGACCATATTCACTGCACGGGAGCGAAATGATGAGGACTGAGAGGCAGCGAGGAGAGGGGACGGCCGAGGCCTCGTTTCTGGAGTCCGAGGCATCTTTGGATGCGCCAGATTTTGAGACGTCTGCTTGTCCTTTCAATGACGTCTTCAGCGCCAGAGACTCTTCCATGATAAACACTTTCCTGACAAATGTGCAGGTTTTACTGGAGGCTGCGCGTTATATTGAGAGCGCCGAGAGGAAGGATGGAAGTAAGTGAAATTATAGTGCACTTCTGAGCCATTTCGACTCATTTGCGTAATGCAGACAAACTGTTTCATTGTCAATAGACTCAGACAACAAAGGATCGAGTTCAACGAACAATCAGCCAAGTAGACGAGGAACATGTGCAGTGTGCCCCGATATGCGATGCACATGCACACTGCTTTTAAAGGATCAAGTTTCCAAAATGTAAAAGGAGAGCTTTTTATATTTTAGCGTTTTTATAATACACATAATGCAGAAACTTTAATTGTTTCAGGGCCATTTTCAACTGCACAGAGTCGTATAACGCCAAATTTCACACATCTGTATTTAAGTGCATGTGTCAGAGACACAAAAACAGGTGAATAATTCCCTCTGCAGCGCATTTAATGTCCCAAATCGCAGGCTGGCTGTCCCAAGCTGGCATGCACCGTCATATGGGGCACTTCAGAGTCTGGCATTGTTCGGCAGAGAGACATGCCAGGCTGTTTGCCATCTCTTTCTCTCGAGGAACATAAACAAGTATGTAAATAAATAAATAAACAGCATCTGCTGGCACTATACACACGCTGACGTCACCTCTTGCTGTGGTAGACTGTAATTTGCAGCTTTAACTCTCCATTAGGCACCTAGTATAAGAGTGTATGTATGATGAGTACACGTTTACCTTATAAATAAAGGCATTTGATCACATGAAGTTGTTTTTGTTTGAGCATTATATTGTGCTTTGTCTAGATCGGAAATTGTAGGAAAATGTATTTGGCGCCTATGTTTTTGTTTTATTTATTTATTTATGATAATGTTTAAGGCTGATTGCGTCTATATGAAGCGCTTTAGAAACAATAGATTTTCATCACGTTATTCGATTTATTATTCATTTTAAGTCACCCCGGGTAAATCTGAAATTTTATATGCAGACTGCATATTTCTACTCTACAAGAGTTCTCCAGTTCGCCTTCCTGTTTCTTAGGGGGTGTGTTCAGCATGACATCCACATGGCGCACTGTGCGCTGCTCTGATTGGCCGGAGCGCGTTGCGTTGGCGGACGCTTACTAGGGCCTCTGACCAATCACGGCGCTGCGGTGCGTGACGTCATATGTTGCTGGGCCTGGCTTAAACGGCACTGGAAGTGAGGGATTGTGGGAGTTGAAGTGCGCAGCATCAAAACGGGAAAATGGCAAAAACGACATTTTCAATCATTAAATGTAACGCAGATTACACGGATTGTTACATGGCTGCTTATACAATTAAAGGCTAACTAAATGGAAGACTGAAATATAGATTTGAGATGCTCGGAGTGCCACACAGCGTCTCCCTGTACAACGGTTGTTATTAATAATAATAATAATAATAATAATAATAATAATAAAATAACGAATACAACAGTAAGCTGTATATTAATGAATATAAAATGAATATTTATATTTTTCTTAGTATGTTTTAATCTCATTGGCTATAAATTGCTAGATATTCTTAAGGTAGACGTTGTCTAATTTGTGTATAAATGTATTTAATATTAAATTATCGCTAATAAACTAATACTAAAGCTAGATTTAACCATCCAAGCAAGGTTATTCTTTTAATAACTAATAGTATCATAATAAATCCGCGTGTCTTGTTCCGAGTTAAAGGGCCGCGAAGGACTACATTTCCCATAATGCCCCGCGCGGAGGTCTCGATCCTCTCAGCTGTTAAAACAGTAGGTAAACAAACTAGCCGAGGAGAAAGCAGCGCAAGCAGCAGGGACTTCGCAGGCTGGGCTCTCGGGGACGCTTTTGTACCTGTTTCTACTCATTTTATACACTTTGTATTCGACTGTTTTCCTAAAGCACTTTTACTACTTTGATACTCGGGCGTCGGGGTGTTTTATTTGTGTCTGATTTCCAGTAAACTAGCTTGGTAAAAGTGTAAGGAAATAACCTCGAGTCTCGACGGCTCAGCAAACAGAAACAAAAACACAAAACAGGTGAATCGTCGGAGGATATTCAATGCTGCGTTTTGCGACGCGACAGCTGTCATCGTGATCACACATCAGAAAAACAAAACAAAAAACGACACGCTTCTAGAGTTAATCACACGATGACCGCTGTGCTGAATATCCAGAGGTTACTGGAAGCAGCCGAATATATAGAAAGGAGAGAAAGAGGTACATGGTATTGATATTTCTAACATGCAAACTGTCCTGCCAGTGAGGCCGAGCTGTGAATTGACTGTATTTTGAAGTGCATGAGGTGTTCAGAGGGACTTGGCCCGAGTCTGGTTAGATGTGACACGTTTCTGCGGGTGTCTTTTTCAGAGAGCGAACACGGATACGCCTCGACCTTTCCGTCTATTGAGCACTCCAGCTACCAGAGACAAAGGAAACTCCGAAATAAAAAGTGCAGCGGCAACAACCACAACAGGTAAGCACATGATCCGACTCTCCACTTCCACTAGAGAGAGAGAGAGAGAGGGGAAAAACTGCTGGAGGAGAGCCAGAGAGAGAGAGATAGACGTGTGCATAGATCACACTGCTGTGACATCTGTCACGAACAGTCACTGCTTACAACACTGGCTTGAATCATTGCTGCTGTCATTTGTGAATCATTTTCTAGTCGCCTACTAGTTTATGGCTTGTTTTTGATACGTTAAATGAAACAATATAAACTTTTAAATGCCTATTATATATATATAAATATAGCAAAGAATATTATTTATATATATATATATATATATATATATATATATATATATATATATATATATATATATATATATATATATAGTTGTTGCTTGATTTGTTTTGGGGGAGGGGAGCTCTCATCAGCTGACTGTCAAACGGGACTGCTGCAGCGTTGAGGTTCTAGGGACCGTGCAAAAACTCACGTCCTGTTTTCGTTTTTTGAGCGCCATTGGCTTTCGTTTTGTTTGAACCGAAAGTCTGCAGTGTCGATATCTTTGGTGTATTTCGACGCGTCTGCGGTTATGTCCGCCAAAGAGTCAGTGCGCAAAAACAAACAAACCAGTCTGCACTGCTGGTTCTCACGAGAGGGGTGCTGTAGTTGAGTTTTCCCCCGGACTCTTGAACACACGGCTCTTATTTACAGCAACTGTTGTGTTCGGGCTGCCAAGGTGAACAGCCCGAGGCGTCTTTATTAAATTATTTTTCCACGGTATTCTCCTTCTAAAACATGTTCTGGAAAATTGTTAGCGGTATTTTTCCGCTAGATGTCGATTTGATAAAAGAAACTGATCAAAAATGCAACAACGGGCGTTTGTTAAATCACGAAAATGGTGATGCCAGGAAATGTTACGTTGGTAGACAGTTTCTAGGGTTTGAGATGGCCAGAAATATCATCCAGGTAAACAGCTCACTAGGTTTCGTGATGCCCATAATTGGCAACTGGGTAGACAGTGCGAAAATTCACCATGGGTTTACCACAAATAAAACCAAAACATGGTTGTTATAGTTAAACCATGCTATCCACAAATTAACCATGGTTTTGCTGCACTAAGCATAGTTTAATCATGGTATTTGTAACTGTGGTTATACAAATGCAATCAATCTGCCAAAAGCCACGGTTTACTGCATGTTTACTATAATAATGTCTATAATAAAACCATGGTTAGCGTTGGTTTATAACATGCCATCTAGGTTGGTCACTTTTTTGTGATGCCAGAAAAGTTGTCTGTGTAGGTAGTTCACTAGGTTTCGAGATGCCCTGAATTTTTGTTCATTGTGGGCATCATCCCCACAACCCACCCCCCCACAGATTTTGAGTTGACCAAAAATGGCAACTATTTACAGCTTTTCAGTTGACCAAAAATTACATCTGACTATGGGTTTCGAGCTGACCAAAATGCCATTTAGCATCAGGTTGCTGTTTTAGAAAGAAAGGCCATCTAGCTACAGAATTTGAGTTTATCACAATGTTGACAAAAAAATGCTGTCTAGATACAGGTTTTGAGCTTATCAGAATGCCATCTAGCTACAGGTTTTGCATTGACCAGAATGCCATTTAGGTGAGCAGCTCACAAGGTTTTTTTTTTTTTTTTTCGCAATGTGCATGTGAGCATATTTAATGTTGTGTCAGTTCCGACTGTTTTGTTTCGCTGCATTTCTAAGTAACAGACATCTTGATGACTGATCTCAGGTCTGTGTTACTGTACACAAAGCGAGCACTGATGGAGGAAATGTAAAGGAAACACTATCTGATCATCTGGCATGCCTGTGTGTGTCTCCCGAGAAGAGGTCATTCAGGCTGCCTCCGTTGAAATGAAGATGGTGGAGCGATTGTGAGGGGAAAAAAAAATACTTTTCCACATGTTTTAAAAACTGTGTGGGGCATCCTCATTTTTGTTTGTTTTGTATGCCTTAGGCAACCCACATTTTTGAGCATTAAAATACAAGATTTCTTCACTTCTGCTGCAAATAATAAATACAGAATACGCCAGTGTTACACTAAGAAAAACATCCATAGTAATTTCCTTCCAGGACATTTGAACCCTAAATACAACACAATGCAAAGCGTATTTCAAAACAACAGGCAAAAACCCATGAAAATCAACACTGTGTGCCATTCTTACAGTATTTTCCTAGAGTGTATGTCTCTTGACACTACACATCCTATCACACAAAACAGTCATACTGTTCATCATTTCCTCTCTCGCTCTATTCCTCCTCCCCCTTGAGCTTGCAAGCATCCTCCCGTGCAGAAGTGGCAATACCATAAGGTCAGCTACAGGATGCCTGAAAACACGATCTTGGTATTAATAGTCGGGAAGGGAAAGTGGTCACATGACCCACGGAGAGGTAGGCCCTCGCTGCAGCCGCGTCTTGCTGCCCCTGCAACGGCATTGCCGTGCACCGGTTCGGCCGGCCATTTAGACCTTTGGAAAAGCTTTCAGCATGTTGCCACACAAAGAGCCTCTTAGGGGGACGGCTGATTCACTTTACATTATTAACATAACAGTGACTCGTGCTCTCAGAGAGGGCGAGAGAGAGAGAGAGCGTCCACTGGCACTCACTCTTTGTACGAAGAGGAAAGCTCTCTCACGTACTCGCATATAGGCTGGTCATTGTGCTCCCTTTCTCTGCTCTGCACACTTCATTTCTCTGTCTTTACGCTGCAAACAAAGAGTTGCAGTGACATGTGGGTCATTTAGAGGAGCCTTTATAATTCCCTTTGGAGCCACTGGATTGGTTGTGGCTGGTTCAACCCCCCAATAAAGATTAATTAGTAAATCCATTGGAACCCTTAATGATGCATAGTCTTGTTCTTAATGAGCTGCCAGGCTTTTTTCCGCATACATGATCTCTGATCTAACGATGAGAGCTGACATTTAATTCTGGAGATAAGTGCTCAAGAAATGAGCTTATGCTTATGATGGGGGTTATGATAAAAACCTTGCACTTGATTCCTCACAAACTCACAAGCAGGTTGATGTTTGCTCATTCATTGCTTCTGTTTTGTTTTCTAGGTCCACACACAATGAGCTAGAGAAAAATCGGTAAGTACGATTTTTAAGTAATTTGTTTAATTTTTTTTAACCTTAATGCTGAGAACACTGGCAATGACAGGAAATATCACAAGCCAATATCACGTAAACTTGCCTCAACCACATGAGCACCACAACTTGAACGTGCGCTAATTGCCATGATTACAAATAGGTACTAAATTTTAGCAAGAAGATGATATTTGGGTGCCAATATGAGACCAATGCTTTAGTTTTTTGTTTAGTATGTTGTGGTTGAAAACAGTGATGTATTGCAGTCTTTTACTCACAATTAAAATCGGAAGTTGGAGCTTTGTGGTTTTGTTGCTATATTTCCTGCTTTGCTTGCATTGGCATGCAAGTGTTGGTAAATGAGGGAATAGTGTATATTTGTCATTGCCGAAAAGACTTGCAGTAAACAACATTGTAAAGATCCTTAGTTTATGAGACAGGTTATGCAATGGTGTTTTTAAGTTATAAAAGTTATAAAAAACAGTTCCAAAAAATGTGGTTCCCAAGTAAATTAATAAAGTTTAATTCGGAATAATTTTAGTGCTTTAAAAAAAAATCCTTTCACCTCAAGTATTGAAGCTACTTTTCAAAATTCATTAAATATGAAAAATAAAAACTGCATTACTTAGGGCGAACAGGAGGTTTAAAACACGGAAGAATTGTCCTATAGTTGTCCTCAGCTTGTCCCTGCAGCAACAGGTACCTAAAAGTGAAAGTAAGAGGTGACCCAATTCTGCTAATCTAAGGGCATTCACTCTCCTCATGGCTCACCCGCCCCTCGTTCCTGCACAACTACTGCAGCCTCAGCTTCAGATTACTGCCCAGAGTCCAGGGAGACAACAGAAACGAGAGACGCACTCATATGTCCGTTCTTTCACAATGTCCTTTGCATAATAGGAAGTTCACAGAAGGAACCGGTTATTACTGTAGGTGTACACTATTAGAAGAATACAAGTGTGATTTCTTTGAAATGTCCCAAACATATGGGTGGAGTTTTCCTTTAATTCGCCACCCGTGTGCATAGTGAACATAATGCATGAGTGTTTACAGATGGACTGTATGTTCTGGTCTCATGAGTGCTTATCTGATCCGACAGTGCGGGTCCTGCTGTTTAGGCTTTATGCACGTGAATACTGGAGGCTCCACTTTAAAGACCGAAAATAACTCTAGTCTAGACTAACAGGAACTTCTTTGTGACCCTCTATATGAAAACCTGGAGCTCTGTTAACTTTTCTTAAGCACAGCTTAGTCATGGAGTGTCACGTTTATTTTAGATGGGACATGGGTGAGATTGGAAACTTGGACAAAGAACTTGCTGCAGAATCATTGGTGGACCAAAGCACACAGTTTTACTTGAGTAGTTTTAAATGCGCCATATGTATGTGAGCATGCAAGTAGACTCATCTCCTACCAGACCGGCTGGGTTTCTCAGATAATGTCTACACATGTGAAGGGTTGTCAGTGCGCTGGCGTGGGGTTGTATGGGTTTGCTACAGATAAAGAGGACAGGGCTTGTCGGAAAGCCTTTAGTGTAAGCACAAACAAATATTACACAACGCATTATAACGAAGGTAGTCAACAGCCACACCCAACACAAAACCATATTACCTCTGACACGGCATGACTTGTAGAGTTCTCAAAGATAGGACACCTATAATTTACATTTTTGTACCAACATCCCAACCGCACAAAGTTTTAATACATCCCTTCCAACCATCTTTCATGATATACCAAAATACTTAGTCAAATGCCTTGAGTGGCCCAACTGGAAGCGCAAGGGGACAGTTTCCTGCTTGCCAATGCCTTACTGCAGTCCCAGGTGGCAAGTGGTGACCATTTTGTGTCAGGCATCACATGCAGTTTCTGTTTGATGAAGATGTAAGATAGTTCAGTGTTTTTGCATGTGAGAAATGAAGAGGAAGAAGATGAAAGCCTCGTGACCACATTCCGGCCTCTTGTAAGCCACCACACATATACAGATAACACGCGTGTGTTCATGCAAGCATGCCGCTGTTTGATCTTATGATGCCTTTGAACATATGTGGTGAGCCTCAACTTCCTGAACTTGGGTTTGGTTGCACAGTTCGGATGTCAGCTAAAAAAGATGTCGAATTGAACTGAAATCCCTGATTTCATTTCCAATAATGGGTATGTGGTTGTTAATTATTGGGTATATGAAAGCGAGGGTGTTTGGATATGTGTTAAGCACAAGTCGTGGATGTGTGGGCCGTGGTGTGTTTGACAGTCAGAATGTAAAGGCTCAGGAATAAAGCTGCCAAGCAGGCTTACTGAAAATAGACCAGCGGCCCTAAGAAAAGATCTTTTCAGAAAGTAGAGGCGCTTGGGCAGATTGGCTACAACACACTTCCACCCACAAAAAGAATCGCTAGGAATAAAGTGTGCTTAGAAGATACGACGTCATCCATGGCCAAAGTGTGCTCCACAAGAACTCTCTGCCGATGACCTAACATGTTGTCCTCCCACAGCACAGAGGAAGCTGGAGTCAGAACATTCCGCTTCCCCTGGGAATTCCGTTAAGCCCTGGAAGGGAAGCTGAGAACTGACTGTTCTCTATGACCTGATGCCTTGTAAGCTTTTCTTGGACAGCAAAAGCAGCTTAGGAAGTGTGATCTTTGGTCAAGTAAGCAATGCAGACTCACACATGCCTGGGCATGTTCACAGTGCACGCGTAGATGCACACTCATGCTATGGAAGGTTGACAGAGCTCTGGGTGTTTTGGGTGAGTCAGGAAGGACACACACCCCTGTGGCAGTCTTTGGGTTATGTCGGAAGAGTATAGCAGAGGACATTTTAGATTCAGAGGCCACTAGTGCTCTGCCTTGCCCCACATTTACTGTGTTCTGTAAAAGAAACACAGTGTTTCATTGCACATCTCACTTCAAATGCAGCATGCATTGTTACTAGTGGTTAAGGTTATAGAAACAACACACAAACAAACCCACATCCTCGATGCCATCATAAACCTTGCTATATATCCACACCCAACATTTTAGATTATTACTCCTTACTAGTACAACCAAATTCTTGAATTACAGGCTGAAATCTAGGAAGCAAGTAACATTCCTGAATGACACAGTCAGTTGAATGTCACCAGCAACACCCTTAAAACCTGAAAAAAGAAATTTGAAGGGTTTTTTGTTTCTCCATTGTGTCAAAGTATGACAGTTTGCAGGCAAGGCAAGGATGTAACTAAACGTTCAAAATTGGTGTAAGGACCAAATTGAACTTGAAATGGCTAACCTGACAATTGCCCATTGGGGAAAAAAAAAAAAAAAAATTTATTGGGAAAATTTATTGTGGTTGATATATTCTGGTTGAAATGTTGGGGTGAAATGTTTGTTGTGGTTACAGCCCTGGGGCCTACCACAGAGTGCCATATATTGAGTTGGCCTAGGGACTCATTGTGGCATGCGGAACAAAGCTATACTATCCAGCCATCCAATCAGTGGACCTCCTGAAGGTCGTCCAATCATAACCAACCACATTGATCTGCACCCATGGTCCTTTGCTTTGTGTGTCATGGCCTTTGATCTGATTACGGAAGAGTCCTATGGCTGTTTGCCCTTCCACCACCGCTGTGTGTGTATTTGTTGTGTTCGGATTAGGCGGCCTTCCGGGAAGTAAAATGGATTGAGTGGATTTTCTGAGAGCGAGTGGTGTGATCCAAACATCTGGTGATGTTTCTGTTTTCTGATTCCGTCCCGTTTGTTTTTGGGATCACCTCACGTTTATTAGATTATCCAAAGTGTCCACAACCTTCTGGCCAATTGAAACCTAAATAATAGAGAGCCGCACAATAGAGAATCTGTGTTTTCCATGCACACAGCCATCTGCAGAAGATTTAGGTTTGGGGGCAGCAATCACATGACCACACACATAAACTCTGTGGGCATGTGAGTGGGGTCTGCTGGTCTGGGCTGTACGGAGCAGATTACAGCTCAGCACGTGTGAACTAATCCATGTGTTACTGATGGGCCAGAGCGGGCCTTGCTCCACCACAGCTGTTACTGTCTGAATTTGTACATGCTCCTTTATTTCCCTGTGGATTGTAGCCATCGCTCTGCCTGTAGTGCGTGTTTATGTATGCGTGTTTAACCAGGGGTGCAGCAAAGGTATATCCTCAGCCCGATGTAGGTCTTGTTCTGTCTCCCCCTACTAGGGATGGGTCTCAATGTTTGACTAGTTGCACTACAAACTGACTAGATGAATGGAAGTGAGACTAGTTCATCCACATTTTTTCATTTGTTTGATTGTAGTTTTTGATATTTTTAGTGCTGCTTCTTGTATCACATCTCACACAGTTTTTTTTTGAGCATCCCAACATGAAAATTGCATTCAAGACCTGGATAAAGTTAAAAAGAGTCCAGTTTTTTTAAAACACTTGCAGCCTATTACATTACTTCATGCTCTGTTGACGCTGAATGAGACTAGTCCGTCGACTACTTATATGCAGGCAACCCACTCACTATTTGATTTTGAAAATATGTATTTTTGCACATCCACCCCCCCTTCGTGTGTTGTACAGTAAGTTGTCATTGGTCCACCCCATGCATGACTCAAAGGCTTCTTTGTTTCCAAGCATGTTTACATATAGTGCCGTCATGATGTCTGTCTCTACTCTCCTTCCACTGGTATCTGTCTCTTCCTCCTACCTCTTTATTCATCTCCCTTTCATTCTCTCTATCCTGACTACCCCCACCTTCTAACTTTACATCTGCAACCATCTCTCCCTTCCTCCTCCTCTGCCCACATTTGAAGGTTGCTTTTATTCTCAGCATGAGTAGGCTATACGTTGCTTTTAGGTTGTTGCATCTCTCTAATGTCATGCTCGCATTACTTTTCGTCCAGTTTTTGGACAGATTACGTGAGAACGGAGGACTAGCACCAATAATGGCCTCCCATCTGTGTGTTTATGTGGTGGGGGAGGATACTGCTCACATTTAATCTGGGAGCTGTTCGAGAGCTCGGGACTGTTACGGATATGATGGGGACACGTCTGCATGCTCACCCATTGTGACATCATAAAGCATGTGGCCAAGCCTTTAAATAAAACAAGGCTGGTAACCCAGATCAAGCTGTCAGTCCTGCTGTATTGATCAGATTCGAACTAGGGCTTGAGAACCCAGAGCCTGTTCTCGCTTTGTAATCTGTGCAGTGGTGTGCAATAACCCTGCCATGTGACACGACGCTTTAAAGGCATCATCTGAGGCAATGGAGAAAAATATACTACAGGAGGATCCGTAGGAAAAAACTCTGACATTTTTAGTGTGGGTGCATTGCTGTACGGTAACTCCATGCCATCATTATGGCTTGGGGTTTCATCTATATTACATGCACGTGATGCTATAAATAGTTGGCTGGTTGCGAGAGAGGATGCAGTTTGTGTTCTCACTTAAAGAAAAATGCTAAGATTCAGGAACAATTTAAATCAAAATTGTATGTGCGTTTCTATCAGTGGAGAACTGTGCAGATTTTAGTTTGCTGCATAGACAGAGGTGCTGCGTGGGAAAATGTGAGATTTCCTGTTGTTGAAGCAAGCTATGATTATACATGTGTATATATTGATAGTTGGCAAATAGACAGGCCAGTATGTAATCTGCATACTTTGCATACTGCAAAATGTGTTGAATATTTTGTTCTCGATGCAGATTATAATTTAAGAGTGTGTTCGAATGGTGTCAACCCCCTCTTGACCTTGACATTACTTATTACCATGCAAGGCCCATAGCATTATGCCAACTCCATTCATTATTTACCAATAAACCAAGCAGAATCTAGAGCAAGCATGTGTTTTCAACCCCTAATAAAACCCCCACCACACCAGAGGACAGAAAGGACGGATCCATCTAGCTATCAAAAGTTGTATATGTATAAACATTACAGTGCAAGTGCACATGAATACACATTATATATAGCATTTGTTTGTGTGATAATTAAATGTAATCCAGTATTTTACGATCGTGACAGCCCTGACTATGAGCGTGTGTGTTTATATTTATGAGTCATTTAAATGAAATGTGAAGATGTAAAATTCTTGCTCGGGGTGTAAGAGAGAGAGCAGGTCTGAAAACGCTCGAACGTAAGAGGCACGTTTGATTTGAGTTATTATTAAATCGAGTTGTGGAGTTCTCTATGTGACTAATGCAGAGGAGTATAAAACTTGGCTTCTTCTACCAGCATCAGATCTTGACCAGAAGAATAGACTTTGATGCACAGATTCTGCACATCCATGATTATCAAGGGTCGTTCATTTATTCTGTTCCAAATCCAAATGAACTGCCTACAGAAGCAGCATTTTAAGGCAATATAGTTAACTTGTTTTAGTCACATTTGCCTTTGTGGTGAAGGCAGTACCAGAATGCAGTGCAATGCAATAAAAAAGTATCAATAAAAATGGTAATTTTGTTTTTGTCTGCAGAATTGCACTATTAGCTCCTTTGGTTGAGGTTCCCTTGCAGAGGGCTGTTTTTATTTATCTGTACATGTAAAATTTCTCATATCAGCCATTTATGAGGTTCAAAGACTGTTCACTTTTGAAAATAAAGGTTGTGTTGGCGCCAATAGCCTTGTGGGCAGCACACCGACATACATCGCTGTTGCGCTACGGGCGTCCCGGGTTCGAATCCTGGCTTGAGGACTTTCCCGATCCCGCCCCCATTTTTGTTGAGCTTTGCTTATTGTGATCCCCGATCTGTCCTGATATAATAAAGGCAAAAATGCCAAAAATAAATCTTAATAAATGAAGGTTGCAAAATGTTTTTTTTTTTTGCAGTGATGCCATAGAACAACTGTTTTCGGTTATCCAAAGTAATTTTCAGTGAATAATTCCTAAAAGAACCATTTTTCTTAATGTGAAGATCATTTGAAAAATCCAAAGAACATTTTGTAAAGTAGAAAGGTTCTTCATTGATACCAGTAAAGAACCCTTATTTTTAAGAATGTAACTGTCTATGTAGGAATCACACTACCAATTTTGATTCTGCAACAAAGCTAACGTGATAAAGTTCATCTATGTTACATAACTTTACTGCACATGCATTGTCGTTCGCACTGCAAGTTATTCATAGTAACAGAAACACACCTAACTTTTTTTTTTTGTGTGTGTGTTTTTGCGTTGGTTTCTGTTTTGATTTCTCGCATTATACAAGCAGTGTTTTTATGTACCACAGAAACTGAGGAATTTAATGCATGACGTAATAATTAGGTATTTTAAAGATGTTGTTTTTCACTCAGCCTGCGAGACGACATACTTGGTGATTGTTGTTTGGCACGCTCTTTGTCTGCCGATTGAAATGAAATCATTTATCACGCCACACACTGACGAAAGCAAACACGCGCACATACAGTATATACAGCCTTCCCCACAAGCACTGTTTGAGTGCGTGACGTGCCGCTGTCATGTCTGGAAACAGATTATATGTAGATAGCGTGAGAAGTACTTTAAAGATATTTGGGTAACATCTGGTTGCCATGGTGAAGGGGTTGAAGGGCAAAAAGGGTGTAGATGAATTATAGGCCTGGTGCAGTCATTTGTATGAGCTACAAGTAAGACTAAAATACCAGTCTACTCCCTACAGCCATTAATGCACCAGGTTGATCAATCAATGTCCACACACACCGAGGCAGACACTGGAGCGTCTGCGACGAGTGTGTGACGGCTGTCCTGATAACAGTGCCCTCTCAGTGGTGCTCAGACAGAGCGATAAGGCTTGTGATAAACCTACTGCCATTGTCACAGGCCAGACAGACTGTGTGTGTGTGTGTGTGTGTGTGTGAGAAAGAGACAGCCATCTTCATTGCCGATAAGGTGGAATGCAAATGGAATTAGAGTTGAAAAGCCTCAATAACACAATTATAGAACCGCGCGCTGATAGCGATCTCCTGTACACAAACACGCTCATGTAAAACGCAGACCGAGAGTCTGCTTGTGTTTTAAAGGGGTGCTGGACATCAGTGATTCGTTGATAAACTATTATAATTGTTGTTAGTTTTATTATTAGTGTTTCTAATGTGTGTTTAGTTTTTAAGGTTTTATTTATTTTAGTAGTATCTCTTGTGCTATCTATCATTCTGTCTATAGTTCTATTATGTCTACCATTCTTTGGTTCCATCTGTTGTTCTTTATATGGTTCTATTGTTCTATCACTCTTTTTTTATTTCAAGTATTAAAAATTCTTATTTTTAGTTTTAGTCAACACTAATAACTGTTGGACACATAGGTTTCATTTTGCAACAGAAAGGAAACAATCTCAGCTTTTGAGTTCCTAGAATACAATCTTCAAGTAGTCAGTGGCATGTGTGGGTGTGTGTGCGTGCTTTGTGTTTAAGCCAGAGAATGAGGTGTTGTCTCGTAAGCGGTTGCTCAGATCACACAGGTACAGCGAGTTCATTGCGTTTTCAGGGTGTGCGTGTGCATGCGTGTACGAGGCTGATGTTTCTGTTTGTCATGTTTCAGGCGAGCCCACCTTCGCTTGTGTCTGGAGCGATTGAAGACTCTCATCCCGCTGGGACCAGACTGCAGCCGTCACACCACTCTGGGGCTGCTCAACAAGGCCAAAACACACATAAAGGTAAACACACTTGAGAGGAGCTCCTAAATGAAGATAATGATGTCGGAGCTGTGGCATAGTGGTTTGCGCACATGCTCCGACACACTGAGCCATGGTGCTCATGTGGGAAATACGAGTTTGAATTTGCTCGCCACATTTACTTATCCTGTAGCCCTGTCTCTGCTTGTGATGTCCTGTCCTGTCTAAACAACATTTGTTGTTACTTCTTTGCCAAATAATTCATTTATTTTTATTTTGAGATTATCGCATTGGCAGATAACCAGACAGCTGATAAGACACCAGACACTTCCAAACTCTTCCATATGTCAATATGAATAACTATTAACAGCATATTCAGTGTTATTGAAGTATTATTAATATACCATTAAAATATTTAGTAATGTTTTGAATTTTTTTATTATATTTTATCTTTTGTGTGTGCTTTTTTTTTTTTTTTTTTTTTTTTATAATTTTAGTATATCAACTTCAACTTGTTTTATGTCAGGTAGTTGCCAAGGCTTTTTATTTTACTTTTTTAGTTTTAGTTTTGCATGTAGTATTTGTATTTTATTTAAAATGAACTTCAATTAACTAAAATGTAACTAAAATGTAACAGTTTTTTTTTTTTTATGGTTTTCGTTTTTTGTTACCAACAACAACACTACATATGGGTAATGCACAATTTCTTGATCTATATGTATATATTGTTATTAAAAAATGTGCATCTCAGTTGCTATCATTTATAATTTCTTAATTAAAAAAGTTTAAGACATAAAGAAATTAACAGTAGTTTGAAAAATGAATGTCCATTCACATGAGATAAAGTCTGATCAGTTGCCAAATAAAAGCGGTTTTATTTATTCTATATAAAAGTCTACAACTATAAAAAAAATTCACATCCGCACATTTATACAGCCACAATGCCTTACAAAAAAACCCACAGCTTCCTGTAAGCACAGCCACATCTCTTAATGTGACAAATCAGTTTCTATGCTTTAATAGCTTTTCTCTAAAACACGTCAAGCACTACAGACAGATACTTTCTAATGTTGAAAATATGTATCTGATAATAACCCTGTTTTTTGAGCTAAATATCTGATTTTTGATGTGTTTGTGGTTTTCCCCTAATAACAGGTTAAGCTGTCCTGACCAGTTATGTGTGTGTGTGTGTGTGTGTGTGTGCATGTGTGTGCGTTAGTGTTTGTAGCTGGGGTCCCATGCTGAATAATTCTAGTGTAATGTATTATACGGTCACAAAGGTCACACGTGGGGGGGTTATCGATCCAAACTGGGTTCAGAACTGTAGTAAACAAATCCATTAGTCACATGAGCTTGTCAAAACACACACCTCTTTAAATCACCCGTCCTGCTGTTTCATACAGCATGATGTTAATGAAGTTGTTTCAAATTTTGGTTAGTGCTCTTGCAAATCAATGCAGGTTTGAATCTGGCTTGCAATATTTCCCAATCCTGAACTGATAAAAAGGAACAAAATTAATTAAAGGTCTTGTAGCGCTGAAGGTGTCTTTACTTATGCATTAGCGGTAATAATCACTGATTACACCATGAATTCTTTTGTGCGTGCCGTTAGTGATTTTCCGTAATTATCCGTGAGTCACCGTTCTTTGTCTTCCCACAGAAACTGGAGGAAGCGGAGCGTAAGTCTCAGTATCAGTTGGAGAGTTTGGAGCGAGAGCAGCGTCACCTCCAGAGGCGACTGGACCTGCTGCGGGGCGGCGGGGGCGTCCTGGAGGGCGAGAGGACACGCACTGACAGCATAGGCTCCACCCACAGCTCCGAGAGATCCGACCGCTCCGACTCAGACCAAGGTTGGAGCTTCATGTGTTTATATATCTATTATATATATAATGTAAACTTAAATACATCTTTGTCTGTCTGTCTGTCTGTTGTTCTATCATCTGTTGTTCTGTCTGTCTTTTACCACTTCACGATGCTATGAACATGTTGTCTGACTTTTGTTTCTCTGTCTATCTGTGAACACAGAAGAGATGGAGGTGGACGTGGAGAGCACAGAGTTCTCTCATGGAGAGCTGGACAGCGTCAGCACAGCCAGCACCAGCGATCTGGACGACCACAGCAGTCTACAGAGCACTGCCAGCGATGAGGGCTACTCCTCCTGCAGCATCAAACTGGCCTTCAGCTCATAAAACGAGCTCCCC
This sequence comes from Cyprinus carpio, assembly GCF_018340385.1. Taxonomy (NCBI): domain Eukaryota; kingdom Metazoa; phylum Chordata; class Actinopteri; order Cypriniformes; family Cyprinidae; genus Cyprinus; species Cyprinus carpio. The sequence goes on from NC_056618.1 coordinate 29,876,850, forward strand.
TTTACACACACACACACACAAAATATCCCAGCCCTCGAAATGAGTCCTGCCTCCTCGCCACCTTTCCCTCCTTGACCAATCAGAGACTCTTATTCAAGTCAGGTGACCAGAACACCGCCGCCCCTATAGAATGCCTGATGTTTTAAGTTTATGAATGTATCTGAGAGAATATGAATGAGATGGAAACAATCTGTGATTGTGATTTTAATTGGGTTTTAGATGGTTATATTCCTGAATAAGAGACCTCTCTGATAATTGTCATTATCTATATCCCCTTTTTCCGAAAGGAAAGCTAAGATGTATAAAAATAGATGTTTAATTTTTAATCCAAACCCCTGATTGTTAATTCTCTACATGAATGGGTCGTGAACTGGTCACTAAGGTCAACTAAACCCACTCAAACTGGATCACCTGACAAGTGTAACTCCATATCAACACAAGAAACCCAAACCTGTTGATTTTCTTCTCATCCGGTCTAATGGTCCTAACGTCGCTGCTCAACGGCGACGAGGGCTGTCATTGGTGCTACGTGACAAAACCGGTAAAGCAGAAAGATTACTGCATTCATCAAAGATCGACGGAAAAACTATGTTCCCATGGCTGTGGGAATTTTTGGTGCATTAAACCGTGGAGCTACTTTCCACGCAGCAGCTAAAACCCAGCGATCTTGCACTCGACCGCATAGAGCCCTCCGTAGAACTGGCACCACGTCAGAGAAATATCCACCCCTGTGTTTAACTAGATGTCTCTCCTGGCAGAAAAAAGCAATAAACTCTTGTAGTCTGATCAACAAATTAGCACTCCTACTCCTGAGACACAACGCTTGTGTCTGTCCAAAAGAGCAACGCCAACTTGCTCATTTTTTGTACATAAATACGATAGTTTAATAAATTAAAGTTAAAATAAAAACTTGAGTTGAAAAAAAAAAGGTAGTTACCCATGGGTAGAAATTGCCTCTTGCTGTATGTCTTGTGTTTTGTGCATTTTAAATTATATTTTTGCAAAGATTGACTATCTTCCTCCTGAGAGTCTTTTGAGGTGGCATGGGCAGTATTATTTGTTCATTATGCTGGATGAAACCGAAGTAGTTTAATTCTGTAGCTGCCCGAGGAATTTGACGACTTTCTTTAAAACTAAACAACCAACACACTGAAGTACTTAAAATCGGACACAAGAACGAGTGACCGCAGGCAGTGGTCGTGGACCTGTGTTTAAGGCATGCTAACTCTGAGTGGCGCTCTTTATTTATTCGATTTAGGTTTAGAATTTTATTCGTTTTAAAGCTGAAAGGCATTCCACTACGTGTCGCGTGCTGTAGACGTGGAGCGGCTCAAAATCAAACTCTTGCTTCCCGCTGTACTGTATGTTAAACACATTAATTTCTTTAATTTGTGTGAGAAGAAGCATTCAGACTTGATTAGCTTTCCTCAAGTAGTATTTATTTTCTCCCCTCGATCCAAAATCAGAGGAAAGGGTTAACTTATTTCATTCGTCAAATCTTTGATGGCATTCCCTTCCCTTTTAGTTTCCCAATTCTCTTCTAAACCCTAACCTCACTCCGTCTGAGATTTATTATTTTTATTTTAGATTTCCTCCCCAAATGCAGAGCTGGTTTTTTAGTGCGTTTTAAAGCCAAGTCTAATTTGTAAACGTTCTGCTTGCAATAAGAGCAGCGCGGACATCTGCTAGGTGTCCCGATCCAGCATCAACCAAATGCTTTTTGGCTGCTGAACGTCCCATATGTGTGGAGTCGTTGTACTCACCCCTGTTTAAGAGAGTTTTATTTGGGTGTAAATTCATTGTTTAGAACAAACTGAGGTGCGTTGGTGCTTGATCAACACCTGGCCAAACCTCTGCTGTCCTCCTCACAAGAGGACATGTTGCTTTTGTCTATCCTTTTCATTCATATTGTTTTATTGGTTTATAAATCTGCACTATTTGAAGCCAGGGCCCATATTGAGATGGCGGTGCTTTTTGTTTTATTTTATTTAATTTAATTTTTGAAGAGAATGGACCGTGTCCTGTTGAGGCCACCGCGTACCGATCCAGGCCCGAATTCAACCACGCTTCCCAGAGAAGTGGTGCTGGTCTGGGATCAGCTCTCAGTCGCTCCGGAGGAAAAGAAAAATGCTAAACGGATCCTGAAAGAAGCATCTGTGTTTTGTCAAGAGACTCTGGGTAAAGGGTCTGTTAGAGGCGAAGCTTCTCCACTGGGAAGGAACTCGTGGCCATTCTTTGTAAACATGCACTCTTGATTCTAGCTGTGAGTTAAAATGCAATACTTAAAATAAACACCAACATTGTCAAAAAAGATCAGGAAGTGCTTTGTGTTTTTCATCATTTTCTTCTTTGTTGAATTAAATCTTAGTAGGCTACTTGTAGTTTTAGGACTGACTCAAAATAATGAACTATTATAAGAAAATACAAGAGCCATTTTGTTTAGTGGCATGTGCATCTGCAATTTGGGATGACGTGATATCAGAATACAAACGAATCACTTTTCATTTGGCGCCATCTAGAGGCCAACTTAGTACATTAACTAAGTATATCATTTTCTGTTAAGCACCCATAAAACTGATGCATGTTTTTATTATAATTAATTTTTTTTTTTATTGTTGTTGTTAAAATATTAAATTTCTAATACAATGTTGATACGATCTCAAAACAAACGCTGATTACATTTTTTTTTCTTCTTAATCCTCTCCTGCCCTCTGGTGGTCATTCATGATAGTTCAGAGATGCGTGTTACCACCTGTTCTCTGTATTGACACCTGGGGTATTTCAAATGATTTAATATGAATTAATAAACTTTACTTAATGCACTCACATTTAGATTATGTTTAATTATATTCATATTTTAATTCTATTTAAAGTGTCATCAGTTACCACATAAATTTCTCATGTTTACGAGGTACAACGTTTAAACTTTGAAGCTCTTCTATGCACCGAAGTGTAGGCCCAATGCAAATAGGGTTTACTTAGTTAATAATCAAAACTGTTCTTGGTTGAACAGTCTTGTTTTGGTGTTCTGTTTTAATGTAGAACTACTAAATATCTTCTTCTATTTCATGTATAATACGGGCTGGTATTGTTTTGATGAATGTCTGTTTTGTCAGATTATAAAAGTGTGTCTTTGGCTCCTCAGCGCCAGCCTTGCACCCAGTCCAAGCGTGCGCTGGTGCCTCACCCCACATGCAATATTTTTTTATTATAATGTAATATAGTTTTTATTGTTGTTCTACCCTTACAGCTCTATCCATCTATCTATCTATCTATCTATCTAAGCAATACTTTTTATTCTTTAGATAATTTTTTTTTAGATATTTTTGTTAGTTATGATTTATATTATTTTGTTATTTTTTTTTTTTTTGATATTTTGTATATAGACTAACAGTTGGTACTTTAACAGTCTGTGTAAACTTTCATTACAGAATCATGCACACAATCGACTTGGATATGGATATATAATTATCACTCAACCTTCATCTGAACTGTCTGATTGGCAATATATCCCACCCTGCCTCCCTCTCCCGCCTCCTCTCATTGATCTGTTCCTTTCTTCTGCTGGATCCTATCAGCCTCTCTGCTCACCCTCAGCTCTCCATCTGTGGTGTGGACAAACCCGGGGTCTACCAGTCTCCAGCTCCATTGCCGTCGAGTCTAGAGGACTCCTCAAACCTGCCTCCGCCTCGGCCCTGCAACCCTGCGGCTCCACCATGGCTTCCAGCTCCCACTTGTTACCGTCCTGGCTCCTTCCTCCGTCAGAGCCACACCGCCTGCCCTTCTCAAGCCCTTTGCCCTCCCCACCCTCCACCGCTCCCTCAACCGTTGGTCCTTCTTCGTCGCAAGGTCGGGCCTTCCGGGAGGGGGGCGTGATATCACAGATAGAAATTATTTTGTTGAGTGTTTCATGTAGTTTCTGTCTTCTCTTCTAGTTTAGGTCCTGTTCGCCCTTGATTGGTTCTGTTCCTGACCTGTCATTAGTGCATTAATTCATTAGTCAGTTATCAGTTACCCCCTCAGCACCTGTATGTCGCTCATTTACTGCCTTAAGAGCTCTCCTTTGTTGTTTCAGATGCTGGTTATTGTTGTTGTGAATGCTTGTGTTCCCTTCTGTCTTGGATTAACCTTCATCATCTGGAAATCTTATTAAATATTAAGTGATTAAGTTTTTAACATTTGGTGCTCTGGCCGTTAATTAATAAAACTTATTTGTTATAAGTTTAGATTATGGATTAAGGAATAGATTCATGATGTACTCGCTCATTAAATAAAATGTTAATTTTGAACAAATAAAGGTCCATAGTGCAGCTTTAAGAGGTGAAACAGATGGATGTTGAGACATATGCTGTATGAAGATGTATCTGCTGCATGTGTAGGACACCTGGTGATGAAGGATCCTCATACAGTGCAGGAGTCTGAGCAGGCTCAAGGTTTAAATCAACTCATTCTTCCTAACAGATTAGTGATATCGATCAAAAACAGAATTGTTCAAGTATAAAAATAATACAGGAATAATGGATATAATTTGAAACAACTGTTTTCTGCCCCATTCCCATTACCCATTTGTTATATTGAAATATAGCGTTTAATATCCACACTCCAGATCAGTAGGTGGCAGAAATGCACCTTTTACATTGCTTAGCCAAATCGCCAAAAATCGCGAGAAGAAGAAGATCTCGCCTCGCCGTGAAGACGTCACTACTCGCGCCTTCCCGCGCAATCAGTCAGCGTCGAGACTCCAGAGCGGTTCACGGTGTTTCTCATATTTACACAAACATGAGTTCAGCGGGTTCAGCGCCGTTTGTGTGTTTGCTGACTTAAACACTCAGAACAGCAGGCAACAAGCATGTGAGGAAACCCTGTTCAGTTCACGAAGACCTGAGCGCTTTTGTGTGTTTGATTGTGTCGCTGTTTGCGATGATAAAGTTGTTGTTATGAGCGTCTCGTGCAGTGAATGCGGACAGATATCAAGTAACGTTACTGCTGCTGCTGAGATTTGATTTATAACCTTATTTCTCTCAGGTTTATCTTTGGGGATCAAATGTCTTATAGTTACTATATGTGGCTAAAATTAATAACAGATACTGCTAAATACTTCATAATGAGTCACGTGGGAGGTTTTAAAACTATAAATGTTGTTTTGTGGTACTTTTACTGTTTAAATAAGTTTAAATCGGTTTCTTCACATATATAACTATAACAAGTTATAATTGAATTGCTTTATTGCTATATTAAAAATACGCTTATTAAAAATAATGAAGGTGAGAGTAACCAGAAGTGCAATAAGCAGTAAGTACAGGATATACAGTGTCTACAATGTGTTACAAATGTACAATAAATATACAGATAAGGCAGTACTATGGAAATAACTTACAGATTTTTAAATACTATCAGCATGGTGTACTATGAACATACTAGACAGATGGATTGTGTAATAAGTGTATGTACACTGTAAACAGAAAATAGTATGAACATATGAACATCATTTACACTAGTGCAATGGACAGTTAAAAAATATTCCAGTTTGCGCCTCCCGGAGGGCAGGAGGTTAAACAGTCTATGGTGAAGTCAGAGGAGTCCTTAAGAATGCTGCGAGCTCGACGTAGACAGCGTTTCCTCTGGGTGTCCTCAATAGCAGGAAGTGGTGTCCCTGTGATGCGTTGGGTGGTTTTCACCACCTTCTACAGTGCCTTGCGGTCAGCAACTGACCAGTTCCCATACCAGACTGTGATACAACTGGTCAGGATTAGGGCTGGGCAAATATTCGAATGCGATTTTCACGCGCATCTCGTCAGTAAAGCTGCTCCTGTGATAAGTAGGTAATCTCCAGCACGTGCATTCAGATCAGAGTATGTGAGCGGAGTGGAGCGGCAACATTTTCTCTCCACGCTCTGAGCAATTATTAATTACTCTGCTCCCAGTAAATGTAAATGATGCTCCGGGAGCGGCATTTACTATACAGAGCCATAGTTCACTACACAAGCTACACGTGTTCAAAATCGGCAATGAATCGCCGGCGAATTTGAACGTGATTTTGTGTAGCTTGTCAGTGAACTACAGCATTAGATTTTTTTGCCCAGCCCTAGTCAGGATGTTCTCGATCACACACCGGTAAAGGTCACCAGGGTGGCTGAAGACAGCTGGTTCTTCTTCAGTGTTCTGAGGAAGAAGTGGCGCTGGTGAGCCTTCTTGACCAGGCTGGAGGTGTTTGTGGTCCAGGACAGGTCCTCTGAGATGGTGGATCCCAGGAACTTGAAGCTGGAGACACGTTCAACAACCATCCCGTTAATGTGGGTGGGGTCGTGCTTGCGTCCTTTCTTCTTCCTGAAGTCCACAATGAGCTCCTTTGTCTTGCTAGTGTTAAGGAGCAGGTTATTGTCAGCGCACCATGTGGCCAGGTGCTGTACCTCCTCCCTGTAGGCAGTCTCATCCTTGTCTCTGATGAGGCCAGTCACCATGGTGTCATCTGCAAACTTGATGGCGTTGGATCCATGCACAGGCTTGCAGTCATGGGTGTACAGGGAGTAGAGGAATGGGCTCAGCACACAGCCCTGTGGTACGCCGGTGTTGAGTGTGATGGTGGTGGAGCAGGTGTGGCCCGACCTAACATGCTGAGGCCTGTTGGTCAGAAAGTCCATAATCCAGTTGCATAGGGAGGTGTTAATGTCCAGGTTTCCAAGTTTAGTGGTCAGCTTGGAGGGAATGACAGTGTTAAATGCTGAGCTGAAGTCAACAAACAACATCCGTACATATGTGTTGTTATTGTCCAAGTGTGTGAGTACAGAGTGCAGCACTGTGCATACTGCATCCTCTGTGCTCCTATTGCTAATATAATGATTTACAGAGAGACAACACTTAGACTATGGTCTCTTCAAAGATAGAAATTGGAGGGCATTTGCTTCACTTACATAAATGTATAAATGTTTAATTAAAAACACAAACTCAGCAACTGATTTATTGTTGCTTCCACACAGAAATTCATGTTCAGTGAAGCTCCTCCCACAACAATCACGCGGTCAGTGATTTCACCAATAAATGCTGGATTTCCCATCAGTTTACAAGTGCAGACGAGCATCAGACCATCAGGAAGAAATGGAATCTATAAAGACTGAGTTTATCAAAGAGGAAAGTGAGAACATGAGTGATCCAGAACCCTGCAGAATAAAACACACGGAAGAACAGAAAGGTTGGTGTTTATTCTTCATTCTTCATTCAGTCATGATCATGAAGAATTTTAATGTTATAAAGCTTCAAGCTGTTCATCAGATTTAGATTCATATTTAAACTAGTATGAAATGGGTACAAAATTTTCTTCATATTTTGGTTTTAACAAATGGTCAGTAAGTGAGGTTTGAGAAATGTTCATTTTGATTGTCAACATCAGATCAATCTAAATGTATTTTTAGCTCATTTATTTTATATTAATATTGTATTTTATATTTTTGTGAAACTGTTACCAAAATGTTTTACATTTCTCAATATAGTTTACAACGTTGTGTGTTTTGTTGTTATTTTTTAAAGCAATAAACAGTAAACACAAAATGTATCAAGTAAATGAACTTTCCAGAACGGCTGACAGGGTTGTTGGCATAAATTAAGCAAAAGCTTATTTATAGAGACTGATAAAGTTGTATTGGTAATAAATTATAGGAGTTATTCATAGTTATATAGATTATTTTTCTTACAGTAACTTTGGTAACAGGCTTGATGAATGCAGTCAGCACTGTTTGTGTAAAAATGGATTGAGATTTTTTTCTTGTCCTCCAATCATGCTGTAGAAAAGAGCCCAAATAATGTCACAATTTTAAGAAATGCCCTATTTGTTAAATTGAGGAAAATCATTGAGTGAAACACGTCGGACATAGCTTATGCTAAAAATTAATAATTTATTTAAGCTGTGGTAAATCTAGAATTTGACCATGTGAAATTTCAACAGACTGAAACACTCGTGATATGGCATCACACAAATTCAACATATAATAGGGCTGTGTTCGATATATCGATACGACGATGTATCGTCACAGGTATTTGATGATACAAATATCGATACAGCTGTCTCTGTATCAATATCGCGCATGTTTGCAGCAGTGGACCACACTTACCTTGAATACAAGAACCGAGTTTAAAACTGAGTGGAAAAGTCCAAGCATTCTAATAAAGAATTAGTTTAGTTTTATTTATCGGATTGAATAGGGTTTAATTGGCCGCGGAGGAACACAACTGGGGTTGCCTGATATAAGGAGATGCAATCCCTGAAAAAGAGCTTCACATTTGCTCAATACAGAAATATCTACCAAGTGTGTTACTTATTTTTGTCAACCTGGCAACCATGTGCACGCGCTGTCTTTCCAACAGGGCTTGAAAGAATCAATATTTTAACGTTTCTGTTCCTGCGTTCCTCTGTATTATTACTGTTCCGAAAACTGGTTCGGGTAGAAGAAATACCGGTTAATAATGTTATTTTTTTAAAACAATTTTCTTTGCCCATAATAGGCTAATAATAAGCCAATACAGCACCATCCTTTCAAGATTTTAATTAAATGTAGGCTACTAAACAAAAGAAAAAATTTATCAACACTTTAAAGACAGTAAAGTATTTTTAAGATATTTAAAAATGTTTGCTGCATTGTTAAAAAACACTACTTGTACAAGATTGCGTTTTGAGAGTAAAAAACCCCCCAAAAAACACAAGTCGCGTATATGCTCACGTCACATTTTAATAGCCCTAGTACATTCAGAAATATTGTAGGCTAAAATGCCAGTAGACTAAACCAACATGTTTATACATTATAAACACAGTTATTAGTTTCTCTCAACAAATCTTCTAAAGTTAAGGCTATGGGTTTTAGCTCTCTCATTCGTCATGAATCCAAATGTTTCAGGGCTGCTCTGCTCTGTTGTTTACATTTAAATTGTTTAAATTTAAGCAATAAATATTTCTTTATTTTTGTAGATGTTTCAGCAAAAGAAAAGGAAAGGCTACACTAAATGCTACCTCAATTGTTTGCATTTTTAATTTAGGTTTTAATAAATATTTATGCATAATAAATTTTCATTTAGTTTCACCAATTTTTTGCATGTTTCTCATTTACTGTTATTACATATTTATCGGCCTCATAACGGCCAATCGGCCAGATTGATTTCTCAATATGGCATCGGCCATTAAAAATCCCATATTGGTCGACCACTAGTATTTATATGTAAGCACTGACAACACTTCATTTTGGTGCATTCATTCATTTGCATTTCATACTGACTGATACTGCTGATACTTACATTTTGATTGTTATTTTGATTGTAATAAATATCATGTCAAATCCATTGCACTGTGTTGTCTCCCTTAATATTACATCTTTAAGCCAGGTGTAACATAGGGACATATAATTAATCAATTAAAAAAATGCATTAAAATGATTGTCATTTTTTTATAACAGTTGTCTTTTTCTGCTATTACATCAGGGCTCACTTTTATGTCCTTTCGATTCATATTCCTGTCTCCTGAAAATGTTTGACACTTTCTTTTCATTTCAGACTATAAAGAAGAGAACGAGTAGAGTGAAGTGGAGGAGAAACATCATGTCAAACCTGAAGAGAAACTTTTGAGTGGCTTGCAAACTAAAAATAAATTCTTAAAGGGAAAAAAGAGCTGAGAAATCATTCACCTGCACTCAGTGTGGAAAGAGTTTCGCATACAAACAAAGTCTTAGAAACCACACGAGGACCCATATGGGAGAAAGACCACACAAATGTGATCAATGTGGAAAGAGTTTCACGCGTTCATCATTTCCTTAAAGAACACATGAGAAAGTCCATACAGGAGAAAGCCACACATTTGTGATCAGTGCGGGAAAGAGCTTCACCACGCAAACAAAGTCTTAGAAACCACATGAGGACCCACACGGGAGAAAGACCGCACAAATGTGATCAATGTGGAAAGAGATTCACGCGTTCATCATCCCTTAAAGAACATATGAGAACACGTCGGAAATATAGCTTATGCTAAAAATTAATAATTTATTTAAGCTTGTGGGTTAAAAAGCTGAGAATTTGGACCATGTGAAATTTCACAGGACTGAAAAACTCGTGATATTGGCATCACACAAATTCAACATATAATAATGGCTGTGGGTCGATATATCGATACGACGACTGTATCGTCATAGGTAATTGATGATACAAAATATGCGATACAGCTGTCTCTGGATCAACTATCGCGCATGTTTGCAGCAGTGCCCCACCACTTACATTGAATACAAGAACCTGAGAGTTTTTGTTTAAAAACGGAAGTGGAAAAGTCCAAGCATTCTAATAAAGAATGAATTGAGTTTAATATATCGGCTACAACAGGGTTTAATTGGCCGCGGAGGAACACAACTGGGGTTGCCTGATATAAGGAGATGCAATCCCTGAAAAAGAGCTTCACATTTGCTCAATACAGGAAATATCTACCAAGGTGTTACTTATTTTTGTCAACCTGGCAACCATGTGCACGCGCTGTCTTTCCAACAGGGCTTGAAAGAATCAATATTTTAACGTTTCTGTTCCTGCGTTCCTCTGTATTATTACTGTTCCGAAACTGGTTCGGGTAGAAGAAATACCGGTTAATAATGTTATTTTTTTAAAACAATTTTCTTTGCCCATAATAGGCTAATAATAGGAAAATAAAGAAAGGTAGTTTTATGGTTTTATTTGAATGTAGGCTTCTGTGTAACAGGCAATAAATTTATATACTTTTTAAGGTTTTTATTGTATTTTTAAGATATTTAAAAATTGTTTGCTGCATTGTTCAAAAACACTACTTGTACAAGATTGCGTTTTGAGAGTAAAAAAACCCAAAAAACATAAGTCGCGTAGGCTCACGTCACATTTTAATAGCCCTAGTACATTCAGAAATATTGTAGGCTAAAATGCCAGTAGGCTAAAGCAAAATGTTTATACATTATAAACACAGTTATTAGTTTCTCTCAACAAATCTTCTAAAGTTAAGGCTATGCGTTTTAGTTCTCTCATTCGTCATGAATCCAAATGTTTCAGGGCTGCTCTGCTCTGTTGTTTACATTTAAATTGTTTTAATTTAAGCATAAAATATTTCTTTATTTTTGTAGATGTTTCAGCAAAAGAAAAGGAAAGGCTACACTAAATGCTACCTCAATTGTTTGCATTTTTAATTTAGGTTTTAATAAATATTTATGCATAATAAATGTTCATTTAGTTTCACCAATTTTTTGCATGTTTCTCATTTACTGTTATTACATATTTATCGGCCTAATAACGGCCAATCGGCCAGATTGATTTCTCAATATGGCATCGGCCAATTAAAAATAAAAATCCCATATGGTCGACCACTAGTATTTATATGTAAGCACTGACAACACTTCATTTTGCTGCATTCATTCATTTGTATTTCATACTGACTGAGACTGCTGATACTTACATTTTGATTGTTATTTTGATTGTAATAAATATCATGTCAAATCCATTGCACTGTGTTGTCTCTCTTAATATTACATCTTTAAGCCAGGTGTAACATAGGGACATATAATTAATCAATTAAAAAATGCATTAAAATGATTGTCATTTTTTATAACAGTTGTCTTTTTTCTGCTATTACATCAGGGCTCACTTTTATGTCCTTTCGATTCATATTCCTGTCTCCTGAAAATGTTTGACACTTTCTTTCATTTCAGACTATAAAGAAGAGAACGAGGAGAGTGAAGTGGAGGAGAAACATCATGTCAAACCTGAAGAGAAACTTTTGAGTGGCTTGCAAACTAAAAATAAATTCTTAAAGGAAAAAAGAGCTGAGAAATCATTCACCTGCACTCAGTGTGGAAAGAGTTTCGCATACAAACAAAGTCTTAGAAACCACACGAGGACCCATATGGGAGAAAGACCACACAAATGTGATCAATGTGGAAAGAGTTTCACGCGTTCATCATTCCTTAAAGAACACATGAGAATCCATACAGGAGAAAAGCCACACATTTGTGATCAGTGCGGGAAGAGCTTCACACGCAAACAAAGTCTTAGAAACCACATGAGGACCCACACGGGAGAAAGACCGCACAAATGTGATCAATGTGGAAAGAGATTCACGCGTTCATCATCCCTTAAAGAACATATGAGAATCCATAACAGAGAAAAGCTGTCCACATGTGATCAATGTGGCAAAACATTTCTTGATTCATCATCCCTGAAGAAACACCTGACAGTTCATACGAAAGAGAAGCCACATTCATGTTCTTCATGTGGAAAGAGTTTTTCCCTGAGGCGAAGTGTAATATTACATCAGAAAACACATATTGGTGTAAGAGATTATATCTGTTTTCAGTGTGGGAAGACTTTTAATTCGGAATCCCATTTAAAGCAGCACCAGATAGTTCACACTGGAGAAAAACCACACAAGTGTTCACACTGCGACAAGAGATTCAGTCTGTCAGGAAATCTGAATAGACATGAGAGGATCCACACTGGAGAGAAACCGCACACGTGTGTTCAGTGCGGGAAGAGCTTCACACACAAACAAAGTCTTAGAAACCACATGAGTATCCACACGGGAGAAAAGCCACACACATGTGATCAGTGTGGAAAGAGTTTCACGCGTTCATCCACCCTTAAAATACACATGAGGGTCCACACCGGAGAAAAGCCGTACGCGTGTGATCAATGCAGCAAAACATTTCTTGAATCATCAGTCCTGAAGAAACACCTGACAGTTCATATGAAGGAGAAGCCATATCCATGTTCTTTATGTGGAAAGAGCTTTTCCCTGCACCAAACGTTAAAATCACATCAGAAAACACATACTGGTGTAAGAGATTATGTGTGCTTTGAGTGTGGGAAGACTTTCATTTTGGAATACAATTTAAAACGGCACCAGAGGATTCACACTGGAGAGAAACCTTACAAGTGTTCACACTGTGACAAGAGATTCACTCAGTCAGCACATCTGAAAACACATGAGAGGATTCACGCTGAAGGCATGATTAGTGACGGGACATTTACATTACATGTCAACTAGATAAGCCCTAGAGAGAGATCCCCTGTGAAGAAGATCGTGTTAACTAGACAGCCATCGGGACAAGAGCATTGTGAACGATCTGGCCTTTTGGTTGCAGTCTGGTATTTGTTGAAGACTGTTCTGGTTTTCGTCTGAGCCTGGTTTCTCCCAAGGTTTTTTCTCCATTTTGTCATCGATGGAGTTTTGTTTCCTTGCCACTGTCGCCTTTGGCTTGCTTAGTTGGGGACACTTGACTGATTGCAAAGACATTATTGAAAGAGAGCTGAACTGAATGATGATTTCACTGAATCGACAATAACAAAGCAGTGCTGCGCTACTGCGCTACAGTGCTGCGCTTCTGTTTCTGACACCCATTTGTTAAGGAGCAGAAATATCATGTTTTATATTAGTGATGGAAAAGAGATTACAGTACCTCTGTAAAAAACTAAGTCGGTCACATTAGTTACAGTTGCTGTTTTTATAAAAGTGCAGTTATTTTTGTTACATGTAAAATTTCAAACTTTAAATGTCTAACGAAAATGTGTATTTTCGCTTACTGTGCTTTGTCTGCTTGAGGTGCTGGAACTCGTTCTGGAAAGTTTAATGGAGACACACTCTCTGGACAAACATTTAAGCAAAGCATTTTCTGGCTGAGAATAAAAAAAAAGACTGAAAGCACATAAAAATGCAAGTGAATTGATTTTTTTTTTTTTTTTGAACATTCTTGTATTTCACATTTATTTAACCCTCCTACTGTTAACTTTGTGTTACCGTTTATGGTGTGTTTATAAGAGTGATTTGTAAAAAAACAAATAAAAAAATTCTCTCATCAGTAGGTTTATGCTGTTTTTTGAGATATGAAGTACTTTACCTATTTACCACAAAATTCCTCAACTATACCAATAGCTTGCATATAAAATATTACATTTGACTTAATAAAAAATAAACAATATTTGGCCCTCCTGCTGTATGTTGTGGGGTTGTTCGTGCGTAAGCCTAAAGATCATCTTAATTTAGCAAAACAAACAATTCAGAGAGGACATACAGGCTATTACTAACGTGCATTATAATGAAGGCTTTGAGAAACTATATAGCATTACTAGATATTTAAACGGCATATACGACGATCTACAGCGACTACGAACACATTTACAAAAAAAAAACACGAACATATTTCCTATCATGTATGCCTATGAGAGACAATCGAGCAAATCAGAGTAGGTGTGGGGCGGAGCGGCACGTGCAGCCAGATGTACTTTCACATTTCTGACTCCCTCAACGCGGAGAATACGGTAAGACAATAAAATATACTTTTTATTCTTGTTTTTTACTAAATGACTTGCACTGTGATACCTTAGAATTGTTTTAAAGTGTAAATCATAAATGTAAATTTCCTGTTAGGTGAATTACTTTTCTGAGGTAAATTTACCAGTAAGCAACTTACTTAAGCTAATTAAAATCCCAACATGGGGAACTTTATTAGTTAAAGAAAGCTAAAGCTGAACTTTACAATTAAGTCTTAACTAATAACAACAGTAGGTTGCTCGCGATAAGTTTTCTTTTAACCATGACAAGTCATTAAATATTTATTCATGTGTTATAGTAACATATTAGAAATGTAAGACAAAAACAATAATGGTTTGTTAGAAAAAAATCATCTAATCATTCAGATATGAAATGATTAGTTAATGAGAGTCACCGTACAATCACAAAAGAGAACATTTTCACTTTCTTTCACAGTGTTTATATGTAAGGACCATCCGGGAACTTTCATATGCCTACTTGGACTTCAGATGATGGACATATGCGATAGAGACATAAAAACTGCAATAAGATTCCATATTTATCGGGTTTGTTTTTAATTATTTAGTTTAATTATTCATATGTCAAAATCAGAAACACGTTCTGATTCAGTAGAAAATGGTTGTCCTTCAGAGTCCTTCGTAACATGACAAAGACTATAGCAAAAACAGCCTTGGACTGTGTTCCTGTGTGATGTGGAAATGAATACAATAACACACACTTATATAATATTTAAGATTTTAATGTAAAATTATTTATATATATATACATATATATATATATATATATATATATATATATATATACATGAAGGGACAGAATATCAAGAAAAAGATATTATTGTGAAAGTTCTAGTGACAGTCATGGTGTAGTAATGTCTAGTTTTGATGGAAAAAGTTCTGAAAGTTGACTGTATTTACTGCTGGTTGTATTGAGTTACATGGTTGGTCAGGTGATTTTGGAAAATATGTCATGTGATTTCCTGAAGATTTGACTATGCTTCTGTAAACCACAAATCCTGTTTGACTAGATCTACACCACAGTGTCATGTGCAGGTCCTGTTTGGTAAACCCGCGGTACTTAGCAACAACTGACCCGTTTTCCGACAGAAGCACTAATTTAATTCAGTACCCGACTCGACTTGGTTAACATAAAGGTCGCAACTCGAACTGCACCCACATTAAATCTACTACATCAAGTAGACAAAAATAACCCCTGCACATTGTGGCTATTATCTTTCACAGGTCATAATCACAGACAATGAGGTGACTTAAGTTTAATAATAATATTTAGCCTAAATCGGGATTAACCAGGCTTGCCGATTAAAGTGCACACAATCTGTTGGACCCACAGTCCACCTGTGCTTATTGATTCCTGGCCTGCACTGCAATTGACAATGTGAATATTATTCCCATCCATGTGCAGGACCCTGCTACACAAAAGCATGTGTCATGATTTGATACTCAAACATCATTCATACAGTGAATATAAGATAAATATAAAGAGAGTTGTCTAGAAAAGCAGATTCTGAGCTATGCATTCTGCACACTCAAAAGCCTTTTTTTTAAAGATTAATTTACAGTATCTTTTTCAGGATAATGAACAGCCTATTGAAAAAAGGAGAGACGAGTGGAACACCTCAACTGTCTGACTCTATTGAGCTCAGCAGTATGGGTAAGAAAACAAACACCAGCTTTTTAAAAAATTTTCACTTTTTTTATGTTTTTGCTCAAAGAGACTTGTTCTCAAGTTGCAGTGTATTATTGAATCTGAGACGGGTTCTTCTGTGTTTATTCTAGGTCACCGTCTGACCATTATATTATTTGGAAACTCTGCTGCAGTCCAGTATCAACACAATAATATTCTACTTGGAGAAATACAACCAAATATTGAAAATGTAGCAATATCCATGACTGTTTCTTCGCAGATGAAGATATCAGGACATTGCGTCTCAGTGATCAACCTGATTGGCTTACATGAAACTGCACTTGATCTGGATTCTCTTACAGATCAACTAGTGAATGAAAATGAAATTATCGCCTTCATCTTTGTTGTGCGACTGGGCCAGTTAACAGATGCTGATAAGATGGGTCTTGAGTGGCTTCAGAGAGTATTTGGTGACAGAGTTCTTCAGTTTGTGATGATTCTCTTTACCTATGAGAGCCAGGAAGAATCTGACTCTATAATAGATGATCTGAAGAAAGACTCTACTCTGGAGCGGCTGATTGAGAAATGTGGTGGAAGATATCACACCTGCAGCAAGAAAATGAACAACCAGTCAGAGATGAGTGACCTGATGAACAGAATTGAGAATCTGTTTACTGATAATAAACCGCAGTCCTACACTAGTGAGATGTACAACACTGCATTAAGGGAGAGAGAAGACCTGCAAAACAGGACATCTCAAAGTGGTAAGAACACATATATGGTTTCCTGATGTCTCTAATGGGTTTATTTACCCTTAATTTATTCTAACATTTTTATTAGTGCTGTCAATTGATTAAAAAATTAACTAATTAATAAAAAAATTTCAGAAATTAATCGCGATTAATCACGATGAATCCCCCCAATTAAAGTTTTTAAATATACTTATATATATTACAATAATTTCACATTAAAGGGGTCATGACATGGGTTTTTTATTTTATTATTATGGTCCCCTAGGTGCAATTATAGTATTACTATATTTTTTTTTTTTTTAACTTTTAAAATGTAGTGAATTATGACATTTTCCCACCCTGTTTCTCATCCTTTGATTCAAACAGTCTGTTTTTGGGTTGTTTCCCCTTTAAGAGTTCAGTGTTAACGCCCACTGTTATGATTGGCTAACGACAGCGCCTATGGATCAATTATTAACACCCCCAGCCAGAACATTTGCGGATTGAGCGTAACTGTTTAGTAGCGGGTGATGCATTCGAAGCGATGGCTCTTGCAATGATAAAACCTTACATGTTTGAGCACATCTGCGTGGCATTGTAATTTTCCTGTACACAGACCCACTCGCTGTCCGTCGACTGAACACTTTTGTGGCGCGCGGCGCGACAACGATACGAAATGAGCGTAGTTGTCTTGTGCTGGAGGCGGTCATATGCAAATGGTTGGAACGTCACTTCGCACCGTGACGTCACTTCTTACCATGGATCCAGAACGAGCTGTATTTAGAGCTTGATTAAATAAATGGCTTGTTTATAATGGGGGAGGACGTCTTAAGCTATGAAACTTGCAGGACGTTTTAATGGTACAAAGACCTCTTATATTCCAAAAGATCAAGGCAAATTTGGTTTCTCATTTCATGACCCCTTTAAATCTTCAAATTAATGTTAATACAGCATGAAGACATTATATTTTTAATATTTGTTTAATGGCATCTTTTTTTATGACTGAAGGCCAGTCACTGATACCAATACTACAGACATCACAGCAGCTGGGTTATTAGGTTATTTTGGGTGCTGTTTCTTTAAGAGTTGCCGAAGCTGAATGTGATGCAGATCTGACGCATCGTATTTTCTCTCAAATCACTTTACCTTTTCTGACCCACTTCAGGTTTTAAAGTCTCTACAAATGAGCTGACGAGTTGAATTGGGTGTGTTAGATGAGTGAGAGTGCTGGGCTGCTCTAGGACAGTTTTGAAAACTATTTCAGAGACATGTTCTTTAAATGTGACTCATTTAAAATGACATGCACAGTTTTAAGGCAGTTTTAATTGCCTTTTAGGTAACATCATGACCTTCCAGACCATGACATTGCACTGCGTTAATTGCGTTAAATATTTTTATTGCATTAAACTGAAAAATGTAATTGCCTGAGTTAATGCGTTAGTTTTGACAGCACTAATTTTTATTAATAATTCAACAATTATACCATTATTAGGGCTGCACGATTATGACAAAAATCATAATAACACGTAGAAAGAAAAAACACAAAAAGCTGTGGGGTCCAAAACAACATTCATGTTTAATGTATGGCGCCTTTTCTTTTCTGTCACAAGATCAATGCAGAAGAACAGAAGAGAGCATGGAAAACAGCACAAGAACAGAGAAAAGAGAGAGACTTGAGGTATGTGTTGAGTGAAGAGCAAAAATAGAAGCGAAACAGGAAATTAGAAATCCCTTAGTTCCTCTTGGAAAGGTAACTCCCATTGCGTCGTCGTTTGATGACTGCTTTGGGGGATTTTTCTGTTTGCTCTGTTACTAAAGCCCAATTTGTTAATGTTTGTGTAGCTGCACAAACTAATAGCACTCAAGCCTGCCAGAGGGGGCGAAGCCAAATGCTATATATTTTGGCCCGGAGCGCCATTTCATCAGAATCTCCTCCTTCAGTGACGAGACCATCTCTTCGCTAACTCTGCGATGATGCCGAAGTAAGAAGCTCAGCCTGCTCTCTCCTGCCATTGAACCAGGCCACATGCAGTGGAAGGAGTTCCCCTGCGGCCATCTGGTGCTGGAAAAGAGCAAATTTTCTGAGCAAATTTCAAGTGTGTTGTTTCAAATGTCACTTTGAAAGTATAGCTTGTGCAAGGACCACTTGCATGAAGCGGACGGTCACGACGAGTGTGTTGCCTCTCTGGGGGTTTCCCACACAGAGACTGCACTCACCGAAGCTTCATGTTCTCATTGCGAGAATATGAACCTCGCCCGTCTTCGCTTGCAGATTGCCTTTTTCCCTGCTCTGGTCTCCTGACTCCTTTCTCTCCAAAGAGGAAGAAGCAGCGGAACAGCAGGGACATCTTCTGGGGCTTGAGTGATGTGGTGTCTGCCCCCGACTGCTGTAGTGCTTGAGTGATGTGGTGTGTTAACCCCTTGACTGCTGTAGCTCCCATCACCATTGATGGCACTGAGTGCCACGAAAAACTACCACTGTGAAAGCAGACCCAAATACCTTAAAGGGCAAATTTCCTCTACCTACATTTACACATGTCAGTTCTCTCCCTTCAGGAGAGAATCATAATCATGGAAATCATGCATTGGGAATCATATTTTTCAAAAAAAGCCAGGGTAACACTCATTTTGCATACAGCACACAGAGAAAATGACATGAATATGATAGTGGGCAAATGCATAAAGCGCAGCATAATTTGAAATCACGTGTTTAAAGCATTAAATTGACATGGACCGACCGTCACACAGAGAACACGCGATCATGCTGGATAAAAATGCACACTTTACAAGATCTCACAGCTGGATTTGACTAAGTTTACAAGGTTTGTGAAATTAAATGTAATTTTAATTAAATAAATTATTATTAAATAAATTTAATTTAAAATTTAATTTAATTTAATTTAAATGTTAAATGGCCATTCAAAGATGTGTTTAAATGATATAAATGCAAATTTTCTTAATGCTGACAGCAAACGAGAAAGTATTTTGTTTGCCTTTCTATTACTAATAATATAAAAGCATTTGTTATAATACTTTTTATATACATTCATTTATTTAACCATTCTATCTGATTATTAGACAGACTTCTATCCGTATTAGACAGAACTGTTAACGATGACAGAGATCAAGAGGGAGAGTGTGAGCACTGTGTGCTCAGACCCTGCAGTTTTCAGCGCCGTCAAAAAAAAGTCCCGCCTTTTAATAATTATGTAAAGGAGTTAGTTTTATTGGACATTGTAGATATTTGAAAAATGCCAAATATCGGCCGATATATCGGCTTTGGCAATATATTGGTCGACCACTATTTCCGTTCCACGCCTGGCGCCTGGGCTGCTTTTATATCAAGGTACCCCATCACTGCATCAAAGCTGTGGCCGCTGGTTGGGAACAACCTCCAGAAGGAAGGTGGTGACGACGGATGCCTCCAGCTCAGGCTGGGGCACTCTGTACGATCTGGTCAGTTTTTGGCCGGGCAGAGGTTGACCTCTTCACCTCGGAAGACAACTATCACTGCCCAAACTATTTTTCAAGACAGCATGATGTCTATTAGCCATCGGCAATGGACGATGGCATCGTCTATCGGCCCAACCCTAGTTACTGCCCAACTCTGTAAATTATACACACACACACACACACACACACACGTACAGTTATTTTTTATATAAAAATAAAGAAGCAAATTACAAAACATAAGAAAATACAATAGATACAAATTAAATATTAAATAAACTGTTTTTTCTAATACACTAGGTTTAACATGTATACATTTATTTAACATCTTGTGTTGTTTGATTAACATTAATGAGACAGACAAGTATTTAAACCTTTCACACATGAGTTTAAAATATTCTAGCTGGGCCATCAGCGTGAGTTTTTTTTTAAGGTGACCGTTTTTTTTTTTTTTTTTAAGAACATAACGCCTTATTTTTTCCATGGTGACGTGTCATGTTTGTCATGTGACACCGGAGCCACAATAGCACTGTATGAAACATGTATCACTTTTATTTAGTTTTTCCTTTTGTATTAAAAATATACACAAACGTGTTCAATATATTATGAAATATCTGATATTACGATTCTCAAATATTTGGAACTAAATGTATTTGGTAGTTTAAACACCTTTATAATGACCATATTAGTTGATCTGTATCGGGTGATGGGCGCCACCATGTTAGTTTGTGCTAAATCCGAGCTGTGCGATTAACAACACATAAATTCATCCTCTCCTCTGGAAAGACATTAAAGTAAATCTTCTGTGAATTGGGAGAAGAATAGAGTCAACTTTATTGTTACCTACACTATGTGTATATGATATTAATAAAACGTCGTCAGATTATATTTGTAAGGATCATTATTGCCACTTTCATATACATAATTGTGTATTTTACAAACTGTAAATGTATGGTTTTGCTAGTATTTATGTGTATTTAAATGTCTGGAACCTAAAAAAGCAATATATTGTTGAAAACACTGAATCGTTGTGATAACATGACAAGGTCGCAGAGTGTCCAAACTGGCTCCGCACGAGCCAAAGCACGAAAACAGATTTGAATTTAACAGTTGTTCACATGACACACTGAACGTTCTAATCACACCGGTTTGATCGTACGTTTCAGGGACCTGCCAAGTGTGATCGGTTGCGTCAAAGCGTTAATTAAGTTGCTTTCCCTTTAAGACTGAATTAATGTAATACACTGCTACATAATCCAGTTTTCACCCACCTGTTTACGTTCACTTAAGTCATACTCCACACGATGGACATTTTGACAGCTGTGTGTGTATTTCACAATTGCGCAATGAGAACTGATTGCAGAACTGGGATCATACAGGCACTCGGCCGAGAGAGTGCTTCTGTATCCCACCTTCACTTAGTCTACTGCAAGTTAATTGATAACGAATTGTCATTGGATGGTAATTTTGTTCTACGACAAGCTTAGTTACCTTTGATTAGGCTGTTTTCGCATGACAGAACACTTCAACTACTCACCCAGTCGTAAAGAAATTTTGAAATACGGGACAAAACATGATTTTTTTTCAACATAAGTCGGGACATTGAAAATAGAGCTGAAATACGGGACTGTCCCAGGAAAAACTGGATGTCTGGTCACCCTATCTTTAACTCTTCCCCTGCCAAACACAGAATTTTCCGGGTTTCTGCGTTCATGTTGTCATACACTCAGTGGCACTATTATACATCTTCTGAATGAGTCTAAAATGTGCCAATCAAAAACACAACTGAGAATGACCTAAAAACAAGCAATCTCATATGTATGCAAATGAAAATTGTGATCATCAACAATAAACAGCATATAAATGAAAACGTCCTAATGTTACAGAGTGAAATGGCGATCTAGGAAGTGTTAAAGGACTGTGCAAGTTTTAGGAGTGCTAATGGAAGTGATCTACTGCATTTGTGAAACCTACCTGTATTCAAGTGCTGATACAAAAGGAATGCTTGAAGCTAGAATAAAATGGATTTTTTTGTTTAAATGCAGGGGGTCTGTTTAAAAGTAGAGGGTCTCTTTATATTGATGTTTTGCATGATATTCAGATATTTATACAACAAAATATTCTGTGGGCCATGACACTTTAGTGAAAATCCTCAAAAATGCTGGTGGTGGCTGGCAACTTTTTTTTTTAAATGCTGGTGGGGGACGAGCTAATTGTGCTGTTTTGCTTTTTAGGCAAAAGTAGACACACATTCAGAAGATGTTGCAAGACTGAATCAAAGGAAAGAAAGTGGAATCAGTGAAAAAGTAGAGCATCTATTTCAAAGACTCTGTCTTGATAACAGACATCAGTGTAAACTTAAAGCTGCAGATGTTCTTCAGTTAACTGCACATTCATTACAGTCTCATGAGTCTTGTACTGAGAAGGACCTCATTCAGAATTTCCTACAAAAACTACTGATGATGAACTACAGAGCAAGATACATCAAAATTAAAGAGACCAATCAGCAGCATGACGAATAACAAAGAAACTGTGGCTTATCTGAAGATGAGGGTGATGTCGATGTTTTCACAGAAATGCTATTGTTTACAGAAGAAACTAACAGGAGTGATGCTATTCACCCGATGGATGTTCAGATGGCTGTGTTTCATTGTGCTGATAGTTTCCTGAAGCAGCTGATGGTGACTAAACTGTCTCAGTGTCAGTACGCTCTGCCTCTGCTTGTTCCCGATCCATTCACACAAGAGATTGAGTTTCCTCTCTGGACATTCAGACAAATAAACAAGAGCTGGAAGATGAAAAATGCTAAAAATGAAACCATCGGAAAAATCCAGCCTATCTGGAAGGCAGAAACACCAATGGTGTCTTTCTTCAGGTTTGGCTCAGTGTCCTCATCCAAATCTCAGCTGTTGAGCAGTCTGATCAATGAAAAACACAACACGTTCTTCCACAGGAACTGCCCAGGCAGCAGCAGAACCAGAGTACTGATGGATGGAGTGGTGGAGATTGCCTGGTACTGCCCCTCTGGAAAAGACACAGATAAATTCCGTAAATGTGTTGCTTTCTGTAACCTTCACGGTGATGCAGGAGACAACGAGAAACAGCTGCAGATCCTCACTGGAATGGCCTCAGTCAATGTTGTTATTCTACCACGACTTGACAGGAATGACAAGAGTGCAGCAAACATCCAAAACCTGTTCAAAGACAGAAAACCACTTATTTTTCTTTTTACTGAGGATAAATCTAGAGTAACTAAGATGAGGCAAGGAAAATACAAAATTGGATTAAAAGACAGAAATCAGTCGGATGTATCTGAAGACCTCGAAAAAGCTATAAATGAATGTCTCTCATCCTCATCTTTAGAATCATCATCTGTTTTTAGACTTGAAGATGTGTCAAAACAGTCAGGTATCAGAGTAGATGAGGAACATGACAATGACTGCAGAAGAGGAAAAGAAGCAGCCCAGAATATAATAAGTTTAGTGAAGGATAAAGATCTGACAGAAATCAAAGAATCATTTCTGCCCTGTCAGGGCAAACTGTGGCATCAGTGGTGTGAAAAGAACAAAGAATTACATCGATCACAGGGAAATGAAACAGACATGGTAATAAAACAGGAACAAGACATGAAGAAAACCCGTGAAGAGCAGCATGTGTTGGACATTTGTGAGTTCATGAAGTTGTTTATTACAGAAATGAATTCACAAACTCCAATTGAAAAGATATTTTTTCTTAAATGGCTCACAATCCTCCTGGATGAATACACTTCAGCTGACCTTTCTGCTCTACATTACAAGTATGATGAAAAGTGGTCAGAAGTCTTAAAATTGAAAGAGAAAAATGGGGTAACTGAGCAACAGATGACAACAAATTTGACCAATGAACAAACAGAACTTGAAAGGATATCAAAAGAACTTCGAGCTGCAACCTTTGGCTTGGAGCACATCCTGAGGGAGATCGGTCAGATCTATGAATCGTGTAAATCAGTGAATAAGAACAAGGAAGGCCTGCCGTGTGATTTTTCTTCTCTCCCGAGTCTTGCAGCAGAGATGATGATCTCTGGATTCCCACTGGAGCTGATGGATGGAGATGCTGCTCATGTTCCTGTGGTCTGGGTTACTGCTGTTCTACATGAACTAATCCAGAAACTGGGAGACCAGAGAGTCTTTGTGCTGTCAGTTTTAGGGATCCAGAGCTCTGGAAAATCCACTATGTTGAACGCCATGTTTGGACTCCAGTTTGCTGTCAGTGCTGGCAGATGCACCAGAGGAGCTTTCATGCAGCTGGTCAGAGTTTCAGAGGAGATGAAAGAACAGCTTAACTTTGACTATATCCTCGTTGTTGATACTGAGGGGCTTCGAGGTCTAGAACTGGCTGGAAGGTCAACAAGAAATCAGGACAATGAATTGGCCACATTTGTTGTTGGTATTGGTAATCTAACATTAATCAACATTCTTGGAGAAAGCCCATCAGAGCTGCAGGACATTCTTCAGATCATTGTTCAGGCCTTCATGAGGATGAAGAAGGTGGATCTGTCTCCCAGGTGCATGTTTGTCCATCAGAACATTTCAGACATCGCAGCAGGAGAGAAAAACATGGAGGGAAGGAGACGGCTGCAGGAGACACTGGATGAAATGACAAAACTTGCTGCTAAAGATGAAGTCTATGTTGCAGAACGTTTCAGCGATGTCATTACTTTTGATATTCGGAAAGATGTGAAATATTTTGCACAGCTGTGGGAGGGAAGTCCACCAATGGCACCACCAAACCCCTCATACTGTGAAAACATCCAAGAGCTAAAGACCATGTTTTTTAGCCATGCCTCGAAATCAGATGGCTTAGAGCTAGCACAACTTAAACGCCGTATTAATGATCTCTGGGAGGCTTTACTGAATGAACGATTTGTGTTCAGCTTCAGAAATTCTCTGGAAATCACAACATACAGAAAACTGGAGACCGAATACAGCAAGTGGTCCTGGAGTCTCCGCAGAACTATGCTGGATATAGAGAACAAACTCTACAACAACATAGAAAATGAAACAATTGATATAGTTTCAGAAAGTCATCTTCAAGAAAAACTAAAAGTGAAAAGTGGAGAAGTAGAAAAATCAATGTCAGAACTCTTCGAGAAGGATGAAGATAAAGATATACTGAAACAGTGGAAAGCATCATTTTACATCAAAATTAAAGAGCTTAAAAAAAACATTGTGGGAGAAACAATGAGGAAATTAAATGAGATTCTTAAGCAGCAACATGTAAAGAAAGCGATTGATGCACAGAGGACATGTCATGAAAATACTCTCTTGGAAAAGAGCAAAGAACTTGCGCTGACACTCAAAGACAAAGCCAATAATGAAACAAACTTGAAAAAAGAGTTTGATTCATTTTGGAAAGATTGTGTTAAGAAGATCAAAGCAGAAACTCCTCCAATCAAAGACACTGATGTATTAAAAGACATGCAACAACTCCTCCGTGACATCTATGAAAGTGGCCCTGTAAAAGCCTGGACAGAGAGCAAAGATGTTTTCTCTGTGTTGAGTTATTCAGAATATGTACAGTTCAAGAAATCCAGTGAAATTACAGGACATGCTAAAAATGAAATATCAGCTGAAAAGCTTGATTATAAACTATCTCAGGAGGCGGAAGCCCAAATTAGAGCCTTAGTAAATGACATTGCTCATCAGACAGACCAAAAAATCATGTCATATAACATTGCAAAGATGGGCTACAATAAAACGTACATTCAAGAACTTGCAGATTATATCAAAGCAAGAATAGTAGATTTTGAGCAAGATTTCAGGAATTATGTGTTCAAAAATGAATTTTATATGGATTTGGTCATTTCCATCTGTAAGAGAGAAAACAAAATAATTACTGACCAGCACAGAAGGTTCAGGGAAGCCAACGATCCTGTTTTATACTTTGAACAGAAGAGTGAAGAGTACTATAGTATTTTCCAGAAATACTGTCATGGTGCAACATCAGCTGCCATTTTTGGTGAGATCATTTGTCAGAAACTGAAAGAGCCCATTCAGAAGAGTGTCTACAAAGATACTGCCAGAGATATGACTAATGAAATTCGAACAAACTGTGAATCACTAAATGGAAACAGATCTAAACTAGAGAAGCACATTCTCAAGAGGTTGGCAGAACAGGAGGATTTTAAGAAATACATGAACTACTTAAACAATCCCAGAGACCACTTCAAGAGTTTTATCAGAGATGAAGTCAATCAGTACATCACTGATAAGTTTGAAGTCAGTGTTATCCCCAAGATGAATGAGAAAACTGATCTCCTGTGCCAGAAGATCATGGAAGCGGTTCATAAAGCGACTACACTGGTCAACACGACAAATGGAGATGTTCAGAAATGGCTGAATGATTTCACACAGCAGCTCTCAGATTTGCTGATATTCTCTGTTAAGGACCTCAGTGGAGTGAGTCTTGACAGTGTTAATGATTTCAGCCTCCTGGAAAAAGTAATAAGTGTGGAACTTTGTTCAGTATCTTCAGAAATACAACAGAAATTCAGCACAGAGACATTTCCTGTAAATCTGGAAGAGAAGGACAGACCAGATGAGATTCTGTTTGATCATCTCTGTCAGTGCTGCTGGGTTCAGTGTCCATTCTGTGGAGCCACCTGCACCAACACAATAGAAGACCACTCTGGAGATCACAGTGTTCCTTTCCATCGGGTCAATGGGCTCACTGGGTGCTGTTATCGGGAAACAGAGAATCTTAGTGCAAATTTTTGCACATCTTTAGTGAGAACTGCTGACATGTTCTATACAGGTCAGTGGTTTCTTTGCAGAGAATACAGAAAAGCAGGAAATGTTTATGCAGAATGGAGCATCACTCCTGACATCTCTGAGCTGCCATACTGGAAGTGGTTTGTGTACAGATTTCAGAAAGATCTTAATGAATACTTTGGGAAAACTTTCCACATGTGGGATAAGATTTCAGATGAATGGAATCAATACTCAAAAGAGCAAGCTATTGAGAGCTTGGATAAATACATCTAATGACACAGGTGTACATCAATCATTTGTAGGTCTCTAATTTACTGACCACAGTTTGAAATAGTTTCTGTTGTATGTGTGTGTAATCAGGCTTTTACCATTTTTACTGTTTATATGTAATCATGTTGCACTTAATGGATAATGCTCAATTCTTTTAGATTCTGTCATCTTCATAATGGGATTTGTCCCAAAGAGACATCACTGTGTGGACATTTGCGATTTGCATAAGACCATTTTTTTTTTTTACTTGCCCTCACCTATAGCATATATGAAAAACATTATATTACTAATCACAAAAACTATCCACCTTTTTCTTGTCGTAAAAATGGGCGTGGCCATTTGAAAATTCTATGGGTGTGGCTTCCGGTCTCATCTGCGTCCAGCTATTTTTAGCTGTACAAAACAGTTGGTTTTGCTGCTTGATATTGAAAGTTGGTGTGTCTTTTCATATTGTTTTAATGTATTATCTTAATTATGAACACACTGGTTTGAAGTGCAAACAGTTTTACCGTTTATTGCACGTTGTTAGTCTCCTCGTTATTCACCTATAGCGGCTAATGAACCGGAAGTCTCACCCATAGGAAAAAGGTGGATAAGGTATGTTTGTGTATATTTTGACATATCATAAATGTTTAACTGATATATGTTTTACTCTAAGCAGTTTACAGTACACTTACAAGTGTATTGAAGAAAGGAAGAGTAGTGATGGATAAATTATGAAACATGATGAATATTAACTGTTTAATTACTTTAAAATGGTTCTTTTAAGCGAACCATTTGAACTGGTTTGCCAAATCAGACTGAATGAATTAGCACAGATCAGATCTCTCTCCCTCCACTTCACAGCTTCCTACACTTACAATAAACTAGGGCCAGAGTGGGACCCATTTTCAGCCCTAGAGTTTCATGCCTTAGGCCGGACCACTTTAGTTCATGACTGACCAGGCCCAGATTGGCTAATCGGGAGCACTGGGAGAATTCCTGGTGGGTCGGTCTGTTTTTTTGCCCATGAGGGCTGGTGTTGTCATGCCATTGGGTTGAAATATGGATGCTGCCCCTAGGCTGCCTGCACTCACAGCAGCCCCACTCTCTTTTATCGCAGAGTGCAGCCTGCAGGTTAATAATGACTCTAGGGCTGCCAAACCGTTCCGTATAATATGGAAACATCCCGTATTTAAGGCATCAAAGAAGTATCCCGTAAGAAAGCTGTATGGAAGGCAGTCTGTCCCGTATTTGAAGACATGCACTGTATGACCAGGGCCGGAGTGGGACTCATTTTCAGACCTGGAGTTTTAATGCCTTAGACTGGCCCACTTTAGTTCACGACTGACTATATTAACATAATGTAATTACAACCTCAGTATATAAGTCTGCAATAGTGCACTGTTCTATTAAGCCTCATGATTTATTTTATTTTTCTTGAGCTTTCTTTTTTATATATACTGGTCTTTTCAGAGCCACCTTTGCACTTTCTATTATCAATTTTTTAGTTATTATTTTTGTTTTTATTTTTGTATTATTTTGTTCGCATATCTGCAACAACTTTTTTTGTTTTTTGAGCAACGTAGCGCTGTCAGGGGAGTCAAAAAATAATCACGTCATCATTAGGGTTGCCAGTTCACTTTAGAAATGGAAAACTAAGGACAATTGTGATTCGTTATAAGAAAATAAGGGACGCTCAAAATACGGCGAATGGAATTGCCAGTAGCACAAGTCCTGCTTGCCGTGAAGTGGGAGCAGCCGGCAGAGGATTTCGCTTGTTCTTAAAGCCTTCCTCAAATGGCAATGTTCACAAATAAAACAATGATTTGTGCAAAAAGAATGATTAATTATCAGTTGAGAATTTGTTATTCATATGGTCTAGTGGTCATATGGTGCATGTCTGCGAATATGGGACAAACAGCATTCCGTATAGCTTTCATTTGGGATGCTTCTTTGATGCCTTAAATACGTGACCATTCTGTATTATACGGAACAGTTGGCAATCCTAGAGTCAGCATCACATTTACAAAAAAATATCTTGATTATCCCCAAGACTTTTGAGCAAATATTCTGTGGACTGATGTGACAAAAGTTGAACTTTGTGGAAGGTGTGTGTCCCGTTACATCTGGCGTAAAACCAACACAGCATTTCATAAAAAGAACATCATACCAACAGTCAGACATGGTGGTGGCAGTGTGATGGTCTGGGGCTGCTTTGCAGCTTCAGGACCTGGATGACTTTGCATAATTGATGGAACCATGAATTCTGCACTCCCATCAGAAAATCCTGAAGGAGAATGTCCGGCCGTCAGTTTGTGACCTCAAGCTCAAGCGCACTTTATGCAGCAGGACAACGACGAACACCTGCAAGTCCACCTCTGAATGGCTCAAGAAAAACAGAAGTAAGGTTTTGGAGTGGCCAAGTCAAAGTCCGGACTTAAATCTGATTGAGATGCTGTGGTATGACCTTGAACAGTCCTTCATGCTCAAAAACTCTCCAATGTGGCTGAATTAAAACAATTCTACAAAGAAGAGTGGGCCAAAATTCTTCCATAGCGATGTGAAAGATTCATTGCCAGTTATCACAAACGCTTGATTGCAGTTGTTGCTGCAAAGGGTAGCACAACCAGTTATTAGATTTAGGGGGCAAATACTTTTTCACGTATGGCTGATGTACTTTTTTACGTATGGGCCAGGTAGATATAGTTATTTCAAATCTGCATTTTGTATTTACTCGGGTTATGTTTGTATAATATTAAATTTAGTTTGATCTGAATCATTCAGGTGTGCAAAACATTAAAAAACAGGATTGGGGCAAAAACTCACAGCACTGTATATTTGGTATAAATAAGCTAAACTGTATGTACTTTAACGTGAGCATGGCAGAAGGCAAGAAGACACCTCCTATTTATAGTTTCACAAGGTCCAATTGAATTGAGATCCGGGAAACTGGAGGTCAAGGCAACACCATAACCCTTTAGAACCTGAAGCTAAATAGATCATTTTTACGTATTTATTTATTTTTTTGACTAAAATTCTAAATCAATATGCTATGTTCAAGTGCAAGGTGTCATTTTTCAGAAAAAATAAGCTTTAAAAAAAATTACAGTTATTGGGTGTTGAGAGTTTGTGAATAGAATTTAAATTAAAAAATTATAAATTAGAATTCATTTTACTGGTTTATACTTAGAAAAAAGAAAACACATGAAGGAATGAATCTAACAAATCAAACTTGTAAACAAGACTACATATATAAGTCAAGTTTTCACTCAGATATTTTAAGTGCATACACACATGTTCCCATGTCTCAGCAAGGCTCATCACCAGGCTCTTGTGCTGTATACTCATTCTTTACATTGTTTTTGTAATGATTTTCTGCACTTCAGACACTCTGTTTCATTCTGTAATTCTGTGTTCAAATTCTTCCTTTCCAAATTTCCTGAAAACTGATGTGTGGTTAGCTAAGGGAAATTACCATAATAAGCTGTATATTGCCAAAAAGCACAAGTTGTCTACTGTCAGGACTCAGCCGACCGCAGCTTCTCCAGAGCGGCTGCAGGAGCTCTGATGATGACACAGCAATTTCACAATTGGCCAGATTCACCGCATAATAGTGATCCTGTGTGTTTCGGGTTTATTCTAACCTTTTCAATTCCAATAATAGCCACAAATCTGTGTTTATAGAACAGTAAAAGTTTTTTTTTTTTTTTTTACTGTACAGTAGTCACAATGTTATATTGAGTCACATGTATTAAAACACCTTGATAAAGCATATACATCGTATATATTTATGTTGAACTTTATCCTTGAAATTATGGCGCTGTATTAAGCAGTATATAAAAAGTGTCTCTGTTGCTCGTAAAAATGTTTCTGAAACGTCTGTGTATT
Organism: Cyprinus carpio; assembly: GCF_018340385.1. Classification (NCBI taxonomy): domain Eukaryota; kingdom Metazoa; phylum Chordata; class Actinopteri; order Cypriniformes; family Cyprinidae; genus Cyprinus; species Cyprinus carpio. The sequence goes on from NC_056618.1 coordinate 29,907,872, forward strand.
TGACAAATATTGCATTTTATTCCCTTTATCTGTGACAGAGTATGCAAACACCGCATGAGTGTCACTAACGGGAGCTGAAAGTGTCCGGCTTGAATGCTCTGTTTTCAACTTCACTGCCGACTGCAAGCGGCTGCTCTCGTTGACCGCCGTCTGTAGCCCTGGTTCAAGTTGAACACACTTACAGTGTATGTATACGTGCATCTAAAAAAACTGAATATTGTGGAAAAGTTTTTTTTTTTTTGGTAACATTTCAAAAAGTGAAAAATTAATATATTCTAGATTCATTACATATAAATTTAAATATTTAAAAACTCTTGTTTTAATTTGGATGATTGGAGCTTACAGCTCATAAAAGTCAAAAATCCAGTACCTCAAATTATTAGAATATTTCCTAAACTCAAACACAAAGAAGATTTGCAAAACAGAAAAGTTCTTTAAACTATGTTAATTTATGCACTCAATGTCCGGGCCTCCTTAAGCATAAAAAACAGCATGAGGAGAGGCATGGAAGCGATCAGCCTGTGGCACTGCTGAGGCACTACTGAGCCTTCAGTTCGTCTGGATTGTTAGATTGACTGTTTCTCATCTTTCTCTTGAAAATATCCCATAGATTCTATATGGGGTTCAGGTCAGGCATGTTGGCTGGCCAATCGAGCACAGTAATATCATGGTCAGCAAACCACTGTGGGCAGGTGCTAAAGTCCTGCTGGAAAATGAAACTTGTCAGCAGATGGAAGCATAAAGTGCTCCAAAATCTCCTGGTAGACGGCTGCACTGACCAGTAGACATCACGGCACCCCAAATCATCACTGACTTCAGAAACTTCACACTGGACTTCAAGCAGCTTGGATTCTGTGCATCTCCAGTCATCCTCCAGACTCCAGACCTTGATTTCCAAATGAAACGCAAAATGTGCTTTTAAGTAATGGGCCTTTGTTTTTTGTTTTTTTTTCCGTGTCCCGCTCAATCCCTAATTTATAGTAGAAATAGATTGTGAATTTACTTACTGATCCACACTCCGGAACAGAAGGGGGCTGTAATGTACCAATAATACGGTTGGCATCGCCGTTAAAAAAGAAGAAGAAGAAGCAGAAGACGACGACAGAGGAGAGGGGAGCAGTTCACGGTATTTCTCACATGTAAATAACCATCAAACACTTTATAGAGTTTAAACAACATACACGGGCTCATTTGTGCATCGTTTTCTTCGGGTTCAGTGCTGTTTTTGTGTTTGCTGAATTCAACACTCAGGGCCGGGTTTCCCTATGATTGATCTTAGAGCTTAAGAGAGTAATTTTACGATCGTTCGTTATTGTTTCACGAGCGTTTCCCAAAAAGCACTTAACACAGTCGCACATAGCCATGCTTTAAAGGGATAGTTCACCCCAAAATGAAAAATTGATGTTTATCTACTTACCCCCAGGGCATCCAAGATGTAGGTGACTTTGTTTCTTCCGTAGAACACAAACCAATATTTTTAACACAAACCGTTGCAGTCTGTCAGTCTTATAATGTAAGTGGATGGGAATCACGGCTAAAACATACAATAAAACTAAAAAAAAACATATGCAAACAAAACCAAATTAAACCCTGCGGTTTGTGAGGACACATTGATTTGTAAAGACACAAAACGATCGGTCTGTGCAAGAAACTGAACAGTACTTATATATATATATATATTTTTTTTTTACTTCTGATTCATGCAATGTCCGAGCTTTACATTTCTATGCAGATATATTCTTATTAAATACGAGGGCATAATAAAACAAAATTAATAGAAATGTTCACAAAAGTCCACAGAATGTGTGAATTATGTGAGGACATGTTACTGAATGAGCATTTTAAATTGATGTGCTCTTTTTGTTAATGCTGTTACTTTTACTATAGTAATATAATGATTTAGAGAGAGACAACACTTAGACTATGGTCTCTTCAAAGATAGAAATTGGAGGGCATCTGCTTCACTTACATTAATGCATAAATGTTTAATCAAAAACACAAACTCAGTTCTGATTTATTGCTGCTTCCACACAGAAATTCATGTTCAGTGAAGCTCCTCCCACAACAATCACACGGTCAGTGATTTCACCAACAAATGCTGGAAGTTTCCCATCAGTTTACAAGTGCAGACGAGCATCAGACCATCAGGAAGAAATGGAATCTATAAAGACTGAGTTTATCAAAGAGGAAAGTGAGAACATGAGTGATCCAGAACCCTGCAGAATGAAACACACTGAAGAACAGAGAGGTTGGTGTTTATTCTTCATTCTTCATTCAGTCATGATCATGAAGAATATTAATGTTATAAAGCTTCAAGCCGTTCAACAGATTTAGATTCATATTTAAACTAGTATGAAATGGGTACAAAATTTTTCTTCATATTTTGGGTTTCAGCAAATGGTCAATAAGTGAGGTTTGAGAAACGTTTGTTTTGATTGTCAACATCAGATCAATCTGAATGTTATTTTAGCTCTTTTATTTTATATTGATATTGTATTTATATGTTTGCAGCAATGTTACCAAAATGTTAGACATTTCTCAATATAGTTTACATTGTAAATATATAATATATGTAAAAATGTAGTTTTCATTGTAGTTACATTGCAGAATGAACTTGACAGAAGAGGACGTCCTTATAAAGATTTAAAAAGTCTCCAGCATTGATATTTTACCAATGATTTATGATTAAAAAAAGTTACGGTGACAGTAATTTACATATGTTATTATTATAGTATAGTCATACTAATATGTTTATTTATTTTACATAAAATGAGAAAACATACTTGTTCAGTCATGGCTGCTCCATTTATTTGTAATGACAAAAATACATAAATAACTCAGTCCATTTAATAGAAAAACATTGGGCGCTGTCCTGTTTCACTATGCTACTGTTATCCTTTCAGCCAAATTGTGTGAGGTGCAAGAGCGCATGTCAGGAGAAGTAGAATAATTATTAATTACTAATTTGAATCAGTACATTATAATGAAAACAATACCATAAAAAAGAAAAGACGTTTTTTGCGATCATTAATGGAAACCGATAAACTCCTGGAAAGTCCAAGGATCCAGTAAGCGAATTCAGTTGGACAAAACATGAAATGGCCGATTTCATCAGAGATTGTGGAGAGAATAGTGACTCCCGTCCAGATGTCAGTAAATTATTATTTTCATTGTGTATTTGGATTAAAAGCAAGAATATTTTATAATGGACGCTGACTGGCTGAGGTGTTATGCGTTGGTTAGGAGGTTTAGCGATTCTGAATGTATCCAGTGGAGGTTCAGTGGTCTTTGGTCTTGTTTGGTATCGCAGCTTGACTTGTGGTTTTTTGTATTGAAAACCTTTTGGACCGCACCACCACTCTGGTGCGCACCAAACAACCGAACCGAGACCCAGCTGAAGAAGTGGTCTTGGTTCGGTTCCAAACAAATTCTGGTATGGTTTGTTTAAGGTGTGAATATGATCAGACCTCGAGCCGACCCAATTGCAGAAAGCACTGTGCCTTTTGAGTTAACAGGCTCCCGTAGTTGGAGTTGCCTTATGGGAAAGTGTTGTGTTCGCTACATTTGCTAGCCATTGAAAAATGAGTTGTGGTTTGACCTGGAGCTCCAAAGAGACATGCTGCCTCATTGACATTTGGGCAGATTCCTATATATCACAGCTACTGGAGAAGACGCATACAAATGCGGATGTGTTCAGCGAAGGGATGAAGGAGAGGGGATTTGAGCGGTCTCCCACAAATCACGTTGAGCAGTGGGAGGGGGTGGTGGTGTTTATGGGCGATCGCACAGTTAGCTGACACTTGCGAAAGCCTGTAATCGCTTTCCTATGCATGTTTTTTTTAAGTTTCACTTTCGCTTTCTTTATACCTAATCTGTCATCTGCGCAGTGCTATTGTCAGTATGCTATGGTAGGCGCAAATAAGAGCATGCTCTTTCCGCATGACAATCACATGCAATATATCGCCCAGCCCTACCTGGAGCAAATCGAGTTTAGGTTTAGTGCTCCTGTGAAATGCAAGTTCCATCTTGAATGTACTGCACATGACAGCATTCTTGGTTTTAAGTTTTGTGAAACGTTCCCACATCTTGCTAGTTCGTATTCATTTGCACTCCATCATAATTTGCGCTATGTTTTTCTTCTATTGGAACAGCATTCGGTGCGGCTGCACTACACTCTTGCGTCATAGCAGTCACATCACAATATAGTAGGACCTTACATTAGGTCACATGACATCAAACAAATACTCAACAATAAAAATATTTGTCGACAATGTCAACTAATCATTTCAGCCCTGCATGTCTTCACATGATATGATGAATGGTAGTCAGTGGAATGAAATGTGAGGCGTGACTGACCCTTAATATCAATCTCATGCTGCGTTCACACCAAACGCGAATAGAGCGTCTGGCGCGAATGATTTCAATGTTAAGTCAATGTAAAGACGCCTTTACGTGCGTCTGGATGTCTCGCGGCGTGAATGAGGCATTTAGCACGGCGCGGTAGTCACGAATTGAGCGTCTGGCGCGTTACGCGAATGGTGCTTTTTGTGCATTTATGCGTTTGACGCGAAATGAAAAATTTTAACTTTGCCGTCAATTCACGCGGCGTTAACCAATCAGGAGCCTGCTCAGGAGTCACTCATTAAACATGGAGGAACGACTGATATTGTCAGTGAGCAGTCACCCGGAGCTATATGACACAAGTTCTTATTTCTATAGAGACAGGAATAAAAAGGACCTCGCTTGGAAGAGTGTGTTGTAAATACACATTTAACTTTTGAGTCATGTACACGTTTATCGACCCGTGGCCTTCCAGCCGTTTTTTACAACTATTTCCCCCCAATATAGCCTACAGCTACTTTTTGCTAACAGTATAATGTGTTTCTTCAGAGGACGTGTGCAGGAAAAAGTGGAAAAGCCTCGAATGCTCGATCAACATCAGCCATCATGCGAACAGACAACCGCCTAGCACTTGCCCCTCCCACAAGAAGCGGATTTCGCCTCGGACGCGCGTCAATTTCGCTTCAAACTCTTGCTTTCTATGTGCGTCTATTTCACTCTAGACACGCAAATTTATTCAAAATGTTCAAGTGGCAAACTAGACGCGAATTTGACGCTCTAAAAGTTAGTGTCAAAATTGTAGTATTTTTGTTAGTTTTTTATGTTGTTACATTAGATAATTGTGTCATTGATTGATTAAATATATTTAATAGTTCTCACTACAAAAACAGTACATTTCATGAGCCTTTAATGTTTTAAAAACAATAACTGAATGATCAATGTACCTAATTCATGCAAAGTTTCAGGGATATGTAAATAATTTTATAAAAATGCATCAAAATGATTTTACATCAGGGCTCACTTTTCTGTCCTTTCAATTCATATTCCTGTTTTGTAATCTTTTTGTTTTACTGCAAATGTAAACTTTTTTTTCTCTCATTTCAGACCCGATGGAAGAGAACGAGAAGAGTGAAGAACTGAGTGAAGTGGAGGAGAAACCTCATGTCAATTCTGAAGAGAAACCTCTGAGTCACTCGAAAACTAAAAAGAAATTTGTTAAGAAAAGAAGACCTGAGAAATCTTTCACCTGCACTCAGTGTGGAACAAGTTTCACATACAAAAACGCTCTTGAGATTCACATGAGAATCCACACAGGAGAAAAGCCACACACATGTGATCAATGTGGAAAGAGTTTCCTATACAAACAAAGTCTTAAGATTCACATGAGAGTTCATACTGGAGAGAGACCACATGCATGTGATAAATGTGGAAAGAGTTTCCCTTACAGACGAAGTCTTGTGTTTCACATGAGAGTTCATACTGGAGAGAAGCCATTCACATGTGATCAGTGTGGAAAGAGTTTCATACATTCATCAAACTTTAAACGACACATGAAGATCCACACTGGAGAAAAGCCCTTCACGTGTGATCAGTGTGGCAAAACATTTCTTAGGCCATCACAACTGAAGACACACCTGACAGTTCATATGAAGGAGAAGCCACATTCATGTTCTTCATGTGGAAAGAGTTTTTCACAGCTGGAAAGTTTAAAATCCCATCAGAAATTACATGACGCTGTAAGAGATTGTGTGTGCTTTCAGTGTGGGAAGACTTTTGCCTCAGTGAATGTTTTAAAACGGCACCAGAGGTATCACACTGGAGAAAAACCTTACAAGTGTTCACACTGCGACAAGAGATTTCGTTGGTCAGTAGATCTGACAAGACATGAGTGGATCCACACTGGAAAGATGCCACACACGTGTGATCAGTGCGGGAAGAGTTTCACACGCAAACAAAGTTTTAGAGTCCACATGCGGATCCACACGGGAGAGAAGCCATATGCATGTGATCAATGTGGAAAGAGTTTCACGTGTTTATCAAACCTTAAAGGACACATGAAGATCCACACTGGAGAAAAGCCACATGCATGTGATCAATGCGGCAAAACATTTCTTGTTTCATCAGCCCTGAAGAAACACCTGACAGTTCATATGAAGGAGAAGCCATATTCATGTTCTTTATGTGGAAAAAGTTTTTCATGGCGGCAAAGTTTAAAATCCCATCAGAAATTACATAATCCTGTGAGAGATCATGTGTGCTTTCAGTGTGGGAAGACTTTTGCTTTGGTGAATCTTTTAAAACGGCACCAGAGGTATCACACTGGAGAAAAACCTTACAAGTGTTCACACTGCGACAAGAGATTTCGTTGGTCAGTAGATCTGAAAAGTCATGAGAGGATCCACACTGGAGAGAAACCGCACACGTGTAATCAGTGTGGGAAGTGCTTTACACGCAAACAAAGTCTTAGAGCACACATGAGGATCACACCTTCAGTGATTTCACCAATAAATGCTGGAATTTTCCCATTAGTTTACAAGTGCAAACAAGCATCAAACCATCAGGAAGAAATGGAACCTGCAAAGACTAAGTATATTAAAGAGGAAAGTGAGAACATGAGTGATCCAGAACCCTGCAGAATGAAACACACGGAAGAACAGAGAGGTTTGTGTTTATTCTTCATTCTTCATTCATTCATGATGCTGAAGAACATTGTTATAAAGCTTCAAGCAGTTTTTCAGATTTAGATAAATATTTGAACTATGAAATGGGTAGAACATTTTCTACATATTTAGGTTTTCAACAAATGGTCAAGGTAAGTGAGGTTTGAGAAACTTTCATTTGGATTGTCAACATCAGATCAATCTGAATGTAATTTTAGGTCTTTCATTTTATATTGTATTTATGTTTTTGCATCAATTTGACCCAAACATTTTGATATTTCTACTTTGTACAACACGATTGTAATTAAGAACACCGCATTGAATGTAACATAAATTATTATTTGTCTTCAAAACTCTTATTAAATTTACATTTACATTTAGTCATTTTGCAGATGCTTTTATCCAAAGCGACTTACAATTGGGGGATACATAAAGTGTTTCTTCTTAAAGAGGCAAACAGACACAGGAAGTGCTTGTAATACCAAGTTTTAGACATTGTTCAAATAAGTACAAGCTAAAAAAGAGAAGGAATAAATAAATAGAAATTATTATTTTTTTTATGATGATGATGTCAAGTAAAGACAGAGATGAGTTTTCAGCTGTCACTTAAAAAAAATTGTGTAGCATGCTCCGTTAAAAGGCCTGATTTTCTGATGTTGTGCAATGCAAAGCTGGAAGATCTAGCAGTCTATGCAATGTGGTCTTTGAAGGTCAGCTGGTCATCAAAAGTTACACCAAGATTTCTGACTGAAGTTGATGGGGTATTTGTAGAAGAACCTAGCTGGATGGAGAAATCATACTGTAGAGTTGGAGTGTCAGGGAAAACAAGAAGCTCAGTCTTTACCAGGTTGAGCTGTAGGTGATATTCTTTCATCCATGCCGAGATGTCCGCCAGGCAGCCTGAGATCCGTGCAGCTACCATTGGATCATCTGGTTTTAGTTTGTGTTTGTTCTGTGTGTCATCAGCATAGCAATGGTAGGAGAAGCCATGTGCCTGTATAATGGGACCCAGTGATGTCGTGTATATGGAGAAGAGAAGGGGTCCAAGAACTGATCCCTGAGGAACCCCAGTGACAAGTTGATGTGCTTTGGATACATCCCCTCCCCAAACTACCCTGAAAGACCTACCAGTGTGATAGGATTCAAACCAGCGAAGTGGAATCCCTGTGATGCCCAGTGATGAGAGGGCAGACAGGAGGATCTGATGATTGACAGTGTCAAAATCAGCAGATAGATCCAGCAGAACAAGAACTGATGATGTGGAATCAGCCTTTGCAATCCGCAGGGCTTCTGTGACTGATAGTAGCTCAGTCTCAGTTGAATGGACACTCCTGAAACCTGACTGGTTAGCATCCAATTTGTTGTTCTGTGAGATAAACAATGATATGGTTGAAAACAACTCTTTCAAGGGTTTTCGCTCTGGATGGAAGGAGAGAGACAGGTCTGTAGCTATCTGTAAGTGTTTAATGTAGGTTTTTTGAGCAGTGGGGTTACCCAAACCTGCTTAAATGCAGTGGGGAAGATGCCTGTGAGGAGAGACGTGTTGATAATGTGTTTGAGTGCTGGTAAAAGTGTAGGAGAGATTGTTTGGAGGAGGAGTGAGGGGATTGGGTCTAGAGGGCATGTTGTAGGGTGGCTGGAGAGGAGAAATTTTGATACTTCTGCCTCAAATATTAATGCTGAAAAATGCTACATTTATTGCTACATTTATTGGTCTCCTTCTCATGCCCCTTTGTTTGAAGTGGGGTCCCGAAAAAAAGCTTGGTTTGAAGGGCGGTCTGGCCCTTCCCCTACCCCTCCCCTCTAACCAAAAGAGAATCAAAGCACCCCCACCCCTTCATGTGAATGCGTGAACCAAAGGGGTAAGGAAAGGGAAGGGGTAGGGAGTAGAAATGGGATTGGGCCTGAGAGTGTATTGGTGGTTTTCCACTGCATGGTATGGCGCAGTACCAGCTTGGTACCACCTTGGCTGAGGTTCCAAGCGAGCCGTACTGTTGCCAAAATGTGATGTGTAAACTCTGCTGATCACTGATTGGCCAGAGAGAATCATCTCTACCTGTGTCATTGAACTTGCGATACAAGACACCAGACCTGCTATATTTAAATCAGCACAGCCAGCGTAGGATTGAACACAACTTTTTTTTTTTGAATGAACGCAACTGTTTTGAACCAGTGCACTTTTTTTAAACAATCAAAAAATGGCTGTTTCGTGGTCTGTTGAGGAAGTACAGACGTTCCTCTCATTGATAGCCGAGGAGCGGATCCAACGAAAGCTTGATGGGGCACTGCAGAATGAAAACTTTTTTTCTGGAGGTCGCTCAGCTCTTGGCTGCGACATGTATAATTCCGCCCACTTAAAGTGGTACTAAACTGCAGTGTAAACGTGTGCCAAGTCATACCACGCAGTGGAAAAGCGCCATATGAGTGCAGCTTAAAAAGTCTGCCTGATTAGAAAGAGGTGTGTAAGTGATTAGTTCCTAGGCAGAGGGTTTATGGGAAATGAGTTCAGTCTGAATGGTTATGGAGCTCTCTGGTGGTAGTGGGAGTAGAAGTAATGTCAGGGACCAGATTCGTGACAACAATCTACTCCACTGGACTGCAAAAGTTTGCCGCCTTTTAATTCAGCTAAGATGTCACACCGTGACTTATTGACCTTCTATTAGCCACACGTCTTTAGGGCTGCAACAAATGATTATTTTATTCTAACGATAATTACGACTAATCGTCAATTATTCCAACCACAAATCAGTAAGTTTTGAATGATTATTCCACTTTTGCAATTAGTTAAAACATTGAGTTATACATATTTAACTAATAAATATATGAAGAAAATTGCTTCAGCTTTTTAAATAGTTGTTTTAATTAACTTTGAGCCAACAAAACAGCTCATTCTCTTTAAGTTTTCTGATTCTGCCAACTCAAAAAAAATCACACAAAAATTCTCTTTAAGCATTATTTAATTATTTTGTTCACTTTCAACAGAAAAAAAAATACAAATATAATAATCAGCTGCATTACAAACAAAAAAAAAAGTCTATTTTTGAATGTAAACTAATCTCTTGGCAGCAGCATTAAGGCCCTGTGTTGACCAAAGCATTTTTAGCCAGCTGAAAATGCTAGGCGCTATGCTGAAAATAATCAGCTCTGAGCACTGAGACTGTGTGGGTTCATGAGATTTTGAGGGCATCACGAATACATCTCGATAAGTACCATTCTTTGGTCCAAGAACTGAAGTTGGACGGATGCTACTTTAAAGAGTACTGTACTGTGTAGTATATAAAAAAACGCCAGTGTGCTCAGCGTGAAAAAGACCCTCGGCACGATTCTGCCGTTTTAAAAAATCGCAATGCTCCTATTGAATACAATTGAAAATATATGCTAGCTTCGTGAAAAAATGCTTTGGTGGACACAGGGCCTAAGAGGCTTTAAGTGGCATTTACTTCAGGACATGTAATAATAGTTTGCAGATTAAAATTTTACCATTCTACAAGTACAAATTTACAATATTTTTTTACACTACAGTCATGTCCAAAAGTTTTGGCAGTGACTAATTTTGTGTCTTTGCAAAGTTTACAGCTTAAGCTGTTGTGGTGTTCATTCACATTGTTTCTAGATTGTGTAAAGTGTATCAGATGCATTTTAAATAATTGCTGAAAGCTTCATTTGCCAAAAAAGGAACTTTTCACAATAAAACAAATTTCACTTTTTTTGATCCTGACACAACATGACCAGCTAACATTAACTGATTAATCATAGCAGCAGCAGCACATGTTAAAGTATGACTGAATGCTAGTCAGGTGAAATCACTATGATACTAATTAGAATTTAAGACTGATTGCTATAAAAGGAGGGAAGAAGCGCTTCCAATCATTGTGTTCTTGTTAGCAATGGTTACCTCCAAAGAAACACACGCAGCCATCATCGCTTTTCATCAAAATGGCCTCACGTGTGAAGAAATTGCTACAAAGAATATTGCACCTGAAAGAACCATTTACCGGATCATCAAGAACTTCAAGGAGAGAGGTTCAACTGCAGTGAAGAAGTCTTCAGTCTTCGTTCGTTATCTGGCTCGGTTCAGTCAGTGTACTGTTTGAGTAAATGAATTACTCCGGGATATTGGTTCATTTGAACTCAAAGGGAGTGTCAGCCATGTTAAAAAAGTTAACAGCTTAAGTCATTTGTGGATTAATGCTTATTGTTGACGCGAACCGTTTCAAACGATTCAGTTCGATTTGGTGAACTGGTTCAAGAAGATCCGGTTACATCGAGTGATTCGTTCGCGAACCGGATATCACTAAACGGCAGTGTTGTGAACGCGCTCATAACAGACCCAGGAGAGAAGTCAATGCTGAATAAAGTCGTTGTTTTTGATATTTTTGGACCAAAATGTATTTTCGATGCTTCAAAAAATTCTAATGGACCCTCTGATGTCACATGGACTACTTTGAAGATGTTTTTATTACCTTTCTGGACGTGGACAGTATACCGTACATACATTCTCAATGGAGGAACAGAAAGCTCTCGGACTAAATCTAAAATATCTTATACTGTGTTCCGAAGATGAACGGAGGTCTCACGGGTTTGGAACGACATGAGGGTGAGTCATTAATGACATCATTTTGATTTTTGGGTGAACTATCCCTTTAAGGGGCATTTACTTCAGGACACATAGAATAGTAAAATATTAATCTGCAAACAATTATTACAAATATAAAATTTCTATTTTTTTACACTATGAGATGAAAGGCAGAGAGACATTCTCATTCACCATTTAATTAACAGTATGAAAATGTAACTGACATGATCAAGCTTTATTCTATGCAAACGGAGTCATCACACTTACATTACTGTAATTGTTTTATTAATATCCACTTGAACTGCACAATGCGCCACACAGACATTTGATCAGTTTGGCTAAAATAAAAAGACAATCACACAACCATTAATCAGCGCTGTGAGATCCAGTGAGAAGTGCATGAGTTCACTGCAGAGTTCTACAGTGCAGATCACATACAGAAATGTCTCTGTGACTTAAACTAGTTTAAAGCTAAATAAATCAGCTGTCTTTCCTGGCAACACTAATGCAGAAACACTGTGCAACAATTATCCAATTAGAAGGCGTTTCAATTCACAAATCACCAGCATTTACCATAGTTTTACAGTAGTAACACTTAACGGTAACCATGGTATTGTGGCAGAAATGTTTAATTTTATTATATTATTAATGTACTAAATGTACTAAAGAAGCATTGGAATATAATTATAGTATTCTTGTTAACTCATCTGTTGTTGTGCATATGTGCTTATACAGAATGTCATTAGGCTGCTGCATTTTGTTGCAGAAACCATATAGTTAGACTACTTTTTTACCATGGTAGTGAGGTGCTGTACCTGTGGTGATCATGATATACAAATGTATGAAAGATGAGGCTGTTACAGTTTTCACAGATGTACAGTGTTTGTTAATGAAAATAAATGTACATCTGCTTCTCAACACGGGGCAGTCGTGGCCTAATGTATAGAGAGTTGGACTTGTAACCTGCAGTTTGCGGGTTTGAGTCTCAGGTTCAGCAGGAATTGTAGGTGGGGGGAGTTAATGTACAGCACTCTCTTCCACCCTCAATACCATGACTGAGGTGAGACCCTTAAGCAAGGCACCAAACCAGTGGTGTAGTTGGGGCCATACGCAAGTATACGCCGTATGCTTACTTTTTTCCCCGGGCTGTTCATGTATTACATCTTCTAAGGATCAATATTTGCATATACCCTCGGTATACCCACTTGTTTTGTTGCTTCGCAAGTCCGTAATCTATCATGTAGCTTCCACTTTAATGGTCCCATACAGTTGTGTGAAACTCATGATTCTTTATGCATGTTACTCATGATTCTTTGGTGCATTATCACTTCTGTCATTCTACCTTTTCCCGCCTATTATCGACTGAGTGCGCGTGTCCGCTGCAGTTAGAGAACTCCGTTCAAATGCCATCAGGATTACCGGGACATTCCCGGACTGGTGGACCGGTCGAGTACTGAGCCGGTCGCCAAAACGAGGGCGACCTCCCCCACATCAGGCTCTGTTTTTAAATTACAGTGAACTATAAAAAACAAATACTCCAAAAAGTGTGAAGCAGCGCTATGCAATGCATCTGCCGGCCGTGCGCAAAAGCAGAGTGGATCAGTCTACCATGCTGCGCTTGCGCCGCAATGTAAATTGATAACAGCGCAAGTCGCTTCATCCATTCAGATGTGAGACAGAATTTACCTTTCGGTAAGCCCCTCCCCTCAAACGCAGATGAACCAATAGCAGTCGAGTATCAGTTGCACGGGGAGCGGAACTCGGACATCTTTAGGTTTTAGCGCCATAGAGAAACACTGGAAGATCCGAAGCTCGCATCGGTTTAATAATGTTTATGCTACGAAAATGGAAAAACGATGTGCCTAGGGTACTTGTAACACTAATTCCAGGTATCCTGAGAGAATGGGCAATGAAATTTATTTTATTCAATTTCCTAAATCCAACCAAAACAGAGCAAAATGTCCCTAAGCATTCACCCCTAATCACAATGAAGATGAAAACATAAATTTTTTGGTTGTCATGCTGGCTTTTTTGTTTGCTTTAAGTGTCCATAGGCTTTTTTGACAACTGTCAGTTTAAGTGCTGGATATTAAGTGTTGCAAGTTATTGATTTTAAATAAAAATAAACCAAAATTATTTCAAATCTTTTGCAAATAAGATAAGATAAAGATATCGCTGGGATAGAAATTAATACTTTTATTTAGCAAGGATGCTTTAAATTGATCAAAAGTGACAATAAAGCCATTTATAATGTTACAAAAAAATAAAATTTCAGATAAATGCTGTTCTTCTGAACTTTCTATTCATCAAAGAAACCTGAAAAAATTCTACTCAGCTGTTTTCAACATAATAATAATAATAATAATAATAATAAATGTTTTTTGAGCAGCAAATCAGAATATTTGAATGATTTTTGAAGGATCATGCGACTGGAATAATGATGCAAAAAAATTCAGCTTTGAAATCGCAGGAATAAATTACATTTTAAAATGTATTCAAATAGAAAAGTTATTTTAAATAGTAAAAATATTTCACAATATTGCTGTTTTTGCTGTATTTTGGATCAAATAATTGCAGGCTGGAGAGAAGAGAGTAGGGGATTCAGAGTTCAGTGGTGCCTGGGGCAGAAGAGGGGAGGTGGGGGCAAGGTTGGGATGGAGTTCAGCTTCCTGACAGCCTGATGAATGAAGCTGTCTTTCAGTCTGCTGGTCCTCGCCTGGAGACTCCACAGTCTCCTCCCTGATAGCAGCAGACTGAAGAAGCTGTGTGTCGGGTGAGTGGGATCACCTGTGATGCAGAGGGCTTTGCGGGTGAGACGGGTTCTGTAACTGTCCTGGAGGGAGGGGAGAGAGACACCAACGATCTTCTCAGCTGCTCTCACTATGCGTTGAAGGGTCTTCCGGCAGGATGCGTTGCAGGCACCATACCACACAGTGATGCAGTTGTCAGAATGCTCTCGGTGGTGCCTCTGTAGAAGATGCACATGATGGGGGCCAAGGCTGTAGCTCTTCTCAGTTTGCGGAGGAAGTAGAGACGCTTTCTTGGCCAGTGCTGTGGTGTTTTCAGTCTGGTAGAGGTTCTCTGCAATGTGCACACCCAGGAACTCTCTCCACAGTCACACCGTTGATGGTCAGAGGAACATGTTGAGTGTGCACTCTCCTGAAGTCATCAACAATCTCCTTCATCTTCTTCACATTCAGAGAGAGATTGTTGTCACTGCACCACCCGGTCAGGCGCCTCACCTCACTCCTGTAGTTTGTCTCATCGCTGTTGCTAATGAGACCCACCACAGTCATGTCATCCGCAAACTTAATAAAAAGGTTGGAGTTGTGTGATAGTGTGCAGTCGTGGGTCAGCAGAGTGAAGAGGAGGGGGCTCAGCACACATCCTTGCGGGGCCCTTGTGTTCAGTGTGATGGTGCTTGATGTGTTGCTGCTGACCCGTACTGCCTGATGTCTACCAGTCAGAAAGTTTGAGGGGCAGTTGTGTTGAGTGTTGTTTGTTGCTGGTTGGACGTATTTGTTGATGTGCTGTTGAGGGATGATTGTGTTGAATGCTGAACTGAAGTCTATGAACAGCATTCTGACGTATGAGTCTTTTTTGTCTAGATGTGAGAGTGCTGAGTGGAGAGCAGTGGCGATGGCATCATCAGTCGAGTGGTTGGAAGGGGTCCAGGGAGGGCACACTTGATACTTGATATACAGCGTTCTGAATGAGCTGAAGCTGTCTAATTGTCTTGTTGGGAAGGCCGGTGAGGAGACCATTACAATAGTCCACCCTGCTGGTGATAAAGGCATGAACAAGTTTCTCCAAGTCTTGACTGGAAACAAAACATCTAATTCTTGCAATGTTTTTTAGATGATAGTATGCTGATTTAGTTACTGCTTTGACATGACCACTGAAACGGAGGTCTGTCTCCAGAATCACACCAAGATTCCTGACTTGATTTTTAGTTGTTTGACCCCTAGAGTCAAGGTATGCATTCACCTTGAAAACTTCATCTTTGTTTCCAAATGCAATGACTTAAGTTTTTTCCTTGTTTAACTGAAGAAAGTTCTGGCACATCCAACTATTAATTTCATTAAAACATTTGCAGAGGGAGTCAATGCGGCTGTAGTCATTTGGCAATAAAGCTAGGTAAATCTGTGTAGAAAAATAGGCAATTTTGTTCTTTCTCATTATTTGACTTAGTGGGAGCATATACAGGCTAAACAAGAGCGGTGCAAGAATTGAGCCTTGTGGGACTCCACATGTCATGATGTCCACTTAGACTTATGCTCTCCTAGACTCACATAATAGCCTAAGTATGACCTTAACCATTTGAGTACCATCCCAGAAAGCCCAACCCAGTTTTCCAGTCTCTCTAGTAGTATTTTATGATCGACAGTGTCAAACGCAGCACTGAGATCTAGCAATACCAGCACTGATATTTTGCCAGAGTCAGAATTTAATCGAATATAATTTATTATCTTAATGAGTCTCTGTGCTGTGATGTGGTCGGAAACCAGATTGAAAATTGTCCAGGTATCCATTTGAGTTTAAGTATTTGTTCAGCTTGTTGTGAACTACCTTTTCTATAATTTTGCCTGTAAAAGAAAGATTAGATATTGGTCTATAATTGCTCAAAATGGTGTTATCAAGATTGCTCTTTTTTTAGGAGGGGCTTAACAACTGCAGTTTTCAGGGAGTTTGGAAATGTCCCAGAAAGAAGTGAGGCGTTCACCACTTCTAAGAGATCTGCTTCTAAACAGTTAAACACACTTTTGAAAAAAGATGTGGGAAGTGTGTCAAGATAGCAGGTTGATGATTTTCGGTGCTGCACTACTTCTTCCAAACTTTTGCTGTCAATTGCTTCAAAAATAGACATAGTATATTTTTGATATTGCGGCCAAATCTGTCTGACCTCTGCATTACTTGAGGATGGGGGTGGGGGGGGGGGGGGGGTTGTCAGTCTCTCAACAGTGGCAAAATGAGTGTTGTTTAAGTTACTGTTTATAAGGTTTGAGAAGAAATTAGTTACTGTCTAGCTGTCTAGCTGTGGCTAGTTTCACATTAAAAGCATGAAGGCTGTCTTTATAGATGCTATAGTGAATTCCGCCACATCCGCTCGGCTTTTCTGCATTGTCTTTTCATAATCTGAACTGCTGTTGATCTTCTCCAAACTGATTTCTGTCTGTTTGTTTTCTTACTGACTATTATTGGAGCAATATCATCAATAACATTCTTAACTTTTGAGTTAAAGGAATCAAGGAGAATATCAACAGAGTCTGCAGAAATGCTTGGTGTTAAAGATATAGCCTCCATAAACAGCAGACTAGTGTTCTCGTTTATGCATCTCCTTCTGACAGAGACAGATCTAGATTGAGTGGTAGCAGAGATCAATATATCAAATAAAATACAGAAGTGATCAGATAGTGCTATGTCCTTAATAACAATGGATGAAATTTTTAGACCCCTACTAATGATTAAATCTAGAGTGTGTCCACCTTTGTGTGTGGGTCCATGCACATGCGGAATCAGGTCAAAAGTGTTTAGAACCGTTATCATTTCTTTGATACTCATGAAAGTAAAGTTAGGAGGGGCTGCTTCATTGAGGACTGTTGCACTGCAGCTGTCTTCTAGCCATGTTTCATTTTTAGAAACATAAAATCCAGATTGTTTGTGGTAATAAAGTCATTGATTAGAAATGATTTATTTTTTAGTGAGCGAATGTTTAAAAATGCTAACTTGATGGCAGAGCTTTGTGTCTTTACATTAATCTTAGTTTGATGCATAATAGGCCGCAGATTAGATGAGTTTGCCCTTCTGCTTGAGAAGGCCTTAGACTTTCTATCATGTAGTAAAATTGAAATAGAGAAAGCTACAGGCACACTGGGTTCCCGCTTGTTCTGTAAACATTTGTGAATGTCGCTGCTATTATAGTGGGACCCGACACATATCACTAAGAGCTGCTATCAGTTGTTTTTGGTTCACCTACAGCAGATGGAGGGTTTGGGCCCTGGTGTTGTGGCAGTGGTCGGAGAGCTCTCACAGGAGCAGGGCCCACAGGCTGTGGTGGTTGGGGGGCCTGCCGTTTTTTTGTTGATATCTGCGGGCTTGCAGCGAATCAGTGAGAGAGTTTAGTCCCAGCATACACCAATTCCTCCATTTTCTGTAAGAAGCACAGAAGTGGAAATGCTGGAGAGAGGGATAATGTATCCGGTGAGCAGGGCTGTGTCTCTGGGGTTTCCAGTGACTGTGATATGTTGTCTTTGCTTCACTGGCTGTTTTCCCGAAAGTCATCCTTGGGTGCTGAGTCTTGTAGCTGTTTTGATACATCACAGTCTGTCTGTGAGGAGCTCTGTGGGCAGGGCTCAGCCAGGATAGTGTCCATCAGCGGTGCTTGTTGTGGCTGCATGGTGTTATCAGTGTCCTTGTGGGACATGTCAACCAGATGATGACTCGGACCTGGTGTGTGTGTGCTGAATTGATTGACACACTATGCTGAAGGATGACGGAGGGAAAAGTAGATATTGTCCATAAGCACTCTAGCATCAAGTTTGTTTGGGTGGAGGCCATCCAGTTTAAACAGTTGTCTATGGCCCCAGAAAAGATTGAAGTTGTAGATGAAATTCACTCCTTTTATATTGCAAGATCTTTGTAGCCATGTGTTCAGCCCAAGCAACCATGAAAACATATTTGTTCCCCTTGCTGGGATTGGTCCACTGATGAACAACTGAACTTTGAGTCTTTGAAGTGTTTCAAAGAGTTCACTGAAGTGTTTCAAAGAGTTCACTGAAGTGGATGATTCGATTTGCAGTCTTGTGCTTCATCAGAATGTTCTGAAGTTCCTTGTTTACATCAGAGACCGTTGCTTGAGAAAGGCAGCATGTTGTTGTTGTAGTCCTGCTACTGATGTTTCTGATAATAGAGTCACCCACTATCAGAGTCCTGGGCTCGGCTGCGCTCTGAGCTGAATGCCGCTGTCTGCTCGACCTTGAGCGCCTGTTAGTAGCGGTGTTAGCTGCTGGCTGATCCGATCCATGTTTAATCACATTTGGGGATTCCTCACCCACATTCATTAATGCTTCAAATCTGTTCTCAAGATGTATAGGGGGTGGTAGAATACCAGTATTCACAAGCCTTGTCATAGTCGAATCTAGGGTAGAGGATGCTACGGCAGCAGTATGTGAAACTCGTGACAATCTGATGTCTTGTGTTCCTTTGGGTTTCGCTCCCTGTTTGTGCCATCAATTAGTGTGGCGATCAGTTTCAGCTTGTTCCTCTACACTTGGTATAAACTGTTGAGATTCAGAAGATTCATGGGACTCACTGGCTGTATGCTGAGAGGGTCCATGCGACAGTCTGCTGAGTGTTCCGCCTGTTTTGGAAGTCCAGGAAGTAACTTTGTTTCAAGAACCACAATCCTTTGTAGAAGTCTGCAGCAGTTCATGCAACAAGTATATTCAACAGGAGGCATTTTCTCTCTCTTCTGTTTGAATGTAGGCAGGTGTTTTCCCGTCTTCGGAATGTAAGCTGCTGGCAGTGGGAGGCAAAGTCTTCTTTTTTGTAGTATTATTCCAGTCCCAAAGAGTTTTTAGTTTTAGTGTTTGTGCCAAAAATCTGTTGTTTGAGCACTGTGCTGATCTGCTGAAGTAAAAATCTTAGAAAAATCAGAGAAAAGTACAGAAATAAGAAGCAAAGCGCAGAGCAGTAAGCTAGAAAGTCCGAATGGTAGCGAAGCCGGAAGAAACAGCGAGCGAAGAAGGCGTTCAGCTCGTTCAGCAGGGAGAATTTGCTGTCACAGGTCTGCGGTTGGGGCTTGTAGTCCTTAAAGGTCTGTATCCCCTGCCACAGGCTCAGAGTGTCTCTGCTGTTGCTGAAACTATGGGCTATCCTCCTGGAGTACTGTCTCTTAGCCTCTCTGATGCCGCGGGATTGGTTGGCCCTAGCTGTCCTCAGGCCCACCTCATCTCCAGCTCTGAAGGCAGCGTTGTGCGTCTTCAGGAGTCTGTAGACCACCCCTGTCATCCCAACTTCTGGTTGGCCCGGACAGTGATGGTCTTTGTGACTGTTACATTATCAGTACACTTGGTGATGTAGGCAGTGACCGTCTCTGAGTACTCTTGGAGGTCTGTGGTGTTATTGTATGTGGCAGCCTGCTTAAATATATTCCAGTCAGTGGTGTCAAAACAGTCTTGAAGAGCCTCTGACGACCCTTCCGGACATACTTGTATTTGTTTGTAAACTGGTTTGGCGACTTTAACGAGCGGTCTGTATGCAGGCATTAGCATGACAGTGATGTGGTCTGAGGCACCAAGGTAGGGGAGGGCCTTGTAAGCTCCTCTCTGGGTGGTGTAAACAAAGTCCGAAGTGTTGTTATCCCGTGTTGGAAAGTCAATGTGTTGGTGTATTTTTGGGAACACACTCTAAGTGTGCATGGTTGAAATCCCCAGCTATGATGAGAAAAGCATCAGGTTGGGCTGTCTGCTGCTTGCTGATGTGTTGGTACAGTTCATTTAGTGCCTCGCCCCTGTTGCTGTTGTTGGAGCTGGGAGGGATGTTTACAGCAACAAGCAGTATGGCTGTGTATTCCATTGGTAGATAGAATGGCTGGCACTTAATAATCAAACTCCACCAGGGGTGAGCAGTGTTTGCAGACCACAACAGCACTATACATGATTGATGTAAACACAAAGCCCGCCGCTGCGGGTTTTACCTCCCGCAACAAGAACTCTGTCCGCTTGATAGCATGTCAGCTGATCAAGAAGAATAGCGTAGTCCAGAACACTGTTGCTGAGCCATGTTTCCGTGAACACAAAAGCACAACAGTCTCTTACAGTTCTCTGAGTTGCGCGTAGTTGTCGCATGTAGTCCAGTTTATTGTCCAAAGAGCGTACGTTAGCCAGTACGATGGTGGGGATAGCTGGCTTGTGTGGGTTACCTGTTAGCCTAGCCCGGATACCTCCGCGCTTACCCCTCTTCTGCTTCTTCTCACGCCGCTTGTGGTACCTCTGCTGTGGGCGAGATGCAGTAGTGGCGATCGGTGATGGTGAAGGCCTCCGGAGCAGACCAAGCTCCTACAGCTCTTCCGCGTGTGTGGAGTTTAACTCTAAAAATGTGGTTCTGCCGACATCGAGCAGATATTCACGACTGTATGCGTGCTTAAAGACAGGTAGACACGATGAAGACGTACAAAAACACTGCGAGACACAAGACAAAAAACACAAAAACACCGTTCTGATGGGAGAGAGAGAAGCCGCTGCGTGTGGATGCGCCTTATTCTTATGGTATTAATACCCATTTTTACGCTGACAACACACAAGTGTATATTTCTACAAGACCTAATGTTTCTCGTCCCCCTCCTGACCTTACTGAATGTTTGCAGGACAATAATATTTGGATGACTTTTTTTTTTTTTTTAAGTTAAATACCAATAAAACAGAAGCCCTCCTTGTGGGTTCTAGGGCTGTTTTATTTAAAACTCAATCCTTTACCTTGTTTATTAATAATTGCTCAGTTAATTTTTCTACCCAGGTGAAAAGTCTTGGGGTTATATTGAATGGTTTGCTTTCATTTGGTTCTCATATTAGTAATATTTCACGCTATGCCTTAATAAGCGGTCTTAATAATTGTTCCCAAATTTGTAGAGGTTTTACTGGTCGTCCACTGTATGAAGAATTTTTGGGTATAATTTGTCACAGTTTACTTTATTTTGCCATCTTCACTTACATAAATGAACTATAGTGTCCTGCACCCACTAGCAAAAATACCCACTATAGTCCTTCTCATATCCTTTTTCACACTTAATTATGCGATTTCTTTTTATCGTGGACGATAAAGTTTTTAACTCCACATGCATTCACATCAGTTAACTCAGCTGTAGAGTTACTCTCACAGGAGTTACTCTCTCGTTATCTGCATGTTATCTCATTATCAGGTCTGACCTGTGCCTTTTCTGAGCGCCGCATACACACGAAGCGTCAAACAGCCTGTCAAACAGCGCCTGATTATTGAAGTTATCTTTTGCACTAATACTGTCAAAACACACAAGGCTTACATATAGACGCAGTTGGTTATGTCTAAAATGAAAGTAAACAGTTGAGAGAAAAACGTGTAAGTGCCTGTATATCAGATGTGTGCAGGTCTTAAAGGGACAGTAGGCCTATTAAACATGCGACTGTCATTAAAGGGATAGATCACCCCAAAATTTCATTTGTCATTATTTACTCACTGTCACGTTGTCCCAAACCTGTATTAATTTCTTTCTTGTGCTGAACACAAAAGAAGATATTTTGAAGAATGTGTGTAACCAGACAGTTGCTGGTCCACATTGAATTTGATAGTAGCAAAAAATACTCTGGAAGTCACTGTGGACCAGCAACTGTTTGGTTACACACATTCTTCAAAATATCTTCTTTTGTGTTTTATTTTTGGGTGAACTATTTAACGTTAATAAAACAACAAAACAAAAATAATTCACTGTTCTTGACTGAAGAAATTTAATACAGTTGCTTTAGGAATCATTTTATATACTGTTTTATTTTTATATTTGTTCATTCAATTTCTTGAATGCTCCTGCTAAATACACCATTGTACCTGAAAATAAAGCACTGCTTGTTTTATTTGTATATTATGTGTAGTTGTAATGTGTATCTTTGTCATTCTTTAAACTTTATTAAAAAATAAGAACAAAGATTTTTATCTTCACCCTCTTTGGCCTAAATATCTGCCATTCTTTTTTTTTTTTTTTTTTTGTTAGCTTAAAAAAGGCTTTGTCTTTATAATAGGGAAATTAGTTTGGCTGTAATGCTCAGACAACTTGCAAAATAGTAAAACCAACATGACAAAGAATCGGGATAAAAATCGTGAACTGTGATATTTCTAAAAGAAACCGTGATATGATATTTTTTCCATATCGCCCACCCCTAATCCCTAGTTCTAACTACAGAAACACTACATTTCATGAGCCTATAATGCTTTAAAAACAATAATTGAATGATCAGTTTACCTAATTCATGCAAAGTTTCAGGGATATGTAAATAATTTTATAAAAATGCATCAAAATGATTATAGGGCTCACTTTTCTTTCACTTAAATAATTTTGGTTTATGTAAACTTTTTTCTTTCTTTCTTTTCAGACCTGATGGAAGAGAACGAGACGAGTGAAGTGGAGGAGAAACCTCATGTCAAACCTGAGAAATCTTTCACCTGCACTCAGTGTGGAACAAGTTTCACATACAAAAACGCTCTTGAGATTCACATGAGAATCCACACAGGAGAAAAGCCACACACATGTGATCAATGTGGAAAGAGTTTCCTATACAAACAAAGTCTTAAGATTCACATGAGAGTTCATACTGGAGAGAGACCGCATGCATGTGATAAATGTGGAAAGAGTTTCCCTTACAGACGAAGTCTTGTGTTTCACATGAGAGTTCATACTGGAGAGAAGCCGTTCACATGTGATCAGTGTGGAAAGAGTTTCATACATTCATCAAACTTTAAACGACACATGAAGATCCACACCGGAGAAAAGCCCTTCACGTGTGATCAGTGTGGCAAAACATTTCTTAGGGCATCACAACTGAAGACACACCTGACAGTTCATATGAAGGAGAAGCCACATTCATGTTCTTCATGTGGAAAGAGTTTTTCACAGCTGGAAAGTTTAAAATCCCATCAGAAATTACATAATGCTGTGAAAGATCATTTGTGCTTTGCATGTGGGAAGACTTTTGCTTCAGTGAATCTTTTAAAACGGCACCAGAGGATTCACACTGGAGAAAAACCTTACAAGTGTTCACACTGCGACAAGAGATTTCGTTGGTCAGTAGATCTGACAAGACATGAGATGTTCCACACTGGAGAGATGCTGCACACGTGTGATCAGTGCGGGAAGAGCTTCACACGCAAACAAAGTTTTAGAGTCCACATGAGTATTCACACGGGAGAAAAGCCGTACACATGTGATCAATGTGGAAAGAGTTTCTCATTAAAACAAAGTTTTGATGTTCACATGAGAAGCCACACCGGAGAAAAGCCGTACGGATGTGATCAATGCGGCAAAGCATTTCTTGATTCATCAACCCTGAAGAAACATCTGACAGTTCATACGAAAGAGAAGCCGCATTCATGTTCTTTATGTGAAAAGAGTTTTTCACGGCTGGACGGTTTAAAATCCCATCAGAAATTCCATGATGCTGTGAGAGATTATGTGTGCTTTGCTTGTGGGAAGACTTTTGCTTCAGTGAATCTTTTAAAACGGCACCAGAGGATTCACACTGGAGAAAAACCTTACAAGTGTTCCCACTGTGACAAGAGATTTCGTTGGTCAGTAGATCTGACAAGACATGAGCAGATCCACACTGGAGAGAAACCGCACACGTGTGATCAGTGCAGGAAGAGCTTCACACGCAAACAAAGTCTTAGAGCACACATGAGGATCCACACGGGAGAGAAGCCGTATGCATGTGATCAGTGTGGGAAGAGCTTCACACGCAAACAAAGTCTTAGAGCACACATGAAGATCCACACTGGAGAGAAGCCGTACGCATGTGATCAATGTGGTAAAACATTTCTTGTATCAGCATCCCTGAAGAGACACCTGACAGTTCATACGAAAGAGAAGCCACATTCAAGTTCTTAATGTGGAACTGTTCACCCTGCGATGAGATTCTGAAGCTACACATGAAGATCAATGCAGTGAAGAAACCAGACTACGGTGATCTGTGCGTGCAGTTTCACACCATTGGCTTCTTTATTCACTCACAACAATCACAGTCTGAAATCACAGTAAGCTGTTCATCTCTATGTGCTGAGCAATAAAGTCTCTTCTGTGTAAGTTAGTTTCCTAACAACCACAATTAGTGACAGGACATATTGTTGGTTGCTTGGAAAGTATCTCATTATTATGAGAAAGTATGTCACTATTATGAGATATGTCAGGGTCAATATGTCATATGTCAATTGGCGGCCTGTGCTAATTTCAAGTAGTGTTATTAAGGTTATGTCGGCGTAAGCACGTCACTGGTGCAAAAATTAAAATGAAGCATCATTGACAGCTTAGTCTAACAGTAAAAATAAAAATCACACTCGTCACGAGTGTGAAAAAAGTGGAAACAGAAAATAGACAATACAAATTTGAATGGACTGAACAAATTTATTTTATTTTGCCTGACCACCACAACGCAAAGCCACCATGTTATGCACGCAGACTAACATGAAATGCCATTTCAATACATTGCACAGCAATTTTGACTACAATTATCCAGAACATTCTGAGAGCCACAAACAGAAGGTAACACAATTGGTGGTAGCTTACAAGACAATCGGTTGCTGTTCTTCACAAAAACACATCCATACAGGTGAATGCGTGTGGCTTGGAACCTGGCAAAGACCAAAAAGCCGTTCACAGATGCTGCATGAATTAAAAACTGTGCAATTCACATTGTGGAGTAAATTTTAAATCACGATGACAGAGCAAAAAAAAAATAAATGGATGTGGAGCTATTAAATAATCTGCCATTATCCGATTGCATGGCAACAAGAAGAGCAGAGGTATTGGCAGGTGATTGTGTGTCCAATCTTTTATTGGACATAAAGAAAGCTGAAGTCATGTCACTTGCAATAGACTCGTCTTGCGACTGAACCGACATTGAAACATTGGATGATTTTGTATCTTCACCCTGGAATAACTGACAAATGACTTTAGTCCAATTACGCTCACATCAGTTCTTTGCATGTATGGAGCACAGTGTGTAAGGGAGATCCATTGACCCCCTACAGTTTAGATATTGGGCCAGTCGGAGCACTGTGGACACCTCCCTCACTCATTTGAATAAAGTTCAACATTATCTAAATAAGCCAAATATGTTTGTTAGAATACTCTTTATGGAGTAATACTCGCCTTTGTGTTTTAGGTGTTAGTTGTTGGGTGATATCATGGATTAAGAAATTATCAAGAGATCGACTTCTGCGTGTTCGTATTAATAATGTCATGTCTGACTGCTTGGTTTTAAATTCTGGGGTACCGCAGGGATGCGTCCTGTCTCCAATACTGTTTTATTCATACATCAATGAACTGCTTTGTGACGAAGATTAACCTCTCCCTCATAAAGTATGCAGATGATATGGCATTGGTCTCCTGTCAGAAAGAAATTAATTGCTCCTCATATTTTGAGTATATTGACATAGACATTGTGCCCAGGTGCCTCTGAATTCCTAATCCGGGCCTGGATGGAATGGTGTTAAAATTTCATATCACGATTATAGTGACCAAAGTTAATCACGATTATCAGTATTATCAAGGTAGATGAAAACATTAATGACAATGTTCAAAAAGAACTGATAATCTCACTGAAAACATTTTAAAATGTTTTATATTTGAAAATCAACAAAACAATTAGCAGCTATATGCACTTTTTTTCAGAATCAGAAAGAGCTTTAGGATGTCAAGTTATAGAGACACAGATAACAAAATAAAAATAAGTGATTAAAAATAAATGTGTAAAGGCAATACACAGTAGACAAAATACAATAGACAGTATAATGTATGTACAGATAAATAGGATTGGGTATCATTTGAATTTTATCGATTCCGATTCCAATGTGATTAAATAATGATATCAAACATTTATCCTGTGTGTCTTTTTTGCAAACCATTTATTTGAGCTAAATACCATGAACAAAAACCAACAGGCTACATAAAAACTGGACTCTTTAAGAGCTGTTTAAGTGCGGAATAGAACTGGATGATTCCGGAGGTTTTTTTTTTTTTTTTTTTTTTTTGTTCCTTCCCCAATGGAAGTTGTGGTTCTCTCATCATTCTGAGAAAAAAAAAAAACCTTTTAGTCAACTAAACAAAACCACATTTAATTTATGAATAAATGATTCAGTGACTTACTCAAGATGTATTACTGAATGAATCAGCATTCTTGAACAAATCTCTTGTATGATTTAAAGACAAATACATTTTAACAGCCCCTTTTCGCCACCTATTGGCGTAAGAATGTAATGGATGAATCTTCATTTGAAGTGTCAAATTACTTTCAAAATGTGATATACTATTTTTAAACACTACCGTACACATCAGAGTTTATATCGGAACTATAAACTTTTATCCCAGTACTTATGTGATTTGAATGTTTGTAACACAGAAATAATGATACTGTGTTGTTCAGATCTACAATCTTGTCTCTGACATCCTTTGACAGCTCTTTGGTCTTGCCCGTGGTGGTGGGAGAGTTTGGAATGGAAGATACAGATTGTGTGGACAATTACGGAGTACCCCGATTTTGCATTTCTTCAGCACCAATTAAAAATGACTTCAACAATGCATGGTTCATAAAATATGACATTTATGCACAGATTTATATATATTATATTATATATTACACACAAATTGACCACCAAACGCAACTTTCAGACGCCATCTATATATTTTTTTTATCTAAATCGTGACTGAATGGCGTTTACACTTGTCTTTTCAATGTGTATGTGGACAACATCCGGATACAGGTCGCATGTTAATGCCAAGTGTAAACGCAGCCATAGATGTATCCTTGTTGAACTACTGATGACTGCTTTTTGCTTGACCGTGGTTCATAATAAACGAAAAATTTCAGCTCACTCAGAAGCTAAAAATGCTAGTGCTAGCGCATGCTCACTCGTTGGCCTTAGCTGTGGGGATGATTATGTTGCCTCTATGAGTGAGGAGGATTCATTCAAGCCTGGCCGAAGAGGAGTTTCCAGCTCTGCCTGTTAACGTTACTCCAAGCAAGTCACCAGCTGCTTAGAAAAAGGCCAGTGACAATACAAATGTTGATGTCTCGTATCAGCTAGACAACATAACACAGCTGATCAACTGCCGCTCGGACACGATAGAGCAAAAGATCTCCGACTTGACTGAAAAAGTAGATGATGTGATGTCTGAGCTGAAGTGTGTCTCTGAGCGACGCGTGGATTAAGTTGAACAACTGATTAGCCAGATGCAAAGAAGAGTGGATGATCTAGAAACCTACATGAGACGGCGCAACCTCATAGGTATTCCGGTGGTGGCTGATGAAAACGGCATCAGGATTTGTCTGGCTGTGCTTCCCAGCAAAAAGAAAAAACTTCCTGAAGTTGTCGATGTTGTTCATCGTCTTGAAAAACCACAACAGGGCAGCGGTGGTGGTAGGTGGTAGAGTAACCATAATCCAGTTTTCTACGCGCACTTACAGAGATGCCATTTGGAAGGCAGCCAGAAATTATTTTCTGTGTAACAATGGTCTGCAGTTTAGGGAGGACTTCGCAAAAGGAGACCGCGAAAGAAGAATAAAGTTATGGCTGGAGGTTCAAAAGGCTTGAGCGGCTGGCATAGACGGCTTATTTTGTTGGAGACAGAGCTTTTGTACAAGGGGAAGATGAATTACCAGCTGACTTAAAATTTGACACTACTGTTTGCTTCATTCTGATCTGATTTTTTAATCGGTTATAAGTTACATGTTTATATAAAATGACAATTTTACTGACTTACCTTGTTTTTTAATGGATGGAGTAGAAATTTGATTGGTGTTACCAATAATATATGTTTTTCTTTTTGAACGAGAGTGGCTTATTTGCATTCAAAAGTTTTTATATGGTGTTATGTCACATTTCTGACCTTTTTGCCAAACTTAGTTTCATATAATTACTTGTTTAAATTGATGCGTTTTGTTGTTGCTCTTTCCTGCTTTAGATTTAGTAATGGCACTTTCTATTATTTCTTTGAATGCCAGGTGTTTAAGAGAAAACGTCCAAAGTAAGGCCTTGTTTTTGTTTACTAAACAGTTTAATTTAGATTTTGTACTCTTTCAAGAATCTCATTCGGGTGCCTCTGATGTGAATTTTTGGCGTTCACAATGGGGCAATGATATTTGGTTTGGATATTTGGTCTCATGGATCAGTACACTCAGTGTCTCTGGCCGGAAAAAAATAAAAATTTGATTTGGATTTTTGTGGTTATGGATGGTGCATATATTTAGTTTTAAAAAGTTTCAGTGTAACTTTTATTGTAGTCAATATTAATAGTAAACCTGACAATGACCAGTTATTGTTTTTGTTTGAAGAGAGACTTATTTATTGGCTATCCAAATTTCCTATTGCTTATTTAATTTTAGGAGGTGATTTCAATGTTGTTTTGAATTAATCTATTGATGGATGGCCACCAGGACGACCCTCAATTTTAAATTCTGATTTAAAACAGTTTATGAGCAGGTTTGATCTTATTGATGTATGGAGAGAAAAAAGTTTGGATGATATTGTGTATACTTGGAGTAATAAGGATAGCTCTAAGCGTTGCAGGATAGATTTTTGGCTTGTTTCTAATAACTTTGATAAGAATACTATTCAAGTTAATATAATGGCAACCCCACTATCTGACCATAAGGCTATTTCGATTAAAATTCATATTTCTCCAAATGCAAACTGTAATAGGCAGCACTCATACTGGAAAATGAATAGTTCTCTGCTCAAATTAGGTGATGTTAAACAGGAAATGGAAAGACTCATTAATTATTATTGGGTAAAAGCCAAAAATGAAGGATTGTTTAAAAGTAATTGGGAATTATTAAAAATTGAAATCTGAGAAAATTTTGTAGTACAAGATCTCTCATGGAAGAGATTTTATCATTATTCAGTATTCCTACTGACAATTTATTGAATGAGCAGAGAGTGCGCCTCACAGAACTACAAAATAAGCTTGATGATATGTACAGAATGCGAGCATGGGGAGCCTTTATTCATAAAGAACAGATTTAATGTTTGGTTACAGAGGGATTTATCTCTTAAAGGTCATTCTCTGGCTAAAGGGGAAGGTATCTCTAGGCTTACCTATGTTGCTTCCTCAATTCATTCAGATAGAAAAAGAAATGAAAAAATTGTGGAAAAACCGTGTGCATGATATTGGAAAATCTGTGGTAGTTAATTTATATAAAAATGGTGCTCTTGATTATTTTGATTTTTTTACAGTGTCTAGTACTGTTTTTGACCAACTTGGTGGTCTCATTTTTGTTAATGTGTGATTACAAAATTGAAAAACTGCCTGTTAAATATTTCAGCTTTTCACAGGCAAGTGCTTTTGGCTTGGAAGTTAATTTACAAGCACAATTTTTCTCCACACCAGTATTATATCTGGAATAATTGTAATATTCTGTATAAACACGAGTATATTAATGAAAACCTGGTTTGATAATGGGATTCTTTTGGTAGGACAGTTTGAGTATTACCTAATAAATATCCAATTACAAATACAATTAAAGAAATGTAATTTAAGATACTGCACAAATGTTACCCGTTACCGTTTAGCTGGTGTGTTATGAAGGCGCACGAGGAAGACGATATACAATGGGTTTCTTTTAATGATTGCGGAGGAACAAGGGCACATCCAACATAAACTTAACTCACATCAAGATACAACAATACTACATTAATCATGGACGAGAAAGAACTAAACAGGGTATTTAAGCACACAGGAGGTAATCAGGGAAATGGAGACAGGTGGGGATTAATCAATTAACAAAACAAGAACAGAAAAAAAGACCAAATAAGGAAACTAAAAGTCACTGAATGTATAAGTTCGCCCCCTCCCGGAACGGTGCGTCCTTGCACCGCAAGAGGAATGCCAGCGGAGGGAGGGAGGGGGTTCTGGAGGTGGGCATGGGGCAGGCGAAAAGGGAGCAAGGAGCTAGGAACCAGGGCGGAGTGGATGGATGGAGGAGCCCGGAGCAGGAGGAGCCAGATGGTGCTCCAGAGACCAGCCAGGATGGAGATCCATGGTGGAGTCGACGGCGGGAGGAGCCATGGTGGAGGAGGAGCTGACGACACCAGGGGGCCGACAGACGGAGACAGCGCCGGTGGGTGAGGAGCCCAAGATGGAGCAGAGCAGCCGCAGAGTCAGGGTGAAGCCAAGGATCCGGAGGGCCAAGGTGGAGCAGAAGGCTCAGGCGACCAAGGCGGAGGCGGGGCACCGGAAGACTGCTGCGGAGCTGGAGTGATTGAGGATGGAGGTGGAGCCGGAGGGAAGGAGGAGCCTGACAGAGCCGGAGGGATGGAGTGATGAGGCAAAAACCAGAGGAATGGAGTCCAGAGGCAGCGGATGGTCGATGACTGACCAAGGTGGAGCCGGAGGGACGAGGGAGCCCGGTGGAGCTGGTGGGATGCCGGGCACCGGTGGAGACTAAGGAGCTAAGAGCCAAGGCGGAGCCGCTGGGTCGAAGGACCGAGGAGTCCAGGGCTCGGAGGCTGGAGGCGGAGACAGGGAATCCACACGCCAAGGCGGAGCTGGAGACTGGAAGTCCTGCGGCAAACCCTCGCGCCCAGATGGCGCGGACTGAGGGTGAGCTGCGGGACTGACTGGCACCAGTGGAGATGAGGTCGAGGAACTGGCTGGTCTAGGAGGAGATGAGAGAGGGAGGATGGGAGGAAACACAGGAGGGTCAGGGCTGGGCGGAACCAGCGGAGAAACAGGAGGATCAGGGCTGGGCGGAACCAGTGGAGAAACAGGAGGATCAGGGCTGGGCGGAACCAGCGGAGAAACAGGAGGATCGGGGCTGGGCGGAACCAGCGGAAGAGGAGCAGAGGAACTGACAGGTCTAGGAGGAGGCGGGAGAGGGAGGTTGGGAGGGAAAACAGGAGGGTCAGGGCTGGACGGAACCAGCGGAGAAACGGGAGGATCAGGAATTACCTCCCCAAACCAGTCTATAAGGACCATTAATTCCTCTATATACTTCCCAGAAACCAAATGCAGCTCACCCTCAGTCGCAGGAGTGTGGGCAGGGCTTTCCTCCACGCCCTCGATCTCCACTAATCGTCCCACGACGCACGGTGTTGCCGGCTCACACACCTGGTCAGTCGCGCTCTCGAGTTCCTGCTCCCTGTCAGTGATTGGCTCGGGCTCTGCGGCTGCGGTGGGCTCTAGCTCCGTGCGCCGGGATGGCGGCTGGCTGGTCTCTGGTTCGGGAGTGGGGCTGGAGATATCCTCTTCGGTGGTGCAGATGGTAAATGGGGATCTATTTTTCTCCAGCACCCACTCCACGAAAGTGGTGAAATCCTCTCTGGGACTGTTCGCTGGTAGGCGTGCCTTACACCGCTCGCTCAGGCCGGTGTAGTAGAAATTACAGAGCGAGCGGTCGGGAAAGTGGGTAAGGCACGCCAGATCGAGAAAGTCCCTAGTATGGTCCTCCAGCGAACGGTCCAGTTGCTCCAGGCACAGGAGTTGGACTGCTGGGATTGCCATTCCGAGAGGGGGGAAAACAAAAAGAAAAACACCGCTAAACTGTTGGGTCCGTGATTCTGTTACCGTTTAGCTGGTGTGTAATGAAGGCGCACGAGGAAGACAATATACAATGGGTTTCTTTTAATGATTGCGGAGGAACAAGGGCGCATCCAACATAAACATAACTCACATCAGGATACAACAATACTACATTAATCACAGACGAGGAAGAACTAAACAGACAGGGTATTTAAGCACACAGGAGGTAATCAGGGAAATGGAGACAGGTGGGGATTAATCAATTAACAAAACAAGAACAGGAAAAAGACCAAATAAGGAAGCTGAAAGTCACTGAATGTAACATTACCCTGCCAAGCATTTTTTTTTTAAACCAGATTTATTGAAGATAGTGATGTAAATTGTTTATTCTGTTCATTACACCCAGAAATGTTACCTCATAGTTTCTGACATCATCAATATACAAAGAGGTTGTGGTGGGAGGTTTCTAGATTTATAAATGACAAAGTGTTGTGCAACTTTCTTCTACTATATGATCCTGTAATATCTGGCTTTTTGAGCTATGACAAGAAGTTTGAAAATGAGGCTTACATTATCAAGCTCTTGATTATACTCATTAAATTTCATATTCAGTGTTGTAAATTCAGCAATCAGAAGTGGTACTATTAGGCTAGATATCTATAGCACCATTAAGGAGAGTACAAACAAAGAAGCTGTAAAAACTGTGTATTTATTTGGTATATTTAAATTATTGTGATTGAACAAGGCCTTTTATTATTTCATTATTTTATTTGTTGGTTTTATATATACATGTATAGTTAATATGTGCACTTTGTGTGTGTGTTTTTTGTGTGTGTGTGTGTGTACCTTTCTGTTGTATTTGTTGTTGTTTAAAAATTAATATATAAATAAATAAATAAATAAACCTCTGGAGACATGAGGTGAAGAAGAATTTGTATTCGCACGTGCCTTGTGTCGATTTGTATTGACACTTGCACACAGCAATTTCTATAATTTGTTATTTTCATTTATTGACTTTTTTTACCTCTATTGCTGCTATGTAAAGACCCTGTTTGCACACTCTCCTCTTGTACATTCCTGCTCATCTTAATATTTATTAAGTCTACAGTATACTGTCCTGCACATTTTATTTTATTCTTTATATATATATATATATATATATATATATATATATATATATATATATATATATATATATATATATATATATATATATTAAATAAAAGAAGAGCTGAGAAATCTTTCATCTGCACTCAGTGTGGGAAGAGTTTCTCATGCAAAAGCCATCTTAATGTTCACATGAGAGTTCACACAGGAGAAAAAGCCATTCAAGTGTGATCACTGTGGGAATCGATTCACACAAAAAGAAAGCCTTAACTTACACATGAGGATCCACACGGGAGAAAAACTGTTCAAATGTGACCATTGTGAAAAGAGATTCTTAAACAAGCAACATCTTACAGAAACGGAACCAGAAGATTCACACTAAACAAAAACCTTACAAGTGTTCACACTGCGACAAGAGATTCAGTCTGTCAGCACACCTGAAATCACACGAGCAGATCCACAATAGAGAGAAGCCAGACGCGTGTGATTAGTGCAGAAGGGGTTTCGCTTTGAAAAGTCGCCTGAAGCTACACATGAAGACCCATGCAGTAAAGAAACCAGACCACCGTGATCCATGCGGGAAGAGTTGATGTGTGTGTTTTAAGTGCTCGAAGTCATATACTACAAATGCTGAAATGAAAGCACCAAAACATCACTCTGTTTAAAAAAAAAAAAAAAAAAAACTTTTTTAGTGTTCATACTGCAACAAGATATTCAATCTGTCAGAAACCCTGAAAGCACATGAAAGGATTCACACTGGAGATAAACCACATCAGAGACTCATCAGTAAATACACAGCTCTGCCTCATTCATTTTCTCTTTTGCTTGACTTTCGTATTTGCTTCAAGTAAAGTTTGATTAAACTCATTTAATATTCTCAGTTGTAGCATGAGGAATCAAATCTTAATCAAGCATGTAACCTTTTAGATTTTAGTGATCTAATAAAGAGTATAATAGTTTGTAGTTAGACTTTCATGTGTGTTCTGTCAATGGAATGTTCTGTCTTTGTTTGAGCAGAAGATTCTCTCCAGCTGTTGAACATATATCCAAACCCTCTGTGCCACGGGTGACAGACTCATGTTATAAAGGTCATGAGGCCCTTTGCTACATAACTAAACCATGGTTTACACATTATTTTGATTTTCTGTTTTTAAACTGATTTCTGACTTCTGCTTATGAAACTGAAAACTATTTTCTTCAGTCATTTTTTTTCATGTTAATTGTATCTTCCAGTGTTGGGCAAGTTATTCTGAAAATGTAATCAAATTGCTGATTATTGATTACTCCTTTTAAAAGTAATCACGTTACTGTTCTGATTACTTTATTTCAAAAGAAAATTAGTAATTAGTTACATTAGTTATGTTACTTTTTTTCTTCATGAAGGATACATGCTCCCGATAAATATCTGTAATTAAAACATTCACAGAACATTAATTTTAATTAATGTTAATTTTAACTAAAGCAAGCGGCAGCTGTGTGCATGGTTTGGCAGAATGCCAGCAAAGAGTGCTGCATTTAGGACAGTTGTTGAATTCTCAGGGGTATTTAATGACCTATGATGAATTTCCTTTGATATTATCATTTCCCTGTAACCCCAAAAGATTAACTGTAACTAGTAACTAGATCTCTTCTAGTATTGTGTCTTTATGTAGAGGTATATTTCATACTCTAAACATGCTTCTTTACTACACCCTGCTGACACTTTCTGTGACAGAATTAGTTTTTTATCTAGCAAATAATAATAATAATAATAAGGCTATTCAGTGCTATTTTCTATTGGTCTAAGTTTGTTGGAAATATTAATTGGAGGAAAGTTTGAGTATTACCTAATAAATATCTAATTACAAATTAAATTAATGTAATTTAAGATACTGCACAAATGTTACCCTGCCAAGCTTCTTTTTTTTTTCTCATAATTTCTGACATCATCTATATACAAAGAGGTTGTGGTGGGAGGTTTCTAGATTTATAAATGACAAAGTGTTGTGCAACTTTCTTCTACTATATGATCCTGTAATATTTGGCTTTTTGAAAAGTTTGAAAATGAGGCTTACATTATCAAGCTCTTGACTATATTCGTTACATTTAATATTCAGTGTTGTAAATTCAGCAATCAGAAGTGGTACTATTAGGCTAGATATCTATAGAAGCACCATTAAGGAGAGTACAAAGAAAGAAGCTGTAAAAACTGTGTATTTATTTGGTATATTTAAATTATTGTGATTGAACAAGGCCTTTTATTATTTCATTATTTTATTTTATTTGTTGGTTTTATATATACATGTATAGTTAATATGTGCTCTTTGTGTGTGTGTTTTTGTGTGACCCTTCTGTTGTATTTGTTGTTGTTTAAGCATTAATATAAATAAATAAATAAACAAACCTCTGGAGACATGAGGTGAAGAAGAATTTGTATTCGCACGTGCCTTGTGTCGATTTGTATTGACACTTGCACACAGCAATTTCTATAATTTGTTATTTTCATTTATTGACTTTTTTACCTCTATTGCTGCTATGTAAAGACCCTGTTTGCACACTCTCCTCTTGTACGTTCCTGCTCATCTTAATATTTATTACGTCTACAGTATACTGTCCTGCACATTTTATTTTATTCTTTTTTTATCTTACTTTTTCCATATCATATTTTTTTATGTAATTTTCTTGTGTTTGTATGCTTTAATAATTGCACTGTCCATGGAGCGGACCTGACTTACATTTCACTGCTGGTCATATGCTCTTCATATAACCATGTATGTGACAAATAAAAATCTTGAATCTTGAATCGTGACGCCTCCGTACCTTTCGGACGCAGCCGTTAATCTCGCCGTGATGACGTCACCAGTCGTGCATTCAGTCAGCGTATTGTCTTCTGGTGAGGCGAGTAATTCATGGTGTTTCTCATATTTACACAAACAGCAAACACTTTATAGAGTTTAAGCAACATGCAGGCTCATTTGTATATTGTTTTCATTGGGTACTTGTGCGTCTTTCTACTGAAATGAACATTTAGTGCAGCAGCAGCGAGTATGGAAACACAACTATTTAGTTCATGAAGTTGTCGTGTGCTTTTGTATGTTCGTTTGTTTGTACGTTTCGATGTTTGGACATTTAATGCCGCTGTTACTGAATGTTACTTCATCATAAGTCAACGTTTGAGATTGGTCAGGGGAATTAAGTTAAGTGTTGATGCTGCAGTTTAAGCATTTTTATTATTATTTTAACTTGTATTACTCTTGGAATTTAGCACTGACTGAACAAATTTGTTATTTTGTATTGTATGTTGTTAATACAGTATCAGGAACTTATTAATAGTTTTTGTTTTGTCCATATATACGGTAGTCATATTGTAAGAGTATAGCAGTATATGTCAGTATATACTCGGTTTCTTAAGAGCAAAATCTCAGAATAGAGAGAGATGATCTGCTGATGATCGTGAATGGCTTGTTTAATAGCTGTTAGTCTGAGGCTCATTAGCATTAACCAGCTGCTAAAAAGACCCTGATCGCCTTCGATAATGAACGCGATATTGCGTAGCTTTTCAGTGATCTACGGCTCTGTCTATTAAATGCCGCTCCATTTGAAAGCAGGTGATTGCGATTTAGCGGTAATCAGGGAATCGGCTTTACTGACGAAATGCGCGTGACAATTGCATGCGATACATCGCCCAGCCCTACTTTATTTCATGTCAGTAGTTCACCTCATTTGTTATGCTGATGTCTACAGAGCTCATGTAATTTGACACTTAAAGCTTATTTCATTGGAGTATCTCTTTATTTGGTAACGATTTAGGTTACAGTCTGCGATGTACCGTGTAATTAAAAATTATTTACAGTGTACCTATTAGTAACTGTAATAGAGTACCTCCACAGTACCTACTCGTAGGTATAAGGGAACAATATGCAACGTTTGGGAAATAAGGGGGTAATAACCTACAGAATGATAAAGCATTTATACTGTAAGTATAGCTAAAGGCCATAATTCTGAAATTACGAGTAGGTGGTATCGTAATGTATGACACACAGACCACATGTAACAAGAGGGTAACATGGGATCACTTTTAAATCACATCCCGCGACTGTTACACTTAAACTACAGTAACAAAAAGATTAATAACAAGGGATCAATTTAAAGTACAGCCCATGGATGTTACACCTACACGTATACTACATATGACAAGGGCATGTATGTTTGCACAGTAGTTAAGAAAAATGTTGTAGTACATTTTATTTTCCAAGTGGGTACTGTGAAGTACTCTATAGTTACAAATAGTTAAATTCTGCTTAATTGTGCGGTACATTGCGGGCTTTAATCTAAAGCATTATCGCTTATTTCTCACTCAAATCTGTACATTTATTTCTTTATGCTCTCAGTTGTTTTTTCTTACAGTTCTTTACTACTTTTCTAGATATCTGTCGATAATTTAATAAGGAAACATAATCATTTTAGAGTTAGCAGTAAAAAAGAATTAGCATGTGAATTAGCATCAGTTGCTTTTTGATAGACAGACAAATCATTAAATGTGCCAATATGGGTCAAAGACCAAAAGGTGTTTTCAAGCATCAAAAATAATACAGCTTTCACATTTTTTTTGTGTGATTTTTTTTTTTAAAATGAGTTTTTAGTAATAATAAATGTTTAATTTTCTGAGCAAAAAATAAACTAAAATAAAATGTCAAGAGTGTAACAATAGTTTCTATGTCCAAAGATCCTGTGTCATATTTAGAAGAATAATCATTTTAATCATATTAAAAGACTCTATTTAAGGATCACAGTGCACCCCTAAAACACTCATACATTGTCATTGTAAATCTTTCTACTTTGCCACTATCCTTCAAACCACTAGGTTTGACCCATTTGACGACAAGAAATTTGGAAAACTTTCAAACAGAATGAAATTTAGTCTGATCACTTATTCTTTGATATATTTTAATAAGTACAGCTCAGAATAAGTATGTGGTTTCATTTTGACAAATACATCTGTTTCACTGAATGCCATTGGAACATTATTTCACTCATGTTTGGACATTTGATTTTCACTAAAGTTATTTGAAAAAGCGTACTTTTTATTTGCATTTAATATACTTTCTATGTACATAAAATCTGTTATTAAATGTAATTTAATTCAGACACTAAAAAGTCTCCTTTTTACCCTTTAAAATCAAACATGGTAACAGATTTATTCTGATTTAGACAGATCAGCTTCTCCAACCAAACTGCAATTCAGTCAATAAACCCCCGCCTCCTGTAAATCACAGTCAGTGAAGCTCCACCCACAGCTACTCACTAATAAATGCTGGAATTTCCCAAGTTTACAAGTGCAGACGAGCATCAAACCATCAGGAAGAAGTGAAATCTGCAAAGACTGAGTTCATTAAAGAGGACAGAGAGAACATGAGTGATCCAGAACCCTGCAGAATGAAACACAATGAAGAACAGAGAGGTTGGTGTTTGTTACACAAGAATGTTAAATGTTTTGGAATCTTTTGAGTTCAAAGGTTTTGAAACATTCTTAAAATAAGTAAAAAGGGACATTGTATCAGATTAAAACATTCTAAAGTTAGGTTTAAAATGCAACGTTTTTGCATTTGAATGTGGATTTTATTTTATTTTGTAATTCGATGACTATTGGAAATTCAAGGTTTTTTTGACAGCCTTAGTGCACATACTGTAAAATAAAGTGCAACCGATAACTGTGTCATCATTGATCAAACATGTAACAGTTTTCACTACAGAAACATGGAATTTATGGCTAAAATGTTCTAAAAATAATAATTGCAAAATCAATGTACCACATTCATGCAAAGTTTCAGGGTCATATAATTGATTTTTATATTAGGTGGCTTTAACTACAGTTTGCTTACATTTAAATTAATAATTTGATACATATGTTTTTATGTTGTACTTATATTTTAAAAAATACCTGCATGTAATTACAACTGTAAATAATATCTCTAATTACATTTATAATTACACTGTTGACCCATCCCCAACACCTTAACCCACCCTTAAACCTATCTTTTCTATTTTATTGACAGAAAATGAAAAGCCTCTGAGTCACTCGGAAACTAAAAATATTTTTTTAAATAAAAGAAGAGCTGAGAAATCATTCACCTGCACTCAGTGGGAAGAGTTTCTCATGCAAAAGCCATCTTAATGTTCACATGAGAGTTCACACAGGAGAAAAGCCATTCAAGTGTGATCACTGTGGGAATCGATTCACACAAAAAGAAAGCCTTAACTTACACATGAGGATCCACACGGGAGAAAAACCGTTCAAATGTGACCATTGTGAAAAGAGATTCTTAAACAAGCAAAATCTTAGGTTTCACAAAAGAGTTCACACTGGAGAGAGGCCATTCATTTGTGATCAGTGTGGGAAGGGCTACATGCAATCATCACACCTTAAAGGACACATGAAGATCCACAGTGGACAGAAACCGTACGTATGTGATCACTGTGAAAAAACATTCTCGGGGAAAGCAAATCTTGATGTTCACATGAGAAGCCACACTGGAGAGAGGCCGTTCACATGTGATCAATGCGGCAAAACATTTCTTGATTCATCAGCCCTGAAGAAACACCTGACAGTTCATATGAAAGAGAAGCCACATTCATGTTCTTTATGTGAAAAGAGTTTTTCACGGCTGGACGGTTTAAAATTTCATCAGAAAACACATACTGGTGTAGGAGCTCATATGTGCTTTGACTGTGGAAAGACTTTTAATTCGGAATCCCATTTAAAACGGCACCAGATAATTCACACTGGAGAAAAACCACACAAGTGTTCACACTGCGACAAGAGATTCAGTCTGTCAGAACATCTTAAAAGACATGAGAGGATCCACACTGGAGAGAAACCGCACACGTGTGATCAGTGCGGGAAGAGTTTCACATACAAAGAAAATCTTAAATCCCACATGAGTGTCCACACGGGAGAAAAGCCACACACATGTGATCAGTGTGGAAAGTGTTTCACTCAGTCATCGACCCTTAAAGTACACATGAGGGTCCACACCGGAGAAAAGCCGTACGCATGTGATCAGTGCGACAAAACATTTCCTGAGACATCATCCCTGAAGAGACACCTGACAGTTCATATGAAGGAGAAGCCACATTCATGTTCTTCATGTGGAAAGAGCTTTTCATGGCTGCAAAATTTAAAATCACATCAGAAATTACATAACGCTGTGAAAGATTATATGTGCTTTGAGTGTGGGAAGACTTTTATTTTGGAAAACCGTTTAAAACGGCACCAGAAGATACACACTAAACAAAAACCTTACAAGTGTTCACACTGCGACAAGAGATTCAGTCTGTCAGCACACCTGAAATCACACGAGCAGATCCACAATAGAGAGAAGCCAGACGCGTGTGATTAGTGCGGAAGGGGTTTTGCTTTGAAAAGTCGCCTGAAGCTACACATGAAGACCCATGCAGTAAAGAAACCAGACCACCGTGATCCATGCGGGAAAAGTTGATGTGTGTGTTTTAAGTGCTCGAAGTCATATACTACAAATGCTGAACTGAAAGCACCAAAACATCACTTTGTTTAAAAATAAATAAATAAATAAATAAAAACCTTTTTAAGTGTTCATACTGCAACAAGATATTCAATCTGTCAGAAACCCTGAAAGCACATGAAAGGATTCACACTGGAGATAAACCACATCAGAGACTCATCAGTAAATACACAGCTCTGCCTCATTCATTTTCTCTTTTGCTTGACTTTCGTATTTGCTTCAAGTAAAGTTTGTTTAAACTCATTTAATATTCCCAGTTGTAGCATGAGGAATCAAATCTTAATCAAGCATGTAACCTTTTAGATTTTAGTGATCTAATAAAGAGCATAATAGTTTGTAGTTAGACTTTCATGTGTGTTCTGTCAATGGAATGTTCTGTCTTTGTTTGAGCAGAAGATTCTCTCCAGCTGTTAAACATATATCCAAACCCTCTGTGCCACGGGTGACAGACTCATTTTATAAAGGTCATGAGGCCCTTTGCCACGTGACTACGTGTTATTTTAAACTAAAGCAAGCGGCAGCTGTGTGCATGGTTTGGCAGAATGCCAGCAAAGAGTGCTGCATTTATAATCTCTAAAACACATCTCAGTTAATCGCAGTCTCACAAATCTCTGTTAAAACACAATAAATATATGCATAATGAATCTTTCATAATGTCTACAATTCGTGTGTTATAATGAG
The DNA here is from genome assembly GCF_018340385.1 of Cyprinus carpio. NCBI lineage: Eukaryota > Metazoa > Chordata > Actinopteri > Cypriniformes > Cyprinidae > Cyprinus > Cyprinus carpio. Next base: position 29,949,011 of record NC_056618.1, read on the forward strand.
AGGATTCATGAGCACGCAAGTTTCAGGACGTCACTGCTCAACGCATGCAGCGAACACGAGTTATAGACTAAATAGAAACTCTGTATACGCTTGCGCCTGTTAATCGTTTGTTTTATATTAGCTCATGTTGCTTTTGTGCAATAGATGAATAACTATTTGTTTTAGATATTTTTTGTTTAGATATTTCTATTTTGCGGGAGTCCTGTGAATCATTTTATTATCCCGCACACGTGGCCCTAGCCAGGCTTTGAAAATTAGTGAGGTCCAGGGGGTCTCTATAGTGGAGTGTCTATTTACACTAACTCCACCCACCAACATGTGAGTCGGCTAGTCAACACTACCAAAGACAAACAACGGTTAACTCCAGTAGCACAGATTGTAAAACATGTGACGTGTTCATTTTGCCGCTTTTTCTCCCTTTTCAAATTTCAAATCACATCAGAAAAGCATTTATTTTCAATTAAAATGAAGATTAAAATAAAAAAGTTAAAAATAAATTATTGGGTACTACAATGGTAATAAAGAATGGAAAATAATAGAAAAAAAATCTGGGTATGTATTGTAAATTAGACGTGTAACACACTTCTCAAACAATTCTTCTCAAGGCCATTCATTCGGTTGTGACTTTTAAAGTTCAATTCTACAGCGGATTATCCTTTAAATCAAAATAAAACACGTTAACTGTATTTTTACACCTCATTGCATGTTTAGACCTTATATAAGAGTCATATTTCTGCTGATGGGAACATCTGTGATCTGACCAGACCATTCTCCCTTCATTGCTCCTCCTCATAGACAGACAGACAGACAGACAGACAGATAGATAGATAGATAGATAGCCAGATAGATAGGTAGATAGACAGACAGACAGACGGACGGACGGACGGACAGGTAGATAGATAGACAGACAGACAGACAGATAGATAGATAGCCAGGTAGATAAATAGGTAGATAGGTAGGTAGGTAGGTAGATAGATAGCCAGGTAGATAGGTAGGTAGATAGATAGATAGATAGACAGACAGACAAACAGATAGATAGATAGATAGATAGACAAACAGATAGACAGACAGACAGATAGACAGACAGCCAGATAGATAGACAGATAGATAGACAGACAGGTAGATAGATAGATAGATAGATAGATAGATAGATAGAGTGAGCTGCGTCACTTTCTACACATCCTAACACAAATTGAACATTATAATTGCCTGTTGAAATATAACATTTATTTGTAGCTTTATTATGACATTTCCTACAACCTTTCTTCTGAAGAGAGGGAAAGACGGTTTTAAGGCGAGTAAACTTCAGAATTCTATCAAGTTATCTTTTTTTTTTTTTACTAAGACTAAAATAATGTTTGTTTTTGTAGATGTTGAAATCCAGAGACAATATAACTTAATTCTTTTAAAACTGATGTGAGTTATTTTTTAGAAAATTAATGTTTCTGTTGTGTCCTGTCTGTTTGCTTCACATTTTCACATACTACAATGGTAATAAAGAATGGAAAATAATAGAAAAAAAATCTGGGTATGTATTGTAAATTAGACGTTTAACACACTTCTCAAACAATTCTTCTCAAGGTCATTCATTCAGTTGTGACTTTTTAAGTTCAATTCTACAGCTGATTATCCTTTAAAACAAAATAAAACACCTTAACTGTATTTTTACACCTCATTGCATGTTTAGACCTTATATAAGAGTCAAATTTCTGCTGATGGGAACATCTGTGATCTGACCAGACCATTCTCCCTTCATTGCTACTCCTCATAGATATTAAGTGTGTTTTTTAGGTTGGTAGATAGATAGATAGATAGACAGACAGACAGACAGACAGACAGGTGGGTAGGTAGGTGTATGTATGTATATAGATAGATAGAGATAGAAAGGGAGACAGACAGATAGATAGATAGACAGACAGACAGACAGACAGGTAGATAGATAGATAGACAGACAGATAGATAGATAGATAGATAGATAGATAGAGTGAGCTGCGTCACTTTCTACACATCCTAACAAATATTGAACATTATAATTGCCTGTTGAAATATAACATTTATTTGTAGCTTTATTATGACATTTCCTACAACCTTGTGTCCTGCCTGTTTGCTTCACATTTTGATGCAACAACATTCATTATTTTTAATGTTTTATCACCATTGTATCTTTATTTTATAAAAGCTTTATTAATTTACACTATTATTACCCAAAAAAGAGTCCATATTCAGTACAACAGCTCTGCTGCTCTCTGCAAGACATTATGACAGTTAAGCAGACTCCTTGGTTTAAGGCCTATTTACTTTTATATAGGTCAATCACTTAAATTTATGCTCACCATTTAATCATTTTTTTATTTACATAAAACAATATGAAATACAGTCATGCACATATATTCCATTCATTAACAAAATAATGTTTTTAACCAGTTATTAACAAAAAAAAGGATTTATAGTCATTAGTAGCTGACTGAACTGCAGATTAATGACTAGTCTTAAAGTGTCATGAAACTGTTTCAGCACACATCACATTGGTTTTCACACAGTTTTGTCGAATGATATTAAATTAGTTTTGGAAAGCTTTGAAGTAATCGGCTAGAGAGCAAACATTTCTATATATGTAACTTACATATAACATTCATTTATGTAATTTATAGACAGAAAAAGAATCCTGAAGATTCACAACTCAAAAAACCCTCAACTTCACAAACTCATTTCAAACTGTGGACTATGAATCAAAGACCTCCAAGTGCGTCATTTTCATTTGTCATTAGATGTATTCATCCAAACTCTCGATAGCTTGCTCTTTTGAGTATTGGCTCCATTCATATGAAATCACATCCCACATGTGGAATTTTTTCTCAAAGTGTTTTTCCAGATCTTCCTGAAATCTGTACACAAACCACTTCCAGTACGCTAGCTCTGAGAAGTCAGGAGTGATGTTCCACTCTGCATAAACATTTCCTGCGTTTCTGTACTCTCTGCACGGAAACCACTGACCTGTATAGAACATTTTACTAGTTCTCACTAAAGTTGTGCAAAAATCTGCACTGAGACATTCGGTTTCATCATAACAGCTTCCAGTGAGTCCATCCACGCGATGGAAAGGAACACTGTGATCTCCAGAGTGTCCTTCTATTGTGTTGGTGCAGGTGGTTGCACAGAACGGACACTGAACCCAGCAGCACTGACAGAGATGATCAATCAGAATCTCATCTGGTCTGTCTTTATGTTCCAGATTTACAGGAAATGTATTTGAACTGAATTTCTGTTGTATTTCAGATGATACTGAACCAAGTTCTTCGCTTATCACATCTTCTAGGAGGTTGAAATCATCCACACCATCATGACTCACTCCAATGAGGTCCTTTACAGAGAATATCAGCACATCTGAGAGCTGCAGTGTGAAATGATTCAGCCACTTCTGAACATCACCAGTTGTGTTGACCAGTGAAGTAGCTCTGTGAGCTGCTGCCATGATCTTCTGCTGCAGAAGTTTAATGTTCTCCTTCATCTTGGGCTGAACACTGACTCTAAACTTATTAGTGATGTACTGATTGACTTCATCTCTGACAAAACTCTTTAAGTGGTCTCTGGGAGTGTTGAAGTATGTAATGTATTTGCCAAAATCCTCCACTTCTGCCAGATTTTTGAGTATGTGCTTCTCTAGTTTAGATCTGTTTCCATTTAGTGAGTCACACTTTGTTTGGATTTCATTAGTCAGATCTCTGGCTGTATCTTTGTAGACACTCTTCTGAATGGGATCTTTCAGTTTCTGACAGATGATCTCCCCAAAAATGGCAGCTGATGTTGCACCTTGACAGTATTTCTGGAAAATACTATAGTACTCTTTGCTCTTCTTTTCAAAGTAGAAAACAGGATCATTGGCTTCCCTGAACATTGTATACTGGTCAGTAATTACCTTGTTTTCTCTCTTACAGATGGAAATGACCAAATCCATGTAAAATTCTTTCGTAAACACATAGTCCCTGGAGCCTTGCCCATAATCTTCCACTCTGATTTTGATATAATCTGCAAGTTCTTGAATGCAGCTTTTGTTGTAGCCCATTTTTGCAATGTTATACGACATGATCATGTTGTCTACATGTTGAGCAATGTCATTGACTAAGGCTCTAATTTGGGTTTTAAACTCAAACTTCTGTTTAGCTGAACTGAAGGCATTTTTAACATATTCTGTAATTCCACAGGATTTCTTTAACTGTACATAATCTGAATAATTTGGCACAGAGAAAATATCCCTATTCTTTTTCCAGGCATTTACAGGAACACTTTTATAGTTACTGAGGAACTGTTTCATGTCTTTTAATACATCAATGTCTTTGTTTGGAGGAGTTTCTGTGATAATCTTATTAACACACTCTTTCCAAAACTTTCCAAACTCCTTTTTCAGGATTGTTTCATCATTGGCTTTGTCTTTGAGTTTTATTGCAAGTTCTTTGCTCTTTTCCAAGAGAGTATTTTCATGGCGTGTCCTCTGAGCATCAATCCTTTTCTTCATATCTCGCTGCTGAAGAATCTCATTTAATTTCCTCTTTGTTTCTCTCACAATGTTTTCCTGAAGCTCATTGATTTTGATGTAAAACGATGCTTTCCACTGTATCAGTATATCTTTATCTTTGTCTCTCTCAAAGAAATCTGACATTGATTTTTCTACTTCTTCACTTTTCACTTTTAGTTTTATTTGAAGATGACTTTCTGAAACCTCATCAATTGTTTCATTTTCTATGTTGATGTAAAGTTTGTTCTCTATATCCAGCATAGTTCTGCGGAGACTCCAGGACCACTTGCTGTATTCTGTCTCCAGTTTTCGGTATGTTGCGATTTCCAGAGCATTTCTGAAGCTGAACACAAATCGTTCATTCAGTAAAGCCTCCCAGAGATCATTAATACGGCCTTTTAGGTGCGTCAGCTCTAAGCCATCTGATTTTGAAGCATGGCTAAAAAAGGTTGTCTTTAGCTCGTGGATGTTTTCACAGTATGATGGGTTTGGTGGTGCCATAGGTGGACTTCCCTCCCAGAGCTGTGCAAAATATTTCACATCTTTCTGTATATCAAAAGTAATGACATCATTGAAACATTCTGCATCAAAGACTTCATCTTTGGCAGCGAGTTTTGTCATTTCATCCAGTGTCTGCTGCAGCCGTCTTCTTCCCTCCATGTTTTTCTCTCCAGCTGTCACTTCTGAAACGTTCTGATGAACAAACATGCAGCTGGGATTCAGTCTGACCTTCTTCATCCTCATGAAGGCCTGAACAACGATCTGAAGAATGTCCTGCAGCTCTGATGGGTTTTCTCCAAAGATATTAATTAATGTCAGATTTCCAAGACCAACAACAAATGTGGCCATTTCATTGTCCTGATGTCTTGTTGACCTTCCAGACAGTTCTAGAGCTCGAAGCCCCTCAGTATCAACAACCAGAATATAGTCAAACTTCAGCTGTTCTTTCATCTTATCTGACACTCTGACCAGCTGCATGAAAGCTCCTCTGGTGCATCTGCCAGCACTGACACCAAACTGGAGTCCAAACATGGCGTTCAGCATAGTGGATTTCCCAGAGCTCTGGATCCCTAAAACTGACAGCACAAAGACTCTCTGGTCTCCCAGTTTCTGGATGAGTTCATGTAGAACAGCAGTAACCCAGACCACAGGAACATGAGCAGCATCTCCATCCATCAGCTCCAGCGGAAATCCAGAGATCATCATCTCTGCTGCAAGACTCGGGAGAGAAGAAAAATCACACGGCAGGCCTTCCTTGTTCTTATTCACTGATTTACATGATTCATAGATCTGACCGATCTCCCTCAGGATGTGCTCCAAGCCAAAGGTTGCTGCTTGAAGTTTTTCTGATATCTTATCAAGTTCAGTTTGTTCATTGGACAAATTTGTTGCCATCTGTTGCTCAAATCTGTCATTGTTCTCTTTCAGTTTTAAGACATTTGACCACTTTTCATCATACTTGTGATGCAGAGCAGAAAGGTCAGCTGAAGTGTATTCATCCAGGAGAACTGTGAGCCATTTTAGAAAAAATATTTTCTCATTTGGAGATTGTGAATTTATTTCTGCAATAAACAACTTCATGAAATCACCAATGTCCTTTTTATACTGCTGTTCACGAAATTTCTTCATGTCTTGTTTCTGATTTATTTCTATGTCTATTTCATTTCCCTGAGATCGATGTAGTTCTTTGTTCTTTTCACACCACTGATGCCACGGTTTCCCCTGACAGGGCAGAAATGATTCTTTGATTTCCGTCAGATCTTTTTTCTCCAGTAAAACCATCATCTGCTGGGCTGCTTTTTTCCCTTTGCTGCATTCATTGTCATAATCCTCATCTACTGTGATACCTGAGTATTTGGACACATCTTCAAGTCTAAAAACAAATGATGATTCTAAAGATGAGAATGAGAGACAATTATTTATAGCTTTTATGACTTCTTCAGATACATCAGACTGATTTCTGTCTTTTAGTCCTATTTTGTATTTTCCTTTCCTTATTTCAAATACTTTAGCTTTATCTTCAGTAAGAAGACAAATAAGTGGTTTTCTGTCTTTGAACAGGTTTTGGATGTTTGCTGCACTCTTGTCATTTCTGTCAAGTTGTGGTAGAATAACAACATTGACTGAGGTCATTTCAGTGAGGATCTGCAGCTGTTTCTCGTTGTCTCCTGCATCACCATGTAGATTACAGAACGCAACACACTGAGTGAATTTATCCGTTTTTTTTCCAGAGGGGCAGTACCATGCGATCTCCACCACTCCATCCATCAGTACTCTGGTTTTGCTGCTGCCTGGGCAGTTCCTGTGGAAGAACGTGTTGTGTTTTTCATTGATCAGACTGTTCATCAGCTGAGATTTGGATGAGGACACTGAGTCAAACCTGAAGAAAGACACCATTGGTGTTTCTGCCTTCCAGACTGGCTGGATTATACTGATGATTTCATTGTTGGTCTCTTTCATCTTCCAGCTCTTGTTTATTTGTCTGAATGTCCAGAGAGGAAACTCAATCTCTTGTGTGAATGGATCAGGAACAAGCAGAGGCAGAGCGTACTGACACTGAGACAGTTTAGTCACCATTAGCTGCTTGAGGAAACTATCAGCACATTGAAACACGGCCATCTGAACATCCATCGGGTGAATAGCATCACTCCTGTTTGTTTCTTCAGGAATCAAAGATATTTCTCTGAAAATATCAGCATCCTCCCCATCTTCAAACAAGTCACTGTTTCTTTGTTGCCCATCTTGTTGTGTGTCTATAGTTTTAATGTGCCTTGCTCTGTAGTTCATCATGAGTATTTTTTGTAGGAAAGCTTGTATGAGGTCCTCATCAGAACAACACTCATGAGACTGTAATGAATGTGTAGTTAGTTGAAGAACATCTGCAGCTCTTAGTTTAGAGGGGTGCCAGTTATCAAGATGAAGTCTGTGAAATAGACACTCTATTTCCTTCCTCCTTCCAATTATGTTTTCATCTAATCGTGCCCGATCTAATGAACACTTCTCTATGTGTCGCTGTAAAATATACATCATAATTAAAAGCAGCTTAAAACATAATTTACAAAAATAGACTTTTTTTGTTTTCTTACACAGTTTTACTAATTGTTGGCAAGAATCTTTAATGTCAGCTATACTTGTTAACAAACAATGTGTGCACATGTTTACTTGTCTTTGGAAAGTATTGAATATGATAGATAAAAGGTACAAAACTATATATTTAATTATAATATCTGTGTATGAAATGTTTTATAAAGTAAGAATATCTAAAGGGGCTGTTGAGCTAATGTGCCAAAAATAACCAAGAAGACTCTTTGTAGAACATTTATCAGTGACTAAATAAAAATGTCAAGTGAAACTATACTGTATAAGGAACCAGTAAAAAAAATATTCTATAAGCTGAATGTCTACATTCATGGAATTCTTTCTAACTTCCTTTTTATGTTCTATTTTTACTCTACACTCATCACTTACCCTACGTGTCTGTCTTTTCTCTTTCAACAAGGTACAATCCATAGTCTTTTTGATAACTGTGGGTTGGTCTTGTGACAGAACAGAAAAGAAGAGAGAAATATTATGAAATATTATATTTCTATAAAATAAAGTAAAATATACAAAACAGACAAAAACAAACAATAACCTAAAATATTTTTTTGTTGAAGACTGGTATGATCTAACCATTTATTTGCCAATCCGTTATGATATACATTAGTTGCCTAGCATGAGAAAAGCTGAATTTGGGTTTGGCCAACATAACCCCAATTAAACCAAATCTGTGTTCTTACCACTTCGACATGTCCTGTTTTGCAGGTCTTTTGCTGTGTACATCTCACTAGTGTAGGACTGCTGTTTATTATCAGTAAACAGATTCTCAATTCTGTTCATCAGGTCTCTCATCTCTGACTGGTTGTTCATGTTCTTGCTGCAGGTGTGATATCTTCCACCACATTTCTCAATGTTTTTCTTCAGATCATCTATTATAGAGTCAGATTCTTCCTGGCTCTCATAAGTGAAGAGAATCATCACAAACTGAAGAACTCTGTCACCAAATACTCTCTGAAGCCACTCAAGACCCATCTTATCAGCATCTGTTAACTGGCCCAGTCGCACAAAAAAGATGAAGGCGATGATTTCATTTTCATTCACTAGTTGATCTGTAAGAGAATCCAGATCAAGTGCAGTTTCATGTAAGCCAATCAGGCTGATCACTGAGACGCGACACCCAGATTTATTCAACTGTAAAGGAACAGTCCTGGGTATGGCCACATTTTCAATATTTGGTTGTATTTCTCCAAGAAGAAAATTGTCATGTTGAAATTGGACTGCAGCAGAGTTTCCAAAAAACACAATGGTCAGAGGGTGATCTAGAATAAATACAGAAGAAATGTTTTCAGATCCATCAATATACTGTAACATAAGAACAAGACTTACTAAGCAATGTGAAAAATCAGATATTTTTCTTTGTTATCTTACCCATAGTTCTGAGCACAAGACAGCTCTGGTGACTCACTCATCAGGTTTGGAGACACTCTTTTATTCTAGAAGCTGTTCATTATTCTGAAAAAGATTAATTAAGATTTTTTTTTTATGTGTGTAAGAACATGTATATAACATAACATAAAGTCTAGTTTTCTAGACAACTCACTTTATATTTAGCTTGTGTTCACCGTCTTAGTGATGTACGAGTATCAAGTCATAACTCCAGAGACTTGAACTCTTCCTGCTTATATAGATGTAGAGCCAGTCTAACAGGATTTACAGTTTACATAAACATTTTCTCTTTTAGAACACCTGACCTACTACAAGAAAACCTGACAAAACATGTATGTTATTTGAATGCATGTTCATTTCAACTTCCTGTTTGTTAAAACAAACGATTAATTATATTGTGTTGATATTTATTAAACCAGTATAATGTGCTATAAAACCTAAATCTAAAGCTACAGTCAACTTTCAGAACTTCTTTCGACAAAATTAGACGTCACTACACCATTGCACAGTGACTAGGACTTATCTAACCTATCACAATGACAGCTTCTTTACTGAGGCCATCCATTTCCTCAGTGGATATAATAATTACCTATTTATTTACTTTTGACTAATATTTCTAGGGGTGCACCGATCCGATATTCAGTATCAGTTCTGATACTGCCATTTTTGCTGGACAGGGTATCGGTCAAACAGTACTGACCCAAATTCGATACAGCATATATTCACAGTTGTTACTGTTATAAAAGGCCTATTCTACAGTGATAAACAACAAAAAAAAAAAAATGGGTATAGGTTCATAGTTATCACCACAGCCTAAAGACACATAGTCCAAAGGGGACTTTTGGTATTGCTTTTGATATTAATACCAATTGTGTCATGTAATACTCTGTTAGACCCCCATTATTGTGTGCATAACCAGGTGTGCATTGAGAAATGCTGTTCAGCTGTATCTTTACAGAAATATTCTACTTCTTTGTTGTGGCAAATAAAATGCTTGTCATTCTGAATTACATTTGAAAAAAAAAAAAAAAAAAACATTTAGGATACTAAAGGGATAATGGCTGACCAGCTGGTTATCACAGAATAAACCTTTACAGGATGATCAGGTCTTGTATCATGAAGTTTTTTTTTTTTTTTTTTTTTTTTTGGGTAAACAGCCGTCTGGATGAACATTATCCAGCTCGTTACATGGCTACTTGCCACATAATTTTACACAAAATATTAATTGTTTAATATTTTATTAGCTTAGCAAACACAAAGCTTCCACAAAGGAAAAAGTTCCTAGCAAGTGTATAGCACTGACTTACCTAGACAAGCCTTTGTTATCAGTTTTTACAGTTGTTATCAGGTGATAACAAACCACTGGATGGCGATTTAAAAATCAGATATTCCAGATTCCAGCAATATGCAATAAAAAAAACAATAAAGTGGGTTACAGTATAAAGCAATTAAGAACCTGATACCTCTGTCCTGAATTTCATGCATATTCTCAGCCGGTTCCTATTTCCTTATTGTGTGTCTTGACATAAGAGAAAGTGAAAATCTGAAATACTTTTTAAAAAAATCACAAACATTTTTGAGATGTTATCTATGCGTTCAAGTCTTAATTGTCGAGATTTGACAGTAAATTTCAACATGAACTTTCAAATAATTTAAAATAATAAAGTTCACCAAATGTTGGAACTTTATTCACTGAGGAAAGTTGAACTTGGTGACAACTGGTAATTGTGAGTGATGTAAATTTACCTCAGTTATGGCGACCTCACTTAAAACTGATATTGCAGTAATTCATCTGACTGGAAATTTACTTCTTCTAATAGCGGTTAAATAATTTAAAATTACAGTTCTAAAGTATCATTTAATGTTTTAAGTATTATGTCAAAAAACACTAATAATATATATTATTGATTTTTACCGTGTCCTCCTCGTTGAAAGTGTCTCACGCTGTGGTTACTGGACGTAAATGAATCAACAGCTGTTTCTCGTTATGCGTTCTTCTCTGTACTTGTTGTGCTCTTGTGGACTCGGGAACTTTCATCGGTCGCAGCTCAAGTACTGTTCCAGTTCAAAGTTAAGCCAAGCACAGATGTATTTTTTTCTTCCGCTCTTTTTCGAGGATGAGCCAGAAGGCAGAGAGGATAGCTGCACATCAGAGAAATGGGTGTGTCGAAAGGTAGGGGTGTGCCAAAAAGGGGCGTGTCAAGAGGCCTTCATTCACGAAAGCTGTCTGTCCTTCATATAAGCTTAAACACTATTGGCTTACAGATTAACAGGACGACGTGCATAAGGCCAACGTAAACAAGAGGTTTTACCTTGCAGTTATCCCCTTTTTTTCTTTCTAAAAATGTACATTTATTCACTTTTATTTTTTTAATTTGTCAACTCTGTCAGACACATTAAAAAGCATTTTATTATAATTTGATCCATCCAATAACAATGTAAAGTCTTCAATTATGTTTGATTAATGATTATGTTGTTCAGTAAAGAGGCTGAAGTGATCAAATACAATTCTTTACATTTTTTCCCTGTTTTCACACTATTATGAATGATCCAATTCCTAGATTTCTACCCTCATTTTTAATATTAAACATATATGGTAAATAAGACATATTATGTAGTTCAGTTCATGATTTACTATTTCAAAACAATACACTGAAAAATAATAAAATCTTTATTTCAAAATTAACAGAAACCTTCATCTGACTGTGTTAAAAATTTACGAAAAGACTTGCAAAAGACTTGACAAAGGTCCAACTGAGGTTACAACAACTGATTGACAAGACAAAGAAATTAAGACAACTAAATAGTTTTTAAACTATTTAATTTAATAAAACAATCCTTCCAGTGGATGTCTCATTCTGGGTCACCAGTAGCTTAAATACAATAAGATTATGTTAGGTTTAGTGCATTAATATGTGCTGCTCTGTAGCAGCAACTGAAATGTTCCTAATGTGAATCCAAATTATGTCTTTAAACCGCATCAATTATACATTTTATTTGTGCCATGACCTGTATGACTAAAGCAGTGGTCATCTGCCCTGTTTTCTCTCTGGAGTCCATCACAACAGGGTTTGCTATTGCTGTGATCTCATGTTGTTTGTAAGTAAACATAAAACTGACAGAGCTGATGTCTGATGGAGTTGAAAAAATTGAATATTTTTCCACATTAGCCACATGTTGTACAGTGGAGCAATAAGGAAAGAAAAGAAAAACTCATACAGATCATTATGTACAATCAGCAAAGCCCATTAGCAAGACAATTAGTAATATGTTTATATCTATGCAATCAGACTATGATATTGCAAATAACATATTTTGCTCAGTTTTCTCCAGTTAACAAAAGTTGTTTAAAAGACAATAAAAAAGCATATTGGCAATCCTGTTAAGAACATTCCTGCATCAACATTTTACTTTAATTTAATCCTTGTAGTCTCTAAGAGTGACTCTTAAATAAAATGTTATACTTGTATTACAAGGGTTTCAATTGATCCGTCATATTTCATGTCCTACAATAAATATTTAATCTGAATCAACTGAATTAATTGTACTGCCCTTGTGTTATTGCATGGGAAAACACATCAAATGCATTCAACACCACAGAAGTGTCTCAAGAGCACCTGGAATAAGTGAATCTCTATGCTTATAACTTTAATGGTTTACAATGCTATTATTAAGTGTTTTGGACCTCTGCCTCTGCTCTGCTGTCATTTTCACATATATGTGATGTTTCTAATGTAGTTTATCAGTGCACAAACTCTGATTGGTAACACAGCCAGCAAGAAGCTCCTTTTACCAGTGAAAAGCCTTTTGACACACTCCTTACCTTTTGAGATTCTTCTGACCTGCAGCAACCCATACTTGGAAGGAGGTGACTTGTGCAAACTTGAGACAGAAATGCTGACAAGAATGCATCTCCCACATCATTTTAAAATTCTACTGTGGTTGTGTCACGAAATGTAGTTTTAAAGAGCAGGTCATATGGGTTTTTGAAAAATCTCTCTTTTGCAGTTTATAACGTCGCTATCCTTAAATGAAAACAATCTGCAAAGTTGTTAATCAAAAAAGTGCATGATAAATAAAGATATTGTCTGTCAAAAGAGAGAGTCGGTTCTGAATCGCCGTAACGAGTCGTTATATTTTCGACTCTTTTGCCTGTTACCGGTGTACGTCACTGGGTAACACATTTGCATAATCTCCGCCTGCCCACGAAATACGAACAGAGTCTGATCTGCCCACAAACACTTTTGCTATTAGTGTGTTTACATCATGTTGAGAAGACGCAGTGTTCAAGGATACCACAGAAATACAATTCAAGCCTTTTGTTGTGTGCTTGTCATTTTATCAAGAACTGCTTCTCTAATCTGGGCTTTTATCTTCGTTGGCTTCTAATCTTCTTAATTTGGACTAAAAAGCTATCTGAACCATGACCTGTAAGTAGTACGATTGATACGTTAGGTGTACATTTTCAATTGAGTGCTCAAAATATCAGTTTTTTTGTGCCAATATGTGATGTATACCTAGTGCAGCTTTAGGTTTCCAGGTAAAGCACGATATTACTGTCTTACTGAAGTAGTTCTAAAAATTCGCAGTGAACCTAAGAATATGTCAATTATTGTAGACTGACGTTGTTCTAATTAATTTGTTTAATAAAAAAGAATGTAGTGTAGCACACAGACTTTATAATAATTGTGAAACTGCTGTTTATTGTGCTGCACTGGCAGTTAGAGGGTTAATGCGGGAGAGATGAGTGATTTCGGCTGGTGCTCCTGTGATACAACTGTTCTGCGTTCTGATTAAAGTTAAGACCAAGCGTCTTTTGTCTGTCGTTCTTCAAAAATTACAGTAGACATATTTTGGTTTACAAACTGTATTGTTTCATCAGTTAGTCACGTTAGCACTCGGCTAACGTATCCACCTAGTGTTCACAGTTTAGCAGCTAAACTTTAGCTGTGGGCACGATTCGCTTGCATAAGTGTTTTTTGTATTTTATTACATTATAAGAACGGACTGACTATATTATTGTTTTATGTAAAGGTGCTTTGTCAATGGTAGCGCTGGCTAACTGGCTCAAGGACTCATCTCTGTGCCAATCACAACAGGTTTGGCCAGCTGACCAATCAGAGCAGAGTAGGCTTGAGCTTTTTAGCTTAATATTGATTTGAAGTTTAGGTCAGCTTACAATTCATGCTAAGAAAAGTGTCAGTGGAGAAAAAAAAAAAAAAAAAATCTATACCAGCAAAACAAATCACTGCACAATATTAAAATATTATGTGTAAATGTGCGAAGTCTTTATGGTAGAAAATCCAAAGTCAAACAAAAATAAAACTAACTCTTAAATTCCCCATCAAAAAAAAAAAAAAGAATTTAATATAATAAACTATATATACTTAACTTAAAACATAATAAATCTCTTAACTTAAAAATAAATAAATCTTTTGTCAAGACAAAACAGTACTTACAAATGGCACCAAGCACCTACAACTCTCCAAAAACTATACTTGCAAAAATATGAAAAACTACTTTGTCATTTAAACTAGCCTTGTAATCTGATAGAATAACTCTTTTAACATTCTTATGTTTAATTACAGCAAGTTTCGCCAGTGAATTATTTTCCTCTTAGCCCTGAGATTAGCAGCCAAGCATTTATGGCTCAGACCTGCATTAAAATCCCTGCGTACTCAGTGCCCACGCACTCATGCGTCATGTGTCAGCAGACCAATATTGCTGTTGACATGGATGTGAATGATACCTCACAGCTCTTGTAAGGCATTACAGACCCCCTGTGCACTGAAGACCATGCATGCAAAACATCTGGGACCAACTGCACATGCTAGAAGATCAGCTAATAGATTGTGACAGAAGAGCATTTTCTGTTCCTGAGTTATACATTTCTACGTACACTAGTATATGCGCACTAGTATATTCCACTGGTTCCTCATATTCAGTGGAAGTATAAATATTAGATATATACAGCATAAATCTATATTATATAAACAACTCATTTAGAACATTTATATTACATTTTTAACTATTTTTAGGCCTACTATTAATATGGTTTTAATGAAATATTAGCCTATAAATATGATAGTATCAACTAAAACAAGTGATTATATTGTGAAATATACTTAACCCATTTAATCCCACCGGTCACAATAGTGATTGTAAAAAAGGTTCCCTTTCAAGGGAACTTCGAACTGCGTCCTCTAGGGGTCGCTATGGGGAACACCTCGTCGTGACCCGTGTCTGAAGCATACAAATGATGAAAACACCAACGAGTTGGCCGGCGACAGCCTCTGACGTCACTACCGGTGAAACGAGAAAACAGGCACCGGGGGAAAACACGTCATTCTCTTCTTCGTCTTCACTGACTGTTATGTTTGAAGCGTGCATCTGAAAGAACCGGTAAGAGCGCTCTTTCTCTGTATATGATGGAGACTACTAGCAAGCGTTTAGACAATGTATGCATCCGTGTTCGGCGTTATTTGACACCCGATGACACACACGATCTTTACGTGATTTGTTTGGGTAAAGAGCACACACGCAAAGTCTTTGAGGAGGCAATCTGCGTGCATTGCGAGCGTTTTTTCAAGGAAAAAGCTCCTCTCTCGTTCGTCTCTCTTTCCGAAAAAAAAAAAAGCCAGCCATCTGCTTCCCGCGATTCAGGGCCCCCGCCGCTGCTGAGGCACGGAGGAGAATGAGCTCGTGAGAATTTCAGGTGGATCTGTCTGAATGGTTTAAAGAGGGACTTTCCCTTTTGCGCTCAAAATGGCGGCGGACGAGAGAGAGCCTCGGGAGGATGATGTTATATCTTTAACACTTTCTGATACTGAGGTTAGTGCTCTGCTGGGTTTTTACCCAGGAAAAGCAGGAGATATTTGAGGATGGTGAAGAAGCTGAGGCTGAGCCTTCTCAATTCTCCTGCCCTGCGTATGTAGAGCTGTTGGAGTTTATGGATCGCGCCTCGATGAGCGTTATCTTTCCGACCATAGCCCTCCAGCTCAGGTGAGCCTTCCATTTCTGCCTGATCTCCATACAAAGAAAAAAAAAAAGAGATCGAAAGGAAATGAAAGAGGCCATTTTCTTCTCGCATCCATCGGTTTCAGCATAAGAGTTTTGCCGACATCGAGGCGATGCGCGAAAACGGCTATGAGAGGATGCCCCCTGCAGAAAGAGCTTTCATTCTGCGGGGGAGACATCCTCTCTTAATCTCCCTCCTTGCCATCTAAGCCCCTTCAAGCAATGCATCTTGCTTAAATGGCAAGGCATACGCAGCAGCAGGTCAGGCTGTGGCTTTATTACAAAATAAATGCTTCAAGCATATCAGACTGATCTGCTAAGAGACCTGGATAGAGGCGAAGGCCTTTTTCCTGATCAGGTAGCCGAGCTGCGCCGCACCACAGGCCTCTCTCCGGGCTACCAAGCAGGCCGCCTCTGCCAAGCGCAGGACTATGGCGGCCATGGTGGTGGCGGAGAGACATCTGTGGATGAACCTGGCAGACATCGGGAAGAAAGAAAAGGCTTTCTTCTCGATGCTCAGGTTTCGCCTTCTGAACTTTTCGGTATTTCCGTTGAGACGGTGATCGAGAAGTTCGGGGAGACGAAGGCGCACTCCGCTGCTTTCAGATCCTTCGTTCCACGAAGGTCCAGGTCTGAGCCCGAACAACATAGGGGTCCTGGCCTGTCTCGATCTGAGGATCAAAGACGGGCACAGAAGGCTAGTGTCACGACTCACGCTCCTCCCCCACCTGCGGGCAGGGGTTAAGAGGAATTGTGGGTCACAAAGGGGTAAGCAGAACCTAAGGGATGTGATCCAGACGAGGCAGCGTTCTCGTCTGAGTCAGAGTGATACTGAGGTATCTACTCGTTCCCTTTAGGGATTTTTTACTTTTGCTTTTATCCCCCCCTTCCTAATTCCCCTGTAACCACCAGCTCTCCACCTGATCGAGGTTAGGTGGAAACCTCTAACGCATAACAGTCTCCTATGCTGGACCTATAATGTTTTTGGCTGGTTCTATGTTCATAGCAACCACCTTACTGATGGTCCCGGACTAAAAGGAGGCGCCCCTTGAGCGGGGCTCCAGCGCAGGAGGGTGGGAGTATAAAAATAACCCTTTCTGTATATACTTATGTGTAAATTGCTGGTGGTTATGTGTCTACTAATAAACTCTGTGAGTTTCCTTTGCAGTGCTCAGTTACAGTGTTTACTGAACACTCGTCAGCACCAGCCATCCGGCTTCATGTTCCGGTATTAGGCAGCTGAGATCACAGGTTTCTGTGGGAGCCTCCTTGATCATCAGGCCTGTCACTGCACTGCAGGGAATTTCATGGATGTCCGGCCAGGTCACCCTGAGGGGTCTCCTGGCCGCTTAGGTGCTGTCGCATCCAGCGGGAAGTGAAGGTGGCAGTTACAGAAGTCTTCTTGTATATGCTGCCTCAGGTGATGCTCCCCTCGCTAGAGGTTTATAAAATTCGAGCTTGCCTCTCCCGTGCGGTTCAGCGCCTCTGCGATGCTTAGGAACCTTTAGGTACTTTAGGTACTAAGCTCTGTGTACTTTCTGAAAACCACATGGTGGTCAGTGTGCACGTGAACACTTTGCGCACTTTCTAAAAATCCACGTATTGGTAAGTGTGCACGCAAGACTCTGCGCACTTTCTTTTATCCTGTATGGTAAGGGTTACGCGCTCCTCCTCATTCCCTTTCTTGAGATGATTAGACCTTGGTTCCTTGGGCTCCATTCAGTCAGTGTGTATTTGTTTATACACTTCAAGCATCGCTTCCCTCAACATGAGGGGCTATTCGGGCGATTCTCGTGGTAGTTTAGCAGCGCTCCCCTTTTCCAAGAAGGGTCGCCTATGAGCGTGCTACTCTGGATTCAGGAGTTCTCCTCTCCTATGAGACTGAGTTCACTGTTTTTCCCAGAGCGCTCCAGCATTATTTCCACAGATCGAGTTGATGACTCTCAAACATACTTTTTTGAGATGCACCATTCCATCTATGAGCTGCTCTATCAGAGTGCCACGAGAGCCCTTCCTTAGAACAGTATTTGAAAATCCATGATATGGTAAGTGTGCACGTGAAGTCTTTGCACACTTTCTGAAATCCACACTGTGGTAAGTTCGCACGCTAGTGCTCTGCGTTCTTTCTAAAATCCTATATGGTGAGGGCTTTGCGCGGTTGCTTCGTGCCCTTTCTTGAGCTGGTAAAAGCCCCGTTCATCTTGGGCGCCACTCCACCCATGTATCCTCGGATACCTATCTAAACAGGGTGTTGCTACTGGAGATCTGTTGAGACAGCTCCTTCAGCAAGCTTTTGCGGAAGCAAGCTGTAGCCCCTGTGTGACAGGCAAGACTTAGTATAAAATGCTAGGTTCCTAGCCGTATCCCTTTAAAGGAATCTTTCCTGATGCCAAGCCTTTAGCTCTACCACCGGGCCGAGGCCCTAACAATTAAGTTGGGTATGTAGCTTAGGCCTTTGGCCATAAGGGGTATTGTCACAGACAGCCGTCTAAACGTCCCGGGGGCAACTCCCATTGAAATGGTAGAGTTGGTACTTAGTGTTCGCCATGATTCTGGCCTGCACTCCCCTCAGCATGGCGGCGTGGGTATACTGTTCCCCATAGCGACCCCTAGAGGACGCAGTTCGAAGTTCCCTTGAAAGGGAATGTCTCAGGTTATGAATGTAACCATGGTTCCCTGAGTAGGGAACGAGGCACTGCATCCTCTAGCTCCCTGCCATGCTTCGGACGCAAGCTTTAGATGAAGAAGTGAATGACGTGTTCTCCTGGCACTTATTTATAGTCGCACCAGTAGTGACGTCAGAGGCTGTAACCGGCCAACTCGTTGGTGTTTTTTCATTTGTATGCTTAAGACACGGGTCACGAAGAGGTGTTCCCCATAGCGACCCCTAGAGGATGCAGTGTCTCGTTCCCTACTCAGGGAACCATGGTTACATACATAACCTGAGATGTTTTCATTTATAAAGCTCTAAAAGCCTTACTGACTGATGTTTTAGTGCACTTCCTGCAAATATGCAAAAAATAAAGGGTCTCAAAATATGTGCAGTTTCACATGATTAGTGCAAATTTTCACATGATCAGAACAGTTTACTCCTGTTTGTACCTTGAGAAGATGATGGCTGCATCAAAGCTCCAAAACAAAAGGCTAGTAAAGTATGTTAAGAAAGATATGCCAAAATTATTTGGCACACATGATCTTTAGGGTGTCTAGTATTAATATATGAATTCACATATATTTAGTTTTGTTGAGTGTGGTTATAGAATGAGTAAACATGTTGATGGTCGCAATAGTGACCGGTGGGATAACAGTGAACTTTGGTATACAATATAAATCCAATTGCAGTTGTGAGTGGAAATGACAATAAAATGTTGCAATGACAAAATATTGCACTAAATTAAAAATTCAAATGTTACAAAAAAAAATAAAAAAGTACAATATTGATGCTGTAATACTGGTAGCACTAATATATAAATTTGCGTTGATGGTTTTTATTTTTTTATCTCAATGTTCCTATCAATGTTTTATAAGGTTTTTTTTATGCATGATAATAACCCTAGATAAAAGTAGTTTAAAATATCTGGGCTAAGATATATAACAATTTTTATGTCTGCAGAAATATGTTAATTCAGTACTACAGTAATTGTGACCGACAATAAAACACAATTTTTCACATAATTTTACAAAAAAAAATTAAAAAAAGAATTATTGATTATTTCAAAGGGTCACTAATAACACATCATTTGGATATCTCCTTGTATGGGAAAAATTTGGGGTTAAAGGGGTTAATTACAAGAATTAAAGTGTGACAAACTGCTAAATATTCTAAGCGGCCATGAATTATTTATTTTTTTCCTTCTTGTTTTCTCGTTATAATGACTTAATTTTCTCGTGATTTCGACATAACGAGTTGTTTTCTCATTATAACGACTTAATTTTTCTCGTTATCTCGACATAACCAGAGTTGTTTTCTCTATATAACGACTTAATTTTATTGTGATCTCGACATGACGAGTTGTTTTCTCATTATAACGACTTAATTTTCTCGTGATCTCAACATAACAAGAGTTGTTTTCTCATTATTAATTTTTTAGTGATTTAATATCTCGACATAACCAAAATTGTTTTCTCGTTATCATGACTTAATTTTCTCATTATCTCGACATAACCAAAGTTGTTTTCTCGTTATAATGAATTAATTTTCTCGTTATCTCGACTTAATTTTTTCATTATCTCGACATAACGAGTTGTTTTCTCATTATAACGACTTAATTTTCTCATCATCTTGACATAACCAAAGTTGTTTTCTCATTATCACGACTTAATTTTCTCGTTATCTCGACATAACCAAAGTTGTTTTCTCGTTATAATGAATTATTTTTATAGTTATATTTGTTTTCTTGTTATTACGACTACATTATAATGAATTAATTTTCTCGTTATCTCGACATAACAAAAGTTGTTTTCTCATTATAACGACTTAATTTTCTCGTTATCTCGACATAACCAAAGTTGTTTTCTCGTTATCACGACTTAATTTTCTCGTTATCTCGACATAACCAAAGTTGTTTTCTCGTAATCATGATTTACCGTAATTTCCGGACTATTGAGCGCACCTGAATATAAGCCGCACCCACTGAATTTTAAAAAAAAAATTATTTTGAACATAAATAAGCCGCACATGTCTATAAGCACCAGGTGCCTACCGGTACATTGAAACAAATTAACTTTACACAGGCTTTAACGAAACACGGCTTGTAACAAAAATAAATAGGCTTTAACAAAACACGGCTTGTCACAAAAATAAATAGGCTTTAACCAAAACCGGCTTGTCACAAAAAATAAAAGATTAGCAGTAAACAGTAGCCTACCAAGAAAGTCATTGGTCACTATCTTCCTCCTCCTGTGCACTGAAACCACTGAAGTCATCTCCTTCAGTGTCGGAGTTGAGTAGCCTCAGAATTGCTTCATCCGATATTGGATCGTTTTCATTGTCGCTCTCGTCACTTTCATCCGGAGGCAAATCCCCCGCTGAGCCCTCTTCAACACGCAGCAGTCCAGCCTTTCGAAACATGCTGATGATAGTGGATTTTTTGACAATGCTCCACGCTGTCAGGACCCACTGGCAGACTTGACCATAAGTTGCTCTTCGCGTACGGCCCGTTTTAGTGAAGGATTTCTCCCCACTTGTCATCCAAGCCTCCCACTGAACACGGAGCGCCACCTTAAATGCACGATTTACACTGATGTCGAATGGCTGCAAATACTTTGTTGTGCCTCCAGGAATCACAGCTGGAATTGAGTTTGTTCTCTTGATGGCTTCTTTCACTGAATCTGTTATGTGGGCCCTCATGCTGTCCAAAACGAGCAATGCCTTGTTTCTGTGAAAGAATCCTCCCGGTCGCTTGCCGTAACACGCCGTATGCCATTCATGCATTAGGCTTTCCGTCATCCATCCTTTCTTGTTGACTTTCACAACAGTTCCTCTCGGGAATTTTTCTTTCGGCATCGTCGTGCGTTTAAAAATCACCATCGGTGGAAGCTTTTCTCCCGATGCTGTGCAGCTCAGAACACAGGTGAAATGCTTTTTTTCATGCCCAGTTGTTTTCAGCGTGACGGATGATTCGCCTTTCCTGTTGAAAGTCCGAGTGAGAGGCAGGTCAAACGTCAGAGGAACCTCATCCATATTTATGATGTCGTGCGGGCCGATGGAATGCTCCGCTATCTTTGCATTTTTTCCTCGTAGTCGGGAGGGAGCTGCTGACATAGACTCATCCGTACCCTGATGGACAGGCCTTTACGTCTCAGAAATCTGAGACACCACGATGGTCCACCTCTAAAATCCTCAAATCCTGTGAAAGCTTTAGTTGTCTTTTTGCACTGAGTCAATTCCTCATGCTGCTGTTTCCAACATCTTATCATCGACTCATTAAGACCAAGCTCCCGTGCAGCAGCTCTATTTCCTTTTCCAACAGCCAGATCAATCGCCTTCAACTTGAAAGCTGCATCATATCCATTTCTCCGTGTCTTTGCCATGATGAGGGTGACAAAATGACTACCGTAATCAGAATGATGGGAAGTTTGAGTGCCCTCGATTTAATCTATACAGTAAACAAAAAAGTTGTTTGACCTTAACCCGTTCTGCAATTTCATTGGTCTAATGAAAGCTTCATGCCGCCAAAAAACTGAGCACGTCACAGAATGGTTTTTTGAAAAACTTTTTTGTGACATCTTAGAGAACAACATTTGTTGTGTAAATTTAGTCGTTATAACGAGAAAACAACTTTGGTTATGTCGAGATAACGAGAAAATTATGATAGATAGATTTTTCTTTTATGCCAAAAAACATTAAGACATAAAGTAAAGATGTTCCATGATAAAAAAATAAAAAATTTTTTTATTAATAATATGCATTTGGACAACTTTAAATGCATATTTGGATTTTTTCTTTGCACCCTAAGATTCCAGATTTTCAAATAGTTGTATCTTAGCCAAATATTGTCCGATCCAAACAAACCATACATCTATGGAATTTCAAAAATAAATTGACACTGGTTTTGTGGCCCATGATGTGGTATGATGATTGACCTGGTGGGGCTTTAAATTCATGTTTGTAATGTTGAACTGCCTTTAGCAGCCTCCCTTCTCTCTTTCTCTCTCTGTCGCTGTCCCTGTCTTCTTTTTTGTGAAGGCATGGTTGATGTTGTTGTTTTTGTTTACAAAGTGTCAACGACAGCAAATTTGGTGTTATCTATTCTGGATTAGATCTGATTGGGTGCATTCATTTAAGTTGTAAGCACTTTCCGAAGACAGAGTGCAAATCATTACCGACAGAAATAAAAAAAAAAAAAAAAATTAATAATTCATCAGACTGATTAGCCAACCACTGGCTATAATGTGGATTGTAATGCATCTACCTGTAAATGCAACAAGCTTCGGGAATTGTTTCCACTTTCCAGAGAGCGGCACACAGATTGTGGCCCTGTCCCAAATGGAACACTTCATGTGCACTTTTGGTCTTGCGGACTTACAATGACCGCCACGTGCGCATGTCTATTAAATCCACGAGACCATAGAGCAGGGATCCTCAAATCTGGACCTTGAGATCCACTTTCCTGCAGAGTTTAGCTCTAATCCTAATCAAACACACTTGAGCATGCTAATCAATGCCAATCAGTGTTTTTGGGATCATTAGAAAATCACATGCAGGTGACTTTGATCAGGGTTGGAGCTAAACTCTGCAGCGCATTGGACCTCCAGGGCAAGATTTGAGGAAGGAGGCCATAGAGTGTCCCATTCGTCATTTTAGCGTTCAGAAGGATGCTCGCGAGCGGCCCCTTTGTGGCTGTTATGCGCCCTCGATCCGCACTTCTGCCGAGTCCGCACTGGTGTGAGCTCTGCAGCAGACTTCTACCTGTCAGTCAAAGCGGCATTACGTCACGAAAGTGCATACTCATTGGAAGACCTTGAGGGTTTAGGGTGCCATTTGGGACAGGGCCTGTGAGTGATGCTGCAGAGCGAGCAGGAAAACATGGAGCGGATTCACAGAATCAGCAGATCTTTAGCAGAGCAGTAACAGACCGCTTTGAGCCTGGGGTGAGGGGGGATTGATGAGAGGGGCTTCTCAGCTGATGAGGGCAGAGGGGTAGTGGCTCTAGCCACTGGGCCACCCCCCGTGCACGGTCCTGACTCATACACATCACACAACTCATTCTAGGTCAAATATACTGCAGAATATGGAGCAGAATTAAAAATGACGCAATCCTCTCTGCTCTTATTGCTGCTCCATGGTTTCCTCCATCTGTAAGACAAAACGTCACAAAAATGTTCAATTTTATAATAATAATAAATAATAATACATTTTATTCGTAATGCACTTTACATTTGAAACAAATCTCAAAGTGCTACAATTAAGATCAATTAGAAAGGATAAAATACTAAATAAATAATAAATAATAAAATTATTAATTTAATTTAATTTAAAAGGTTTAATAATTAAAAGTCATAAGTTCTCCTAAAAAGAAATGTTTTTAGTCCTTTTTTAAAAATGTCAATAGATTGAGGTGCCCTCAGATGGTCGGGAAGGGCATTCTAAATCCGAGGAACAGCAGAGCAGAAAGCCCGATCACCCATAGTGCTGAGCTTTGTCTTGGGGAGAAGGAGGTGGTTTAAATTTGTTGAGCGAAGTGATCGAGAAGTAGTCGAAGGTGTGAGTAGTTCTTTCAGATAGGGGGGGGCATTTCCATAGATACACTGATAGGTTAGAAGGGAGATCTTATATTCAATCCTGGCAGAAACAGGAAGCCAGTGAAGTGAATGGAGAATGGGTGTGATATGATCATATTTTCGAACTCTCATCAGGATCCTAGCAGCACTATTCTGAACATACTGTAGTCTCTGCAAGCTTTTGTTAGGAATCCCGATGAGAAGTGCTTTACAGTAATCCAGTCTGGAGACAAAGGCGTGGACCAGTTTTTCAGCATCTGCTAAGGTTAACATTGGACGGAGTTTTGCAATATTTCTGAGATGGTAGAAAGATGTCTTACAGAGGTTTTGATATGGGCTTCGAAGCTGAGTTGTGTATCAAATCTTACACCAAGATTGGTGACAGTTGTAGAGAGGGAAATGACATGATCAGTGATAGTTATACCAGTAATGGAGGAAGACTGGGTTTGACGTGGTGTGCCAACAAGTATTGCCTCAGTTTTAGAGCTGTTTAGCTGGAGGAAGTTGTGCTTCATCCACACCCTTATCTCCTCCAGACAGGCAGTGAGTGTTGAAGATGAAAATGATGTTGGTGAAGTTTTCATGTACAGTTGTGTGTCATCAGCATAGCAGTGAAATGAGACTCCAAAGTGGCTAATGACATGGCCAAGAGGGATCATGTAAATGATGAAGAGAATGGGGCCAAGGACTGACCCCTGAGGGACGCCGCAGGTAACTGTGTGTTGCCGGGACCTTGCACTTCCAAGTGAAATGTACTCTGTCCTGTTAGTGAGGTATGATTTAAACCAGTTAAGAGCAGTGCCAGTGAGTCCAATGGTGTGATGCAGCCGGTTTAGAAGTATGCCATGATCCACTGTATTGAATGAAGCAGACAGATCGAGGAGTATGAGGAGGGATGGTGAACCTTCATCAGCTGTCATCCGTAGGTCGTTTGTGACTCTAACCAAGGCTGTTTCCATACTATGTGCAGTGAGGAAACCAGACTGAAATTTTTCAAAAAGATTATTGTGTTTGAGATGATCCTGGAGGTGGAAAACTACAACTTTTTCCAATACTTTGGAGAGAAATGGGAGACTGGAAATAGGCCTGTAATTTGCAAGCACATCTGGGTCAAGGGTGGGTTTTTTGAGAAGTGGTCTGATCATGGCAGATTTTAGGGCAGATGGCACAATACCAGATTGGAGGGAGTGGTTTATTATAGTGGTAATCAGAGGACTTTGGACAGAGGTGTTTACTTTCACTAGAACTGTAGGAGAAGGGTCGAGGGCACAGGTGGTAGGTTTCATCCTTTTAATTATTGTCTCAACCTCTTGCTGTGAAATTTCTGAAAACGATGTATGGGCTCCAAAATTACAGGCTGTAAGTGGATAGTCAGGGTGGATAGTGGTGAAGATTCAGAAAAGGTAGAGTAAATTGAGTCTACTGTATTTTTGTTTTGAAAAAGTCCAGAAAATTATTACAGTGCTCGTCTGTAGTTTCTGATGGAGTGGTATAGTTGGTAGAGAAGCAGAGAAGCGGCGAACAAACCACGCCAGCGTCCTCTCCCAAACCACGCCCAATATCCTGTATGAGTTTTAATTCATTTGATCAAGTAAAAGTTCTTCTAAAGTAGTACAACTCCATCTGCAGGCCTACAATTCACATAATAGGCCTGCAGGTGGCACCCAGGCTTCATTCAAGCATAAAGCAATAAAACATCTGTGCACCTTTGTACATCTGTACATGCTTCCACTGCAATTAAAATGCATTTTGATTAATTGACCAGAATATTATTGTTCATAATTGTTGAGAGGGGCACTTCTAATTAATTTTGTAAAGGGCAGAAACACAACCCCCTAGAGGAAAAAAATCAAACAAAAAGACAGGAACCATGACCTGAAGGTGGCTGTTTTTACAGTCATACTAAAAGACCATTCATTTGAATAAACCATCATTATAGACATGCAGTAGATTGTGAACAGCATGTTTTTTTCCCTTTTTTTCAGTTTAGAGGCCTTAGAAAATTGATATGATAGTCTTTATAGGGTTAATTAGTCATTAACAAGCTGTATTAAAGTTGGAAATGTTTAAATAAATACAAATTAAAAAAAAAAAATGTTTATCATATTTCACATACCTTTGACAAAAAGCTGTGTGCTTGGATTTTGATGTGCCTTTGTGATGTAGCAGACGTACTTTCCTGAATCATTCAGTTGAAGGCTGTTGAGTTTGAGTGAGAAGTTTCCTTTCATATACTCAATAGGGAAGGTTTCAGCTCTGTTTTTGTATGCCGAGTCCTGCCTCTCCACCGATCCTTTACCTTCTATTATGTCATAAACATTTTGGCTGCTATTATGTCTCCAATAAACCGTTATATCTTCTTTTTTAAGATGATTGTCAATAAAAGAACAGGGCAAGACAGCAGAGCCTCTGACTTCACCTTCAACAGTGACCTGCAGACACGCTGAAAATGAGAGCCAAGCCTTTAAAAATGTATTCTAAGAGGCAAATGTCACCTCCTTCCTAATAATAATAATAATAATAATAATAATAATAATAATAATAATAATAAATGATATGGTACTGACAAAAATATTTGGACACATCCAGTGGAAATGGTTACACTCACCTTTGTTTAACAATACTGCAAACACACAGATACAGAAACAACAGCACCTGTAAAAAAAATAAATAAATAAATAAATTCACACAAGTGCAGTGTGTCCTGTGAGTGTAACTCTACCACTAAGTTAACATTTGATGTGCATGTATGTCGCATTGTACAGTATATTGACACGAAGGCACCAGAACTGTGTGCTGTAGCACGATACTACGATATTTCTTCAAACAGATCATGGAGACATTTTAATCGTCCACAATCAAAAATTGTCATATCGCACACCCCTACTTGAAATGCAAATGAGCTGGTGCTCCCGCCCCATTTTCAGAAGAGGGTGGAGCTTCAAAAAATTTTTGTTAAAATTTTGGCTTTCTAATACAAACAGTAAGAAACTGAAGGAAATGCAAAGAGTGTTGTAACCGTCCCAGCTCTCCTACAGTATATAGCACACTAGCACACTTCCAATGGGACAGTCACAGAAGGGCAATCTAAATTAGAAATGCTTTAGCAAGCAGCTATTTTTGTTGTTGGTGTTCAAACAAAGTATTCAAATGAACAAACAACAAAAGCAAATTAATAATGTAATTGATCATTTACGAAGTGGTCATATCAATGATAAAGCAAAACTGCAATCTACTGCATTATTACTAAAAAAATCACATAACATAAAACATAGCTATACCTGGTTCTCATGTTGCAGTAGTAGAATCATATGAAAACCTCTTGTTTTTCTTCTCGGACTCTGCCGTAATTTGCCAAGAGGGTCTGGCTGCAGACTTGCACTCTCACGCCTGTTTCACACATACTCCATCTGCAGTGCGTATGCAGTCCACACAGGACGCGTTTGCAGTCCGCTACTGATCCGTGGCTGTTTATGCCACAAACACAACATTTGTCAGTTATTTTTATTACAAATCATGGGGAAATATTGCTTTTTCACCATTGTGATACTCTTTTATTACAGTACAGTAGCAATCTTTCGTAGACATTAGTTTAACCCTCTCAGGTCTAGGGGGTTTTGGGGGCCTGGAGAAGTTTTGACATCCCCTGACTTTTGTGCTTTTTTCAGTTCCTTATAAATAGATACTGTTTATGGCTAAAGTCTGAAAACACTGTATTCAGTACAAACTGGGTTACAACAATATGTAAATATCATGTATGTACATGATTGTTGTTACAGGTACCGGCTGGCACCACGTAAACAGCTTATATGCTCTCTCTGGAAACAGGAGAAATAAATGAGACAGGGCAAACTCTGCGTCCGTTTTTCATCTCGCTCAGCCGAAAGAGGAGAACTGCAAAGCGGACAAAACTGACGTAAAGCCCCGTGGAGCACAATAAGCGCCACACTATCCCCTGCTGGCGAACTCCACAATTACTCCTGACCTCTATTTAACATATTTTAGTGCATGGATGGTGGAACCAGGTTAATTACCCCTGAACAAATATTCAAAAACATTAATTATACAATTACAGAAACTACCACAAATGTGATAACACTTTAGTGGGCATCACATTGTGTTTTTGAGAAAACAACGTTTTATGCTTGGTTAGTAAAAAACTACAATTTTGAAGTCACTGAAATAAGGTCATAAAACACCTAGAGAACATTTGCTCACAAGACTGTCAAACCTGGAGCTTGTAGCCTAGAATTTTTGCTTCAAAATGATGTGAAATTCATCTTGTTTACTCACTCACAGAAAACAATAGATTAATTTAAAATTTCTAAGACACTTTTTGTTTCAAAAGGGCATATGAGAGTAGGAGTGATTGACCATGAATATTTGTGTGATTCACACCTGAGAAGACAAAGTCAAGTCAAGTCAAGTCTGCTTTATTGTCCATTCTTCCACATGTACAGTACATACATACAGAGAATCGAAATTGCGTTACTCTCAGACCGCCGGTGCATACAGATAACACTAATAGTAGAGCCTAAAAATCTAGATCAAATATAAAATATAGGATATAACTATACAATAAGGGAATGAAAAAAAAAGACATATAATAAAAATAAAAATAAAGTTAAATAAAGCAGCGCAAAGCACATGGCAGATAGAGTGCAAAACAGTGAACAAACAGTGCAGATAAAAAGATTTTTAGTGCAAAAAAAGATCTTATTCAGTCTGATTAAAGTGACAAAAGGGGTTTTTAGTGGTTATTTTGTTTATACTGACTGATGAGGTGGTAGAATGACGTCAGTTCCATGGTGAATGAGGTAGTGAGCAGACCACTGCTGCACAAAGTGACTGGTGCATGTCATCGTATGTTAGTTGGAGGGAGGGTGAAGGACCTGGGGATGTGGGATCTGGGGGGGGGGGCTCATAGTTCAGTGGTGCCTGGGGCAGAAGAGGGACGGTGGGGCAAGTTCGGGAGCGAGTTCAGCTTCCTGACAGCCTGATGGATGAAGCTGTCCTTCTGTCTGCTGGTCCTGGCCTGGAGACTCCGCAGTCTCCTCCCTGATGGCAGCAGACTGAAGAAGCTGTGTGACGGGTGAGTGGGATCACCTGCGATGCAGAAGGCTTTGCGAGTGAGAGGCTCCTCGTAAATTTCCTGGAGGGAGGGGAGAGAGACACCACTGATCTTCTCAGCTGCTCTCACAATGCGTTGCAGAGTCTTCCGGCAGGACGTGTTGCAGGCGCCATACCACACAGTGATGCAGCTCGTCAGGATGCTCTCAATGGCGCCTCTGTGGAAGGTGCACATGATGGGGGGTTGGGCTCTGGCTCTCCTCAGTTTGCGGAGGAAGTAGAGACGCTGTTGTGATTTCTTGGGCTGCATAATGAGCTGCATAATGAGCCTTTCAGCCAGGTGTGTGACTGAGAGGGAAGAGTTACAATAAAGAATGTGAGGACAAAATAAATTTTATGTTTGTAGTTTATTTAGAATATATTTAATTATCCCCCAAAATAACTTGAGATTCACTTGTGAGTGCAGTTAAACAGTTTATTAGGAACAATCAAAGCTGACTTTCAAAGCTGAAATTTTAGCATCATTACTCCAGCCACACGATCCTTCAGAAATCATTCTAATATTCTGATTTGCTACTCAAAAAACATTTTTTATATTTTTTATTATTTTTTTTTTTTTTTATTATTATTATTATTATACATTGTTGTTAGTTACATTCAAAAAAATTGTTTATTAATTTTTTGTTTTGTTTATCATAACTTGTGTGCTAAATAAATAGTTTCTATATATATATATATATATATATATATACACATATACATATATATACGGACTCCCAGCTTTTGAATGGAATAGTGTATATTGTTACACTTGGAGTAAGACTGGAGTGATGATGCTGAAAATTTAGCTTTGATCACAGGAATAAATTAAATTTTAAAATATATTCAAATAGAAAGCAGTAATTTTAAATAGTAAAAATATTTCACAATATTAATGCTTTAGCAAATGCAACTTTCTGTAGTTTGGATCAGTTAATTTAACTTTCTGTAGTCATGTTGAAATATATAAATGAACATCACATACCTGGCATTTCCATGTATATTGTTTATGTGCTCTGAAGGACATACATTTTTGAAGAGACGTTGAAGAGATGGTGTGTGTGTGCCTCGCTTGGTCTTAGCTGTGTTCCAGGTTCCTGAGTGGGCTGCTTATTTCCATTGGCTCGCTTTGCAACAGGTTATTATTTATCTGAAATAAAAAAAGTAAGCATGCTGTTTACGCAAATAAACTGCATTATTAACATTATTGTGATGGTCACTGATACTATTAGTAATTTACAGGTAAAAAAGAACACAATTACCACATAGCACATTTACTGTCAGTGATATTTACAGCCTCATTGATACACTTTTTTTTTTTTTTTTTTTACCTCAGACGATTGCAAACACCAATGATGGGGTATAACACATTAAAATTATTTACACCAAAGCTGTCTATGTTATAGAACATAAAAATAATAAAAAAAATAAAACTAATAAATCATGGCATCGTGAAACATTGAGATGATGTAAATGAAACTTTATAATGTTTCACCTGATTATACATTTAGTCAGGAATTATAGTCTGGAAAAAGTCCAACTAGTAAAATGTGTTCAAGTTATATGAAAACTATACTCAAATATAAACAATGTATTATTCATGCATTTGACTTTAAGGTTTGTATAATAAGTTAAGTTTAAGCCTACTTTTCTTGTTAGGCTATCACAAACATTTAAAATTAAAACTTTGTTTTTCTGCCTCCATAAAAGTACATATATTATGTCGCCTTGTTCATCTAAAAGTGCCCTATTTCTTGTTTTAAACCCAGCAAAAATTCCAGTTAGCATAATCAAAGCTTTATTGGCATGTTGAGCATTTACAGTAGGCTTTTATTTACAAAAGTATTCAGAATGTTAAGTAAAGAAATTGAAATGAAGGGGAAAATTAATATAAATTAATATAAAAAATATAACCAATAATAATAGGATAATAATATACAAATATTACGAGGAAAAGACGATCAGTTAATGGACTTACAAGACAATGCTAAAATATTTTTCTTGTAGGCCTATTTTATATTATGCACTTTATGTAACATTTATTCATGATAAACTTCATTTGAATGCTGACGATCGCATATAGCCCGGTAGCCAAGGCCTATGGTTAATATAATAATTTAATAATGAAATAATTTGTATAATAAATAATATAATTCTTAATTCAAAATAAAACATTAATGAATCCATCTCTGACAATCCCGTGTTGCTATGGTCACGCACAAGGGCGCCGTAAAGGGGTGGAAGGTTAGGACGATTCTAAGGGCCCAGGCTGATTTAGGGCCCAGAAGAGCAGACCCCCTTTTTCTTTTCTTATTTCTTTTCTCTTTTTTATACATACATTAAATGTGCTAGGGCCCCTCATGCACTAAATGTGTATTTTGTCCGTTTTGACCATAGATTTAATATTTAAAAAACAAATAATGTATTTACTGTTGCAGTCACACCCCTCCCCCTCACAATGGTTCATTCCACCTGCGCTGTCCGAGCTAGATCGCTAGTGTAGCGTCTCTTGCTTATTGCACTTGCTATGATGCAGCGCAGACAGTGACACACGCAGGCAGGCATGTCACATCAAAAGTCAGGGCATCAAAAACGGAAAGAAAAGAAGGAAAGAGAAGACAGAGAACGCCGAAGTCGACAGTATGTCACACAGTTTTTCAAAAAGAAATGTAGCTTGCCCTATTCCTGTATTCCAAAACTTCCAGAGTTACTTATTTTTGTTGCTACATGACCTGCTTTTATCTAACTAGCTTAGTAAAATAATTACTGAATTATTATTTACAACCAACAATACATCTCTGCTGTGCTGTCTCCGGGTTATCATGTCTCGTAGACACAGATTCAGCGCCTGCTGCACACTCACGTCCTCTTTCCCCATGAGTTTTCATGATAACTTTACAAAACAAAAAGTAATCTACACGCTTCAAAATTACAAAATCAGTTTGCCGTGTGTGTCGTGTGTTCTGTGAAGTGACAGTGCTGACAGAGTAGTGTGTTGTCTTTGTTTTAGTTTGTTTAAAATAGAGGTCTATTTTCCCCTTATCGTCACCCCACTTCAGAACTACATTTCCCACTAGTCTTGTTGTTACTCATCACTCCTCATTGCACTCAGCTGTCCCTGGTCATTAATCATTGCACTCAGCCAATTCCCCGTTAGTATTGTCATTTCCCTGTGTATAAATACCCCGGTTGTTCTGTCATTGTTACGGAGTCCTTGTTTAATGTCACCCTGGTTTTTCGTGTTTCCTGGCTGATGTTTATGTTTCTTGTTTTTGGACTGCTTACCTGGATTGTGACCTTTGCCTGGCTGTTTCTGATTTTGGATTATCCCAATAAAACACTGCAATTGGATCTTCCTGTTTCTGTGCGTGTCGTGACAGAAGGACTCCGTCATGCCTAGATCCAGTGGTATGTTTTTTGAGGTTTCTCCCCCAGCCATCGAGCGGGAGAGAAAGATTGGGTTTGAGGGAACCCGCCTGGTCGTTTTTCGTGGGACCCGGGGAGGTCGCAGAGGAGTGAGTGGTCGAGAGGAGGTCCGGCATCACTCTCCACCATGGCCCCACTTCGACCCTGGGCTCGTGAGGGACGGATCGGAGCCGCCGTCTCGCCATCACGGACGGAGAAGGGGGAGGAAGCACACGTCTGTCGATCCAGAGACAGTTCACGTCACGTCTGCCGAGCCGTTGTCTTCGGACAAGACGGCCGCTGAAACATTTTTGGATTATTTTTCTATGCTGTCCAAAATCCTAGAGATTCCCAAGAGTGTTCACGTCACGTCTGCTGATCCAGAGACTGTTCACGTCACATCTGCTGAGCCAGCGCCACAGTACAAGATGGCCGCCAGCCCAGAGCCACTGCACAAGATGGCCGCCAGCCCAGCACCACAGCACAAGATGGCCGCCAGCCCAGCACCACAGCACAGGATGGCCGAATCTACACCTGGGTCACCAGACAAGATGGCCGACTCAATGCCTGAGTCTCCAGACAAGGGGCCACTGACTCGCCATCATAGAGGGCGGAGGAGGAGACGGGCGTCTACCGTTCCTCAAGGCCCAGAGGACGTTCCAGAGCAGGTCACTGCCGTCCAGGAGGACGTTCCCGAACAGGCCGGGAGGAGGAGACGGGCGTCTACCGTTCCTCAAGGCCCAGAGGACGTTCCAGAGCAGGGCGGGTGCCGAGGCGGTGCCCGATGTCGTTCCGGGGGCCGAGGCGGTGCGGGGGCCGAGGCCGTGCCCGAGGCGGTTTTCCGAGGCGCCTTCAAGTCTCCGCAGGCCTTCCAGAGCGCCTTCACGTCTCCGCAGGGCCTCCGGGATGGCAGGTTCTGCTCTGGTTGCTCAAATGGCGGGTTCCTCCCTGGCTGTCAGCACAACCGGAACTGACGGATCCTCCGTGGCCACCTGAACTGCCTGGTCCCTCGTGGTCCCCTGAACTTTCGGGTCCACCCTGGCCCCCTGAAGTGACTGATCCACCTTGGCTGCCAGTGGAGCCATCGCTGCCTGTCCCTGTTCCCCTACACGGGCCTGGCCCTCCATCCTTCCCCCTGTTCTACCTCCACCAGTCCACCTCCCTCCTGGTCTTTTTGGTTTGTTTTTTGTCTGTGGAGCATCTGGAAGCTGCTCCTTAGCGGGGGGGGGCAGGCAATGTCACAGTGTCTGGTCTGTGTATCCCTGTGTCCACTAGAGGTCTCGCTTCCCCTTATCGTCACCCCACTTCAGAACTACATTTCCCACAAGTCTTGTTGGTACTCATCACTCCTCATTGCACTCAGCTGTCCCTGGTCATTAATCATTGCACTCAGCCAATTCCCCGTTAGTATTGTCATTTCCCTGTGTATAAATACCCCGGTTGTTCTGTCATTTTTACGGAGTCCTTGTTTAATGTCACCCTGGTTTTTCGTGTTTCCTGGCCTATGTTTCTTATTTTTGGACTGCTTACCTGGATTGTGACCTTTGCCTGGCTGTTTCTGATTTTGGATTATCCCAATAAAACACTGCAAATGGATCTTCCTGTTTGTGTGCGTGTCGTGACTCCCAATAAAACGATGGATGCTGTCAAACTTGACGTTCTTAATATGAACAAAATGCCCCAGAAAAATAATATAAAATTGAATAAAACATGTGTCTGTAGTAACCATTGCCTATAAGGAGTTTACAAAATAGATATTTTAATATTTTATATTAAGAAAACTAAATAGGCCAATAAAAATAATATGGTTATTACGTGTGTGTTTGACTTATACAGGTGCAGAGTCAGCTTTATTGTCTGAAGTCAGACACCTCAACTCTGTATATAGGGCCACTTTCCCAGGGTGTCTGTCACCAATTGTTCTGCTCAACAGCATTTACAAGATGCGGCTGCAGAGTATTTTTGGGCAGGTCTGCATAGTTTTGCGAATATTTTGCACACTGCCTGTGACCGTTGCTGGTGGCGAGAGAGCATTCAGTAAGCTGAAACTGATAAAGAATTATCTGAGGTCTGCTATGTTGCAGGATAGACTTTGTCACCTTGCCATACTATCCATTGAAAGCAAACTGGCAAGAAAGCTGAACTTTGATCTGATACATGTTTTTGCCAGCAGAAAGGCACGCCCCTGGCCCATTATAAAGTGATGTTGAACATAACTTTGTTAGACCTGGCTAACAAACAGTTGATGTCTGGTTCAGTACTTGTTTAGTCCTGGACGGGTTTAGGCCTGGCATTACTCCTGGTGTGTCTTGATTTTGAGCCCTTTTGGCCTAGCTAGTTTTATTCCTGGACTGATTTAATTATGGGTTAGTTCTAGCTGATGTTTCCTGATTGAGCAGTTTGTTCATGTAAAGTATATGTCAATATGTGTACATTATGTTCTGTTGTGCTTGCAATTGCGATAATAAATGTTCTCCCTTTTATGTAAACAAGTACATATCTCTATATTTTTTTTCTTGTTTTTGTAGACTTTGTACTCATCTTTAGACATTTTAACTATGCAATGTGCTAAGTATCTTTTTTAAAGTATACAGGGCATGTTTATAGGGTTAAATTTTATCTGTGAAAATTGTAGGCTTTGTACTCATCTTTAGACATTTTAACTATGCAATTTCTGGCAGCACCCCCTGACAATCCCGTGTTGCTATGGTCACGCAGGTTTGTTTACATTCGTGGCCACAAGAAAAATATGTCATTCCCTCAACATAAGAAGTCGTGGTCACTAGATATGGTTTTTTTTGGCTATGTATTATGGATGTGTGACCTCGACAAAATTATCTTGTGGCCACGACATAATATCACATGCCCACAAGTTATGTCGTGGCCATGGTGGTCATCTAGGTGCTACATGGTGCTACAGAGGTAACGTTAGATAGCAGCTAAAATGAACGACAACTTACATCATGTAAACTGTACCACACCACTGATCTATAATAGAGAGTGTATCAGGCCATTTCTTTAATGAAGCTGTAACAATTGATTTATCTCTGAGAGTGTATGTATCGGGGCGTTTCTTGTGGAGTGATTGGGAAATGAGCGACACCTGCTCCACTCGTCACAGTGACGAGTCTGATGTATTTTAGATGTTTTGTTTGGACGTTTTTTTATCCCTCATTATGACCGAGTGGAAAAAAATATGTATGCGGCAACAATGCCTTACCGTAATACCCCATATACAGCAGACAAAGCATTACAGACTCCTGCCCTATGAAGTGAGCACATGCTTTTGACGTGCCATTTTGAAAACACTACGAGAGAGCACGTTCCTTTCGCCTGTTTGGATACTTCAAAAGACGTTTGCACCGCCAGTTTGGTTTACCCGTTTACACGTTCAATGCGTTTTGTCCGACTCAAAATGCACGTATTGGATGCCCATTTCTATTGTGATAAACACACGTCAAAAACGAGTGTTTTCGGTGACCCCAAAGCCCACGCTAAGAACGCACGTTTTTATGGCAAATCACGCATCAAGGACGTGCGTTTTGCTGTTAAATTGCATGCTTTTGACATGTCAGCGTGCAATCAGACACCCGAGCAGGCGTTTATGAATACTTTGGCTTGCCATACAAATCGTACGTGTTGCCAGTGGAGACAAGACGCTGTGGTGGTGATTAAACGATTAAAATTAATTTAGTACCACAGGGTCCTGCAAGTCATCTGTAGAAGAAAAAGACAAGACCCACAAATCTGTGGCCACAGAACAGCAGAATATGAATGCAATGCGCAAAGTCTCTCATTAAGCGTTTTCCTCTCGTAGAAACCATAAACACTTAATATGGCTAAACGATAGCGTTTTCCTTTAATACATTAAGCCATATTAAATGTTTATGTTTTTCTACGGAAGGAAAACGCTTACCAGAGACTTTGTGCGTTGCGTTCATATTCTGCTGTTCTGTGGCCGCGGATTTGTGGGTCTTTTCTTATTTATTTTATGGTACTGTATTTTTTGTTATTATATTAGTTTTAATAATATGTATATGAATACCATGTCTATGGTGACGTCACAGGTAGCGGAGATTGCAAGTTCATTTGCGACTTCATAATTTAGTTTATTTTTTCTTGTCTTCACCACCTGGCTGCTGTTGTAAAATGTTGAGAGATTCAAACAAAAAGTAATCAATTAATAAAACAAAATAAAAAAGACTGCAAGTGATGTCACTAGCGGAAGCGAAAGTGTCTGAGAGTGCAAGTCGGAGAATGCAAGCCTGAGAGTGCAAGTGTTAGTATGCAGCCGGAGAGTTCTAGTATTTTAGTGGGATGGCACCAGACGGCTGCCAGCCTGCCTGCATAAACTGTGACGTACGAGTTATTTTGAAACATGACGTGAGAAATAAATCTTTTGAAGCTTTGAATCAATTAAACCAAATGATTCACTGAATCAAAGTGCTCAAAACTTCTTACGTTGTTGACGCCTGCTGGTCAGAACGGTGTAACAGAATTTAGTTTTACAGAATCATTGCAAATGTATTAATGGAGGTATAATCTACCTAATGTAATTAATTAATTAATAGTACATACATACACACACACACACATACATATATATATATATATAATCAATTTGCACACACAAAAAAACAGTGCATTAAACAGTCTCTGCGATGTATGTGTGCCATCAGGGACCGGATGGTCAGAAATTAATTGCAACATTTTATTAAGTCTTGATTGTCTCAATTCAGGTTTTTTCCCCCTCACTCCCCATGTTTATTTTCATATCTAACCCTTTAGATTTATATGATGTAATATCTCCACTCAGTTACTGTGTTTCATCTTTACTTTTTGTTTTAATATCTAACCCTTTAGATTTATATGATGTAATATCTCCCTAATCAAACACACCTGAGCATGCTAATCAATGTCTTCAGGATCATTAGAAAATCAAGGGTAGGTGACTTTGATCAGGGTTGGAGCTAAACACTGCAGTGCATTGGCTCCCCAGGGTAAGATTTGAGGAACACTGTGTAGACGATAGGTGAAAGAAAAGAAAAAAAAACTGATCAGAGCATACTTCCTGTGCTAGGCGTGGTTAAACTTTTTCTCTCTTCGCTGTGTACTAGCGTTCAGTGCTGTCTGGGAGGAACCCAGGTTTCATATCAAGTGTTTTATTTGCAGCTACAACATGAGGATTTTGCAGCTTCATCTCTGTGAGTATTACAGCTTTTTATCTGCTTTCTGAACTTTATTTCAGTCAAAAGTTTAGACACACTAGATTTCTCTTGATAATTTTAATGTTGCATAGAAATATATATATATATATATATATATTTAGACCAATGTATTGATTTCAAAATGTTTTATTATTATTATTTTTATTATTTATTTACTTATTTTTCTTGTTTAGAATGAATCTGAGTCTTTGGGGTTTTTTCTTTTCTTTTCTTTTTCTTGTAGGTCTACTTATATGGTGTCAAGCAGCAGAGACTTTAACAGATCAGCTAATAAATTTGGGGCAAAATGTGACGATAAACTGTGATTTTGAAAATGAGGTTTATTGGTTTTTACTGAAACTTCCATATTCTTCAGTTATATTACGCTCTTTCTCAAGCCCAACTCCTTTTTATTACAATGAACATTACAGACAAAAATATTCAGTGACCTCTAAACATCTGGTCATTAATAATGTCACTACGGATGAGTTAGGAGTTTATTTCTGCATGAGCACAGACTCTAAAAGTCCACAGTTCAGCTATGGCACCAGACTGTACATCATTGGTAAGTGCACTATTGCTAATAATCCCAACTGTCAAAATAGTGACCGTCAGTGTTGGGGAAAGTTACTTTTACAAGTAATGCATTACAATATTGAGTTTTTTGTTGATAAATTAAATAATTAAGTTTTTTGGTTTTTTGGAGTTTTGTTAGTTTTGTTTTTTTTTTTTTATTTTTGAATGTGTTGATTGTTTTTAATATAAGAAGTTCTATTTATAGCAAATCTTAAAGCCCTTTCACATCGTTATTTTAATTTTTAGTTACTTTCAGGCTGAAGGAAAAGCAAATTCACATCTGTACGATTCAACACTCTTCAGCAATAATAAAAAAACTAAATAAAAAAATAAAACAAAATAAAGCACAATTGTTAGTTTATCTAAAGTCATTTTTGCTTATTAGTATGGTTGAACTGGATCATCAAAGGTCAGCAGCAAAGACATTAGTTAATAAAATTAGATTACAACATTACAAAACGATTAGATTAGATAAATTTGTGTTAGTTAACATATTTAATTATTGCAGGTTTGCGTCATATTCTGAGTTTGCATTTCACGGTTTTAATTCATTTGGTGAATCTGTTTTTTTGCAAGTAGGATGAATTAATGCACTTTCACATTTAGTCTAGAACTACATCATGTTCACACAGCGCTCACAACACCTCTGTACTTTCGATTTCTCCCAATATGGGGACAGGAGACTTGTCAGTCAATAAATGGGAAAACAAAGTACCAGCCATTACTTTTTTGAAAAAGTAACTCAGATATTTTCTTGTAGATTAAAAGTAATGCGTTACTTTACTAGTTACGTGAAAAAAGTAATCTGATTACGTAACTCGCGTTACTTGTAATGCATTACCCCCAACACTGGTGACCGTAAAAAATGTTTTCATTTATAAAGCTCTAAAAACCTTACTGACTGATGTTATAGTGCACTTCCTGCAAATATTGAAAAAATAAAGGGTCTTATTTAAATTTGTGCAGTTTCACATGATTAGTGCAAATTGTCACATGACCAGAGCTGCCTATTTCCTCTTTGCACCTTGAGAAGATGATGGCTGCATCAAAGCTCCAAAACTAAAGGCTTGTAAATTGTGTTAGTATAAATTTTTTACAAAGATTTTTGGTACACATGATCTTTAGGGTGTCTAGTAATAATATATGCATTCACATATATTTAGTTTTGTTGAATGTGGTCATAGAATGAGTAAACATGTTGATGGTCGCAATAGTGAATGGTAGGATAACAGTAAACTTAGGCATACAATATAAATCAGATTGCAGTTGCTAGTGAAAATGACAATAAAATGTTGCAATGACAAAATATTGCACTAAATAAAAAATTCAAATGTTACAAAAAATGTACAATGATGATGTTGTAATACTCGTAGCATTAATATAAAAATTTGATGTTATATTTTACAAAAAAGTACAAATTTTGAAATGTGTTGATGGTTGGATTTTTTTTATTTTTTAACTAAGTGTTCCTATCAATGTTTTACGCTTAATAGTAACCCTAGAATGTGATCAAACAGTTTAAAATAGCTGAGCTCAGATATCTAACCATTTTTGTGACTGCAGAAATGTTATTTCAGTACAAACATTATCCCACCGGTCACATTTGTGACCAAACATAAAACACATTTTTTCACACACTTTTCCAAAAAAATAAAAAAAATAATTTTGATTATTTCAAAGGCTTACTAATGACACATCATTTGGATATCTTCATGTCTGGGAAAAAAAATGGGATTAAATGGGTTAAGCCATTCAGTACAGTGATTATTTAGAGATTGTTAACCGATTGTGATTTTATTCCTTCCTTACAGAACCAACTCCACCAACTGAGTGTCAGAATTATACACCAGCATTGGTAAAGTACACTGAGCAGAATCAGACGTCATGGCAGACTCTTACCCTCATATCTGGTCTGATAAATGCAGTTTTAGTCATTGTTGTCATAGGTGAGTTTTCATTAGTGAATGAAGCAACTCAATATTCCTTCGTTACTAAAGTGAGGTTTTGGAATTAGTAACAGAGGCTTGGGCTCAGCTGTTAAACTGTCAAACTTTGATTTGAATCCATGGCAGAAGGAAGTAGTTCACACAAAAGAGAGTTTGTAAAGACACTCCGTTGTTGTTTCTTATGTAATTACACACTTGTGCCGTCAAACTGTTGTATAAACGCAATATCATACGAGTAGCCATGAGATATGGCTGTATATCAGCATGCTGTAATTAACTACGGCCTACGGCTGAATCACAGCTGTGCTGATATACAGCCATATCGCATTGCTATATATATATACAGCTGTGCTGATATACAGCCATATCGCATTACTATTATAATACAGCCATATCGCATTGCTATATATATATATATATATATATTGACATTTTGACATTTTCTGAAGATTACATTTAATTACATTTGTTTTAAAAAATTAAAAACTTTAAAAGAATGTTAGATGATGGTGAAGGCAATCTAAATGTCAAAATAAAGAAATGCTCAATTTATTAGCATCAAACATAAAATATCAGCCGATTATAATAAACTAAAAAATCTATTATATCAGCCAATAACCCAATACATTCTTAAGGCAATTTGTAACTATTTAAAATTTTCACAAGCTGGTGGCTAAATTGTATGAATTTGTACAATCCCATTTATATGTTTATATACATACAATTAGTTTATGTCCCACTGATGGTTAGATTTAGATTACCTTTATGCTTACTTTTTTTTTTTTAAATCTTTTCTTTTTTGTATTAAATTCCTTTCTATATGAATCACATGATACAAATTCATACAAAATCCTCCCTGTGAAATAGTTACGTTTTCTCATTAGATCGAGTAGATATCCGATATGGATAACCGATATGATACCGATATATTATGTGTTCCCCAAAAAATACAGGGGATCCATCTACAAATATATCGACATAATGCTGTAAGTGTTGTAATTGCATAAACATTTATTACTTTATTCAATTCTCAGGACAATTGAAGGTTTGTGTTTGTAGAAATAAAAGGCCTGCAGAACTTTCACAACAACTTCATAACACTGACCTACAGCCGACACAATTTATTCAACAGCATGTAGATCCAAACCAATCACAGGTACATTATCTCTATCTATCTATCTATCTATCTATCTATCTTTTTTATCTCATTTCCTCTTTGTTCTTTCAGCATGCTGAGGAGGACTCTTCTCTGTTGTATACAAATATTCATCCTGCTCCAGTCAACAGCACTTATGTTGCTTTGCAGCTGCCAAAACCATGAAAAGAAGCGTACAGCTGAACTCATACTTATTTCACCACGTCTAAGAACAAACTGAAACTCTTGCGGTTGTCCAAGCACACATTTAGATGATGGATGTGCACTGTGGTTTGGTTTGCTTCAGAAAAAGTATTGCATCTATACTGGTGGCCTGCACTTTGACCCAGTCAAGAGTTTTTCTCTTTGTGTAATACTATAAATGTAAATCTTTACATTTATGTTATGGAATATCTTCAGTCAGTCACTTATGAAGTTCATGTGATTGGTAAAAAAGTGGATGGAGCAAACATGACTTGTTTGACGTGATTGACATGTGATATTTTGTGATGCTAACATTTGTGTATCAGACCCCCCCCCCCCCACAAGTGTTTGATATGCTATGATATAGTACGCATTATAGATTTTATTGCAAATGAAAGCCTTTCAGTGACTGCTAATGTTATTACCTTAAAGTGCTAATTAAAAACTTATAAAATGTAAGTGTCATGAAATCCCCTTATATCATCACACTTCTGAAGAATGCTTAAAAAAGGTGTGATAATTTGCAGAAAGGAACATATGGAGGTGGGGACAGCCACACACGTCTAGATCTGAGATAAGCAGAGTAATACTAGCAATATTTGTCAACTGAGAATAATAGTTGTTCTGAACATGTAGGTTAAGTTTTCAAGCCACACTGCTGCTATAGCTGGAATTCAGCAACAAGTCTCATAAATCAGCCAGTAATGTCTAAAAATGCAAGCGTTGGATCAGATTTCTCATTCTTTTTGACAATGACTTTTGTTAAATTTCCATTATGTTTTCTCCATTAAATACAAAGACTGTATGAATAAAACTTGTGTGTTTAAGCAGTTTTATTGGAAAAACAAATGCATGCTGAACAGACTCTGGCTCTGATTTTGACAGCTCTGTGCTCTATTTAATGTAACACTCATCCATAGTTAACTTTGTATAAAGAAAGAAAGAAAGAAAGAAAGAAAGAAAAACATTTAAAATAACATACAGTTATTTTTCCTGGGCATGCCATACTTGTCTCTAGTGATCTATTATGGCTTCAGTACGTCTTTCTCTTTGGTGAAGAAGACACAACAGCGCCTCTACTTGGCAGAGACAGGATGAGCAGACAAATAATAATATAATCCCAGTGAAGCAGTAAATGAAATAAAAACCTCTGCATCAACACTAGAGGTCAGTAGACTCTAATCACTGGAGGTGAGTCTATAAGAAACATTCAACATAAATATGCAATATTTATTTATTTTTTAATTTTTTTTTTATCATACTGAGTATCTCTAGTTTATTATAACTGTTAATAAGCAGGGTTTATTTTGTTATATGAATGTAGTACTCTGACTCTGTTACAAGGAAACAATAGTAAATAATAAAAACATAATAAAAATTATGAGTATTAAAGTGGTTTATAAATGAGCCACAAACCAGCTAAGTGGAAGCAAAAAGATGATGAAACCACTTCCTGGTGTGTCACATTTCCAGTGTAACCACCTTAAAATACAACACACACACACACACACACAAGATGATGA
The DNA here is from genome assembly GCF_018340385.1 of Cyprinus carpio. Lineage (NCBI taxonomy): Eukaryota > Metazoa > Chordata > Actinopteri > Cypriniformes > Cyprinidae > Cyprinus > Cyprinus carpio. The sequence continues at coordinate 29,992,354 of NC_056618.1, forward strand.
AAAAAATTAATCTTAGTTTGTGAGTCAAACAGAAACCTGTTGTGGTCTGAGCTTTATTTGGGTCAGTGTATAGCACAGAGGTCAACATTTTTTTTCTTCTCAGTTGGGTGAATAAATGGTACTTGTTCCTAATAGTGTGTCTATTAATGCATGTGTGGTTGGTTAATTTGTGAGTAAAGTATATCTTGTCCATCCGTATGAACCTCACAGTCTCACATCCATTTTGCTCAAATTTTGTGCAAAGCTATATGTGGTGACCTTTTCATCATAAACTGTATTTCAAGTCAAAATATCAACAATTATAGTCCACTTGGCTAAAGCTGCAAGGAGAAAGTCAAAAGCCATTATGTGCTGTTAACTGAGGGACAACCGGGTTACACCTGGGTGTAACATTTGATAGAATCAGTGCATGCTAAATAATGTACAGAAAATGAAATTTATGGTGATTCACATTTAAAAATAATACAGAATTAAAAACAGTATATATATTTTTCCCCATAGGCTAAAACACCAGCTTTCGCCAACAAACCAAAGCGCTCGCATCAACTCTTAAGAAATATTACACTCAGTAAGATATGTAAATATAAACACTGAAGAATGTATTTGTTTTCTGTTACTGATATAATAACAGGGCTGTGTACATAAAAAAAAAATAAAAAAAAATAACCACAACCATGTGCCTGTGCGGGTTCACGTGATTGGATATACACTCCTTTCTAGTAGCAATTATTGAGGTGATTGTATCATAAGAAAAACTGCTGAAGAATATGGTTCTCGCTTTAGTTTTGCTTCATTTATGGTTGTGGCATTTCAATGGTATGTATTTAAATATTTTTATTCATTCAGTTCTTGTAACATAGAGAAAAAAAGTGTTACGTAAATTTGCAGGAATTACATGTCAACCACCAGTTTTTTTTTTTTTAATAATAGAAGAGTGTTTCAGTTTTTCTCATCTATGTCAAATCAGTCTGAAATGCTACTCACTTTTCATTGTTTAGTTAGGTAAAAAGTGGAATAAAGAAAGTAAAAGGGTAATGTTTATGTGTGGTTCTGTTTCAGGAGTGTTTGGTGTTGAAGCAGGTGTAATGAACAGTTTGTCAGTGATGGAGGGAGATTCTGTCACTCTACACACTGATACTGACACACAGAGAAATGATGCAGTGATACAGTGGATGTTTGGAGCTCAAAACCCAGATATTGTCATTGCTGAAATCAATAGAGATGCACAGATCAATGATGTTACTGATGAGAGATTCAGAGACAGAGTGAAGATGGACAGTCAGACTGGATCTCTCACCATCACAAACATCAGAACCACAGACTCTGGACTTTATAAAGTAGAGCTCACCACAAATTCAGAAGCAGAGAAAACGTTCAATGTTACTGTCTATGGTGAGTACAGCAGCAGAATTTGGTCTTTTCTCTTCAGATCTATTTTGACCATAATAGTACTGTCCCCTGAGCTGACCTAGAGATCTCAACAAAGTTTTGATGTTTTCCAGATCATCTTTCTGTTCCTGTCATCATCAGTAACTCTTCACAATGCTCTTCATCATCTGAAAGTTCATCAGTGTCTAAATGTTCACTGCTGTGTTCAGTGCTGAATGTGAGTCATGTGACTCTCTCCTGGTTCAAAGGAAACAGTTTAATCTCCAGCATCAGTGTGTCTGATCTGAGTATCAGTCTCTCGTTATCTCTGGAGGTGGAACATCAGGATAAAAACACCTACAGCTGTGTGCTGAACAACAACATCAGCAACCAGACCAAACATCTGGACATCAGTCAACTCTGTCAGCCGTGTGCAGGTACATCAGAGATGATATTAGTGTTATACACTGAGCTGATCTCTGTCAGCCGTGTGCACCATGTGAAGTTATATTTATATGTATTTATTACACTGAGTATATACGGTGCACCATGTGCAGGTATATATATATATATATATAACCCACAGATGTGTTTATGTATTATGTATTTTTTGTTCAGTGTTTTAGATTTTATTTACCAGTTTATGATTTCATTTAATATTTACTAATTGTAATTTTGTATTATAGGTTTTGTCTCCATTCAGACTGTTTCTCTGGTGTTTGGTCTGATCTGTGTTGTTCTGGTCGTTGGGATGTTTGGTGAGTTAACTTCTGACTTATTACAATTAAATGTACAGTAGTATGACCGTAGTGTCTGTAAAATAAGAACATAATTTATTTTTTTGGTACATTGGTTAAGTTGGTCTTAATGTTTTTAAGATATTTTTTTTTTTTCTTAGCATTCTTAGGGCTATTAATGTTAAGATTTGTTTCTTGTTAGGATTGTTAGGAATGTTTTTAAGATACAGACATACAGCAGCTTCTAATGAGTCTTGAACAACCTGAAGACTCAACACAAACACTGATACATTATGTGCAAGTGTAATTAATATGAGTTATGGATTTCCAAATAATATATTTCAGAGTTTTGCAGCTCATTGTCAGTCTCTTAACTGCAATATGTTTGATAAATCATATTTCAGTATACCGAGGTGGAGATTTACACATTGGGTGAAGGATTTGTGTCAGTAGCAGAACTAGATATTCATGATGTAAGATGTTCATAGTGACTGGATTTGATATTTTTCTGTATTTCTTAGATTTAGCATGCATAATATCTTGAATTGCTTCATATTATGCTTAACTACAATGTTGGACTTCCAAAAATGTTTATTAGTTGGTATTTCTGTGTTCTCTTTTTAATAAAAAAAAATAAACAAAACAATTATTTGTGATTTTCATTTATTCTTGATTTTAAGATTTATGCATATGCACATACATTAAATAATACTAAACAAAATGTGGTAACATTTTTATTTCATTCAGTTTTAAAAAGTGTGCAGATTACATCAAACTGCTGACATCAAATTGATTCTTGTGGCTCTCAGACAGAAAACATGTTTCTCGCAGTGTTCAATTTACACACTTACCGGAAACATAAAACTCTTCACTGCACATTTATTTCCTACAAGCACTGGCATTTCCTTCAGAAAATATAATTTTATATTTATATAATGTTAACGTGGTATTTAATAGATATAATGCTCCTGGATGTGTTGAACAAACCAGTTTTGACACAAACATTGTTTGGTGATTTAGGTCAGAGGGTTTAGAGTTTTTAAAATGTCAAGGTTCAAAACAAATGCAAATAAATAAATAAAATACTTACCTGTTTAAAAGTTCTGAGATCAGTAGGTTAGTCACTTTTAAGTGCTTTAAGGTTAATCAGAATACACAATACTGCAAGTTTAGACAAAACCCTTTTTTTGCTGTTGTGTATTGCATTTTTCAAGTGATGTCTATTTTTCGAGGTGGTATTATTTGAGGAAAATGTACACTCACAATAAAATTAAAACCAGTTGCCGAATTATAGTTTGTTTCAGGGCTCAGGCTTTTCTTCAGTTTGTGTTTGGTGTTGTGGTGTTACTAAAGCTGTGATCTGATTGGTCACGTGTGCTCCGGTGGGTGTGGCTACTGTTGCTGCTTTAGTTCAAGACATCAGAGCCAGAATAAAACTTATATCATCAAACATGGAAAATTTTATATACTCTAAAAGATAAACAAAGTATTTTTTATTTCTTGATGAACAGTTCTTATAAAGTACAAAGTGTATTTTTGTCAACTCAGTTTGATGCAATTTAATGTGAATATTCAGACCCGATAAAGAATATGAAAAGTTCAGAGATAACCAATTATCAAGGTAAAAAAAAAAAGGTAAACCATACACATTGAAAAGTGCTGAGATCAGTATGTTAACTTTTTAAAGGTTCATCAAAAAATATATAGTAAACGGGGAATTAAGTCTGTGGTCACATTCAAACAGAAGGCAAGTGATAGACGTAACCACACTGTGGGCTGATTTTATTTGACATCTCGCACACATACAACCCTGACAAAACCAGTCACATTCAGACTACAATAAACTGGAGCAACAGACACAACGTTAACACAACATTCTTATGTATACAAGCATATATTTAAATAATAATAATAATAATAATAAGCATGACAAATACAAAAATTGCATTTTCAGTATGGGTGTGTGTAATTTACATTGCAGAATAAAACTTCCAAGTATTGTCAATTTATATTTTACCACAGGCCTTGTTTTACATATAAATTGAACCCTATTATAAAACTATATTATATTTTGACATCATGGCTGCTGCACTCTATAATGTTAATTTATGTTTTACCTTTTTTAATTAATCACATAGGTTACATATTTCAACTAGTCATCTCATTTTATTAATATTTATTATGATTTTTTTTCATATTTTTTCCTATATGTATTTCTTATACATAATTTCTTATTTCTTGCTCCAGTCATAAAGAATATTTTACTATACAAATAGGGATTACTTTCGATTTTCTTTCCTTGCATTTCTAGCATCCTGAAAGGGTGGAGCTGAGATGCAACTAAAGGAAGTGTAAAAAGGAAACGAGTATGCACAAATATAAATTGAGAAGACCCACAGTCTGTTTAGATATTTTCCTTAGTTTTTGCCTGGTGTGGCTACTGTTGCAGTTTTTGTTCATGACAAAAATCCAGAAGAGAAAAGACATGAATCTTTTTTGTTTTCTTCTTCTTCTTCTTGGTGAACAATTCATATAAAATTGATGAAACTGATGAATTTTGAAAAAAAAAAAAAGTTTTAGAATACCTTTTTATTAATAAATTCAGACACCAAGGTTATAAGGAAGATATTGTAAATACAGTTGTTCATATCTTGCAAGTTTTCTTCTTTTTTTATCATAAATATGAGGGTTCTCTGACCAGCTTAGTTTGTGAGTCAGACAGAAACCTGTTGTGGTCTGAGCTATTTTTTTGGGGTCAGTGTAGCACAAGTTTAACTACATGAATGTGGTTTATTCAGTTGGATGAACAAATGAAACACGTGAATGTGTTTGTTAATGGATGTGTAGTTTAGTATATCTTGTCCACCTGCTGATATGAACTCTGCAGTCTGACATCAATTCTACTGTAAACAAAACAACTTCACAGTCATGTAAAGACATGCATCTATCAACACTGATGTTTAAAAAAACAAAAACAATATTCAAATAAAATCAAAGTGATGCACAATATGAAGCAAGATTGGAGGAGCTGATCCCCTTGGAATGGTTCTGTTGGAGATTTCCAAAGGACAGGTAACAGCCACTACAGCTGTGCAAGGCTACACCATGAGGTTATTTCATAGATGCAGAATTCAAAATAATTTGCTGGAATAATTTGGTAGAGTATTTATGTATGGAAATTATTCAATTATTCATTAATTATTTGTGTACAGAAAATGTAGAGGTAGGCCTAAAGTAAAAATTAAAAAAAGATAAAGCACAAATGATTCCCACATTAAATTAAACACAAAATGTAGGGTTCTGTAGTAAAGCTAACATGTTCCTAACAAAACAATAGTGTACTGAATATTGAAAATGTGAAGATGTTTAAACATAATAATTTAAAGTTTGTTTTCTGTTAGTGATAAAAAACAGGGCGCATAAAAAAAAAGAACGATAACACGCCTGTGTGCGTTCACATGATAGGATGTGCAGTCCTAGTCCTGTCTAGGAACCTCAATCGATGTCTGGTGATTGTAACAGAAGTTTCTGACACCTTTAACTGCTGAAGAATATGATTCTCATTTTAGTTTTGCTGCGTTTATGGTTGTGGCATTTTAATGGTAAGTTTTTCTTACTTCTTGCAATACAAATGAAATAACGTCATGTAAACTCCCAGGAGCTACGTATTAACGTGCGGATACATTTCTTATGCGAAACTTGATCACTTTAATAATTTGTAAAAGTGTATTTCAGTTTATTTTTGTCTTTCTGTGTTTTCTTCAACAGTCCCCAAAATGCTATTCTTGCATTTAGTTTGAAAAAAGTGTTCAGAATTAAGAGTTGATGTATGATTGTGTTTCAGGAGTGTTTGGTGTTGAAGCAGGTGTAATGAAGAGTTTGTCAGTGATGGAGGGAGATTCAGTCACTCTACACACTGATACTGACACACAGAGAAATGATGCAGTGATACAGTGGATGTTTGGAGCTCAAAACCCAGATATTGTCATTGCTGAAATCAATAGAGAGGCAAATATCAGTGATGTTTCTGATGAGAGATTCAGAGACAGAGTGACGATGGACAGTCAGACTGGATCGCTCACCTTCACAAACATCAGAACCACAGACTCTGGACTTTACAAAGTAGACATCACCACAGATCCTGTAGTAGTCAAAACATTCAATGTTACTGTCTATGGTGAGTACAGCAGCAGAATTTTTTTCTCTCCAGATCTATTTTGACCATAAATCTTTATACAAATGATCAATGTATATTGAAGTGAATGAAATACAAGTATAAAAGTGATTAATTAGTTATGTCCCCTCTGCATATTGACTCTGAAATCTAAAAAAAACTTTGAATTTGATTTCTCTTCATGCTCTGATATTTTCCAGCTCTTCTTCCTGTTCCTGTCATCATCAGAGACTCTTCACAATGCTCTTCATCATCTTCATCTTCATCAGTGTCTAAATGTTCACTGCTGTGTTCAGTGCTGAATGTGAGTCATGTGACTCTCTCCTGGTTCAAAGGAAACAGTTTCATCTCCAGCATCAGTGTGTCTGATCTCAGCATCAGTCTCTCTTTACCTCTGGAGGTGGAACATCAGGATAAAAACACCTACAGCTGTGTGCTGAACAACAACATCAGCAACCAGACCAAACATCTGGACATCAGTCAACTCTGTCAGCCGTGTGCAGGTACATCAGAGATGATATTAGTGTTATACACTGAGCTGATCTTCTTTCAGCTGCCTGGTTTTTGATGATTAAAAAAAAAATTCTTTAGTGTTTTTTTGCTTTTGTTTTTTATTTCTATTCAAATATCAAAATATTTCTGAACCCATTTCAACCCACAGATGTATTTATGTATTTTTTTTCAGTATTTCATTAGATTCATTGATCGTCATAGATTTTATTTACCAATTTCTGATTTCATTTAATGTTTACTAATTGTCATTTTGTGTTAAAGATTTTGTCTCCATTCAGACTGTTTCTCTGGTGTTTGGTCTGATCTGTGTTGTTCTGGTCGTTGGGATGTTTGGTGAGTTGGATTATGACATATTACTATGTACAGTAGCATGACCGTAGCATCTGTAAAATATAAACATAATAATTTTTTTTTGGTACACTGGTTAAGTTGTTCTTAATGTGTTAAGATTTGTTTCTTCTTAGGATTATTAGGGCTATTAAAGGTTTTTGCTGATAGAAGTAAGAAAAACGTACAACGCCCTGAAGATACAGACATACAGCAGCTTCTAATGAGTCTTGAACAACCTGAAGACTCAACACAAACACTGATACATTATGTGCAAGTCTGATTATAATGAGTTATTGATTTCCAGAATAATATATTTCAGAGTTTCGCAGCTTCATTGTCAGTCTCTTAACTGCAACATGCTTGATAAATCATATTTCAGTATACCGAGGTGGACATTTACACATTGAGTGAAGGATTTGTGTCAGTAGCAGAACTAGATATTCATGATGTAAGAGGTTCATAGAGACTGGATTTGATATTTTTCTGTATTGTTTAGATTTAGCATTCATAATACCTTGAATTGATCTATATTATGCTTAACTACAATGTTGGATTTCCCAAAATAAATAAATAAATACATAAAATATTGTTTGACTTCCAAAAATTTTGTTTTTGTTTATGTGTTCTATTTTTTTTTTTGTGAATTTTAATTATTCTTGATTTCAAGATGAATGTATATGCATTATATAACATACATTCAATAATATTAAACCATATTATGGTAATATATTAAAAAAAGTGTACCGATTACATCAAACTGCTGACATGAAATTGATTCTTGTGGCTCTCAGACAGAAAACATGTTTCTCGCAGTGTTCAATTTACACACTTAGCTGCAACAAAAAACTCTTCACTGCACATTTATTGCCTACAAGCACTTGTTTTTCTTTAGGAAATTTTATTTTTTTAGTGTTAACGTGCTATTAAATAGATATAATGCTCCTGGATGTGTTGAACACAAGTGACACAAACATTGGTTGGTGATTTAGGTCAGAGGGTTTAGAGTTTTTAAAATGTCAAGGTCAAAACAAAGGCAAATAAATTGGTGTTGTGGTTTTACTAAAGCTGTGATCTGATTGGTCATGTGTGCTCCAGTGGGTGTGGCTACTGTTGGTGGTTCAAGACATCAGAGCCAGAATAAAACTCATATCATCAAACATGGAACTTTTTATAAAGTACAAAGTGTCTTTTTTGTCAGCTCAGTTTGATGCAATTTAATGTGAATATTTGGATGTACACGTTGAAAAGTTCTGAGGTCGAATGTTAACTTTTCACTTTTTAAAGGTTCATCAAAAAATGTGTAGTAAACGGGGAAATAAGTCTGTGGTCACATTCACACAGAAGGCAAGTGATAGACGTAACCACACTGTGGGCTGATTTTATTTGACATCACACACACATACAACCCTGACAAAACCAGTCACATTCAGACTACAACAAACTGGAGCAACAGACACAACGTTAACACAACATTCTTATGTATACAAGCATGCGTTTATTTATTTATTTTTTTAATAAGCATAACCAATACAAAATTGTGTTTTCAGTATGGGATTGTGCAATTTACATTGCAGAGTAAAACATTCAAGTATCGTTCATTTATATTTTAACAGGCCTTGTTTAACATAAAACTATATTATATTTTGACATCATGGCTGCTGCACTCTATAATGTTAATTTATGCTTGACCTTTTTATTAATCATACATGTTACATATTTCAACTAGTCATCTCGTTTTATTATGATTTATGATGATTTTTTCATATTTTTCCTATGTATTTCTTATACATAATTTCTTATTTCTTGAATAACTTAACCTCAACAACATAAGATCAGATCCCTTGAACATTTGATGAAGCTCTGTTTATTAACACTAAATTCAGACACCAAGGTTATTAATAAAATGTACAAATATTGTAAATACAGCTGTTAAAATCTTGCCAGTCCTCTGAGAAAAAGTTTTTTTTTGGTCATAAATATGAGGGCTCTCTGACCAGCTTAGTTTGTGAGTCAGACAGAAACCTGTTGTGGTCAGAGCTTTTTTGAGGTCAGTGTAGCACAAGTTCAGCTACATGAATGTGGTTTATTCAGTTGGATGAACAAATTAAACATGTGAATGTGTTTGTTAAAAAAACAACAACCATCAAATAAAATCAAAGTGATACATAAGCAGAGTAAAAAATGAGTTAATCTGTTTATATGATGAAGATTAAAGCAAGACTGGAGGAGCCGATTCCCATGGAATGGTTCCATTAGAGATTTCCAAAAGATAGGTGACTGTAAAAGCCATTACTGTTGTGCAATGCTGTAGGCTACTGTCAGCTGACAGATATTTCATAGATGTTTTACAATTATTCATGAATTATTCATGTACTGAAAATGTAAAGGTAGCCCTAATAGTGAAAATAAAAAGATAAAGCAGAATTGAAAACAAATTATTCCTACAATTATTCCTACTCAAAATTTAGGGTTCTGTATAAAGCTCCTAAAGCTACAAACAATAGTGTAGCCTACTAAATATTGAGTGTTCAAAATGTGTAGATGTTTAAACATAAGAATTTAAAGTTTGTTTTTTGTTTTTGTTTTAATAGCAGGATGCATAAAAAAAAAAAAAAAAAAACACTTTTCAGGCTTGTGCGCGTTCACGCGATAGGATGTGCAGTCCTAGTCCTGTCTAGAAACCTCAAGTGATGTCTGTGGTGATTGTAACAGAAGTTTCTGACACCTAACTGCTGAAGGAATATGATTCTTGTTTTAGTTTTGCTGCGTTTATGGTTGTGGCATTTTAATGGTGAGTTTTTATGTACTTCTTGCAATATGATTAAAATAACATTATGTCATCAAAAAGGAGCTACGTATTAACAAGCGGATAGATTTCTTATGTGAAACTTGGTCACTTTAATCATTTATAAAAAGTATATTTCATTTGATTCTTTTCTACATTTCTCCCAACAGCCCCAAAATTTTATTCTTGCATTTAGTTTGAAAAAAAAAAAAAAAGGTTTAGAATTAAGAGTTGATGTATGAATGTGTTTCAGGAGTGTTTGGTGTTGAAGCAGGTGTAATGAACAGTTTGTCAGTGATGGAGGGAGATTCAGTCACTCTACACACTGATACTGACACACAGAGAAATGATGCAGTGATAGAGTGGATGTTTGGAGCTCAAAACCCAGATATTGTCATTGCTGAAATCAATAGAGATGCACAGATCAATGAGTCAAATATCAAGAGATTCAGAGACAGAGTGACGATGGACAGTCAGACTGGATCGCTCACCTTCACAAACATCAGAACCACAGACTCTGGACTTTACAAAGTAGAGATCACCACAAATTCAAAAGCAGATAAAATATTCAATGTTACTGTCTATGGTGAGTACAGCAGCAGAATTTGGTCTTTTCTCTTCAGATCTTGACCATAAATCTTTGCCACATATGATCATTCATAGAATGACAAATTGCTATATTGTAGTTAATGAGATTTAAGAAAAACATGATTAGTACTGTCCCCTGAGTTCAGATCTTGACCATAAATCTTTGCCACATATGATCTTCCCTTAATCCTCTGTTATTTTCCAGCTCTTAGATCAACTTCCTGTTCCTGTCGTCATCAGAGACTCTTCACAATGCTCTTCTTCATCTTCATCAGAGTCTAAATGTTCACTGCTGTGTTCAGTGCTGAATGTGAGTCATGTGACTCTCTCCTGGTTCAAAGGAAACAGTTTAATCTCCAGCATCAGTGTGTCTGATCTGAGTATCAGTCTCTCTTTACCTCTGGAGGTGGAACATCAGGATAAAAACAGCTACAGCTGTGTGCTGAACAACAACATCAGCACCCAGACCACACATCTGGACATCAGTCAACTCTGTCAGCCGTGTGCAGGTACATCAGAGACGATATTAGAGTTATACACTGAGCTGATCTCTGTCAGCCGTGTGCAGGTACATCAGTGATATTTGTGTATTTATCGAGTTACTCTGTTGGTTGTGTTCAGGTGTATGAAGTAAACAGTGATACAAAGCTGTATAATTCTTTAAAGTGGGACCGTTAAGCAGATGAGGTTACACTAATAATGTCTGTCTCTCTTCAGGCGTTACAAATCAAACAGGGCTGATATCTGTTGCTGCTGTAACTCTGTTGATTGTGGCTGCAGCTGGGATGTTCTTCGTCTGCAGGAAGTGTAGAAAAATGGATCAAGAAGGCATGTATAACTAAAGTAGAGTTAATACATTGTAAAAATACATACATGTGTGTGTATATATTTATATATATATATGAAGAGACAACAGAATTTAATACATTTGTCATTATTGTTAAAATATTTAAGTAGTCCAGGCCCGTGAGGAAGAGATAACTTACGATGTTCTATAATTGTATTGAAGAATTGAATTTTAGTAGTAAAGGTTATTAATGACTTTGCCATGTATCTGCATTAGTTCTAGTGACCAACATTCTATAAAAGAATTGCACAAAAAACGGTAAGAAAAAGAATTAGTGTTTCTGTTGCTCATCCCAGTTACTGATAATCACAGGAATTGAAAAAGTAGCATAGACGATCATACTTATCATTTACATAGCAAACACTACTAGAGAAGACTTTTTGGGACTTCTTTACATTTAATAAAGGTTCTTTACTGCCATCTACAGACCATTTAACATCAACTGAATCTTTCCATTCCACAAAAGTTCTTTATAATGTAAAAAGGTTCTTTAGATTTTTTTGAAAATTCTATATATATTTGTAATATTTTATTTTTTGTAATCAATACTCAACAATACTGTATTTTTTTTTTTTTTTTTTTTTTTTTTTTTTATTTTTTTTATTTTACATTTAATTTTTTCAGCACTCTAGAATGTGACATGTTTATTGTGTCTACAAAGACATTGCTGTTGTAAAGATTACTTGCTTTGTAATAAATTATAAAACATGAAGTATATATAATTCATAGTATAAATATAAATTATATATAATATTTCACATTTATTGTTGGATTTTCATCCAAAATTTGTCAAAGTCTCTAAAATGGCCAAAGTCTTGCTATAAGACTTATTTCATAGCTTGCTTCATAGCATAGCTTTCATAGCTTTTGTGTATCCTAAAAACAGTTAAATTATATTTTCAGACTTTTCAGACACGTAATAATTGGAAAAGACATGCTATAGTATAACTATAAAATATATAAATATTTAGCTTGATTTTTCACATACCCTATTGTCTTCTTGACAAACAAAAGCACTGTTTTTTAGAAAAAAAAAAAACAAATCCACTACTTTAGAAAAAGAAACTTTAGAAAACTTAATTGGTGGCAAAATGACCATTAATGTGCAAAATAAATATATAACTTGTCCAATTTCAGACAGCTCTTGCTATTTGTTTAGTGTGATTAATTATATACAATTAAAAAAATAAAAATAAAAAATAAGCAGTATTTTTTTTTAAGAGATTTGTAGTGTTTTTTTTTTTGGTGTATTTAGGCATGGTGATGTGGTGGTGTTTTTTTTTTTTAAGAGATTTAAATAAGAGGATGAGGTGGTGTACGCAGGCATCGTGAAATAATCACATTTTGATTTATCATTAATTTTTTGTGAGTGTGTTGTTTGTCAGTTTTCTTCTGATGACTTGAACACTTATCTTTTGAAATTAAATGGATTTTAACCAGGAGTTTGTACAGGAGTTGTTACTGTAATGTTTTTGTTGCAGTAGTGTAGAAGAAAGCCCACCACACACCAGCTGTCAGTGGAGGGGTGAGTAGAGTGATGTAGCCATGATGTTGTTGGGGTTGCGGTCCTCGGACATGTCAGTGTTTTTAAAAGTAATACAGGTCAAGCTCAGTCATAACTTGTGTGTTGAGGGTCGAGTAGATTGATGTATTAATGGTGTATGAAGTGTTGCACAATTTTCTCAATTTGAAAGTCATACAGGTCAAGCCCATTCATAACTTACTGGAAAATGAAGTGTTGCATTACTTGTTTCTTAATATGTAGTTTCTCATTACGGGCTTCATTTTGTGTGCATATCAATATGCTGAAGGCGCAATAACACATCAGATGCTGCCATAAACAATAACAGATGCACACATGCTAGGTTTATTTTTTCACAAAAAGTGAACACACTAAACAATAACAGATGCACACATGCTAGGTTTATTTTTCACAAACAGTGAACACAATATAGCTGTATTTTTTGATTTTAATTAGTTAATATTTGAATAAAAAAATATAAGGAGGCACAACACTGGCCCTGGTTACATATATTTTTAAGGCAAGACACCCCAAGCATTAAGCAAAAAAAAAAAAAAAAAAAAAAAAAAGATGGATGAAGAAAGCAGAATATAGAAAATATTTAGGCAAGTAAATTCAATATTAAATATAATTTATATAGGATATTTTAGATATCACTGCTTATTACAAAAAATACAAAATATTGTGCCAAGTATAATAAAATAATGTGAAAATAAATCAATCTATAACAAACCCTTCTGTAAAGGGTGTATGTAAGTGCTACCACAGAGAACATTTTCTGGGTCAGTGCATGAGAAAAAAAATCATTTTGAGAAAAACACGTAAAGAAATCTGTTGTAATTGAAATCTACACATACAAATATATGAAGTGCAATTAAATAAATACTTAAGAGTATTTTGGTTGTTTTCTTTCCACCTGTATAAAACAACGTGCTATGAAAAGCCAGATGGCCCAAATCAAAATTGACTAGTGCATAAAAAATAATGTTTTCACCTGGAGTGTCTTGCCTTAAAGAAAAAGTGTTAGGAAATAATGTTTTAATTTTGTGTGTATTGCATTAACTGAATTTTGATTGTAATGTGTTTTAATTTTATTGTTTTTTTCTGCAATTTACTTAAAATTGTATAAATATGTTTTTTTTTAATTTTGGCTGAAGATTTTGCTGCTCACAGTCTGCAACTTTTATAGTGGTGTAGGAATGATATCTAAAACCCTGGAACAAGTTATCTTTTGTTTTTTTCAATTATTGACACTTTCTATGAACTTCATCGTGTGTTCCTTTTTCCATCTGTATTATTATATTTGATTAATATAATAATAATATATTTGATTAATAATTAAAAAGTTTTTGGCGAACATAGTTTTACAGAGTTGTTCACCATTGCTGTCCCCAACCCTAACAATTTATCTGGGCTTGGGACCGGCATATAGTGTAGCTGATGAATAGACTATATGGCGTGGTTTACAACATTATTTTGGGCTAAGAAACACCTGCCAAACAAGAAAGCCCCAGGAATCCATGGGATTTATCTCTTATTACACAGCTTATTTTAGGGTTCACCTAAAGTGTGTTGTCCCTGCACCACTTTAGTAGACAGGCTTAGCTTAGTCTAGCTATAATCGTTTTCTTTTGATAATAACCTTTTCTCTTTTTCATTGTTCTTAACTTATTGCGACTATTGTCCAAAAATTTAATTTCTCTCATAATTTACTCATCCTCATGTCATTTTAAACCTGTATGACTTTCATTCTTCTGTTGAACATAAATGAAGATATTTTGAAGAATATTGGTAACCAAACCATTTTGGGAAAATGATCTATACATTAGAACATTTCAGAGATTAGAAAAATGTAAATGGTTCAGGCTGCTGGAGGCAAGTGATATCAATGAAGAGAGGATAGAAAAAACAACCATAGCTAGAATCGATAAATCCCTGTGTTTGCATCTTCAAACTTGTTCCTGGATATTGTGTTGGCTTTCCTTGAGAGTCAGAGTTTCTGTGATGGTTTCAGTGTATCCAAATTGCATCAAGTTGGCTGAAATGCAGAATGACACATAATGATGTTTTCTTTTTTCAATCATTGGGAGATAACAGAAAGACATGAAAAATAGACAATTTTCATAAGACCTGCCTTTTTTATATCCTCCTCTCTTTTTCCTGAAGTATATCACAACTCCGAGCACTAGTACTATTACTAGAAAGAGCAGCACTGGAATCAAAAACACTGGAAAATCTGTGGTTTCAAAGAAGGAATCTAAAAGATGAAGAAAAAAAAACTGATATGAAATACATTAAGGACCTAAAAGTACAGAAGCTATTTGGGATGCGACTGGTCACTGATCGGAACCGGCTGTTAATTACTTCTGGTTACACTTTATTTTAAGGTGACATTAATACACAGTAATAACATAAATTAGTAATGTGTAATATTACATTACTTAAATTAGCCTACTAGTTAATGTAGGATTAAGATTAGGGTTTGGTTTAGGGTTTGTTGCTAATAATTATGTATTGCTTATTGTTATTTCCAAAGTAAGTACATGTGTAACTACTGTATGCCACCTGAAAATAAAGTGTTATTTCAAACTTAATTACTTGTGTAGTTACTGTATGCCACCTGGAAAAAAGTTTTTGTAAATTTAGTATATTTTGGATGTGTTAGTAAGTGGTCTTTAATTCAAACAACCTTAATCTGACTTCATCAGACAAGTAGTTTGTGACATCCGTCTCGAAATCACATTCGTCTTGAAAGCATGTTTTGTTTAAGTTCGTCAAATATAAATTTATGATTACTGACTGACTGTCCATATGCCAATATGTAATTAAAGATACATGAAATATTATTTATTATTAATAATATTATTATTTATGATATTGTTGATATGGGAAATGGGTTGCATTTGTTTCTGAGTTCATAGCTCCTGTGTCCTTAGTAGCCTGTTTCTAGTGTGTTCTGTTTGGTTTGCTAGGTTTTTTTTTTATTGTTCTAAGTTAGTTTGTGTCCATGGTTACTCATTATGTTCATCTGTGTTTAGCTCATTGTTTTGCTATGTATACATATACTGCCTAGCTTCCACTGTCTGTTTTGTTTATTGTCTTAGCTCACTTGTCTTACTGCCTTTTGGATTATTTCCTTCTTGCAGTGTTAATAAACCTTGTTGCATGTAGCTCCTACTTCTATCACTCCTTGCCTGCCTGCAGATAATCAAAAAAAAAAAAAAAAAAAAAAAAAAAAAAAAAAAGTGACGTGACATACAGCCGAGTATGGAGTTGTGGGTTCGGTGCATTGCTCAAGGGCACCTCAGTCATGGTATTGCCGGCCCGAGACTCGAACCCAACACCTTAGGGTTAGGAGTCAAACTCTCTTAACCATTAGGCCACGACTTCCCCAACACCTAATCAATAATTCAGTTTAAATCCACATTTATTAAATACATGACTGACAGATATCAGCTCAGTGTATAACCCTAATATCATCTCTGATGTACCTGTACACGGTTGACAGAGTTGACTGATGTCCAGATGTTTGGTCTGGTTGCTGATGTTGTTGTTCAGCACACAGCTGTAGGTGTTTTTATCCTGATGTTCCACCTCCAGAGGTAAAGAGAGACTGATACTCAGATCAGACACACTGATGCTGGAGATTAAACTGTTTCCTTTGAACCAGGAGAGAGTCACATGACTCACATTCACCACTGAACACAGCAGTGAACATTTAGACTCTGATGAACTTTCAGAAGATGATCTGATGAAGATGAATATGTGATTTGTGAAGGGTCTGTGATTTGGTCTGGAATATGATGTTTATCTTTTTTTTTTTTTATTATTAGACTGCAGGAAGATATAGGAAAACAAAGTCTAATGTATTCTTACAGTGTCTTCTAAATGTACTTTATTCTAAAAGGAAAAATTCATCAAAAACGAATGTTAATGTATTTTTTATTAATTTAATGTTCTATGATTGTTTTAATTTTATTTTTCTTTTGTTGTTTTTTTTTTAGTGTTGTTTGTTTTGTTTGTATTCTTATTCATTCATACATTTGTAATGTATCAAGTTCATTTTTGTTGTGTTTTTAGGCATAGACTGTAACAATGAAAATCTTGTATGAAACCCTATTGTTGCTGCTGATCTTAAGATTATAAAGTCCAGAGTCTGTGCTTCTGATGTTTGTGAAGTTGAGAGATCCAGTCTGAGTATCCACCTTCACTCTGTCAACAACTCTATCAGCTATCATGGTTTTACTGGCCTTTCCATTGATTTGGGCAACTAGAGTATTTTCAGGTCCATAATACCATACTATCAGATCATCTTTCTGTTTTACAACACCTGTGTGTAGTGTGACAGAATCTCCCTCCATCACAGACACATCCTCTGTCTCAACACCAAACACACCTAGTAAAAAACAACAACAATGGTTTCCAGGTGTATGATTACATAATTAACATTGACATGACAGTAATGATAAAACTATTGTCTGTTTGTGTGTGTGCGCAAGGATTTATAATGTTTTTACTCACACTATACTCTCCATAATTGTCAAATTATACTAACTACTTTAGCCATCCCTGATCACACATAATGTTTCAATTAAAGGATAAAGACATGCTATGGAAATAAAAATTAGTGTTCTAGGATGTCAGTATGCTGCAAAACCTTTGAGAAAATTAATAGAAAATATGGAAGTAGAAATTAGTGTAATTTGATGTAAGTATGCTGCAAAACCTTTGAGAAAATTTTTGTAAAAAGTTTTGTATTTCTTTTATTTACAACATCAAAAATATATATATATATTTTTTCCCCCAGTGTAGAACAGTGCATGTAGTTACAACCTCCGAGGATAATGACAACCTAGAGCAGGTTTTCTGAAAGGACCAGAAAACCTGCTCCACTGTTCTGTTGTTTGCATTTTAAACTGATAGTTCTTTCATGTGTCATCATTAACAAACCCTCGGGTCATTCCAAGAATTTCCATCTTCTCTGAAAAAAAAAGACAATATTCTAAAGTACTTTTCAGTTGTGTTTGTCCATACAATGCAAGTCTACAAGACTCAAATTATATATTTCCCAAAGCATGTCACAGTGCATATGAGAATCTGTGAAATACAGCTTTGTAAATGCACCATCATGGCTGCGAAAATAAAGAATCCAGAACCTGAATTTCTCTCATTACAAATCGTGCGCGCACACACACACATACACACACACTTCAGCTCATGTTTTGAATCCTAGATCACAAGTTAGCTTAAATCCACCAACTAGCAGACTGATCAGTGCACGCGGCTCTTAAATTGAAAAAAAGGACTAAGCTATAAAATCTAATCTTACCATTTGTGAAGATGAGTAATGATAAAGAAAGAGATGCAAGTCTTGGAAACATTAAGCTATTCATATTTCCTCAGTTGGATCAGCTCTGCAGTCTGAAAATGATGTGGAAGGTTGATTCCCTAGCTGGATCGTTAGATCTCATTTACACCTGTTTTGAAGACAGCAGCTTCTGACAATGTAAATGTGGAAAGACAGGAACAGACTTCTTTTGTCAGGTAGAACGTAACACCCATTTCAGCTATGGGGCATGTCTATCCAATTGGCATCGCAAGCATGTATGGGCCCAACCCTATTTTCAGCATTAAGTAAAAGTGAAAGAATGCTTTACAGGTAAGATAGCTGCACGCTAACCACTGAAATATGCCCTGACAAGCCTTCTACTTAAGTTTCCTTTCTTTAGAAATGAGTCATTTCAAAGAAAGAGAAACATTGTGGGTGAACAGGTTCTCGAAATTTAGTCCAGGAAGTGTTTGCTACAATAAACACTGTTTATTAGTCAAGAACTGCTTTATGAATTGCAATAAGAGTCAAATGTGGTTCAGACCCAATACATAAATATGCATTAATCAGCTTTGTACATGTAAGGAGGAATTAATCTGGAAAACATGGCTATTTCATGTTATGGCCCATGGATTTATGAAGATATAATACAGATGTGCCTTGTACGGTGAAATCATTTAAAACTGTATTTAAATGTCGTTTTAACTGTGGTGGTCTAAAACTGACTTTAAAAACAAAAAAAATAAAAATAAAAAGACTGGCAAATTTAAACCTTACCTATACAACCTTACAAATGTAGAAGCAGTGCAGTATCGAACAACATTCCATTGCTCAACAATCATGTGACTATGATAAGCTGCCAGGACAGAGAAGTTATTGTTATGGGGAGTTTCCAACTGCATGTTACAACATATCCTTATTGTTCTATAGTAACCTTTGTACTGGACTTTTAACTGAAAAGTCAATTTATTTACATAATAAAAAGTAATAGTAACTTGTGTCGTTTTTTGATCTGTTTGATTGTGTTTTTTTTTTTTTGTAGATATGTTATATTAGATGGAATTGTTAGCACACTGACGTCTTGCCTTTACTATCTGAGCTTAGATATCAAGAAGCAATCACTTACGAGAAGTCATTGCTGACATTTTTGGACTTTTTAGAGTCATAACTGCCCATAGGAAAGAAAAAAAGTGAGATCTTAAATATTTCTCCTAGACAGAAATGATGTTAACGAAGTACAGAACCCCCCCCCCCAACATTTACTTAAGTAAGAGTAAAAGTAAATATATCTTGAAATATACTCCAAAAGTATTAGTTTTTAGTTAAATGTAACTCGTTACTACCCACCTCTGCACAAAGTAATACACACATGCTTTCAATTTCTGTTGGATTTCTGACAGACATTGAGTGTGTTCAGTAATTGAATGGTTTAGGTCAGAAAATTGAGTTTTAAATGTTCAAGATTTGTAACATGCCAAAGAGTTTTAAGGAAAGTCCTAAAGGTGTGATCTGATTGGTCATGTGCTCTGGTGTCATGTGGCTACTGTTGCTGCTTTAGTTCAAGACAAAGTGCAATTATTATCCTTCATATGTGAAAACAGTTTTTTTGATCAGCTTAGTCTCTTAGTCAAACAGAAAAATGCTGTCCTCTGTTAATAAATCAGCAGAGTAAAAAAAAAAAAAAAAAAAAAAAAATAGTTAATTTATATGGTATTACACCAAGGTTGGAAGAGCTGAAGCTGCGACCGAAAACACAGTATGAATCATAATTAAACTTAACACAAGAACTGGATATCAGAACTGTTTTATGTGGTTTAATAAAGGAAAATAAGCGTAATGCTGATGTTCAGCACTCGGTTTCATGAGAAACACTACTTACTGTTTCATAACAGCCAATCAGCATTCATTTACTCATCTATTTCTCATAAAGAATCAACTAACAATGACTTCACATCCATAAACTCTCTGAACACATCCTTTCACAAACAGAGACGGTCAGTAATACTCAGTAAATATGAGATCAATTCACTGACAGCTGCATTTCGAAAAGCTTAGCTGTACAATGTAAAGCAAATATTTTTCCCACCCATGATACTAAACATGGTTTAGTGGCTGGAAAACACACAACGCTATAATGCTTAAAATAGAAAACCAAACACGCACAAACCTGAAAGGGCACATATGACAGAAAGAACAATAAAAGCTCAGATCACTGACATGCAAGTCATTTACAAAGACATTAAACACACAGAAGTATTAGCAAAATGACATCAGTGGATGTATAAAATATTCTGAGGTCTTTATTGTATTTCATTGTTCTTCGAACCCAATAAAACTTCAGTGACTTCTGATTTCTTTTTTCTTTAACTGAAGGAAAATACAAATGTTTACAAAAATACAATTGCTAAATTTATCAATACATTGGAATATGTGGCTATGCAGTAGACATTTGGAAGTGGAGCTAGATAGACATGAGTGTCATTTGTGTTCATTTGGTTGTTCTGCATTATTTTGTCTTGGTGGTTGCTGTTGGACTAATGGAAACATACAAATTGAACAGGTGCAGAGACAGAGCCATGAAGGACTCTGATGCCATTGAGGAGGATGATGATGATTATTATTATTCAGTTTAGCATTGACTAGCTGGATGTGTGCTTTACAGAGGAAGGCTTTGGTGATTCTTTTCTGACACGGTTTAATATGATTAGTGTAGTTGATATTTAGCACTTAAAGAAAAGCTGCAAAAACGTAGACAGAAACAGAAAGAAACAAAGAAAAGAAACCCCAAACCCTGTTTTACTGGTTCCTAACTTGTGAGTTTACAATAATTGGTTATGTATTTATTAACATTATGTCAAGATATATATTTGTTCTGTACGCAATTTTACACGGTAAAGAGGGGACAGTGAAATTACATTTTGTTTCACTCCATTTTATAGACCTACATTTTTGTTAAAAGCAAAAGTTGACTTTAATCATATTGACAAAGTAGTAAAACATGGTATTGTTGAACATTTGTTGATCCTGTAAATGAGTGTATTTTAGAATATGTGAACAGATCAGTAAAAGTTGTGCTCTCTAGCTTACATCTGTGCTCAACTTATGTAAATCAAAAGCTTAAGAACTTTGAATAACCAAAACCATTTTCATGTTCCTTTCCACTCTGCTCATCCTAATCTACTCTTACCAAAACTATCATAATGCCCACTGTTTTTGAATCTAGAAGAAAGGATCATGGCTTGCAGCGCTTGTGTTTGGAGGTTAAATTTGTACAGCAGCTCGTGTTTACATTTACATCATACTTTCCATTAAGCAACACCAATACAAACACCAGTCATTCTCAGGAAAATAAACATTTGACTAATAAATTAAATATTTCCATTGCACACAGGCCCGTGGCCAGCTATGAGGTCAGAATTTTTCATGCTCAAAAATAAAATGTGTTCTCTGAATGACTAATTTGCTGTTAAACTCCTCATATTGAATGTCTGCATGTATAATTCAGTTTAATTCAGAATGTTTAGCATCCGTGATCTGATAACGACCACTGTGAGACGCTGGTGAAGTGAACGAGTCTTTAGAGAGAGCGCGAGACGCAGTCAAGAATGCATCTAGCTATTTTAAGCTTTTTTTTTTTTTACTTGTCTTTTCCACTTAATTTGACACTTTAGAAAGATAATAAAGTAGGAAGTTGCGGTTTAGGGTCAGCAATCTTTATCTAATCTCCAAAAGATTTTAAATAATTTCGGTTTATTTTATTTATAGGTTTTTGTTTAATAGCAATAACTGGCAACATTGCACCACACTTAAACCGGCAGTAATCAAAAAAGTCCATGGACAGATTATTGCTGTCAGACACATTCGGATCCATGTGCAATGCTTATTTAGAAAACGTAGTAGTACCAGGCAGGGTTCAGACAACAGCGTCAAGGATATCAGAGACAATCAATATCAGTATCGGTTACCAGGCTTCAATCAGGGCAGGCGGCAGACAAAAGGCAGGTCGTAAACAAAGCAGAGGGTCAGTAGGGCAGGCGGCAGAGGATCATAAGAATCAGATCAGTCCAAGGTAATGCACGGATAAACAGACGGGGATAAACGCTCAGAATTGCAAGACAGGCTAAACAAGACTAAGCAAAGAGTGCGTGTTGGCTTCAGTTTATATAGGGCGTGGAATGAGGAACACCTGGTGGTGAACAATCCGAGGTATGGGGCATATGGGTAATGTAGTCCATGAAGATGTCAGTAATCAGGTCAAGGTGCCCTCTGGTGGCCGTCGGAGAGTCACAGAGGCCTGGGTCATAACAATTGCTGACAAGATATGACATTCGGTAAGGGGGGAAATATATATGTGTGTGTGTGTGTGTGTGTGTGTGTGTGTGTGTGTGTGTGTGTGTGTGTGTATATATATAATAATGTGTGTGTGTGTGTGTGTGTAAATGAAATACGCAAACACTGACCATTAAGAAGTCTATGCTAAGTCATTTAGTAAAGTAGTAAAACTTTCACAAATCATGCCATAAACATTCATAAGAGCACTACACAATGTTATCAGCTATATAATGGTTATAAACAAAAACTATAACAGCAATATGTATGGTTGCATGAATAATAAACAACTGATAAAATGATCCACCCCATAAATATAGTAAAGTATTAAACTTTGATGCAATAAATAGGGTTTGATTTAAAAATGAGCATCCCTCCAAAACAGAGAAAACATCTTTCACAAACATCTACATGACTGTGTCTTTTAAAGTGTTAATAGTGTATATAATTAGCTGTATTTATAGGGGTGATTATAGCACAATTCTATAATAAGGGGACTATTATAGAAAGACAGCGGCTATTTGTGAAAATAGCATATTTTCTAAGCGATAGATGCTATTTACACTAATTGCAAATAGCATTTTTACACTAAGTGCTAATAACTATAGATTATATTTACACTATGTTAAAATTGTACTACTTATTGCAATTAGTGGCAATTATCTGCATCTTGTAGTGCCTTGTGAAACAGTATGCAATATTAAATTATTGAGTGTAAATTTTAATTTTAATTCAAATTAATAAATGGATGCCACCCTACAATAAAGCCCTCCATACCCCTATCCTAAGTCTACTATACTTTATTTTCAACTTTTTTTTATTATATTCTTCATTTTCATTGAAAATAAATGCTTTTCTGATGTGATCTGAAATTTGAAAAGGGAGAAAAAAGTTTCCCAAAATGCGGATTCGAACCCAGGTCGATTGCGGCAAATAGAACATGTCACACAATTTACCATCGGCACCACTAGAGCTGATAACTGTCAGTTGTCTTTTGTATTGTTGACTAGCCGAATCACACGTTGGTTGGTGGAGTTAGTGTAAATAGCTTTAGCAAACAAGATGGGCTATTTGCACTTAGGGTAAATAGACATTCCACTATAGAAACCCCCTGGACCTCACTCATTTTCAAAGCCTGGCTATGGCCATGATTGCACACTATCAGAGGTTTGACTGAAGCATTGGCCACTAAGCAGGTCACTGGATGGAAATATATGGCTGTATATGGAAATTGCATGCAAAATACTGAGCTTTAAGTTTAGATCAGGTACAAAGATGAACCTATGAGGAACCTGCCCCAGGAAAATATATATTTGAATTTATATCCTGATGTGTGGCACTTTATCTCCATCTCTCTGACATGTCCTTGTTCTCTCTCTCTTTCAGTGTCAGCAATCAGTACCGTGAACCATTCTCACATTTGCATTGGAAACTGAAAGCTTTTGTCAAATATCTTATAAAACCATATACGATATTACAGTTTCTAATGCACAGATATGTCTTAAACTAAAAAAAAAAAAAAACGGAAACTAAGAGTTTACGACAGGAGTTAAACTAAAAGAGAAGTATAGTTTTGTGTTGTTTTATCTTATGAAATGTTATAAATGAGAAGAATTGTTTTCAAGGGATCTTCGAACTGCGTCCTCTAGGGGTTGCTATGGGGAACACCTCATCATGACCCGTGTCTGAAGCATACATTGAAAACACACCAACATGTTGGCCGGCGACAGCCTCTGACGTCACTACCGGCGCGACTATAAACAGGCACCAGGAGAACATGTCATTCTCTTCTTCGTCTTCACTCACTGTTCTGTCTGAAGCGTGCATCTGAAAGAACCGTTAAGAGTGATCTTTCTCTGTATATCATGGCGACTACTAGCAAGCGTTTAGACAATGTGTGCATCCGTGTCGGCTTTATTTGACACTCGATGACACACGCGATCTTCGTGTCATTTGTTTGGGTGACACGCACACAATGTCTTTGAGGAGGCAATCTGCGTGCATTGTGAGCGTTCATTTTCAATGAAAAAGCTCCGCTCTCGTTCGTCTCTCTTTCCGAGGAAAAAAAGGCAGCCATCTGCTTCCCGTGGTTCAGGACCCGCCGCTGCTGAGGCACGGAGGAGAATGAGCTTGTGAGAATACAGGTGGATCTGTCTGAATGGTTATGTGTCTAATAATAAACTCTGTGAGTTTCCTTTGCAGTGCTTAGTTACAGTGTTTACTAAACACTCACCAGCACCAGCCATCCGGCTTCATGTTCCGGTATTAGGCGGCTGAGATCACAGGTTTCTGCGGGAACCTCCTTGATCATCAGGTCTGGCACAGAACTGCAGGGAATTTCATGGATGTCCAGCCAGGTCACCTTGAGGGGTCTCCTGGCCGCTTAGTTTTGCTGTCGCATCCAGCGGGAAGTGGAGGTGGCAGTTACAGAAGTCTTCTTGTATATGCTGCCTCAGGTGATGCTCCCCTCGCTAGAGGTTTGTAAAATTTGTGCTTGCCTCTCCCGTGCGGTTAAGCGCCTCTGCGATGCTTAGGAACCTTTAGGTACACATGCTAAGCTCTGTGTACTTTCTGAAAACCACATGGTGGCACGTGAACACTTTGCGCACTTTCTAAAATCCACGTAAGTGGTAAGTGTGCACGCAAGACTCGTGCACGCACTTTCTGAAATCCTGTAAGGTAAGGGTTACGTGCTCTGCCTCGTTCCCTTTCTTGAGATGATAAGACCTTGGTTCCTTGGGCTCCATTCAGCCAGTGTATTTGTTTATACACTTCAAGCACTGCTTTCCTTAACATGAGGGGCTATTTGGGTGATTCTCGTGGTAGTTTGGTAGATTTAGCCTTTTCCAAGAAGGGTTGCCTATGAGCGCGCTATTCTGAATTCGGAGTTCTCTTCTCATATGAGACTGAGTTCTCTGTTTTTTCCCAGAGCGCTCCAGAATTATTTCCACAAATCGAGTTGATGACTCTCAAACATACTGTTTTGAGATGCACCATTCCATTTATGAGCTGCTCTGTCAGAGTGCCACGAGAGCCCTTCCCTTAGAACAGTATTTGAAAATCCAGAAGTGTGCACGTGAAGTCTTTGCACACTTTCTGAAATCCACACTGTGGTAAATCTGCATGTTAGTATTCTGCGTTCTTTCTAAAATCCTATATGGTGAGGGCTCCACGCTGTTGCTTCGTGCCCTTTCTTGAGTTGGTAAAACCCCCGTTCATCTTGGGAGCCACTCCACCTAGAGTATGTATCCTTGGATACCTATCTAAACAGGGTGGTCGCTACTAGAGACCTGTTGAGACAGCTCTTTCAGCAAGCTTATGCGAAAACTAGCGGTAGCCCCTGTGTGACAGGCAAGACTCAGTATAAAATGCTAGGTTCTTAGCCGTATCCCTTTAAAGGAATCTTTCCTGATTCCAAGCCTTCAGCTCTACCCCGGGCCGAGGTCCTAACAATTAAGTTGGGTATGTAGCTTAGGCCTTTGGCCATAAGGGGTACTGTCACAGACAGCCGTCTAAACGTCCTACGGGCAACTCCCATGGAAATGGTAGAGTTGGTACTTAGTGTTCGCAATGATTCTGGCCTGCACTCCCCTCAGCATGGCGGCGTGGGTATACTGTTCCCCATAGCGACCCCTAGAGGACGCAGTTCGAAGTTCCCTCGAAAGGGAATGTCTCAGGTTACGAATGTTACCATTGTTCCCTTAGTAGGGAATGAGACACTGCGTCCTCTAGCTCCCTGCCATGCTTCGGACGCAAGCTTCAGACGAAGAAGTGAATGACGTGTTCTCCCAGTGCCTGTTTATAGTCGCGCCAGTAGTGACGTCAGAGGCTGTCGCCGGCAAAACTGTGTAAACAACTGTGTTTATCCTGGATTCTCCTTCGTCTCCTCGCTCCTTCACAGTAGGCACACCATTTTGTTTTCGATTTTTGAAAAATCTTTTGTTTTCCTATCCACCCTCCTCCCTCACACTTACAGCATGGAAGTAAAGGGTGGTTGTTAAGTGAAGTTCACCGGCCACACAATTCACCCATAACCAAAAGAGGAGGATGAGGAGAAAAAATCTTTTGTTTTCCTATCAACCTGAGTTTGCTCCATTGTCAGCTCTATCCCCTGACCCGAGTCGAGAAATGGCTCTAGCCCCAGACCAAGGTCAAGAAACAGCTGCAGTTCCCACTTCCAGCCCAGAGAGGGCCCCAGTTTCTGAGTTTAGCCAACGGAGGACTACTGTTCCTGAGTTTCTGAGTTTAGCCAACGGAGTTCCTGAGTTAGACCTGGAAAGGGTCCCGGTCCTTATGGCTATCTCATGGAGGGCGTCGGAGCCCATAATTCTCCCAATATATATATATATATATATATATATATATATATATATATATATATATATATATATATATATATATATATATATATAGTTGTGTTTTTATTGTGTTTTTATCGAGCGCAGTGTTAGTTCAGTCACCTGCTGATGCAGTCAGCTGTTAAAACCGCTCCAATTACTACCACTCTCCTATTAGACACGGGACATATATACGTGGCACTACTGCTCGGTAAGTATGCTCAACGGCTCGCAAGGCTCAAACTGCTTGCGAGAGCTATCGCTCGCTCAGGAACTATCAGACGGCGAATCTATCTCCATAGGAAGCGTTAAATCAGGATTTGGCAGGATTCCCACAGAGTATCTCACCAGATTTCAAGTCGCGAACTTAAGCAAATTCGCCGTGTTGTTTGTCAAGCAACGGACTTGATTTGTGTGAGCGATTGATTTATATACTTTTGATATGAGCGAGCACTTGATATAGATACTTACGACCGACTCACAACTTTACACAAGATCTGCTTCTCCACTGGAAGAAGCTAGATATTCACAACTGGCAATTTTACCTTTAATTCATCTCTGGACATCTTCACGAAGCTAAGCAAAGTTCTTTCATTTTATTGCCTAGTGCTATTTTGGTGAACATGCTTCAGACATTGCTTATTATACAAAGCTAATTGTTCAGTTATGTTGCGAGGCATGCTATCATATTACCACACCAGTAACACTACCAGTTAAATATACCCACGAGCCTCGTTAATCTGTGGTCAAGGCTGTCGATATTAACGGCTGCTGCTTCAGGCTCATCTATTGGGGATGCTTTCATCAAACTTATCCGACTACTCCAACACACTGGGTTTAAAATCAGTGATCTGCTTTTGCTTAAACTAGTGTATCGATAAAGTGCTTGATACTAAATGTACAGATCGTAAATTTTGCTCGTATCAATGCTAAAACGTTATCCGACAAGGGCTAATGCTGTTGCCTAAATTAGAGCTCTGACCATATGGCGTCTGCTTTACAGGTGCATGCGGATCTTTTAGCTGGTTAAAAGAGCACCCTTCGCTACTCCTATCTCTGTAGGGGATCCCGCCCCACTCCACGCACTTAAGAAGGTCTTTGCTTAAAGCTATCAAGATATGGGACTGCTTACTTGTGAGGTTTATCTATTGTCCAGCATCATGTGCTAGTCCTGCCGTTGCATAGGAGGGATTTATGCTTTCGCTGGCTCCACTTGCGACCCTCCGCTGACTGAGTGCGCACCTGATCAACGGTCAAGGCTTTATACTCGTCACATTCGCCGTTGTACAGGGTCATACGGGTGTTCGAATCCTCAAAAATGCTGGAAATTTATTGCAGTGTTTTCAAGGTTAATTAAAAAATGCTTGGATTTAAATAAGTGCTTGGAAATGCGTGCATTGGGTTAATATTTGCTTCTTTATTGAATGGGTAACCATGGTTCATTATATAAGCAGCTCCGCTCGAGTCTGTTCCTGTGGCTGTAGAGTGCTCTATTAACGCGAGCCCTCCGATAAAAGAGAAGAAGTCTGCTTGGTTTGTTTTCTACGGGAGAGCGTGCACTTTGAGCATATAAGGTAAACAAAATTTCCCTGCTCAGTTAAACTACATCCTAAGACAGCAATGCATACAATCGTATGCAGTGTTCCCCAGCTTCAGGGTATGTTGAGTGATAAGTGGTTCTCCTGACACCATTTAGTCAGGGTGCTCACCTCCTCTCTGTAGGCTGTCTCATCGTTGTCAGTGATCAGGCCTATCACCGTAGTGTCGTCAGCGAATTTGACGATGACGTAGGAGCTGTGTGTGGCTGCACAGTCATGTGTGTACAGGGAGTACAGGAGTGGATATGTGAGTTTGATTAATTCATGTCATACATATGTAGGCAGGTTAGATACATATATTGTAGACCTTGTTGACTAAACCAAGAGTAAATGCAATTTCTGTGACAACAATTACATTTGAATATTGAGTCAGAAAACATAATTTGAAGTAGGCTTCAAATATCAATATACTAAGATACAAATACAAATAGATACTTGTTTCTGGCAGGTCTTTGAAAGGTGTCACCATGCAACCTGCAAAACAAGAATAAAAGTTGGTGAAAACAGTCATTTTAATTGGTTATGAGTTCAGTTATAGCATGATTAATAATCATATAATAACTTCCTAAGCTTTTACCTTGTTTCTGCTGATGTTGTTCAAATGCATTTTGCCTTTGTATAATCTTGTCACATTTAAAACAATACCAGTAATAACAATACCAATAATTTATAATACAACAACTATTAAAATTAATAAAATAAGTTACAAAAACAAAACATGCTCACCAAAATCACCATCTCTAAGGTGCACAGCATATTTAAAATGCCTTTTTTGTAGGTGCTCCTTTGACCCAATCTCATCCTGTCTGCAAAGCTGACATTTTTTTTTACTTCATTAGCCCTAATAAAGCTAATACAGTATTTGAACATTTGATGACCTAAGGGATGCAACAATACAACAATGCACCTAAATAAAGCATAACTGGCAAAAAAGCTGGGGGTGATTATATAATTGCAATTATACAGTACATCAGATTTACAGTTTATATAATATATTATATAATTTATATAATGATAGTTTATTTATTAGATTGGTATACACAATCATACCATTTTAAAAATGCAAACACGTCAGCACTGCAGGCCTACTGTACATTATACTAACACTACAATATGTAGGGTAGGGCCACTATCACTGCAAATTATATATTTAGTAATAAGCAACTGGCACATGTCACAAGTTTTATTGACACAAACCACTCTCCACTGACACATGCCACTTGAAAACAGCTGAACTGTCCGATTTTTCATTGGCATGTGTCACAAGTTTTAGTGACACTTTTAGAGACACATGCCACTCTCCACTATGCGCACGTCGTTAGGTGTCAGTATAAATGTAACATCGGCCAGTGCCAGATTATCATATGGCTTTAATATTTTATATAGTAAATTATTAATTATATATAAATTAAATGTAAATCAGTTTATAATTGTAAAGGGTTTTTTTTTTTTATGGCCTGCATAGTCTCTATATTATTTTATAATTACAAATGATACAGCCGACCTGTCAAATCTATGCAAAATTAAAAAAACGCATATTTACGTATTTGAATGCATTGCACAAAGCAGGCTACTGGAAATAAACTTACAATGAAAAATACACATTAAGGGGCATAAGACACGTTTTAATCTCAATATAGGAACTCAATATTTGTTGTGCAAATGAACTCTGCGATGTAATAAGTCGTATGTTTGACAGCAACATTCTGTTAATTAATTCAATATCGTTCTGCCTTTGAATGCGTGTGACACTACATTATGCAGCGACACCCACTGCAGAAGGCGCGACATGCACCGCAGCAACTGACACATGACGCAGTCCATTGGCATGTGTCACAGGTTTTAGTGTGTGTTGCAGGTTTTAGCCGGAAGTGTCACTGAGCATAGTGGCATGTTCCACTGGCATCTGTGCGTCAGATGTCATGTCACATAATGTTAAAACTGCTGCTGGAATAATATGTAAAAATTCAAGGTGTGATACCAAAAAAGACCACTTGGAGACACAAAGAGACCACTTTATCTATAAGACAGGCCTCTTCAGCTCCAAACAATCCCAACGAACATAAATTTATATATTTTACATATTTTCCCAATTTGCCTGACACTAAAACAGGATCTACCAAAACCCAAAACAAAGTCTGCAAAATTGCACACAGTTTCTCCTTTATATTTGATATCACACTTTTTGTAAACCTCTACATTACTGTAGACACAAAATGTAGTTAAATTCTCTTTTGTCCTTTTGGAGAGCAATGTCAAGCTGATGCAAACACCTGCTGGAAACACACACTTATGGGATCAAATCCCCACCAAATGTACTGCAATCACAGATAAAAACAAAACAAACAAACAAAAAAATATATTGTGAAACCAAAATTAAAAGATGAAAACAAAGGTTACAGATTGAAAAATACTAAGCGTAACTCAAAAATGTAATAAAGCATAAAAAAAAATCAGTCATGAATAACAACTTGAAACACATTTAAAATCATAATACACAAAGGCCACAGCTTTGTCACTCTTTATTTAGAGAGGTACACAGAACAGAAGTGTTAACACTCCACAGTGATTGTAACCCAAGTGAAGAGATGGTCTTAACATTTGTTCTGTGAGTGCAAAAACATTTCCATAAAGCTAACATGAGTGCTCCCTCCACAGGTGGAAAATGTTCATGACCACTTGGCTAAAAACACTAAGTATAAAATCAAATATACTTTTTACATATACATAATGAGTAACACGATGAAACACCAGTAAAACTGGTGATTGGACACCGTCAAATTACCAAATTACCATAAAATGTACAGTTTAATACTTCTAGATAAAGTCTCACCAGAACTGTACGTCTTTTGTATCATAATGTGATATATCCAAAATATTAATTCTTCTGCCAGCAGAAAGATACAGAGAGAAATTACAAATGGAAATATTTTCTTAACTCTAGCTGAAGACAGTACAGCATAGCTATACATGTCTATATGAATATAAAGAAAATATAGAAAGATAGGTGATATAATAGTAGCTAAATACAGAGTAATAATATAATCCTTAAAGCTTTTCTTAAATCTTATACTATTCTAAATGGCACTTCTTGAGTTTATTTGCATCTTTATGATGAATCACTTGTTGTATTTCAGGTAAAAGCATCTGCTAAATGAATAAATGCACATCGTGATGAAACAAATGTACATCGCAGTGAGGTAACGTTTGGTGAGTTAGAGTGAGGTCATCTATAAACGACTTCTACCGTTGGTTTCTGGACAGGACATTTTTTATGATGTGCTGTTTATCATGTTGTTTTCTTTTTTTGTACCTTTTTTTTTTTTTTGTTTTTATGTTGTTTATCATTATTTTTATTTTTATTGTTTTTATTTTTGGTTTTTTTCCAGGTTAATTCTCAGGTCACTTTTTATAACTCTTCACACATTGAGCACAATAGCAGTCTATGTGGGTTAAACTGTGCATTATTCATCAATGCTTTGGCACAAAAAGCATTCAGTGACAACATCTTTCATATTACATGAATTCCTTTCTGACTCAGACATAAAAACCTTCAGGGCAACTTACTGTACATGTTTACATACTCTTTTATTTATTTATTTATTTATTTATTTATTTATTTATTTATTTAACTTAAGTGAAATAAACAGCAATTTGACAACAATAA
Source organism: Cyprinus carpio (assembly GCF_018340385.1). Classification (NCBI taxonomy): domain Eukaryota; kingdom Metazoa; phylum Chordata; class Actinopteri; order Cypriniformes; family Cyprinidae; genus Cyprinus; species Cyprinus carpio. Next base: position 30,024,478 of record NC_056618.1, read on the forward strand.
AGAAAATGTTGTCTAATGTTACCAGTTTTTACCAGTGTTTTTAGGTTATTGTTTTATGATGTGACAATCTTTGCTAGTGTTATGTAACAATGATTTGATTTGAGACAAAGTATGCATTGTTTTCATAATTTTGGTGCATTTGAGTGTGAGAATTAGCTGCTGTGCCAAACTGTAATTGTTTATTTAGAGAAATGGTGGAGAGTTTTGAAAAAGTCCTAGCGATTGTAATGAAACATACAAGTTGTAATTTTTACAACACATCACATGAGGCCTGGGATTGGTTCACAATAAAACATTTTCACAACCTTTTGTATACTTCAATTATAATTTAGTGGTTGTAAAATGGTAAAATAGTTCTCTCATTACTGTAACACGAGCACCAGAACTCATTGATGTCTACCTCCATCACAGCAGCTCATCTATAATAACATTTTCAGTGCATGCTGGTATTTGCACCAGTGTGCAGAAGGTTAAGATGGGCTTCACAGATTAATGAAGATGTGAACAACAACTAATTAATATCTACAGATGATATACAGACATTTCTAGGAGCCTGTGCAGATGACGTCGAGTCATAGTGAGCAATGACTAAAACTCCTTAAAAACACACTGTGGCAGAGTTCTGTAAAACAATGTTACAGTATTTAATTAGAAGCTGTCACTTAATTACAATATGAAGTACATGTTAATTATGATTGATGAATGAACTTACAGACAATGAAAATATAATGCCAGTGCAAAGAATGGAAACGAACATTACAATCATCTCTGGTTTTGGGTTTGTTCCTTTGCTGTTGATTTGTCTTTCTGGTCTCTCTGGAAGACAAAAGATTTACAAAAGTTGGAAGAAAAACAAGAGAATGTGATATACAAAAGAATAAAGACTGAAATATAAATGTTTTGTCAACCATGCACTTTTACTCACTTTTAATCAAAAGCTTAACACTCCTGAGTACTGATTCCTTCATGTTGATGTAGCAGCAGTATACTCCTGCATCAGTGTGTTGAAGATTGTTGAGTTTGATGGAGAAGTTTCCTCTCAGATACTCCTCGGGGAAGCTTTCAACTCTGTTCTTGTACTGTTGATCCTGTTCTTCCACAGAGACTTGACCATCAATAATCTCGTACACAATCTTGTCGTACTTGTTTTTTCTTCTCAATGTGATGTGTATGTCTTGAATTGTAATCAGACGTTCTTCAGAAGAACAGTTTAAAACAGAAGATCCTCCAATAAATCCCTCAATATTCTGATGCAGTGAAAATGGAGAGATGTTATGTAAAAAAAAAGAAGTATGCTCTACAAATAATTGTTCATTTTAGTACTCACCTTCACTTGCTGTTACAAACACAGGCAGAAAATAAAAAATACTCCATCTGTGTAAACAGAAACAAATGATGAATTTTTCTCAGACTGAGCTGCATCAACAGAAACATCCACTGAAATAAATGCATAATATCTCTGAGATTAACGCTTTAGTTTAGTGAGGACGTCATGAGATTAAAAAAAGATATTGTCACAGGAGTGGAGTCCTTTCTTTAAAACAACATCCACAATCCATTTTCATTTCTATTTTTAACGCTTTTTTAAGTGCCATTGTTAAAAAAAAAAAAAAAAAAAAAAAAAAAAAAAAACAAAACAAACACAAACGAACGCTTTTGTTTCACAGACCTTCAGTTGTTATGCTTTCAAATTTAATGCCATTGTTGATGTTTCAACAGTATTTTCGCCTCCTACTACTACTACAACACTTCTGCAGTCACAGCCATTGTCTATAATGCTATTCACTCAGGCTGATGACATTTTTCATTGTATGACATTAAAATAATTTTTATAATAATTGTACATAAATATGTTAAGCAAAACAAATGTGATTATTTCTGAGAACTTTTTGACTGCAGTCAGTTGTTGCAGATATGCAAGCCCAAAATAATTTTTGACTGCAGTCAGTTGTTGGTTTGATTCAAGAGTGAAAAAGGCTTACACTGCAGTCTGTTCATCTTACATATAAACTAAACATGTACTGTATTAAGTAAAGGTCTCTTTCAACAAGATCATCAAATTATTTGAAAACTATTCATGTACAGTAAACAAAGAATTTTTTTGGAAGTATATTTTTTATGTATTTTAAAAAACAAATCTGACTTGTGATGTAGACTGGAATCATAAATCACAGCATGTTTGTTTATTTAGGCCAGAGGAGAACTCCATCCAGAATGATGGGGGTTTTTTATCTGGGTTTTTTGTGGGCTTTTTTCTTATCTTTTTTTTGATGTGTTTTGTCTTGTGTTGTTAATAATGTTGTGCACGTACCAGACTGCCACTGGTTTCACTTTCCTATTCAGTATTCAGTCATATTCTGTTTAATTTAAACAATCAGCATTGTATAAAGCACTATATAAATAAACGAGACTTGACTTGTTTTTAAATGCTTCTACAGTCATTAACTTTGGTCAGTCAAAAATTATTTGAAATTATTTCCAGTATTATACAAAAGCACTGTATTCCAATTGTACCTAATAAAAAGCTTGGCTACGCCCGACATGCCAGAATATAAATGTTCATCATCTGAAAATATATGTAAAAGTTTTAAAGTGTACATGAGTTATGTATATATATAATGATACCTGATGAGATTTCCAGATGAGATTCTTTTGTAGATTTCCATGAGGACAACACCAAATTACTGTTTGTAATATCAGACGTTCATTCCCGGACTAATCTTCAAACTCTCAAAGCAGTATAGTCCACCTGCTAGCAATCCTCTTCAGTTCTGTGAAAGTAAATACTTGATGAGTACATCATGAAAATGATCTGATTCTTTGCTCACTCTTACCAAACAATTAAACTATTCACAAATACAAAGAGACATTAATTTTCAAAAGCTGTCAATTCCCAGAGACACAATGCTCTCATGACCTCAGATGTGGACGCAAAAACTCATCCCCCGCACTTTTTCATTGTACAAGTGTGATCACATACAGCTTTTCATCAGTGCTGTAGTCCTAAAGAAAAAAGTGGTTTACTATTACCTAGTCGCCCCCCCAACCCCGCGTCCCACCACCACCACACATACACACACAAAAAAACATTTTATTGTTGTTGGTATATTAGTAATTCATGTAGTAATTTAGTAATATCAATACAGTGCACTCTAAAATTGGTCAACAGATTATTTTTCAAGTAGTCTGCAGCATGACTTCCAGGTGTTCAGCACATCGATGCATTATTACAGTTCTTTATCATTTCAACATGCTTCTTTGGAATTATATTCATTGTGAAAAGTGCTTCACAGATATCTGAAATTATTATTATTATTATTATTATTTTTATGTTCATCTGAAAGTTTTGTTTTATGCTTTTATACACTGTTTGTATTATTTAGGAAGGGAATTATATTTCCTGCAAATGACTGGACTGGGGTTCAAATTCAGCCCTGAACATATCCAGCCCATGAGTTCCCCTGTGAATGATTTAATGGATTGTATTTTTGTCAGATAGAAATGCACTTGACAGTAAAGCAATGATTTTGAGCTAGAATGCAAAACATTTAGACCTGCTTCTAATAGATTCTGTCATCTTTCCTCACCCTCGTATGATTACAAACCTGTATGACTTCTTTATTATGTTCCACATTAGAAAGAAATTCATACAGGTTTGGAATGACATGATGTTGAGTAAATGGTAATTTTCATTTTTGGGTGAACTATCCCTTTAAGAACTTTAATATAATACACACATTATTTATATAAGACACTGATATTTATCTTTAATCGGGCTCTTACTGGATCAACATTTTACTTCTATTAACATTAATTAGAACTAAACATCTAAAGAGAGAAGTTCTTATAATTAGTAGGCCTATTAGTAAGAAGGTGGTCACAAGAAGTAAAACCATGGTAAATTACTATCCCACATATGTCTTCTGGCCCAGATCCAGGCCAAACAATCACTTTTCCCTCGGCCCAAGTACCGCAAAGAATGACGGCCCTGAAGTGGCCCAGAACTGGATTAAAGACAAGGGCCACACATGGGCCATAACCGGCCCGAATCTCAGCCAGTTAATCACCCTTAAGTAAACCAGAATTCCCAAATCTGAGCCTTATATAGCCAACAGTAGCCTATGTTGCTGTCTGGGAATGCAGAATCTTTATATTTTATATTTTTGGATTGTGTATTACTATAATCACCATTATTCATTTTGTGGCTTTGGTCCCAGACAGCCTAGGCTGGGGATCTGGGCTGACACTGCTTGCTGTCTGGGAATTTACACACAAACTATGCCAATAAAGTAAATTAAACTGAATAGAAAATCAGACTTAAAACCCACAAATCATCTAACTGTGCAATAAAAAATTTATTGCTTTGATTTTTCTATTTATTTTTATGAAGAACAAATCAACCAATAAAGAGTGAGTGTATAAAGTATACAGTCTATAACAGAAACGTAACGGATAGACACATGTAACTTAATCATAATAATTTATTACAGATGTGTCAAAGAGCAGTATCACAGTAATCCAAATGACGATGCATTTCAGTTGCAGTCTTCTCTGGCAGAATATAACAGTAGTGCGAGGAGTAGTATATGGTTTAATTTTTTAAGTGCTGAAAATAATATCCCGATCCACTCCGTCAAGGCGCACGTTTCTAATTCAAAACACACATCACCGGAAACACGGCATTTTGCAATCTATGACGAAAAAGGCGAGAGCCAATGAGCGTTTGATATCGCTGCCGTAAAACTTGTTGTAAAACTTCTTAACGGCAAATTTTTAAACTGTTACTATAGCTACAGAGGAAGGAGAAACATTTTTATTTTCACTAATATATTATTAAAACCCTTCACAGTAGAGTAAAATTGTGATTATTAAAGAAAATGTTAGAAACAGTTTGAAAAGGTAATAAAAATTGTACGATAATTAAACACATCTGATCCATCTAATCTAATTATTCAGGCATATTTGAAATCTACATGGTATGTGTGCTGGAGCAGGAACTGAGTTTGACACCCCTGGGATCGGCCTATAAATCTCAAACCAGTTGTTTTTAAAGAAATCAGTTATTTAGAATAAAAAAATGTACAATTTCGATGTATTTACACACTGTTTAATGCAGGACAAGAATGCATTTAACCTGCAGTTACAAATGCAGAAATTATGTTTTGATATATAAGACATAAAATGTTAAATACTCAATTGAAATTAAAATAATAATAATAATAAAATCAGAAGATACTTTAAATGTGACATTAAAACAGCCAGTAGGTGTCAGAAAGTCACTGTTAATAAGTGAGTCATTGCGACTGAACCGAATCATTTAAACTGTGATTCATTCAGGAACGAAACACCGTCGTCTCGGAGAGAGGCAAAACTGTGCTATGGTTGGTGGCTGTGTTTGGAATTATTTTTGTTGTCGAACTAGAGCAAAAACAGGCAATATGGTGTCTAAAACGCAAGTCTCTTAATTAACTTCTTGTTTATCTAACTGTTGTAAAAAAAAAAAAAATCTGTATGTAATCATGCTGATTTCTGAAGGAAAACACGGCACTCTTCGTGTAATATTTATTTACTAGCCTATATGAAAAGATATAAATATATACATTTTCTGCCCCTATAGCTTCAATTTTGTGATCATTGTAAATGCATTTTAAGAGTCTGAATCACGCAGTGAAAGAACGCGCTCTAAATGCGCGCGCACTAGTCTGATCGACTAGACTTCACGACACTCTGTAGAAGTGTTTTGTTTGGTTTTTGGCAAAATACTGATAATGTCAAATCGCACATCGTTAAAATAGCAATTACGATGTTATCGCAGACGATATCACACACACACTGCACCACTGTCTTTTCAGGGGCGCCCCCAAGGGGTGGCCAGGGGTGGCCATGGGGGGGCCTGTATAAACTCTGGCCACCCCTGTGGCCACCCCTAGGATGATTTGCAGTGGCTACTATTAATTTAAATCTATTATATATCTATTAATTTTAGATCCATATAATTTATATATCATTTAATATAGTTACTATCACACGAAGAGTGACGTTTTTCTACAGAAGTCTGCATAATTGCAAATGTGACATTGATTTTATACAACAGTTCAATAAACAAGAAGTTAATATCAAGAGTTTTACGTTTTAGACAACATATTCAGTTTTTGCGCTCTATTTCTAAAAACAAAAATCATTCCAAACACAGCCACTGTTTTGCGTCTCTGAGCAACATAATAGTGTTTCGTTCCTGCATGAATCAACCGTTTAAATGATTCGGTTCAATCGCAATGACTCACTTATTAACAGTGACTCGCTGCCACCTACTGGCTGTTTTAATTTCACATTTAAGGTACCATTTCATTTTTTAAACAATTTCAAACATCAGTTTTCAATGTTTTATGTTTAAAATATCAAAACATTATTTATTAATTTGTAACTCCAGGTTAAAGTATTCCATGTCCCTCAGAGCTCCATTAAACAGTGCGTAAAAACATCTAAATGGCACTTCAGATGCAGTTTCTGTTTTCTCTGCATTGCAAAGATCAATTTTGTTGATACTGATTGCATTTGCTTGGTAAAATCCAAAATGCAAGTGTCTGACTTAAAAGATGGTGCACACTTTTAGAAAAAAATGGCGTAAAGGTAAAAAAAAAAAAAAAAAAAAAAGCCTCAGCTGTCAGCACACTTAGAAATAAGATATCAGCACAATAACACACACAGCAAAATATTGTCTAATTTTCGTTATCTATAAAATCCCAGAAATCACATAGATATAATTTTTTGTCAATATTGCAAACCCTTTATTTATTTATTTAATTTTTTGATGTGCCACCCCAAGATTTACTGTGGCCTCATCTGGCCACCCCTATTAAAATTTTCTGGGGGCGCCACTGTGTCTTTTTGGCTAATTTGTGCAAAACTTGTGCAAAACTTTTGCTAAACTGTCAAAGCTTAATTTTAACCACCAATGCAAAATATGATGCGAGTATTAACCTTACCTCTACATGCTTGCAAAGGGTTGATGTTGAGATTTTATAAGCTGCTAGTTTGGTCTTTCTAGGCAAACACAGCTTACACTGGTTCTGAGCTTAAATATGGCCAGGGCTTCTCTTCATTTCCTTTGAGCTCAACTTCAGCTGAATAAGACGGGGTTTAGTTTTCAGCTGGGTCTGCACTATAACACCTGTCCTGTCCGTCTGCATCTTTCCTGGATTTTAGCACCAGTTTGTTCTCCTGCCCATTATTTTACTTTTATTTACTCAGTAATTAATGTGTTTTGAAATGTAGCGAAGTACAATACTTCAAACAAAATATAGGCGTACTTAAGTAAAAGTAAAATTACCGATTTTAAAAACTACTTTAAAAAGTAAAAATACACAAAAAGCTACTCAGTCACAGTAACGCGAGTAAATGTAATTCGTTACTTTCCACCTCTGAATGTAACGCAAGTCATATAGTAGTTATACTATTTGTCCTTTCTGTCTGTTATGTTACAGCCCCTGCAGTCCTCAGAAGAGATTTGGTGTGGTGAAAGTGTGGGTGTATATGTATAGTTTTCATTTTTAGGTGATCTCTTTAACTTGTTCTTTTTTTTTAAGAAGATTATTATGTTTTTGGAGTTCTTTGAAATGGTTGCAGTTCATGGACGCTTGTCCATAACAACAAATTAAAGTTATAAGTGCTTAAAGAGCACTATTTATTACAAAATATAGCATTCAGCTATTTGCAAAATGATATATATATTGTATTACGACAATGTACGACATAAAATACACTTGAGTAAGCTACTAGTCAAGTCCTTACTAGTTCTCTAAAGGTAAAGAAAGACATAAAGTCTGAGGATGATACACCTCCACGTTCAGATATCATTCACAATAGACACACATTCACTCTTTATCCTATGTCTAAAATGTTGAAAACTGATACGTTAATGTCTGTTTTCCTCGTTACATCCACACTAGAGAAACATGGGACAAAGAACGTAAATGACATTCGAAACAGGGATTTAACTTCTATTCAAACTCACCTTGTTGATCTGCTCAAATCTTTCCTCGTGTTCGGAATTCCCCTTTTTGCTTTGTGTGAGCACGAGAAAACATAGCACAAGATTTCCCACCCACCTCAACTGAGTTTTGTCGAAAAGAAAAATAAATGAAAAAAAAAAAAAAAAAAGCGATTTGAGCTGCACGTCCTCCAAAGCCCATTTGTTGGCTCCGCAACCCATCCTTTAAATAGTCCCCACATCTGCCTATTGCTCAACAATGCTGTGACGTTTCGAAGGGAGAAGGGTGGAGCAGTTTTATGCTGAACAGTAGAGCCATCAGAACAGACCATAGACTGTAAATTTTTTTGAAGCCAAATTAAACCCTGCGGCCTGTGATGATACACTCCGCCGCGCGTACCGCCGCCGCAGGGCCGCGGCGTTAACTGCAAATCAGTCGCGTGTTAAAATCATTGGCGAAACTACCGCCAGGTGGTGCAAAGGGATGGATTGCGAACTGAATGTAATTGTAAAATGAAAGGAAGACGTTAAAACAACAATAACATTATAATATACATTATAACATCCTTAAAAAAGCCATTAAAAATAGGATAGTCTTAGGCTACAGTCTACTCATCAAAAAATAAAAAAAACCTTTACACAAAGGCTCTTATGCATGCTATTGTTTTTAAACAGTCATTATATATATATATATATATATATATATATATATATATATATATATATATATATATATATATATATATATATATATATATACACGGATTAAAATGTTTTCATTTCGGTTCATTCTTGGTTTAATAATAATAATAATAATAATAATAATAATCTTCAGGTTCCATTTGCAGAGTGAAATGAGAACGGTCCAGCATTTACAAATAATTCTTATTAACTTTGTTATTATTCTTGATTTTTCAAACTGCTAACACTTTGCATTTTTGAATTGTGCCTTTACTGTGTGACCAATAATTGTGAATTGTGACTTTGATTGCGCTGGTGCGCACATATATTCATTGGAAACAGCAGTCGTTCACCGAGCCATGCGGCGCGAGCAGCGGGCCATTTTGGCATAATTTTGCTAATTATGATTTGTTTTTATGATTTTTTTCGTCGATACTGAAACACGTGTGAAATCCAAAGCCTATTTTACCTAATGAATAAGAGTTTAGCTTCAAATGGGCAACATGTTTGGATTTGTCCCGAATGAAAGAGATAAGCCCAACATAATGTATCGCTTTAGCCCATTTTTAATTATTATTATTTTTGTTGTTGTTTATAAGCCTATATTATTATATAGCCTGCTGCAATTATATTTATCCATTAGAATTATATATTTGTAATTCTTGTTCTGTTCTGATCATTTTTTTAAATTTAAAGGATTTGTTGTAAAGTGAAGGGAACTAATAATGTCCTGTTGGTACATTAGCCTATAGCATTATTAGGCCTGCCGTTATTATTTCTGAATGTAATAAAATGCAACTCTCACAAATGTAATTTATTTTTTAGCGGGTTTTCGTGTATGTTTTTTATCCAGCTTTATTTTTCCATTGCATCTAAAAATGACTTTGTGCATCACATTCACTTCGTGAACAAACAAATATAACTTCAGATCTCCCTCCTGCGATGCTCAGCTGTGGACGATTTCAAAATGTTTAATATAAAGGTTGCTGTCACATTTTATACAGGAATTGTTCATTTAAAAAAAAAAAAAAAAAATCAAATTATATTGTTAGTTTTATGCTAACATGCACTCAAGTCTTCGGATACTATACACGATACAAGTTCATTTAGGCTAGCATGCACTGTGACATTTTACCGTTTCAACTTATAAACTCCTTGAGATTTTAAAGTCAGTTTAATAGTATTGAAATTCAAGTTGAATCTCGAAAAAAAAAAAAATTAATTAAATTATTTCTAGCCTATGAATTAATAAGTTAGCATGACTTTTTCATCATAGCATTTTTTACGAGCTGTATTCGTTTTCTGAAACCAAGCACCCACTTTTTTAAATCTATGAATCGCTCGCATATCTCCTACAACCTACAAATAAGGGATAATAGAGGTTCTTTCTTTTATTATTTATTTATAATGTTTATTCTTGAAGAAAATAAGTATTTATTCTTTAATAAAATAAGGGATCCAAATATTTGTAATGTACAATAATATAGGCCTATATGTGCCTGCAGTTAAAAAGTTATATTTGTTTTGATTCATCCATTTATGTTACAATTAGCCTATTCTAAAAATAAAAAAATAAATAATGTCATAAAAAATGCCATCGGTCTGAATAACATTTTACCATTATAGAATTGGGGTAGTAATTTAGGAGGTGAAAATACAGTGAAATTACAAATGGCATGGGATTTTAAAGCATGACAGCTGAAGGTCTATGAAACATCTGATGCATTTTTTTAAACAATGTCACTTAAAGGTTTCAACTAAAATAATACTATTTCAACCATATAGCCTGTGAATAAATAAATAAAATGCATACTTTTCAGTGAAAGAACACTGAGAGTGTAGGTTGCTTCTGGTGTTTGGATTTGTACTTCAATATAATGAGCTCCAAGTTTAAGGATAGCCTACACTATTTGTATTTTTTTTTTTTTTACTCTCTATTTAACAGCATTAACTTACAATGAAATATGTCTTCCTTCAGGCAGACTGAATGTTTTCCTGCCTTGCTAAATGTTGGGTTAGTTTGCGCGAGTCCCGCGCGCTGTGAAGCGGGAGCAGCTTACGGAGGATTCCGCCTGGTCTTAAAGCCTTCCGCAAACGCCACGTTCACAAATAACAATGATTTTGACAAAAATAATGATTAATTATCAATTGACAATTTGTTATTATTTTGGTCTAGTGAAAATAATAATATGGGCTGCGGGAAAATAATGAATAAAAAGAGAAGGGCTGCTGTGAGTGCAGGCATGTTTCAACCCAGTAACATGACAATACACCGTTCCTCACAGACCAAAAACAGACCGAGTTCAGTTCAGCTGGAGGGGGCTGGGGTAGTTCTGTATAACTTGTGGGGGTCGAGATAAAGGTGTGAATCTCTTGCTCTTTCATATGGACAGTCTTATGAGGGTTTCAAACTTGCAGAACAGGTTTTAGGACAACTTTAAAGAAAGGTTTGATCACTTCAAATGTTGACTACTGTATAGCGCAATAAAGTTTATTAGTTTATTAGAGGAAGTTGCCTTAACTTAAAAAAAAATAAATAAATAAAAAATAAAAATAAAAATAAAAAACTGTTGCATTAGGGCTGAGCTATAGGCCTATGGCCAAGAATAAAAAAATAGTTTTTTATTTTTTTCACAAAAAAATCCGATTTACAATTTAAATCGATCTTTTTTTTTTGTCTCCCTACTTAAAATCAATATTCAAATGACAAAGAAATTGTTCAAAACAAGTTTTAAAAATTATATTATTTTTTTAATACTAGCCCATCATGCCATCCACTCAGTGTTAAGAGCTGTTCAGATTAAAATTGGCAGCTCCGCAGTGAGTCAGTGTCATGGACGGAGGACAGACCAAGTGTAGGCCTAAATCAGTTTTCTAGTCTATATTTTCATCTCGTTATGCCACTGGTTTAGGTTATGTATTTATTTTTATTTCTTATATCAATTATTTGTAAATATAGCAGACACTGTCTAACTGTGTCTACACCGGACGGCCTTGTTCATATTGGGCGAAACATCTCTCTCACTCGGCAGTACAGTAGGCCTATGTGAGCGGAGTGGAGCAGCAACAATTTCCCTCCGCGCTCCGAGCATTTAATAATCACTAAGCTCCGCGTTCATTGATAACAGAAACACTGCTCCGCCTTCACTCCGTGGCTGAAGTTGAAATGTTATGTTCATAATAGCTTATAAAAATAAAATTAAAATAAATAAATAAATAAAATTACAGGAGAGTTTCAAAGGGGATTAGGCTATTGTGTGCAAACTTGTAGTACCAAACGCCAAACTAATAAAATTGTCAGCATTAAAAGGTATAATTGCTGCTTTCTGCTGTGCAAATTTTGTTTGCGATGAAAATAACAGTTTACATTTTCGTCAGTTATTTTATCTACAGTTCAATGCATTTGTTACAGATTTCTGCTCATTGAAGTAGCCTACTGTAAGATTACATTTGTTTGAATGCATTACTGCGACAGCGATTGCGTGTGAATGTGCTGTATCTGTTTGAATCACGCTTTAACCCGAAAATAATCAGTAAAAGGAAGACAAATTCCTTGAGAACTAGCCTGTAACATCCCCCGCTCGACTATTGCCGTCATTATAGTCTTCTGATCGGAGAGATTATGTGTATCAAGCTATAGCTAAATATGTTTATCATGTGAATTCTTGCTAAATATGCAGTTATATCACGGGCTGTTGGCATGAATTGTATTCGTGATGGAGCGGTGCTGGAGCGAGTGAAAACCACGACGCTCCTGACTTTTAAAAAATCCACTCCTCTTCAGTCAGAATTACTCCGCTCCGCTCATACTCTGCTCGGCAGCGTGTCTCAAACGTGCGGGGAGGGTTGAGCCCAATCATTCTCAAAACATAAAATATTTATTTTATTTTATTTTATTTATCAATTTTCGTTTTTGTGTTTCAGAGGAAAAATCAGTGTTAAGGCATCTCTCCATTACAGACCGTTCTGAAGGAAGAATTTATGCAAACGCGTATAAAATTCTTTAAAAACTTTAAACAGAGATGTCTAGATGGTATTTAATAGGTCTGCTTCCCACGTAAGATTTTTCTAGTTACTAGTCGTTCATTTGTCATTTTTCAACTAATCGCAAATTTATATTAAATTTACAACTATAATCCAGCCTTAATATATTCCACGCTCAAGAACATGCATTAAGTTCGTCACAAAGCACAGGCAGAAGTAGCCTAATAATTATGAAAAAGGAGACATTTTAATTATTTATTAATAAACAAATGTTTTCTTGTCGGCTGCAAGATGAAATTCACAGTGCTGACTCTCTCCACATGGATGCGCCTTTAAACAGAAATACAACCTTCACAGATTACATAATGCTTTCGTTTTGAATTGATTCGTTTAAAGTACATTTCAAGCTTTCTGTAGATATATTTCTCATGTATGTGAGACGCCACAATTTTCAGTTATTTCATTATTAGGAAAAAAATTACGTGATCGAGAGGGTGCCTCCCTGTCATGCATGCGCATTAATAATTTTTGCACAAACACTTGAATATAAATAATAATTCACATTTTGCATATGCATCACAAAGTAAATAATTTTTTACATGCAATTATCCAAAATAAAACCAAACAAGATTTGTAATGAAGATAAAATATGTAGACAAATAAGAATAAATGCTGCGTGCACTCAGCATCATGCAGATCAAATCTTGCACTGATATTTTACGGAATATTATACAAACCTGCATTTAAATGCGGCTGCAATTTATTTATTTATTTTATTTATTTATTTTTACTTTACTTAAATTATATTAAAGCAAGCAAAGAAGACTCCATTAAAAATCACTGAAGTTGTCAATTAATGAAGCTCTTTTTTTTTTTTTTTTTTTTTTTTACGTGTGTGCACTTTGTTGATAAGTGATGACGTTTTATTAATCAATCCATTCTTTAGAGTTGCAATGATTTAGTTAAATCGTGCAGGTTTAATTTATTCGTTTCTTGTTTTAATTAGGCCTAAATAATGGGAGCGAAATGATACAGTGCCTTACGTTTTACTAAAATAAAGAAAATAATTTATAAAACACGCAAGCCTAGCTCACAATAGGCTATCACTTTTAATGCTCCGATGCAAAGTAAACAACATTTTCTTTTTAATAATATAACACATAATTCATATTATATAAATAATACTGCACACTATTTAAATGTGTCTAATCTAAAATATGGTGTAGAGAAAATATAAGCACAGGCTCATAGGTTTGACATTTATCCTGCTTGAATTCGTTCTAAGAAACGCACATATCTTCATAAGGACTAAACTTTCATCTGTGAATATTAAATATTTTTTCTTTCATTTTCCCCGACTGCAATCAAATATAACACTTTGGTGAGGCAAAGCTGACGTCTATTTGCGAAAATGTGCTTTGATGCGCTTGTTTGAAAACCTGTGATTAAAGCGCCAGTTAGCGGTCAAAAGCTGCAAATGCACTTTGCAGACGCCGCGGCGGCGGTACAGCGGCGGTACGAGCGGCGGTAGAAACGACGTTTTGGATGTCCACCTACTGTATGATGTTTTTTTAAAGAATCCTCTTCTGCTCAAGTCTGCATTTATTTGATCTAAAGTGCAAAAACAGTACAAATTTTATATATTTTTACTAATTCAAATAACTGTTGTCTTATTATTTTTATTATCAATATTTAAAACAGTTGAGTACATTTTTTTCAGGATTCTTTGATGAATAAAAACATCCAAAGATCAGCATTTATACACTATAACCATATATATATATGTATGTTTGTATATATATTATAGAAAGGATGCTTTAAATTAATAGTAATAAAGACATTTATAATGTTACAAAATATTTCAATTTCAGATAAATGCTGTTCTTAGAAACTATAGAAAAACAGTTATTTTAAATATGTTTTGCTGTACTGTGGATCAAATAAATGCAGGGTTGGTGAGAATTTCTTTAAAGAAACAAAAAGTACATGTTCCTCCTTCCTCCTGTTTATAAAATGCAGCTGATGTTGAAGCTGAATGAATGAATCCCGCTGAATCCAGAGTGAGCAAAGCTGAAATACACTCTTAAGTAAAATGGTTCTAAATAGTATCAAATAAGTGTTCTTATGCTCGTAACAATAGCAGAACCCTTATTTGGTACTATTTAAAACCATTTTTCAAAGGTTCAATAATGAACCATTCATTGAAAGTTATTAATATATAACATTGTGTTACAAAATATTTAATTTGTTATTTATCAACCTTCTCTAATATTTGCAGCATTTAAGATGTTTTACAGTTAAAAACAATAAAACTGCAAGACTCATAAATCAAATAAATATTTTTATTTTCTACTTTTCTTGTCACGACAGGACATCATATAGTATTAAATATAGACATAAAATCATATTGTGACTAAAATGACAGATGAATGGTAAATCATTAGTTCAAAGTTTGACAATCATTGTACATATGGACATCTCATACATTTATTAAAATCAACTGACTGAACAAGCATGACAATGTCATGTCAATAAATATAATGAAGATGACTTGTATGTCTATATCTATATCAGTGTGTCTGTGTGATATGTGAAGTGAACAATTGTGGAGTGTGAACAGTGGCTGCAGTGAACAGATGCTCAGAAGTACTTGTATTTTTTTTTTTTTTACAATTAATTTTACACCTCTAGTCTACAACAATGACCTAAGTGTACTGTACACAATCTCACACTACATGCACAAATTCATCAAGATTGCCCAACTCAGCGTGGCCAGAGGTGTCTCTGTAGTATCACAGGAGCCATTTTGTTTAGCACCGTTGTTGACTTGTTTGTCCACATCCACTTGTGATATGTCCTTCATCTCACGGAGAAGCTTTTTCAAAACAAAATTACAAAAAGTGTTTTTAAAATACAATCCCAAGAAAAAACTGTTCTAGTTCACTTAAATGTGCTGTTAATTTACTCACCCTCAGGCCATCTAAGATGAAGGTGACTTTTTTCTTCCTTAAGACCAGTAAAGAAGATTTTCAGCTGAAACCGCGGTTTATTGTTTATTTTTTGTTAATTAGGTTTTGTTATGAAGATGTTGATCTTTTTGGGTTGTTTTTTGTGGGTAAGTTGGTTTCTTAACATTATTTACAGCATTATTATCTGTAATCTATAGCCTCTGCAAACGGTCCTGAGTGTTCACGACAGTCTGCAGGTTGAGTTTCCGGTTTCATAATGACATATCTGCAGGAGGTCAAATGTTGAGAATCTATGAAAAGTTAATCTTCCTAAATATATGTTGCAGCATCCGGGGTAAGCACAAGTATGATTTTAAAGAACAATACAACACACGCATCTTCCGTCCCTGTTGTAAACAAACACAGCATCAGCTGCCGTCAGTTTGCTCCCGCTTATACGTCATTATGCAACAGCAAGCTCATGCTCCAGACTGTCTTGAATGCGCTCAGGATGGTTTGCCAAGGCTGTGGATTAGAGGTAAAAATGTTGTAAATAATGTTCAGTTTCTTTCATAGCCCGATCTTTTCATTCTTAAGACTCTTAAGAATAAAAAAAAAAAAAGAAAAAGAAAAAAATGTCATGAGCCATAGGTATAAATTTAGTTTTGTCTGCATATGTTTTTTGGGTATCAATTGGGTTTCATTATTTGATTTATCATTTTATGTTACCTTTATTTATATAGCGCTTTAAACAAAACCAATTGTGTCAAAGCAACTGAACAACATTAATTAGGAAAACAGTGTGTCAATAATGCAAAATGACAGTTAAAGGCAGTTCATCATTGAATTCAGTGATGTTATTAATCTCAGTTCAGTTTAAATAGTATCTTTGCAATCATCTGCAATCAAGTCAACGATATCGCTGTAAATGAAGTGTCCCCAACTAAGCAAGCCAGAGGAACCAAAACTCCATCGGTGACAGAATGGAGAAAAAACCTTGGGAGAAACCAGACTCAGTGTTGAGGGACCAGTTCTGCTCTGGCCAGACGAAAACAGCAGTTCAATTCCAGGCTGCAGCAAAGTCAGATTGTGCAGAAGAATCATCTGTTTCCTGTGGTCTTGTCCCGGTGACAAGGTCTTTACAGGGGATCTGGGGCTCATCTAGTTGTCCTGGTCTCCGCTGTCTTTCAGGGCTGTAGAGGGTCCTTTCTAGGTGCTGATCCACCATCTGGTCTGGATACGTACTGGATCCGGGTAACTGCAGTGACCCTCTGATCTGGATACAGACTGGATCTGGTCGCTACGGTGACCTCGAAATAAGAGAGAAACAGACTAAAAATAGTGTAGATGCCATTCTTCTAACGATGTAGCAAGTACATCGGGTGTTATGGGAAGTGTTCCCGGTTCTGGTTTACCTATGCAGCCTAAAAATTTGGATTGGATTGGATATCGGATTTGGATATTAGAAGCGTATTAGTATGTTATGTGTAAGCCAGGTTAAAGAAATGAGTCTTTAATCTATACCACAGCTGTTCTGAGATTCTGTGTAGGCTGTTCATTGAAAAAAAGAGGGATTTACATAAAATTAAATAACAAAATATTTACATGTATTAATTTAGCACAGGCTTTTTTTCAAAGTATCTTAAAAATGAGTAACACCACAGGCATTTTTTTGTCATATTAGTGAATTGATTAATGGTTGTGGACTAATTAAATGCACAATGTCTATTACAAAAACACACAGTGTATGTAATGTGTGTGTGTACACTATATATGTATGCACACATGGACAAACTCAGACTTACCTCATTTATCACATACAGTCCAGCACAGCAGGATCATCATGTAACAGGTAGGGCAAGGCTAGGATTTCTCAGAAGATAATAAAAGCTGTAATTCAAATAATTGAATGTTTTAGAAGGGTCTCTGGTGTGCCTATGCAATTGTTCACTTATTTACACACCTTCAAAAGATGGGGTAGGTCCAGAGAGGTCTTTTTTTTTTTTTGGCAGACAGCAACAGACTTCAGCAACTGTCCACTGCCTCACACATGAAACATGCAGAACGCATTTCTTTATTAACTGCTGCATAAAAAAGAATACATTGATAATTTTTTTAACTGTTTCATTCAGTTCAGTGTATACAGTCATATATAATTTTGGATTAGGCCAACATGAAACACTATTTCAGTTACAATGTCAAATAAACAAATAGTTACATAGTGCTGCTCTGTGAACCCTGATTTTAAGAGAACTTATGTATAATGGATGTTCTGAGAAGAGAAAATTATAAAAAACTAGTTTTATGTAAGTTATGTGTAAATGACTCGAAAAATAGGCTAATAGCTTACTAGATAGCCTACATGTAACATGGATGTGTAACTATTGCCTGTTTGCTAATAGCTTGTTAGCCGTTCTTTTACAAGTTTCTTACTTTTCCAACCTTCTACCCGTGAAAGTGCATCTACATACTGTACAGTATTCCATCTCAACTTCAAAGGGTGTGTCTTGTTACTGGTGTCTAGAAGAACACTTTGATGGTAGTTTTTGCCACATAACTATAGTAGAACACATACTATTGAAAATTAAACCAATACATCATTTAGTTTCAAATAAATACAATCTTATATCTCAGATTTAATAAATGGTATTTTGCAGCAGTTTTCATTGACAAAAGCGATGCCGAAGTCATGCTATTGACATTCAAAAATCGCTTGCGCAGCCTTCCATAGAGTCTCCAGTGTTACTGCCCCCTAGAGGAATGTGCTGCAGGTGTTCTGAACGAGTTTGACATTCAAACTTATAAATTCTTTTAAAATCAATAAAGTCTTCTATTTCAACTTCAAAAGGTGTGTCTTGTTTCTGATTTCTAAATGAACATTTTAATTTATGTTTTACACTCATATGTAATTCAGGACACATGCTATCAAATTAAATTCAAAAATTCCATTCCATTCAATTCAATTTCGTCTTCTTTTTTTTTTTGATAGTTGTTCATGAGTCCCTTATTTTTCCTGAGCAGTTAAACTGTCCACTACTCTTCATAAAAATAAGTCTTGTTTCTGATTTCTAAATGAATATTTTAATTCAGGTTTTACACTCATATGTAATTCAGGACACATGCTATTAAATTAAACAGTAGGTTTCTTGAAGCATCTCATTGTCACAGTTCTTCTGGATTTATTCTCTCTCAGTTTGTATGTCATTCCAGACAGACTGGATGATGATCAGATCCGATCTCTGTGTGGAGCACTGGCTGCTGTCAGACAAAAATCTCACTGGATTATTACAATTAATGGCAAAATGAATGTTTGGAAATGTAAACGGCTATTTCCTACTGATGCACTACAGCAAAAGATAGAAATAACTGACTTAAATTAAAATTTTTTTTTGGTGGTGATAATAGTGTTCTGTTTATTTTGTTTTGAACTGCATATTATATATGAAATGCTAATCCAAAAAAGAAAACACAGCCCATATATATTGTATATTAGTTTATTGACATGTACAGTAGTACGTTAGTTTTTTGAAGCATATAAGTACAACTTATATTACAACACAAATTACAATATATCTATAGATCTATAAATACACATACATACACACACACACACACACACACATAAATCAGCATAAAATTTGTCCATGCATTACCAACACCAACACCAACACCTAAAAAGTAGTCTTGCACTCTTAAAAGAGGCCGTATATTATCCTAGCTTTTTTTTTTAAACAAAAGTTACTGTACTTTTGAGTAAAATATTGAGGAAAGTCCCAAATGTTATCTCAGTGACATATACAGAAAATATATTCAAATTGGAAATTATTTTGTTTAATGAACATCGTTATTAAAAAAATAAAAAATAAACATTACAGAAAGTATTTAAAAATCATGCATAATTAAAATGTCATGTAAATACATAAAATATTTAAGCAGGAATTTATTGAAATTGTTTATTTTGGATTGTAACATTTAGAAATGTGATTCTAAATAACAGTAAAAAGATAAATAATATAAACATTTGCTAGTTGTCAAAGCAAAAAAAAATGTACAAAGGGTCCATTTGACTGGAGTTTATTCTTATAGTTCTATGAAGATATAGTTGTGGGCAAAATGTTAATTACTCTACCAAATTAAGAGGTATTACACAAAATGCATTTTATTTTTTTTAGTGCTGCCCTGAGTAAGATATGTTGCATCAAAGATATTTAAATATAGTCCACAAGACAAAATAATAACTGAATTATGTCAGAAGCTTCAGAAGCTTCTGACATAATTGTCCTATATACAATTAGTACAATTTATCCAAAGAGTTTGTGAGACCTGGAGAGTTTTTATGAAGAATAGTGGACAGTTTAACTGCTCAGGAAAAATAAGGAGACTCATGAACAACTATCAAAAAAAGAAAAAAAATATATAAAATTATTGCATGGAATGTGATGTTTGAATTTAATAGCATGTGTCCTGAATTACATATGAGTGTAAAACTTTATTGCTTCCATTAGGGAGCAATAATGGAAGGCTGCGATTTTTGAATGTCAATAGCATGACTTTGGCGTCGCTTTTGACAATGAAAACTACTGCAAAATATCATTTATTAAATCTGTAACAAGACACAGCCTTTGTAGCTGAGATATAAGATTTGAAACTAAATGATGTATTGGTTTCATTTTCAATAGTATGTGTTCTATTATAGTTCTGTGGCTAAAACCACCATCAAAATGTTCTTCTAGACACCAGTAACACGACACACCCTTTGGATTTGAGAAAGAACACTGCATGCATTTTACATGAATGTATTAACAGATTTGAATTTAATTCAATAGCATGTATCCTGAATTACAAATGAGAGTAAAACCTGCATGAAAGTGCTCTTTTAGGCTCAGGTAACAAGACACACCCTTTGAAGTTGAGATGGAAAACTGAATACATTTTAAATGAATTTATTAAAATATTTTGAATATCAAACTCAGTCAAAACACCTGCAGTATCTTCCTCTAGGTGGCAATAATACTGGAGACTCTAGCATCACTTCTGCATCACTTTTGACAATGAAAACTACTGGAAAATATTCTTTAAGAAATCTGTAATAAGACACAGGCTTTGAAAATAAAATAGAAGACTGTATTTATTTTGAACTAAATTATGTATTAGTTTTATTTTTTACAGTATGTGATCTATTATAGTTCTGTGGATAAAACCACCATCAAAATGTTTTGTCTAATCTGTAATAAGACACACCCTTTGAAGTTGTGTAATAAAACTGTGTGTGTTATAAATTAATTTATTAAAATTTAGATTTTTAAATTCAAGTCAAAACAACTGCAAAACAACACTTCTCGCCAGCGTTGTCTTATTTGTTGAATTTCAATAGCATGTTTTCTGTTATAGTTCTATGACTAAAACAAAGATAAAAAATCTTCTTATGAAAACAATAACAAGACACACACCACGAGGCTGATACAGGGGAGTGTATTATTTTAAATTAATTTCTTTATTGGTTTTAATTTCAATAGTGTGTACTTATTTGGTGTCATACTTCCGTTAATATAACGAAAAATAAATAAATAATGTTCTCACAAGGACCTGGAATCAGTCTACTGCATAACCACTGGATTATGAAATACTAATGCTTTTAATGTTGTTTTTCTTTTATTAATATATTTATTAATAGTAATAATATAATAATAACCACTATCACATATTTCGTTTACAGTGAGCATTATAAGTGTTTGTACTTATATCTTTCAAAGACCTTGGGTGTACAAATTGCTCTTGTTTTGTTAATTATAAAAAAACATTCCGGTGGGAAAAATGATCGTTTAATCATTTTGATGTACTTTGTAGACGGTCCCTAGCTGCCTAACTTAAGCCGCTGCAAGACTCTTTATGTGTCACAACAAATAGAGGAGGATTAAAACAATAGGGCTTGGGCGTCGTGATGTCATTACTTGGCGTGGCCGCCATGTTGATGGCCTTCTTTACTGCTACTCGGACTACTGCGCAGTGTTTAGACATACTCCCTCTCAGCTGTGTGTCTTAATTTGATTAATTAAAAATCTATTTCAACCATGGTAAACCGTTGCTGTATTGTGGGGTGTGATAGCGCAACACATAATCGCCCTTTGAAAAAAAATGGATTAACTTTCCACTGCGAATTCCTGCTTGGAGGCGTGACCACGGAGACCAAGTGAGGTATGATATCTGAATATTAATTTATATAGCTTAAGTAAACACTGAAAATAAGGGAAATTTACTGGGTTACTCATCCAAAATACGGGAAAATTTCTACATTCATCTTTCTGTTGCTATCCCTCTGCTGACAGCAAAAATTTGTACTACAAAACTGCTGCATTAACTAAGCGAGATTGTGAAGCTATGTCTAACGTGACTTTGCTTACATTGGTGTGAAATGGTGCTCTCACAACAACCACGCTGTTATCTTAAAAAGGCCAATATCACGCTAAGGTTGCTTTCAAGTAACATTAAGCAAAACGATGGTTTGAAAATATCTGTTTTGCTGGAAGGGCAACTGTGTAGCAACAGGACAACAGCACAGAGACTGACAGGTCCGATGGAAGGGCTAACGGGATATTTTACAGGAAAATACTACAACGGGAAGACAGCGGGAAAAGAGCTCAAATACATGAGAAACCCGGGAAAAGGACGGGAGGGTTGACAGCTACTAACTAAACGTTTGAAACACATAAGTTAGTTAAAAGTACATGTGAATGGTTGTCAGCACTAACGGTTACTAAACTAGCAACTAGGCGGAGAGCAGTTTACCTTTGTCCGGATTACTGTATACTGTTTGCCGGCTTTATGATCTGCAGCTCATTAACCCATCATTTTGTGAACTGCACATGAGACTCCAATGACTTGTAGCTTCGGAACTGTTCTGAAGTGTAGGCGCTCACAAAACAAACAAGGTAGCCGAAGATATCTGTAACTGCAAAAGTGCGGCAGCAACTCGTCGTCGGTGCTCCACTCTTTGTTGGGATTTTCATATTGATCCAAACCATTAATAATATGATTTTTTTCCACATACCGATCCCTGGCATCCCTACTTAGCGTATCCCTGTAAATCCCACAACCTTTTCGCGATTTTAACATATTTTTTCTGTCTCCCAACTCTGTTTGTTCTCGTTCGACTTGCTGTATGTTTACATTCACGAGGCCATCAACATGGCCGCCACATCCCAGAATGCAACGCGGCGCCCAAGCCCTATTAAACTGCGATGTGTGTTCAGTTCTACGTTCTATTGCTTTTCAGATAAGCCATTTTTTATTAAATTATACTTATAAATTTTGTTTTTATTGATTTTTTTGCTGATTAATTTCTGTCTAATATCCAACGACAAACGTCGAACCAACTTTATATCGGTCACAAAGTTCGTTAGCATCGCGGCTATTAAATTAATGGTTAAAACAAACATTTTAAAATAAAAAACACTCAGTTAAGCGAGTCAGTCTAGGAATTAGCGTACAAATAATAAATCTGTGTATTTGTTTTGGAGCCTTTACTCACCTCGCGTAGCGGTTGTGTCTTTGAGGAAAGCAGCCATTACTTCTTTGTATTTGAAATCGCTCTTGGCGCGCGAGCTAACAGCAGGAGCGCGAGGACACCAGCCCTCACGCATTTTCTTCTTCTTGGCGACAGCTGAACAATTATTTCTGAATAATTGAAACTTATTTCATTATAAAAAATTAGAAATATTACTCTTGTATACTGATTGTTATAATTAGCGTATTTTTAATGAAATCAATGTGTTGAGTCATTTTTAGTTCAATGATATCTTTAATGTTTGCTTTAAAGTTTCAGAGTAAACTATCCTCCTTCAAATGATTTAACATTTAGCCTATTCCAATAAAACTATTTTTAGTTATTGCAGTATTTAAGTTATACAACGATTATTTAAAATCCAAGAAATGGAGGCAGATAAAAGTGCAATCTGGAGGAAATAAATAAATAAAATCATTTGTAATAACATGGTGTGGGCACTGGATGCCTGTATGACAGTATATGTATATATTCGCTATTGCTGAGAACAGTGTTTTCAGAAATAATTTTTACATTTTAGCTGGATATTCTGTGGCTGATTTGTAGATCTTGTATGTCCTTTTGTTATTTTATTTTTATTTATTTATTTATGTTATGAGGTCAATTCTGACTGTGAACAGAACAAGTGTGACGATCTTTACAATTTAGTCTTTTCTAATCATACAAGCTTTTTTGTTTCCACATGGCAAGTGCCACAAAAGTCATTACGTTCCATCACATTCCAATAAAGTAAATATTAATAATATTAATAATAATTATCAGGCATATTTAATTTTTTGTCACATGAATCTTTGGGTTCTTCCAGATGCTGGTTTTGACAAGAGAGATCATCCAGGAACCACTTTAATGTTAACAGATCTTACAGTAAATCTTTGTAAAATGTGAGTTTCTCCAGGAACCTCCAGAGCACTCTGAGGTCTCGGTGTAATGAAAGGTGACTCCAGAACCTCAGAACTGAAAACAAAGTGCTTCAATGATCCCATGAGTTCCTGCACGAACTCCAAAGACTATAATGGTTCCTCCAGGAACCCTATTATGAGAAAAAGAGCTTTGAGGCACTTAAAATACATTTTTAAGTTCCTAGAGTACTCTAAAGGATATCTGAGGCAGTTTTTACAGTGTAGATTTAAATAAATAAATAAAAAATAAAGGAAAGGAAACCTCAACAATTTTCCCCCCATCAAAACATGACTGTTTTCTACAATTCACACTGAAACAATAATAGACTAATACTAATAATAGCGAATAATGTTTGTTATATAATACTTACTATGTGTTTTTAAACTCAAAAGATACGTATATGTTTCAAATAAGGGCATTTAACAGGATGCAAGAGCTAAATTAGTTTAGCCAGGTCTTATTTTAAATGTCATCAAATAGAACTTTCCAGACTTATTTTTGTGTTCTTAATTACTTAATTATTATTTGAAAATCAATACAGTAATAATAATGACTGTGAAGATGAACCAACTGAAAGAACGAGCAAACCTATAAAGGAAAGATTTTTATGAGTGTTCGAAAATAGGACAAAGTGTAAAAGTGCTGATGCACTCAGATGCTTGGGGTGAATTTGCCTTTAATTTTCTCCAAAACCATACAGTAAAAAGTGTTTTTGTTTTTAATTTTATTGGTAAGGGTAAATTTGAAAGTGAATAGTTTTGGTGTTTGTTTTAAAGTTATTAGGAAAGATTTTTATGAGTGTTTGGAAATGGGGTGTGATGTGAGAACGTGCAACGGTGCACATAGATGCTTGGGGAGAATTTGCCTTTAATTTTCTCTAAAACTATACAGCAAACATATTTGAAAATTAACACAGTAAAAGTCAATGATCTTTGTGAAAAGTAATCAATTGAAAGAACGAGCAAATCTACAAAGGAAAAAAAATTTCATGGGTAATGGTTCAACTGGTAGAATGCACTTTGTTTTTTGGAGTGAATTTGCCATTGATTTTCTTCAAAACCATAGAGTCAAAAATAATTAAAGGGGGGGGGGGGGTGTATAAAAATAATTCTCTTTTGTGAAAACCCTGTATAAAAAAATATTTATTATTATTATAAAAAAAGTAATTACATTTTAAATTACAGTAATATATGAATTTTTATAATTTGTTGAGTGTAATAATAACAATTGCTATGTAAATACTACTAAAATACTATTACAACTGATAAAAAAATAAATGTTCTTAAAGTTAAACATGCAAATGTCCCATCAAATAATTGAAATGTTTACTTAAAATCTCAGGGGGTACTTCAAGGGGGGTTTGGCTGACAAAAAGGTTTGAAGCCCTGTGCTAGACTAAAACATTACTCAAAAGACATGTTTATCTGATTACTGCCAAATGAGGTCATGCTTATTCAGCTTGTATTTTCCAAACAGTCTTCTCTTTCATTTCTACAAATGCTATATATAGGTGCTTCTCAATAAATTAGAATGTCGTGGGAAAGTTCATTTATTTCAGTAATTCAACACAAATTGTGAAACCTGTGTATTAAAATACTTCAGTCTGTGTGCACTGAGTTTATTAAAGCAAAAGGAGCCCCTACCAAATATTGAGTACATGTAAATGAACATACTTTCCAGAAGGCCAACAATTCACTAAAAATGTTTTTTTTTATTTTTATTTTTTTTATTTATTTATTTTTATTGGTCTTATGAAGTATTCTAATTTGTTGAGAATTGGTGGGTTTTTGTTAAATGTGAGCCAAAATCATCACAATTAAAAGAACCGAAGACTTAAATTACTTCAGTCTGTGTGCATTGAATTTATTTAATACACAAGTTTCACAACTTAAGTTGAATTACTGAAATAAATAACTTTTCCACGACATTCTGATTTATTGAGAAGCACCTGTATATGCTGCACCAGGCATAATAGAGTTGAGCTTAGAAGGAACTGCAACATTTGTGTGTCTCATTCTTTGGTCCCAGGTACCTGCTGTCCTCTGCTCGGCAGCCCAACCAGAACCAGAACTTATATTTCCGATCTTGAAGGCTAGAATATACTTTTATTCTTAAAAATATATATATAAATAATAATACAGTGATAGTTAGGGTATTTGTAATATATTCCCTATTTTAATAGTACATTGCAAATATACTAACAAAAATGTACTATCTTTAAAAAAAGTATATTAGCATTATGCTTTTACCTATTTTCACAACACAACTTTTAACAAACTTTAGTATATTTCTAAAAATATATTTTACAAAAATATACTTGAATTGAAAGTTCTGTTTATTTTTATATTTATTTGCACTTTACTTAAATATATTTTATGATTTTATTTTTTTACTGTGTGCTAAAAGTGATCATGGTAACAATGCATTGAAAGTATACCTTCAAAGTACAGTATTAAATAACCTGAAGTTGTAGTATATTTTAAGTCATAATTTTGAGTAAATTTTAAGTTTACTTCTTCATGCTTGAAATTCACTTCATTAATTAGACATACATTGTTTTCAGAAAGTAATAAAACAAATAAATAAAGTGAATGCATTATAAAGTGTACAATCAAGGAAACACTGTCTATATTGCATGGCCAAAAACTGAAGTTCAGTCACTCTGCATTAATATTATATCATTGCATTATTATAACATATTATACATTTTATGGAGAAATAAAGCTGATAAACAACAATTGCCATTGATATCTGTATAAAGCTGCAGAAGTAGTTCCCCAAAATCAGTTTTGGGGAAATAAAAAAAATTAAAATAAATAAATAAATAAATAAATAATGCTGTTCACTTTATTTAAACATTTCATTTTGATTTAACACAATTATATCAGGTTTCCTGTTCAGACTGCATCATGTTGAACAGATCTGAAACAAAATTTTTCTTTTATTTATTTTTTTTATTTATTTTTTTATTTTTTTAATGTTTTTGGAGAAAATATGTTTGTATAGAGTATAGGGCTATACATTATTATAACCAATTAAAAGCTAATCAAATAAATACATAAACAATAGTAAATACATTTACTAATATTTATATATTTTACTGAAAAAAATAATTAATTTTAATTTAAAATAAAAAATTAAGGAGGGTGGTTGCAATCTATTTATTTTAGCTACATTTAAATAAACAAATTTAGTTGACTAACTTTCAACTAACTTTGAACAAATCTGCTATACTGAGTGTGCTGCCACAATATTGCGAAGAGTTCAAGGATCCTGTGCAGCCTGTCAAAAATGTTCAATCCCTTCTCTGCCTACGTGACACTAGTCTTGACGAATGTGATTTCACAATTGTGGAACAGCACTGCCAGGCGAAAAAAAAAAAAAAAAAAAAGCTTATGTTTCAGAACAGGCTGATCAAATTGAAAAGACTACACGCACACAGCATAAATCTTCTTTCTGGTTTGCTGCTCGAGCAGGCAGAATCACTGCCTCTAATATGCATGCTGTTTATGCTACTGATGTCAGGTCGCCAGCTCTTTCAACTATAAAAAATATTTGCTTTCCACAGGACAGCAAATGTATCACAGCTGATCTTACCTGGGATACAACACATGAAGAGGATGCAAGGAAGGCCTACATTAAAAAAAACAAGGAACAACATAATAACCATCACGTGTCAGCATGTGGGATTTTCATAAACCCCAATTTTCCTGAAATTGGAGCATCACCTGATGGCATAGTGACATGCACTTGCTGTGGTAAAGGCTGTGTTGAGATCAAGTGTCCATCAAAGCACAAAACTAACACCATCCTGGAGGTATGTTTGGCCAAAGACTTCTACCTCGAACTTGTAGATGGAAAAGTACAATTAAAACAAAGCCACCAATATTACACACCAGTCCAAACACAAATATCTGTGACAAATAGTTACTACTGTGATTTTGTGGTTTGGACACTCAAAGACTGTATTCTGTGAATAGATCCAAACCCAGAGTTTTGGAGGGCACGCCTACAGAATTTTTCATTGCAGTTTTCCTCCCTGAGATAATTGCACAACACTTTGCCTCTAGGAGAAATCCAACAGAATAATGTGAGAAAGACAAAAACAGCTCTGGTGTCGCAATGAAATTTCTCTCATCATTTACTCCACCCTCATTCCATCCCCAATGCACATGACTTTCTTTCTGCAAATAAATGAATGGACTTTACTAAAAATATTTTTTCTTAAAAATATGTACATTGGGGTGGAATGAGGGAGAAGTAAATGATAAGAGAAATTTCATTTTTAGATCAACTGTAAGTTGAGTTATTTTGCACAGTGTTGAGTTACAAACATTGCACCTGAGTTAAAAGTTATTACTTTGAATACAATTTATGGCTTTTGACCAAAGCTATGATTGTTTTATTGTTTTATTTATTCATTTAATCTGTACTTTGCTTACTTTTGCTCACTTTAAGTTATTTTGCACATTATTACACAAGTGTTACAAACATTACATCTGAGGAGGAAGCTATGTAGTACTACTGATTACAATGCCCGGTGTGTGTCCAAAAAATGTCATTTGTTATTTAATCTGTACTTTATATTTGATTTCATGTATTTAAATGGTTAACAGGACTTTAAGTAATTTCTGGTTTGGTAATTGTATTACAATATTTATGAATTTTTGCACAATTCTTGTTTTTGAAGAAATAAGATTTTGCTAATGTCATTTCAAATTTTTATTATGTTTGATTCATGTATAGAAAGTTGTATAAAACAGTTCAGTCAAGCATTAAAGAATGTTTTTTCATCAAAAATATTGTACAAACTGTTCAATGTAAAGCACACAAATTCACATGGCTACAATGTTTAAAGGAATAGTTCACCCCAAAATGAAAATTGTAATCATTTACATAGCTTCATGTTGTTCCAAACCAGTATGAGTTTCTTTCTTCCGCTGAACACAGAAGATAATATTTTGAAGAATGTTGGTAACCAAACAGTTGATGGTAGTAATCCACTTCCATAGTAGGAAAATAAAAATACCAGAGAAGTCAATGGGTACCGTCAACTGTTTGGTTACTGACATTCTTCAAAAAATCTTCTGTGTTCAGCTGAATAAAGAAACTCATACTGGTTTGTAACAACATGAATGTGTGTAAATGAGAGAATTTTCATATTTGTGTGAACTAATCTTTTAAGTAATTACTGTACAACACTTGTACACATGTTCATTAGCACACAGAAAACCATGACAACTTTGTCTAAAAATGTAACATTTTCACCTTCACAGGGAAGAACCATACTGATTTTGACAGGACAGGATTTTGTATTTGTTTCTTACAACACCAGTGATTCTCTTCTCGTCAAAGCAGTCCACAATGGCAGCAACACGATTTCTAAATGCATCCACAAACTGGTGTGGCATACTGACTCGCAAACTCTCTCTGTCTGGCCAGTGCACAAGTGGAGACAAGTGGGAATACAAAACACTCACAGTTTCTTTAAAGGCAGCACTAACAGTATCTCTGTGTACACTGAATAGATGGGCTAAGTGTTGAATTGGCAGATCCAACCTGAGACGCATAAAGTTGAGAAGAACCATCTGAAAATGTGTTTTTTTTCCTGGAGGCAGAAATGGCATGATGTGGCACAACAAAACCTGAAAGATGGCATAACTCAGAAGAGCAGTGTAATATTTTACTTTAACATCGTCATCTTTAAAAAAAATCCTCTGTTATTTTGTGTTTATTAAGTTCTTGCTTCAGCTGTCTGTTTTCATTTAGTAGGCGATTTATTTCATCATGTCTAGACTGACAGCACTCACATTCCTGTACTCTGTGGTCATGAGGATTTTGTACTGGGTCATCATCCTGTCGTGTCCACTCCCTTTCCTCCACGTCCTGTCTTCTAATCTCTCTCTTCTCTTTTTCACAAAGGCATGAAACTTGTTACAGTTGTCACCGGCCCCCCCTGAAATTTGGCTGGCCTCCCCAGGTGCCCCCCCCCCCACCAGATGTCTTGCGATAGACTTGTTTTTAGTAAATTTCTAACTGCTTCTGGCAGTGGCGGATCCTGGCATGTATAGCTGCATACAGCCGCTTTCTTCTCCTCTTTATACTTATTTTTAGGCGGTTTCTATAGCGTGAAATTTGACAGATGTCGAGAGCGCATAATGTTACGTGATCCATGTAATACGCGAGCACGAATCTCCACTCGCAAGTGGATTTCCTTCACTCACACAAAACTGGATGTGTGCTTTTAAATATACATTGTTCTTTTATGAATTGGCTCTGCTTTTGCTCAGAGATTACGTGTATGCTCAAACGTTCTTGCATCACTGAAGAAGCGCTTTTTTTCTAATTCAGATGAGGAGTAGGCTTATCTCATTAAATGGAAGCAAGCTGATTATAGTCAGCCTTCTCTAGTTATTTATTTTATTAATAGCCTACTTATTTTAGTTAAGTGCTTAAATTATAAATATGCATTTATTCAATTCTTTATTAAGTGCATTTGTATTTTGTTGTTTTTGTATATAGTTTTGCAATAAAAGCGTATTAACCAGGTTCCAGAAATAATCACTGAGGGTGTTTCTAAAATGAGTGAGGGTGCTTTAGTCTTAATGGCCATTTTCACATATTTTCTCCAGTCTATTGCTTTGGTCATCATTATGTCAATCACTGCTACTTCGAGAGTGAATCCCACATAAATATGCAGATGTCATTCCCGAAACTTTGCAACGTGTGTGTGGCTGAAAAACAAAGTTCTACATTTTAAATGGTTCATAGACTAGAAAGCTTGCAAAGAGTGCTCATTACCACTAAAAAAGCTGTCACTCTTTGTTTAGTGAGTGTATACACGATGTATTTTAACATACATTGTGCTGCAAACCATAACCCCCCCATCCCCGGCCACCCTCAGCCACCCTCTTTTGAGCCAGTGCCCCAGACTGGCCACCCCATTTAAAATGCTCTAGACACGCCCCTGCTTCTCCATATCCTGTCTCACCTGCACCATTTCCTGCTGTCTCACCTCCACTTCCTCATTGAAAATCTGATAAAGGGTGAACTTTTTTATTGAAATTCCAAAATTGTAAAAATCCAGCAAGTTCAAGACATTTAACAATTGTAACTTTTTAAAACATTTTAAAACACAGCAATAACTTAAAAAATTTTTAAATAAAAAAAAGTTTTTTAGGCTTTTAGATTTTTTTTTTTACTAAACTTTGGTGGTGGTTTTCTCTGTAAGCCATCTCATCGTTGTCAGTTCTCAGGCCTACCACCGATGTGTCATCAGCGAATTTGACAATGACGTGATTGGATCTGTGTGTAGCTGCACAGTCTTGGGTGTACAGAGAGTACAGGAGCGGGCCGAGAACACAGCTCTGAGGAACACCAGTGTTGAAGGTCAGTGTGGATGATGCATTGTTGCTCATTCTAACCACCTGACATGGACCAGGATCCAATGATCTAGCTGCACAGTGATCTGTTTAGACCCAGAGCCTGGAGGTACTATGATACTACTGAATTCAATGCTAAACTGTAATCTACAAACAGCATTCTTACCAGGGGCGCTTCCTCCAAGTAGGCAGTGTCTCCACAAAAAATTGGATGTGAAAATAATTGATATTACAAAATAAAACAATGCAAATATTAATAAATGTGACATTAAAGGTATAAAAGTCACCAACAGCGACACCCTTGGGTAAAGTTACAGCAGAGGCTTGCCTCCCTTCGTGCCATTGACTTTTAATAGAGACCCCATAGCATGCTGTGGGTTTAGTGGGGGGGTGGGTAATTAAGAATGAATGGATGAAAGTCACGTGAGAGGAGGCAATGCCTTCATTATAATATGACTGGATATGTCTAGTTATGTTTGGCTGTGACTGGTTTATGTGATAAATCCCGCCTCTTGTGTTTTGTGTGCGTTCACGAATCAGTATAAATGAACAATATAATGGTGTTAATGGGAAGACTAATTTTAAAAAGTAATTAATCAACTCACACATAGAAATAACCACGTTGTTACATCAAAAAAAGATGTGAAATGGCCTGAAAACATGATCTGTGGGAGTTTCAGACAGCAAC
This sequence comes from Cyprinus carpio, assembly GCF_018340385.1. NCBI lineage: Eukaryota > Metazoa > Chordata > Actinopteri > Cypriniformes > Cyprinidae > Cyprinus > Cyprinus carpio. The sequence goes on from NC_056618.1 coordinate 30,056,612, forward strand.
ATAGTGTTGGTCCAGATCCGGTCCACATCTGGCCTGGATCTGCGCTGACACTGGTTGCTGTCAGCTTGGTTACATTTGTAGTAAATCTCTGTGTCTGTGACCAATAGACTATTTACCGAGCTTTGATGACTGAAGATCCAAAAAAATCATAAATAGTTAAAAGTTCAAATGCCTTGAGTTATTATTTTGGAATAAATGTACAATTCTAAAAAACACTAGCTTGATGTGATTCATACATGGTTTTAAATAGAAAATTCATTACATTGTTAAAGTATGAAAACATGATCTGTGGGAGTTTCAGACAGCAACATAGTGTTTATTTAACCAAGAACCTGTAACTGGGACATTACATTACATTTGATAAAAAAAAGAACTTTGAAGACTTTGCCTCATTTTCAGAACACCACAGATTCTCACATACTGTAGTCTGATGAGCCAAAACATTTGCTGAAGATGGGCGTCAGAGCACTGGGCCACCAGTTGTTCAAGCACAAGATTTTCGTTTTTCTTTGGTATGGGCACAATGGTGGATTTTTTTAAAGCATGAGGGAACCACAGACAGAGAGAGAGAAAGGTTGAAGATGTGTGTGAAAACCCTGGCTAATTGGCCGCACAAACTCAGAGTACATGGCCTGTGATTACATCTGGACTGCAGGCGTCGGAAGGATCAGGTTACATCCAGGACACAAACGGAGAGTGAACTACCCGCTTCTATATCAGCTCTCTCTGTGTGGGTGGTGTTGTGAGCCTCAAAACAAACATTAAAATGATTTAGCTCATCTGGGAGAGGAGAGTAGCAATCCAAAACACTCACTGTGTGTGACTTAATTGTGATGTGAAAGTATTTTGGAGCTAAGTCCCCTGTTACAATAAACACTGCATCAGGATATGCACTTTCCTTCTTGCTTGTCTTCCTTATGTGCCTGTTCTGTGTTGGCTTGAGAGGGTATGTTAACAGCTGTGATTAAGACCACTGTAAATTCCCTCGGTACCCAGAATGGATAAAAGTTAGGAGATGCATGATCACAGTTTGTTGTCCAGTGACTGAACGTTATCCAGCAGAATGGTTGGGGAGAGGTCTGAGAGGACAGCGTCTGATGAGGATCTCTCTTCCTCCTTTTCCAGCTGAGTTTCCTTTGGTCACGACTGTGCGGCCAAGAAAGGGCTCTGATGCAGTGTGTGTAATCAAAGTGCCAGTGTTCAAGAACTCAAATGTCTGATTTGCATGGGTTCCGTCAGCACTCCCAAAACCAGCACGTTCTCACTCCCAACTCCCAAGCTTGGTCCGGAACCCTTGGTGTCACTTTTTCACACTCAAGGTACCCCTTTAGCATAATTTTTTAAATGCACAGGGGTATCCTTTTAGCATCACTTTTCGACGTGCAGGTCCTCCATTGTTTTCAGTTGTTTGTCTTAATTTATTGGTTTGCATGCATTTGTATAAATAAATAAATAAATAATAATAACAATTTTATATAAATGTATACTTTCATTGGAGCACCTAACCCCACCCCTACCCTAAACCTACCCACTTATGAACAATATTAATCAAGTAACAGGCAAATAAAAGTACAGTCACAGGTATTTATTGCAAAAACTGACCATTAACAAGTATAAAAGCATTACAAACAAGTCCTGTTACATTCCAAGTCTTTTGAAGCCATACAATATTTTTATGCCAAGAAGAGAGTAAAACATAAGGATTAATCGCTGAAAATGATCCACTCTGTTAATGCACTCACATCTCATTCAACTCCAGTAGCATGACACAATCTGTCATGAGACACACAATAGCATTTCACAACCAAGGCTGATATAAGGCTTCTTCTGGCAGCATTTTTTTAATTTGTGCACAAAGACAGCACACAGGATGAACTTACGGTGGATGGAGATGGCGATCGCATCTATTCCTCTCACAAATCAATTGTTTTGCCTCGGAAGACTTAAAATATTAATACTTTTTTGAATAAATTATGACGGTAATTGTATCTGCCTGTTTTATCTTGTGTCTTATTAACAAATGGTAGGTTTAGGGGCAGGGGTTGGGTTATGTGCTCATAAATATGTAAATGTTGTAATGTAAATAAAACTGTTGTGACTGTTTACATTGAAAAATCACACCCCAACATATATTATTAACCAATATATAATTTAATCATGAAGATGAAATCCCCAGTGCCTTTCACGTCGGCATATTGAAGAGTTTCTTATTTAAAGCAATGGAGGACCCTGAACATCGAAAAATGATGCTAAAAGGGTACCCTGCTCATCAAAAAGCGAGGCCAAAGGGTCCTGAACAGTCGAATTGGGAGTGATAATGTGTTGCCAAAACTTGAACAGTTCTTTACCACTTCCTGGATCGACATTTCACTCCTAACATTAGATAGTTTTCATTTATATGCATGCGGCTTAGTGGTGATGATCGCTTTATTTTTCATATGCAAATGCTTACATATGAGATCACTTATCTTCCTCATTTGTGTTTTTGATCAACAGATTCTAGGAGATGTGTAATAGTGTCCCCGAGCGTATCACAGCGAGAATGTAGTAACCCAGAAAATGCTGTGTTTGGCAGGTAAAGAGTTAAAAGCATGTGCCTATCATAGATAGTTATACTAACAACATCCAGCATGAAAAACAGCAAAATTACAAGTAAAATAGATTTAAAAAATGCAAAGTTTGGTTGGAGCTCGCAACACTGCTGCAATCTTTGGTTATATCATGAATCACACCGGATGGGACACACTTATAGTGTTGTAAAAATGCATGTGTACAGAACTTTTGACTTTTTAAAAATACTTCACATTAAAAAATAAAAGTGTCTGATCAGTAATCTCTATATTTTAGTAATTGTTGTCCTAACTAAGAGATAAAAAGCAGCTGCAAATGTTGTACAAAATAAACATACTCGTCTTTGCAAAAAATAAAACCCTTAAACGAAAATTAACCATGCTTTTATTGTAAAGTGTAGTAACCACGTTTTTTGGCGTATTGATTTCCATTTGTGTAACCACAGTTTTACTACAAATACCATGGTTAAACTATGTTAAATGTAGCAAAACATAAGGGAACGTGCAACACTATAAAATTATTTATGATTTACTATAAAATTAAATGTTTAATTTAACGTCTTGGTTTTTTTTTATGTATATTCGTTTAGTTATGATCACTTTAATCTAGCTTGCGCTCACAGTTGTAAAATGGAAGCAGTTCCGGGGGAATGATGTATGTGGTCAGCTTGGCAAAAAGTCTCATGATTTATTGCATGGCTCATAGCCTTAAATAACACTCCGGAGCTGTTTTCCAGATAGTGTGGGCTAAGGGCCCTGCACTTTTGATGTTGTAAAGACATGGGACAGTCTTGCACACTTCCTGTACTTTCTTGTTGTATGCAAGAGGCCAAGACCGCGAGTGTGACTCACAATGTGGGAAAAGGATGGAGATGGGAGACTGGAACTTGAGTCATTGCAAGTGCAACAACACCACAGGCTCCTACCATTTGATTTCAAATGACGAGTGTTTTTCCTTAATTAAATGTTTTTATTTTTATCCCACTTTCTAAGGATTGTATTCCCAGCGCTGCTCTTGCCAACCCCTGTCTTCCCAAAAAGGACAATCCTTCTCTCAGGTTTAGATTCTTTACCTTTTGGAAGAAAACACAAGTGTTTTGTTACAAAACTGTTTTTTACCTCATAAAAAAATAAGTTGCTGTCTGTAAGGTCCAGGCACTCGGTCCAAAGAAGGTATCTGGTGCTGGCTGAAGGTTTCTTGCGTGTTCGGTCTTTTCAGCGCGTAGAGTTATTCAATTTAAATCCAATTCTAATCTGACTCCATTTTAATATTTAATCTGACTCCATTTTAGTATGACCTCGAATTTAGGTTGAAAGGCAAATTGGTTGATTGTCTGTCTCTAATTATTATTATTATTATTATTCTGACATTTGATTATTCTATTTAACTCTTTACTTTATTTTTACTCGTTCATTAGGAATCTGTCACTCAGGGTGCCCCACGATGCCCGTTCTACGTGTGCCCCATGATCACAAACTCGCCAGTCTAAACATTAGCCAGAGGTTGTGACTAATACTATTTAATAGGTCGCCCATGCTTACCATTCTTCAAATAGTGTTTCTGTTTAGTCCCCCACAGTTACCCATGTACAACTTAGTTAAAGCTCAAAACAATAATCAGCGGTTATGCTAGCACTATCTGTCTAGCCCCCGACAGTTATATAACTACATACAACTTAATTAAAGCTGAGACAATAACCAGCAGTTATGACCAGTACTATGTCTAGCCCCCATAGTTAATGCAACTGAGTAAAACTTAACTAAAGTCAAGCGGTTAGTCAGAAATCTGAAACCTCACCTGATGTGCCCTATGCTTCATCTAGCCTGAGATTTAATATGCACTTAACCCTGGACGCAGATTTGCGGAAACATACGCCTTCACTTAATCTACTTGAGGAAATCATTTCAGAGTAAGTCAGAGTAAATCAAATGTAACAATTTATTATCAGTCAGGTAAGTATTATGCCAATTACATAGCCAATTCAGAGATATCAAATCAATACAAGACATCTATACTATCAATACTATTGACCATTCTGAGTGAACCAAATGGAGGGAGGATGGGTGAGGGGAGGGAAGGGGATGAGAAGGACCTGTTGCATATGTGAGAGAGGCGTTTCCTGCACCTCAACTCTGTGGGGTGTCTCGAAGATGCCCGTGTATGTTTGTATTGTCTGTTTCTCGGGAGATCAAGCAACTGATGCATATGTAAGAGAGGCGTTACCTGTATTTTCTCTCAGTGAGATATGGGAACAGATGTCTGTATGTTAATGCACTGTGTATCTATTATATGTCTCAGAAGATCAAAGTGTCTGAGGTTCTGTAATTCTTACACTGCCTTAAATATTTAAGTACAATCAACTTAAAATAAATTTATATAATAAATTACATTAAACTGTCTTAAAAATGAGTTGTATCTTGTATAACTGATAAAAAAAAAGTGAAAGTGAAAACATGTTTAAACAATTAAACTACTCACAAATACAAAAAGACATTCATTTTCAAAAACTGGCAATTCCCAGACACATTAAATGCTGTCATGGAATTAGACATAGACGTAGACAAAAACTCATCCCCTGCACTTTTTTATTGGACAAGTGTGATCACATAGAGGTTTTCATGGAACAATGAGTCTTGTTCATCTGCTTAAATCTTTCCTTGGGTTCCGAATTCTCCTTTTTGCTTTGTGTGAGCATGAGAATATCACAAGTTTTCCCAGATAAAGGGGAAAAAAAGAAAAAAAAACCTGATTTGAGCTGTGACTGTATGCACGTCCTCCAAAGCCTATTTGCTCGCTCCGCTACCCATTCTTTAAATAACCCCACATCTGTCTCATTGCTCAACAATGCTGTGACATTTCGAAGGGAGAAGGGTGGAGCAGTTTTATGTCCCTGTTGCTCCTGATGCTTCCAGTCTCGAGGCTGAACAGTAGAGCCATCAGAACAGACCATAGACTGTAAAAAAAAAAAAGGGTTTTGAAGATTTTAATGTTTTTAAAGAAGCCTCTTCTGCTCATCAAACCTGCATTTATTTGATCTAAAGTGCAAAAACAGTACAATTTTCTAATATTTTTACTATTTCAAATTACTTTTTTCTATTTTAATATATTTTAAAATGTAATTTATTCCTGTGATCAAAGCTACATTTTCAGCATCATTACTCTTCAGTGTCACATGATCCTTCAGAAATCATTCTAATATTATTTGCTGTTCAATAAACATTTATACATTAATTAAAATCAACTGACTGGACAAGCATGACAATGTCATGTCAAATATAATAAAGATGAAAATCATCATCACTTGTATGTCTATATCTATGCCAGTGTGTCTGTGTAATATGTGAAGTGAACAATTGTGAAGTGTGAACCTTCCTAAATATATGTTGTGGCATCAGGGGTAAGCACAAGTATGATTTTAAAGAACAATACAACATGCGCATCTTCCTTCCCTGTTGTAAACAAACACAGCATCAGCTCCCGTCAGTTTGCTCCCGCTTATACGTCATTATGCAACAGCAAGCTCACGCTCCAGACTGTCTTGGATGCGCTCAGGATGGTTTGCCAAGGCTGTGGATTAGACATAAAAATTTTGTAAATAATGTTCAGTTTCTTTCATAGCCCGATCTTTTCATTCTTAAGACTCTTAAGAATTAAAAAAAAAAAAAAAAAGAAAGACAACGAACCCACGGCTCATGTTTTGTCTGCATATGTTTTTTGAATCTCAAAAGGGCGGCACCCATTGACTTTCATTATATGATTCACCAAAGACCAATGGTTTCAGCTAAAAATCTTCTTTACAGTGCTACTGGAGAAAAAAAAAGTCACCTACATCTTGGATGGCCACAGGTTGAGTAAATCAACAGCAAATAAACAGCAAGGGTAGGCAAAACTGGAGAGGCTAGCAATAGCAAGTTACCTTTAAAAGCAGAAGATCCAGGTTGGCATAACTGTAAATAAAACAAAAACAAAAAAACACCAGTCTCTGCATTTTCAGACATGGAAATTCTTTGATGATGTCTCTTGTAGAGTGAAAATGTTATGCATGTCCTCCTGTAGGCTCTAGTTCTATGCATCATTTCCTCCAGCAGCTCCATGTCAGGCCTGGACTTCTGTGCTTCCTCGACCATAGTAGTAACATGCTCCATGATTTTCATCTCATTTTCTACATCACCCAGTTCATCCTACAATGAATGAAATATTTGGCAAAAACGCTAAAGGATGGCTGTCCAGATTTTCAGACTATGCAATCTAGAATAAATAAACATACAGGTATATATGGCCTTTCAGAAGGTATCATGATAATAAATGCCCAGTGACAAGGAGCACTAAAACAGTAAATTTGAGGGCACCATAATGTTTGGAACAAAATTATTCCGGAGCCTGGAACTGCAAACTTTGCTTTCATTCGTTCCACTTCCTCATTATGGATAAGGGGAATTCTCTCCTATTTGAACTTATTTTTTTAAGGTTAATGGAGATCTGATTTTTTTTTTGGTTCGTTCCTTTACCCAAAGTCTGTAATGAGACCTCTGAGTTGACTCAAGCAGCTCTTTCTTATGTCTGGTGCAAAAATGATGTCACACACTGACTGAGCAGAGTAAGAGATAAAGACATCAGTGAGCATTATTCTCATGTACAAAGCTACCAATGAGGAAAGGTAAAAGTCTGAAGAGTGTGAACTTTTCAACAGCTTTTCTTGGAATTGCACTGTTTTGAAACTGTTGGCTTCAACAACACAGGTTTTGACTTAATGTCATTTGGTCCAAAGGAGAATTCCTGCATTTGTTTGTTAAACTGCCGAAGACTGACAACTCTTTGCTCATGTAGCTTATGTAAGAGAAGTTTGAGCAATTGTGGTATCACTCCCTCCAAAATGTTGTGCATCAAACCAGGCGGGAAAGATTGTGTTACTTTATAATGAGATATCTGCTTAAAAGGGCAAAGTCCAGTAACCCCGCAGAGAGTGTTGGGATTTTCCGATTTTAAATGTTGACTATGAGTCAGTTTCAGGAGTTCGAAGAGTACAGAGGTTCTCATCAGTTTTTTGATTCATTTCATCACGGTGACAAAAGCAGTAACGGCAAATGAAACCATGACTGAAGCATTAGCTAAAGCCAGCCAGTCCATGGGCTGATAGTTATCAGCTGATACTGAAAACACTGCACCTCTAATTGTGTGGTACTCTTTATCCATTTCAACGGTCACACCATTGGTTTGTAAATATTTGAGATCACAGATGAGGGGCTGGAGTAGAGGTTCATAACCATACTTTTGCAAGAACTTGTTTCTGACAAGAATGGCAACATGTATTTTCTTCAGTTGTGACCGGTACTTCAGTGGTATATTGCCAAAAACAAACTATACATGCAATTTTGTGGATTAGTTTTTTTTTGTTGTTGTTTAACCAAGACAGTTTGTGATTTCAAACTCATCTGTGTACAACTGTAACTTCAACAATTCTTCAGTGGTGTGACAACTGAAAAATGTGTGCCTTTTAAAATGCAATCCATCAGAGAAATCCTTTAAAATGTCGTCATCTGAAGCATTTTTCTGCTGGAGAGCATGGAAAACTTCCCTCCTCTGTAGAATTTGTTTAATACTGAAATGTTTCCTTTTTCCACTTGTGTCAAATCCTAACACGTACTCAGTTGTTCAATCAAACCAAATTCTGTCATACAGTATCGTTCAAATTGATAATCTGAAACCACATGTTCAAAACACTTTCCAAATAGATCATTTTCAAGCAAAAGTGTAAGATTGGCATGAGAATCTGCCCATATTCCTAATTCGGAGACACAGTTCTTAAGAAGGTCTCTGTACTGTTCATTGAACAATTCAATCAAACTTTTCACCTTGTTGGAAACACTGTGAATGGCGGTCCTTGAGACAACATGCTGCTCTTGAAGCTTTAAGCAAAATAAAGCAAAATGTCTCTTTATGCTTTCAGTAAAATGGCTTAATTGTTCCTTAAAGGAGTCTACTTGAACCAATTCATCACAATCTTCTTCATAATTGTGTTCTTCTTGTGCAACATCTGGAGCTTCATTTCTTTGACAGGGTTGAGTCCATTTATTGTGCTTCCGAAATATGTGAACACGGTAAGAACTTATTTTTATGTATATGTTTGGGCAACCAAACTTGCATTTTACAGAGAAGTTTGGTTCACTTTCATGGAAACTTTGCATGTGGCTTAAATACTTTGATACTGACACATTCTTCACAGAACAAAAATTACATTGATACATTTCCATGATGTCTCTCACCTTTGAAGGCGTCACAAGATTCATCTAAACCAATGGTTTCAAGCCAGTGACAGACTTGGGCACTTGTCCAACTTTTTAGAGCTTGGCTATCTATCTATGACAGCTAGAAAAAAAACGGTGACTGAATTAAGTTCTTTTGCATGCGTATGCGTAATTAGAACACACAACTTAACTTTCCAAAATGCTTTTTCTCCATTATAATATGGGAAGGTGTCAAAAAAAAAAAAAGGGTGGGGGGGGGGGAGTGATTGTCTTACTTAACATGCAGGTCTCTGATATCTCTCATAGGCCTACGCAGCACTCAAACACACAGCTGACCGTTGCACTCGTGTCTAGTCTGTTGCAGCATACACATAGCACGTGTTTTTGCTTTGACGGGCAGTGGAATGGGGAAAAACAAAAGGTTCCGATGCGTATTGAACAACTTTCAAAACTCGAGTGCCAAGTTTTTAGAACGCCATGTCATGCAATGTCTTTACACGCGCTACAAAACGCTGTGGTCAAGCCAGCTGCGCTTTGAAAATACAAGGTCAAGCCGGCCGCACTTTTTTTTGACTTGCGTGTGTAATCGTGCACTTACGGTAAGGGTGCTGAAAGCAGTCAAAATGCATGTAAAGAAGCTGTCATAACAACATTTCCTTTATACTTTTGCTCATTTTAACTTAAATTTTTTATTTTTAGTTTCTAAATACATTATTTTTTGTACATAAACGTTTGTAAAGTACATCTTTGTTGTTTTGCTCATTTTAAGTTATATTTTTTAAGTGCTCTGCACATTTTGTTTGTCTCCCTTATTTATCGCACCTGATTCAGATCATCAGCTCATTAGGAGAGAGATCCATGAACTGAACTGAGTGTGTCAGATTCAGAAACATTCAAAATGTGCAGAGCAGCGGGTCCCGAGGCCTGGAGTTGAGAACCACTGCATTAATTAATATAAATCATTTATTAATGTTTATAAATGTTAATATTACTGTTTTTATTTATTGTTTTTTTATTTCATGTTTGTGTGTGTGTGTATATGTGTATATACAGGGGCTGATTTAGCCATTTTGGTGCCCAAGGCAAACACAGACATGGGGCCCTCTACATCTTTTGTTCCTCCCTTTTGTGAATCCTTATTAATCTAAGAAAGATTTACTAGTAATTTCTCTTCAGCAGTCTTCACAAAGCAATGACGTCTGGTCATTTTAACTTTTTAACAAATATGTCCACTGTAAAATCTCATTTTCATAATATGTTATTGTTAATGATAATATTTAGGCTATTGTCTATTTACATTGGTTGTCATTTACCTTGGTTTCCCAGCAGGTTCTCTGATAGAATCTCCTAACTGGATCTGCTCGCTGCTGCCTAAATTGGAAAAGTTGTTTATGGTCTTCTATCTTGTGTTACTAAAGTGAGAAAAAACACACAAGCCATATGAATAAATTATCAACTATGGACACACAAAAATAAAATAATATAATGTAAAGCCGCTGTAACAGCCCAAAGAAACTGATGGACATCACAGAAGACTTGGCTGCATCACCAACAACAAGATTCAATGTGTGACTTCCACAAGGAATACATAAAGCTTTGGGGTTTAATTCCAGCACTCTCTTTTGGACTCCCTGCTTTTTACCTTGCTCCCATTATCATAAGATTGGCCTCGACAGTTGTACAGATCCAATCCTAGTGTTTCTAGGTGGCCTAAAAATGTCTCGCATAAGCCTCTTCCTGTTGTGTCAAGTGCCTGAAGAAATCCAACAACGTGTTCATGGATGGAGACACCCTTTGATAACTCACAATTAACAATTCACTTAGCTCTTTTGTCTGAATTCTCCTCAAATACTCACGCATCACTGGATCAAACTGAGCCATTAATTGTACTTGTCCAAGGAAATTTCCATTACCAGACTCAAGCAATCTGTCAGAGTGGCCATGAAATGCAAGATTGTGGTCTGCCAGATGGTTTACAATTGCAATAAGTCTTCTTAAAATCTTATCCAGTGGTTGACATCAAGAGCAATTTGATCTTGGTTTATTTGATCTATAGCTGTGTTTGTTTGTAGTTTTTGTGAAAGATTACAACAAGTATCCATGTTTGTGATAGGTTCAGCAGACCTCTCATGCTGTCTTCAAGTGGGCTGCAAGATTTTTCCAGTTATTGAACCCATTCCCACTTAGCTGAGTGTCATTTTTTAAGCAACTCTTTGGTAGCTTTGCTTCATTTTAGCTCTGTGCACACGCAGTCTGTCAATAACTCCCGCAGTTCTGCAGCAGATGTGCAGTGAAGTGAAATAATGGAATAGTCCAATGGTGGTGGTGTTCGGAGGGCGCCCGCACACCAGTTTACAATACTAATGATTTATTTAAGCATTCTGGTGCCATTTCAGCAATTTTTTTAAATTTGCAATAAAGTAAAAAAAAAAAAAAAGAAAAGAAAAGAAAGAAACCTCAACCATAATTTAATATGGTATTTTTTGGGGGGGCCCCTGTGTAGCCCTGTGTGTGTGTGTGTGTATATATATATATATATATATATATATATATATATATATATATACACACACACACACACACACACACACACACACACACACACACACACACACACACAGGGGCGGACTTTACCATTAGGCAAAGGTAGGCAATTGCCTTGGGCCCCAAGCTAAGTTTTGGAGAAAACTAAAAGAAAAATCACCCCATATACAACAAAATGCATCCTAGCACATCCTAGCACTGTGTCCCATTTTCCAACACTCATAAAAAGTGTCCCTTTATAGGTTAGCTCATTCTTTCAATTCATATGTATTCAGAGTGACCCTGACTATCATTGAATTTATTTTCAAGGCATTTTACTGCATAGTTTTGGAGAAAACTAAAAGCAAAATCACCCCAAACAACAAAATGCATTCTACCACTTGCACTGTCCCATATTCCAACACTCATAAAAAGTGTTACTTTATAGATTAGCTCATTATTTCAATTCATATTCATTCAAAGTAACCCTGACTATCACTGTCTTCATTTACAAGTATGTTTGGGAGAAAATTAAATGCGAATTCGCCTCAAGCATCTGAGTGCTTAAGCACTTTTACATCAAGTCCCATTTTTGAACCCTCATAAAAAATATTTTATTTACAGGTTTGCTCGTTCTTTTGATTGATTCCTGTTTACAGTCACCCTAACTATTACTTTATCATTATTATTATTATTTTTATTTTTTGACTGTATGGTGTTGATGAAAAAAAAAAAACTGAAGTGCATTCTACCAGTTGCTCCATTACCCATTTTTTAAAACACCCATAAAAATCTTTTCTTTGTAGGTTTGTTCATTCTTTCAATTGATTATTGTTCACAATAATACTGACTATTACTGTGTTAATTTTCAAATATTTTTACTGTAAAGTTTGGGAGAAAAATAATGGCAAATTCACACCAAGTATTACATAACGTACCATTTTCAAACACTCATAAAATTCTTTCCTTTATAGGTTTGCTCATTCTTTCATTGTTTCCTGGTTTATGTAGCATTGGACTGCCTACTGTTATTACCCTGCCTGCCATTGTTTCTGACCCTTTGCCGCCTGCCCCTTGGACTGTGTACTTCTCTTTGGATTATCGTTGTTGTTTGATTACTGCCTGCCCCAACCTTGAGCTTGGTAACTGTTTCTGATTCTGTCTGATCTACTATACTGCCTTACCTGTGCATTGACCTCTGCTTGTATGACCACGTTTACTAATAAAGCTGCTAATGGATTCCAGTCGTTGTGATGAATCATTACAGAAGACTTCGCCAATACACGATCCAGCAGTGATGTACTATATCTCTTCGGAACTGTTAGCACAGGCAACTCAGCTAGCTGCTCACCAGCACCAGCTGCAGAAACTCACCACTCTCACAGAGGAATTAGTCAGGACACTGCAGACGCTGCGTATCTCATCACCCAAGATTTCCAGTCCTCCTCCAAACATTTGTGTCTTGGCGGCGACAGCACCCAATGTCAGCGTAAGTCCCCGTTTAACATTTCCTGAGAAATATGATAGCGATCCAACTCAGTTCAAGGGGGTTCTACTTCAATGTACCATGTTTGTCAATCAACAACCAGCCCTGTACGCCACTGAGGTGGGGAGGATTTCCTTTGTCTGCTCATTACTCAGAGGACGAACTTTAGAGTGGATGATAGCGGTATGGGGAGTGGGGGCTCATTTGAAGTTTTCCTCCAGCACTTTTGGGCAGTCTTCGATCATTCAAGGGATGGAAGTAGTGCGGGCGATCACTTGCTGGCTTTAATGCAGGGAAGGAGATCAGTGGCAGAGTATGCACTATCATTTCGAACCCTTGCAGCTCAAACCACCTAGGTGGAGGACACTCTGAAGGTACTCTTTCGAAGGGGCTTGAGTCACGATCTGCAGTCTGAATTAGCATGCCGAGATGAGGGAAAGTCCTTGGATCAATTAATCAAACTTACCATTCAGATTGATAATCTCCTCCGATCACACTGTCCTCCGCCACAAGTGTTATCAACCGTAACCACGGATCATCCTGAGCCCATGCTAGTAGATACTTACCACATCTCCCCAGAGCAGAGAGAACGACGCCTCACCTTGAAATTGTGCCTCTACTGTGGTGAGCCCAGTCACATGATCATCAACCTGCCCACCCCGAAGCCACCGAGATCCTGCAACCCGGGTGAGTGTACCCATCTTAGCCCTCAATGGTGAGAACTGTGTTACTGTCCCTGTCACAATGACTCTCCCCACAAGGGTGGTGTCAGTAGCGGCTATGTTGGATTCTGAGGCTGCAGAAAATTTTATGTCTTTGGAGTTTGCTATGGAACAGTGTATCTCCTTAATCAAGTGTGCCTCCCCTTTGGCAGTCGAGGTGGTAGATGGACGACCGCTGGGCAGCGGGAAGATCACAATGAGGACTGGAGCTCTACATCAAGAGACCATCCAATTATATATCTCAACATCTCATTCACCAATCATCCTCGGATTGCCCTGGCTGTGCAAGCACGATCCCACTATCTCCTGGAATGAAGCTCAGAGTGGAATAAGGTCTGTTTCCCCGCTGTATTTCTGCTATCACCCCACTTCCGCTCTGAACAGTTTCCATTCGGGAGACAGACATCCCTGGGCTGCCTCCTGTCTACCAGGATTTATGTGAGGCTTTTAGCAAAAGCAGGGCCTCTGAATTACCCCCGCACCGACCTTCTGACTGTGCTATTTTTCTCTTGCCCAATGCCGTCCCTCCCAAGGGTCGTATATTCCCTCTGTCTCAACCCGAATCCAGGGTCATGGAAGAGTATATCAAGGAGGAACTGGCTAATGGCTTCATTCAACCCTCTACCTCTCCAGCTTCAGTTGGCTTCTTCATGAAAAAGAAGGATGGAGGCCTTTGCCCCTACACTGATTATCGAGGTCTCAACGAGATAACTGTTAAATTCCGCTACCCCTTGCTCCTAGTTCCTTCAGCTTTAGAACAATTGAGAACCGCCAAATTCTTCACCAAAATCAGTCTCCGCAGTGCATACAACCTTATTCAGATTTGAGCTGGAGACGAGTGGAAGACTGCCTTCTCCACAAGCTCTGGTCACTATGAATACCAGTTCATGCCCTTCGGCCTGGTCAACAGTCCATCTGTATTCCAGTCATTCATCAATGATGTATTCAGAGACATGCACAATAGGTTCCTTATTGTCTACATTGACATCTTAATTTATTCTAGAACCCTGAAGGAGCACATCCAGCAGGCGGAGAAGTGTGATTTCCACCTAACATCCATCTCGTTCCTAGGATATGTAATCAGTCAAGAGGGGGTTGCCATGGATGAGAGCAAGGTTAATGCAGTTCTGAATTGGCCACTACCTGTCACCATTAAGGATTTGCAATGCTTCCTGGGGTTTGCCAATTTCTATTGCAGATTTATCGGGGACTTCAGTTCAGTAGCCGTTCCACTCACTAATATGACTAGGAGGGGTTCAAGTTGTCTTCATTTGGGCACTTCCTGCTCGTGAGGCTTTCGAGGAACTCAAACTCTGGTTCACCATGGCACCCATCCTGCACCTCCCCAACCCCAAGTTACCATTCATAGTCGAGAATGATGCCTCCAACATAGGGATAGGAGCCGTACTGTCTCAACGTCAGGGCTCACCCGCCAAGATGTACCCCTGCGCTTTCTACTCGTGTAAATTGAATACTGCGGAAAGGAATTATGACGTGGGAGATAGAGAGCTCTTGGCCATGAATGTGGCATTTGAGGAGTGGCGTCACTGGTTGGAGGGAGCAGAGCATCCATTCACTCTTAACCGATCACTGCAATCTAGAGTACCTGAAAATGGCCAAGCGACTCAACCCCAGGCAGGCAAGGTGGTCTCTGTTCTTCTCCAGATTTGTATTCACTGTCACATATCGGCCAGGTTCTAAGAACGTCAAGGCGGATGCTCTGTCATGGCAGTTTGAGGAGGATCCCAGCCCCAAGGACCAGAAACTATAATTTCCCCATTTCTCATTTTGTCGCCCATCCAAGGGGACATTATTACTGAGATTGAGCTGGCCAATGAGGAGCTGGACGTGCCACCAGAATGTCCCCAGGACAAACTATTAGTTCCAGGGAATCTTCAAGAAAGAATAATATCTCAGGTACACTCTTCACTCAGCTCATGCCACCCAGGAATCAACGCCGCCGTCCAGCTTCTACAGAATCGTTTCTGTTGGCCATCTCTTAGGAGGGACACCACTAATCTGATCCATCAGCGCAACATTTGCAACACAAATCTTCATGTCAGCTACCTGAAGGACCGTTGCAACCTCTGCCCATACCTCAACGCCCCTGGTCACACATCGCCGTGGACTTCATCACCGACCTGCCCCGCTCCAATAGCCACACCACTATCCTAACAGTTATATACAGTTTCTCTGGAGAGGTCTCATTACCCTACCCAAGCTTCCTACTGCATTAGAGACAGCCGAAAACCTATGTGAACTTGTATTCTGCTTCTATGGTTTACCCAAGGATGTAGTTTCTGACCGGGGTCCCCAGTTCACCTCTCGGTTATGGTCAGCATTTTTCAAGGTGTTGGGGGTAAACGTAAGCTGTCCCAGCAGTCAATGACTGGATTCAAAGGAGTGAAAAGACCTGGAACCAAGCTCATCATCATCTTCAGCGTGCAGTCAGATGACAAAAGGAGCAAGCCGATACACCCGGGGTCAATGGGTATGGTTATCCACCCGGGACCTCCATCTCCGCCTGCCATGTCACAAACTCAGTCCCAGGTACGTGGGCCCTTTTAAGATAATTCGACAAATAAACCCTGTATCCTTTGAATTGACATTACCTAATCATTTCCGTGTATCTCCCACTTTTCATGTCTCCCTGCTGAAGCCAGCTGTTGGTCGCGGTGAGGGGGGAGAGGAGTTGCCACAGGACCGGGGTCCCCTGCCCATCTTAGTGGAAGGCGAGGAGGCCTATCAGGTTCGAGAGCTGCTCGATTCCAGGCGCCAGGGGAAGAATTCTCCAGTATCTGGTCGATTGGGAGGGTTACGGTCTGGAGGAAAGGTCTTGGGTCAGTGTGGACGACATCCTGGACCCTAATTTGGTGGAGGAGATTCGCCGCGACCACCCCGATAGGCTGGCCCCCAGACCCCGTGGGAGACCCTGGTGTCGACCGCCTCCTAGCTTCTGGAAAAGCTCGCAGGGAGCGGGCTCTGTCACAGAGAGTGTTTCTGAAACTCCCTCTCTGGGCCAGCAGAGGGCTCCATCACCGGAGTTTTGATAATTCTCTCTGCACTACATCTCCCATGAGCACCGTACCTGGCACTGATCATCTCCGACACCTGTGCCTCATTAACCCAGCTATTTATAGCAGGCTCACTGCAAAGTCTTGTTTTGCCTTGGTGAAAATTTCTGAGCATTTGTTTCTGTATCATTGGACTACCTACTGTTATTACCCTGCCTGCCTTCGTTTCTGACCCTTTGCCGCCTGCCTCTTGGACTGTGTACTTCTCTTGGATTGTTGTTGTTGTTTGATTGCCGCCTGCCCCGACCTTGAGGTTGGTAACTGTTTCTGATTCTGTCTGATCTTCTATACTGACTTACCTGTGCACTGACCTCTGCTTGTACGACCACGTTTACTAATAAAGCTGCTAATGGATTCCAGTCATTGAATCATTACACATACACATTTGAGTTTCTATTGGTCCGTGGTGGTCACACAATCGGTGGGTGTGTTCTTATATTGGTCCGTGGTGGTGTTTTTTTTTTTTTTTTTTTTTTTTTTTCCGGTTAGTTTCTCATTCAACAGAGGTCAGGCAAGAGAGAACAACATCTCCTAGTCACTAGCAACATGAATACACTGGAGTGTCGAATAGCTGAGCTGCACAGATATATCCGCACCTTTAAGATCGCTCGTGGAGAGACTTAAAAGATTCAGAGAAAGCATTAATTCCTAGAAAGAAATACCAACGAAGCTTGGTGTCAACAGATATTTATTAATTTTTTATTTTTTTAGAGTAGATACAGTAATAATAGTCAGGGTGACTGTAAAGATGAACCAATTCAAAGAACGAGCAAACCTATAAAGGAAAGATTTTTATGAGTGTTTGAAAAAGTGCAAAAGTGCAGGTGAATTTGCCTTTAATTTTCTCCAAAACCATACAGTAAAAAGACTTGAAAATTAAAATAGCAATGGTCAGGGACACTGTGAACAGGAATCAATTGAAATAATGAGCAAACAATGATATGAATTAAATATAATGAGTGAATTTGTCATTGATTTTCTTCAAAACCATAGAGTTATTTTTTTCTTTTTTTTTAATGAATACAGTAATAGTCAGGGCAACTGTAAACAGGAATCAATAAAAAGAACGAACAGATCTGTAAAAGAAAGATTTTTATGAAGGTTTGAAAATGGGACATGATGTAAAAGTGTTTATACACTTATTAATTTTCTCCAAAATTATACAGTAAAAATATTTGAAAAAGGGTTGGAAAATGGGACACAGTGCAAGTGGTAGGACGGATTTTGTTGTTATGCATGATTTTGCTTTTAGTTTTCTCCAAAACTATACAGTAAAATGCCTTGAAAATGAATAGAGTGATATTCAGAGTCACAGTAAAATGCCTTGAAAATGAATAGAGTGATATTCAGAGTCATTTAATTCATATTAAAGTCTGGAATATGTGGAAACAATCCAAGTGCAATAATGGAGTTTGATGTTTTGGGTGAATTTGCTTTTAGTTTTCTCCAAAACTATACAGTAAAATTACTTAAAAATGAAGACAATGTAAGGGAAACAGGTCAATTTAGCTCAAAGGGAATCATTTAAGATTTTAAAGGGAATTTGGACAGAATCACTGTTTTACAGCTGATCACTGAGTCGACCCACGATTCATTGAACGAGTCGTGTAACTTCAGCTCTACAATGTATATAAATTTTCAAAAGTAAAGTGAAAACACTATTAATTAGCACAGTTACAATATTGGCAGTTTAAGACATTAACTTTTAAGCACAAAACACAAGTTACTTCTCTTTTCAAATATAACCCAGATAGCAAACTGACTCCGCAACGGATCCGCCCCAGAGGTATTTATTAAGCACCTGATCCGCCGCAGATCCGATCTGGACCCGTTTATTAAGTGGGTCATTTGGTCTGGATACCTTTCAGATCACTCTCGAACTAGTATTCTGGCCACAACTCGCTACACAGAAATATTTAAAATCTAAATGGATCAACATCAGATAGACTGGATTGCTCTATAAAAGCATGAATATTTAATGTTTGCCTTTATTAATATTAATAAAACATGATGAAATCTTTCAGACCTTTAGCCAGTTACAATAAAACTATAAAAATAGTCTGTAAATGTATTTACAATCTGTAATTACTATTATTACTTTTATATTTTAATTATTTATGTACATTAATAGGTATTGAATAGAATTATTACAGAAAATGAAATGCGACCATAAATTGTACCAAAAACATTTTTTATTTAATGAAAAATAAGACTTTACAACATTAAGAAGAGTAAATATTTGAGCAACATTTTTTTGTAAACAGTTGTACTGCTTAATTTTTTTATTTTATTTTTGTATAAACTGGATTTTTAAATAGATTTTGTTTAGTTTTATTTGAATAGAATAGTTTATTTGAGTTGATTCTTTGAATATAAAAAAAATTTATATTTAATTTTATTTTTTTTGATTTATTCTATTGTAACTGTTGCTATTTTAAATGAACACTTCAAAACACTGAAGTTACCAATGAAACTCTGAAAAACTCTACTGCTGGGTGCTCACAGTGGGACGGTTCCTTGAGCTTCCCCTATCAGCTGCCAGGCTGAACCACCGTTTTGTGTGTTTTGTAATTTCATCATCAGTGGCGGCACGTGATACATGGCTCTTTCTCACAGCACCTGTAATACACAAGCAGATTTTCATTTAAAATGTGTTGATAATGATGAGAAGCCCTAGGCATTTTTACTCGATATGGATTAATATAAAAGCCAATCATACAGCAGAAATATGCGACAACAGCCAATCAGCATGCAGCTTCAAACATTCACGTCAAAGAACAAAGTCAATTTCCTATAGCACTTTGCAAAGAAAACTCGACAAGGACGACAAAAATGAGTGGAAGCAGCCACGAAAGTGAAACTAACCTCGATTTATTATTCAAAAATTATGAAATTGTCGACAAAAAGGTAGCACGAATTCAGTTATATGGAAGTGGTTTGGTTATTTGAAAAGCGACCAGGCGCAGATTAAAACGATCTGTAAAATATGTCGTCGGACGGTAAAAAACAAGACCTGGCAACACAACCAACCTATTCCATCACAGTGCTTCCCACACATACCCTGCGTCTCAGTCTGCTCCCTAGCTTCCTAAGTCGTGAATCAGTATATCATGTAAATGAATGTGGCCGACTCCCTGATCAGTGCCCTGACTACTGAACTTGGGAGCTGATTGAGGCGCACCCATAGACTTTACTTGGGTGGGTCGCCCAGGTATATTAACGGCCGCCCAAGTATATTTGTAGACACATTTATGCTTTTATTACTTTTATCCTCTCAGACATTTGTATCCGCCAAGATAATGAAACCATCCATGATTGATTAACTAGTGGAAAATCTCCCCTCGCCCTACGTGTTTCGTACCTGCTCGTTATGTGTGCGTCAGAACTGTTTACTCCCGCTGACATTCCCACATGCGCTGCAGAGATGCGGTGGATATTTCACAAAGAGCGTTGCATGTTGCAATGTCACAAGGCGGCACTGTTGTGCGTTCTACATGCTCACGCAACACCGCTTCAGGCTGCTTCAAAGTGATTCTCAATTAATGATTAACAATTGCTAATGAACTGGAGTTGATGAATTCTGGACAATGTCTACTTTATGGCCTTCATATAAAATGTTTAAGACGGTTGTAAGAATCTTAAGGATCAGCCTGCAATTGTGTAGACATTTCAAAATATTTCGGGCTTGTTTATAATTAAAAGTCACACGCTAAGTAGGTAAGTTGTCTTAATATTTTAAGGCCAAATGTGTAATCTGTTTTTGTCAATAAACTATACTTTAAAATGTAATTAATAAACCCTCAAATTTTTGTGGCTTTAGTCATAGCTGGCAGCATTAACAGTTTATATATCGAAATATATATCGATTATCGATCGATATGGGAAAAAAATTATTGAGATTACATTTTTGCCATATCGCCCAGCCCTACTCTAGCGGTTAATAAACAGAACTTCATGCATCTTGCGGAAGAACATTATAGCCTGAGCTACTTCTCTCTGTTTATCTCTATGATGAGTCATGCAGATACTGGAAATATTTATTACATTTACTTACACAGGAGGAACTTCTTGGACTCCATCTGGTTGAATGCCTTTTTCCCATTCACGCCCTTCCAGTTGATCCTCCTCCCAACGTCATCATGGAACATGCGGGAAAGGATATTTTGTGTCATGGCCCCCAACAGTTGCAAGGGAAGAAATCTAAAATGTAACAAAAATCCTGTCAATTTCTTATATATTAAAGAGTTAGTTCACCCAAAAATGAAAATTCTGTCATTAATTACTCACCCTCATGTTGTTCTACACCCGTAAGGCCTTCATTCAACTTCGGAACACAAATTAAGATATTTTGATTAAATCTGATGGCATAGTGAGGCCTGCATTCAAAGCAATGACATTTCCTCTCTCAAGATCCATAAAGGTACTAAAAACATATTTAATGTGAGTTCAGTGGTTCTACCTAAATATTATAAAAGCAACAAGAATTATTGTGGACCAAAAAACAAAACGACTTTTCAACAATATTGTGATGGGCTAATTTCAAAACACTGCTTCGGATCTTTACAAACTGAATCAGTAACTCGGATCTCCTATCAAAAACGGCTAAACTGCTGAAATCACGTGACATTGGCGCTCCGAGTCACTGATTCGATTCGTAAAGCTCCGAAGCAGTGTTTTGAAAACGGCCCATCACTATATTGTAGGAAAGTCGTTATTTCGTTTTTTTGGCGCACAAAAAGTGTTCTTGTCGCTTTATAATATTAAGATTGAACCACTGAACTAACATGAACTGTTTTAAATATGTTTTTAGTACCTTTATAGATCTTGAGAGGAAATGTCATTTCTTTGAATGCAGGCCTCACTGAGCCATCGGATTTAATCAAAATATCTTAATTTGTGTTCGAAGATGAACCAAGGTCTTACGGGTGTAGAACGACATAAGGGGGATAAATGAATGACATTTTCATTTTTGGGTGAACTAACACTTTAACAGAGGGAAATAAATGTCCCCTGTGCCATATATTTTATGTTTAGTGTATATAACAGCATTTATATTGACAGTTTTGGGAAAACTGCACTCAAAAATACATCTGGTACAGTTTGCCCAAATTGCTTAATGGGACCATCTGGTAGTGAAACCTTAAGGCTTGTGCACACCAGGGCGATTACTGCGCGCATTTATCGCCAATGTTTAATGCCTCGTGACTAAACAAAGGGCGCTAATGTGAGTGTGCACACCAACGCGCAAAACGGCAGGCGTAAGTTTCTGCTGAAGTTACAGTAAAACACGACTTGGTGACGCTCAAGCACAAAACGGTCTTGCCGAGCACACATTGATAGACGACAACGAAGAGGAATCAGCCGATAGATTTCCCCATGTTCTCCTCTTAACTATGGGATGTATCCAATATCTGCGTCTTTTCTGTCGTCTTTCCTCATTCAACAGAATAATAATTTTTTTCATCGCTGGAGCTCCTTGTCAGCAGACAGACAAGGGACACGGAGGTAAGTGGTACAAATAACAGCAGGTTTATTAAACAACGATTGAGACAACACTGGCGAGAGGAGAGTCCAGGTAAGCGGGCGGGGAGCGGGAAAGTCTTGCGTGGCTTATCTAAGTCTGATAGTGTCTTTGTGTTTCCCAGAGGATCTGGAGGGAGCTGAGGAGCGTGTAGACAGTGGAGAACATCAGCTGGGGAGAACTAGGACGTATCACAGGAACAACAGGTAAGTGGGTCAGGTGAAACAACATTGTAAGGTTGAGACCAGACAGTGAGTGAACAGAAGGAGTGCAGGTATATAGTGCAGGCTGTAAAGTGTAAAGATGCGCATTGCCACCTTGTGTACCAGGGTATTTCTATTTTTCAAAAAGCCCCTCTACTGTCAGGGAGTGAATTTGCATGTTCACTTGGCACATCGCCAGTGAAAATTGCTTGGGTATGAACACAAAGACAGTTTTATTTAGTCTCACTGGTAAAGACCTTTTTTTATTTAAAACCAAATTTAAAAACTAAAACAAATACTGAATGCTGATTAAGAAACATCTTCTTGAATGTGTGTTGATTGTGTTGTTTGGATTGTAGAACTATGCAGTTGTTGCCTTTAATTTCACATGGTTACATCTTTTCATTTAAGGCCAGTTCTATGTAGTTTCAACCCAATTCAAAAACAAAAGCTAAATGCTGATGTCTGTGCCATCTATGTTTGTATTGAATAGGCTACTTACTGTGCAGTTACTGCCGTTAATTTCAGATGGTTAAGGTTATTGTTTTCAATAGCCAAAAGCCAGTTTGGCCTATTAAATACCAAATAAACATCTTGTTTATGTATACTTTCCTTCTTTCTTGTTTGTTGCTTAAAGAAAAAAAAAAATCGGAATCGGCCAGTTTGCTTGTAAAAAATCGGTATCGTAATCGGCCATGAAAAATCATGATCGGTGCATCCCTAATTAAATGTTTTTTTTTTTTTTTCAATTACATAAGGGCAAAATATTTTGATATTTGCTTACAATAGTCATTTTGATTCCAAAACATAAATGAATAGCATACCACATGTTTTAATAACTCTGACATCATATGTTTTCCAGTCAGGTCCAGGCTCCTCCGAATTTTTCACTGCCCTGTTTACTCTTTCATCATTTCTATAGTTTGGCCAATAGACAACTCCATCTCTGCACCACGTTTGTGGCACCACTGCTACCGTTTTGTTGATCAGGAACTCGATTAAGTGGAACATCCTTAACTGAGAAGGAAAGAAACAAACAGCAACACAGAAATATAACTTTTTTGTTTCAAGAAGTTCTGAAACTATTGTTATTAATCAAATACATTTTATAGCCATCATTATTAATCAATTATTGCTGTGGCATATGAATGTGTTGTGAATTAGCTGGAAAGTTTTTGTGAGAAGAATCGTTAGTGAATGAGACCCAATGATTTGCTGATCACACTGTTTTTACTTTCTTTTTAGCCTAAGCTTTTCTGGGTCAGTTCGTCTACCTTGTTTCACCAAGTGCATAGTGTAATTGCATAGGGGTCACTTTAAAAAGAAGATGTAAAAGCGGTCGCACACCGGACGAGAAGCGCAGCGCCGTGTCGCGCCACATGTAGGACAACTCGAGGTATCGCACACCGGACGCGCACATTCTATACGCTGGAGCTCAATATCGAATTAAGTTCTGAGCAGCAAGATGAATGAGATTTGACTTCATTTATTATTATTATTATTTTACATATATTATTTTAATAGATAATAGCTCAGTTTTGAACGTTAATTAATGAAAAGAATATGTGTTATAATTTAGTCTAGACTATCATTAGTATTCTAGATTGCCATTCATCAATTGTTTTGTATTATTATAAGCAATTTCAACATTTCTAATGCTGTAGCTACTAATACTGATTTGTTTGCTCAATAAAAACAAAAAAGCCACATATTTTTTTGTAGGTATGCTTATTTCTTAACGTTTCTAAGGACTGTCACTGAACATTTTACCTCAGATCGAAAATTAGACATTCTTACCTGAAAAACCGATGACAAACGCTATCTTCCTCTACGTTTATGACTTTCTCATGTTGTCTTTGAAGAATCTATGGTTGGTTGCATATAATTCTGGGTATTTCCGTGCCGTGTCGTTGACTAGTTTTTTGTCTTTTGCGGTCCGCTACTCCGCTATTTAAATGGCTGCCGACAACATTGAATGTAATCACGACAGGCAAATACTGTATTAAATGTATTAAATGTCTCGAAAGAAAAATAAAAGATTAAAAGCACTACGCACTACGTTTATTATACATTTAATTATATATGTTATATATGTTAACATTTTATTCAAGCTATACAACTAATGTAAGTAGTATTTTGCAGCAGTGGTATCTTGGTATAATGTATGAAAAACGGTTTGAAACAAATATTATGTTATTTAATACAAAACTATGCAGATGGCGTCCTGAGTCGTAGCTGGGCGCTGCGGACAGACGCCAAATGGCGCCGGCGGTGTGTGTACACTCATAGTAAACAATGTGTTCGAATTTTAAAGACTTGGCGCTTCTCATCCGGTGTGCGACCCCCTTAAGCTGGTCATCCAATAAAAATCGGGTATGGTCAAAAAATCGGAATTACAGTTTAAATGTGGCCTTATTAAGCTCAACTGAATCAACAATGAACTGTCAACTTACTGCGAAGTTACTTTGAAACAATCTGTACTGTATAAATAAAAATGACTTTGAACACAAGTACTTACAGACAATTGTTATCCAGTTTCAGACTGCAGTATTTGTGGTGATGCATGGTGATGTCTTTTGTCACTGTGCCTGATCCTAATTTTGCATAAACCTGTCCAGTGAAAACTATTGTGCAACCGCATCAGTTCTTACTGCTAATATATGAACACAAGAGCTACAACTAAAACTACCATCAATACTACCACCATCATTTTCCCCAGGAAAATATTACAAGCTAAAAATGGCTTCATCCTTTGCCTTTTAACTGCCAATAAAAAAAAGAAAAAGCTGATAAGCCTCTGTAACCTCAAAGGTTTAGTTCACCCAAAAATGAAAACAGTATGGGGGAGTAAAATGATGATGAAATGAGTAAATTAATTTAAATTTTTGGGTGAACTAAACCTTTAACCTGTGGAGTTTTTGTTGTTTCTAATTGTAGCGCGAGACATTCCTAAAATGTATGAAATAAGGGTATGGCCACAAAACCATCCCTATGAGGTAAAGCAACACATTTCTGGACAAGCTCTGAAGCTTTAACACACTTGAGTATATCTGATGTTTGTGAAATGATATGGATATTCAGATATTCAGAATTGAATGGGTAAGTGAAGAACAAAGATTTCTCTGAAAATTCTTTGTATACTACGTACACTCCATCACTGCATTCCACAATGTTATGTATAATGCAAATCTCATTTCCAATGACAAACATGTTATCCCCAGTTGAAACTTTAACTGTCCACTTGTCACATGCCATCTCACCATACTGTGCTTTCACTGACAGTCCATCTACAAGTGGCCCAACAAAATGCTGTTTTTTAAAAGAGGCACCATTTAAAGGAGTTTCAGTAATTCTCATCTCTGACAATCGACGAATAATTTGGGCAAGGGGAAAGTCTGGTTTTCTAACAAGCCTTTTTAGCTTGTTCAGGTAACTTTCATAGGGAAATGCAGAAAATGCGTCAAGACAACCATGTCGTTGTACTTCATCTGCCAGATGAACCAAAGAATGTACATTATAAACAAGTTGATCTTTGCCATATATTTCACCAAAGTGAGAAACAAAAGATCTAAGCAAGGTGTGAGCATACTGTGTGTGGCAGGATAGTCTAGGACTTACTAAAATAGCAATACCAGAGAAGAGTAGCATGAAATTGCTGTACATATTTCGGTCCAGAAAGGTACCTAACACTACAGGTCCGGTGTACAGCAGAAACTGCCTAAACTCAGTTGCCTTCCAGCGATCTAACTCCCTCAGCGATCTGGGCTTTCGGGCAAACTCCACAGGAATATAGGAACGCATTTCTACTAGTTTAGCAGACATTCTTTCTGCTATGTTTGCAGGTACTCTGAAATTCAGAGGACCCCTGAGCCAAATATTCAACAAGCGCCTAACCACACCTAAACAAACCAAATGCATATAATCAAGAGGGAATTGTGAAACCATGCCAACACTACTGCCATGAAATGGATGTGGCCCCTCATGATGATGACTCTCATCAACCATGTTTTCAAATGAATCATCTGTCCTTAGAGGATAGTCTGTATATGGGTATGTCATGCGTCTGTTAATGTATTTTCCAGGCTGAGAACATTTGTCACAACCATGGTAGCCATTGTGGTTCTTTGTGTTTTTAACAAAGGACCTGGCTGGTGTGTCACAAATCACTGTGTCCAGTTCGAGCTTCAATGTCTTACCCTCTATTTCAAAACCTTTCTCAAGCTGTTGTAACTCAGCAACAAAATCTCCAAGAAACTCTTTTGCTGAGCTTGGTTTCTTTGGTCCACAAAACAAACCTATCACTACTGGTTCTTTCATGGGAACACTCAGTAGCAGACCAAGGATGGGCCACAGTTGCAGACTAGAGCTCTTGAACAAAGGAAGTCCATCTATGTTTATGTGCAACTTCAAACTGAATCCGTCTGCCAGTGTGTGTACGTATTTAGACAGCGTATTCCTAAGTGATGACAGAATACCAAAATAGTGGTATTGTCCCCCAGCCCTTTCTAGAATAGTGTACTTTGTCTTAGTCTTAAGGAGGGTTCTAGCATCCTTTGGAAGATCAGGATGGCAAATGCGAAGTATGCACAATAGGGCTGTCAAAGCAACCAAAGAAATGCCAAAGTGTATGGCCCAGTTGGAAATACTGTCAGAGAGTGAAAATGTCTCAGGCCGTTCATCTTCTGAATGTTCTGAATCAGATTTCTGAATCGGCCTATCACAGCTGCCAATCACGAAACCCTAATGTATGTCTGCATCTACCTCCATCCCACCTTCCTCCTCACTAAAGACTAGTCCAGTTGCAGTTTCTGAATAAGTTGGATTGTCTGGACTTTCTTCAAAAAGCTCTCTATTGACATCTACAAGGTCCCTCTCTGTTGTCACTTGAAAGTCAGTCAAATTTATGTAGTCATCCCTAATTTGTTTAAGTCGTTTATCTACGTCTACATGGGTCCTCCGTCTTAAGGTAGAGCTGGAGACAGGAACAGTTTTTCTATTCATCTTATCTAAAAGAAATGTTACAGAAACATAAAGACAGATTGCAACCAGTGAGTTGCGGAAAAGAACAAACATTTGTGTTTTCAAAAATAAATATACAGCAAGACTCGACAGTAAGGACTGCCCGATGCATGAAAGTGAAACCAACAAAGTAGGTTGTAAACCTAAAAAGTAGGTTTTTAAACAAAAACTTCTCTGAAAATTCTTTGTATACTATGTAAACTCCACTCACTGCTTTCCACAATGTTATATATAATGCAAATCTCGTTTCCAATGACAAACACAAACCTAAAAAACAGCCTAAAACATAGGTTTTTAAACTTCTAACCTTGTATGAATCTTTTGAAATCAAATGGCACGTGTATTACATGTTAAAAGTTGTAGTGTGGACAATTATCAGTAGGGCTGGACGATTATGACCTAAAATCAAAACCTCGATTAATTAAACATTTTACCTTGTTTAATAATTAACGATTATTTTATTTGTTTGTTTGTTTTGCCCTCATAGTTCACTTACAAGGTTTGTACTGTAAATTTTCTTGACTATTAAAGATGGGATATTTTTTCCTTTTGAAAAAGTGATCTGACATAACAGCTCACTTTCAGCAGTTATTTTATCTATGGTTCATAACATTTCTAACAGATTTCTGCTCGTTGTAAATCAGATAAAGATAAATTAGCACAGTACCAATATATAATGAGAGACATTGCTTGTGTGAATTAGTTATACCATTTCTCAATTAATTGTGAAGCTGTGGGTTGTAAATAGTTCCTTCAAAAGTAGAAAAATATATGCTAACTTTTGAGCTTCTAAGCTACTTTAGTGATAAATCACAGGACAGCGCTGACAACTAGTTTCTGTGTTCGTGCCACAATGCAGCTGCGCGAGCACGGTAGCTTGATATAATAATACACATCTGATCGTATAATCGTTTGAATGTCTAAACTGGCAAACCGTAGGCTAATACACATAAACCATAATACACATACAACTGACAAAGTTTAGTGAAGTCACAAGGCTCACTGCTCGCGTCCCGTCTCTGTGTTTTATGTCAATTACGTCGGTTAGAGGTTCTGAATTTTGGTTTCGATTACTTTTCGATTAATCGTCCAGCCCTAATTAACAGTATTTGACTAAATAGCTGGCTAAATCAAGTTTAAAACAGTTTTTAATCTTACTTTACTCAGATGTTCGGTAAAGATGAAATCGAAAGATGAAGTACTCCAAAAGCACACTGGTGGCACTTGAATGAGCTGTAAGCTGCAACAGAACACACACACACACACACACACACACACACACACACACACAGAGTAACTTATTAATTATGAATTAATATGGTAAGAAATAATGGTATGAATCTTTTGAAATGGCACATTTATTACATGTTAAAAGCTGTAGTTGTGGACCACTATCAGTATTTGACAAAATCAAGTTTAAAACAGTTTTTAATCTTACTTTCCTCAAACGAAAGATGAAATAGAAAGAAGAAATACTCCAAAAGCACACTGGTGGCACTTGAATGAGTTGTAAGCTGCAACAGTTCACACACACACGGTAACTTATTAATTATGAATTAATATGATATGAAATAATGATCTGAAACAACATTACATGAGGTGGAGAATAGTCATATGTAAACAAAAAAAAATAGACTCAAACAACTAGAAGTTCAGTAAAAAAAAAAAAAAACAGGTAACGTTAGGCCTAACATTAGCTTATCTCGCCTGCTATTTTACTCGAAAGAAGTGAAAATTTGCGTTTAGGTCGGATTGGACTGAAACCTTATTTAAAAAGCTTATTAAATCACCCCACCTCCGAGAAAGATAAAGAAATTCTGTCCAAATAGCGTTTTACTCAAAAGGTTATTTGCCAAATTACTTTTCACTCAAATCTGAGTTAACGCTAATGACACTGAAGAGCTAACTTGGCCACAGTCATTTTTAAAAATTACAAACATTCTAAAAAAAAAGCAATTAACGGTAAAGTTACTGGATAATAAAGCATATTTTAACTATTCTTACCGTGTTCAGTCTTCACCGACCTGTCGGCTCCAGCTTTTCCACGGTGAGGTGAAGGATTCAGTGACGACGACGACAACTGAAAAAGGCGCGTCCGGTCAGTGAATCCGCCCAGCGTCTGTGACGAGTCCGCAAACTGACAGTGCGCTGTGCGGAGGCGGGGCTTATTCTGTGCGCGTTGTCAAATTGAATCTGAGCGTACAGCGGAGCAGGCGACTTGAAGGCGGATTCGCCCCGGAGTCTGTTGCTATCTGGGAAATAAGGCTTTATTGGATAAATCTAAGACATATAAACTAATCTAACACACAAGCACATGCACTCACACATTCACAAAAGTTGCAGGAAGAGAGAACGTTAGGAAATAATGAGTTTAAGAGAATGAAAGTTTACAGCAATACGTGAAATTGCATACACATGAACAACCATCAATCACTTAATTAACCCTCGCATTGTGTTCCTCAATGAGGTTAAAATTATATTAGAAACACCAGTTCAGCTCAGTCTGGAGGTAAGTTACTTGCATTGCCTGTGTAAATGGGGTTCCCTTTGTTGTCATCGGTTTCCTGAGGTTGCTGATTGGCTGGATGTTCAGTAGTCGTTGAAGTGACATCTTGGGAAGCCTGTGGTTGGGAGTTGTCTGAAGACGCAGAGTTGTGGGCTGGTTGTAGTTTTAGGTGGGCACTCGAGGTCAGACTCTGAGACACGGCATTACAAAACTTAACTCAGAACACGAAACTCTCAACAGAATAGAAAAGAAACTAAAGTAAAAGAACAGAAGTAAAGTTTGACGAGAATAGGTGGTATTTCTTCTCATCGTGGCTAAGTAGCAGCAGACGTGCAGGCTGAATCACGCTGGAACAGCGCTCAAAGAATGCAAAAATTAATGGCAAAAAGCATGGCTAAAAGTGATGACTAAAAACAAAAGCTAAGAGCAAAATTTGATGGTGTCCTGAGTATTTAAACTGGCCTTTCAGCCACACCTCATATGTTGTCTTGACCAATTAGATATTGTCTTTGCTCGGGGTGTTGCGATGTTTATGGCTTCTTGATCGGGTTGTTGAGTTGTATGTTATCTTATCAATCATGTGGTCCGAATTTTCCCGCTCTTGCAGGGTATAATTTTGGACATGTTTCCTATGATAAGAATATGATACATTTGACAAATACTTGGTGGTCAGAAACATTTCAAGCAAGAAGATTCAAACACACACATACTAAACATGAATATGTATCCTTAAGCTATTCGATAGTTATTAAAAAGACATACACAATAAGTGATTAGAAACATGATAGTCCAAAGTGCGGGTTACATATATGATATGGAGTTAAGCAATGGACTGGTATTCATTTTTGAGTTCATTTTGGGGCATCTACATCTGTAAAAGACAGTTTCTGTGCCATTCTTTGACATAAGGACATTCTATGGAAACCAGAGGTTAAAAGGTCCCTTTAGGAGTTATTAAAAAAATAATAATAAGTTCAAACTTGGGTAAAGTCATGGAATGAGATGGATCATGTTAACAGTAAGATCTGCAAGTGATATGTAACACATTAACAAGGGATGAATAGTTTACACTTTAGATTAGGGGATGCAGAAAGCTTTGTAAATAATTTATTCATGCGTTTACACATCATCTATAACAGGTGTTGAACACTTTGTAGTGTGTACTAAGTACTGACTGGTGAGGGTATAGACAGCTGTCTTCTGACACACATGGAGTCTTTGTGAGCCTGATGTGAGCTTCAGTGGAAGGTAAAAGTGGCTGAGAGGTTCACTTCATCACTAGATCTCACACACTCCACACAGAACACAAGTCTGTGCTGATGAGTGAAGGGATTTAACACAAGCCACTGGAATCACCTGACTAAGGCATTTATAAATGTTTATCCAAAACAAATGAATTACTCTTCTTAAAAATAGTGCTTTAGCACACCTGCATGTTTGTGCTTATGAACACAGACCAACTAACAACTTCATCAATAAATCAAATACTGATCATTCACTAATGGTTTATTCATCATTTGTTCATGATTAACAATTGTTTATTGAGATAATTATACAAAACAATTTTCACAGAAATACTTCAATAATTTATAAGTGATAAATAATGTATCAACTAATAACTTAGAAACCATCTACTAATGATCAGTTTGATTTATTTCATGATTTAAACTTTTTTTAAAGATAAGTTACAACATATTTGTAAATCGTTAGCATACCACTCATTAATCATTTATGAACATATAGTCATTTTTTGTAAATGATTTGTTCATCATTAACTAATAATTTATAAGTGACTTGTAACTGAATTAATAAAACATTACTAAAATGTTAACTTATTACTTATCAATCATTTATGAACGTATAGTCATGTTTTATAAATGATTTGTTCATCATTAACTAATAATTTATAAATAACTTATAACAGAACGTTATTATAAAGTGTTACCAACACTTTTTATGAGTGTTGGAAAATGGGACACAGTGCAAGTGCTAGGATGCATTTTTTTTTATTTTTTTTTTTTGGTGATTTTGCTTTTACTTTTCTCTAAAACTATACAGTAAAATGCCTTGTAAATTAATACAGTGATAGTCTGGGTCACATCACCCTGAATACATATGAATTGAAAGAATGAGCTAACCTATAAAGGGACACTTTTAATGAGTGTTGGAAAGTGGAACACAGCGCAAGTGCCAGGACACATTTTGTTGTATATGGGGCGATTTTGCTTTGAGTTTTCTCCAAAACTATACAGTAAAATGACTTGAAAATTGTGAGATTCTGTTTGACCCCACGAACATGCTGTGTCTAGGGACATTGTGTGCTTCTAGACTAAACCATTAGTCAAAAGACATGATTATTGCCAAATGAGGTCATGCTTTTTCAGCTTGTATTTTCCAGACAGTCTTCTCTTTCACTTCTGCAAATGCTATATACGGTGCCCTCCATAAGTATTGGAAAAGTAAAGACAAAACTGAATGTGTCTTATCAGTTATATCCATTGCTTCTGCATTTTAAGTCTTACATTCAGTGATCACATGCAAACCAGGATGAAGATGAGGAAGCCGACTCTGAAAGAAAAGCAAGAAATTTGGATGCTTAAAGAAAAGAGGAAGTCAATTAGAACTAAGGGAAAAACAAAGGGCATGGAAAAATCAAGAGTTTGGAAACTACCGGTGACATCAGCAACCAACGATGACCTGATTGGCTGAGAAGAACAATAGAAGTTGATGACAGACAAATCATAAAAGCTGTGAAAATGAACCCTAAAATACATGTCTGTAAAATCACCAACAACCTTCAGAAAGCTAGAGTGATGCTCTGTCAATCTACAGTCCGCAGGAGAATTTGACACAGATTTACAGAGGCTACACAGCAAGATGCAAACCTCTGATCAGCACCAAAAATAGAAAGGCAAGATTCTTCATAAATGTGAGCCAGTATAGTTTTGGAACCTAGTTGATGGACTGATGAGACAAAGATGAACCTTTATCTAAGTGACTGGAAAGCAAAAGTGTGGAGAAAAAAGGGAACTGCAAATGATCCTAAGCATACAACCTCATCTGTAAAGCTTGGTGGAGGTGATGTCATGGCATGGGCATGCATGGCTGTCTCTAGAACAGGACCTCTTCATTTTAATGATGACTTAATGTATGATGGCAGTAGCAGAATGAATTTGGAAGGGTACAAAATCATCTTGCCTACCAACATTCAAGAAAATGCCACCAAACTCATTAGAAAGCACTTTATATAGGATCAGGACAATGACCCAAAACACCCTGCCAGTTCAGTCAAGGGCTTTATAAGGGCAAAGAAATGTAAAGTCTTAGACTGCCCAAATCAATGTCCAGATTTAAATCCGATTGAACATTAATTTCACCAGCTGATGAGGAGACTAAAGACAGAAACTCCCCAAAACAAACAACAATTGGAATTGGCTGCATTAAAGGCTGGAGAAAAGCATTTCAAAGCATAAGACCAAGACTCTGGTGATGTCTATGGGTTGCTGATTGCATGCAAGAGATCTGCAACTAAATATTAGGCTTCAGTCTTTTACATCTGCCTTAAATTCAACTGTTCCAATACTTATGCTCACATCAAATAGTAGGATGAACTCTAAAAGTGCTGTCCTTTTTATTTGGTAATAAACATGTATGTGTCAAAAGCCCTTATAATAAAATGTGACATTTTGTAGTTTTGTCGCATATTCATCTTTTAATCATATTTGCAAATGTCTTGACTCCACAGCAGAGAAAGCAATTTTGTCTTTACTGTTCCAATACTTATGAAGGGCACTGTATATGCTGCACCAGGCATAATAAAGTTGAGCTTAGAAGGAACTGCACTATTTGTGTGTCTCATTCTTTGGTCCCAGGTACCTGCTGTCCTCTGCTCGGTAGCCCAACCAGAACCAGAACTTATATTTCTGATCTCGAAGGCTAGAATATACCTTTATTTATGATCCTTGGCACAAAATGCTCTGCTAGTAACAGAATTATTGGTTTGATCAACTTATTGGATTTGTTAGAACAAATTATTGGATGAACTTTGCTGAGGTGGACAAGGCTACAAGCAGGTTCAATGGGTTTGGTCCAAAGTTACATATTTGGGACACATTATAATGCCGGGTCTGAGAGCAATATCAACAGATAGGGTCCAGATGATCAGAAAAATGAAGTCCTCTTGACCTGCCCAACAGCTCCAAAGTTTTCTGGGACTAGTAAACTATTGTAGATCCTGGATACCTGACTGTGCAGTGCATGACAGACACCTGAGAAGCCTGGTTGATCATAAAGCTCCGCCTACAACACTTTTAAACTGGACTGAAGAGGCAGAACTACACTTCACGGCGTTGAAACAAGCAATCACCAAGGCCCCAGCTGTGGGCCTACCAGACTATCAAAAATACTTTCACTTGCATGCCTGTGAGGTGGAGGGGGTAGCCATTGGCTTTCTGTTGCAACAGCATGGTTCCACGTATAGACCATTAGCATACCTATCTAAGAAACTAGATAACATAGTTACAGGTATGCCAGCATGTCTTTGTGCTGTGGCCACAGCTGCTATGATTGTACGGATGGCTGAGAGAATGGTTCAGTCACATCCATTGACACTATATATGTCACATCAGGTAGGAGCAATCTTGCATAATATGCAGACACAACACATGACATCGCAACAACGCTCGGGGTACGAGGCAACTCTGCTGGCCACCAAAATCCTCACCATACAGCTGACAGCATCCATCAACCCGGCACTGTTGGGAATTTTAGGTATGGCTGATATGGTAGATAATGTTACAGAACATGATTGTATAATTGAATTGACTTCCACATGTTCTTCCAGGGCCGTTCTTTTAGAGTTGCCCCTGGATGGGGAGAACATATATATGTTGACGGGTCATGTTCAAAACCTTCTGATAGCGTCTACCTTTGTGGCTATGCTGTGGTGTCAGAAACTGGAGAAACAATAGAAGCGTTTGCTTTGGATTATATTTCGGCTCAAACTGCTGAATTATTAGTGCTAATACGAGCATGCGGGCTGATGGCAGGAAAAAGGGGAATAGTTTACACTGATTCAAAATACGCATGGGGGGTGTTACATCATTTTGCCAAAACATGGGAAGCTAGAGACTTCAAGACTGCAGATGGAAAACCCATAGCACATTCAAACCTGATAGGACAGTTAACCAAAGCAGTACAACTATCTTCCAAAGTGGCCATAGTAAAGGTAAAAGTTCACGCAATAGGAAATGAAGAACAGGCTGTAGGGAACAGAAAGGTGGATGAATTTGCAAAAGAAGCAGCCAAAGCTCAGATCTAATCGCCATTTGATATGGATAACAAAACTCAGGTAACTATGGCTATGCATATAACTAATGTACCTGAAATTGACATTAAGATTTTGCAGTCAATCTACACAGGCTGATTTGGAACACTGGAGCAAACATAACTGTGCTCCAGACAAAGATTGAATCCTGAGAGATGAGAAGGAAAGAATAGTCCTTCCAAAGTTAGGACTACTAATCCTTATTAGGCACTGCCACGGAATGTCACACACAAGCTGTGCAAAAGTAGTACAAGTAATTAATAAATTTTATTGTATTGCAGATGTACACAAAACAGCTAAGCTGATTTTAGACGCGTGTCTCACATGTGCACAAGTAAACCCACACAGACCCTTTAAACATGACACATTACCGCATCCAGAAGCACCATTTCAGCATGTACAAATTGACTTTACACACATGCCGCCAAAAGGTCATTTGAAATATCTTTTGGTAATTGTAGAAAGATTTTCAAAGTGGCCAGAAGCATTTCCATGTGCGAAGGAAGATGCTAAAACTGGTGAAAATTTTAAGCAAAGAAATAATTCCTTGATTCAGCATACCTACCACTATTGAAAGCAGTAACGGAACACTGTTCACATCAAGGGTAACACAAATACTTGCTAAAGTATTGTCAATTGATTGGCACCTAAACATACCCTACCATCCACAGTCTTCATTAAATGTGGAAAGACTTAATCAAACTGTTAACAGAAGGCTCACTAATGCCTCTAAACATACGGGAAAGAAATGTGTAGACTTCCTACCTGCAGTATTGATGGAAATAAGTATGACTCCATCTTCCACCACTAAGTTCTCACCATTTGAAATACTAATGGATGGGGAAGTTGTGGCTTAGTGGTTAGAGAGATTAACTCCTAACCTTAAGGTTGTGGGTTCGAGTCTCGGGCTGGCAATAGCTTCCCGGGCGATGCAGCATAGTTGGTTGCCCACTGCTCCGGGTGTGTGTTCACTGCTGTGTGTGTGCACTTTGGATGGGTTAAATGCAGAGCACGAATTCTGAGTATGGGTCACCATACTTGGCTGTATGTCACGTCACTTTCACTTTTTACTTTCCTGACCCCATGGGTTAGCACAGGCATTACTTCCTTAGGTAATCTGGAAGTGATACGGGAGGACTACGTAACTTCCTTCATTGAGAAACTTAACTCCATATGTGCTGACGTTTCTCTGTGTCTCCCTCTCCTCTCAGAAAAGCCTACTCACCCCTTTGTTCCATGACAGAGTATGTTGATAAAAAGCCTGAAGCCGACGAAGGTGGGAGAACCGAGATATCTTGGACCAGCCATTGTGATCACAGTAACCAGGACCGGAGTCCTGATGGATTACCAACCACAGTGGATACACGGCTCAAGACTGAAGAACTATCCTACAGGAGAGCAGGCAAGCTCCAATTTAAAATAGAATCTTCTCCGGGGATTCACCTTACTGCCTAGCAGGCACTGATTAAGCTGAGGAAGGAACTACCTCTGATAGTGAGGTGGGGGTTATCCAAGGCAAAGAAGATATGTAGATGGCCCATTGAGTTTTACTCAGTGTACGATTGCTAAAGCAGTTGCAGACTTCAGTGGAAACATTGTATGTTTGGCTCAGACTTGGTTGGAAGAAAAACCAAACCTGCAGCATATAATACTGCAAAGGGTATTCCCAAATAGAACTACATTTTGGCTGTTCACTATAAAATACAGGGTTTTCTAAGTGTACAGAAGTGAAATATATTGGGATCCCGAAAATGAAATGATCTAATGAAAAGCATTAGCCAGTCTGGGATTACCGGCTAAAAACGTTGTTTTTGGGAAAGCTACTAAAATATACAAAGACCCACCAGAAAATGTGATAGATGCATGGGCATTTTTCCAAACTAGAATAGCGCGAAGACCTCCAAATACTGCTTTAATAAATATAGTAAATCCCAAGGAGGCACACCAAAAAGGAGTATTAATTATATATAGAATAGATAGAGTCAAAAAATCAAGTTCTTATGCCAAGAAGAATAGAAGGGAATCAGAAGCCATGGCATCCATTTAGATGAGGTTGTGTCAGTAATTTTCTTAAGGGAAGTGAAAAAAGTGAGCCAGAATGACACAACACCTCAAAAAAGGGAATTATCCTAGTCAGAGAGAAGTGAAGAAAAAAAAAAGATAATTGAAAAGGTCAGCTTCCTCAGTTTAATCAGTGCCTTTTCTGAATGCCCTACTGAATAAACACTACTCTGATCCTTCAAACCTTTATTTTATTTTATGAAATTTTAAATGTCTTTCCACACAAGGGTTAATTTTTTTATTTATTTGGACACATACTGAGACTTTTTTAATGTATTTAGAAAAAGGAGCCTGACCGGGTGCAGAAGGCAGAAGTCCCCATCATTGCTAGTGAGGAGGAGGAAGAGGAAATGTCACGAGATAATTGAAAAGGTCAGCTTCCTCAGTTTAATCAGTGCCTTTTCCTCCCTGCTAGGCAGTAAGGTGAATCAGATGTCTAAAAACTCAGCATCCTAAACAATATACCTGTTAGGACAGTCATCCAACTCAAGCACACAATGGTGACACACATTTATAAGAACTTTCCCTGTGATATAAAATTTTCCTGTGGTAACTTTTCAGATTATTCTCATTTTCATTCATTCACTTTCATTAGTGAATATTATGTACCGTAAGCACTAGAAGTAGAGACTTGTACTACTTGGGGTAGTGTTTTAAAAAATCTTTAAATTTGCTTGTTTGGCAAAAAATGATCAAAAGGAAATAAACAAATGCACAGTGGCACATCTTTTGCATTGTTTTGTGAAGTAATTCAATTGTTTTATTATGAATGTTGTTTTAATACAGTGTTTAGTACTAGGGATGGGTAAAAAATATTGATATCTCGATATTAATTGATTCTCATTTTTACGGAAAGATATCGATTCCTAAATCCCAAGAATCATTTCTTGCCTGTTTTAATTTAATGGAAAGAAAATTGAAGGGCACTTCCCATCCATAATATCGAAATTCAAATTCTCTCTATTGTATTGCAGTATTCAAACAATAAATGCTGTTTTGGCACTGTTAAATGTGGAGTGACAGATCGCTGTAGCACCTCAGTTCAACAGACACGCAGCACAAAGCGCTATATATATTCAAAAAAATCGATATTGAATCGAATCGAATCACAAGCTTGTTAATAAGAACTGAATCGAATCGTAAAATTTGTCAAAACCCAGCCCTATTCAGTACAGTAATTGTCTATACATCTAAATCAGTACTTTAAACATTTTGTTGTCTAAGAGCTTTGTATATCAACTTAAAAAAAAAAAAAATCAGTGGCAAAAGACAGTAGGATAATTAATTATGCATTATGTAAGATTCTTGCAATCATTGCTTTAGTGGTATTCATCATTTCTGCTTAAATACAGTAATATTCTACTTATATGATTTGTATTATCTGGGAAATGTACAAATACTGTGGAATATGGACATTACTCTTTTTATTTGTAACAAATATACATGCATTTTCTGTAAAGCTGTATTGAAATATGTATTGTGAAAAGCACTATACAAATAAACTAATTGTATTTGAATTATAGATTTGTACACAACTTTTTTGTGCGTGTGTGTGTGTGTGTGTTTGTGTATGCACACACACACACACACACATATTGTGTATGCACACACACACACACACACATTATATATATATATATATATATATATATATATATATATATACAAAATGAGGTGGCCCAGATCCGGCAAGGAATTGGAACAGATTTGGCCCACATTTGGGCAAAATCACCATAAAGGAATCTGCATCTGGTACAGAGCTGGCCCAGTTCTGGTCCAGATCCAGACAAATGGATCCTTGCCGGTTTTGGCCCGCTGTGCCAAAAAATACCGGCTATCTGGGTCTTCTCTTCCACTTCTGCAAATGCTTTATATATGCTGCACCAGGCATAATAGAGTTGAGCTTAGAAGGAACTGCAGCATTTGTGTGTCTCATTCTTTGGTCCCAGGTTCCTGCTCTCCTCTTCTCAGTAGCCCAACCAGAACCAGAACTTATATTTCTGATCTCGAAGGCTAGAATATACTTTTCTTCTTCTTAAAAAAAAAAAATAATAATACATTGATAAACTTTAAAACATTTGTAATTTTAGTATATTTTCTAAAAATATATTTTACAAAAATATACTTGAATTAAAATTTCTGTTTATTTTTTATAAGTATATTCATTTGCATTTTATTGAAATATATTTTATGAATATTTTTTAACTCTTTGCTTAAAGGGATCATTGTAACAATGCATTGAAAGCATACTTTCAAAGTACATTATTAAATAACCTGAAGTTTTAGAATATTTTATGTCACATTTTTGAGTAAATTTTAAGTTTACTTCTTCATGCTTGGAATTCACTTCATTACTTGGACATACATTGTTTTCAGAAAGTAATAAAACAAATAAATAAAGTGAATGCATAATAAAGTGTACAGTCAAGGAAACACTGTCTATATTGCATGGCCAAAAACTGAAGTTCACTCACTCTGCATTAATATTATATCATTGCATTATTATAACATATCATTATAAATTTTATGGAAAAATAAAGCTGATAAACAACAATTGGCATTGACGTCTGTATAAAGCTGCAGAAGTAGTTCCCCATAATCAGTTTTTAGTCTCTTTATTGTTTGGAAGTGGAATACTGAGAAAAAACTGCTCACTAAGAAAAAAAGGGAAAAAAAGAAAAAGATTTTTAATGCAGTTGACCAACAGCTCTGGAAGTCATGTTGTGAAAATTACTAGAGGGTTTAAAATGGGCAAATGCCCTACTGAATAAACACTACTCTGATCCTTCAAACCTTTATTTTATTTTATGAAATTTTAAATGTCTTTCCACACAAGGGTTAATTTTTTTTTTTTTATTTGGACACATACTGAGACTTTTTTAATGTATTTAGAAAAAGGAGCCTGACCGGGTGCAGAAGGCAGAAGTCCCCATCATTGCTAGTGAGGAGGAGGAAGAGGAAATGTCAATTGGTGTTCCACTAGATGTTTTGATTGTCTTTGAAGATGAAGAGGTGATGTCAACCAAGTCTAGGGTCAGTGCACTACTGCTGTTTTTTCACTTTATGCCCTCATTTAGAGTACATTTACTTCTCAAAGCAGCTTTACAGAAAATGCACGTCTACATTACAATTTAGCCTGATCTGTGCTAAAAATACTATACTTTTCAACTTGAATAGTGTTATCATGATTTATAGTGATGCTATTGTAGTCACTTCTGTTGTATACTGTATGTTTGACTGATACACTGGAAGCAATATTGACGTGATGTACAGTTCCTCAATGCTAATCATGATGTTCATTCTATTAAGTAGTAGGCTATGGGTTTAATAGGATGTTTACAGTCTGATGTAGTAAAAAGAAAAGTTGCATGAACATGCCTCAGACCTTACCTCTTTTACTTTAACAAATACTGTTTTCATGGTGTTTCCACTAGGGTTGTAATGGAATGAGATTTTCAATGTATGATAATCATCTCAGAAAATATCACAGTATATATTAAACAATAATTCTGAACAGTGACTCCTAAAAGAACAAGAACAAGTTATTTGAGTGAACAAATCCTTTGTAGTAGATAAAACGGCACCAACTCAGAGACATGCAGAAACAAGCAGATTATTTATATATTCACAGACACATATCATATCTACATTTGACTTATCCATCCATCCGATTGCGTGTTTTATGTAACAACCTCATTATACTGTAAATTCCATGTTCACCACTGCACCGGGATTCCCACTGCATCGCGGGAATCATACTGTATGTCCTTAAGTTATAACTTATTAATGCGACACACCTTCATCTGCACGGAGGGATGGTGTCCATGAATATGAGAAAGGAATTTCTGTGTAAGAAGCCAAGTGAATGCAGAGTTAAGCAGCCGAGCCGAGATAAGTCTGATGTGTGAGCGGATTCTTTATAGCAACCATTTTTTTTTGACATGTATAATTTAAAATTGTTTTGTATTGTGTTGTATTGGTTTTGTTTAGTTTTATTGTATTTATTGTACATGTTCGAAATAAAGTCAAAAAACAACAACAACAACAACAACAACAAAAATATCAAACGCAAATTGTGCAAAAAAGTAAAGATCGTGTGTGGTGCTGCTGCTGCTGTTACAATATGTTTTATATATATATATATATATATATATATATATGCAAAAAAGTAAAGATCTGCTGTTACAATATGTTTTATATATATATAAACCTTGTTGGCTGTTATAACTAATATAGTATTATTTGC
Source organism: Cyprinus carpio (assembly GCF_018340385.1). Classification (NCBI taxonomy): domain Eukaryota; kingdom Metazoa; phylum Chordata; class Actinopteri; order Cypriniformes; family Cyprinidae; genus Cyprinus; species Cyprinus carpio. Next base: position 30,098,115 of record NC_056618.1, read on the forward strand.
AAATAAACCAGAATCAAAACACATATTGCATAATAAAATACCATATTCAGATGTCTTCTAGTGAAGAGAAGCTGGATTGTAATTGTATAGTTTGGCAACAAGCAATATCAGTGTAAGCACAGAAAACAAGTAATTTTTCTTGATTTTTCCACTGCTGGAACTGTAGTTACAGAATCATCCATCAGTTTTTGATCTGCACTGATAATAGCTGGAGAGAACTGCGTTCAATCTCCAATCAACAATGAATTTGAAAATCTCAATAATTAAGGTTTAGTTGCTTCTGGAAGTGTATGCTTAAGTTTAATTTCTTATAAAGGTTACTTTATAAAATCACATTTCATGTATAAGAATTTCACAACAAAAAATAATAATTACTAAGGTATTACTTTAAAACAAAGCATCGAGTTTATTCAAAAGTGGTATATACAGTAAGTGATACATAAAAACACTTTTATGTTATAATAATTGTAGAACTTCCTCATTAAACCCCCCCCCCCTTTTGTTATGAAAGTTATGAACTTCCTCACTAATGTTATGCTTTCGATTTTGGATATAGTTCTCAAAATTATCAGTTTCATGTATATTTTTGGTTTGTATTACACTGTTCCCTTTGTTCTCACTTCTCGCGTGTTTGATAGGCCTGTCTGCTTTTTTTCAGAGAAGAAACACTAATTTGTGATTTTTTTGAGACCACATCTTATAGCATAGTTCACACCACAACTATAACGGTAATGATACAGAGGAACAATATCACTGTGGTCACTTTTTTCCCAGCTGATGAACCGATATAAATCTGACAGCCAATCAGAATCCATTTGAACTTAAAGTGTTTGTGCTTTTAAAATGGCAGAACATATTGCGACAAAGTTAATCATCGAGGTCCAGAAAAACCTACCACTATCTGACAAGTCAAACCCTCCTTTTCCAGGATACTTTAAAAAATGGGTAAATGGAAAACAATTGGCCATACCCTCAGAATGAATGGTGAGAAGTATTAACAGAGAACAGATAATTATCCCAGTGTAACAAAATTACCTTGTGTATCAAGCGCTAGTTTCAACAACATTGTCTTGCCTCCTTTGAAGTTGCTGTTAAAAAAATTAATTTGTTGTTTTTACTCCACTGCAGTGACAGTTTTAGCTAAATTTACTATTAAATCAGATAGATTACACTAGTAAGATTGGATATGCTAGAAACAGCATGCTGAGGTTAAGTTAAATGTAACAAGAACAGCAAAAACATGACAATACAAAACAATTGCACATGTTTTTTATTTATTTATTTATGTATTTATTTATCTATTTTAAATTAAAATGTGTTGTATCATATCTATGGAAGCCTGTTTCCGCCACTGAATAAAAAAAATATATATATTTTTGTTTTTATGTCACAATTCTGACTTTCTTTCTCATCAGTGTAAGATATAAACTTGCAATTGCATATAGAGTCAGAATTGTGAGTTACATAATTAGCTTAATAATTACTATGAAGAGTTATATAATTAGCAATTCTGGCAAATGTGAGTTTTTACCTTGCAATTCTGACTTTATAACATGCAACTGCAAATTTATAATTTAGAGAAAAAATGTCAGAATTGCGAGTTTATATTATGAAATTATGAGGAAAAAAATCAGAATTACCTTTTTAATTTTTTATTCAGTCGAAAAAAAATGGACTTCCATAAATATCAGTCAATATTATTAATATATAATCTATTAGCCAAAAGTCTTATATAATGTGTACATTTTCCCTTTTTTATTTATTTATTTTTTTTTTTTTTTACTTTTTTTCCCATTTTGTGTTCTAAACTTCGGTCAAATTGATCTGTGATTCATGGATAAAGTTGATATATTTATTTAATTATAAGGGATATTGCTAAGAAGAAGTGGATCACCTAAGCAGAAAAATTGCAGCCACTAAAAGTGGAGACCCAGCTAAGTTTCTGAAGCCATACAAATATGCAGGGATCCTGGAATTTATGATCCCACACCTTCAGTACAGGGAGTGAGCTAATTATCAATAATCATAACTTTTTATTATTATTATTAGTAGTAGTAGTAGTAGTAGTATGACAGCGAGAATATGGAAACTCAGAAAATGCTGTGTTTGGCAGGTAAAGAGTTAAAAGCATGTGCCTATCATAGATAGTTATACTAACAACATCCAGCACGAAAAACAGCAAAATTACAAGTAAAATAGATGCAAAAATGCAAAGTTTGGTTGGAGCTCGCAACACTGCTGCAATCTTCGGCGGCATCATGAATCACACCGGACGGGACACACTTATAGTGTTGTAAAAATGCATGTGTACAGAGCTTTTGACTTTTTAAAAATACTTCACATTTTAAAATCAACTAAATGTCTGTTCAGTAATCTCTATATTTTAGTAATTGTTGTACTAACTAAGAGATAAAAAGCAGCTGCAAGTGTTGTACAAAATAAACATACTCGTCTTTGCAAAAAAAATAAAACCCTTAAACGAAAATTAACCATGCTTTTATTGTAAAGTGTAGTAACCACGTTTTTTGGCGTATTGATTTCCATTTGTGTAACCACAGTTTTACTACAAATACCATGTTTAAACTATGTTAAATGTAGCAAAACGTGAGGGAATGTGCAACACTTTATGATTTACTATAAAATTAAATGTTTAATTTAACGTCTTGCAATTTAAATATCCATATTCAAAACGTAATGATCACTTTAATCTAGCTTGCGCTCACAGTTGTAAAATGGAAGCAGTTCCGGGGAAATGATGTGATCAGCTTGGCAAAAAGTCTCATGATTTATTGCATGGCTCATAGCCTTGAATAACACTCCGGAGCTGTTTTCCAGATAGTGTGGATTTAGTGTTTGTTAAGGGCCCTGCACGTTTGATGTTGTAAAGACATGGGACAATCTTGCACACTTCCTGTACTTCCTGTACTTTCTTGTTGTATGTAAGAGGCCAAGACCGCGAGTGTGACTCACAATGTGGGAAAAGGATGGAGATGGGAGACTGGAACTTGAGTCATTGCAAGTGCAACAACATCACAGGCTCCAACCATTTGATTTCAAATGACGAGTGTTTTTTCTTAATTAAATGTTCTTATTTTTATCACATCGGATGTAAAGCAGGGGTGTCAAACTCAATTCCTGTCAGGCAGGAGCCCTGCATAGTTTAGATTCAACCCTAATTAAACACACCTGATCCAAATAATCAAGTCCTTCAGGATTATTTGAAAGCTACGTGATATGTGTGTTGGAACAGGGTTGGAACAAAACTCTGCGGGGCTCCGGCCCTCCAGGAATTGAGTTTGACACCCCTGATCTACAGGAAAATGTCCAGCTTTTTCAAGGTCATGTTGAAAATTCACATCAAACATTTCAATGGCAACATACAGCTTGGTTGTGCTATGGGTGTCCCGAGTTCGAATCCTGGCTGAGCCTGGCCCCCTGGCTCTCTTCCACTTTACTTCCTGTCAGCTCTAAACTATCCTATCACAACAAATAAAGGCAAAAATAAATCAAAAAAAAAAAAAAAAAAAAAAAAAAAAAAAAATGAAAACATATAATGGTTACAATCAAGCATTTGTATTAATTTGTATTTGTATTGTGTTTATTTAGAGAGTAGGGTGTGGCACACACCAAACAAACAAACAGAAGCACGTATGGCATGTGTCATTGGTCATAGAGGTTTTATCACGGGTGACTGAAGACAAAGAGAAGAGTTACATTCAACACTGAAATGCCAAAGCTTATGTAAAAAAAAAAAAAGTTTGGCAGTTTGGTACGCTATTTGTCATTAAGACCACTAGATGGCCACATTCTAAACCACCAGTAATAACCAAAACATGAACTAAACACAAGAAGGACCTAAAAAGTTGTGATGTGGTCACATTAAATTTGTCTCTGACAATCAAATCCTTAAATTGACTTTATAAGTTGGACAAGATGAGAAAGAAGACTTTAAGAGAGTTGTTTAAAACAATTATTATGTCAAAACTGACCAATATAAACAACAGAAATCAGAGGATTTAAAATGTATGCAAGAACAAATTATAGTCCAATTAATACACACAGAGCGTATAATACTTTTAATGCACAAAACAATTTAAAACACTTTTTTTTTTTTTTTTATGTGAAGAAAATGTAAGAGATATAATCTTGTTAGCACATCCTGCCTTGAGGTGAGACTTTTGTGGTTTCTTATTTGAAACATTTCAGAGCTTGTCTCAACACTTTATTTAAAGCAAACTATTCCAAACTAATTAATTAATAACTCAACACAAAATATGCATTAAGAAAAAATTAAATAAATAAACTAAAATGCAACTCCATATTCAAGTGCTTTTATTATAATTTCAAAGAGTGGCATCACACACACAAAGCTGTCTTGGTGACCAGATTACAAAGTAATTTCCTGTAAAAGCATATCTGAATTTATTTTTGCTGCGATAACATAACAATGAACATGTCTGGTTGAAAATGCATTACAAACACGTTTATACAATCTTTTACAAAGTATGCTATTAAACAACATGAAATAATGGCTATATTCTAAAATTTATGTTGGGCTTCTGTTCTATGTAAATTAAGCTCAGTGACCCTTATAGATGAAACTGGGTCATAATATCATTTTTTGCCAGTTGTCTGGACACTGGGACACACCTTGTGAAAAAGAGACATCAGGTCAACGTATTCAGGATCTATCAGTTGAAGCTGCAGAAGGTCAGTTTCTTCGTTGTTGTGGGTGTTTGTTACTGCGACCAGCAAAAAGCTTACATAGGCCTAAGAATGCTAAGAAAAAAAAAACAGAATCTCAACACATTAAGAACAACTTAATCAATGCTACTGCAGTACATTTAATGTTAATAAGGTAGAACTCCAACTCACCTTTGAACCCAAATAGCAGAACAACACTGATCAGACCAAATATGACAGTAACAGTCTGCCACAATGTCGGCTGTGTAGGCTGCACCACTACAGTGTGATTCTGACACTCTGAAGGTTGAGTTGGGACTGTAAAGAAATAAGAAATATATATAAATGCTGGTGTATTTGTATATTAGTGTAAGCAATTGCTTTTTTGAGCAACATATTGTTATGAGGAAACAGGTGAAGTATCAATCACCAAGGATCCGTGTGGTCCGATCAAGTCTGATGCCGTTGCTGAATTGTGCAGTTCTGTCTATGTTTGTACAGTAATAAACTCCTAACTCATCAATACTGACATTATTTAAGAACAGATTATGTTTAGGCTGCACTGAATATTTCTGTCTGAATCTATTATTGAAGTAAAATGTTGCTGGTGGGTTTGAAAAGGAGCGTAATATCAGAACCGGAGGATCTGGTAAATTTAGTACAAACCATGTCACCTCCTTTAAGTCAAGTCCACAGTTTATGGTCACACTTTGACCCAAATCTGTTATCTGATTTGGTAAAATCTCTGCAACTTGACACCATGTTAGTAGATCTGTGAGAAAAAGAATTAGGAGTATTTCAGTTAAAATGACTAAAATGTTAACCATCAAAAATCCATTTATTCATAACACATGAATATGAAATATTTTTTGTAAATGCCACTCACAGAGCTAAAGCGGTAAGATCTTCAACATGATGCAGTCTTGCTTTACACTGCTCTTGAGATGAAACCGATAAGAGAGGTCTTTTAGCCACAACAAGCAGAGGAAGTCAAAGACAGCAGTATAAATATAACTATTCCTGGCAGCATGGCTCTCTAAAGAACTTTTCAGGTATTTTTGTTTAGTGACGAGCCAAACAAGAAACTAAAGAAACTTCTGTGCAGTGGAAACTGGGGTGGTAGAGGTGAGGCTGCGAATTGCAACCAATGGCTCAGTCCCCCGCTCACCCCTTCCTTTAGTGAAGCTATGGTGGCCAACACAGTTAAAGATGTCATCGGTAAAGACAGCAGAGAGCAATGAGATTTCTTTACAAAGGTAAATCAAGGAATTATATTTACTTAATTATTCAATACATTGATAGTATTGAGAATATTAATGTACTTGTTCATCATTGTGTCAGTGTTTTATTCGCAAGAACAACAAAGTTACGAAATGTGCTGTGTAGAGCAGTTTGTCCATTTAGGGCTACTGTACAAACATGGTGGCTACTTCCACGTAAGGGGACCCGTGGTGTATGTAGATAGAAATAGCGCAATCTAAGGTAATAAGAACATAACGGTTCATTAAGTAAGTTCTTTGTACACCTCTGAAACATAGTTATGTATATTATATTGCATTTCTGTAAATTGATCGTTGTAAATGTTACACATTGCACCTTTAAGTACTCATAATTACACTTTAGTTACTAATATGTACTTTTAAGGTATTCAGTTCAATTCAGTTCAAGTTTATTTGTATAGCGCTTTTTATGATACAAATCATTGCAAAGCAGCTTTGCAGAATTAAGTTTCTACAAATTAAGTTTCTACAATATTTAGTAGTAGCTTATCAGTGGTGACTGTCAGTTTATGTGCATATGACAGAAATTTTCAGAAAAAATTAATACAAGACGTAGTCAACCAGACGATGAATACTATTAACAGCAATTATTATATGATGCAATCACACTTGTAGCAATATTTGTTAGTTCTGTATGTTGTTTCAGGGTTAGCATCATCTGAGGTCCACTGAGGGGTTAGCATCATCTCTTCTCAGGTGTTCTGGATCCAGGCTGGAGCTTGTGTAAATCCTAGTCAAAACAGAGAAGCAAATAGAGACATAATTAGCGTAGCTGCTGTTCCAGCCAAGTAAAATTAATTAGTTTAACCCAAGCTAAAGAATAATAATGCACATTTGATCAGATACAACTGCAGTCACAAATTATGAGATGCATTATTCGAATGCTTGGCGAAAAAGATGTTTTTAATCTAGATTTAAACAGAGAGAGTGTGTCTGAACCCCGAACATTATCAGGAAGGCTATTCCAGAGTTTGGGAGCCAAATACGAAAAAGCTCTACCTCCTGTAGTGGACTTTGCTATCCTAGGAACTACCAAAAGTCCAGCGATTTGTGACCTTAGGGAGCATGATGGATTGTAGCGTGGTATAAGACTAGTTAGGTATGCAGGAGCTAAACCATTTAGGGCCTTATAGGTACGTAATAATAATTTGTAATTGATACGGAACTTAATAGGTAGCCAGTGCATAGACTGTAAAATTGGGGTAATATGATCATATTTTCTTGACCTGATAAGGACTCTAGCCGCTGCATTTTGGACTACCTGTAGCTTGTTTATTGAAGATGCAGGACAACCACCTAGAAGTGCATTACAATAGTCCAGTCTAGAGGTCATGAACGCATGAACTAGCTTTTCTGCATCAGAAACAGGTAACATGTTTCGTAGCTTGGCGATGTTTCTAAGATGGAAGAATGCTGTTTTTGTAACATGGGAAATATGTTTTTCAAAAGACAAGTTGCTGTCTAATAAAACACCCAGATTTTTGACTGTAGAGGAAGTAACAGTACATCCGTCTAGTTGGAAACTGTAGTCTACGGGATTCTGTGTACTGGTTTTTAATATCTCTGTCTTATCAGAATTTAATAGGAGAAAATTATTGGTCATCCAATCTTTTACATTTTTAACACACTCTGTTAGCTTAGGTAATTTAGAAGTTTCATCTGGTCTTGTTGAGATATACAGTTGAGTATCATCATCATAACAGTGGAAACTAATCCTGTATTTTCTAATGATATTACCAAGGGGCAACATGTATATTGAAAATAGCAGAGGACCTAGGACAGATCCTTGTGGCACTCCATATTTTACTGGTGATAAATGAGATGACTCCCCATTTAAATAAACTAAATGGTAGCGATCGGACAGGTAGGATCTAAACCATCTTAGAGCCTGCCCTTGAATACCTGAATAGTTTTGTAATCGATCTATGAGTATGTTATGATCTATGGTGTTGAACGCAGCATTAAGATCAAGTAAAACTAGCAATGAGATGCATCCTTGATCTGACTGATTTAAAGCCTTCAGGGATAAATATGGTGACATTGACAGCTTTTGTACCTTTTTTGCTGAGAGCGTACTTAGAAGTCCCATTGATTTTTCCACCTTTTGCGAGTGGTCAGCATTATTATTTTTTATTTTTTATTTTTTATTTTTTTTTGTCAAAACAACATATGGAGGTACTGCACCTGAGATCCCATATTGCATATAACATGCTATCTGTCCTGTGGCCTGTAGCACGAAGCGAGATTAACAAACTCAGAGTTTCAGAGTAGGTTTAGAGTTGACAAAACCAAACAAATCTAACCTAGATTAGATCAGGATCAGCGGTCTCACAAAACTCGATAAATACATTCTCTGTCAACTCAGAGTTTGAATCAGAGTTTGTGATTAACTCTGGAGAGTGTGTGCTTGAAAGTGTGATGTGTGGAGGTAGGAACAAACACTTCTGCTACGGCAAAAGTGTGAGAAGGTAGCAGAAAGAAAATATATGTCTATATACAAAGGAATCAACTGAATTTATGTTTTTATTTATTTATAATTTGGATATATTAAAGCTTATTTATATGTATCTATATTTAATTTCATTTAAATGCAATGCTTAAAATGAATTGGCACTTCATATAATAATTAAATGCATATTTTATATGAATTATAAACAATTGTATTTAACATAATATACAAATAATAAATAAGTAGCAGCAAAAGAAGGGCAATTTTGTATCTAAAATTCTAACTGTTTTAAAGGGGTCATATGATGCGATTTCAATTTTTTCTTTCTCTTTGGAGTGTTAGAAGCTCTTGGTGCATAACGAATATCTGTAAAGTTGCAAAGACTTAAGTCTCAAATCCAAAGAGTTATTCTTTATAAAAGTTAAGAGTCAACCACTCCTATATAAAACGGCTCGTTCTAACACGCCCCCACATGTCTACTTTACGATATAAGATTTTCATAATGCTGCCCAAATGTTCATGTAAAGAAAGAAGGGGTACCTTTTATTCTCTCTGCTGCACCCGCCACCATGTTGTGGAGATGCTGTTTCATTGTTAAAGTGAAACGACCTTGTTTGGCCTTCCAAAAGAGGACACAACTAGAAATCAGTGGTAAAGTTGTATTTACAACACTGTGCAGCGTATTTTATGGAGGACGACGACTGTTTCCTGAACCAGTAGCCTACAATGCTTCTGTGCACAAAGGTTGTTTCTATAAAGCGGGGCAATTCCAACTTTGCAAGGACAGTCTGGCGCTTCTGACTCATAGCCTGTAAGTATGTTTTCATATTTAAAGAATTTACCACTGATGATTCAAACGTGAGTTTTGAGCAGAGTAGAGTAGTGCTTGTTGTTTGTTGTTTCTCCGATCACAAATGCAGACATGGTTTTATGTTTATGCAGCATGATATGCAACGCAACGAGTAAAAACATAGTATATAGTCATTTAGTCATTAAGTCATTATAATCAATAACTTTGTTCTCACTGGATGTAACATATGCCTCATAATGGGTTTTAATGGTTTTGTCTCGTTGTGCCGGGACACATGGCATCACAGTTTGGTAAGGGGAGTAACATTTCAGTCACACGCTTGAGGCATTCAGCCAATCACAACACACTGGATAGCTGGCCAGTCAGCGTATATACATCGCTTTTCAGAACAATGAGCTTTGTAAAAATCTACGCATTTCAGAAGGCGGGGCATAGAGGAGAAACAATAATGTACATTATGTGGAAAATAATTAGTTTTTTTTTTTTTACCTTAAACCGCATAAACAAGTTGGATTACATCAAATCCACAAAATAATGTTCTTTTTTTAGCAATGTCATATGAGCCCTTTAATTTTTGAGCTAGAGATATGGGGAGTGGCTTCATTGAATCAAATATTGTATATGTGACTTTGCTCACAGCTGATTGGTCCAGTTTGGGTTTGCGATCTCTAACCCAGAATAAATCCTGCTGTGGAGGGTCCTGTAGCTGTGTAGTGCATCACCATGGTGATGAAACCCCCTCAAAATTATAAACCCATCTTCTTGAGCCCAAAAAACTCAGAGTTTGCTCAAACTTCTCATTGATGAATTTACTCATTGACCATTTATTCATTACATCTTAAATTAATAAATGAACAAAAGCCTTGATAAATGAACTAATCATCCCCTGAGAAGGGAAACAAGACACTGCATCATGGAGTTGACACTATCCACCTTATCCTTTGACGCAGAAGTAAGCCTATGGGTGAGACTTCCGGTTCATTAGCCGCAATTGGAAATAACAAGAAGAATAACAACATGCAGTAAACAAACCATTGTGTTCATAATTGAGATAATACTTCAAAATAATTTGGTAAGACACACCAATTTTCAATATCAAGCAGCAAAATGAGTTGTTTTGTACAGCTAAAAATAGCTGGATGCAGATGAGACCGGAAGCTAAAACCATAAAATTTATAAATGCCTGCACTCGTTCTTACGGGAAAAAGAAGGTGGACAGAGAAAGCCATCAGCGTGACTGGTGTCTGAAGCATGTGTAAACAAATGGTAATAATCAATGGCAGATTGCAGTCCAGAGTATAAAGCAAGGGGTACCTGCAATACACATCATCAACTCTTTTGTCTGAAGCAGATGTGCAGGCAAGCCCTAGGCAAGGCAAATAAGGTACAGTGTCTTGTTCCACTTCTCATGAAACCAGTGTTACATACGTAACCTGAGACATTTTCTTTCGAAGTGGAACTTCGAGAGTAGGCTACCCACAAACAATACCCACTATTCCATGCTGAGAAAATTCTGACTCACTAAGCTGTGTATATGCACAAAAATAGTGAGCACAGCATAAACTGACCTTGTTGTGTATTATGTATTTCAGCATAATTAGCTATTTGTTATTTATTTAATGAAGTATGAGCGTTCCTTGCTGCCGTTAAATTGCAACTTTCATTTTTAATTTTGAGACCACACTCTTCCCCCGTCGTTGATAAGTGTGCGTGTCCGTGTGGAAGCTCACAGTTTCCAAAGTGAGGAGGGAATATTACTGTATTTATTAGTTTTCTGCTTTAGGTATGATTCTGTATGTCCATATGTCCATCAGTTTACTCTGTAATGACGCTTGCAAACTCGTGCTGTGCCGTGAATCGGTCTGTTTATAAAACTAAACCACGGAAAACAGAAGTCTGCTCATGCTGAGAGATAAGCAGATGTATGTGTGTTAGAAAATATAATATATGGTGTTAAAACAATAAATGACACTGCGGATAAGAGTTCTATGTGAGAGGGGCGGGAACGAGAATCATGGGAACGGAGCGAGGTCGGTGAAGTAAATGCTAATGATCCACGACTGATTTTATATTTTGTGATAGTTGTTCATTAGTCCCTTGTTGATCCTAAGCAGTTCAACTGCATGCTGTTCTTCAGAAAAATCCTCCAGCTCCTGCACATTCTTTGATTTTCCAGTATCTTCTGCATATTTGAGCCCTTTACAACATTGATGATTTTGAGATCCATCTTTTGACACTGAGGGCAATTGAGGGACTCATACACAGCTATTACAAAAAGTGGAAACATTATGGATGCTCAAGAAGGCAACACAATGCATTAAGAGACAGGGGTGTAAACTTTTGAACAGGATGATAATGTGTACATTTTTCTTATTTTGTTTAAAGATCATATATTTGTTTTCATTTTGTACTGACCTTAAAATAAAATAAAAATAAAAAAATAATTTGGACATTCTCCTGCTGAGAAATAGCTGATAAAAATGTAAGAAAAATTTGAGTGCTCAAGAGAATTTTTTTGTATCTGTCTTATCTGACATTCAATATTTCAGGACAGAAATAAGGTAGGAGGAACATTCTTTTTTGATGATGTTCTCCAGCATGTTAGCTGTATATGTTTCAAATTTTGTGGTGCATAACATATTTTAAAAGTTTTTTAAAAGTATTTTGTGACAAAACAAGCCTTTTTGTTGTTTTCTGAGTGCCATACTCAAAAATAATGACTTATAACTCCAGGACCATAGCAAGGAGAGTTGAAAGGAATCATCTGATAGATATTTTTCTATATTTTTATGGGGAAAAATATCTGTAAGTGAAGGACGCCTCATGGTACCATCACAGAGAGGCACACAGTCACTTTCCAGAACATTTACATTCACTGTTCCTTGCTGGTGGAATGATCTTCACAGCCCCATCCATAATGCCTTATCCCTGACAATATTCAAAAGACTGCTGAAAACTACTGACTGCATCTGGAACAAAAAAATAAATAAAATAAAATAAATAAATAAAAAAAATTGTCAATGCTTTCTTTTTTAATCTTGTACTATTCTAAACGATGTCTGAAACTTTGTATTATGCACACTTCTTGTGTTTATTTGCCTCTTTATGATGAATCGCTTGTTGCATTTCAAATAAAAGCATCTGCTAAATGAATAAGTGCACATGCACATTACAGTATTTTCTGTTTTAGAGTGATGTAATGTTCATCTATAAACGATTTCTTCCGTTGGTTTCTGGACAGGCCATTTATGATGAACTCTGAATCATCATGTGGTTTTCTATTTTAGCACCTGTATTATTACTGTGATTATCAGTACAGTACATCACTATATTCACATTACATACATAGTATTTTTTTTTTAAATACAATATTTAGGACCAATTCCTCAATATATACGGTAGATCACTTTTTCAAAACTCTTCACGCAGTGAGCACATTATCATTGTTTTGGCGCAAAAAGCATTCAGTGACTATATCTTTTAAATTGCATGAATTCCTTTCTTGCTCAAACAAAAACCTACAGGTCAAATTTTACATTCTGAATAACTGAATGAAACAGCAATTTGACAGCAATAAAGAAATGTTACAAAATAAAATGTTGTATAATACTACCAGTTCAGATCATTATTTTATGAGATGACAAATTTTACTAGTGTTATGTAACAATGATTTGATTTGAGACAAGAAGTATAAAGTGTTTTAATAGTTTTAGTGCATTTGAGTGTGAAATTAGCTGCTGTGACAAACTGAAATTGTTTTTAGGAGAAATGGTGGAGAGTTTTGAAAAAGTGCCTTAAGTATTAAGAAATGGGTCCTAGCGATTGTAATGAAATATACAAGTTGTACTTTTTACATCACATCACATTAGGCCTGGGATTAGTTCACATTAAAGGGGTCATATGATGCGATTTCAAGTTCCCCTTCAGGAACTCGAGCTGCGTCGGAAAAACGCTATGGGAATGCCCTTCAGCGTGACCAGCTCTGAATAACATGTGTAATCAGTCCCATTAATGGGCGTGACGTCATAGGCGGGTGACGTAGCGACCAGGAAGCTATAAAAGCACGTGAGGTGGAACGAGCGTCAGGTTTCTGTCATTCAGCGAAGCTCTGTGGGTGTGTCAGTTACCATTACGTGTCTGTCAGTCTTATTTACTGTTGTCTGTCATACAAAGTTGCAGCCGAGGCAGAGCGGCAACTGCACTCGTGGGGATTGCAATTGGATCTGGTGGAGGGAATGCAGACAGGCGAGTCCCTATCTTCGTCCTCACCTGCCAGATCCTGCGTTCACTCTCTGGGATCGGAAGCGCACTTCGGTGCTACTTCCCCCCGGGAAGCGGACGCGACACTCCACCTATCTGCCTCCGAGGAGGTGGATGAGGAGAGCATCGATGAATCGCCCTGTCAGTCACCACAGTATGAGGAGTTGTTGGAGGTGATAACTCACGGGGTAGCCAAGTTAAACATCGATTGGCCCGCCGAGAAAAAAGCCGAACCGCAAAAGAGTAAATTAAACAAGCGTTTTTTACGATCTCGGCCACCACCTCCATGCCGGAGCCTGCCTTTTTTCCCCGATCTCCACACCGAGGTGTCGAGATCGTGGGCGAAACCATTCTCGTCCCGTTTATTTGTCCCCACCTCCAATTATTATGGCAATGTGGCACAGTTAGATGAGCATGGATATAAAGTGATGCACCGGGTAGAACAGACGCTCACGAGCTATCTGTCTCCTGACGCGGCATCATCATTAAAGGCGCCGGTCTTGCCTTCCAAGCCGCTGCGAACTACATCAGCGCTGGTTGGCAATGGGTACGTGGCAGCAGGTCAGGATGGTTCATGTCTGCATACGATGTCTGTGTTACAGGCATACCAGGCTGATCTGCTAAAAGAGCTAGATGAAGGCGAGGAACTTAAAGTGGAAAATATTTCTGAGTTGAGGAAGACCGCTGATTTAGCTCTCTGCGCCACCAAGGAGACCGCCCGCGCGATTGGGCGGTCCATGGCAGCCCTGGTGGCGGCAGAAAGACATCTGTGGTTGACCCTGTCTGATTTAAAAGATAAAGACAGGGTCTTCCTTATGGACGCCCCACTTGCGCCTTCTGGTCTGTTCGGCGACGCCATCAATTCCGTCGTCGACAGATACCAGGAGGCTCATAAACAGGCAGTGGCATTCCAGCGGTTCCTCCCTCGCCTTTCTCTAGCTCAGGGGGCTGCTGGGCGGGAGCAGCCCTGGCCGTGTACCAGCTCCTCATACAGAGAGGTGCAAAAAGTGAGCGTCGCCTCTCGTGCTCCCCCGCAACGGGAGCGAGGTCGGTGGCGCTCTAAGCAGGAGGCTTCTAAGACGAGGCCTGATCTGAGGGTCGTGCTTCAGTCCAGGAAGCCCTCGACAAAGCGTTTCTGACAATCAACATCAAAAAGCAGGATCGCTGAGGGTGACCCCTACTGGGGAAGAGCGGGGTGCACCGCATTACACGGTGCCCGTCTCTCCTCAGAGCTCTCAACAGCAGCTAGTTCAGTTGTTTCCTGCCGGTCCTCCGCTTCAGGGCACCGAGCTAGCAGCTCAAAGTACATCAGAGACCAGTCTCGAGAGAATGGTTCCCTTAGTAGACTATTTAGCAGCGTGGAAGCTACTGCCAAATGTGTGTCGTTGGGTCCTGCAGACTGTAGAAAAAGGTTATCGAATTGAATTCGGCGCTCCGCCATCACCTTTCAACAGGGTCTTTCCCACATTAGTGGGCCCCGAGCAGGCTCTGATATTGGAACAAGAAGTAAATACCCTCTTGCAGAAGGAGGCCATCGAGGTGGTCCCTCCTCATGACAGGGAATCCGGGTTCTACAGCCGGTACTTCTTTGTTCCAAAGAAGGATGGGGGGCTGCGTCCAATTTTAGATCTGTGTCAGTTAAACCGCTCAGTCATGCGACTGAAGTTCAGGATGCTTACTATCAGGCAGGTCGTGTCTCAGATCAGGTCCGAGGACTGGTTTGTCACGATAGATCTAAAAGATGCTTATTTTCATATCTCCATCCTTCCCAAACACAGGAAGTTTCTAAGGTTTGCTTTCAGGGCCGAAGCTTACCAGTATCGAGTTCTTCCTTTTGGTCTAGCACTCTCATCCCAAACTTTCACGAAGTGTGTGGATGCTGCGCTGGCTCCACTGCGACTCCAGGGCATCCGCATACTAAATTATATCGATGATTGGTTGATTTTGGCTCAATCAGAGCAGATGGTGGTTCGACATCGAGATGTCATTCTCGCCCATATGGAAAAGTTGGGGTTAAGATTAAATGCCAAGAAAAGTGTGCTTTCTCCATTACAGAGAACCACTTATCTGGGCGTGGTGTGGGATTTGACCACAATGCAGGCACGTCTGTCCCCTGCTCGTATCGAGTATCGAGAGTCAGAGAAAGCCAGTCACTCACTGTCAAGCAGTTTCAGAAACTTTTGGGGTTAATGGCAGCTGTGTCCAACGTGATACCTCTTGGCCTGCTGTACATGAGACCCCTACAGTGGTGGCTCAAGACCAAGGGGTTCTCCCCAAGGGGAAACCCACTTCGCATAATCAAGGTCATGCGGCGATGCCTACATGCCTTAGACATGTGGAGGAAGCCTAGGTTCTTGTCTCAGGGCCCGGTGCTGGGAGCTCCTTGTCGCCACGTGACGCTAGCGACGGACGCGTCCCTCACCGGCTGGGGTGCGGTCATGAGTGGCCACCCTGCCCGCGGTCTGTGGAGTGGTCGCCATCTGACATGGCATATCAACTGTCTAGAGATGCTAGCAGTATTTCGAGCATTGAATCATTTTCTCCCAGACCTAAGAGGTCACCATGTGTTAGTGCGCACCGACAACACAGCGGTGGTCTCTTATATCAACCATCAAGGAGGCCTGCGCTCGCGACTCCTGTACCAGCTGGCACGCCAGATCCTTGTGTGGTCCCAGGGCAAACTCCTTTCGCTGAGAGCAGTACATATTCCTGGGCATATGAATATGGGGGCAGACATCCTGTCGAGGCAGGGGCCAAGGCCCGGGGAATGGAGGCTTCACCCCGAGGTTGTGAAGCAGATATGGACTATATTTGGTCAGGCTCAGGTGGATCTGTTTGCGACTCAGATGACATCGCACTGTCCCCTTTGGTTCTCTCTAGTTCGTCCAGCTCCTCTGGGACTGGACGCTATGGTACAGACGTGGCCGAGGCTTCGTCTGTACGCTTTTCCCCCGATTGCTCTGCTCCCGGAGTTCTGGCGAGAGTACGCCGGGACGGGGTCCGTCTTCTATTAGTAGCCCCGTTCTGGCCGGGCCGAGTATGGTTCTCAGATCTGATCTCGCTCCTCGACGGCTCTCCATGGGAGATACCTGTCAGGAGGGATCTCCTCTCACAGGCGGAGGGCACGATATTCCACCCCACGCCCGGAGCTATGGAAGTTATGGGTGTGGCCCCTGAGGGGGCACATCTCGTAGCTTCTGGTCTCTCAGCCGAGGTTGTTGAGACCATCCTCCAATCCAGAGCTCCCTCAACGAGGAAACTGTATGCCTTGAAGTGGAAACTTTTCACTTCTTGGTGCGGAGATCACCAATTTGACACAGTCAACTGCCCAGTCGGTACAGTGCTGGAGTTCCTGCAGGCCCGTTTCTCTGCAGGGTTGACTCACTCCACCCTGGAGGTCTACGTGGCGGCCATTGCGGCCTACCACGCCCCTCTTGGTGACCAATCAGTGGGCAGACACCCCCTAGTTTCACGTTTCCTCTGTGGCACGCTGAGGCTGAGGCCTCCGATACGTTCCCGTGTCCCCACGTGGGACCTGGCTGTGGTGCTAGAAGCTCTTTGTAAGCCTCCTTTTGAGCCTATTGAAGAAATCGCTGGCCACTATCTTACGATTAAGACTGCCTTTCTTCTAGCTATTACTTTTCTAAAGAGAGTTGGGGATCTTCAGGCCCTCTCAGTGGCCTCTTCCTATTTAGACTTTGCGCCCGGCATGGCCAAAGTGTTTCTCTACCCTCGAGCGGGGTATGTCCCGAAGGTTCCCTCAGTTATCCCGCAGCCTATTGTACTGCAGGCCTTCAGTCCTCCTCCCTTCAAGGACCCAGACCAGCAGAAGCTAAACTGTATGTGTCCAGTGCGAGCAGACAGAACAGAGCTGCCATGTGGAGAAAGGCGGACCAACTGTTTGTATGCTATGGTCCCCCTAAGAGAGGTCTTCCAGCCACAAAACAGACCCTCAGTCAGTGGATAGTGGATGTAATTACTACTGCCTATAAGTCCTCTGATCTCCCCTCACCATTGGGAGTCAAGGCTCACTCTACCCGCAGTATGGCGGCCTCCAAGGCCTTCTTGTCGGGTGTGTGCATGCAGGACATCTGCAACGCAGCTGGATGGTCCACGCCCCTCACATTCGTCAGATTTTATGGTTTAGATCTGCGAGCCACTCCAGGCTCTTCTGTTCTTTTGCCTTAGCTGTGCTCCTTGTATACACACTAGGCAGGGACTTGCAAGTCTGGAGCTTTGGGCATTCTCGTTCCCATAGCGTTTTTTCTGACGCAGCTCCAGTTCCTGAAGGGGAACGTCCCAGGTTACGTATGTAACCATGGTTCCCCGAAGGGAACGAGACGCTGCGTCTCTAGGCCATACTTCCGACATCCCTGCCAGAGTTCGCTTCATTCCTAAAAGCTGACGCTCGTTCCACCTCACATGCTTTTATAGCTTCCTGGTCGCTACGTCACCTGCCTATGACGTCACGCCCATTCATGGGACCGATTACACATATTATTCAGAGCTGGTCTCGCTGAAGGGCGTTCCCATAGCGTTTTTCCGACGCAGCGTTTCGTTCCCTTCGGGGAACCATGGTTACATACGTAACCTGGGACATTTTCCTTCCTCTTAGGAGTGTTACAAGCAGATTGTGCATACATAAGATCCCTGAAGTTGCAAAGACTAAAGTCTCAAAATCAAAGAGAGATTTTTTTTAATCAAAGTTAAGACTCTGCCACGCCTTCCTAAAACGGCTCATTCAAACACGCCCCCACATGTCTGTCACTATGTGGAAATATTTGTGCAATGCCGCCCAAATGTTCACGCAAAGAAAGAAGGCGTGGTTTCAGTAACCGCAGTTAATGTTAAAGCAGCCATGTCAGGGAGATGCTGTGTGTATTTAGACGACAGCAAAAGCACTTTATTTGGCCTTCCAAAAGTAGATGTATTTAGGAATCTTTAAGATTACTTACAACAGAACAGCAACGCATTTTATGGACGTAGTAGAGGAGGTAATTCTGACTTAACTACGACAATCTGATGCTTCTGAATCAACTACTGTAAGTATGTTTTAACTGATGGTAAAACGAAGGACATTATTAACTGTCTTAACATTTATTTTGAAAGACAAAGCTTGCGATTATGGAAAGAGGCGCTACATTTCCGTCGGAAGGAGGGACTAGAAAACAATGTGTTTGAGAGAGGCGGGGCATGTCAACATATTCTGTTACACCAATTACACACAATAAGGATCTTTGAAAAAGCATCATATGACCCCTTTAAAAAAAATTCACAGCCTATTGCATACTCTCGTATACCTCAAAATACTGTGTACTAAAAAACAGAAGTACTATGGAGAGAGTTTTAACATTTTCAGTGCATGCTGGTATTTGCACCACTGCGCAAAAGGTTTTAATGGCCTATGTAGATTAATGAGGATGTGGACAACAGCTAAGTAATATCTACAGATGCCATACAGACATTTCTAGGAACCTGTGCAGATGACGTCTTGTCGTGGGAACTGGGAAGTTAGTAATGACAAAAAACTCTGTAGAAAGATTCTGTGGCATAGTTCTCAAAACAACATGACAGTGTTTAATAAGAGGCTGTCACTTAATTACAATATGAAGAACATGATGATTATACTCTTATGTTGATGAATTTACAGCCAATGGAAATGAACATTACAATCATCTCTGGTCTTGGTTTTGTTCCTTCATTGGGAATTTGTATTGCTTTTCTCTCTGGAAGACAACAGAATAACAAAAGTTGGAGGAAAAACAAGAAAATGTGTACATCCTTTCATAATATCTGTGCAAAGATTACAGGGTGAACTATAAATATTTTTGTCAATCATGTGGTTTTACTCACTTTTAATTAAAAGCTCAACAATCTGGTCGTCTGATTACTTCATGATGATGTAGCACAGGTATTCTCCTGCATCAGTGTGTTGAAGATTGTTGAGTTTAATGGAGAAGTTTCCTCTCAGATACTCCTCGGGGAAGCTTTCTGCTCTGTTCTTGTACTGTGGATCCTGTCCACCCACAGAGCCATTACCATTAATAATGTCATACACATTCTGGCCGCTGTGTCTCTCGTGCACATGTCTTGAATTGTATGCAGAGGTTCTTCAGAAGAACAGTTTAAAACAGAAGATCCTCCAATAAATCCCTCAACAGTCTCCTGCAGAGACACTGAAAACAGAGAAGTTATGAAAAAAAGTATTATATTGCTTAACAAATAATTGTTAATTTTAGTGCTCACCTTCATTTGCTAATAGAAACACGTGCAGCAGTTTAAAACAACACCACCTGTGTAAACAGGTGCAAATTATTAATTTCTGGATTAAATCCATAATATCTCATCCTTTGAGATTAACGCTTTAGAGGAATACAGTGATCTACTAGGACGTCATGAGAGTAAAAATTATTGTCATCATATTCCATTCTAGTGTTTAAAAAATCCCTTCCTTCCTCTGCTGTGGCTCTAGTGCCACAGAAAGAACATAAATCCATGCACATGTTCATCAGGTGTCCACTTTATACATTTGTAGGAAGGCGATTGTGTAGATTGGGTTGTTATGCTACTTTTACATACAGTTATTTTTATGCAGTTTGCATTAAGTAGTAATGTAGTCAAATGCAGATATTAAAAGACAAAATTCAGTAAACACCTTATTGATGATGTATATTTTGTACAGACAAGCAGATGAAGTCAGAATATAAATGCAAAGTGCAACATTTCACGTTAAATTTTTTCCCATAGAAAACCATTAAGCGGATTGCGTTCATATTCCGACCTCATCTGCGTGCCTACAGTATGTAAACTGTGCATCATTAATATAGAGATATATTAAGGTACTTTAAGTGTTTTTACAATGTTTTGTCGCACTGTTTAATGACTGAAAATAATATTGCCGCGAGTGATTAATACAGATTGCAAATGGCCAAAACTTGCATTTTGATCACATACCTTTGTTTTATTCTTTTGAGAGATGATTTAAATATTTACGGCTGTGAAACAGATGGAAAATTGACAGGCTTGTCCTGCAGTTCTATGGATGTTTTGCCCTCAGGTCTTCGAGCCGGTCACATGACTGAAAGCTATGAATACTAAGTGACATGTTCTTAACTGATCAGCACTGTACACAGGTGTGATGTCCTTTCTTTAAAACAGCATCCACAATCCATATACAGTAGTACCATTACTTTATGCAATTAGAAATTACCTTCAGTGGTTAAATCATTATCTTTATGATTGCTTTATATATCTTTATATATCTGTTTTATTTTTGTTTTCAATTGTATGTGTTGTTTTGAATTAAAATGCTTCAAATGAAAGAGGAATGAAATGTATAGTATTTTTTTTTTTTTATGTGTTTGGGAATGATGTTATGTGGTTTTATCTTTATTTTCAGTAGGTCAACACATGCATACACAGACGATATTTAATATGGTGACACCATCCTCAAATGTTGTGAAGTTTGGTCATGCAATGCACAAGAACTTTGAGATTTGATGTTAGTTGACATTTCAGGTTTGTGTCAAAATATTTGATGTATGGCCCTGACAGTGCTACTGGATCTTCTGAGAAGTGAACGGCAACAGTGATGGGTGCCACAATCCAGACCCTGCTGTTTCTCTTCTGTCTGCCAGCGGTACATCATACAGAGTGTTTGACATGTGCCTCATTCCACTGTCCACCGCATTGTCCTCCGAGTCTCTGAGGAGGTGCTGACCATTCACCAAGAGATTCACCTCCTGAAGACCCCAGAACACATGAATGAAAAACTGATGTTTTTTTCTGATGTTAAACCTAAGCTATGTTGTAAATGGTTGTAAAAAGTACTTTCAGTAATGTATTTAACTATTTATTTTAATCTGTAAAAAAATATTTACAGGACAAAAAATAAAAATAAAAATAATATTTTGTGAAAATAATTTTAAGCTGCATTAAAAAAAATTAACAATGTACATAATTACTTCTCTTTTATTTGCACGTGAATATGGAAAACAAAAATACAAAATGTACAGAAAGTACTCAGGCTTATTTACAAATAAATTAAAAATGTAAAGAAGGATAATGTATACAACTTATGCATTTAATTTTTAACTTGCATCACAAAAATAAACTACAGAAATTAGGTTGTTTCATTGACAAGATGATATTTTAAAAATATATTGAAAAACTGTAAGGGAAGGGAAAGACCATTGCCTTATACTGTATAGGGTTGTCTTATTGTCTGTGGGCTTTATGTTAAAAAAAAACCCCTGGCTTTTAACACTTTCACTAGGTATTTGAGTAAATGAAAATACTTATATTTCAATGTGATTTCCTCCACAGAACTCTCACCCACCGTGTGTTCTTTGAATATAAACACCGTAGTCTTCTGTGCGCAAGTGATTCTGGGATATGGTAGGGTGCGAAGTGTCCATAAGATGGTAATGGGAAATGAAGGGCGCATTTGAAGTCACTTTCGAAATTCATCAGACTTCGTCGCGCCGCGGTGACACATTTGGACTTCAAATGCGGTCTTTGGAGTGTGCATTCTGAGGCCCTGTCCCAAATGGCACACTCTGGACTTGTGGACTTCCTCAGAGTCCACACTTTGGTGACGTCATGTAGTGCAGACCTATAGGGCCCTTGGCGTGAGTCCACGAGAGCACATTGAGAGGTATTTTTGGGACAGACTCGATCGTCACGCTGGAAATAACGGTCTGGTTGTTTTTTGACAGGAGCTGCAGGTTCAGGGAATATGCTGCCTATGTTCCATTTGAACTAAGATTACAATTTTAACACATAATAAACATGTGCGTGAGTTTCAGATGAATTTACAGTTTTAAATATAAATACTAGGTTTACATATGACTCAGTAAAGCCCTGACATTCGGTTCTATTTATTTAATGAATCATAATGCGATCATATTATTATGTTTGAGATATCAACCACTGGTCAATGACCATAATATTTGTATAAACTGTAGGTAACAACTGGTAAAATGTACTCCTAGGTCATAAAAACCGTAATGATACCTACACTTAAATATTTTCTTCTCAGCCATGTCATCAATTGCTCTTGAGCCAAATCTCCTCCCATCTGTTGTCTGATTGGCATTTCGCAAGGATTCCTGGGTAGTTAAAGTGTGCGGAGCCTGCATCTGTGTGGGCTTCGCAGAAGACCGCTTCAAGGGTACAAAGGGGGCGCTTTTTTTTTTTTTGTACCAGGCTGTAAAAAGTTTTTTTTTTTTTTTGCTGTAAAATTGGGCATTTAACATGGAGAGCCTATGCGATTTGTCTTTTCTTTTGTTTTGTGGCTCAACTAATCTCGCTCTTTCTGACTTTTATTTTCACAGATATGTTATTAAAACTCTTCAAATTAGAGTAGATTATTAAAGAAAATGTTATAAACAGTTTAAGGTTTAACAGTGAAAAGGAAGTAAAAATGTTTCTCAAACCTAAACGACACTCAAATAAATTACATTAAATGTTTACTACATGTTATTGTTCTACTGATATAAGATCTTCTTACCATGACATGCTTGTCAGTTCAGTTTGCAATAGTTTGAGTGACGTCAATTTTTACCTAAACCATTGACTGCAGAATAGAATAGAATAGAATAGAATAGAATAGAATAGAATAGAATAGAATAGAATAGAATTAGATTGGACATTCTGTCCCCCTCACTTCTGAAATGACCTCAGAAGACTTTGAAATGTAACAAAATATTAGTTATACTATTTTTCCTTTTTGGAGCTTGACAGCTCCGCTCACAGCCCAAAAATTTATCTGTTATGTCATATGTTCATGTGACTGTGTGCACATCTTCCAAAGTATCATTTCATGATGATGGAACCTCTCCATGAAGTACCCAGCACTGCACATTTTGTATGTCTCCCTGTATCTGACACTTCACCCACTTCAGTTGGGCCTCAATAAATAAATCACTGATAACTGATTTTGGACAGGCTTCTGAGGCAGAGTAATGGTTTAATGATCTACAGCAAAATATAGAGAGCTTGGTAATAACTAAGTGGATATTTCATTACTGCAATATTAATTTCTCGCTAGAAATTACATAAAAAGTGGAAAACTTTATTTTTTGGCTTAACTGTGTGACCGGAATGAGACTACTTCCACTTTAAGAGGGTGACTAGGATAATTACATAGGTGTTTAAAGTCTCGCAACTAGGAGAAACTATCGTTTGATCTCGTTCCCTCTGGTATGTGTGCGCATTGGAAGAGCTGCTGTGACTAATCCGCTATACGATCCTGGTAAAAACTATTGTTTTGATTTCGCTTTCTCTGGTATGCGCGTCTTAAAGGTTGCTGTAGATATTCCTCCTCTTCAATTTGGTGGAGTTAGTGACTTTTGATAACGCGATTGCTGGGCATTCTTAAGGAGTGTCACTTATCAGGTAAAGATGTTGCACTATAGTCTTAACAGTTGAATAGTATAGTTGAGGGATATAGATTAAATTAATAGTTGATTGTGTTGCCACAGTTCCTAAATGCAGACGCAAAGCCCTTTCCAGAACAGGAGGTGTAACAAATAAATAGATGGCTTAATAGCACCTGATGTCATCAGTCAGGTAACAGTGCAGCTTTGACTCGTTTTAGGATCATTTAAGTGTGGGGTTTTATTGTGTAGTATGGAGGGATAGTAATGTTAAAATGCAACTCTTTATTGTAGTTTTATTTTATTGGGCAAAGGGGAAAAAAACAGCCACGTTAACCTGGCTATTTTAAAAGGAGGTCTGTAATTTGGATGTATGTGTTAAATGCCCATGTATTATGCATTGTATATTTGATGCTTTGTTTTAATATAAATGTATTAAAGGTGTTTAGGCAACCACTGTTTCTTGTTGTATTTTTCATTTATTTTTTGTTCATTTTTTTGTATTTCTTTAAACTATTATTTCTGATAAAATGACAAGAATTTTATGCTCCTGCTTTAATAAGCTTGGTCTGGGCATAAATCTCCCTCTATTTGGATTCTTAAGGAGTGTCACTTATCAGGTAAAGTCATAGTAATTTATACCTTATGTTCAACAAATAACTGGTCACAACTGTCACAGAATGGAAGGCACAGGATTGTGAGATATCAAAGGCAGTGAAGGATACATCTATGCTGCCTTCAAAAATCGGCCAGATGAAGGCATCTCAGCAGACAGGAACTGAAACTAACATTGAATTCGGACGTGCCTTGATGCCTTCCTACCTTGGAATGCGTCCTCTAAAGGTAGCATTTTTCAGTTTTCGGATGCAGCCCTGGTCTTGCAGTCTTCAGTAATGAGGTGATGAGTTGAATCAGGTGTAACAGAAGAGGGACACATACAAAATGTGCAGGACTGGGGGTACTCCAGGACCAGTTTGAGAACCACTGCTTTAAATAAACCCTGATTTCCCTCACGCTCATTGCTCAACACTGCTGTGACGTTTCAAACGTGGAGTTTCATTCTATTTATGACGTAATCTACAGCTGGCGCTGTAACCATTTATACAGTGATTTAAATCGCTGGTCTTGTGATTAAAGTGTAAGGTGTCATTAAAGTAATTCATGTGACTCCAGTCCAGTGCCTAAACTTTATTTTAGGGGTGCACGGTAAATATTTACTGATAATTAATGCGCATCTCCTCAGTAAAGCCAGTTCTCTAATCAGCGGTAAATTCCATCAGGTGCGTGATTTCACATAGAGCAGCTGTTACTACACGTTTATTGCGCAGCTTGTCAGTTAACAACAGCTCTGTGTAGTAACAGCTGCTCTATGTGAAATCACGCACCTGATGGAATTTACCGCTGATTAGAGAACCGGCTTCACTGACGAGATGCGCATTAATTATCGGCTGATATTTATCGTGCACCCCTACTTTATTTAAAGTCATATAATATACAGAGGCGGAGTTATCCATTACGCAAAGGTAGCCCACCGCCTTGGGCCCAAAAGCCAAGGGCCCCGTAAAATGCTTTTTAATATGCTCCATCAGGTGCGTGATTTCACATAGAGCAGGTGGCTGTGGTGTTCATTACCACGACAACCGTCTGTACGTCCATGTTGAACGTGCTTCTTAGCAAAAGTAGGGCCCCTATGATTTCCGTGATGTAGAAAATGGGGACGGAATCCCGGAATCCATTCATAAAAACGGAATTAAGGCTACTGCGTAACGCGAAATGTGACGGAATGAACGGTTGTGACGGAATGAACGGTTGTGACGGAATGAACGGTTGTGACGGAATGAACGTTTGCTAGTGAAGCATGCTCAGCGCTCACAGTTGTCATCTGTAGTAGCTAAATACCATATCGGGGTTTGATTAAAGTGTACTGAATTGCATTTGATTTATTCATTAAATTTTTTGACGAATTACGTGACATTGCTCGTTACACAGTAAACTTCTGTTGTGTAGCACTTTGAATGTACAAAAATTAAAGGGTTTGTTTAATTTTCATTAAAATTAAAGATTAATGTTTTTTTTTTGTCTTCATCAGAAAAATTCAAATACACAATACAGAATTTCAAAAAAAAAGTAAATAAAATAAAAATGAAAAATTTAATTTCATAGGGCCCTATTATTGTATACATCTTAATAATTTAAGTGGTTTTAAAGAATTTAATTAATAAGAGTTGTTTTTTTTTATTTTTTTATTAAACCATTAAAATGGAGTACAGAAAAATTAAAATGGAAAGAACAGAATCTGGGCCCTAATAGGCCTAAATAACTGTTAAATTAAACAAGTTTTAAGATTTCAATTAATTAGACATGTTTGTTTTTTTTTTTTTTTTTTTTTTATATAAAAATGAAAACATAAAAAAATATTTTGGAAAAAATAAAACTAAGGCTACTTAGGGAAAAATAAAACAGATTTCATAGGGCCCTACAAATATCATGCATCTGAAGCTATAATTTAATACTAAGCAACAGTGCATATTATATAGGGCCTATTTTTTTTTTTTTTAAATGGCGCTCACTCGTTTTTGTGAAGGACCCAAGAAGGACCATGCACAGTCACTTTCCACACAGGCACACTTCATGTTTGGTTGAAAGAATCCTTGTTAAAGCATGTTAAAAGTATAATTTCCTTCAGTTTAATTTAAATGTGTAATTAAAATAAATAAAAAAATAAATGTATATTTTAAAGTTTAGAAATAGACAGCCTTGTGTAGACAATAGCATAGTGAAAATTACCCCAAAGCACCACATAGTGTCCAACCTACTAAAACAATTTAAGAAATCCTTTATTTATAAATTGTACATGAAAAATGTAAAAGATTGGACACAACTATGGGACACGGTTGTGCAGCAGCAAGCATCACAACAGTGAAAGGAACCTCAAGATTGTAAATGTGTGAAATTGTATAGGGCCCCATTCATGTATTATCCCTGAGGCCCCCAAATCACTAAATCCACCCCTGATTATATATATGAACAAATAAAGCACTTGCATCACTTCATAAAATTGAGGTTAAACCATTGGAGTCACATGGATTCATTTAATGATGTCTTTATACATATCTGAACCTTGAAAGTGTTAGTTGCAGTATGCTGTCAGTGGAAGGACAGAAAGCTCTCGGATTTCATTACAAAGATCTTAACTTCTGTTCCGAAGATTAACTAAGGTCTTACTAGAATGGAATGACATGAGGGTGAGTAATTAATGACAGATTTTTTTTTATTTTGTGCAGAACTAACTTTTTAAGATCATTTTAGTTAAATGATGATGAATGTAGTAAAATGAAATTAAAAGTTTCATGAAATATTATTCTTCAAGACATTTTTTAGCATTTATTCACAAATGTCATCTGTTGTGTTTTAAAAGCATGAGAGTTCTGCCATTTCAACAATGGTGTTTGCTTTCCCACAGCTTGCTCTTGCTGCATTTATTATAGCATCTCCCACAGAATCAGATTCTTCTGCCACTTGATATCCAGTGATTGCTCCTCCAACACATCCTGAGAGAGCCGCAGCTCCGAGAACACCGGCAGTGATTCCTGAACCCACTGCTGCTCCGATGCCAGCACCAGCAGCCACTTCCACCCCAAAGACTTCCACCGCTGAAGCAAACTTTGCTGCTTTGAGTAAAGCCACAACAGTTACCACTGCGATGCCGATGCCCAGGAAAGCACCGATCAGTGTCCCTGTGGTCACTCCGGCAAGCCTAATGAGAAGTTTTTTATAAACATTTTCTTTAGCTTTTCCTTTTTTTTCTCTAATGCATGCAAATTGTCCTCTATATTTTCAATCTCTTCTTGAATTTCTTCCTCCACCATCTGAAGCAGCTCATTGTTAAAGCAGTCTTTCTCACTTCCCTTCAGATTCTTCTCAAAGGTCCTCAACAGCTTTTTCACCTGAACTCTGTTGCTCCTGTAACCCCAGCAGCGTTTTCTCCAGTGTTTGTTGTCAATAACATGACAGCGACCTCCACAGTTTTCCACAAGCTGCTGTAGTTTTGGACTCTCCTTTACAAATTCCTCAATGGTTTGACCTTCTAGATCTTCACCGTGAGTGAATAAAACTGATATGTGTTTAAGGATATCACCACACTGCTCAAAATATGAATTCATAATATCCACAATCTCCATTTCTTGTTTCGTGTACCTTGAAACCTTTAGAATCATTACTATCATGTCAGGACTTGGACCCATTTCAGTGATGGATTTAATGATTTCAGCTCTGATGGCATCCTCAGTAACCACTGTGTCAAAAATCCCGGGTGTGTCAATAACAGTGATTTTTCTCCCAAAAGCCATCGCATTTCCACTCACACAGTCTGCAGTCATCGATGTAGGTGAAGCTTTACTCTTGAATATTCGCTTCCTAAGGATTGTATTCCCAGCGCTGCTCTTGCCAACTCCTGTCTTCCCAAAAAGGACAATCCTTCTCTCAGGTCTAGATTCTTTACCTTTTGGAAGAAAACACAAGTATTTTGTTACGAAACTGTTGTTTACCTCATAAAAAAATAAGTTGCTGCCTTAAATATTTAATTACAATCAACTTAAATGTATATAATAAATAAATTTCAACTTAAATTACATTAAACTGAATTTAAAAATGAGTTGTATCTTGTATAACAAGTGAAAGTAATGGAAAACATGTTGCCATAACTTGTTTTACAATGTAATGGTTTCAAGGCATTATGTATACTGCATTACTATTTATTGTATCCCAAACTAGCTGTTGAAACATTTGCATCAAGCAAATATGAATTCTTTTAACTTAATCACTTTTCATGTAATTTACAGTGCAAAACAGGCACAAATGTATTTTAGAGTTATTTCATGCCATTATTTCTTACCTCCCATTATTCTTGTCCTTTAATGAAGCTCTGTAATCTGTGAAACAAGGTGTGTGGCATTAATTAAATTGTCCTTTCTTTTTAAATGAGCATTGCTCTGAATACAAAACAAAAACTGAACCAAAAAGTCTTGAGATGCATGAAAGATTTTAAAAATATTTTGATTTCAAAGACTATTGCTAAAACTCTTAAAATTAGTTTTGTAGACAAAAATCAACAGAATTTCTTTATTATTAAAAAAGTACATGTTAATCATTAAGTAATTTTTATTAATTGAGTATTGTTTTTAATGAATGAATCCCAGTGAGAATGAGTAAAGCTGAAATCTAGACAAAGAAGAAGCTTAAATATGTTGTCACGTGTTTTACTCACCACATTACCATACTTCCTTAAGTGTTTATATGACTTTAATAAGTAGATTTGTTCAATACTTTGGCTGGTGTAACTGATATAATATTATTTGCAAATAAAGCCGGAATCGAAACAAGTGTTCATATTGAATAATAAAATATACCGTGTTGTTGTGTTGTAGTGGATGGATTGTGGTTTTTTATTTTGGTAGTTTGGAATATAAGTGTTATCAGTGAAAACAAGTCATTTTTCTTGATTTTTCCATTGCTGGAACTGTAGTTACAGAATCATCCATCAGTTTTTGATCTGCACTGATAATAGCTGGAGAGAACTGCGTTCAATCTCCAATCAACAGTGAATTTGAAAATCTCAATAAGGTTTAGTTGCTTCTGGAAGAGTATGCTGAAGTTTAATTTCTTATAAAGGTTACTTTATAAAGTCACATTTCTTGTATAAGAATTTCACACACAAAAAAACAAAAACATATTACTAAGCTATTACTTTAAAAAAAGCATCGAGTTTATACAAAAGTGGTATATACAGTAAATGATAAATAAAAACACTTATTTGTTATAATAATTGTAGAACTTCCTCATTAAAAACAACTTTTTTGTCATGTAAGGTATGAACTTCTTCACTAATGTTCTGCTTTCAGTTGTGGATATAGTTCTCAAAAATATCAGTTTTCATGTATATTTTTGGTTTGTATTACACTGTTCCCCTTGTTTTCACTTCTTGCATGTTTGATAGGCCTGTCTGCTGGTTTTGTCAGTCATATTATAGTGAACAAAGATGCATTATGTTCAGCCATTTTAACCTAAATAATTTTTCTCAACCAATTAATTCAGAAGAATTGATTCATTTACCAAATAAGCCTATTTATGAGTGAGTTCTTCAATCATACACTACAGAGGTTCATTCAAATACAATGATTCTTTCAGAGAAGAAACACTAATTTGTGATTTTTGGAGACCACATCTTATAGCATAGTTCACATCACAACTACTCTGAACAAATTATAAACGCAACGCTTTTGCCCCCATTTTTCATGAGCTGAACTCAAAGATCTAAGATATTTTCTATGTACACATAAGGCCTATTTCTCTCAAAAATTGTTCACAAATCTGTCTAAATCTGTGTTAGTGAGCACTTCTCCTTTGCCGAGATAATCCATTCACCTCACAGGTGTGGCATATCAAGAGTTTATATCTGACTCTATACGCAATTGCAAGTTTATATCTAACAATTGTGAGAAAAAAAAGTCAGAATTGGAGATAAAAACTCACAATTATCTTTTCTGTTTTTATTTATTTATTCAGTGGCGGAAACGGGCTTCCATAGATGATATATATAGTAGATTTTTATTTAAATATATAATATATACATATTTAAGTAAAAAAAAAAAAAAAGTGGAGAAAAAAAAAAACCTTAAATTGTTTTGTATTGTCATCTTTTTGCTGTTCTTGTTGCATTTAACCATTCTTGTGGCTCAGTGGTAGAGCATTGCATTAGCAGTGCAAAAGGTCATGGGTTCAATTCCCAAGGAACACACATACTGGTAAAATAAAATAAAAATGTATAGGCTGAAAGCACTGTAAGCTGTTTTGGATAAAAGCATCTGCTAAATGCATAAATTTTACTTAACCTCAGCATGCTGTTTCTAGCATATCCAATCTTACTTAAATAAAAATGTATAGGCTGAATGCACTTTAGCTACCACAGTCACTGTAGTGGAGTAAAAAAAAAACACACAAAACCTTTTTCACTGCAACTTCAAAGGAGGCAAGACAATGTTGTCGAAACTAGTGCTTGATACCCATGGTAATTTTGTTAACACTGTTTGCTAGCCTGGGATAATTATCTGTTCTCTGTTCATACTTCTCACCATTCATTCTGAGGGTATGGCCAATTATTTTCCATATACCCATTTTTTAGGGTATCCTGGAAAAGGAGGGTTGACTTGTCAGATAGTGGTAGGTTTTTCTGGACCTCGATGATTAGCTTCGCCGCATTGTCTTCTGCCATTTTAAATGCGCAAACCCTTTAAGTTTGAATGGATTCTGATTGGCTGTCAGTTTTTTTTTTTTATCATTCATCAGCTGGAAACAAGTGATCACAGTGATATCGTTCCTCTGTATCATTACCGTTATACACGGAACAAAATTATAAATGCTTATGATTATAAACATTTTTTGTTTTGATTATAATTTTTAATGATTTTGATTTTGAGATCTTTTTTTTTTTGTTTGTACACAAAAGGCCTATTTCTCTCAAATATTGTTCACAAATTTTTTTTATTTGGTGTTGTTGACCTCTTCTCCTTTGCCGAGATAATCCATCCACCTCACAGGTGTGGCATATCAAGATGCTGATTAGACAGCATGATTATTGCACAGGTGTGCCTTAGGGTGGCCACAATAAAAGGCCACTCTAAGATGTGTAGTTTTATCACACAGCACAATGCCACAGATGTTGCAAGTTTTGAGGGTGTGTGCAATTGGCATGCTGACTGCAGGAATGTCCACCAGAGCTGTTGCCCATGAATTATTGTTCATTTCTCTACCATAAGCTGTCTCCAAAGACGTCTAAGACAATTTGGCAGTATATCCAACCGGCCTCACAACTGCAGACCACATGTAACCACACCAGCCCAGGACCTCCACTTCCAGCAGCTTCACCTCCAAGATCTTGTGAGACCAGCCACCCAGACAGCTGCTGCAACAATCGGTTTGCATAACCCAAGAATTTCTGCACAAATTTTCAGAAACCATCTCAGGGATGCTCATCTGCATGCTCGTCTTCCTCATCGGGGTCTCGACCTGGCTGCAGTTCGTCGTTGTAACCAACTTGAGTGGGCAAATGCTCACATTCGATGGTGTCTGGCACTTTGGAGAGGTGTTCTCTTCACGGATGAATCCCGGTTTTCACTGTATAGGGCAGATGGCAGACAGCGTGTATGGCGTCGTGTGGGTGTGCCGTTTGCTGATGTCAACATTGTGGATCGAGTGGCCCATGGTGGCGGTGGGGTTATGGTATGGGCAAGCGTATGATATGGACAAATAACATAGGTGCATTTTATTGATGGCATTTTGAATGCACAGCGATACCGTGAAGAGATTCTGAGGCCCATTGTTGTGCCATTCATCCACGACCATCACCTAATGTTGCAGCATGATAATGCATGGCCCCAAGGATCTGTACACAATTCCTGGAAGCTGAAAACATCCCAGTTCTTGCATGGCCAGCATACTCACCGGACATGTCACCCATTGAGCATGTTTGGGATGCTCTGGATCAGCGTATACGACAGCATTTTCCAGTTCCTGCCAATATCCAGAAACTTTGCACAGCTATTAAAGAGGAGTGTCTTTACAGCATTCCACAGGCCACAATCAACAACCTGATCAACTCTATGCGAAGGAGATGTGTTGCACTGCGTGAGGCAAATGGTGGTCACAACAGATACTGAATGGTTTTCGGACCCCCTAATACAGTAAAACTGCACATTTTAGAGTGGCCTTTTATTGTGGCCAGCCTAAGGCACACCTGTGCAATAATCATGCTGTCTAATCAACATCTTGATATGCCACACCTGTGAGGTGGATGGATTATCTCGGCAAAGGAGGAGTGCTCACTAACACAGATTTAGACAGATTTGTGAACAATATTTGAGAGAAATAGGCCTTTTGTGTACATAGAAATGAGTAGTTCAGGCATAAAACTCTATTGGCGCTCTAATTGGTTCATTCAAAATCACATTCCCAGCCAATCAGGTTCTAATTATAATTACAGTGTGCCTATAAATCGGACACATTCCATGCTCACCACACCTGTGCGCAATGTGTATCCTCTTCCTAGCCCACCGCCTCCCCAGCACCACCTGCCTAGATCTGCTACAGGGGGATCTTTCTCTCTTTCTAGCAGCAGCATGTTTCCTTTTATTTTATGATATGTACGTTTAGCCAAAGCAAGTCTACTTGCTCTGCAACAGCAGCATAGCAGATCTAGTCCACCAAAACCGAACATCTGCTTTTCAAATTTTATCAGTAAAGCTTTTACAATCCTTTCCGAGAGTTGTCATGACTGAAAAAGTCCTAGATCTTTGAGTTTAGCTCATGAAGAATGGGGGCAAAAGCAAAAGTGTTGCATTTATAATTTTGTTCGGTGTATAACGGTAATGATACAGAGAAACGATATCACTGTGATAACTTTTTGTTTCCAGCTGATGAATGATAAAAAAAAAAAAAAAAAAAAAAAAACTGACAGCCATTTAGAATCCATTCGAACTTAAATGGTTCGCGCATTTAAAATGGCAGAAGACATTGCGGCATCAAGGTCCAGAAAAACCTACCACTATCTGACAAGTCAAACCCTCCTTTTCCAGGATACTTTAAAAAATGGGTATATGGAAAATTGTGCCGTTAAAACAATTGGCCGTTTTGGCCATACCCTCAGAATGAATCTATGCTAAGCTTAGCTATAAGTGCCACCGCCAGACGCGGAGATCGGCTGAATGGATTTGAAAACTGTAAAACTCAACTGTTTGGATTTGGGGGATTTGCCTACTTTCAGAAAAAGTGGAGTGTTCCTTTAACTCTAGGGATCTTGCTGTGTAATTTTAAAAAGTAAGTAATCAGTTCATACGTAGAAATAACCACATTGTTAGATAAAAAAAGACATGAAATGGCCTGATCTGTAGGAATTTCAGACAAAAACATAGTGTTGGTCCAGATCCGGCCCACATCTTGCCTGGATCTGACACTGGTTGCAGTCAGCTTGGTTACATTTGTAGTAAATCTCTGTGTCTCTGAGTGATGATCCGAAAAATTCATAAATAGTTAAAAGTTAATTATTAAAAAGAATAGCTGAACATAAATTAACAAATAAAATATATTGGTTACTGTCTTGAGTTATTATTTTGGAATAAATGTAAAATTCTTAAAAACACTAGCTTGATGCGATTCATGGCTTTAAATAGAATATTCATTACATTATTAAAGTAAAAATATAATATAAATATATATAGTGTAAGTAATGTTTATGTAACCAAGAACCTGTAACTGGGACATTACATTACATTTGTTTTAACAATGAGTATTTGGTGGCAAAAACTCCTTAAATAATCGTGATTATTGTTGAGTATTTGACCACCACACACCACATATTCTCACATACTGTAGTCTGATGAGCCAATCAAAACATTTGCTGAAGATGGGTGTCAGAGCACTGGGCCACCAGTTGTTCAAGCACAAGATTTTAATTTTTTTTGGGATGGGCACAATGGTGGATTTTTTTAAAGCATGATGGAACCACAGGCAGAGAGAGAGAATGGTTGAAGATGTGTGTGAAAACCCTGGCTAGTTGGCCACACAAACTCAGAGTACATGGCCTGCAATGACATCTGGACTGTAGTCTTGCTGATATTCACCCGTTGGAAGGATCGGGTTACATCCACGACACAGACAGGGAGTATACTAACCGCTTCTGCATTAACTCTCTCTGTGTGGGTGGTGTTGTGAGCTTCAAAGCAAAAATTAAAATGATTCAGCTCATCCGGGACAGGGGCAACAATGGGGGAGGGATCTGAAGGCATCTGGGAAAGGAAAGTAGCAGTCCAAAACATTCATTACGTGTGACTTAATTGCGATGTGCAAGTATTTTATTTTAAGTAGAAGCTAAGTCCCCTGTTACAATAAACACTGCATCAGGATAGACAGAGAGTTTATTGATTGTTTTTGTTTTGTGACTGTTATTTTTTTGATTGATTGTGTATTGTCTCTTCTCTTCTTTTTGTTTTTTTTTTGTGTTGTTCATTATTTTCCATAATGTAATGATAAAAATTAAACTTTCATATATTTTAGATTCATTGCACAACAACTGAAATATTTCAGGTCTTTTATTTTTTTAATACTGATGATTTTGGCATACAGCTCATGAAAACCCAAAAATTCCTATCTCAAAAGATTAGCATATTTTCATCCGACCAATAAAAGAAAAGTGTTTTTTAATATAAAAAAGTCAACCTTCAAATTATTATGTTCAGTTATGCACTCAATACTTGGTCGGGAATCCTTTTGCAGAAATGACTGCTTCAATGCGGCGTGGCATGGAGGCAATCAGCCTGTGGCACTGCTGAGGTGTTATGGAGGCCCAGGATGCTTCGATAGCAGCCTTAAGCTCATCCAGAGTGTTGGGTCTTGCGTCTCTCAACTTTCTCTTCACAATATCTCACAGATTCTCTATGGGGTTCAGGTCAGGAGAGTTGGCAGGCCAATTGAGCACAGTAATACCATGGTCAGTAAACCATTTACCAGTGGTTTTGGCACTGTGAGCAGGTGCCAGGTCGTGCTGAAAAATGAAATCTTCATCTCCATAAAGCTTTTCAGCAGATGGGAAGCATGAAGTGCTCCAAAATCTCCTGATAGCTAGCTGCATTGACCCTGCCCTTGATAAAACACAGTGGACCAACACCAGCAGCTGACATGGCACCCCAGACCATCACTGACTGTGGGTACTTGACACTGGACTTCAGGCATTTTGGCATTTCCTTCTCCCCAGTCTTCCTCCAGACTCTGGCACCTTGATTCCGAATGACACGCAAAATTTGCTTTCATCCGAAAAAAGTACTTTGGACCACTGAGCAACAGTCCAGTGCTGCTTCTCTGTAGCCCAGGTCAGGCGCTTCTGCCGCTGTTTCTGGTTCAAAAGCACACGCCTGTGCACGGTGGCTCTGGATGTTTCTACTCCAGACTCAGTCCACTGCTTCCGCAGGTCCCCCAAGGTCTGGAATCGGTCCTTCTCCACAATCTTCCTCAGGGTCCGGTCACCTCTTCTCGCTGTGCAGCGTTTTTTTGCCACACTTTTTCCTTCCCACAGACTTCCCACTGAGGTGCCTTGATACAGCACTCTGGGAACAGCCTATTCGTTCAGAAATTTCTTTCTGTGTCTTACCCTCTCGCTTGAGGGTGTCAATGATGGCCTTCTGGACAGCCATGATTGCGGTTTTGAGTAATGAACCAGGCTGGGAGTTTTTAAAAGCCTCAGGAATCTTTTGCAGGTGTTTAGAGTTAATTAGTTGATTCAGATGATTAGGTTAATAGCTCGTTTAGAGAACCTTTTCATGATATGCTAATTTTTTGAGATAGGAATTTTGGGTTTTCATGAGCTGTATGCCAAAATCATCAGTATTAAAACATTAATAAAAGACCTGAAATATTTCAGTTGGTGTGCAATGAATCTAAAATATATGAAAGTTTAATTTTTATCATTACATTATGGAAAATAATGAACTTTTTCACAATATGCTAATTTTTTGAGAAGGACCTTTGTATTAATAATGTGCTTGTTTTTTGTTGGCTTGAGAGGCGTTTATTAGAATAGATAAAAGATAAGGGATGCATGACCACAGTTTGTTGTCCAGTGACTGAACATTAGTCAGGAGAATGGTTGGGGAGAGGAGGTCGGAGGGGACAGCATCTGACGAGGATTTCTGGTTTGTGGTGTGCAACGAAGGAGCAAGTTTTTAAGTCTTTTTTTTTTTTTTTTGAAGTTGCCAGCCATCGCCTGCCTTTTAGATGATTCTCACTAAAATTTCATGGCCCCTAGAATATTTTGTTGTATGAATATCTCAACATGCAATACACCAAAATAAAAAACAGACCCTCTAGTAAAAAAAAAAAAAAAAAAAAAAAAAAACATAAATAATAATAATCAGTTTTATTCTAGCTTCAAGCATTGTTTTTTATCAACACTTGAATGTAGGTAGGTTTCATTAAAAAAAGCCAACATTTTAAACAAAAAGCTGAGAAAATTGCATAAAAAAACAACATCTGGATCATATTCAGTAATATTATCAAAGCAAATATGCATAGGTTTTATCAGCACTCCCAAAACCAGCACATTCTCACTCCCAACTCGTCAGATATTGAAGCTTGGTCAGGAACCCTTGACGTTGCTTTTTGACTCAAGGTACCCCTTTAGCATCATTTTTCAATGTGTAGGTCCTACATTGTTTTCAGTTGTTTGTCTTAAGTTATTGGTTTGCATGCATTTGTAAATAATAATAATAATAATAATAATAATAATAATAATAATAATAATAATAATAATAATTTTATATATGCAAAATTCAACAAGGCTATTGCAACTGGCCCACCTTTACAGGTACTTAGCCCTGCACCAACTGTGAACCAGTGGCATTGCTTCTCTTCTCCTCTCTTCCATTCAAGCACCAGGTCAAAGAGTTGGTAGTTATGTCTTTGTTCGCCCTTCAGTAGGTTGGCTCTACCACCGCACCTCCCGCTGCATCCAGATCCACTGAGTTGCTGTTTCAGCCTGTTTGGTAACCTTGCCTATCAGCTGTTTCCTGGCCATCCCTTCAATACCCAGCTGCCCAAGGGTTCTCCAGAGTGACTGCCCAGCAAAACCTCTGCAGCCAAACTCTACTGGTAAATTCCAGGCCTTCCATTATTTTTGTTGGCTCTCAAGGATATGTCTATCTTCTCTGGGAATTTTAGCCACTTCTTCAGATCGGTCTGCATCTCCCAGTAATTTGCTGAGGCCAAGACCACTCCTCCGTCCTGCTGCAGTGCTCTCTCCTGTCCTGACGAACTGAATAAAGTGGTGCCCACTGGAAAGTTTATCCTTCTTCCTTTCCTGTTCCACACCATCTGCCTACTGAGACAGGATCTTATCATGACGCCACTTGCTTGTCTTCCTTGAATGCCTGGTCTGTGTTGGCTTGAGTGGGTATGTTAATGAGGAGTGTTTTCGTTAATTAAAAGTTCATATTTTTAATCACACTGGAAGTTTTCACACTTTTTCAAGGTCATATTGAAAATTCACGTTAAACATTTCAATGAGTACATACAGCTTGGTTGTGCTATGGGCGTCCCGAGTTCGAATCCTGGCTGGAGGGCCCTTCCCAATCCAGCCCCCATCTCTCTTCCGCTCTCTTCCTGTCAGCTTTAAACTATCCTATCACAACAAATAAATGCAAAAATAAATAAAAAAAGAAAATTGATAAAAAAAAAAGAAAGAAATAATAAAAATTCAAAGCTTGAAAACATTTAATGGTTACAATCAAGCATTTGTATTGTGTTTATTTAGAGTAGGGGTTGGCACACAACAAACAAACAGAACCACGTATGGCATGTGTCACTGGTCATAGAGGTTTTATCATGGGTGACTGAAGACAAAGAGAAGAGTTACATTCAAGACCTGGACCTGGAGCCGGTAGATAAACGCCCCAAGCAGTTTTACGCCCCAAGCAGTTTTACGCCCCTGTTGTAACTCATGCGTCCAGTAGGGGGAGAAGGAAATACGGCGAATAACACTATATGGGCTGCAGACCTATGACCTACATTAAAATGTATTATTTTATATTATTTATTATTTATATTTATAAACTGTTTTTATATACAGGAGACTGACTGATATATGATGTTGTGAATTTATATTAAGTCACAAGCATTTGTTTCTTACCAGAGGCACCCCAAATCTTTTCGAATACTTTGTTAGATTTCATCTCAGATGAAAGCCTCTCTAGGAGGTCACTTTTTGAGCCAATGGTATCAATACCACATTCCTTGCACAGTTTCCTTATCACCGATACCTAAAAAACAAATCAAAATACAGTTGCAACAAAAATACTTACATGCTACTTAGCCAAAGAAACATTTCACACTAGTCGCAAAAATTAGAAATGAAATCAATTTGACCTTTTTCTTATAAAGCTCATTTTTAAGGTTATCTTCAGAGACAGTTATTTTGCAAAGCTCAGCTTCTTTGGGTTGGTGGATTTTTTGGAACTGTGTTAAGGCATTGACTGGACTTGCCTTGCCTGTATTTCTTCCAATCCATGGTGCCCAACAGTGGTAATTGAGGTGGACAGTGAAGGGACTGTCAATCTGTTCTCAAATAACAACAGAAAAAGCAAAATGTTGAAAAAAGATTGTAAATAGCATACCAAATGTCAAGAAGAGGCACATAAAAGCAAGATAATTACTTTTTACAAAGCCACAACCAATCATTTGCAGGGCCAGTTTATCCCAAAAGTCATCCACATCCATGTGTCCATTGAAATCCTTTGGTGGTAGTTTGATGTCACTCTCTAACAACATACAGAAAGGAAAAAAATATTAATAAGACGACCTGTATAATAGAGAAAATTAGGTACAAGCCTCCTGTGGCTAAATATGCACAAGCATGGTCTAATCACCCAGAATGTATTATTTGCTCAAAGAACATAATTTCAATTTGGTCTATGCCAACACACTTACTTGACATGTTGAATGCTCCTTTTTTTTTTTTTTTTGTGGAGATCCATGATGACAATGGGTGGATGATCCCCACATGTCACAAGAGTATTCATACTGCTGTGACCTGTGAGTGCCTCAAAATGGAGATGGCATGGAGCACTGTTTTGGCTGGAGGAAAAAACTTCCCCTATAGTGACTTCCAGACACTGAACCACTCTCCCGACAGCAGTGTGGGCCTATGATTTAAGATAACACAAACAATAATTGCTATCCATTTCTTGAAAATACCTTGCAAAGCATTACTTTTACTAGAGGTAATGGTAAATTATTTAAGATAGCCTAACCTGTAGCATGTTTCGAAGATGTAGGCATAAAGGGAGGTCAAGAATGACACTGTCATTAAAATTATGCAGGCCATCTTTCCACTCTTGATACCTGTAATGGATTCCAAATTGGTGGCAACGTCTGAAAAGTACCATGTTAAAAAACTAAGCCATACTACAATACCATTTAGGACATATTCAGAACTGATGTCATTATGTATTTTATAGATCCTATTGGAACAAAATTACTTACCATGGATAATTCTTGTATTTTTAAGAATTTTGGCCTTTGATGTGATGAGCAGAGGGTCTGATAAAGGTACATTTCCAGCACATCTGTGGCAGAACATCTCATCGGGAATGAGGCTGGTTGGGTATGTGCTTGACCTGGCACAAGGACAATGCTAGGAGTTCTGCTTTACATCATATGTGACCATTATTCTTCCAAGTTGGATATAATATGATGCATGTGTATGTTATTGTGATGTGAAAATGTTTATGGATGGCATTGTCGCCTTTGTAGCTACAGACAAGGGTTTGTTGTCTTGAGTGGCCAAGCTTTGTCTTTGTAGGCAATCTCTCTTTCTTTCACTGCCGAACCATTTTAGCCTGACCATTTCTGTCAGGGTACTTTCTGAAAGAGAAGGATCATCAGCAAAGGACCCACAATAGTCTAGTGACCTGAGGTGGTGGCATTTGTAGTGGCTTAGTCCACTCCTCCTGGCTAAGTCGATCTCAACTTGACAGGATGGCAACTCACATCTTACATTCTGCTCCGCTCCCCAGATTTTGTACACAACATGGATCAGAACACTCGAAGAAAGAAAATGTTTCTGGACTGCATAGACACCGAGCCAAATCAGGAATGGTGGTTAATTTTCGGGCAGTCTTGCAGCCTTTCAAGTGGGCCACAAAGTTGTCACGTCAGATTTTTATTGAGGGACAATATACACAATGGTAGTGTAATTGTGACACACAACCTAGACCACACCGGTAGATTGTATAATTTGAAAGAAAAAAGAAAAACAAAACAAAAATCACTCCTTTTCTTGCATTCCTACTTCATGTGATCAGCTTAATGTTTCAGAGAAAGACAATGCACAAATTATTTGTTAAACTTTTATACAACGTGCCCTGACAATGTTGACATTGCTTTATTTGAGTAAACTAAAACATCAATCATGCATCCATTTAACATTAACATTCATTACAACATTTTTAGAAAAAAAAAAATCAATCATTAATGATGCTACCTTCATGGACGACTGCCCTAGAAAAGTGAAGCTGAAGATGAGTTTGTACTTTATTTTTCTTTGAGGACTTGAAAAAATCAGAAGTACAGAAAGGATAGTGAAATAGGGAACAGCAGGAGCTGCATCTGTTAAGCGCAGGTAAGTTGCAACCTTCTCTGTATAGATATTATTTTTCTTCCCTGAAGAGAAAACGAGATGGGTGTTTTTAGTTTATACAAGTTTAGAAAGAGAGATTTTAATTTTCTTAAGTAGCTAAAGCAAACACACAACTTTATGAGATACAAGATAAAGAACTAAAGACAGAGTATGATAAAACACACATTAAGTGCACATACATTTGTCCAGATCAGTAAGCAATTTTAAGAAAACTGTATATTAAGATATACTTCAGATCATCTCACATTTATTCGAACCAAAATCTACATTCAAACCATATGGGACCAAAGTTTTTAATGTGGGTTTTATCATGCATAACGTATGTATGTATTATTTGACAAAATACTTGAGTGAGTGTGCAGTTCAACGCTTTTTACTTAGAGACATACATGCCTATTATAAATGTGTATTTTGTGTGTTCACATCATAGACGGAAAAAAAAAAAAAAAAA
This sequence comes from Cyprinus carpio, assembly GCF_018340385.1. Lineage (NCBI taxonomy): Eukaryota > Metazoa > Chordata > Actinopteri > Cypriniformes > Cyprinidae > Cyprinus > Cyprinus carpio. The sequence goes on from NC_056618.1 coordinate 30,139,664, forward strand.
AAAAAAAAAAAATTTCGCACATTTGTGATTATCCACTCTAATGTTGCTCCAGAAACCATGTAGAGTATGTTTAAATGCAAAACAGGGTCTTACCAGTAGAAGCCATGTCACGCAAGCTAAAGACAGACAACAAGATAAAAATAAAAATGTAATTAATTTTAAAAGTGAGTGAGACAATACAATCAACAACAATAACTTTAGCAGATTATTTAACATACCTCAATTCGTATCGCTTCAAGAAGGTCTGCTGCTATCATACATATAGATATGGTCTGCTGTTCTGATATACAGTATGACTAGGCTCATATACTAATATACAGCCTCCCCCTACTGGACGCATGAGGAACAACAGGGGCGTAAAACTGCTTGGGGCATATATCTGCCGGCCCCAGGTCTGCAGCCTCCCCCTACTCACAATCAGTGGCAGTTTGGTACGCTATTTGTCATTAAGACCACTAGATGGCCACATTCTACACCACCAGTAATAACCAAAGCAGCCAAAACAGGAACTAAACACAAGGAGGACGTAAAAAGATGTGATGTGGTCACATTAAATTTGTATCTGAAAATCAAATCCTTAAAATGACTTTATAATTAGGTCAAGATGAGAAAGACTCAGATTTCGTTTAAAACAATTATTATGTCAGAATTGACCAGTATAAACAACAGAAATCAGAGCATTTATATGCAAGAACAAATTATAGTCCAGTTAATACACACAGAGAGCATAATACTTTCAATGCACAAAACAATTTAAAACACTTTTTTTTTCTTTTGAGGTGAAGAAAATGTAAGAGCTGCGACTCAGTGATTAAAAGTAAGTGAGCTAATCTTGTTGGCACATCCTGCCTTGAGGTGAGACTTTTGTGGTTTTGTAGCAAACTATTCCAAACTAATTTATTAATAACTGAGCACAAAATATGCATTAAGAAAAAAAAAATAAATAAACTAAATTGCAACTCCATATTCAAGTGCTTTTATAATAATTTCAAAGAGTGGCATCACACACACAAAGCTGTCATGGTGACCAGATTACAAAGTAATTTCCTGTAAAAGCAACTCTGAATTTATTTTTGCTGCGATAACATATCAATGAACATGTCTGGTTGAAAATGCATTACAAACACTTTTATACAATCTTTTACAAAGTATGCTATTAAGTAACATGAAATAATGGCTACTCAGAAATGGCTACTCATGCCCCGTTTGTAAACAGACAGCTGTTGAGTGTTAAATTAACTACGCAAGCATTTCTTATTTAGTAAATCCAATAAAATTTGCAGTTATATTCTAAAATGTATGTTGGGCTTCTTTTCTATGTAAATTAAACCCAGTGACCCTTATAGCTGAAACTGGGACATTATTTTTTGCCATTTTGTCAGGACACTGGGACACCTCCCAAAAGGGACATCAGGTCAGCGTATTCAGGATCTATCAGTTGAAGCTGCAGAAGGTCAGTTTCTTTGTCGTTGTGGGTGTTTTATACTGTGACCAGCCCTAAGAATGCTAAGAAAAAAAAAAAAACAGAATCTCAACACATTAAGAACAACTTAATCAATGCTACTGCAGTTCATTTAATGGTAATAAGGTAGAACTCCAACTCACCTTTGAACCCAATTACCAGAACAACACTGATCAGACCAAATATGACAGTAACAGTCTGCCACAATGTCGGCTCTGTAGGCTGCACCACTACAGTGTGATTCTGACACTCTGAAGGTTGAGTTGGGACTGTAAAGAAAATAGAAATCTATACAGTCATGGCCGAAAATATCGGCACCCTTGGTAAATATGATCAAAGAAGCCAGTGAAAATGAAACTGCATTGTTAATCCTTCTGATCTTTTATTTAAAAAACAAAAACCAAACAAAAAAACACAAAAATCTAACCTTTCATTGGATAATAAGAATTTAAAATGGGGGGAAATATCATTATGAAATGAATGTATTTCTCAAATACTCGTTGGACACAATTAATTGGCACCCCTAGAAATCCTTATGAGTAAAATATTTCAGAAGTATATTCCCATTCATATTCACAATTTTGAGCACTCCAGGGTGATTATGAACATGAAATTATCCATCCAAGGCTTCCTGTTTCACAGAAATATAAATAGGAGGGAAAACAAAGCCCAAATTCTCTTAATCGTCCATCACAATGAGAAAAAAAAAAAAAAAACAAAGAATATATTTCTGATGTGTAGCAAAAGATAATTGAGCTTCACAATTTAGTGAAGTGGCTTTAAGAAAAGAGTTAGAGCAGTGAAAATTCCCATTTCCACCATCAGGGCAATAAATAAGAATTTCCAATCAACAAATTTTTTTATAAATCTGCGTGGAAGAGGACGCGTGTCTATATCGTCCTAATGTGCGGTGAGGAGGAGAGTTTGAGTAGCTAAAGACTCTCCAAGGATCACAGCTGGAGAATTGCAGAAAAAAGTTGAGTCTCTGGTTAGAAAACCTTTAAAAAAATTGTCAAACAGCACCTACATCAACACATGTTGTTTAGGAGGGTTTCAAGAAAAATTATCATAGCTCATCCTAAAACAAACTCCAGCATATTCAGTTATCAGACACGACTGGAACTTCAAATGGGACTGGCTTCTATGGTCAGAAGAAACTAAAGAAATTGCTTTTTAGCAGCAAACACTCAAGATGGGTTTGGTTTACACAGGGATAAAAAGTACCCCATGTGTACAATGAAAAATACTGCTGTATTTTTTGATGTTGTGGGCCTATATTTCTGCTGGCAGGTCCTGGACATCTTGTTTAGATACATGGCATCATGGATTCTATCAAGTACCGACAGATAAAAAAAAATAAATAATAATAAGTGACTGACTCTGTTAGAAATCTTATAATGGGCCATGTTTGGATCTTCCAACCGTACAATAATCCAAACACAAACCTCAAAAACAACACAAAAATGGGTCACTGAGCACAAAACCAAGCTTCTGCTACAGCCATTCCAGTCCTCTGACCTGAACCCTACAGAAAATGAGTGAAGTGAACTGAAGAGAAGAAGCACCAACATGGAGCTGGGAATCTGAAGGGTCTGGAGTGATTCTGGATGAAGGAATGGTCTCTGATCTCTTGTCAGGTGTTCTCTAACCTCATCAGGCATTATAGGAGAACATGCAGAGCTGTTAAACTGTCAAATGGAGGTTTCAAAAAGTATTGAATAAAAGGGTACCGTTAATTGTGGCCAATGTGTATTAGAGAAAAAAATTTATTTCATAATGATATTTCCCCCCATATTAAATTCTTATTATCCAATGAAAGGTTAGATTTTTGTGATTTTTTTAAAATAAAAGATCAGAAGGATTAACAATGCAGATTAATTTTCACAGCCTTCTTTGATCATATTTACCAAGGGTGCCAATATTTTCGGCCATGACTGTACAAATGCAGGTGTATTTGTATATTAGTGTAAGCAATTGCTTTTTTGAGGAAATGGCTGAAGTATCACTCACCAAGGATCTGTGTGGTCCAGTCAAGTCTAGTGCTGTTGCTGAAATGTTTAGTTCTGTCTATGTTTGTATTGTAATAAACTCCTAACTCATCAATACTGACATTATTTATGAACAGATTATGTTTAGGCTGCACTGAATATTTCTGTCTGAATCTATTATTGAAGTAAAATGTTGCTGGTGGGTTTGAAAGGAGCGTAATATCAGAACCGGAGGATCTGGTAAATTTAGTACAAACCATGTCACCTCCTTTAAGTCAAGACCACAGTTTATGGTCACACTTTGACCCAAATCTGTTATCTGATTTGTTAAAATCTCTGCAACTTGACACCATGTTAGTAGATCTGTGAGAAAAAGAAGTATTTCAGTTAAAATGACTAAAATGTTAACCATCAAAAATCCATTTATTCATAACACATATGCATATGAATTTTTTTTTGTAAATACCACTCACAGAGCTGAAGCGGTAAGATCTTCAACATGATGCAGTCTTGCTTCACACTGCTTTTGGGTTAAAACCGATAAGAGAGGTCTTTTAGCCACAACAAGCAGAGGAAGTCAAAGACAGCAGTATAAAAATAACTATTCCTGGCAGCATGGCTCTCTAAAGAACTTTTCAGTTATTTTTGTGAAGTGACGAGCCAAACAAGAAACTTCTGTGCAGTGGAAAAGTTTTCACTGGGGTGGTACATGTAACATAGTGATATCAAGATAGTAAGAGGAAGACGAGGATGAGGAAGCACAGTTGTCTCAGATAAGATTAGAGTGGGACAGAACATTATTCCTGCCTGTTATAGGGTCAGTTTTCTGATGGGGGTCAACATTTAACACTGTCAATTCAAAAATAAATGGTATGTTTATCATTACAGTGTGGGTGTATAGCTGACAGATGTGGGTTTGAGGTCAGTTTTGCCTTTTTCCAATACAAACAGCATCTGGAGGAAATACAAAATCTGTTCCAATCATCCCAAACGTACTTAGCCACTGTCCACCACTGGAAAGATGTAGTCACTGAATGCATGTTCTGCCAAAGAAGCAATAAATGATCCACAGTTTAGCCCAGACCAGACATATAAAGTAACACAAAAGATTGATTCTTATCTCCATTTCCTTTGCTGATCCCGCTCCCTTCTCTCCACCCAGTGCTTTCCTGTCATCTCTCTACTGTCCTGTCTCAATAAAAAGCCTATAAAAATAACGTAAAAATAAAAGATATTAATATTTTACTAACTATTGAGGAAATATCATAACATCACCCAGGTGCATCATATGATTTATACATAAATGTATAAAGTGCTTTTAAAAAACACACACAATGCAATCCATATATACACATATATCATTTCATACCTGTATTTATTTGTTTTTAATTTCAGATTTTTCATAATTGTTATTTAACAACAGTAGGTATTTCAATTGTAAGTAGGCTAACATATAATGGCTAATAAGGCACACATCTTTGTCACTCTTAAGCAAAGAGCTACACAAAACAGAAGTTTTAACACTCCACAGTGATTGAGACCCAAGTAAACAGTATGTTTTAACGTGTTCTGTGAGTAGTGCAAAAACCAAACATATCTGTACACAAGTATCTCCATATACTGCAGCAGAAGCATTCCCTCTACAGGGGTGTTGAAAAGTTCAATCTGCTCAAAACAGGAAATATAAAATTGCAAACCCAATATAAATTGTATAAAACAAATAACTCCATGAATGAAACCAAGGTACACGGTAAAATTAGAGTCCACTTCTCTGTCACATACACATTCAGTAAAAAACAAGTGTTGATTCTTGAGCACTGCAGACAGAAGACAAGATTCAGCCTGAGACTCATGATCTCCACAGCAATGCACCCATCATGTGTTATTTATCTACAGATCATTCAAAAACTGTAAGTTGTTGTATATGTAAAAATTATAAATGGTTTAATATTAAATTACATATAATACTATAAAACATGCAAATTAACATAAAATATATTAAATCAATCTATATAATACTCGTACGTAAGGTCTTACTGGACCTAAGTCTTTATCACCTTTTTGTGATACATCCAAAATACTCATTCTTCTGCCAGCCAAAAGATACAGGCCACTGTCATTTCTAGGCTGGACTGTTGCACTGCTCTTCTGGCTTCCAACATGTGCTATTTAACCTCTAACAAATGATCCAGAATGCATCAGTGCGACTGGGCTTCAACAAGCCCAAAATGACTACACCTCTCTTAAATCTCTATGCACCCTCCTGCTTCCATTCGCTCTTACGAGTTTACAAGCCCTCCAGATGTGAACAAGAGGCCAGAGAGGCACAAAATCATTTGTAAGTCACACGCTATTTCTGTTTCTTTTCTTTTAGTGTGTGTGTGTGTGTGTGTGTGTGTGTGTGTGTGTGATTTAATGGTCATCTATAGATGAGTTCTGGCAATGTTGTCTGGACAGTAGTTCCTGAAGTGGTTTTCTAATTTAGCACCTCTATTATCATGATGGTTATCAGCACAATTCACATTACATAGTTGTCGTCGTTGTTGTTGTTGTTTTAATTGCTAAGACCAGTTTCTCAATACATAGGTCACTTTCCCAAAACTCTTCACACAGTGAGTGCAGTCCATGTGGCCTAAACTTTGCATTATTTATCATTGCTTTGGCACAGAGAAAACATTCAGCGACTACAACTTTCCAATTACAAGAATTCCTTTCTGATACAAAATCAGAGCAACTTGCATGTTTACATATTCATTTTACAGTAAAACTTAAGGTCAAAACTTAACATATTTGAATAAAACAGCAATCTGACAGCAATAAAAAAAATCTATAATAGAGAAAATGTTGTATAATGTTTTTAGATCATTATTTTATGAGGTGGCAAACTTTGCTAGTGCTATGAAAAAAGGATTTGATTTGAAACAAGAAGTATGAAGTGTTTTTGTAGTTTTAGTGAATCTGAATGTGAAATTAGCTGCTGTGCCAAACTGAAATGTTTTGTTGCTTAGGAGAAGTGTCTGGGGAATTTTGAAAAAGTGTCTCAAGTATTGTGAAATGTGTCCTAGGAGTGGTAAAATATTTTTTTTACTTTCCACATCACATCACATGAGGCCTGGGACTGGTTCACATTAAAACAATTTCACAGGCTTTTGTATACTTTTGTACACCTCAAAATACTGTAACACAAGTAGCAGAACTCATCATTGGCTTCTACCTCCACCACAGTAGGTCACCTATAAGAGAGAGCTTTTACTTGTCAGTGCTTGCTGGCATTTGTAAGACTGTGGATATAGTTTTGATGGGTTCAGTAGATTAATGAGAGTGAGCACAACAATAAATTAATATGTTAGGGTGCTTTTAATTGTTTATGATTGATGTGTTCAGATGATGTCGAGTACAGGAACTGGGAAGTTAATGATGACAGTAACCCCTTAAAAACACGCTGTGGCAGAGTTCTGTAAAACAGAACAGCATTTAATTAGAGGCTGTCACTTAATTAAAATATGAAGTACATGTTAATTAAGACTGTTGAATGAACTTACAACCAATGAAAATATAATGCCAATACACAGAACAGAAATGATCATAACAGTCACATCTGGTCTTGGTTTTGTTCCTCCATTTAATCTTTCTAATCTCTCTGGAAGACAAAAAAAAAATTAAAGATGGGAGAAAAAAACAATAAAACATGAGTGTATCCCTTTAAAATGTCTAAAATATAATAATAAAAAATAAATAAAACATGAATGCATCCCTTTAAAATGTCTATGCAAAACAACAAAGGTTTTCTCTCTTGATTACTGATTCCTCCATGATGTAACACTTGTATTTTCCATTATCAGTGTGTTGAAGATTGTTGAGTTTGATGGAGAAGTTTCCGCTCAGATACTCCTCAGGAAAGCTTTCAGTTCCGTTCTTGTACTCTGGATCCTGTCCTTCCACAGAGACTTGACCATTAATAATCTCATACACATTCTTGCCGTTGTGTCTCCACAGCACTTCTATGTCTTGAATTTTAATCGGATGTTCTTCAGAAGAACAAGGTAAAACAGCAGATTCTCCAATAAATCCCTCAATAGTCTCCTGCAAAGACACTGAAAACAGAAGTTATAAAAAAAAAGAAAAGAAAAGAAAAAGAAAAGCAGTTTAGCAAACTCAAAAGGTAAAAAGTCTCCTGCAAAGACACTGAATAATTTTAGCACTCACCTTCATTTGTTAAAAGAAACACAGGCAGGAAATAAAATAACCACCACCTGTAAACAAAGAAATAGTTGACATTTCCTTTAGCAACAAGAAATTTCTCCTACTGAGCTTCATCATAAACATATGCAGCGAAGTACACGCACTTTTTCTCAAACTCTCTATAGGTGCAGTCACATAAGCAAAATTTCACAGGCAAAAACTGATTAATTTCCCCTTATAATGTAGCGATGCATGAAGTACAGCGCACAATGAAGTAACTTTCAAACCAAGCAGCTTTCAACTGATCGGCGAGGTTACTCCCAGAGGTGGATATAGTACAAAAATATTTTACTCAAGTAAAAGTACCATTACATTAATGAAATTTTACTTAAGTACAAGTAAAAGTACCAGTCTAAAAATCTACTCAAGTAAAAATAAAAAGTAACTCATTTAAAATTTACTCAGTTCCATTTTAACAGTGGGAGGTAGGAAAAAATGGGACAGGCCAAGGGTGTCACACTCAGTTCCTGGAGGGCCACAGCCACACACAGTTTAGATATAACCCTAATTAAACACATCTGATCCAGCTAATCTAATCATTTAGGCTTATTTGAAAACTATATGGTATGTTGATTAATTCAGGGACACAACACAATCATGTTGCTCAGAGACGCAAAACTGTGCTAGGGTGGCTGTGTTTGGAATTATTTTTGTTGTCGAAATAGAGCAAAAACAGGCAATATGGTGTCTAAAATGAAGTCTCTTACTTAACTTCCTGTTTATTGAACTGTAGTTATTAAAAAAAAAAAAAAAATTGTAATCATGCTGATTTTTGGAGAAAAAATGGCACTCTTCGTATGATATCGATTTACTATATGAAATTATATAAATATATACATTTTCTTTTTTTGTGTATATATAATGATATTGACATATTGATATTGTGTATATATATTGATATTGATTTACTATATGGAATGATATAAATATATACATTTTCTGCCCCTATATGAAATTTTGTGATCATTCTGAATGCATTTTAACAGACTGAATCACGCAGTGAAAGAACGCTCTAAATGCACGCACACTAGTCTGATCTACTAGACTTCAGGCACTCTGTAGAAGTGTTTTGTTTGGTTTTTGGCAAAATGCTGATAATGTCAAATTGATATATATCACAAAAGACAATATATATATATATCACAAACCCTGCACCACTGTCTTTTTGGCTAATTTGTGCAAAACCTTTTGCTAAACTGTCAAAGCTTCATTTTAACCACCAATTCAACGATGCAAGTATTTTCTTTACCTATACATGCTTGTGAAGGGTTGATGTCAAGTTTTTATAAGCTGCTAGTTTGGTCTCCCTAGGCAAACACAGCTTACACTGCCTAATAGAGCATTGGCTGTTGATTTAATTTATTTCGTTTTAGTTTTAAGCAGAATACAAGGGGGTTTTGTTTTCAGCTGGGTCTGCACCATAATGCCTGTCTTGTCCGTCTGCATCTTTCTTGTGATTTTAGCACCAGTTTGCTCTCCTACCCATTATTTAGTAGTTTCCAGGGATGTTATTATTATTTATTTTTTTTATATTTATTTTTTTTTTAAAAGTTTTTATTTTAATTTTAGAAATTACTTTAAAAAGTAGAAGGACACAAAAAAGCTACTCAGTTACAGTAACGCAAGTAGATGTAATTCGTTACTTTCCACCTCTGGTGACTCCACATGACAAATTTTAACATAAGTAAAATTTGCATGTGGAAGAAACATACTCTGTTAGTGATGTAACCTCAGTTCCCTGAGATACTGGAATGAGTTCTGCGTCTTGGTAAAAGACACTATGGGAAAAAGCCTTTTTTCTCCTTAACTGAAACCTTTTTTCAATCGCGCAGTGTAACTGCATGGCCATTGGTTCATACAATGTATTAAAAACAAACCAATGGCTCAGCAGCAGAGCTGCACGAGCCTATGGGGAGGAAGCCCGCCAGAATGAGCGAGGCCATCTGGATATATAAGCGGGCACTTTGCCAGGATCCTCAGGTTACTTTGACTGAAGTGACGACTGAGTTGTGCAGCTACATAGCACAGCTAGCAACACAGTACGTGTTCCCATATCTCAGGGAACCAAGGTTACATTAGTGACTGAGTATCTTCCCTATCGATACTTCACTCATACTGCGTCTTGCTAAAAGATGCTATGGGAATCCAGTACAATCACACCGTGCTATGGTAGAGGAATGACTTCATAATAAAACCTCTTTGAGCATCTAATGCCCATAGGGAAGTATAACTATATTCTCCAAGGCTAAAATGGGCTAAACTCACAGAGGTCACGCCTGAAGAGCATGAGTGTGTTACGGTCAAGGACTCTCTGTCAGATAGGGGTGTAATGATTCATCGATATGGATCTATACATCGATACGATGTCTGACGATACGATGCATCGATGCCACACGTAAAATATCGATATCTGTAATATATTTTCACATACACACATTTCACATAATGTCTGTCTATGCATTACAGCCAACGAGTGCATTCTCGCTGAAACTCAGGGATCAAGACTCTGTATTAGGACTGCTCAAATGCACAAGAAGCTCGGGATTGTTTGTGGAACAGTCGAGCACTGTGTGAGAAGTTTTCAGCGCACACATCTGAAGCGCGTGCACGCACACAGACAGCCGCACCACGCAAATACTAAATTGAGCTCTCTTCTGCTTTTTTGTGCATGGATGAAGAAATACAGACAAAATTACATCAAAATGTGCATTTTGACGAATATCCTAGTAAACACAGTCGTTTAGTCATATGTCTAAGTGTAAACAGTTCAGAAAGAAAAGGCATGTGTATATTAAATCCGTGCTTGGTTCTTAAAGTGAAAGCAAACTAATAAAATCTAATGCTGTCAAAGAAAAATACAAGTGCTCACTGCTCCTGACTAAACCTTTTTAAAATCAAAAATGATTAATCTATATTTAATTTGAAGACTATGCAGTTATTTTACATTTGATTACTACATTACTGTACTATACCTTAAAATTTATTTTAGACTGAGCTGAAAACCTGAAAAGCAGTTTATTTAACTGTTTTAAAGTGTATTGTATTGTATTTATTTTCTGCTATTGCTCTTATTTTGGTTACCTGTAGGAAAGATTTTTATGACTGAGCCCATAGTAGCAGCCAGAATTGTTTTTCCAATTATTTATTTTCTGTATTATAAAAAAAAAAATAAAAAAAAATGTGTAGGCCTATTTTTTTGTTGTGAATGTCCCAATTGAGGTACACAATGTGAAAATTTCAGATAAATGTTCATGTTATATATTTTGGTTGCATTTGTGAGTTAATAAAATGTAGATGGTTGTTTAAAATAGATGTATATTATCAAAATATAGATATATCAATCGATATACTTCTGTATCGAATCGAATCGTAATCATATTGTAGAATTTTTTGAGGTATCGCAAGTATCGTATCGCTGGGTATGAGAATTGCTATTGAATCGTATTGTGACAAACCCTCCGATTTACACCCCTACTGTCAGAACTGTTTTGCATAACGCAAGTGTGTACACACTTAAGCAGAAAGGAACCTGGCCTGCAAGGCCGGGATGTCCAGGTTATAAAACCTAGCAAATGCGGACGGCAAGGCCCACTGCACAGATTTCTGTAATGGACACACCGCTAGACCATGCCCAAGACGAGGCAATGCCTCTGGTGGAATTGGTTTCAGGATGACCTTGGAGTCATTGGGGCCCAAATTCCAAGTAGACAGGGCTAACGGAAAGCGCCTGCAGGTCTCCTATTCGCTTTACCGATACTAGTGCTAAAAGCAGAGCAGACTTTAGCAACAGTGACCGAAGGTTAGTAGACTGTAGCCGCTCGTAGTGGGCAGATCCCATGCAGGGACAGTAAGGGGGCAAGGCAGATTCAACCTCCTGTCCCCTCTCAAGAAGCGGACAACCAAATTGTTCCTGCCCACCGATTGGCCCGCTATGTGTGAGAGGCTGTTTTGGCTGCTATAGACCTTGAGCATGGAAGGCGAATGACCCTTGCTCTTGCAGGAAGGACAATATCAGAGATATGTCTCAGGACGTTGGGTCTGCGCCACGGGCTGTACACCAGGCGGAGAAGACAGACCATTTAAGGCCATAGAGTTGTCTCGTAGATGGTGCTTTAGCCTGAGAGATTGTATTAAGTATGCTCTCGGGGAGGTCCACAGACTCCCAATGAGAGGCCAAAGGTGCAGAGCCCACAGCTCTGGCTGGGGGTGACATATCGTTCTGTTCGCCTGACAGAGGAAGTCCCATCTCAGGTGAATGGGCCACGGGTCTGCTGAGAGCAAAGGAGTTAGTTGGTCCAGTAAAGGAGCCAGTCATGGGCCAACGCATGAGAGTTGTCTTCTGAGGCGAAGAGGTCGATCTCTGCCTTGCCGAAGATCTCCCAGATTCCTTGAACCGTTTGTGGGAGGAGCATCCACTCTTCTGAGGGGACCTTGCTCCAAGATAGCATGACTCCTTCTTGGGTCAACCTGCCCAGCACAGTGGAGATGTTATGGCTGGTTATTTGGACTTTTTACCAGAAGGTCGCAGGTTCAAGTCTCGGTGCTGGCAGGAGTTGTAGGTGGGAGGGAGTGAATGAACAGCGCTCTCTTCCACCCTCATTACCCATGGCTGAAGTGCCCTTGAGCAAGGCACTGAACCCCCAGTTGCGCTCCCCGGGCGCTGGACCTATAGCTGCCCACTGCTCCGGGTGTGTGTTCACGGTGTGTTCACTTCTCACTGCTGTGTGTGTGCACTTGGATGGGTTAAATGCAGAGCACCAATTTCGAGTATGGGTTACCATACTTGACAAATGTCACGACTTTCACTTTTCATGTCTAGTTTTTGTTTCAACCTGCCCGGCACATGCCATGGCAACAAGATGCAGTAAGAGTGAAGTATTGATAGGGAACTGAAACTTCTGATCACACAAATTCCTTTTGAAATTATAAGAATTCACTCATGGAATTTTGCAAGCAATAAGAAAGCAAACTTAATAATAAGTAGCATTCACAATCCATGTTTTGTAACACCAATTGCTTTGCAATCATGTTTTGTAATACCTTTAGATTTGTCCAGTAATTGCCAACCTGGTTGGTAAATGCCTACACAGATTTCATGAAATATGGCAACACAAACCTTAAATGTCACGAAGTTTGGTCATGTGAAGTGCAAGAAAAAACATATATTTTATGTTATTTGATGTTTTAGGTTTGTGTTGATTTGATGCAGTATGTTAAGGAGTATGCTTATCAATATTAAGGCTTGATTGACAGGTTGATTTCATGCTAATTTTAGTGTGCTTTTTAGAGAGCCTTCCTTATTAAAACTTCTTAAGTATTTAATAATATCATATGATACAAGTGATATTATAAAGTAAATATATTTTTTTTTCTCAAATTGAATAATTGACATTTATATGTGCATACATACATTTGTTAAAATATGCTTTGTAAAATGTACATTAGCTGGCCTATGTAGAAACATCAAACTTTACCTTCTGAGATTTCCAGAAGTCCATGTTGACAGTGAATTACTGTTTTTAACACCAGATGTACACGTTCAACTTCCAAAACCAGATGACGTGGTTTATTTAGAAGCAATCACCTATAGTTTTATAAAAGTAAAACAAATTCATTACACATTCTTCCAAAACAATGAATGAAGCAGCTCACAGCAACAAATACATGGATGTAAAATTAAGCTTTTTGTATTAAATCAAGGTTACTCACCACAAACAAGCCAAGTATGTACAGTAAAAGATGTTAGCATTAATATTGATCTCATCATGCACAGCTATTATGTTGGGGACAGCAAACAGGTTCTGATCCAGTTAGTTTTTCTAAATAAAAGCATCAAGTATTACAAATATAACACTGCATTTAGCCAATGCAAGCAACACAATGAACAATGAACAATGAACTTTTTTTTTCACTTTTCACTTTCACTTTCAAATACATTACACAATTATATTATGCTTTGTAAGTTCACAGTAAATACATTTACATGCATATCCTGTGTTAGTTAAAATTTAATGCACAACTGTCTGCATGTGTTTTCTGCATCTATATAGTACCCACTTTTATTTTGAAAAACGTTTTACACATTCAATTTCACTTTCCCTAGCAACACAACATGAAATATAAATGCCTTGCTTGTGCTAAGGATAAAATTCACTCTTCTGACATTTACAAGACAGGGGTTATCTGCCAGGGTTATTATCCAATTTAGATAAATGTATAGAGTGGTCAGCGGGGTAGAGTTGAAATCAGTTGTAAACAATGAAGAATCCTATTGTATCAGATGCTGTCAAACTCAATGCCACATGTGACATTAATTTTGGGTAAATTATTTTCAGGTGTGTCTTGTTTCATATCTTTAAATGTTCCACTACAGAATAGAAAATTATCAGTAGTGTGTAACAAAGAACAGGAATTATATAGGAGCATATATTTTAAAACATTTTAACATTTGAAATTAGCTGGTTAGGCTACTTTACAGCATTAAAGAAGAGTGTTTATGTTTCATCTGTAGCTACTAAGGTACATGACATGGGTTAAACAAATCTACTTTTTGTCTTTATAAACGAATTGTGAAAAAAAATAGCCTACATTTCTACATGACTGTTTTTTTGTGTGGCAGCCTAATATAAAGCAAAGTGTTCCAAGCGTAGGACTGGCCTACCTTTCATTATCTATATCAAGCATTTAAAATATATACAGCATATACAATATATTAAATTAAAACATATTTAGCCTATTATAAAAAAAAAGCAAGGAATTACAATTGTTCAACTTGGTATTTAAAAAATCGCCATTTTGAAAACAAGACGTTTCGCACAGATCCAAGACTTTTCGGGGGCTGAAGGGCGTCATCTGTTTAAACAGAACGCCCCAAAGATGATGTGACGTCGTTAAGTTAGTTGAACCGATAATATTAACCTGTGAAAAAAGCTTAGTATTCTTCAGGTCGTCTTGGTCGTTTAAAAGATATCTTTTGCACGTGTAGGTTACTATATCATTCGCTTCATAAAACAAAGGGCATGCACAATGATCTCTTCCTTTTCCTATGCATAATTTATGCTTCATATGAGAATAAAATACAAATCCCAGCAATGATATAAAGAATGCGACAAACCTTGAAACGAGATGAGTTATCCACTTCTCAAAAGTGAAAGTAGTTTCTCCTCAGCCGCTCCCGAAGTTCACATGCCTTGATGTGGGATTTTCCAGTGAGCATTTATATAAATAGCATATACACGCAATCGTGCCCAGGGTATTGTGTTTTATTTATTTATTTTTTATATATATTTTTTCCGGCCAATCCCCTCCTCATTTTCATGTGAATGTTCAACGCAGAAACCTAGATTTTTCTATCCGTTGCCCATGTGTAGTCTGTGTAGGCTGTCAGTTTATCACTTATTATATGTATCTACATATCCATACATATTCATACACTTTTTTAAAACACACAATTCAATACTTCAGTCACTTCTTAGGAGCTCAGCTTGGTATAATAGTTGTAACAGTTGCAACATGGCTTTCTTCAATCAACAATGAGATAGAGTGATGACATTTATAATGCACATACCCAAGATGGTGATTTTAGTTACATTGTTCCGCCATTAGATGGCGACAAGAGTCAGCACTTCAGTAAAGACTTTTACATTGAGAAATAAACGCTTTTGTAAATGGAAGTTATTTTTACTTTCAACAACAATTGACGCAGCTAACAAATGCACCGAGCAGCGCTGTCGTCAGAAATCATCCTTAATGAATGGATATTTGACGATACATCAAAGATAACGCTTTCCTCAGTGGACATTCAAACTTATGTTTATTGTATGCATGTAGGAGACTGAGATGCTTTATCAGATGCAGGTAATCACAGTCGTTCAGTCGATCTCTCTCTTATAATACAGTGTTTTATTACTCTACATAATACAGCAAGCTTTTTACTACACTAATTTTATAAGATTTTTTTGAAGCAGGTATACGTTAATTTTTTAATGGTTCTACTCAGATGTTTTGGAATTAGTAACAAAGGCTTGGGGTCAGCTTTTTAACTGCGAACTTTAGATTTGAATCTGTGGCAGAAGGAAGTAGTTTTGCACAAAAGAGGGCTTTTAAAGACACTCCGTTGTTGTTTCTAATTTATTTACACACTCGTGCCGTCGAACTGATGTATAAATGCAATATCACACTACACACTCGTGATGTGGAAATTTTGTAAATCAGCCTGCGGCCTCGAATCACAGCCGTGCCAATATAGATTGATGCAAAAAAACAAGGAGTGTAATATTGCTCATATATACATATATATATATTAGGGGTTGAAAGAATTCTGATTTTTTTAAAGTCAACTTTTATGTGATGAAATTAGAGTCAAAGTCGACTATTGCTGATGATGTCATTAATGAACAAAGTCTGGAGCTGTGACAAATACCTTGTGCACAGCTATAGCATATGACACGGCACTGCCCACATTGCTATTGCTCTAACAGCTCATTTTTAACAGTTCTTTTGTCTTTGAGTCATTATATTTGTCACAGATTTCAGCTCGTTCTAAATCAGATACAGATAAATTAGCACAGTAGAGATTACATTCATATAAATGCATTAGTGAGAACGATTACGTGTGTGAATTAATTCTACCTCTCTACTAGTAGTGAAGCTGTGGGATTTAGTAAAGCAATATTTTCTAGAACTTTTCAGTTTCTAAGCTATTTTATTGAGAATTTACAGACCAGTGTTTGACAATGCATTTCCGCACTGAATGATTCTGTGCGCGCAGTCTTCGCGTGATGTACGAGCTACTGTCTGTAATGTGTGTGTGTTACAGTGCAGCAGCGCATTAGATTAGAACGGTGATTAATTTACCTTACAATAAGCTGTTTAAAATGTGCATTCTCCCATAGAACGGCGATTAATTTACCTTATAATCTCACATGTCTTGTGGAGCGCTTTCATTTAGTTGTCATTTTAACTGTTTGGAAACGGAGCGTAAATGGCGAAGTCCTTCAAAGATTTCTTATCCTGTTGCGCCCTCTATAGGACCAGCAAGTCCAAGTGAAGCTTAAAGCATCATGGCAGAGCACTGAAGTCGACTAGTCGGTGCAACCCCTAATATATGAAGAGTTTATTTGCAAAAACAGATAAACGCCACTTTCAAAAAATAAAAAAGAGCTGATTGCCATGCATGCGTGATTTGAACCCTAAACGCTTTGTCAAAAAAGCCGGTTTTGTCCACTTTCAAGGCATCGTTTTACTGCAGAAGCCGACAAGTGCCCTTGTTGTTTTTGAACAGAAGCCGACATGTCTATTTTAGCAAATCAACACACTGTATTCAGGTCAGGTGACAAGGCTACTTTCACTTTGAAAAGACGTGCTAGCTGAGAGGAGTTTCATCAAACCTGACTAAAAGTGATCGAGGATGGGCGTAATAGGATAATAAAAGCTGCTATGTTTTCACAGAACTTTGCGAAAGCAGTGTGTTACAGTGGTGAGGAAAAAGCTCTGTGTATTACGTGAAATCAGAACCATACAGTCTATGATCACAACAACTTTTGTCAGGCATCTACATTGTCATGTGAGGAGATTACAAAGATTAAATGTTTTTCTTTTTTACTCTGAAACATGAAATGTGGAGTTATCTGCTTTTGCAAAAAAAATAATTACTGTTGGAGTTACAGCCCCCGCCCCCCCCAAATCCAGAATCCAGAAGAAATTCAGAAACCAAGAGGTCACAAAAGAAAACATGAAATGTGGAGTTATCTGCTTTTGCCAAAATGAATTAGTTTAGTTAATTTTGGTGTTAAAGAAACGCTGGGTTGTTTTTTCAACCCAAATGCTGGGTTGAGACCACTGGGTAGCACATTGGGTTATTTTAACCCAAGTTTGGGTTGAAAATTGGTCTCGATTATAACCCAGCGGCTCTGGGTTGGGAACGCGGACGTGAAAGAGAGCATGCACGTCACGTTAAAATCGTACGTCTCCAGTGCGAGAAGCCGCCATTTTCTCAGCGTGAAAGAAGCGAGAAGCCAGTGAAAGACATTATGGTAAGTAAAGATTCAAAATGTAAAATTATCGTTTGGTAAGTAAAGATTCAAATATTTTGAGGTTTCATGAAAGGCGGAAATAAAAGAGCTTATATTGAAAAATATGCGGACACGGTTTTCGCCTCAGAAACGGAGGTCTTAACGGCTTCTTTTACTGAACGGAAGAGGTAACGTTACTTTTAATATAACGTCCGTGAGTGTCTTATGTCATTTACATTAGATTTTACAATATCTGCACTTTTTGAGGTGTTAATAGATGGTTATGGTTATGGTTACACTCATGGTAATTTGTTATCTTATTTTTTGTGGTTAAACTGAATGTACTTTAGTTTCCTAAAAGAAACGGTGTTATGTAATAAAAAAATATATTATTATATAGGCTGTTGAAGTGGTAATTGTTAAAAGTATGTTTTACATGTAATATTTCAGACTTGTTGAACTTGTGTCTTCATTGTGTCCGTGCCGGTAGTTAAGGACACAGAAGCCTGCTTGTGTGAGGAGGAGGTGGTGTTCTCAGCTTCTTCTGAGGAGAGGGAAAGACCGGTTTAAGGCAAGTAACATTAAACCTCATTATTCCACCATGTTATCATGATGTCATGTTATGTTTTTTTTTTACTAAGGCTAAAAGAATGTTTGTATTTGTAGATGCTGAAAGCCAGAGACAAGATGACTTCATTCTTTTGAGACTGTTGTGAGTTATTTTTAGAAAATAAATGTTTCCGTTGTTTCCTGCCTGTTTGCTTCACATTTTGATGCAACTATATTATGATTACATGGTCATATTTTTAACTATAGATGTCCCTTTTTTCTTTGCAGAACTCAAACTAACTTTGGAGTTAAGGACACAGAAGCCTGCTTGTGTGAGGAGGAAGCGATTTTCTCAGCTTCTTCAGAAGAGAGGGAAAGTTAAAGGCAAGTGAACTTCATAATTTCATGTTATCAGTTTTTTTTTATTATTATTTTAAAGAGTAAAATTAATTATTTTAAAGAGTAAAATAATGTTTGTTTTTTGTTTTTGTAGATGTTGAAAGCCAGAGACATAGGTGAGCATCATTCTTTTGAGATTTATGAAAGTTATTTTTAGAAAATAAATGTTTCTGTTGTCTCCTGCCTGTTTACTTCACATTTTGATGCAACAACAGTGTGATTACGTGGTCATATTTCATGAAAACCATTGATGTCTGTGTTTTTCATTGCAGAACTCAAACCAACTTTGGAGTTGTCTGATTTGGAGAGTCATCATTCTTGGTCTTCCCTCTTAAAGGAATAGTTCACACAAAAAAATTATTTACATGCCCTCATGTTATTCCAAACCTATACGACTTTTGTCTGTCTTTACAACACATGGATATATTTTTCATTTTCTCATAATTTTTTGTTAATCCATTGAGAGTCTAGATACATAATCGGTATTTTCAAGCCTCATAAATGCAGAGTTATTGTAGAAGTAATCCATTCCGATATTTATATATGATTAAATCTTAATTATATGATAGTGAACATGTATGTTCAAAAGAAAATATTGGTCTCCCAGACTTACAATGAAAGACAAAAATTAAGAGAATATTAAATATATTTATTTGTGTTCCAAAAATTAGCAGAGTTTGTATGGGTCTGGAACAACATGGGGAGAGTAAATTATGACCATTTATATTTTTTGGTGAACTAACCCTTTGAAGAGCAGCCCTCCACGTACATGAAAATGTGTGAGGTATGTGAATGTCATGTCTGTTTTAATGTTTCAGTAAAGAAGTAGCTTTCTAAAAGCAATATATTTATTCAAACAATATCACATGCCCTCACACTAGTGCTGCCATTATACCATTCTAGAGCACTGTGGTAGACAGAGACATTAAACAACCACACAAAGTGTTGAAACTTTAAAACAGATTATTTACTGATCCTTACTGATGTGAATACACCTCTACCTGAAAATGGATAATTTAATTAAATCAAATGTTTTTCTTTTTTTAGGCCACTGATGAAGAGCAGGCGGTGACTGGGATGAATGCTGGTCAAAGAGGAGAATGTCCTTTCCCCCAAACTGATGCAACAGTGGTTTTAAAGGAGGACGCTGCCCTGGATGATGTAGAAGATGTCACATGCTGTGCTGATGGGGCTTCTTCATGACTACATCAATTATGCTAAAGAGATCATGAAAGTTGACAGTGATGCGTGATCTATTTTCATGGACTATGAAACAAACTGTAAGTGTATTATTTGTAAAAACAAAATGTTAAATGCTTGTTCTGTGTTGATGAGTAGTAATCGAGTTTACACTGTCATTCATACACATGCTCACATTAGTTCACACACTTGCGTCTGTTAAATGTTATAATATCAGTGTTAATGTTGTGGTTTATTTGTGTACTGTACTGTCATGCCAGAATAGTTTGTAAAGAACTTAACTAATTGTACAATTATTGTATAGTGTTTTTGTATATTTTTATACAATATAAAAAAAAATTACCAAAAAAGGCAAATTTGATCTTAAAAGATATATTCAACAAATGTTCAATGCTTTATCAACTTTGTAGCAGTTAATGCCATCATTTTCTGCATTTCTTCTTACATGCATGTTACATTTTGACTGTTTTTAATAAATATTTACCTTTTGATAGTTATTATTTGTGTGTAAATGTGATTTTTAAACTGAACAAGATTTGTAGGTTTAATGCCTAGCTTAATTTGGGTTAATTTTAGCCTAGCAATGTAGTAATTTTAAACCATTAAAAAAGCAACTCAGCATGCTGGGTTAAACATAATAACCCAACTGGGTTTGTCCCTTTTTGACCCAGTGAACATCAAGGCTCGTCTCAGTTTTGCCAGAAAACATCTTGACGATCCCCAAGACTTTTGGGAAAATACTATGTGTACTGACGAGACAAAAGTTGAACTTTTTGGAAGGTGTGTGTCCCATTATGTCAGGCGTAAAAGTAACACCGCATTTTTAGAAAAAGAACATCATCCCATCAGTAAAATATGGTGATGGTAGTGTGATGGTCTGGGGCTGTTTTGCTGCTTCAGGACCTGGAAGACTTGCTGTGATAAATGGAAACCATGAATTCTGCTGTTTACCAAAAAATCCTGAAGGAGAATGTCCGGCCATCTGATCGTGACCTCAAGCTGAAGCAAACTTGGGTTCTGCAGCAGGACAACGATCCAAAACACACCAGCAATCCACCTCTGAATGTCTGAAGAAAAACAAAATGAAGAATTTGGAGTGGCCTAGTCAAAGTCCTGACCTGAATCCTATTGAGATGCTGTGGCATGACCTTAAAAAGGCGGTTCATGCTCGAAAACCCTCCAATGTGCCTGAATTACAACAATTCTGCATAGATGAGTGGACCAAAATTCCTCCACAGCGCTGTAACAGGCTCATTGCAAGTTATCGCAAATGCTTGATTGCAGTTGTTGCTGCTAAGGGTGGCTCAACCAGTTATTAGGTTTAGGGGGTAAACACTTCTTCACACAGGGGCATGTAGTTTTGGATTTTTTTTTACCTTAATTATAAAAACCTTCATTTAAAAACTGCATGTTGTGTTTACTTGTGTTATATTTTACTAGTATTTGAATTTGTTTGATGATCTGAAACATTAAAGTGTAACAAACATGCAAAAAATATAAGAAATCAGGAAGGGGGCCTACACTTTTTCACACCACTGTATCTGCTTTTGCTATAAAACAAACTTTTAATATGTAAAAAATATATACTTTGAATGAATTTTAATTTTGTAAGTTACCTGTATTTAAGTTATTATTACTTAATCAAAACAATCCAACGGCAGTTTGATTGATATTACTTGGAATGCGCAATAAAAAAAAAAATGATTTCTGAAAAACAAATTTAAAAAAGCACTTCTTCCCTTCTATTTCTCCCTCCCTGTTTACAGTTTATACACCTATATCTCCTTGAATATTACAGAACTAATTTGTTATTCATTTGACTTCTTTCCTTGCAAATGCACCTGACTTTCTTCTTGAAAGAATTGCTTCTTCTTCTTCTTCTTCTTCTTCTTCTTCCTTCTTCTTCTTCTTCTTCTTTGACCGTTTGCAATATTGCCATCTGCTGGACTGTTGTCCAACTTACTTAAAAATTGATTTACTTGACAATTTAGTCTTGATTTTGACTTCCTCTGCTTGGTGTGGCTAAGAGTCCTCCTAAAAAAGACCCGAGGTCTGCTTTCATCTAAACAGCAGCGTGAACCAAGCCCGCATCATGTTGAAGATCTTAGAGCTCCACCTCTGTGAGTTTATTAATGAAAATCTTTTCATACATTTGTTATAATGAATAAATATATTTTTTGTTCTTGTTTGAATGAAAATTCTAAGCAAAATACTCCTAATTATTTTTCTCGTAGATCTGCTTATATGGTGTCAAACTGCAGAGACTTTAACAGATCAACTAACAGATTTGGGTCAAAATGTGACTATAAACTGTGATACTGATGCAAAGGAGGTCACATGGTTTTTGCTGAATTTACCAGATCCTCCAGTTGTGATATTACAATCATTCTTAAACCCACCAAAAACATTTTACTACAAAAAAACCTTCAGGCTCAAATATTCAGTGCAACCTAAACATTGTCTTTTCATAAATAACATCACTATTAATGAGTTAGGAGTTTATTATTGCATGAACACAGAAACAGATGAAAAATTCAGCAACGGCACCAGACTTGTGGTGGGTGTTTACTATTACACCACGAGGTAGGGATTAGATGTTAATAGTGTTTAAGTTGTTTAGTGATGCTTATTCTGTTTTTTTATATGCTGAGCACATGTTTTTACAGACCCTAAACCTGCAGAGTTAACACAGTGCCGGAATCGCACTGTAGTGTTGCAAACTGAGCAGAAAACATGGATGATTCTTCTTGCTCTAATATTTTGCATGATCAGTGTATTTCTGATCATTGGGATGATAGGTGAGTTGCTTTCTGAACTTATTAAATGTACAGTAGCATAACTCCTTCTTTAAAAATATGATGCTATTTTTCAGAAGGTCAATTAAGTTCTTATTTTATAATTTTTTTAAGCAATCCCGAGACTGTTAAAAGTTTCATCCGATGGAAGCGACCAAAATCCACAATGACATATGGACCTACAGTAGTTTCAAGTTACAGATCTTAGGGTGACCAGTGTCCCAACTCTCTTAAAATTGTAAATGGCCTGCTCTGGTCTTTTCCCTTTAACCTTTTTATATCCTCGTTGTCCCATGTCTTGTATTAGGAAAAAAGGTGCTTCTCTGCCATTAAATTTAGAGGCATTAAGTGCCATAAAGTTTGCGCATAGAAAGCACAGGCTACTGGTTTCTAGGTAACTCTCTGTGTTAAGTATTTCCTTTAATAATGAGCTTAAATGATAAAATGTTTATCGATAGTTTTAAGAAATGACGAACGTGATGTATTGTAATGTTTTTTTTTTTACCAGTCATATATAATTTATATAATATATATAATTGAGTTAATTAGTCAAAGAAAGTCTCTGAGCAGCTTTTGGGAATCCTCAAATTTGGTTGTCATGAAACTTAATGCATCTGTCGTCATAATAAAATTACTTGCATATATGGAGTTGCATTTTATTTTATGTTTCATCATGGAAATTTTGTTCAATTATTTGTTGAAATAACTAAACTATGTATGTCTGCACTTTCACTATGTCCGTACTTGCATTTTGTCTGTACTTTCTTCTGCACTGGTAGCTCCTGTCATCAAGTCAGATTCCTTGTGTGTAAACAAACATGGTAATAAAGCTCCTTCTGACTAAACGTCTAAATTCACTTGTAAATTTGCAGTTGAAATTTCAAGCAAGACTCATCATTTCCTGTGGTTTTAGACCAACATAGTAATTCAGAGACTTTATGGATTGTTTACTTCATTTTTATTACACCACATGAATATGTACAGGTCTAGTTCAAGTGGTGAAAATATATCTTTTGCTGTGTATCTTAAACTTAACAGTGCCTGTGTAACAATATATGAACTGTTTTTTGTGCTTAACTACAATGCTGGATTTTCACAAATGTTTCTTTGTGGCCACTGATGGTATATATACTCTGGGTTGGAAATCATATTATAGATCAACACAACAAATATTATGGGCCCTATCATACACCTCGCGCAATGCGGGCGATGCATGTGTTTTTTTGCTAGTTTCAGCCGATGCAGTTGCCTTTTATGTATTGTATAAATAGCAAATGCATTTGACTCTATTTGTGCACCCATGGGCGTGCTGGTCTGAAAACGAGATGTGTTCAGGCGCATTGCTGGTGCATTGCTATATTGAGGCAACTGAAATAGACTGCACCATAGACCAACAAAAACCTGCTGCTCCGGGTGTGTGTTCACTGCTGTGTGTGTGCACTTTGGATGGGTTAAATGCAGAGCACGAATTCTGAGTATGGGTCACCATACTTGGCTGTATGTCACATCACTTTCACTTTTTACTTTCCCATGGGTTAGCACAGGCATTACTTCCTAAGGTAATCTGGAAGTGATACGGGAGGACTACGTAACTTCCTTCATTGAGAAACTTAACTCCATATGTGCTGACGTTTCTCTGTGTCTCCCTCTCCCCTCAGAAAAGCCTACTCACCCCTTTGTTTCAGGACAGAGTATGTTGATAAAAAGCCTGAAGCCGACGAAGGTGGGAGAACCGAGATATCTTGGACCAGTCATTGTGATCACAGTAACCAGGACAGGAGTTCTGATAGATGATCAACCCCAGTGGATACACGCCTCAAGTCTGAAGCATTATCCTACAGGAGAGCAGGCAAGCTCCAATTCAAAATAGAATCTTGAACGGGGATTCACCTTACTGCCTAGCAGGGAGGAAAAGGCACTGATTAAGCTGAGGAAGGAACTACCTCTGATAGTGAGGTGGGGGTTATCCAAGGCAAAGAAGATAGATGGCCCATTGAGTTTTACTCAGTGTACGATTGCTGAAGCAGTTGCAGACTTCAGTGGAAACATTGTATGTTTGGCTCAGACTTGGTTGGAAGAAAAACCAAACCTGCAGCATATAATACTGCAAAGGGTATACCCAAATGGAACTACATTTTGGCTGTTCACTATAAAATACAGGGTTTTCTAAGCATACAGAAGTGAAATATATTGGGATCCCAAAAACGAAATGATCTAATGAAAAGCATTAGCCAGTCTGGGATTACCGGCTAAAAACTTTGTTTTTGGGAAAGCTTCTAAAATATAGACAGACCCACCAGAAAATGTGATAGATGCGTGGGCATTTTTCCAAACTAGAATAGCGCGAAGACCTCCAAATACTGCTTTAGTAAATATAGTAAATCCCAAGGAGGCACACCAAAAAGGAGCATTAATTATATATAGAATAGATAGAGTCAAAAAATCAATAGTTGAAGCGCACTATAAGTTCTTATGCCAAGAAGAATAGAAGGGAATCAGAAGCCATGGCATCCATTTAGATGATGTTGTGGTTGTAATTTTCTAAAGGGAAGTGGAAAAAGTGAGCCAGAATGACACAACACCTCAAAAAAGGGAATTATCCGAGTCAGAGAGAAGTGAAGAAAAAAAAGATAATTGAAAAGGTCAGCTTCCTCAGTTTAATCAGTGCCTTTTCCTCCCTGCTAGGCAGTAAGGTGAATCAGATGTCTAAAAACTCAGCATCCTAAACAATATACCTGTTATGACAGTCATAGTCATGTGTCATTTGGGCACAAACTATTTTTCATCTCAAGTCAGTGATTAAAGTAAGTGTGTAATGGAAAATTACAGGTAAAAATCGAAAAAGCTTACAATGGATCAAATTTATGATGTGGAAAAGCATATACATTGCGTGCATAATTTTTAGGCTAGTCAATATTCTGATCATATTTTTTAAGCACTTTTACCAATTCCCAACCCGCATCAATCACTATTAATTTTGTTTACAATCAAATATCTTATAATTACAGTATATAATAAACAAGAACTGGAAGTGAAAAACACTCACTGTTGCTCCAGAAGGAAACAATGCATTAAGGGGGTGAAAACCTTTGACCAGAATGAAGATGTGTACATTTATAATATTTTGCCAAAAAAAAGGTGTATGTAAACTTTTGACCTTGCGCGTGTGTGTGTGTGTGTGTGTGTGTGTGTGTGTATATGTGTGTGTGTATATATATGTGTGTGTGTATATACAGTATGTGTGTGTTATGTATGTATGTCTGTCCACATTTATTTTATTTTTATTTTATTTTTTAGAGACAATGAAAGGAGGGAACTGTCTTTAAGCTGTGGAGTCAGACAGAAGGCTCGCATTTACCTCAAAAACGGCATTGCAGAGGACTCTATTACAACTAGAACCAATTCAAGCACAAAATGGTGATGCACATTTATAAGAACTTTCCCTGTGATATAAAATTTTCCTGTGGTAACTTTTCAGATTATTCTCATTTTCATTCATTCACTTTCATTAGTGAATTTTATGTTTATTCTCATTTTCATTGTGTAGCACTGGTTTAAGCTTAGTGATTATGTACCGTAAGCATAAATTTGCTTGTTTGGCAAAAATTATCAAAAGGAAATAAAAAAAATGCACAGTGGCACATCTTTGTAGCTTGTTTATTGAGGATGCAGGACAACCAGCTAGCAGTTCTATTATGAATATTGTTTTAATACAGTGTTTAGTACTAGGGATGGGTAAAAAACATTGATATCTCGATATTAATTGATTCTCATTTTTACTACAAACAAAGTCTCAGATTTCAAATTCTCTCTATTGTATTGCAGTATTCAAACAATAAATGCTGTTTTGGCACTGTTAAATGTGGAGTGACAGATCGCTGTAGCACCTCAGTTCAACAGACACGCAGCGCAAAGCGCTATATATATTCAAAAGAATCGATATTGAATCGAATCGAATCACAAACTTGTGAATACGAATTGAATCGAATCGTAAAATTTGTCAAAACCCAGCCCTATTCAGTACAGTAACTGTCTATACATCTAAATCAGTACTTTAAACTTTTTGTTGTCTAAGAACTTTGTATATCAACTATTTAATTGTGATATTTAATTATGCATTATGTAAGATTCTCGCAATCATTGCTTTAGTGGTATTCATCATTTCTGCTTAAATACAGTCATATTCTACTTATATGATTTGTATTATCTGGGAAATGTACAAATACTGTGGAATATGGACATTACTCTTTTTATTTGTAACAAATATACATGCATTTTCTGTAAAGCTGTTCTGAAATATGTATTGTGAAAAGCACTATACAAATAAACTAATTGTATTTGAATTCTAGATATGTATACAACTTATTTGTGAGTGTGTGTGTGTGTGTGTGTGTGTGTGAAAAGCCCGTACAAGCCATAATTCATTCTGGCATTTTTACACACTTACATTCTCCTTACACATACATATATTCTTGCTTTCACACACATACATTCTCCTTTCACATACATATATTTCTACTCTCTCACACGCACATACATTCTCCTTTCACATACATACATTAGTACTCGCACAAACATACATTCTACTTTCACTTACATGCATTTCTACTCTCTCACACACACTTACATTCTCCTTTCACATACATACATTTTTTTGCTTTCACACACATGCATTCTACTTTTACATACATATATTTCTACCTTTTTTTTGGTATCCATTACTTCCTGTTTAAGCAGGAAGTCACTCTCAGACCAGGAAATACATGTGCAAGACTTGCTCAGCTCTTCCTCACAATTTTACAGTGATGCTATTCAAAGTCATCCTGTTTTTTTTCAAGTACATATTTTTACAAGTTTTTAACTTTAACTTACAGTTGTGTAACCTTTGTGTTCTACAGATCTGTGTTATGATACTGATTTTGTTCGTATTGACAGGGCTTAACGCTAAGGAAGTTTTCTACTGGTCTGGTTCGGCCAGTGGTTTAAATCTTTTACTTGCCCAGGCAAAACTTTCACAGGCCTTGCCACAATCAAATCAATCAATAAATCAATAAATATATAATTTTTTAGTATTGTTTTAATTGTTGACTGTAACATTGTATTGTAATAAATAATAAGCATTTTGCACAAATAGGTACAATAGTTCAAAGATAAAACTGAAATGAACCATGCTTTTTCAGGTCTTTCAGGTAGGTCTAACTCTATTCTAGTTAAGGATGCACTGATCAGGATTTTTCGAGACCGATTCCAATTGCCGACTTTATTTATTTGTTTTACAATCAAATGAGCCGATTCCCATACTTGTTGCCAATTTATTTAGTTCTTATTACTTTTATTATTATTATTACATTTATTAAATGTTTATTTTGCTCTGTTACTGGCCAAACTAACCTTGAACAAACAAACAAACCAAAAATATATGCAACATGAAACAACTGCACAAAACAAAAACATCAGACAGGCTGAATGAATATTTTATTATTACTCTTTATTATTATTAGTTTTATATTACCTTAATTACATGTATGTCTGCACTATGTTTGTACTTTCTGTACTGGAAGGTCCTGACACCAAGACGAATTCCTTCTGTGTGTAAACACACTTGGCAATAAAGCTCTTTCTGATTCTGATGAAAATCCAAATTCAGTCTCTGACAGCAGGTGGCGCTTATAGAACACTAGCGTTACCTGAGTTATTGCTGAACGCAGCGATGCGATAATTAACACTCCTTTAATGTGTATTTAACGACGGTAGGAGGGAAAAGGAAATTGCCATCGAAGCTTTTCGGAAGACTTTCAGTTCTCATCAGAAATACATCCATATTCACCCCACCCTTATTCCATAATTATGATTGTCTTTTAGTATTTCTATGAATTTGTTCTGTCTGGTAGGCTATAGTATTTTCTCTGCTTGCGCGACTATTCTCTCCTCTTTGTGTCCGTCTTCAGTGCAAAGATAAATATATCATGATGATCACTAAGTTTGTGTTAGCAAATTGCATCCTGTCAGGAATAACCTGCCAGCGCTGTTTTTTAACCTGGTCATTTTTGATTACAGGTCAGTTATGCTGGCGTTGCCAGATATTGAAAAAAAAAAAAAAATTTAAAAATTTATAAAAATAAATAAACCGCAATGAGTCCAAATCTTGAGTTATGAAATTAATATAAAGACTATCGCTGTCCCTAACTTGCAAAGTCCCACTTTATTCACTTCCCAAATTAAGTGAAAAAAAAAAAAAAACATAGACGCTTATGATGCGTATATCTGGCAACACGACTGAGGCTGAGCCCGCGTCCTCAATCACAACTCGCGCAAGGGACGAGGCCATGTAACCTTTTCACGGTGATAATGTTTATTTATTTTTAAAAACCCAGATAGCTTGCTGCAATACTTCTGCGGCCGCCTCATCTACCTCAGCCATGTTGATCAAGATCCCGGTGACCCTTGATCGCGCCTAACCTGCCTTCTGTTTCCACTGTACTCTCTCTCACACATACATACATTCTTCTCTTACATACATATATTTTCTTCAGACATACATACATACATACATTCTATATATGTATGTATATATATATATATATATATATATATGTGTGTGTGTGTGTGTGTGTGTGTGTGTGTAAAAGTTAATGTATGTGTGTGAAAGCAAAAATATATGTATGTGAAAGGAGAATGTGATAGGAGATAAGAGTAGAAATGTATACAGGTGTAAGGAGAATGTAAGTGTGTCAAAGCAAAAAATATATGAATGTGAAAGGAGAATGTAAGTGTGTGTGTGAGAGTGCCAGAATGAATTATGGCTTGTACGGCCCCTCATACAGGTGTGATGTCCTTTCTTTAAAACAGCATCCACAATCCATATACAGTAGTACCATTACTTTATGCAATTAGAAATAATTGTCTTTATGATTGCTTTATATATCTTTATATATCTTTATATATCTGTTTTATTTTTGTTTTCAACTGTATGTGTTGTTTTGAATTAAAATGCTTCAAATGAAAGAGGAATGAAATGCCTCAAATGTTTTGGTTATGCAGTGTGCGAGAATGATGAGATCTGATGTTAGCTGAAGTTTCAGTAGGTCAACACATGCATACACAGACGATATTTAATATGGTGACACCATCCTCAAATGTTGTGTAGTTTGGTCATGCAATGCACAAGAACTTTGAGATTTAATGTTAGTTGATATTTCAGGTTTGTGTCAACATATTTGATGTATGCTGTGTATGCATGCACTGACCAATGTTTTGGTTTGATTCAAGAGTGAATCTTTAATCTGTTCAATTTAAATATAAACTAAATATGCAAGGTCCCTTACAACAGGAACATCATATTTTTGGGGTCCCTGAGCATAAAATTATTTGAATTATTATGTACAGTAAACATTTTTTTTTTAAATAACGGAAATATATATATATATATATATATATATTATATATATATATATATATATATATTATATATATATACATCATTCCACAAATCTGACTTGTGATGTAGACTAGAATCATAAATCACACCATGTTTGTTTATTTAGGGCAGAGGAGAACTGGGCCCAAAATGAGCCTGCTTTATCTCCATAGACTGTAGTCATTTACTCACCCTCAAGTTGCTCCAGGTTTGGAATTTTCATTTTTGGGTGAACCATTCCTTTAGCGAAGGTTTTATTTATTTTTAGTAGTTTTTTAAATATGATTAATAGTTTTTCCCCAATGTGGTTTTTGTTGTTGTAAATAGTTGTTTATTGTGCTAATTACGTTGTCATAGCTCTAAACAGTTTCTCTTTTCCTTCTTTCCCTAAGACCAGACCTCTGCAGGATAAAGCTGAATGTGGCAGCACTGAACAGTTTTTTAATGGTTTTGGGCTGAGCAGGGAGGCCCTGACAGTGCTGCAGGATCTTCTGAGAAGTGAACGGCAACAGTGATGGGTGCCACGATCCAGACCCTGCTGTTTCTCTTCTGTCTGCCAGCGGTACATCATACAGAGGGTTTGACATGTGCCTCGTTCCACTGTCCACCGCATTGTCCTTCGAGTCTCTGAGGGGGTGCTGGCCATTCACCAAGAGATTGACCTCCTGAAGACCCCAGAACACATGGAGGCAGGGCCGGGCTCAGAACTGATGTTTTTCTGATGTTAAACCTAAGCTATGTTGTAAATGGTTGTAAAAAGTACTTTCAGTAATGTATTTAACTGTTTGTTTTAATGTGTAAAAAAAATATTTACAGGACAAAAACAATATTTATATTTTGTTTTTGTGATTATAATTTTAATTTGAATTAATAAAAATTTAAATATGTACATAATTACTATTTGCACATGTGAATATGGAAAACAAAAATACAAAATGTACAGAAAGTAATGGAAAACAAAAATAAATAAATTACACACACAAAAAAGAATAATGTATACAACTTATGCATTTAATTTTTAACTTGCATCACAAAAATAAACTACAGAAATTAGGTTGTTTCATTGACAAGATGATATTTTAAAAATATATTGAAAAACTGTAAGGGAAGGGAAAGACCATTGCATTATATAGGGTTGTCTTATTGTCTGTGGGCTTAATGTTAAAAAAAAACCCTGGCTTTTAACACTTTCACTAGGTATTTGAGTAAATGAAAATACTTATATTTCAATGTGATTTCATCCACAGAACTCTCACCCACCATGTGTTCTTTGAATATAAACACCGTAGTCTTCTGTGCGCAAGTGATTCTGGGATATGGTAGGGTGCGAAGTGTCCATAAGATGGGTAATGGGAAATGAAGGGCGCATTTGAAGTCACTTTCGAAATTCATCAGACTTCGTCGCGCCGCGGTGACACATTTGGACTTCAAATGCGGTCTTTGGAGTGCGCATTCTGAGGCCCTGTCCCAAATGGCACACTCCGGACTTCCTCAGAGTCCACACTTTGGTGACGTCATGTAGTGCAGACCTATAGGGCCCTTGGCGTGAGTCCACGAGAGCACATTGAGAGGTATTTTTGGGACAGACTCGATCGTCACGCTGGAAATAACGGTCTGGTTGTTTTTTGACAGGAGCTGCAGGTTCGGGGAATATGCTGCCTATGTTCCATTTGAAGTAAGATTACAATTTTAACACATAACAAACATGTGCGTGAGTTTCAGATGAATTTACAGGTTTAAATATAAATACTAGGTTTACATATGACTCAGTAAAGCCCTGACATTCGGTTCTATTTATTTAACGAATCATAATGCGATCGTATTATTATATTTGAGATATCAACCACTGATCAATGACCATAATGTTTGTATAAACTGTAGGTAACAACTGGTAAAATGTACACCTAGGTCATAAAAACCGTAATGATACCTACACTTAAATATTTTCTTCTCAGCCATGTCATCAATTGCTCTTGAGCAAAATCTCCTCCCATCTGTTGTCTGATTGGCATTTCGCAAGGATTCCTGGGCCCTCATTTATCAATGGTGCGTACGGACAGATTTGTGCGTAGTGAGTGCGTAAGAACAGTTTCACGCAAAGTGTGGGATTCACCAAGTTGTACTTATACGTAGAAATGTGTGTAAATATAAGCACACCTCTGAGCATGCTTACGCAGATAATCTAGTGGTAGAATAGCGACACTACACATAAAAAGCATTTAAGAGTGTCACAGTAAGCATTAAGCAATCCACATATGTCCTGTGTTTCCTTTAAAACACTCAATTTATAATTTGTTTAGTTTTAAACACGATGCTTAATTGGTGTCAAACCCTATAAAAGACAGATGTGAAATATATTTGTCTCAGTGCAATGGCTTATCTTGCGTTATTGGAAGACTTGGCAAACAATGTGCTCCGCAGAGAGCGCGTTTTCCAAGATCGCGCTGATCTGCTTGGCGAGAGCACAGAGTGGCTTCTAAGTAGGTACCGCTTTCCCAAAAATGTACTGCTGGATTTGTGTCGTGATTTAGGACCAGTGTTGGAGAGAGAAACAAATCGCATGAAAGCCATTACCGTGCACATCCAACTCCTGTTCACCCTTGGATTTTTAGCTACTGGCACATTTCAGCGTGAGGTTGGAGACATATGTGGTATATCCCAGCCATCAGTGAGTAGGATCATGCCGGCAGTGTTGGATGCAATTATTTCCTTGGCCCCAACCTACATCCAGTTCCCTTATCGAAATCCTCAACAAGCCGCAATAAAACGTGACTTTCATGCCATTGCTAGATTCCCAAACATAATTGGAGCTATAGACTGCACCCACATCGCCATAAAAGCACCATCAACCAACGAATTTAATTATGTAAATAGAAAAGGGTTTCATTCTGTTAACGTGCAAATAATTTGTGATGCAAATTTGTTGTTATTAAACGTCGTTGCGTGGTGGCCTGGAGGAACACACGACTCGTTCGTTCTGCAGAATAGCTCTGTGGGTGTGCGTCTCCAAGAAGGCGCTGTTGAGGATGGCTGGCTCATTGGTGAACCGTTTGATTTGAATCAATACATTCGTTATGTTGCTGAGTTGATCCTTTAGGTCATTAATGGATTTTGTTGTTTCCTCTTGATTTTGTAGCACCGCCTCACTCAGCACTCTTGGCGCACGGCACATGGAAGGGGCAATGGATGGGCCCGGCTCCTCAAGTTCCTCAGGCACAACGGGTGTCGCTATTAAGGAAACACATGTTCACATTAATTTAATTGAGTTTTTATCCTATGAATGATTTCATTAAAAGTTTACAAATTGAAATAAAAATGTATGCAAACACAATATCCTATTCCAGTTGGTTTATTTTACCTTCACTTTGGGTGTTAGATGGCCCGGTTTGTTCTGTCGCAAGAGCATCAGTGTCACCGTCCTTAGTAATCCCGGACAGAGCCGTGTCTCCAATGATGCAGGCTATGCGGTTGTCCAATGGGGAAAGTTCCGTTGTTGTCTGTCCTCCTCCAGTTGCGGACATTTCTCGTCTGTGTGCTGTGACATGTTTTTAGCCAATACTTTAATATCAAACCATTTTTTTTTAATTTCTGGGACAGTTCTCTCCTCAGACCCAACGGAATTAACTGCATTGGTGACATTCTCCCATGCAGCATTTTTTCTTTTATTTGTAATTCCTCCTGCAGTGAATGAACTAAACCATATCTGTTGGTTGGATTCAACTTCATTTACAAGTATCTCTAACTCTGTGTTTGTGAAGTTCCTCTTCTTTGCTCTCTTTGCCATTATTGCAGTGAGGAAAAAAAAAACACAATCACGTAATTTTTAAAGGGAAGTGTTGTCACCATATATGGTTAATTGGAGGCGTTTCCGAATGCTAATGACCATGAATGTGAATGAGCATGGTACTTACGCACATGTGGTATTTATCAACAATGATTGCTTACTCATGTGCGTAAGAACTGCGTGCGCACGTTTGATAAATGCGGATTTTCTTGTACTTAGGCACATTCTAAATTTCATTCGTTGGACAAAATATAGAACCTTTTCTACGCACTGTTGATAAATGAGGGCCCTGGGTAGTTAAAGTGTGCGGAGCCTGCATCTATGTGGGCTTCGCGGAAGACCGCTTCAAGGGTACAAAGGGGGCTGAGCACACTTCAGAGTGTTAAAATGCTGAATGGGACGGCCTACGGACTCGTAGACTCGGTGAGCACGAGCAATTTAAGTCCACAAGACCGAAACTCCACATGAAGTGTGCCATTTGGGACTGGGCCTGACTTTGGGACAGCTTAGGTCATGACGCTGTGACGCAATCGCACTTCACATCTGCACTTCGGAGTCCACACACTTCAGTTTGGGACAGCCTTCGTCGCGCCGCTGTAACGCATTCGCACTTCAAATGCGCCCTCCAGAGTCCATGCACTTAACTTTGGGACACAGCTAATGTGTGCAGAGCGTGCCGTCGCCATCTTGGCAGCGCATCACCGCGCGTCAATCCCGGATAATCGAAAATGGGCAAAAAGTTGGGAGCTAGTTGCTGAAGCCACGCCCACCTAGCTCGATGGCGGTGACAGCAGCAGCAATCCACCTGTCACTCAAGTGGCCACACCATTAATTATGCAGAACTTTAAGGCTTAAAATAATTTATACAGATGAGTTATTAAAAAAAATTAACCCTCTCACAGTTTTCATGAAAGCAAAATTAGCTATATAGACCAAAATCATTTTTTTTGTACCAGGCTGTAAAAAGGTTTTTTTTTTTTTTTTTTTTTTTTTTTTTTGCTGTAAAATTGGGCATTTTAACATGGAGAGTCTATGGGATTGACTGCCTTTTGGAGCCAGCCTCTACTCGATTAATTGCAGTTTTAGTCACTTCCTTGTTGGCTTCAGAGAGAGAGCGGGAGGTTGCTGCTTGTTTATCTCGAGGCTTTTTCTAGAAGTTTTCCTCTCAACTCTTTTCAATACAGTGTACAATGTGGCCATCTAGTGTTCATGATAATGTATAGCACGTACAGTACCAAACTGCCTTTGGTTTCACTTTCACTTTCGAGACACTTTCAGTATTCAGTAATATTCAATTTGAGGCAAAGCTACTTTTAAACAATCTGCATTGTATAAAGCACGAGCTATATAAATAAAGCTGACTCAGCTTGTTTTTAATTACTTCTATAGTCATTTTGTTTAGTAAATCAAAAATGTTTGTGAAATTTTTTTCAATATTGTACAAAAGCACTGTATTATAATTTATAATTCAATCAAAAATGTTTGTGAAATGATTTCCAGTATTGTACAAAAGCACTGTATTCTAATTTCTAATGTACCTCATAAAAGGGTTGGATATGCCTGATATTTATTTTCCTTTTACCAGGATATAAATGCTTATTAAATATATGCCGAATTGTAAAGTGCACATGAGTTAGCCTATATTGAAACAAAAAAAAAGTTACCTGAAATGAGATTTCCAGATGAGATTCTTTTGTAGTCTGCCATGCTGACAACAACAAAGTACTTTTTGTAACAGCAGCTGTACATTCCCAGACAAATCTTCAATCTCTCAAATAGTCCATCTGCTAGCAATCCTCTTCTGTAAAAGTAAATGCATGCACATCATGAAAACATTTTATTCATTACTCACTCTTACCAAACAAACTTTTCACAAACACAAAGTGATATTCATTTTCAAAATCTGAGAATTCCCAGCGAGACTATGCTCTCATGGCCTCAGACATGGATGTAGATGGAAACTCTGTACTTCCCCTGCATTTTTTCACTGGAAAAGTGTGTTTGTTATTGTAATGAATCAATCAAATCAATGTAACACCATGGTTTTACAACTATTCAGCCCTAGAATTTGTTGTATTATGTTTTGACTTTAGATATTCAGACATATTTTTTTTTTTTTTTTTTTGTCAAAGCGATTTGTCTTTTCTTTTGTTTTGTGGCTCAACTACAGTAATCTCGCTCTTTCTGACTTTTATTTTCACCGATATGTTATTAAAACTCTTCAAATTAGAGTAGATTATTAAAGAAAATGTTATAAACAGTTTGAAAAGGAAGTAAAAATGTTTCTCAAACCTAAACGACACTCAAATAAATTACATTAAATGTTTACTACATGTTATTGTTCTACTGATATAAGATCTTCTTACCATGAAATGCTTGTCAGTTCAGTTTGCAATAGTTTGAGTGACGTCATTTTTTACCTAAACCATTGATTTTTGAATGGAATATTGTATGATGGATTGGATAGAATAGAATGAAATTTAGTTTGGATGTTCTTTCTGCTTCACTTATTTATTGAATTAAGAAGACTTTGAAATGTAACGAAATAGTAGTTATACTATTTTTCCTTTTTGGAGCTTGACAGCTCTGCTCACAGCCCAAAAATTGATCTGTTATGTCATATGAAATATCGGGCCACATTTCAGGTTTGGAATGAGACACTGGGTGTATAATGTATACAAGTTTTCATTTTAGGTGAACTGGCTCTTTAACTGTCTGCCTCTGTTTAAGCACAGACCTGACAAGAACACAACGAAATGGTTGCAGTTCATGGACACTGGTCCTGTCTTGTCGAAAACAACAAATTAAAGTTGTAAATTATTAAAGAACACTATATATTGTAAATAAATAAATAAATAAATAAATGGATGATGGTAATGTTAATTTGAAATGTATTAATTAAAGTTTTAAGTTTTTAATAGAATGCAAAAAAATCACTTTTATAAGGTGTTTGAACACAGTTGTGTGACCGCAGTGTGTGAAAACAACCAGCCTATAATGGTAAAAATCCACCCACTCATTGTTTTATCATTTGAAAAAAAATCATAGTCTCTCCACACGAGCAGTTCCAGGTTTCTCACAACTTTGATGACATAGTCGGTGAAAGTCCCGCCCATTTGTGACGCTCTCTGCCCTATTAGCATATACACAGCCCTGAGTGAAAAGCAGCGGTCCTCCATTACTGTTCTCTTGCTGTAGCTGCTGGAGGTACAATATCAGAGCCAAAGCACCATTAAAAGTGTCTTGTGTTGGGATGCACCACCAAACATCAGTGTTGGGAAGGTTACAGGTATTCCGTAACAGAATACAGAATACATGCCCAAAAATGTAATTTGTAACGTATTGCGTTACGTTACTCAGATTGAATACTCAAATTCTGAATACTTGGATTACTTCCACATTGAATTGCATTTTAGAAGTGTAGGAATGCGGCCATCAAATCCTGCTTACTAAACAGGCCTATTTCTGGTGTGTTTTTCTGTTCCAACTGGCTGAATGTTTTAGGCCCAAGTCTCCCTGAAAGTGCAACATTTTTAAATTTGCTGTAGAGGAACAAAGACTATGAGGGTGTTTATGCAAAAGATGAACATAACATAGGGTGAAAAACTTTTTTTCTAACATTTGCAGTAGGCATTGTAAGGTGTTGATTTTATATGAATGTCAGGTGAAAAAAAGACAACTGGTTTTACAATAATGAGATTGCCAATTTACATGCTTTAAAAAAGCCTGTGAACCTAAAGACCAATATGTTTTGAGCCACCTACCTACATATTTGACCCACCTACTCTACACTCCAGTAAAGTCGGTTGTATCGCAGCAGGAGAGCCTGCTCAAAGTTTTTATCTGTCATTTTGTTACAATGTGGAGTGAAAATAAGTCCTACCTGGCTAAAAAGCCGCTCGACAGGAGCACTTGATGGCAGAGTAGTATTGTACTTTAAGAAGAGGTCTCTGATCATTGGATACATCTTCAATGAAGCCAATGACTTGTCTGGATCCTGGAGATACCTCTGCACCTCTTCCTCCGCTGATGAACTTGTCATCTGTGTTGTCTCAAAAGTGAAGAAGTTTTCATCATCTTCTGGATCACCTCCAACTGCGGCATTTCCAGTGGTGCCGGCATCCTCAGAAGGCTCTTTATGAAGAAGACAAGACTCTTGGACCATTGCTGTTTTCATGGCTCCCCTCTCTTCATCAGCAAGCCACCACAGTCGAAACTTTGGGATGGTGGAAGCCGCCATCCTTGCCTCATGGGAGGCCAACACCTGCCCAAATCGAGTGTCAATGGCTTTTATAACAGCTGAGAGGATGTGGGCTGAGAACTGCACTTGGGTCAACTTTTCAGCTAACTTGGCTTTTAGGCTGAGAATGGTGGGAACTATGTATCCAAAGTAACAGTTCTTTTCTCCCTGGAGCAGGTTGATTGAGGGTTTCAGTATGGCTGTGTACTCTTTTAGAAACATTGTTTCTTGAGGATGCAGTTTGGCCAATTTCAGCTGGTCACAGATTCCATTGAGCTGACTCTCAGTGAGACTCATCAACTTCTCGATTGCATGATACTCTGAGCTCCACCTAGTCACTGAAGGTACCAAACATCTCATTTGGGCAATTTCCTCAATTGAATCAGCAGCACCTGATGAGCGATGAGCCTTATTCCAGATTGCAGCACATTTAGACATTGCACTTCTGTATAATTTTCGAGAAACACCCTGTGAGGCAGCTTTGTCAAGATCAGTTGTGGCAATAAGATTCAAGGTATGCGCGGCACATCGATGGTGAGGTGGCAAAAAAAAGTTTAGCTCCTCTTCCTCTTGCTCTTCCTGAAGAACTGCAGAGACATCAGCAAACTGCACATCATCTGTGCTATCCATCTCATCATCCTTTTCACAGCCTCCATATTCATTGAATGCCTTAACGAAATTGCTACCATTGTCAGTGACTGTGGCACTGACTTTGCCTTGGATCTGGAATTCTGCATGAATCTGACTAACTTTGGCAGCAATGACATCATAGGTATGACGGCCCCTTATCCTTTCACATGCCAACGCAGCAGACTTTCGATCTAATGTCTCTGGCTCAATCCAATGACACGTGATTCCCATGAAACTCCTATGATGAGCCGTCCATATATCTGCTGTTGTGCACACGGTTTGAACATCCTGAAGAGTTTCAGTAATTGCCTTCTTCATATTTTGAGATCCCCTTTCAATGCGCTGCATCAATGTTTTTTTGCACATGTGTGTCCTACCCCCACTAATTCCTGCAATCATCTCACGGAATGAGGCATTCTCCACTAAAGAAAAGGGCTGCACATCTGCAATTATGAACTCAAGAACCAAGGAGTT
The DNA here is from genome assembly GCF_018340385.1 of Cyprinus carpio. Classification (NCBI taxonomy): domain Eukaryota; kingdom Metazoa; phylum Chordata; class Actinopteri; order Cypriniformes; family Cyprinidae; genus Cyprinus; species Cyprinus carpio. The sequence goes on from NC_056618.1 coordinate 30,178,857, forward strand.
TACTTTACTTTGGGTGATTACTGAGGTGCTGCTGAGTGTTGCTTGTTTGAGAGGAGGTGGGGTGGGCATGGCACTTCCTTCACCACCATCATCTGATGCCATTTCTGCTCTAGACTGCAAGACACTGGAATGCTTCCTCTAAAATAAAGAAAGACACAAAGAGCACAAATTAATAACACTGAAATTGTTTTAGCACTATCCTGAACCCATGTTGCTAGCCAAGTGGTATGAGTATGCTATATTTACTTATTTATTAAATCCATGATTTTTTTTGATGAAACGTTGATTAAAATTAAGATAAAATTAATAGAAAACGAAATTCACTTTACAGAAAGCCTTTGTGCTTTCTGTTTGAGGTCTCTGTGAAAATTTTAAAGCAGTCTTTTACTGCTGAAACACCTCATATGTGCCACTCACAAGTATAATAAGGGTCGTTCCTTACCATTAATGCTTGGAAAACACACACACATTTCCATCAATTAATAATAATTAATTGCAGTGGCGCAGCGCAGTGGCTGGGATAAAGTACATAAACCTACCAACGTCCGTTGCCATGGTTTTTGGAATGATTTTACTTATCGCGAGAGGAAAAAAATGAAGTTTTAGTCGGTTAATGGAAACACCGTCATTTCAAAATAGTTTTTTGTCGACATTTAGAAAAAAAAAATCGCAAAAGTTTTGCGCAAATCTGTAATGGACACGCAGTTCGTCGATATGAGTGTCATCGTGATTTCGGTTTCATATCACATTGCATATCGTTACAGACCTGGTAGCTACCTGATACAACTATAAAATAGCAATGTGACCAGTAAAACTACAGCAGACGACTAAACCTGGCTAATTTAAAGAAAAAAATTACTTACTTTAAGATGCTTCTTCAGGTTGGAAGTGGAGTCTTTGGACGCTGAAAGGAGGTTGGTTGCTGGTAAGCAGAGGTTGCATTGCACAGATATATTTCGTTCTCCCTCTTTTTTTAGTGTGAAATGCTGTTTAAATTTCCAAGATATAAATGCATTCTTGCCCTGGCTCTGTTGTTTCGGCTCCATCTCTACCTGTGGCTGAGCTCCCGCTGCTCCTCTTCCGACTCCATGTGACTGATCACGCAAACCGCACATTTTTTCGTTTTTATATTGGGGCTTCTGGGAAATGCATGAAGTTGCCTTAATTTATTTTAATTTTTTTTTATATATATATAAACGTTATTTAGAGATTGTGAAACAGAGAAGTATCCTCATGTAATCCATTGATTTCAACAATGTAACTGTATTCTAAATACCAACTATTTAAATTGTAACTGTAACGGAATACAGTTACTCATAATTTGTATTCTGAATACGTAACGCCGGTACATGTATTCCGTTACTCCCCAACACTGTTCACGAAATGCCTTTCTCAGCCTCTGCAAATCCCCTCTAAGGATTGCTATTTCCTTCACACATCTGTTTTCTTTTGGCTGAGCATATGTTTTAACCTTCAGCTCTATCTTTCCATAGCAATCAGCACCCATGCTCCAAATAATGGAAGCCATAGCCTTGAGCTTCTTCCCCACATCTCCTGCCAAAGATATTTCCAGCACCTCATCCACATCATGATCAAACTTCTCCCACTCCATCCTTCCCCCTGCAGCAGGCCAATTCACCAGTTCCTTTTGGACCACTCCTACTCCTATATCCTGTCCAGGTTGTCTAATGCCATGTGTACCCTCCGCTTCTGCTTGGTGCTTCATGTCCTCTGACATATCAATGATGCTGTTCCTGCTCCCATCTTCATCATGTGCCTGGAGATTCTGGGGACTGTGGTTTGCCTCCTGCCCCGGCCTCTCCTCCGTCTCAGCAGGTTTCCCTGTGTGTTGCACATTATGTTCAGGTTGCAAGCACTTCATCTTTTTGTGCCTATCATTTTTATGTATACTCCCACATCTGCAGACCCGAGATAAATCTTTAGCTGTTCCATAGTCGATTGTTCATCATAAGTGGTCATAACAGTAGTCTGTCATATAGGCCGATCATCCTCCCTCACTCTCGCTCGGCCCTGGGGGTATCTTGTAATGTACCTTTCCATAGCGATTAGCAATGGGTTCTTCCTCGCGGAGGTTGTGCTTCAACCTGCCAAGCATCCACACCCCAGCTTTGGGCTTTGTGATTAGCAGTGGGTTCCTCCTCGCGGTCAACCATTATTCCTCGGTCGCCAACTTGTCTTTCCAAGTAGTCACTGGGTCAACCCAGAAAAAAAGATATTGTGATGAGTCGGCTGCCTCCCCCTAATTATTATTGTCACCCCGTCCCTTAATCACCACCCTTCACCAGGCTCCCGACAGGAGGGGGTGTGTGAGAGAGGAGGGGCGATGGAACAGCCAGGGCTGGCGGCATGTGAGGAGGCACACCTGATGCAAATGGAGCCTTATCACCGCTGCACTTTAAATGCCGAGCGCGCCTCTCCTCGGGAGACCGGTCTCTTAAGCCGAGCGCGCCTCTCCTCGGGAGACCGGTCTAGGAAGGGTGCAAAGAGGGACTCCCACACACCGGAGACGTGAGCTGCCGGCCCCGCAGTCCGGACAAGAACTGCACCCGTAACACGGCCGTCGGGCCAGGATGCCAGACCATCTAGTCCCTTCAAGCGCCGCAGCCAGCGAGATGGATGCAGCCGCTGGAAGAAGCCGCCGCCCCTCACGCCCCGGACCGAAGAGGGGGCGCGTACGGCCGCCGGACTCCGCCCCTTACCTGTACCCTTCCTTCCAGAACACTACCTGCCCGTCACATACCCCGCAGCACGACGAGGACACCAGATACCCTGTTTATTTTGGACACTTTTATTTACTCTTTTGGGTATATTTGTTTATAAAAGCCTCACCGAGGCCTGACGCCACACCCACTGTGTCTGTCATTTGCTCCTCCCGCCACAATATGCAAAATACGATGAGGCCATTGCAACTGACCCACCTTTACAGGTACTTAGCCCTGCACCAACTGTGAGCCAGTTGCATCGCTTCTCTTCTCCTTCTCTCTTCCTTTTAAGCACCAGGTCAAAGAGTTGGTAGTTACAGCTGGTCATCAGATGGGCACCCCCCTTCATTGTTTCACCGATTTAAGCCCAAGACACCTCGGGAAGGCTCGACAGCAGATTCAGCATCCTGGATCTACCCCTGCTGACCACCACCAACTCTATGTATTTGTTCGCCCTTCAATAGGTTGGCTGTGCCACAGCACTTCGCGCTGCATCCAGATCCACTGAGTTGCTGTTTCAGCCTGTTCGGTAACCTTGCCTATAAGCTGTTTCCTGGCCATCCCTTCAATACCCAGCTGCCCAAGGGTTCTCCAGAGTGACTGCCCAGCAAAACCTCTGCAGCCAAACTCTACTGGTAAATTCCAGGCCTTCCATTATTTTTGTTGGCTCTCAAGGATATGTCTTGATATTTCTTGCGCTTATCCTCATGAGCCTCCTCCATCCTTTCTTCCCATGGTATTGTTAACTCTATAAGCACCACCTGTTTTGTGCCTCTAGACCAGAGGACAATATCTGGTCTGAGGCTGGTGTGTGCTATCTTCTCTGGGAATTTTAGCCACTTCTTCAGATCGGTCTGCATCTCCCAGTAATTTGCTGAGGCCAAGACCCCTCTACTCCTCCATCCTGCTGCAGTGCTCTCTCCTGTCCTGACGAACTGAATAAAGTGGTGCCCACTGGAGAGTTTATCCTTCTTCCTTTCCTGTTCCACAACATCTGCCTACTGAGACAGGATCTTATCATTACGCCACTTGCTTGTCTTCCTTGAGTGCCTGGTCTGTGTTGGCTTGAGTGGGTATGTTAATGAGGAGTGTTTTCGTTAATTAAAGGTTCTTATTTTTAATCACACTGGAAGTTTTCACACTTTTTCAAGGTCATATTGAAAATTCACGTTAAACATTTCAATGGCAACATACAGCTTGGTTGTGCTATGGGCGTCCCGAGTTCGAATCCTGGCTGGAGGACCCTTCCCAATCCAGCCCTCGTCTCTCTTCCGCTCTCTTCCTGTCAGCTCTAAACTATCCTATCACAACAAATAAATGCAAAAATAAATAAAAAAAGAAAAACGATAAAAAAGAAAGAAATAATAAAAATTCAAAGCTTGAAAACATTTAATGGTTACAATCAAGCATTTGTATTAATTTGTATTTGTATTGTGTTTATTTAGAGTAGGGGTTGGCACACAACAAACAAACAGAAGCACGTATGGCATGTGTTTTATCACGGGTGACTGAAGACAAAGAGAAGAGTTACATTCAACACTTAATGCCAAAGCTTATTAATTTATGCCAAAGCTTAACTTTAAAGCACAGGAGTTTTTTTTTTTTTTTTTTGATCAAGTAAATAAGAAAAATCCAGGGTGCCATATATTCATATTTAAAAGGACATAGGTTGCAGATTTAATTATATTATTTATATATTATTAAATCTATTATTTCAAATAATTTCAAATAATAATAATAACAACAATCAGCTATATGGGGAGGCTGCAGACCTGGAGCCGGTAGATATAGCCCCAAGCACTTTTACACCCCAAGCAGTTTTACGCCCCGTTGTAAATAATGCGTCCAGTAGGGGGAGAAGGAAATATGGCAAAAAAACACTATATGGGGAGGCTGCAGACCTATGACCTACTGTAAAATGTATTATTTATATTTATTTATAAACTGTTTTTATATACAGGAGACTGACTGATATATGATGTTGTGAATTTATATTAAGTCACAAGCATTTGTTTCTTACCAGAGGCACCCCAAATCTTTTCGAATACTTTGTCATAAGTCTGTTTAGATTTCATCTCAGATGAAAGCCTCTCTAGGAGGTCACTTTTTGAGCCAATGGCATCAATACTACATTCCTTGCACAGTTTCCTTATCACCGATACCTAAAATCAAATCAAAATACAGTTGCAACAAAAATACTTACATGCTACTTAGCCAAAGAAACACTTCACACTAGTCACAAAAATTAGGAATGAAATCAATTTGACCTTTTTCTCATTTTTAAGGTTATCTTCAGAGACAGTTATTTTGCAAAGCTCAGCTTCTTTGGGTTGGTGGATTTTTTGGAACTCTGAGTTAAGGCATTGACTGGACTTGCCTGTATTTCTTCCAATCCATGGTGCCCAATAGTGGTAATTGAGGTGGACAGTGAAGGGACTGTCAATCTGTTCTCAAATAACAACAGAAAAAGCAAAATGTTGAAAAAAGATTGTAAATAGCATACCAAATGTCAACAAGAAGAGGCACATTAAAGCAAGAGAATTACTTTTTACAAAGCCACAACCAATCATTTGCAGGGCCAGTTTATCCCAAAAGTCATCCATATCCATGTGTCCATTGAAATCCTTTGGTGGTAGTTTGATGTCACTCACTAACAACATACAGAAAGGAAAAATATTAATAAGACGACCTGTATAATAGAGAAAATTAGGTGCAAGCCTCCTGTGGCTAAATATGCACAAGCATGGTCTAATCACCCAGAATTATTTGTATTATTTGCTCAAAGCACATAATTTCAATTTGGTCTATGCCAACACACTTACTTGACATGTTGAATACTCCTTTTCTGTGGAGATCCATGATGACAATGGGTGGATGATCCCCACATGTCACACAAGAGTATTCATACTCGTGACCTGTGAGTGCCTCAAAATCTGGAGATGGCATGGAGCACTGTTTTGGCTGGAGGAAACTGTTCCCCTATAGTGACCTCCAGACACTGAACCACTCTCCCGACAGCAGTGTGGGCCTATGATTTAAGATAACACAAACAATAATTGCTATCCACTTCTTGAAAAACCTTGCAAAGCATTACTTTTACTAGAGGTAATGGTAAATTATTTAAGATAGCCTAACCTGTAGCATGTTTCGAAGATGTAGGCATAAAGGGAGGTCAAGAATGACACTGTCATTAAAATTATGCAGGCCATCTTTCCACTCTTGATACCTGTAATGGATTCCAAATTGGTGGCAACGTCTGAAAAGTACCATGTTAAAAAACTAAGCCATACTACAATACCATTTAGGACATATTCAGAACTGATGTCATTATGTATTTTATAGATCCTATTGGAACAAAATTACTTACCATGGATAATTCTTGTATTTTTTATTTAAGAATTTTGGCCTTTGATGTGATGAGCAGAGGGTCTGATAAAGGTACATTTCACGCACATCTGTGGCAGAACATCTCATCGGGAATGAGGCTGGTTGGGTATGTGCTTGACCTGGCACAAGGACAATGCTAGGAGTTCTGCTTTACATCATATGTGACCATTATTCTTCCAAGTTGGATATAATATGATGCATGTGGCTCATACACTGAAATGCAACTCTTTAAAGATGGCATTGTCGCCTTTGTAGCTACAGACAAGGGTTTGTTGTCTTGAGTGGCCAAGCTTTGTCTTTGTAGGCAATCTCTCTTTCTTTCACTGCCGAACCATTTTAGCCTGACCATTTCTGTCAGGGTACTTTCTGAAAGAGAAGGATCATCAGCAAAAGGACCCACAATAGTCTAGTGACCTGACCCGCTGGATGGCATTTGTAATGGCTTAGTCCACTCCTCCTGGCTAAGTCGATCTCAACTTGACAGGATGGCAACTCACATCTTACATTCTGCTCCGCTCCCCAGATTTTGTACACCAACATGGATCAGAACACTCGAAGAAAGAAAAAATGTTTCTGGACTGCATAGACAACCGAGCCAAATCAGGAATGGTGGGTAATTTTCGGGCAGTCTTGCAGCCCTTTCAAGGTGGGCCACAAAGTTGTCACGTCAGATTTTTATTGAGGAACAATATACACAATGGTAGTGTAATTATGACACACAACCTAGACCACACCGGTAGGTTGTATAATTTGAAAGAAAAAAGAAAAACAAAACAAAAATCACTCATTTTCTTGCATTCCTACTTCATGTGATCAGCTTAATGTTTCAGAAAAAGACAATGCACAACTTATTTGTTAAACTTTTTATGCAACGTGCCCTGACAATGTTGACATTGCTTTATTTGAGTAAACTAAAAACATCATCAAATCATGCATCCATTTAACATTAACATTCATTACACAACATTTTTAGAAAAAAAAAAATCAATTCATAAATGATGCTACCTTCATGGACGACTGCCCTAGAGAAAAGTGAAGCTGAAGATGAGTTTGTACTTTATTTTTCTTTGAGGACTTGAAAAAATCAGAAGTACAGAAAGGACAGTGAAATAGGGAACAGCAGGAGCTGCATCTGTTAAGCGCAGGTAAGTTGCAACCCTTTCTGTATAGATATTATTTTCCCCTGAAGAGAGAACGAGATGGGTGTTTTTAATTTATACAAGTTTAGAAAGAGAAGTTTTAATTTTTTTTAAGTAGCTAAAGCAAACACACAACTTTATGAGATACAAGATAAAGAACTAAAGACAGAGTATGATAAAACACACATTAAGTGCACATACATTTGTCCCAGATCAGTAAGCTATTTTAAAGAAAACCTGTATATTAAGATATACTTTAGATCATCTCACAACAACTCAAACCAAAATCTACATTCAAACCATATGGGACCAAAGTTTTTAATGTGGGTTTTATCATGCATAACGTATGTATGTATTATTTTTGAAAAATTGAGGTGAGTGAGTGTGCAGTTCAACGCTTTTTACTTAGAGACATACATGCCTATTATAAATGTGTATTTTTGTGTGTTCACATCATAGACTGTCCTGTAAAAAAATAAAAATAAAAATCACACATTTGTGATTATCCACTCTAATGTTGCTCCAGAAACCATGTGGAGTATGTTTAAATGCAAAACAGGGTCTTACCAGAAGAAGCCATGTCACGCAAGCTAAAGACAGACAACAAGAGATAAAAATAAAAATGTAATTAATTTTAAAAGTGAGTGAGACAATACAATCAACAACAATAACTTTAGCAGATTATTTAACATACCTCAATTCGTATCGCTTCAAGAAGGTCTGCTGCTATCATACATATAGATATGGTCTGCTGTTCTGATATATGACTAGGATCATATACTAATATACAGCCTCCCCCTACTGGACGCATGAGGAACAACAGGGGCGTAAAATTGCTTGGGGCGTATATCTACTGGCTCCAGGTCTGCAGCCTCCCCCTACTCACAATCAGTGACAGTTTGGTACGCTATATGTCATTAAGACCACTAGATGGCCACATTCTACACCACCAGTAATAACCAAAGCAGCCAAAACAGGAACTAAAAACAAGAAGGACGTTAAAAAGATGTGTGTGGTCACATTAAATTTGTATCTGATAATCAAATCCTTAAAATGACTTTATAATTAGGTCAAGATGAGAAAGAAGACTTAATACTTTAAGAGAGTCGTTTAAAACTATTATTTTGTCAGAATTGACCTGTATAAACAACAGAAATCAGAGCATTTATATGCAAGAACAAATTATAGTCCAGTTAATACACACAGAGAGCATAATACTTTCAATCAATTTAAAACACTTTTTTTTTTCTTTTGGGGTGAAGAAAATGTAAGAGCTGCGACTCAGTGATTAAAAGTAAGTGAGCTAATCTTGTTGGCACATCGTGCCTTGAGGTGAGACTTTTGTGGTTTTGTGGCAAACTATTCCAAACTAATTTATTAATAACTGAGCACAAAATATGCATTAAGAAAAAATAAATAAATAAACTAAATTGCAACTCCATATTCAAGTGCTTTTATTATAATTTCAAAGAGTGGCATCACACACACAAAGCTGTCATGGTGACCAGATTACAAAGTAATTTCCTGTAAAAGCAGCTCTGAATTTATTTTTGCTGCGATAACATAACAATGAACACGACTGGTTGAAAATGCATTACAAACACTTTTATACAATCTTTTACAAAGTATGCTATTAAGTAACATGAAATAATGGCTACTCAGAAATGGCTACACTGTTCGTAAACAGACAGCTGTTGAGTGTTAAGTTAACTAAGCAAGCATTTCTTATTCAGTAAATCCAATAAAATTTGCAGTTATATTCTAAAATGTATGTTGGGCTTCTGTTCCATGTAAATTAAACCCAGTGACCCTTATAGCTGAAACTGGGACATTATTTTTTGCCATTTTGTCAGGACACTGGGACACTTCCCAAAAGGGACATCAGGTCAGCGTATTCAGGATCTATCAGTTGAAGCTGCAGAAGGTCAGTTTCTTTGTCGTTGTGGGTGTTTGATACTGTGACCAGCAAAAAACAGGCCTAAGAATGCTAAGAAAAAAAAAAAAAAGAATCTCAACACATTAAGAACAACTTAATCAATGCTACTGCAGTTCATTTAATGGTATAAGGTAGAACTACAACTCACCTTTGAACCCAATTACCAGAACAACAACACTGATCAGACCAAATATGACAGTAACAGTCTGCCACAATGTCGGCTCTGTAGGCTGCACCACTACAGTGTGATTCTGACACTCTGAAGGTTGAGTTGGGTCTGTAAAGAAAATAGAAATATATACAGTCATGGCCGAAAATATCGGCACCCTTGGTAAATATGATCAAAGAAGGCTGTGAAAATGAAACTGCATTGTTAATCCTTCTGATCTTTTATTTAAAAAAAAAAAAGTTAATCCTACCTTTCATTGGATAATTAGAATTTTAAAATGGGGGGAAATATCATTATGAAATGAATGTATTTCTCAAATACTCGTTGGACACAATTAATTGGCACCCCTAGAAATCCTTATGAGTAAAATATCTCAGAAGTATATTCCCATTCATATTCACAATTTTGAGCACTCCAGACATGACTGGAACTTCAAATGGGACTGGCTTCTATGGTCGGATTGAAACTAAAAAAATTAGCTTTTTAGCAGCAAACACTAAAGATGGGTTTGGTGAACACAGGGACAAAAAGTACCCCATGTGTACAATGAAATATACTGCTGTATTTTTGATGTTGTGGGCCTATATTTCTGCTGGAGGTCCTGGACATCTTGTTTAGATACATGGCATCATGGATTCTATCAAGTACCAACAGATAAAAATAAATAAATAAGTGACTGACTCTGTTAGAAATCTTATAATGGGCCACGTTTGGATCTCCCAACCGTACAATAATCCAAACACAAACCTCAAAAACAACACAAAAATGGGTCACTGAGCACAAAACCAAGCTTCTGCTATAGCCATTCCAGTCCTCTGACCTGAATGCTACAGAAAATGAGTGTTGAACTGAAGAGAAGAAGCACCAACATGGAGCTGGGAATCTAAAGAGTCTGGAGTGATTCTGGATGAAGGCATGGTCTCTGATCTCTTGTCAGGTGTTCTCTAACCTCATCAGGCATTATAGGAGAACATGCAGAGCTGTTAACCTGGCAAATGGAGGTTTCAAAAAGTATTGAATTAAAGGGTGCCGTTAATTGTGGCCAATGTGTATTAAAGAAAAACATTTATTTCATAATGATATTTCCCCCCATTTTAAATTCTTATTATCCAATGAAAGGTTAGATTTTTGTGATTTTTTTTTTAAATAAAAGATCAGAAGGATTAACAATGCAGATTAATTTTCACAGCCTTCTTTGATCATATTTACCAAGGGTGCTATATTTTCGGCCATGACTGTACAAATGCAGGTGTATTTGTATATTAGTGTAAGCAATTGCTTTTTTGAGGAAATGGCTGAAGTATCACTCACCAAGGATCCGTGTGGTCCGATCAAGTCTGGTGCTGTTGCTGAATTGTGCAGTTCTGTCTATGTTGGTACAGTAATAAACTCCTAACTCATCAATACTGACATTATTTATGAAACAGATTATGTTTAGGCTGCACTGAATATTTCTGTCTGAATCTATTATTGAAGTAAAATGTTGCTGGTGGGTTTGAAAAGGAGCGTAATATCAGAACCGGAGGATCTGGTAAATTTAGGTACAAACCATGTCACCTCCTTTAAGTCAAGACCACAGTTTATGGTCACACTTTGACCCAAATCTGTTATCTGATTTGTTAAAATCTCTGCAACTTGACACCATGTTAGTAGATCTGTGAGAAAAAGAAGTATTTCAATTAAAATGACTAAAATGTTAACCATCAAAAATCCATTTATTCATAACACATACAGGTCCTTCTCAAAAAATTAGCATATTGTGATAAAAGTTCATTATTTTACATAATGTAATGATAAAAATTAAACTTTCATATATTTTAGATTCATTGCACACCACCTGAAATATTTCAGGTCTTTTATTGTTTTAATACTGATGATTTTGGAATACAGCTCATGAAAACCCAAAATTCCTATCTCAAAAATATATTTCATTCGACCAATAAAAGAAAAGTGTTTTTTAATACAAAAAAAGTCAACCTTCAAATAATTATGTTCAGTTATGCACTCAATACTTGGTTGGGAATCCTTTTGCAGTAATGACTGCTTCAATGCGGCGTGGCATGGAGGCAATCAGCCTGTGTGCACTGCTGAGGTGTTATGGAGGCCCAGGATGCTTCGATAGCAGCCTTAAGCTCATCCAGAGTGTTGGGTCTTGCGTCTCTCAACTTTCTCTTCACAATATCCCACAGATTCTCTATGGGGTTCAGGTCAGGAGAGTTGGCAGTTCAATTGAGCACAGTAATACCATGGTCAGTAAACCATTTACCAGTGGTTTTGGCACTGTGAGCAGGTGCCAGGTCGTGCTGAAAAACGAAATCTTCATCTCCATAAAGCTTTTCAGCAGATGGAAGCATGAAGTGCTCCAAAATCTCCTGATAGCTAGCTGCATTGACCCTACCCTTGATAAAACACAGTGGACCAACACCAGCAGCTGACATGGCACCCCAGACCATCACTGACTGTGGGTACTTGACACTGGACTTCAGGCATTTTGGCATTTCCTTCTCCCCAGTCTTCCTCCAGACTCTGGCACCTTGATTTCCGAATGACATGCAAAATTGCTTTCATCCGAAAAAAAGTACTTTTGGACCACTGAGCAACAGTCCAGTGCTGCTTCTCTGTAGCCCAGGTCAGGCGCTTCTGCTGCTGTTTCTGCTTCTGGTTCAAAAGCACACGCCTGTGCACGGTGGCTCTGGATGTTTCTACTCCAGACTCAGGTCCACTGCTTCCGCAGGTCCCCCAAGGTCTGGAATCGGTCCTTCTCCACAATCTTCCTCAGGGTCCGGTCACCTCTTCTCGCTGTGCAGCATTTTTTGCCACACTTTTTCCTTCCCACAGACTTCCGCACTGAGGTGCCTTGATACAGCACTCTGGGAACAGCCTATTCATTCAGAAATTTCTTTCTGTGTCTTACCCTCTCGCTTGAGGGTGTCAATGATGGCCTTCTGGACAGCAGTCAGGTCGGCAGTCTTACCCATGATTGCGGTTTTTGAGTAGTGAACCAGGCTGGGAGTTTTAAAAGCCTCAGGAATCTTTTGCAGGTGTTTAGAGTTAATTAGTTGATTCAGATGATTAGGTTAATAGCTCGTTTAGAGAACCTTTTTTATGATATGCTAATTTTTTGAGATAGGAATTTTGGGTTTTCATGAGCTGTATTCCAAAATCATCAGTGTTAAAACAATAAAAGACCTGAAATATTTCAGTTGGTGTGCAATGAATCTAAAATATATGAAAGTTTAATTTTTATCATTACATTATGGAAAATAATGAACTTTTTCACAATATGCTAATTTTTTGAGAAGGACCTGTATGCATATGAAAAGATTTTTGTAATTTAATTTTTATGATTTGAATATGTAAGATATTGAACATGATGCAGTTTTGCTTCACACTGCTTTTGGGTTAAAACCGATAAGAGAGGTCTTTTAGCCACAACAAGCAGAGGAAGTCAAAGGACAGCAGTATGTAAATGACAGTTGTTGGCAGCATGGCTCTCTAAAGAACCTTTCAGTTATTTTTGAGATGAGCCAAACAAGAAACTAAAGAAACTTTTGTGCAGTGGAAAAGCTTTCACTGGGGTGGTACATGTAACACAGCGATATCAAAATAGTAAGAGGAAGACGAGGATGAGGAAGCACAGTTGTCTCAGATAAGATTAGAGTGGGACAGAACATTATTCCTGCCTGTTATATGGTCAGTTCTTTTATGGGGTCAACATTTAACACTGTCAATTCAAAAATAAATGGTATGTTTATCATTACAGTGTGGGTGTACAGCTGACAGATGTGGGTTTAAGGTCAGTTTTGCCTTTTTCCAATAGAAAAAGCATCTGGAGGAAATACAAAATCTGTTGCAATCATCCCAAACATACTTAGCCACTGTCCACCACTGGAAAGATGTAGTCACTGAATGCATGTTCTGCCAAAGAAGCAATAAATGATCCACAGTTTAGCCCAGACCAGATATATAAAGTAACACAAAAGTTTGATTCTTATCTCCATTTCCTTTGCTGATCCCGCTCCCTTCTCTCCACCCAGTGCTTTCCTGTCATCTCTTTACTGTCCTGTCTCAATAAAAAGCCTATGAAAATAATGTAAAAATAAAAGATATTAATATTTTACTAACTATTGAGGCAATATCATAACATCTCCCAGATGCATCATATGATTAATACATAAATTTATAAAGTGCTTTTAAAAACACACACAATGCAATCCATATATACACAGATGTCATTTCATACCTGTATTTATTTGTTTTTAATTTCAGATTTTTCATAATTGTTATTTAACAACAGTAGGTATTTCAATTGTTAGTAACATAATGGCTAATAAGGCACACATCTTTGTCACTCTTTAGCAAAGAGCTACACACAAAACAGAAGTTTTAACACTCCACAGTGATTGAGACCCAAGTAAATAGTGTGTTTTAACGTGTGTTCTGTGAGTAGTGCAAAAACCAAACATATCTGTACACAAGCATCTCCATTTACTGCAGCATAAGCATTCCCTCTACAGGGGCGTTGAAAAGTTCACTCTGCTCAAAACAGGAAATATAAAATTGCAAACCCAATATAAATTTGATAAAAATGAATAACACCATGAATGAAACCAAGGTACACGGTAAAATTAGAGTCCACTTCTCTGTCACATACACATTCAGTAAAAAACAAGTGTTGATTCTTGAGCACTGCAGACAGAAGACAAGATTCAGCCTGAGACTCATGATCTCCACAGCAATGCACCCATTATGTGTTATTTATCAACAGATCATTCAAAAACTGTAAGTTGTTGTATATGTAAACATTTTAAATATTTAATATCAAATTACATATAATACTGTAAAACATGCAAATTACCATAAAATATATTGTTTAAAAAAATCTGTATAATACTCTTATATAAAGTCTTATTGGACCAAAGTCTTAATCACCAAAATACTCATTCTTCTGCCAGCCAAAAGATACAGGCCACTGTCATTTCTAGGCTGGACTATTGCACTGCTCTTCTGGCTTCCAACATGTGCTATTTAACCTCTAACAAATGATCCAGAATGCATCAGTGCGACTGGGCTTCAACGAGCCCAAAACGACCACACTTGGAATAAAACAGCAATTTGACAGCAGAGAAATTTTACAAAAGAAAATTATATAATGATTTAAGATCATTATTTTATGAGGTGACAATCTTTGCTAGTGTTATGGAAGAACGATTTGATTTGAGACAAGAAAATATGAAGTGTTTTATAGTTTTTTAGTGCAATTTTGAATGTGAAATTGGCTGTTGTGCCAAGATGAAAATGTTGATTAGGAGAAATGGTGGAGAGGTTTGGGAAATGGGTCCTAGCAAAATAATTTTTACTTTCTACAGCACATCACATGAGGCCTGGGACTGGTTCACATTAAAACATTTTCACAGTCTTTCCTATGATTAAACTGTATAATTTTGTTATTTTAAAATTATAAAACAAATCTCACAATACTTCTCATCATACCTCCACCACAGTAGGTCCTCTATAGAGAGAGCTTTTACATTGTCAATGCATGCTTGTATTTGCACCACTGTCAAAAAAGTTTAGATGGGCTCAGTAGATTAATGAGGGTGAAGACAAGAAGATGACGTCAAGTCATAGGAAGTGATGTCAAAAACTCCTTAGAAAGACACTGTGGCAGAGGTTTGTAAAACAATGTTTCAACATTTAACTAGAGGCTGTTACTTAATATGAAATAAATGTTGATTATACTGTTATGTTGATGAATGAACTTACAGCCAATGAAAATATAATGCCAGTGCATAGAACGGAAATGAACATTACAATCATCTCTGGTTTTGGTTTTGTTCCTTCGCTGGGGATTTGTATTGCTTGTCTCTCTGGAAGACAAGAGGATTTACAAAAGATGGGGAAAAAATAAAACATGAGTGCATCCCTTTATTAAGTCTATGCTAAAGAACACAGGCTGGAATGTAAACATTCTGGTCATTCATTTGGTTTTACACACCTTGAGTCGAAAGCTCAACACTCTTGATTACTGATTCCTCCATGATGTAGCACTTGTATAGTCCTGCATCAGTGTGTTGAAGATTGTTGAGCTTGATGGAGAAGTTCCCTCTCAGATACTCCTCGGGGAAGCTTTCAGTTCTGTCCCTGTACTCGGGATCTTGTTTTTCCACAGAGACTTGACCTTTAATAATCTCATACACATTCTGGTCTTTGTGACTCCAGCGCACTCTGATGTCTTGAATTTTAATCAGAGGTTCTTTAGAAGAACAATTTAAAACAGCAGAACCTCCAATAAAACCCACAACAGTCTCCTGCAGAGACACTGAAAAAAAAAAAATAATAAATAAATAAATAATAATAATAATAAATAATTATATATATATATATATATAGTTCACAAAATGTAGAAATTTGCTTCTGAAATAACATTTATTTTAGCATTTACCTTCATTTGTTAAGAGAAACACAGGCAGGAAATAAAATAACCACCACCTTTAAACAGAAATAATTGAAATATTCCTTTAGAAACAAGAAATGTCTCCTACTAAGCTGCATCACAAAAATATGCAGTGAGGTACATGCATTATTTCTCATCCTCTCTAAAGGTTTCACAGGCAAAAAAAAAATAATCTTCCCTTCTGAATAATGTAGCGATGTATGAAGTACAGCTCAGAGAGAAGTACATTTCAAACCAAGCAGCTTTCAACTGATCGGAAATGTGTTTCTACATGACAAACTTTAACATAAGTGAAATTTGCATGTAGAAGAAACTGAAACTTCAGATGGCACAAATCCCTTCTGAAATGATGGGAATTCACTCATGGAATTTTGCAAGCAAAGGCGAATATGAAAGTAAACTTAATAATAAGTAGCATTCACAATCCATGTTTTGTAACAGTTGTTTTGTCCAGGCTCAGCAAATGCATACACAGATTTCATGAAACATGGCAACACAAACCTTAAATGTCATGAACATGTGAAGTGCAAGAAATTGTATGTTATTTGATGTTTTAGGTTTGTGTTGATTTGATGTAGTATGTTAATGAGTGCACTGATTTATATTAAGGCTTAAACTTCAATTATTCATACAAAGGAAGGAATCATGTTGCTTCAGAAATATACAAGTTGAGTTTTATGAAATAATTCCATGCTACTAGTAGTGTGCTTTTTAGAGACCCTTTCTAGTTTTGTTGACTTCTTAATAAGGATTTAATCATAATAAATATCATATGATACAACTTGATATTATGAAGTAAATATATTTTGTCTCAAATTGAATAATTGACATTTATATTTGCATAAATACATTTGTTAAAATATGCTTTGTAAAATGTACATTAGCTGGCCTATGTAGAAACATCAAACTTTACCTTCTGAGATTTCCAGATTCACATAAGTCCATGTTGACAGTGAATTACTGTTTTTAACACCAGATGTACACGTTCAACTTCCAAAACCAGATGACGTGGTTTATTTAGAAGCAATCACCTATAGTTTTATAAAAGTAAATGCTGGAATAATAAAAAGCAAATTCATTACACATTCTTTCAATACAATGAAGCAACTCGCAGCAACAAATACATGGATGTAAAATTAAGCTTTTTGTATTAAATCAAGGTTACTCACCACAAACAAGCCAAGTATGTACAGTAAAACATGTTATCATTCATATTGATCTCATCATGCACAGCTATTATGTTGGGGACAGCAAATAGCTTCTGTTCCAGTTAGTTTTTCTAAATAAAAGCATCAAGTATTACAAATATAACACTGCATTTAGCCAATGCAAGCAACACAATGAACAAATACATTACACAATTATATTATGCTTTGTAAGTTCACAGTACATACATTTACATGCATATCCTGTGTTAGTTAAAATTTAATGCACAACTGTCTGCATGTGTTTTCTTCATCTATATAGTACCCACTTTTATTTTGAAAAACGTTTCACACATTCAATTTCACTTTCCCCAGCAACACAACATGAAATATAAATGCCTTGCTTGTACTAAGGATAAAATTCACTCTTCTGACTTTTACAAGACAGGGGTTATCTGCCAGGGTTATCATCCAATTTAGATAAATGTATAGAGTGGTCAGCGGGGTAGAGTTGAAATCAGTTGTAAATAATGAAGAATCCTATTGTATCAGATGCTGTCAAACTCAATGTGACATTAATTTTGGGTTTAAAGTGTTAATAACTTTCAGGAGTGTCTTGTTTCGTGTCTTTAAATGTTCTGCTACGGAATAGAAAATTATCAGTAGTGTGTAACAAAGAACAGGAATTATATAGGAGCATATATTTTAAAACATTTTAACATTTGAAATTAGCTGGTTAGGCTACTTACAGCATTAAAGAAGAGTGTTTATGTTTCATCTGTAGCTACTAAGGTACATGACATGGGTTAAACAAATCTACTTTTTGCCTTTATAAACTAATTGTGAAAAAAAAATAGCCCACATTTCTACATCACTGGTTTTTTTTTTGTGTGGCAGCCTAATATAAAGCAAAGTGTTCCAAGTGTAGGACTGGCCTACCTTTCATGATCTAAATCAAGCATTTAAAATATATACAGCATATACAATATATTAAGTTAAAACATATTTAGCCTATTATAAAAAAAGCAAGGAATTACAATTGTTCAACTTTGTATTTAAAAAATCGCCATTTTGAAAACAAGACATGTCACGTTTCGCACAGATCCAAGACTTTTCGGGGGCTGAAGGGCATCATCTGTTTAAACAGAACGCCCCAAAGATGATGTGATGTCGTTAAGTTAGTTGAACCGATAATATTAACCTGTGAAAAAAAGCTGCCTTAGTATTCTTCAGGTCGTCTTGGTCGTTTAAAAGATATCATTTGCACGTGTAGGTTAGTATATCATTCGCTTCATAAAACAAAGGGCATGCACAATGATCTCTTCCTTTTCCTATGCATAATTTATGCTTCATATGAGAATAAAATACAAATCCCAGCAATGATATAAAGAATGCGACAAACCTTCAGTGAAACGAGATGAGTTATCCGCTTCTCAAAAGTGAAAGTAGTTTCTCCTCAGCCGCTCCCGAAGTTCACATGCCTTGATGTGGGATTTTCCAGTGAGCATTTATATAAATAGCATATACACGCAATCGTGCCAAGGGTATTATGTTTTATTTTTTTATTTTGTTTTTTGTTTTGTTTTTTTCGGCCAATCCCCTCCTCATTTTCATGTGAATGTTCAACGCAGAAACCTAGATTCTTCTATCCTTTGCCCATGTGTAGGCTGTGTAGGCTGTCAGTTTATCACTTATAAATATATCAAATATTATATGTATCTACATATCCATACATATAAAAAAAATGTAAAACACACAATTCAATACTTCAATCGCTTCTTAGGAGCTCAGCTTGGTATAATAGTTGTAACAGTTGCAACACGGCTTTCTTCAATCAACAATGAGATAGAGTGATGATATTTATACTGCACATACCCAAGATGATTTTAGTTAGGTGACAAATAAAAACTTGACACTTGAAAAATGGTGTCACAACACTTAAAATATAGTTTTATTATTTTAGTATTTTTAAAGAAAAAAAGTTTAGCTCACCTACATTGTTCTGCTATTATATGGCGACAAGAGACTGTTTTTTTAAGAATCAGCACTTCAGTAAAGACTTTTACATTGAGAAATAAACGCTTTTGTAAATGGACAATTGGCGCAGCTAACAAATGCACTGAGCAGTGCTGTCATCAGAAATCAGCCTTGATGAAACAAAGATACATCAAAGATAACGCTGTCCTCAGTGGACATTCAAACTTATGTTTATTGTATGCATGTAGGAGACTGAGATGCTTTATTAGATGCAGGTAATCACAGTCGCTCAGTCCATCTCTCTCTCATAATACTTTATTACTCTATAATACAGCAAGCTTTTACTACACTAATACAATAAGCTTTTAATGAAGCAACTCAACGTTCCATTGTTACTAGTTCTAAAGTGACGTATTGGAATTAGTAACAAAGGCTTGGGCTCTGCCAAACTTTAGATTTGAATCTATGGCGGAAGGAAGTACTGTAGTTTTGCACAAAAGAGAGCTTTTAAAGACACTCGGTTGTTGTTTCTAATTTATTTACACACTCGTGCCATCGAACTGATGTATAAACACAATATGACACTTGTAGATGTGAGATATGGCTGTATATCGGCACGATGTGATTACCTATGGAACTCAGTCTGCGGCCTCGGATCACAGCTGTGCCTATATATATATATATATATATATATATATATATATATATATATATATATATATAAGATTTTTTTAACGTCATCTTTTATGTGATGAAATTAGAGTCAAAGTCAACTAGTTGCTGATGACGTCATTAATGAACAAGTAAGTCTGGAGCAGTGACAAACACCTTGTGCACAGCTATAGTATATGACACAGCACTGCCCACATTGCTATTGCTCCTATAACAGCTCATTTTTAACAGTTCTTTTGTCTTTGAGTCATTATATTTGTCACAGATTTCAGCTCGTTCTAAATCAGATACAGATAAACTATCACAGTAGAGATTACATTCATATAAATGCATTAGTGAGAGCGATTGCGTGTGTGAATTAATTCTACCTCTCTACTAGTAGTGAAGCTGTGGGATTTAGTTAAGCAATATTTTCTAGAACTTTTCAGTTTCTAAGCTATTTTATTGAGAAATCACAGAACAGTGCTGACAATACATTTCCGCACTGAATGATTCTTTTGTGGCAGTCTTCAGTTTGTGTGTGTGTTTGTGTCAGTAATATGTGTGTGTTACAGTGCAGCAGTGCATTTGATTAAAACAGCAATTAACTTACCTTACAATAAGCTGTTTAAAATGTGCATTCTCCCGTTCAATTTCGAGCATCCAGTAATATAATCTCACATGTCTTGTGGAGCGCTTTCAGTGTATGCATTTATTTGTCATTTTAACTGTTTGGAAACGGAGCGTAAATGGGGAAGTCCTTCAAAGATTTCTTATCCTGTTGCGCCCTCTATAGGCCCAGCAACTAGTCGACGTGAAGCTTAAAACGTCATGGCAGAGCATTGAAGTCGACTAGTCGATTAGTCGGCGCAACCCCAAATATTATATATATATATATATATATATGAAGAGTTTATTTGCAAAAACCGATAAACGCCACTTTCAAAAAATAAAAATAAGCTGATTGCCATGCATGCGCGATTTGAACCCTGAACATGTATTGTCAAAAAAGCCGGTTTTGTCCACTTTCAAGGCATCGCTTTACTGCAGAAGCCGACAAGTGCCCTTGTTGTTTTTGAACAGAAGCCGACATGTCTATTTTAGCAAATCAATGCGCTGTATTCAGGTCAGGTGACAAGGCTACTTTCACTTTGAAAAGACGTGCTAGCTGAGAGGCATTTTATCAGAGCTGACTAAAAGTGATTAAGGACAGATAATTTCAATGAACCTGTCTTCTACGGGGCGTAATAGGAAAATAGAAACTGCTATGTTTTCACGGAACTTTGCGAAAGCAGTGTGTTACAGTGGTGAGGAAAAAGCTCTGTGGGTCGCGTGAAATCACAACCATACAGTCTATGATCACAACAACAACTTTTGTCAGGCATCTACATTGTCATCTGAGGAGATTACAAAGATTAAATGTGTTTTTGTTTTTTTATTAACTCTGAAACATGAAATGTGGAGTTATCTGCTTTTGCTATAAAACAAACGTTTAATATGTAAAAAATATATACTTTAAATGAACTTTAATTTTGTAAATTACCTGTATTTAAGTTATTATTACTTAATCAAAACAATCCATCTGCAGTTTGATTGATATTACTTGGAATGCGCAATAAAAAATTGTTAGCGGTTTTTGCAAATTAACTCTTCATATATATTAAAATGGGTTAATGAAATGTTCAAAATGCACTAAAGAGCACTTCATCTCTTCTATTTCTCCCTCCCTCTTTACAGTTTACATCTCCTTGAATATTACAGAACTCATTTGTTGTTCATTTGACTTCTTTCCTTGCAAATGCACCTGACTTCCTTCTTCTTCTTCTTCTTCTTTGACCGTTTGCAATATTGCCATCTGCTGGACTGTTGTCCAACTTACTTGAAAATTGATTTACTTGACAATTTAGTCTTGACTTTGACTTCCTCTGCTTGGTGTGGCTAAGAGTCCTCCTAAAAAAGACCCGAGGTCTGGTTTCATCTAAAAAGCAGCGTGAACCAAGCGCGCATCATGTTGAAGATCGTAGAGCTCCACCTCTGTGAGTTTATTAATGAAAATCTTTTCTTACATGTGTTATAATGAATATTTTTTTTGTTTTTGTTTTTGTTTTTTTGTTCGTTTGAATGAAAATTCTAAGCAAAATACTCCTAATTATTTTTCTCTTAGATCTGCTTATATGGTGTCAAACTGCAGAGACTTTAACAGATCAACTAACAGATTTGGGTCAAAATGTGACTATAAACTGTGATATTGATGCAAAGGAGGTCACATGGTTTTTGCTGAATTTACCAGATCCTCCGGTTGTGATATTGCACTCATTCTTAAACCCACCAACAACATTTTACTACAAAAAAACCTTCAGGCTCAAATATTCAGTGCAACCTAAACATTGTCTTTTAATAAATAACACCACTATTAATGATTTAGGAGTTTATTATTGCATGAACGCAAAAACAGATGTAAAATTCAGCAACGGCACCAGACTTCACATCAGCGTACACACTGGTGAGTGATACTACTTCAGTTATGTGTTTATATTAATGTATACACTGCCTATATATATATATATATATATATATATATATAACTGTATATATATATACACACACACAGAGATATATATTTGAGCACATGTTTTTACAGACCCTAAACCTGCAGATCGCACTGTAGTGTTGCAAACTGAGCAGAAAACATGGATGATTCTTCTTGCTCTAATATTTTGCATGATCAGTGTATTTCTGATCATTGGGATGATAGGTGAGTTGCTTTCAGAACTTATTAAATGTACAGTAGCATAACTCCTTCTTTAAAATATGATGCTATTTTTCAGAAGGTCAATTAAG
Organism: Cyprinus carpio; assembly: GCF_018340385.1. Classification (NCBI taxonomy): domain Eukaryota; kingdom Metazoa; phylum Chordata; class Actinopteri; order Cypriniformes; family Cyprinidae; genus Cyprinus; species Cyprinus carpio. Next base: position 30,201,282 of record NC_056618.1, read on the forward strand.
TTCTTATTTTATAATTTTTTTTAAGCAATCCTGAGACTGTTTAAAGTTTCATCCGATGGAAGTGACCAAGATCCACAATGACATATGGACCTACAGTAGTTTCAAGTTACAGATCTTGGGGTGAATAGTGTATGAAATATCTTAAAATTGTAAATGGCCTGCTCTGGTCTTTTCCCTTTAACCTTTTTATATCCTCATTGTCCCATGTCTTGTATTGGGGGAAAAAAGGTGCTTCTCTGCCATTAAATTTAGAGGCATTAAGTGCCATAAAGTTTGCGCATAGAAAGCACAGGCTACTGGTTTCTAGGTAACTCTCTGTGTTGAGTATTTCTTTTAATAATGAGCTTAAATGATAAAATGTTTATCGATAGTTTTAAGAAATGAGGAACGTGATGTATTGTAACGTTTTTTAACCAGTCATATATAATATATATAATATATATAATTGAGTTAATTAGTCAAAGAAAGTCTCTGAGCAGCTTTTGGGAATCCTCAAATTTGGTTGTCATGAAACTTAATGCATCTGTCATCATAATAAATTTACTTGCATATATGGAGTTGCATTTTATTTTATGTTTCATCATGGAAATTTTGTTCAATTATTTGTTGAAATAACTAAACTATGTATGTCTGCACTTTCACTATGTCCGTAATTGCATTTTGTCTGTACTTTCTTCTGCACTGGAAGCTCCTGTCATCAAGTCAGATTCCTTGTGTGTAAACAAACATGGTAATAAAGCTCCTTCTGACTAAACGTCTAAATTCACTTGTAAATTTGCAGTTGAAATTTCCTGTGGTTTTAGACCAACATAGTAATTCAGAGACTTTATGGATTGTTTACTTCATTTTTATTACACCACATGAATATGTACAGGTCTAGTTCAAGTGGTGAAAATTTATCTTTTGTGTATCTTAAACTTAACAGTGCCTGTGTAACAATATATGAACTGTTTTTTGTGCTTAACTACAATGCTGGATTTTCACAAATGTTTCTTTCTGGCCACAGATGGGATATATACACCTGGGTTGGAAATCATATTATAGATCAACACAACAAATATTATGGGCCTTATCATACACCTCGCGCAATGCGGGCGATGCATGTGTTTTTTGCTAGTTTCAGCCGATGCAGTTGTCATTTACATGTTGTATAAATAGCAAATGCATTTGACTCTATTTGTGCGCCCATGGGCGTGCTGGTCTGAAAACGAGATGTGTTCAGGCGCATTGCTGGTGCGTTGCTATATTGAGGCAACTGAAATAGACTGCACCATAGACCAACAAAAACCTGGTCTAAAGTCAGTGGCGCAGTAGTTTTATTTATTTTTTGTTGTTGTTGTTATTTAAAGTGCGCGTTAGTATAGGCGGTGTCCACAGCGTGCGTACACTCTGCTTATTACACAAACAGGGGTGCACAGCAGCACACAGACATGCCAAATATTACAAATTAAAGGATTGCAATGTAAAAGATTATTATTGTCTAGGCTACATTTATATAAAAATGCCTACATGTCATAATGTATAGTCATTGCATGTATCAGAATTAGGCTATTATCTCTGGAGACACGCTCTGTCTCTGTGCTTGCAAATTCCGCCGTGTAAATAACAAATGCGCCATGGCACGAGTGCAACTGGCTCTTAAAGGGAACAGGAGATGAGACTTTGATTGGTTTATTGCACGTTATGCCCAAAACACCCATTACTCATTAAGAATCGAGACAACCCTTTTAGACCATGCGCGCCGACTGTGTTTCCCATCATTAAAATAGCAAAAGTGGATTTGGATAATTTAGACAATTTGGACAATTCAGTTTAGTGGGAAAAAAAAAATAAAAATCTATGCCTATATAGCCAAAGCGCTTAGAACAGGGGTGTCAAACTCAGTTATTGGAGGGCCAGAGCCCTGCAGAGTTTAGATTCAACCCTAATTAATCAAGTCCTTCAGGCTCATTTGAAAACTACATGGTATGTTTGTTGAAGCAGGGTTGGAACAAAACTCTGCAGGGCTCCGGCCCTCCAGGAATTGAGTTGGCACCCCTGGCTTAGAAGTTCCACTTAAAGCAACACTATGTAAATTTTGGCACTCTAGCGTTAATAAACAGAACTGCATGCAGTCCGCGGAAGAAGATTCAAGTTTATGTCTATGGCGATTTGGGCAGGTAACCATATTTTTTTTAGTTATTAGTGGTGGTTTGTGTTAATATGCTGTAGTGGTGAAAAGATAATGGCTTATTTTGTATGTAAATTATTGATTTTTGTTGATGTAAAGTGGTGGTTTGGTAGATGAATTTATGATGTACTCACATTATATGCATTTTGCAAATTTTGAACACAAATTCTTTAAAGAAGAGCACAGAATACAGTAGGTGGACAACCAGAATGGGTTATACCGCTGCGGCGTCAACTGCAAGTCAGTCATGTGTTAAAATCATTCACGAAACTGCCGCCAGGTGGCGCAAAGACGGATTCCAAACTGGTTTGTAAACGGAGATGAAAGAATGAAGTAAAACAACAATAACATTATAAAATAACATTGTAACATCCTTAAAAACCATTAGAAAATTTTCAGTGAGTTAATTTCAAGATGTGGGACAGTCTTAGGCTACAGTAAAAGCATCAGAAATTAAAAGAAAGACCTTTACACAAAGGCTCTCATGTATGCTATTGTTATTTAACAGTCATTACATATATATATTTATATACATATACACACATATGGATTAAAAGCTAAATGTTTTAATTTCGGTTCATTCTTGGTAAAAAATAAATATGCAGAGCTAAACGAGAACGGCCCAGCATTTAGAAATAATTCTTATTAACTCTGCTATTATTCTTGATTTTTTCAAACTGCTAACACTTTGCATTTTTGAATTATGCCTTTACTGTGTGACCAAAAATTGAGTATCATCTGTTACAGCTCTTTGACCACGCTGGAGCCTCACGCGCACAGATTCACTGGAAACAGCAGTCATTCACCGAGCCATCCGGCGAGAGCAGCGGTCCACTTTGGCATATTTTTGCTAATTATGATTTTTTTTCGTCAATATTGAAACACGCGTGAACTACAAAGCCTATAGTTAAGCTTCAAATGGGCAACATCACGAATATGGAAACGTTTGGATTTGTCCCAAATGAAAGAGCTAAGCCCAACCTTACCTTATGTTTCCTTTAAATTATTATATATTTCTTTATTTTATTTTTATAGCTAAGCCTATATTATTATTACTATACTGCAATTATATTTATCCATTAGAATTATATATTTTTAATTCTTGTTCTGTCCTGATAATTAAATTTAAAGGATTTGTTGTAAAGTGAAGGGAACTAAAAATATCCTGCTGGTACATTATAACATTATTAGGCCTGCCATTATTATTTCTGAATGTAATAAAATGGGGGTTGTTTTAATAAATCTCTTTTGCATTAAATAATAAAGATATAAAGCAGGTTAAGTTAAATATTATTGTACAAATAATTATAAAATGCTATAGACAGCGAATAAAATTGGAAGTTTCACATTTTGCATGTGCATTACAAAGTAATTTTTTTTTTTTTTACATGCAATTATCCAAAATAAAACCAAACAAGATTTGTAATGAAGATAGAATATGTAGACAAATAAGAATAAATGCTGCGCATCGCACCCAGCATCATGCGCGCCACGCAAATCTTGCACTGATATTTTAAGGAATATGATATACACCTGCATTTAAAAGCGGCTGCATTTAAAATTGTATGAAAGCAAGTAAAGAAGGCTCCCTTTAAAATCGCTGAAGTTGTCAATTAATGAAGTTGTTTTTTTACATCGTGTGCATTTTGTTGATTATAATGAGAGAACTTGAGTTTAAATGTGAGGACGTTTTATTAATCAGTCCATTCTTTAGAGTTTCAATGATTTAGTGTAACAGGGACAACAGAATAAGAGTTTAGTGTATTTTACCCAGCAGAGGTTAAATAAGGCCTAGGTTTGGCTCTAGGAGGATTTAAATGAGAAGTTTGGGCCAAATTTAAATTCAAGCAATTAACAGTTGGCAATTTTATTGCAAAGACTCAAAAAACTTTGAGTGAACAATTCTTCACAATGTACATGAAATCACAATTGTCTGGTTTCCACTCAACAAGAATGTGAAGTCAAGGAATAAAATAAAACAAAACAAAGTCTCAATAGTCTTTCTGGATCCCTTGTGTGTATGTGTATGTGTAAAATACTCAAATGTCCATTGTTTATAAAGGCCTCTTTGTGTTTTCTGTGTATGTGCTTAGCTCCCAGTTCGGATCCGTGTTGAATCACAATGATTCTTTTGAATCGTAGATCAGGGTCTGGCTCGCCGTTCAAAGGTCAATCACTCAAACAGACTCAGCATGCAAAAAAAAAACATTCTGCACAAAACAATGCAGTCACATTAAACATTTCTAAATGTCAACAATTTCTACACCGACATTTACTATCAGCTGCACAAAATGTCTGTGAGTACAATTGTTTATCTAACATGTAAACACACAAGTGCACATAAGCACTCTTAAACACATAAAAGTGCTTAAATATACAAAATATATTGCTGTACAACACCTTTTTTTTCCATTTGTTGCATTTACATACTTGTTTAACCAATACAGTTAAACTAACGTTGTACACAAATTAATTAACTCTATGCCAATTTGACCTTTTAAACATACAAAAATACTTTCTAAAACATCATATATAACTCTGGTTGGTTTTTTAGGACATATAAAGAGAAAGACGAATGTCAATTTGAATGTCAAAGTAATGCATAAACAAGCAAAACTCACCAGAGTTCTCATAAAAGAAAAACCAGTAATCAAAAGCATTGACCGGTGTTTTTTTCCTCAGTAACAGGATGAATTAGCAACCTAAATGATTAATAACATTCTTTATAAAAAAAAAAATACCCATAAAAACGAAGAAAAATATCGAAATTGAATCATTTGTGCAATCTCATGTTAACCTCGTGCGTGCATGTTCATCTGGCTTCTTCGTCTGAATTCAATATCAATCAACTCTCAACATGCCGCGGAGTTAACCTCTAGTGGTTAATCACAGTACTGCACCAAAGATACCAGTTTATTTTTGTAGTATACGAATCAAAAGTAGTTAAAAATAAATTTACTGTAGAACTAAAAAATAAAGAAAATATGAATGTACAATTCAAAGGGGTTACATCCTCCCCTCCTGAACCTGCAAGTGTCTCTGCATGCAGTGTACCTATAAAATCACTGAACTATCAGGGGTCAGAATCCTAACCTCAGGGAAATCATCTGACTGAAGGGCTTGTGTGAAGGCTTTGTTTAAACCACTTAACAGGGATTACATAACTAACACTAAGGGGTTTCCTAATTATGTGTAACTTAGCTCCCTGATTCTGGTAGAACGTCTGGACTCTGGCTCAGGTATTTCCTGCACAGGGGTATTTCCATTTCTTTCCACATTCTCCTCAATCAGTATTTAACTGTCATCGTCCTCTTTCCTCATTCCATCTCTTTTTCCCTCAACAGGTTCCATCCTATTCATGATCAAATCCTCAGTACACTCATCATCATTGACATCAACAACCTCGGGATCCAGTTCCTTGACAGGTGAGTTTCCCACATTCTCTTCCAAGATGTCCTCTGGTAAGTTTGTTTCTCCCTTTTCAGATAAAGCTGCTTCTTCCTAGTCTTCTTTATACCCAGTTTGATCACAGCAGATTCGAAACCTCGACCCTGATCGCTGTGCAGGCATTAGTTACTCCAAAGTGCTTTAGCAACTGTCCTTGCTTTTTGATCAGCTGTTGGAATTGCTACAGCATATAATGATCAGTGATCACTAAAATGTTCTTAGTACCTTTACCATCTGGCTCAAGAGAAAGTTAGTCCATGCAGACTAGTTCTAAAGGTCAACTGGTCTCGATGTTAACAAGGGGAGATGTTTTTTCCGCTTTTGCCTTCCTTCTGATACACCTCTCACAGGTACTGACCTTGGTTTCGACATCCAATGACATCCTTGGCCAATAGAAACGTGTATGAACTAAATCCAAAGTCCACTCCACTCCCATATGACCTACTGAGTCATGCAAAGCCTCTAAGACAACTGCTTTATACTTCTGTGGTAGAACTAACTGATAGAAGGGCTCTCCTCTATTCATATGCTTCCTGTAAAGGACTCCATCAAGAACTACAAGTTGGTCAATCAGTCAAAGCATAAGTTGGACTTCTCGGGTTTCTTCCTGTCTGACACGGTAAGAAAGAAATTTTCCAGTGTTCAAGAGGTGAGTCACTCTGCTATTGACAGGATAATTTGCTTGCTCTGCAGCCCAATCATGCTGCGACATCCTGGGAAGGGTGCTGGAACCAGGAAGAAATTCAGCTTGGGAGAATTCAACTGGGATGGCGTTAGCATCAATGGCAAGACATTCCAGAGCAACAGGTAAATTGGCATCTTTGTCTGCCACAGTGCTTCTGTACAGTTGATGCTTTTGACAAACCGCTCCCACTGCTTCCTCAGGAAAATAAATTATATTTTCTTCATCCAGAAACCGGGAGATGAACTGACTAATGCAGTCATCTTCAACCTGGGAACTGTTATCGGTGTCTACTTGATTATGTGTCGCCTGGAGAGACCATCAGCATCTTGATTTTTCTTTCCAGCTCTGTATTGGATGCTGAAGTTGAAAGTAGACAGGGCCGCAAGCCACCGGTGTCCTGCAGCGTCAAACTTGGCAGATGTTAAGGTATATGTGAGGGGGTTATTATCAGTCATGATGGTGTGTTAGGGGGTTTTTGTATGTTATTAAGACTTATCCGTCACTAGTCATAGAATTTGTCTGTTATAGTGATTGTGTTTGTGTTTTCGTTTTTCACAGTTTGACAACCCTCTGCTGGCAAATGAAATCACCCTCATGTGACCATCTTATTCCTGGTACAAGGCAGCGCCAAGACCATGGAGACTAGCATCTGTATGTAAGATGTACAGCAGTTTTGGATTTGCAAATCCCAACACCGGGGCTGTGGTCAACTTCTGAATTAGTGCCTGGAATGCGGTGTCACACTCAGGCGTCCATCTACCACCAAAAGGTTTCTTGAAATCAGAATTGGAGACAGGCTTAAAACCCTTTGCATTCCTTCGAGGTGGACAATGGCCAACTGTTAGTGCATTTAATGGTTTGGCAATTTTGGAGTAGTCTCTTGCAAACCTCCTATAATACCCAGTGAAACCCAAAAAGGACTTCAGCTCACTGATATTTGTCAGCTTTGGCCAGGTGGTGAGTGCAGAGATTTTCTCAGGGTCTGTTTCTATGCCTTTCTCCGAAATATGTCCCAGATAATTCACAGAATTCATGAAAAAGTGGCATTTCCTTGGAGATAGTTTTAGACCAAACTCTTTCAGCTGGTTCAGGACTTTCATGAGGCGCTCTTCGTGTTACTCCAGGCTTTTCGAGAAAATGATGAGATTGTCGAGGAAGACATGGATTTCTTTAAGATGCAAGGTGCCCATGCACTTTTCCATGACACTCTGAAATTTACTAGGCGCATTAGTCACTCCCTGCGGCATCCTATTAAATTCCCAGAATCCCATAGGTGTTACGAATGCCGTCTTAAACTTATCTTCCTCTTCAACCTCCACCTGACAGTAACCTGACTTAAGATCCATGACAGAAAACCATTTGGATCCTGTCAATGCAGAAAACTTTCCTCAGTGTTAGGCAGTGCGTAGGCATCCTTGATTGTCTGATTATTTAGTTTTCTGTAGTCTATGCACAGGTGGATAGCACCGTTCTTCTTCTTTACGATGACTACTGGCGAAGCGAATGGGCTTTCCGACTCACAAATTATGTTTGCATCTTTAAGCTCCTGGAGATGAAGCCTGACAGCTTCATAATCTGAGGGATGGATGGGCCTCACTCTCTGTTTAAAAGGAGTTGGATCTGAAAGCCGAATTCTGTGCTTGACAGCTGAAGTGTGCCCATAGTCAAGGTCACCCATTGCAAATACTTCAGAAATGGAGTTGAGCTTTGTTGTAATTCTATCTGTCCACTCTTCAGAAAGAGAGGAGTCTGTGAAGTCAAATGTGATCTTATTTTCAGGATTTGTAGAACATACTGCATTGCAGCCGACTTTAGTAGTGGAAGACACAACACTTGGCTTTTCCTATTTAGCTGAGGTATTCCTTAATGAGGACAGAGTTGATGGAACATAGAGCTCAGCTAAACAACAGTTAGCTGGAAGTGTGATTTCGTGTGTTGTTTCATTCTGGAGGATAATGGGGACTTTAAATGAGGTCCATCTGGGACTGGTCAGGACGTAGCTGCACAAAAGCAGACCACCAGGGAGCCTGGAGTGAGTGGATGGCTCTACTACAAGTGGAGCATCAGCAACCGTTGCCACATTCCTAGCATACCCATCCAGGACCATCTTTTGACCTGCTGGAATGGTGACACATTTCTGACCCTGTAGTTTGACTTGGCCCACTTTACCATTGCTTTGTCCCAGGATATATCTGCGCAACAAAATTTTCAAAAGGGGTACATGTTGGAATTTGTCCTTGGGAGCAGCATAACTGTTGTCATTTGCAACACAAGATTTAAACAATGTGTCAAGGGTGTTTGTACCAACCAGTACTGGGACTTCAGCATTGAACTTGTAGTCAGGTATGACAAGGTCAAGGGTGGAAACAGTTTCCGCTTTTCCAGCAATTTTCTCTGGGAAATGTATCCTAACTTCACACATGTGCTTAAATATACACAAAAACACCTTTTTTCCCATTTGTTGCATTTGCATACTCATAGATGATGCAATCATTTAACCAACTCCAACTCTATGCCAATTTGACCTTTTAAACATACAAAAATACTTTCTAAAACATAATATATAACTCTGCTTGGTTTTTTAGGACATATAAAGAGAAAGATGAATGTCAATTTGAATGTCAAAGTAATGCATAAACAAGCAAAACTCACATAAACACGAGTTCTCGTAAAAGAAAAACCAGTAATCAAAAGCATTGACCGGTGTTTTTTTCCTCAGTAACAGGATGAATTAGCAACCTAAACGATTAATAACATTCTTTATAAAAGAATATACACATAAAAATGAAGAAAAATATCGACATTGAATCATTTGTGCAATCTCATGCTAACCTCGTGCGTGCATGTTCAGCTGGCTTCGTCTGAATTCAATATAAATCGACTCTCAACATGCCGCGGAGTTAACCTCTAGTGGTTAATCACAATACTGCACCAAAGATACCAGTTTCTTTTTGTATTATGCGGATAATTTTTAGTTTTAAATTATTTTTGTGTTTGTCTAAAATTTTGAGAAAATATGAATCTACAATTCAAAGGGGTTACATTAGCTAAATCGTGCAGGTTTAATTTATTCGTTTCTTGTTTTACTTAGGCCTAAATAATGGGAGAGAAATTATACAGTGCATTACATTTGACTAAAATAAAGGAAATAATTCATATAACATGCAACAATTTCTTAATCAGTGTACAGACAGATATCTTTTTCCCAAGAAGTTATCTGTCAAAATAAAGGACAGGTAACAAAATAACAAAGTAGTGCGTTACAAAAATGCCTGCTGTTTTATTAAAGAAATTTTTAAATATAAATTAAAAATGTATTTGTGACAAATATAGGCCTAATATGTGAGAATATTGACATTTTGCATATAAATCCATGTAGCTTAGCTCACTAAAATAGGCTACCACTTTTAATGTTTCGATGCAAAGTAAACCACCATTTCTTTAGGATAATGTAACACATAATTCATATTATATAAATAATACTGCACACCTATTAAATGTGTCAAATCTAAAATATGGTGTAATACTTTGTAGCTTAGAGAAAATATAAGCACAGGTGCTTGACATTTATCCTGCTTAAATTTGTTCTAAGAAATGCACATAACTTCATAAGTACTAAAATTTCATCTGTGAATATTCAATAGTGTTTTTCTTTCATTTTCCCCGACTGCAGGCGTCAAATGTAACACATTGGTGAGGCAAAGCTGATGGCTATTTGCGAAAATGTGGTTTGATGCGCTTGTTTGATAACTTGTGGCTAAAGCGCCACTCAGCGGACAAATGCTGCAAATGCACTTTGCAGACGCGGCAGCGGCGGCACTCGCGGCGGCAAAAAGCTCATTTTGGTTGGTCACCTACTGTAGTTCTCAAGTTGTGTTGCCTCTGACTTACTGAAATTAATATTGTAGGCCAGAAAACTGCTGAAACTAACAATTCCAGCTCAGACAATAGCATATAGTTGCCATGTAAGTGACAGGATATGATTAGTTTCTCTAGTTTGAATGCCCTTTAATTTGTTGACCCTTTCTAAATACTGCCAAAGGTTCCAGTGCCACCCTTCAGATCAAATCGAGAAAAATAATCCATTTGTGAGGACATTTTCATGTGATCCACAGTTTTACAGTTTCAGTAATTTGACTAGTCAATCATTTGGTTTTTATATACCTTCAGTCTGAAAATCAAAAAAGTAACAGATTTGCTATAGTGGTACAAAGATAATAGCGGACTACCAAAGACTGAAACAAAGGTCTAATTATACACAGAGGAACAGAATAAAAAACACGTGATGGCAAGAAAACAAACTCTAACAAAATTTAGAAACCAAGGAAACCAATGCAGAATTTGAAACTGCATGCTAGAATACCACATGGCAGAAATAGTAAGAATATGCTAATATCCAACTAAACCACAGGAGATGTGACAATAGAAAAGAATAATAGGCTGTCAAGATAAGGCCTTAAAGTGATAGGCATTCCAAAAAGCTGCTTCATGAGTCTTTAATATATATATATATATATATATATATATATATATATATATATATATATTCACTTTCCAAGTCATGTGATTTCAGGAAACGGGGTTGTTACCATTTCAAACATTTAGTTTTTGGAACATTTAAAAATTCAGAGGATAGCCGGTAGATGTCATTTATGGTGCCTAGGAGGTGACATTTGTATATATAAATATATACACTCACCGGCCACTTTATTAGGTACACCTATTCAATCGCTTGGTAACACAAATTGCTAATCAGCCAATCACATGGCAGCAACTCAATGCATTTAGGCATCTAGACGTGGTGAAGACGACTTGCTGAAGTTCAAACCGAGCATCAGAATGGGGAAGAAAGGGGATTTGAAGTGACTTTAAACGTTGAACAGTTGTTGGTGCCAGATGGGCTGGTCTGAGTATTTCAAAAACTGCTGATCTACTGGGATTTTCACACACAACCATCTCTAGGATGCAGTGTGCAGTGTTGTATGCTGCTTATTTAGACAAGTGTATAAGACTATTATTATGTAGAGTCTTAGGTGTTTTAGGTGTTGCAGTCAAGCCACAATAGGGCAGACAGAGTTATATTGTTGTTGTCATTTAGTTTCTCTGGCACTCCGCTTTCCAAAACATGAAATATGAGATTAATACTTATACCAGGCAGGAGATTATCTATTGGCTGTTGGCCAAATTATTTTAAGCAGGCAGAATAAAGCAAGCAACTTGACTTCCTCTTCATTTGGTTAAAATTAGCTTAAATGGTCTGAGGTTAAGTTTTATCTCCAAATAGGTGTGAAATAAACAAAACTGCATCATGCAGCTCTGTGAGTTTATTATTTCATGATATCTTTTTAAACTTCAAATCATTTATGATGTTGTAAAATCAGAAAGCTCTATAATTTTGTTAGATGCATGATTTTTTTCTTCTTGTAGATATGCTCATATGCTGTCAAGCTGCAAGGACTTTTTACAAATCAGCTAACAGATTTAGACTGTGAACTTGACCTAAAAATGGTGACATGGCGGTTGAATCCATCAGATCCTCCAGTTCTGATATTACACTTATTCTCAAACCCACCAACAGCGTTTTACTTTAATAACATTTTCAATCAGTTTTCAAACAGAAGTATTCAGTGCCGTCTAAACATCATCTGTTCATAAATAATGTCACTATCGATGAGTTAGTAGTTTATTACTGTACAAACATAGACAGAACTGCACAATTCAGAAGCGGCACCAGAATACACATCATTGGTGAGTGAACCTTTAGTTATTGCTTCATAAGAATGTCATACTTCAGAAATTTGGAGTAGAAGAGATTTCTTAATGCTTTTGAAATAAGTTATTTTAAATTGCAATAAGAATTCATAATATTACTGTTTCCTTGTATTTTGGTAAGCATAAGACACATTTCAAAACTTTAAAAAATCTTAATTATTTATTAATTTTTAAAATGTTTTGTGTTTTTAACGTCACACATATTTGTTTATTTGCTAATTTTGTTTTGTTATTCTGTTGTGTTTTTTTATGAATGTTTAAATTCAGTACTGTCTGTCACTGCAATTACAGTAACAGCTATCACTGCATTTCATTTACAGCTCTAATGCAGACCACATGGCCAGATCTTATAGTAATATTGTGTCTGATGAGTGCTCTTATGCTCATTGCTGTGATATGTGAGTTGGTTTTCTTAAAACCAAAAAAAAATATTTTGTTCCTTTCCAGTAAGTTAAATTGTTCTTAAATTAATTTTATTTGATAATTTTGTTGATTTTTCCTTAGCATTCTTGGGCCTATAAAAGTTTTTTGCTAATGGAAGTAACAAACACCTCGACCTTATGAGCCTTGAATAACCCGAAGACTCGACACCAGCACTGATACATTATGTGCAAGTGTGATTAATGTGAGTTATTCATTTCTAAATGAGTTTTGCCGCTTTCTTAACTCTTAACCACAATGTGTGAAGCCAATGTGTTAATAGTTAAGTGTTAGTAATTAATGCTAATTCTGGTTGGCCCATCGCTCTTTCATTATATTGAGGTAAAAGTTTTCACATTGGGTAAATATATACATTTTCCTGAATCATACAACTGCAACCAGATATAATAAATACATTTGATGTATGTTTTTTGTTTTTTTTTCTAAAAACTTGTTAAATTATGCAGTATCTCTTTCAACAAATATTCAATACAAAAATATGTGACACCTTTCTTTATAAATAAAACTGAGACAAGCTCAGTAAAATGTTTAACAAATAATATATGTGACTCCTTTCTTTATAAATAAAACTTTTTATGGTTAAGTGATGTATGAATTAATATTCTATGTTTTAATTTCTTTTATAACCAACAAGGGGTTACATGAATGAATTGTTTAAAAGTCTAATTGACGTAGGTACAAAATATTTCCTAAAGGGGACCTATTATGCCCCTTTTCACAAGATGTAAAATAAGTCTTTTCACCCCTTTGAACACTTTTGTTTTCCTCCTTGAAAAAAGCCATCATGGCAGCCAAGGAGATCATGATTGCACTGATAAGTCTACCGTGCAAAAACGCAAAACAGGTTTTTTATTTATTTATTTATATTTAATTTAATGATCTTCAGTCTTCACGGACCTTCACAGGGTTTAACCAGACAGTTACACGAGTTCCACCAATCAGATGCATCACTGTGGGATTGTTCAGGATTGAGGGTAATGAAGTACTTATCCAAGACATCGCGAATAAAAGGCATTTATCTCAAAATAAGGTCAGTGCCCCATGAACTTTTGGCGTTTATATGAGCATATACAATCACTTAGTACAGCCGTAGCTGGATTTAAGTCTGCCATGTATGGTTAAATTTTTATGGCTTTTAGGTCAGTTGTCAATGGAGAAATTGTATTGAATTCTTACTTCCAGAAATTTTGTTGCTAAATTTAGCAACTTTTCAGACTACCCTAGCAACTTTTTCTTCCAAAAGCACCTAGCAACAAATTTAGCTATTTTTTTTTTTATTTATTTGGCAACTTTTAGCAACTTTTGATAAGTGACTCAAATGATAAAAAGGCACAATTTACTATTTAAATTACACAAAAAGAGGAAACCAAAGATGTCTAGCAGTACACACATCACAGGAATTAAGTTAGCTGCTATTTGTAATTGTTTAATTTAATAGTAATAATAATAATAGTTGAATACTGTTATTGTTCATTTATGAGACACTTTGGTAGTAGCTTGTACCTGCAACTGTTGATGAGTTAGTTACTAAGTCATCAACAATCGCAGAATGTTTTTCAATTCACCACCTAACCGTTAGTACACTGTAAGAAAAATATGTAGAAAAATGGAAAAGGTGGCAGTAATTTTTCAGGACATTATCCATTGTCCGTTGTAACCCTGTAACTCGAAAACACAAAATACAATGGGTAATTAAGAATGCAGGTAAACAAAAAAAAAAAAAAAAAAAACTGTGAAAAAATCAACACAGAAAATTCCTTCATATTAACATAGTAGATTTTGCATTATTTTTAACAGACTTTTCTTAGAGTGTAGCATACTAACTAACTAACACACTGTTTAAAAGTATAATTGTTCAGAATGTGTAGTTTTACTTGTTTACTAGCTAATAATAAAAAAAACCTTAAATTGTAATTGTTCAAAAATGTGTATGTTTTCGATAATTCAATGTATTTAAAAATAGTTCTTTATATTTTAATATTATATTGTGCATTTATATTGTTACGAACTAATCTAAATTAACACATTTTAATATTATATTGTGGTTTTTGCTGAGATTTGGATTACATAATGACGTCATCCCGCAATGACATCACAACATCATTTAGCAACTTTTAGCAACAAATCAACCTTCCTTTAGAAACTTCCCCTGAAAATTAGTTGGCAGCACTGGCCTTTGCATTGCCAACAAAACAGATGTTTGATGCAGTTTCGTTTACCGTCTGCAGTTCTGAATCATGACCGGAATCTTTTATATCTGGGACCGCTCCATCTTTCAGTATCAAATGATGTGCAAATACAGCGTCGAACTGGGCCTTGTTTAACGTTCATTAACAAACACAAAATTCTGTTGCTGCCCCAGGAAAAAAACAAACTGTATCCCGTTTACATAACGCTGCATTCTTTAGGAAGCTGAACAAAGTTATCTTTCCCTTACAACCAAAAACACACTTCTTTGGACACATTCTTCCCAAGCAAGTCCCGGGAAGCGCTGCCGCCGGATGTAGCACGTTGATCATGGGAGCGATCTCGCTCTGGTCGATGCGTGCGCGGGCGTGTTTTTCCGGGAGAAATGCCCATATAAGGAGTTCCACCCTCGTCTACGTCATGAAGAACCACGACTGAAAAAAACTCTGAAACTTGTACAAACCCAGAAGTAAGATTTTTGGCACAGAAATACTCCGTCATATGTCCAAATAGTTTTTTTTTACACTTTGTCCATGCTTAGCATGAGAATACAACTCTTTAAACAGTGTAAACAACTCTGAATCCATGAAACAGCATTGACCCTTTAACTATTATTCCAGCATGTCTTGATCTATACAATATTCATTATTTCTATAAAGATATCTTATCTAACATTGTGTCGAATCAGTGGCTCGGAGCTTGTTTCAAACTCACCAAAAGTCTCATGATTTTAGCAAATGATGATGTCACAATATTTAGAGGGTTAGTTTGCTTTGATCTGGGAACCCAAACAGGTGTGTAATAGTTTTAACTGATCTCAGGCCAGTTTTCTAGCTTAAATTCATTTAAAATTAATTTAATTCATTTTATTACTTATGTGTATATAATACAAATAGGTGAAGGATAATTGCTTAACCGACCTATTTTGTCAAGCCCTGCTTAATACGCAATACATTTAGAGAACCTTCATATTTAATATTATGTAGGCTAATTATTTCTAATGATTATTACTTATTATTATAATCATTTAATTATTTAGCTAGTTGTATTATTATTTGACTACATCATATATTTTTTGCAGCGTTTATTTGTAAAAGTGTCATTACACATGTAGGGATTGAGTTTTCAGTGCAGTACATCACTTTGAGCAGCAGCTGCCGCCAGCATCGATATAGTTTCGAGAGATTCGAAACAGTGAATCATTTTGAGAAGCAATTGATTCATTTGATTAGTGGTTTAGAATGGATTAATTTTTTTAATTAAGTTTAATTTCTTTTTTTTTTATTGTGTGTTTATTCATTTAGTGTGTGGATCTTTTAAAACTGTATTCTCCATTAAAAAAATAAAAAAATAAATAAAAAATCATAAAAATTCTACAGATAGGGTGCTTTTTATTTCATTTCACAGAGTGAGTGCGTTTTGATTTTTATGAAGTTGAACTACACTGTAAAAAATGCTGGGTTAAATTCAACCCAACACTGGGTAAATGTGGTGAAACCCAGCGATTGAGTTGTTTTTGACCCAGCAGTTAAACATTTAACTCAACCGTTTGTTGAAAAGAACACAATGGCTGCGTTTGTCCATATTTAACCCAGCATTGTAAGAGTGTAATTTATTTATTTATAAGTTATTGAGGTGACAATTTGGGGAAAATCTTCAGGCTAGATCAAGGCTATTTCTATTTTTGTTATTGTGATGTAATATATATGTGTGTTATGGTTCTGATTATGATCAAATGGAATAAAACACTAGCCTGCACGTGTGGAGCAAGCCTGTCTTTTACTTCCTCTTGATTGTGGTAAAAATCACTACATTTCTAGGTAAAGTTTCATCTCTGAATCCTGTGAAACAAACAAGACTGAATCATGCTTCATGATATCATCAAGTTTTTTAATATCATGAAGATCATGTTCCTTCTTTTCAGTAAGTTTACTGTCCATTGTAATTTTCTTATAATGACAGAAATGAGGATTTATGATGTGTTCACAGCACAAAAGTTTCAAATCTGTATTGTTTTTTTTCCTGACAGATCTGCTCATATTAGATTTGAGTAAAAATGTCACCATATTGTTTTTTTTTGTTGTAGATGTGCTGATGTTTGTTTTTGGTTAAAATGTATCCTCCAGTTGTGTTATTTCTTGTTGTTAAGGAGCTGATGTTTGGTGTTTTACTTAATAATAATTCAAACAGAAATATTCAGTGCAGTCTAAACATAATCTGTTCATAAATAATGTCAGTATTGATGAGTTAGGAGTTTATTACTGTACAAACATAGACAGAACTGCACAATTCAGCAGTGGCACCAGAATACACATCATTGGTGAGTGAAACTTTAGTTATTGATTCATAAGAATATAATACTATATACATATTTACACTATCAATCAAATGTTTGGAATAGAAGAGATTTCTTAATGCTTTTGAAAAAAGTTTTTTTTTAATTGAAATAATTCATAATATTACTGTTTTCCTGTATTTTTGCATTTCAGAATCTTAGTTATTAATCAATTTTGTTGATTTCTTAGCATTCTTGGGCCTCAATTACCACCATTTTAAAAATAGTTTCTGTATGGAGTAGATCATAAATGATGTGACTGTAGATATTAGTTGCTGATAACTGTCTGTGTCCCATATTAAAAACTATCTACTTAACATGAAGCCGTCACTGACATTGTACAATATATAATCATAAGTGTTTCCTCTCGCTGTATTTTCAGTTATATTCAGTACATAGACTGACACATCGAGCCATTTTATGATTCAGGGATGAATGAGGGAAGATGTGATATTTCATTTAAAATATTGAATGAGTGTTGTTGTGATATTTTATTTTTTTTATAAATTATATTATTTTTAAAAATTAGGTTTTTTTTTAAGACAATAACCCTCAGTTTCACAGACAAGGCTTAAGTCTAGTCCCAGACTAAAATATAAATCTGAGCTGTTTGAACTGAAAGAAACTTGCACTGACGGATCTTAAAACATATCAGTGCCTAAAAATTACTTAAATGTCCTAATTGAACTATTGCCTAATCCTGGCTTAGTCTAAACCCTGTCTGTGAAACCAGGCCTAAGATTTGTTTTAAAGATTTTGTGATCCTGTCTTTTCAAATATTTTATTGTTCTTTCACTTTAATTTGTCAGTGATGTGATTTACTTTTGAGTTGTTTAATGTTGACGATTTTCATCAGATTTAATTTTTCTTCTTTTGATATTTTCGCATCTTTTTTTTTGTTTTTCATATTTTTTAATATTTGTTTGGGGAAAATAAATACAATATTATTTTATAATTTATATTATATTTTATTCATGTTTTTATTTTTTATTTTTGAATCTGATTTCAATTATATAATAAAATTATATTTCTATATATCCAACTCTTTTTGTTTCTTTTGAAATGTTTTATATATTTCCGGCTCTAACATATAGTTCTGCTGCGCTGCTGGCATCCCGAATTTGAATCCCGGCTCATGGATCTTTCCTGATCCCTCCCTCCCTCCCTCCCTCCCTAAAATCTCTCCCTCTCTCTCTCTCTCTCTCTCTCTCTCTCGAATCTGCTTCAATTCAAACACAAACCAGCTGACATTCATTTATGACGACATCAGGTGACGAGAAGCACCTGCTGGGTTGATATTGCAGTGAATATATAGAGTAGTTCTCCAGCTCCTCCTCCTTTATCCAGGCTTGGGATGCTGTGATTTATGTAGAAACCCCTGTGACAGAGTTCTGTAACACATTCATCATTACAATGTTTCATTTGAGGCTGTTACTTAATTACAATGTGAAGTACATGTTTATTATGACTGATGAATGAACTTACAGCCAATGAAGATATAATACCAATAAACAGAATGGAAATGATCATAACAGTCATCTCTGGTCTTGGTTTTGTGCCTTCGCTGGGGATTTGCTTTTCTGATTTCTCTGGAAGACAAAAGATTTACAGTTTTGGAGGAAAAACACAAGAAAACATAAGTGCATCCTTTCATAATGTCTACGCAAAAGAAAACAGGCTGAAATATAAACTGTTTTAGTCGTGTGGTTTTACTCACCTTTAATTAAAAGCTCAACACTCCTGAATACAACTGATTCCTTCTTCATGAAGATGTAGCATCCGTATAGTCCTGCATCAGTGTGTTGAAGATTGTAGAGTTTGATGGAGAAGTTTCCTCTCTTATACTCCTCGGGGAAGCTTTCAACTCTGTTCTTGTACTGTTGATCCTGTTCTTCCACAGAGCCATTACCATTAATAATCTCATACACATTCAGGCTGTACTTGTTTCTCCAGAGCACTCTGATGTCTTGAATTGTAATCAGAGGTTCTTCAGAAGAACAGTTTAAAACAGCAGATCCTCCAATAAATCCCTCAACAGTCTCCTGCAGAGACACTGAAAACAGAGAGAAGTTATGAAAAAAATAAAAATAAAATAAAAGTATGCTCTACAAATAATTGTTCATTTTAGTACTTACCTTCACTTGCTGTTACAAACACAGGCAGAAAAAAAAAAATACTCCATCTGTGTAAACAGAAACAAATGATTTTATCAACAGAAACATCCACTGAAATAAATGCATAATATCTCTGAGATTAACGCTTTAGTTTAGTGAGGACGTCATGAGATTAAAAACAAAACTTTGTCACAGGTGTAGCACCGCCACATAAGGAGATGTTTGTTTATTTATTTATTTATTTTTATTTATAGCTGCAGTTACCAACTGCAATGTTCTGTCAGTTATTTGTTGATTGTTTTCTCCCTGTGTACTGTGTTCTCCCCAGAACTATAGTATCGCGAGATTCAACTCGCGTCCCGTGGTCACGTGATGTGTCGTCATCCAAACCGGAAGTGGGAAGTTTGTTTTTCTTTAGAATGCCGGTGTTCTACAAGTATGTGGGTAGTTTTTTTTTATTTATGTTTATTTTTTTATACTTTTTGATATCGGCGTCGCTCACAAGTCTTTTTCTTTCCGATGATTGGTTTTCTGTCGTCTTGGCTGTGTTTTCCCTGTGGGCTATTATGACATCTTCTTGGGGAGTATTTATATTTTTTCCCTTTTTGATTTTTTTGTATGGAATACTTGCCTGAAGATCATTAGGGATGGTTTAGGCTTTTTTTTGATCAAGACATTTTAATTACCACAATAAATTCATGCGCTAATTGAAATGTCCATGTTTTCTGTTAGTGTTGTTACATTTATACAGTCTGCCTGGTTCTGGGACGAGGTGTTTATAACAAGAGCACTAGTCAACACGATATTTAATATGGTGACACGATCCTCAGATGTTGTGAAGTTTGGTCATGCAGTGTGTGAGAACTATGAGATTTGATCTTAGTTGATGTTTCAGGTTTGTGTCACCATGTCTGATCTCGTCAGTGTATGCAGGCCAGGATTGGCTAATTGGGAGCACCGGGAGAAGTTTTTGAGAACCCCACTGGCATGACAAGATACTATAGAAGAACCATTTTTGGCTCCGCAAAGAACCATTCAGTCCATCTGAACCATCTCTTTCTTACCTTTTTATAATCTGAAGAACCTTCTTTCGCCAGAAACCACCTTTTGTGAAACAGAAAGGTTCTTCAGATGTTAAAGGTTCTTTATGGAACCATTTAGACAAAAAGGTTCTTCTATGACATCATGAAGCACCAATATTTTTAAGAGTGTACCTGAGGGAAGACGTCTTTCACTATTGTAAGTTAATGCTGTTAAATAGAGAGAGAGAAATAAATAAATAAATAACTTCTACTGTATTCTTAAATTTCGACCTCATTATATTGAAGTACAAATCCAAGCACCAGAGGTAGCCCACACTCTCTAAGTTTTCTAGAAAGCAGAAAGACAGAGTGCTGAAAAGGCCAGTATATAAAAACACAATGAATTACAAGTCTGTAGAGAGCAGTGCACTACTGCAGACTTATATACTGAGGGTGTAATTACATTATTTTAATAGCCACAGTCAGTCGTGACCTAAAGTGGGCCGGTGTAAGGCATGAAGCACCAGGGCTGTGTGTATGCATGCATTGATCAATGCGTCGGTTTGATTCAAGAGTGAAAAAGGTTTACACTTCAGTCTGTTCATCTTACATATAAACTAAACATGTACTGTATTAAGTAAAGGTCTCTTACAACAAGATCATCAAATTATTTGAAAACTATTCATGTACAGTAAACAAAGAATATTTTTGAAATATCTGAAATATAAATAATAATAATATCATAACACAAATCTGTCTTGTGATGTAGACTGGAATCATAAATCACAGCATGTTTGTTTATTTAGGCCAGAGGAGAACTCCATCCAGAATAAGGCTGGTTTATCTCAGGCTTTTCTGGAAGTTTCCTCTCATCTGTTTGATACAGTGTGTCATCTAGTGTTCATAACAATGTACAGCACGTACCAGACTGCCACTGGTTTCACTTTCATATTCAGTATTCAGTCATATTCTGTTTGACGGCAAAGCTGCTTTTAAACAATCAGCATCGTATATAGCACTATAAATAAACGTGACTTTAATTGCTTCTACAGTCATTAACTTTGGTCAATAAAAAATTATTTGAAATTATTTCCAGGATTATACAAAAGCACTGTATTCCAATTGTACCTAATAAAAAGCTTGGCTACGCCCGACATGCCAGAATATAAATGCTCATCCTCTAAAAAAATATATGTAAAAGTCGTAAAGTGTACATGAGTTAGCCTACTGTTTATAAATATATATACATATATATACCTGATGAGATTTCCAGATGAGATTCTTTTGTAGATTTCCATGAGGACAACATCAAATTACTGTTTGTAATATCAGACGTTCATTCCCAGACTAATCTTCAAACTCTCAAAGCAGTAAAGTCCACCTGCTAGCAATCCTCTTCAGTTCTGTGGAAGTAAATACATGATGAGTACATCATGAAAATTATCTGATTCTTTGCTCACTCTTACCAAACAATTAAACTATTCACAAATACAAAGAGAAATTCATTTTCAAAAGCTGCCAATTCCCAGAGACACAATGCTCTCATGACCTCAGATATGGACATAGACAAAAACTCATCCCCTGCACTTTTTCATTGTACAAGTGTGATCACATAGAGCTTTTCATGGAACGATGAGTATATATATAAATCTAGATTTAAAATTCAATCTATACATAATCTGTCTATACAGTATGTGCTCATACCCAAGCTTTATTCAACATCCAGAGATGTCACAATGAGTTAAAGAGATAGCTCACCCAAAAATGAAAATTACCCCATGATTTCACCCTCAAGCCATCCTAGGTCTATATGATATGAGCTATATTAAAAAAATATCCTGGCTCTTCCAAGCTTTGTAATGGCAGTGAATGAGGGTAGAGATTTTGAAGCCCAAAAAAGTGTATCTATCCATCATAAAAAGTGCTCCACACAGCTCTGGGGAGTTAACAAAGCCTCGTTTACACTGCCAGTTAAATGTGACCCAATTACGATTTTTTGCTCATATGTGACACAGATCGGATCTGTTCTATGACAGTGTAAACGGGAAAAATCACATGCATTTGGTTATTTTGGATATTTCAATGTCGTTTTTAGTATTTGTTAATATGTTGGATTTAAATTTGGTTTTTGATAATGTGTGTGTGTATTTTAATGTGGTAGTGCGTTCTGTACGTCATTAAAACTGCAACAATTTGGTACTTCTTCGCAGTTTAATGACGTCTATGTGACCTGTGCTGGCAAAATGAGTGAAAATTCACACGGGCTATTTTGAGCTACAGGGGGAAAAAAAAGATAAATTATTATCTTTATTTGTACATTTTCTGAGAGGATTACATTTCTCCCTTAGCTTCTCGCGCTGACTGTCATCCGAAGTGCGTGCATATAACGGCGCTTCTGATGGCGCGCAGTCCAGATAAATACACACATATACAGAATTACAATTCAAATGTTGATCACACTGCAAACTGTGAAATGGTCTTAAATTGTAGCTTTTTACTTCTTAAAGTTCATAAATGTGTGAATTTCTGTCATGATGGTTCTTTTCCATAACACTGAATGCTGTAACAAAGGAAATAAAGAGTTGGTTATTATTAAAGGGATAGTTCACCCAAAAATTTAAATTTGATGTTTATCTGTTTATCTAGGTGACTTTGTTTCTTCAGTAGAACACAAACCAAGATTTTTAACTCAAACTGTTGTAGTCTATCAGTCTTATAATGGAAGTGGATGGGAATCACTGCTAAAACATACAATAAAACTAAAACAAAACCAAATTAAACCCTGCGGCTCGTGACGATACATGTCACACAGCTACAGATACAGATCGCAGACTTAAGTGCATTACGGCCACCTGTCTCTCAAGTGGACAATTGACACTCTATCTGCAGTCTCAATTAGGAGTGTCAATGGTCTCTTTCAGGCTCAGACAGCATAGGTTAAGCTTATGGGTCTGTCACGTGACTCGAAAAACCCGAAGACTCGAAACAGGTGAACCGATTCCAGTACAGAACCTGTAGGATGTTGCGTATGCGCAACTCAACGAATTACTTCCTGAGAAGACTCGTTCTTCCCAAGTCACAGTAAAGATTTGTTCAAAGTGGGGTGGGATTTTTTTTTTGTGTTATCAGGCTATAGTTATAAAGTTAGTTTTTTGAGATATCTTATTGTGCATTTTTAAAAAGTAAAGCCTGTGTTATACTTTCCGCATGAGCAATCCGGACGCGTACACAGACAGTGCAGACGCGGACTGCTTGTATTTATACTACCGAAAGCGTACACTGATGGTCCGCTCCGCAACAATTCAAATCATTATTTTTCATTAGTTTAAATCATTTTAGAAATCAAACTCTACTAATTACAGTTTTTCCGCATTCTTTGTTGAAAATGGGGTGTAACTATTGTCTTTATTTTTTCCTCTGATAGTCCATAGTTTTTCTGGTCAATAGTTTCTTCATGAATCAAATTTATTTTGCGTTCTCACTCTCTGTGCTATAATTGACAAGAGTATCACGCGACCTGATGGAATTTACCGCTGATTAGAGAACCGGCTTTACTGACGAGATGCGCATTAATGATCGGCCGATCTTTATCGTGCACCCCTAATATTTTTTATACCATATAAAAATAAAAAGAAGAAAAACAATCCTGTCAGTCGGGGTTCGCTATACCCGATAGACCCGTTATCCCGGGTTATACTGGGTTTTTACAGTTAATCCCATGTCCAACACACACACGGTCGGGGACAAGGCACATTAACACAAGGATGACCATCTCTATTTTCTCTCTCTCTCAAGATTCAAAATTCAAGTAGCTTTATTGGCATGGTAAAAAAGTATCTTTCCACTGCCAAAGCATAGAAACATTTTAAAAGACATTTAACACAAATATACATAAGAATAGAAGTATATAGCATATAGAGTCTGTATATCTGTATTCAGTAAAAATGAAAGTACTAATAAAAATTAAAATAAAGAGAAAGGAGAAGGACTGGATCCTGTCATGTCAGTTTGTGTGTGTTGTATAGTGTTTTCTTCCGGCTGTGACTTGTGGTTCTGTTCCTGCTGCTTGTCCTTTTATCGTGGCAGGACTTGACGTACCGGTGCAGCCAAGTTAGAGCTTGTTGAGGTTTCTCCCAGAATGTACGGGCAGTTTGTCCTTTTGTTGTATCTGGTTTGGAAGTCTTTGTGCTGGTTTGTGAATTGGGGGAAGAATGTTTCCCTAATTTGTGTATAATTAGGGCATGTTGTTAAAAAAGTGCAGTTCTGTTTCCACTTCATGTTGTGTGCAGAAATCTGTCTTCTTTTGGCAGCCAGGTCTGTCTGTGTCTGTCTGTCTCTATAGTGAGGTTATGGTCACTGAGTCTGTACATGGTCAGGACTTTTCTTAGTTTAGGATCTGCCACTGTGTGTAGGTATTCTGCCAATTTATATTCTCTGTTTAAAGACAGATAGCATTCTAATTCACTTTGTTGAGCTGTTGCTTCTGTCCAGTGTTTCAGATATTTCTCTTTCTGTATTTTAATGATTTGATTTAGTCTAGCTGGGGTTTTAGGATTGTAAAGTCTGTTCTGAGACCAGCTGGCTGAGGGGGCTTTTCTCTGGGTTCAGTTCTTGGTAGTTTAAGGCTTTATGGTCTCAGTATGACTGCTTTTTAGGTGCCAATGGAATTTAATTTAATTATTAGTGGGTACAGCCCTAATTCTGCTTTGTCCCTATTGGATGTTTGTCCCATTTGGTGAAGTCTTGGTTTGTGAGTGTACCCCAGACCTCACATCCATAGAGTGCAATTGGTTCTATAACTGATTGGATTATTTTTAGCCAGATTCCAATTGGGATGTCAAGTTTATATTTTTCTTGATTGCGTAAAAAGCTCTTCATGCCTTGTCTCTCAGGTCGTTCACAGCCTTGTTAAAGGAGATTAAGTGTTACTGATGTCTATTCTGAGGTATGTGTAATTTTTAGTGTGTTCTAAGGGCATGTTGTTTAATGTTGTTTAACTGACAAGGCCCATGTCTGACAAAAGGTGTGCAGGAGGTCCAGGTGCTGCTGTAGACCCTCTTTTGTGGGTGACAGAAGCACTAGATCATCCGCAAACAGAAGACATTTACCTTCAGTGTCTAGTAGGGTAAGACCGGGTGCTGGGGACTGTTCTAGGGCTCTTGCTAATTCATTGATGTAGATATTGAATGGTGTAGGGCTTAAGCTACAGCCCTGTCTCATGTCATGACTCTGGGGGAGGAAATCTGTGTGTTTGTTGCCAATTTTAACTGCAAATCTGTTATTAGTGTACATGGATTTAATGATGTCATATGTTTTTCTTCCGATGCCTCATTGGATTAATTGAAGTAAAAGCCCTTCATGCCAGATGGAGTCAAAAGCTTTTCTGAAGTCAACAAAGCATGAAAAGATTTTTCTTTATTTTTTGTTTGGTTTCTTTGTCAGTCAGGGTACATGTAGAGTGTATATATGGTCTGATGTGTGGTATGTTGGTTTCTTTCTACATGGTTTAACAGGAATATAATTGGAGTTCTTTAAATTTTTGATAAATCAGGTCAACTAACAATCCAGTAAATCTAATTATTAATTTTTTTTTTTTTTTTTTTTTTTTTTTATTTTTTATTTATTCATAAGCAAAAAAGGAGTTGAAATTGATGCATTTCTCAAATCTCTTAGGTTGATTAAAAACCAGAAATCTTATGATGATTTGTTTTGTAATGCCTCTGATACATAATGTTTCCTCTGTATGTCTTTATTATTTTATTTTTATTTAATTAATTTTTTTCTCTTATTTTGTTTGTGGAACTTTACACGAAGAGTTTATTTAATTTCATTCCTGTAGAAGTTCTGTCTGTTTTGTTATTTGTCTGTTCATTGTTTGATGCAATATAATAATAATAATAATAATAATAATAATAATAATAATAAAAGGCATGTGGATGTCCGCTCAGAGCCTCCGCGCGCACTCTCCGATGACGATTGTCGATGATTTTTACGTCATGCATACCATAACAGACAATGTAGCGAAAGTATAACACAGGCTTAACCCATTTGTGGCCAAATTTTTCAGAATGGTTTCATGCATATAGTCATGTTAATAGTGTCCTATGTGAACATGTTCTGCATTTATTTTCCCCAGGTTTTAGTTTACTTTCTTGAAAATCTTATTAGAATGTGCAGCAACTATAGTTGCCGGTGGGCAAATATGTTGTATTCACCCCTTCAATGTCAAATTTGAATAGGAGGAGAGCATTTGGCATCTAACTCAAAATAACTGTTTTCAATAGATCAGTCTTTATTCATAAACAAATTAATTATGCATAAGAGTCGAAGAACATTCGATGCAAACCCCCCAAAAAGTTGCGTCTATCTTATAATGTCTTGAATATGAAAACACAATAAATCCGTTTGTCTTAAAATGATGGAACATAGTGCAGAACAAA